>NC_134864.1:30228802-32628802 GCF_049852395.1 Peromyscus maniculatus bairdii | reverse complement strand
CTCTACTTCAAGAATTGGGGTAGGCCACCAAATTCTACTGGAAAATGAACCAGCTTTTCTTTTTCTTTTAGTTTCAGTATTTGTTTCTTTCAACTACATTTTCTGTAGCCTTGTATTTCTGTTAAGAATCAGAGTAGAAGGATTATTTGGGGCTGAGAATCATCTAATTATAACCATCAAAATTACTTATTTTGACCCAAAACAGCTGGCAGGAAAATCTGACTCAGAAATGTTATAAGGACAAATGGCAGAAGATGCCACAGGAAGGGGAAGCTGGGCAAGACAGCAACGTGCAGGGTAGTTCTCAGAGATCACGGACTTAGCTTCCCTCTTGGTTTCTGGCATTAGAGCCTCTCTTTGTGTGTCACCCTGTAGCTAACTCAGTGCATGCTTTAAACTTTCCTCCTGCTGGTGTTTGCATATTCTTCACATCCGCTTCTGTGCCTGTTTTCTTCTGCTTCCATCGAAATGACACAGACATCACCACGATGGCCTCCATAAGGCATCTTAGAAGGCTATGAAGTGCCCCCCCCCCCCCCCCCCCCCGCCCCAAGGAGGTCTTGGTAATCAGTCCTCTTGCACTTTCTTTCTGATGCTGTTGGGGAAAAAAAAAAGCACAGAACGAGTTGCACACAGACTCCTGTTGGTTATGAGCACAAACCCAAAGAGGCAGTCTGTAGGCAGGACAAGATCTGAGTGTGGTCATGCTGTTGGCGGTGAGTAACCTAGGGTCAGATGTAGAAGTGTCCCAGTAACTGAAGTGGAAGAGATAACCGTATGCCCAATGCACTTGTAAATCCCTATGTGTGCCTGCAAGTGGAACCAAAATATAGCAACAAAGCACAAGTAGATAAGTCGGACTTCATCCGAATTAAAAAGCTTGGTGACATAATGGACACCATCAAAAAGTGAAAAAAATGATTGTGTAAACTGCGTCTGATAAGGAAACTTGCGTGCATTATGTAAAGAGCTCTGCAGACTCAACAATGACTGGGAGCATGATTAAAGATGGACAAATGATCTGAACAGGCACTTCCCCAAAGACATACAACAAGGATGGTACTGTGCCGCCATGCTTCAAGTGCACACACCATACAACCACTAGGATGAGTATGGTAACTCAAAAAAAAAAAAATCTCAAATCTTAGCAATAGTATAGAGAAAGCATCACCCTCATGCTGTGGTGTTGGGATTGTAAGATGATAGAGTGATCTTTGACAACAGCCTGGTGGGTACTCAAGCAAAAAAAACTCCTTTAACTTTAACATACCAAATAGCATTTTCCAAAAGAAAGAAAAATGTAGCTTATGCAAAAATGTGTATGTGGAAATACATTATAATAATCGAGTAGAAATAACTTGAATCAGGTATGATCAGACAGAGGGCGTGTATTTCATCTGTTCTGTGGAATAAATAGCACTTGGCCATGAAGAGAGTGAGACACTAATAAATATTGTAACACAGATGAACCTGAAAGCATGCTAAGTGAAAGAAGCCCTCATCGTATGAGGGCACTAGATTCCCCACATTGTTCTATTCTTGTGATTATTTCTCCACATTTTTAGATTATCGTATCCATCCTAGTGGTTGTGAAGTGATGTGACCCTGTGGCTTTGAGCTGCAGACTCTTGAAGGGTGGTGACCCAGCGTCTTCCATGTCAGTGGGCCAACTGTTCCTCTTATAATTTGTTTGGGTTTTTTTGTTTGTTTGTCTGTTTTGTTATTGACATCTCAGCCAGTCAGCCAGTCTGCAGCAACATCTTACCACAATTTCCATGCAACTATACTAAATAAAGGGGTTGCACATATTTCCTTGTGTTTATAAGTTTGTCAAATCTGTCATTTTGGTAGTAGTTCAGTTCCAGCCCACTCTACAGGTAAAGGAGTCTCTGAGTTACTACCCACTGTGGTTGGAAGGCCTGCATGTCACTAGAGATGCCAGTGGATTCTGTTACCTTGTCCTGGATGCTCATTCATGGGAAAGGATCAAGTAGTTCATTTACATTTTCTTTGTATGTGTTATGATTTTTTTTTTCTAGTGCTAGGGATTACACATGGGGCCCTGAGCATGCTAGACAATGAGATGCACCCTAGCCCTTGTTAGTTATTTTAATGAAAGATCTCACTATGTAGTGCAGGCTAGTCTTGAACCTTCTATCTTCTCACCTTTACCACCGAGGTGCTAGGAAACCAGGAGTGTGCCACCATGCCAGGTTGTGTTAGATTATTTTCATGCTCTAAAATTTTGACCAGAAGAATTCTTACAGTATGGTTTGGGTATTTTCTTTTTATCAAGAATCAAGAATGATCAATATGTTGTTAGTTGACCAATTCTGTAAGCCAAGTTTACAAAAGTGGATTTTTAATCTATGGCTCCAATACTGACATCTTGCTATTTTCTGGAATATATGGGCTCTACGTTGGGAGGGACCTCAGTACTGGCTATGGGCAATCAGTGTGTGCTCCCTCCAGCTCTTCCTACAGACAGAAGCATGAGTCTCCAAAATCTTGCCAAGCAGACTATAGAACAGGAATAAGTCTGTCTTTTGTAGATCATTGCCAAGTTGTTACGAAGGATTGAACTGAAGTATCTTGATGAACTGACCTTAGTTTAAAGTGGGTTTTAATGTTAGGTATTTTCTAATAGTTATCAAGAGTTATTAAGAGTTTGACTGCCATGTTTTCAAATGTATGTAAGATGGAAAAGGAACCTACAAGGGGCCAGCAGCCATGTCACTGAAGCCTGTGGTGAATCCTTCTGCAGCCTGGCTTTGCAGTCACCCGAGCCTGGAATCTTAGCAGTCTCTCCTTCCTTGGGGGACAGACACTGCAGGATTGATGGGGGCTTATGGACAGGGACTTTTGTCCCCCTGGTGCATCTGAGATGGATACCTGAAGTGGGAGGTCCAGGGCACACAGAACATCCCCCCCACACACACACTCTTGTTTTCCTGTCTCCCCTTCCTTGATCTCACACAGTGAACACACATGAGACTCGCCACACCCTTTTCAAGTTCTTGCTGTTTGCCCTGTTCTCAGAAGGAACCATGTTGCAGAGAAGCAGGGTGGCCTTCCACTTAGCCAAGGTCACACAGCGGGTAATTGGACAGTCTCATCCATCTCTTCAGCGGTGGTTGTTGCCTTTTGCTTGCCAGTCAAGTTCAAGCTAATAAGAAAGAGGCACTCCCAGGTCAGCCTAGGCACCTTCCAGTTTTCCAGTAACGTAAGGAAGTCCTTCTCAGGTGACCACACCGACCACTCCATCCCAGAACTGAATCACCTAAGCAGGGGAGCACCAACAACAGCTTCGTTAACTAGGACCCTATCTGCAGTCAGTTCCCAAGGCGCACTGTGCAGTCCGTACTTCTACATCACTTAGCGCTGCTAATAAGTGAGCGTCTGCGTTTTCCAAGTGTCTTGATATTTACAAGTCTCATATTTTACCATAGGAAATGGCTTCAACAAGCATATTCATGTGTTGACAGTTCTAATTAATACACGTAATTAGCCCTGACAGTCGGATTGTGGAAAGAAGACCCATTCATAAATTTGTTCTTCTGTAACTCCACTCCAAATTGAATGGCCGTCTAGTCTTTAATCATTTCTATATATGGACAAAGGGCCATCTTACTAAATCCTTCTACCTTTACTTGTAGGAAGAGAATTTTATCAAAACTAATGTATGGTTGGAATTTAATCTTCCTCTGTGCAGGGACTGGTAAAGAAAGATCAGAGATGCTAACATTTCTAGAGAGAAATGAGCAAGAAGACAGAGGAAGGGAGGGAGGGAGAGAAGGAGGGAGGGAGGGGAAAGGAAAGGAAGGAAGTGGAAGGCATGCAGTATGTGCTGATGATACACTAGAGACCCTGAGCCCATTATGAGCATCCCTGAGAACATGGAACCCTGTAGGGAGTGCCTTCACCTCCCTCCGGAGGTCTAAGGGCTGGGAGAACCCATTCCTCTCACTTGCCCCATCTGCTCAGCAAATTCTTTTATTGTTGTTTTTTCCTTGGTGCCTCCATCTCAAGAGAGATCTCCTCCTGGAGTGTGGGGGAGGAGCAGACCCACGGAGGGGCGGGCGTGGCGGGGGGGGGGGGGGGGGCGGGGGGGGGGGAAGAAACCCACCCCTGCTTTCCAGCTCCCATCCTTCTCTGTTCACATTTCTGAGAAGAACTGCCTGGCTGCCACCACCAACTCTGAATCCTCCATGCCACCAGGAAGCGGCTGCCAGATGCCTCACATCTGGCTAAGTTCCTACCACCTCAGTGTAGCTGAGGCCTAGAGCCTCCTTCTTTCCCGGGCTTAACCTTACGGGGCTCACCTGCCCCCTTCCCCATCCTTTCTGCCCCTCCCTGCCCTCCTAACGCCAGGTGCTCCTGCCTTCCTCTTCCTCGCTGTTCTCTGGCCTCTCTGCCTGTTTTGTCCTGCCTGCTCTCTGCCTCGTCCACCTCTCAATATCTGTTCTCTCGATGGCTGGAGTCTAGGGCCCCCTTTTCTCTCCCAAGGCTTTAGTTAATATTATAGGCCGGTAACTTTCACATTTATCTCCTCAGTGCAGCTCTCTTTAGGAGCTTCTGAAATTCCATATAAACCTACCTAAGGCCATCTCAGAGGCTGATGTACAACACTGGATTTGTAATTCTTCCCCACCTCTCCAGCTTGCCCACCTGATGTCACCTCCTGGCTGTAGGCGGTAGACAAGTGCTCCTGGTTCGTCCCCAAACGTTCTGGTACTTCCACTTCTTGTCATCTCCAGTAGAGGCATCGTTACTCTGACTGGATGCTCAGAGTTACAAATGGAGCCATAGGAAGCCCAGTCACACAGGTCTTGTAGTTTGGTCCCTAGAGATGGGCACCCTTAGAGCACCCGCCTTTCAAAAGGATTGCAGGGGGCTGCTGGGTTGAGATGATCCATACAGTGGCACAGTGGGTTGAACAGTCGCTTCAAAAGCTGCTCCACCCAGAAGTTCTGAGTGTGCAACAAGTGTCTTTGAAATAGTCAAAGTTCTCAAAGTGATATCATCCAGGGTTAGTGTGGACCCTAAATCCCATGACAGGTGGCCTGATAAAAAGAGAGAAAAGGTGGAGACACCCGTGGAGGCATGGGTCACATGAAGAGAGAGGTAAAGCAAGGGGGTGGGCAGGAGGCCAGGAATCCCAAGGACTCCCGGTGCCCCAGCAACATGTGATGGATTCTCTCTGTACCTCCTGAGGGATCCAACCCAGCTGACCCCCTAAGTTTGGACTTGTGGCTTCCAAATGTGAATGGAAATAAGTTTCTATTGTTTTCAGATTCTGCATTGGTCATAATTTGCTGGGGCAGTCGTAGGAAGTGGGTACAGCCATCAAGGACAGACGCGGAAAGGCCACTTCAGAGTCCACAGCAGAAATCAGGCAATAAGAGGGGGTGATCCCCACCTGGCAACAGAGGAGGAGGTGCCAAGGGCTCTACTTCTGGATGGACTGGGGAGCAGAGCCTAGAGGCTTTTAGATAGTGCCTGTGACTGAAAGTAACCTGTAGAGTGCCTAAGGTTATGGACCAAAGCCACCGATGGACTGGAGTTGTCATCATTAATATGCACATGGACCAAGCACAGGTCTGTGGGAGGAGGTGATCTTCGATCTTATATCTCCTGAGAGACCTATCTGAGCTCCACATGGGGATGGTGAATGGGTGGTTGGGTGTGAGGCTGGGAAAGAGTAGTGATCTAGAGATGTGTTTTTTTAACCACACCAACACAGTGTAAATAATTTAAGCTCATGGGTATGTTTTAAATCATCAAGGGAGTACAGAGGAGGCTCATGGGCTGAGTACTGGGGCAGCTGCTGACCCGTTAGGAAGAAAAGCAGGTTTAAGGGGAAGGGATTACTGAAAGAGGGTAAGATAAAAACTGAGAAGAAAGATGGCATCCTAGAAGACTAAGTCCGGAGTTGCAAATCCCCCTGACAGTTCTGGTAAGAAGAGAACTGATGACCCAATGGGTAGCTTTTTCATTGTGGAAGAAAGGAATAACCTTGATGAGCCATTTCAAAAGACAGATCAGTACTGGTTCATGATGGGATTTCTGTGTTTGTCTCTTGATCCGTTTCTCAGAGGCTCTGAGTTCCCCGGTCCTAATCTGAAGCCCGGTTAAAGAATAAAAAGAAAACACAAGGCTTCTGCTTCTAGCTTTTCCTGCTTTGATCCCTGCTGCTGCTCATGTGGGTGAGGAGCTGGGGAGCACAGCATGGTGGCATGTTCTTTAGGCTGCCTTTCCTGGGGCTCTTCAGCATGCAGCCTTCTCTGTTTGCAGTGCCTGACTGCCTATGGAAGGAATTCCCTCCGGGGGGTGGGGGTTGGGATCACCAGTAGCTCTAGGGTGGTGCTCCCCTCCACAATGGCTTTCTGCAGTGAGGGACATTTGTGTCTCTGCTATCCAATATGGCGGCCATAAGTGCTGAGCCCTGAGAATGTATTTAGTACAACAGGACAAGTGAGATTGAGATATATATATATATATATATATATATATATACACAATTAAAGATCACTTACATTTACAAAGCCCTGGCACCCACTTTCCACTGTAGAATGTAGATCTAGAGTACTGGCTCTCAAAGCGTGACCCAGGGATTTGCTGGCTATGTAAACTCTGGCTCAGACCTACTTAGCCAAAAGCTCTGCGGGCTTGTCTGGAATCCACGCCATAGTTTAGGAACTGTTGGTAGGCCCCACCCTGAGCTCCTGATGTGGTGGGTCTGGCTGGAGTATCATAATAATCTTATCCACTCATCTGGGAGTTGCTCTTGGAACCAGATCTAGGAGGTGGACCCAGTCCCTCTGAGGGGGCCCCAGAGCCCCAAGAATATATGCCATAAATGCCACATAATAAATGTATGAGTCAGCGTGTCCCAAGTGTACTTTCTATGAAACTTTTTCAGTGTTATCTCATGATCTAGTAACAAAGGGGTTCTTAAATACCTGTTGAGTTAGTAAAAAGCCTTGTATAAATCAGCCTAGATTGAATGTCTGAAGTTGAAAGTTCTTACCCCACCTAAAACTTTCTACCTGTCTTGGCTTCAGCATCCCTTAAAATTTATTATATTCTGTTTCCACTTCTCTGATCCATAACCTGGCAACTTGTTTGAGACGTCATTAGAAGTCATTATTCTGTAGCTTGATAAATGTGTTATAATGGTAAAAGGGTGGTTTTTTTTTTTTAAAGTTAGATATGGGTGCAGTTTTTGCCGATGCGGTACTTGGCAATTTGTCTATAGAGGGTTTAGGGTAGTCACAATCACAGGAAGCAAAGGTAAAGAGAGATATGGTCATTGGTCAGGACCCGGGGCCTAGAACTATTCAATGTTCTCCATTTAGAGGACTGCCCTTCGCCACAGAGAGAAACAGTCACCTATCCGTAGCTGACATTAATAACTTCTTGGTGACATGACCTCTGGGCCTGTGACTCACGTTGACCGAGCTTATTTCCTGTGAGCATTTTGTGAGGTTTACTGGTCCTTGGGGAGCGTTCCACACCATCTTGTCTTGCTCTTACATAATGTGATTTCATTCTTCTAGCTTATTCATATGTAAGACTCAGTACTGTGTGTTTACAAGAGCATCTGAGGTGTAAGCCTGCCTACAAAAAAAGTTACAGTGCCAGCAGTAAGTTAGGGGTGGTATAAGAATGAAATAAAAAAGAGGAACACAGAGGGACTAGTATCTAGTGTGTCAGTCAAAGTTCAACCAGGAAACAGCCAGGGGGAGATGGTATCAGGAGTTACTTACTGCAAGGAACTGACTTACGCAGTTGTGGGTGCTGAGCTGGCAAGTCCAAATTCCAGAGGGTGGACCACTCCGGCAGGCCAGAGTTGTCAGGTGTGGCTAAAGATTGAGTATGTGATACAATGCCTTCTGCTGCTATCTTGGACCTTTCAGCTGATTCACTCGGGCCCATCCAGATGACCTACGGTAACCTCTTTGAGATCGCCAGTTGTGGACTTTAAACATTCCATCAGATACCTGCACAGCCACATCCTGATTTGGGTTTGTTCTGGTCCTTGAAGACTGGCAGAGTCATCAGTTGAGAGGAGATATTCTAGACAGCTTGATGCCTAAAAACTAACCAAAGCAAACAATGAAAAAAATGCCCAGGCAGGAAAGGACAGCAGGGGTCGGGACCGGTTGGTTTTGCTAGATAGCCTTTCTCTGACCTCCAGTTCTCCATTTTCTCATCTAAAGAAACAGGTTCAGTCGTTGTCAGGACTTTTCACTAAGAAACAATAAGATGATGTTTTATGGCAATGATGGTGGTATGTTATATTGATGTAAACTGGAAGTTGGTATGCTGGAGAAAAGGCTGATGGGAAAACAGATTCGTGTTAAAAAGTTTTGTGTGAAGTATACATCCTCAGTCAAGGAAGAAAACATGAACTAGCATTCTCTTGATTGTCATTAGGTCCTAATGACTAAAACTGAGTGAGAAACCTGTGTATCAGTCTATATCCAGTTATTGCAAAGCCATTAGCTTTGGGCCCAAGACAAGGCAAATTTCCCTTTGAGGGAAGACTTGCTTATTACTAAGTATTGACCTCCCCCTTTTTTGTTGTTGTTTTTCGAGACAAGGTTTCTCTGTGTAGCTTTGCACCTTTCCTAGAACTTACTCTGTAGCCCAGGCTGGCCTCGAACTCACAGAGATCCACCTGAGTCTGCCTCCTGAGTGCTGGGATTAAAGGCGTGCAGCACCACCACCCTTTTGCCTAAAACTAGGAAAAGAGTTCAACGTTTACAAGGAGCCTGCTCCAAGTTTAGGCAATGACTGCTGTGGCCAATTGACAGTCACCAGAGAAAGTACTGGCAAAGGCGTGGCAGAGACTTCTTTCTGCCAGCGCTGTGCCCTACCAGCCGAGCTGACTCCTTCAAGCAAGTCTCTCCCCAAGGTTGCAAAGCCATGCGTATTTTGAAGGGAATTTAATCCATGTGTTCCTGAATCATTTTTTGGCTAAGTCATTAAGCAGTTATTTTGTAAATGTGACTTCACATTTGAAGTCTCCTAAAATGTATTTTTAGTAGATTTGCATCCTTTGCAGAGCTAATGTTTTTCTTGGTTTGTTTTCTTGTTTGACACACTGTACATCATCTCAACACATCTCCTGATGAAGCCACAAGGGAGCTTGGGCCCCGTAGGTCTGGTGTACTGGCACGGTACTTTGGAGCAGTTGGGGTCTGTTTCTGGGGCTGTTAACCCTCTTCAACTTTGGACGCCATATCCTGGGCTACTTTTAACCCAGTCACATCACCTTCCCAGCCCTCTCCCACCCTGCTCCCCACATGGGCACCGTGAAGAGGCCTCTGGGAAAGTGAGAAAAGGAAGAAGAATGAAATCAAATTGCCTCCTAAGGCCTGTTTCTATGCTTTGTCATGTGATTCTTTCTTTTCAAAATTGAGTTCATTCTCCTCTTTTACCTAGTGCCATTGCCAGCCAGGGGGATTAAGGAGTTTGATAAAAATGTCTACAAAAGAGAGAAATAGAATTGAATTAGGTGCAATCTCCAGCTTCTTACTCTCAGAGCAAATAGAAAGTGCAGTCTATTGGACAAAGCTAATTGAAAAGTGGTTTCTTCTCCTTCCTTTTTTCTTTTTTTAAACTAAAAGAAGCTTTAAAAAGAAAGTCTTTGGATTCCCATGATATGGGCCAGGCTTTGCCTGTGCCTGTGCATCCAAGTGAGGGCTTGTATATCAAGAACACTACTGACTGCACAGGGCAGTAGAGCAGCCATGTTTGGGGTATGACTGAGCTCTGGACCAACACTGACTGCCTGTGTGGGCAGGCAGGTGCCTCTGTCAGAGGAATCTGCCACCTGCAGGGACAGTGTTAACCAGCTGACACTTTTTGCTTGGGCTCTGGAGTATTTTTCCCATCTACTTTATAAGTGTTTGTCCTTAAACCTTTCCTGAGTACTATATAGTTGTGGTTTTTGTTTTAGGGTTGTTTCTACAAGGAAGTTGAGATATATTTTCCTGGATATTTCATAAGGCAGTTATGACTGTTGACAGGCACCTGCCTCCAGTAGAGTTATAGATGTCCTGCCCAACACGTGGAACCTTTGAGGGTCTTTGTGGAATTTGAGAAGCCCACTCCAAGTCATTTCTAGTATATTAAAACCTATGCAATCCCATCCTTAGTCTTATTTTTTTTTTCCTTTGGTTTTTCAAGACAGGGTTTCTCTGTGTAGCTTTGCACCTTTCCTGGAACTCCCTCTGTAGTCCAGGCTGGCCTTGAACTCACATGCCTCTGCCTCCCGAGTGCTGGGATTAAAGGCATATGCCACCACTGCCCGGCCCATCCTTAGTCTTTAAATACAAATTTAAAGTATAAATATATAGAACACAAACATGTATAACCATATGTGAAATTGAGTTATAAATTGCTGAAATGGTGTTTTTCATAGGCATTTAATTAAATGCCTTTTACTTTTTTTTTTTCATTGTTTCTTTATTTTGGAGTCAACTAATTATTATAGGCCTTGAGCATTTTCATATGTTTTTCAAAAACCCATAGCCCCCCCAACAGTGTCCCTGCAGTGGCTAAAGCCAGCTCTTGCCCTTCCATTCCAGTTTCCCTCATCCTATGGCAGAGCCTAGGTAAGTGCTTAGTCACCTCTGTTTGATGACCACGTGCTCGAGATAAGAATACAAGAATTGACGAGCAAGGGACCAGCTGGAGCATGAAGTCTTGCACTGATGCATGTATCGCCTCCCCTTTCATTTTACAGTCGTGGGGAAGCTAAAAGGACATTCCACAAACTATCATTTCAAAATGTAGTGGGAAATGCCCTGGTACATGCCTGCAATCCCAGCACTCGGGAGCCTGAGGCAGGAGGGTCACGAGTTTCGGACTGGTCTGTTGTACACAGAGACCCTGCCTGAACAGCTGCTGTAGTTCTCTGTTTCTTGTTGTGCTCTCTCAAACCATTTCTCTTCTATGACAGCGACGACACAGAGAGGGAGACTACAGAATTTGGGGAGCTCTTGTTGTTATGATGCAAGAGCTACTTTCAAGTCATAATCAACCCTTTTTCTGTCCTTTGTTGCTATAGTTGACTCTGACTTGCCTTACATTCATGGAATAAATGTGACTCTTAGTGGTAGTTGAATATTCAAATAAGTTCCTTGGCAGAATCAAAGAGGCACTTTTTGCCTGTTTGATGTATAATTCTAGATTTGTCATGGAGTGTGACGTATTTATGAAAATCCAAAGGAGAATCTCGGTGGCCTTCCTTCAGAGCTATAGGATGTGAACATGATGGAGAAAGCCAGAGGAAGAGTCCATTGCTTAGGAAAGAAGGAGACAAGGAGACTAAACGTGAGGAAGGAAAAGATGCATGGATGCCGTAAGTGGAAGAGCCATCCTCTGCGTCCTCAGTATCATTTCCCCCCAAGAAGCAGGTCTGCGTGTGAAAAGGTCACTGGTGGCTATGCCGAACCTCTGTGGATGACTAAACTCAAAGCCTGCGGGGGCCGCTTCAGAGTCCCAAGTGTTTGGTCAAGGCAGGAGTTGGAAATGAGGGGACTTTCCCTCCCTTCATGAAAATTCCTTGGGATTCAGCCATCCCACATACCTTTATTGAAGACTGGCAGGGATGACACCACACACGTAGGGCAGACTTGACTTGTTCCCGGCAGCTCCCCTGTCTGCTCTTACCGGGTGGAGCTCCTATCGCTAGATAATGTAATCTTATGGGAGTGCTGTCAGGTGCGACCACATGTGAACATTCCATCACTGACTGACATGTTACGTGGCGCCTCAATGTGTGTGTTCCTAAAACGGTCCTCAGATCTTTTTATAAATGTATCTAGACCACTTATTTAGTGACTGGAATCCCAAAGTATATCTTCGCCCTAGGAGAGCAGGAGATTGTCCTAGAATCAGTTGGAGGCAGCAATTACTCCAGAGAATCACTGACGTGTTTTCTTGTGCTAGAGATGCTGGTGGCCATTGTGGGCGAGCGGCAGGGGGGATGCCTGGCTCCACTAACAGAGGATGTTGGGAATGCGACAGTTTTTCAAGTTTACTCTGTATTCTGCCTTCTCCTTTGCTTCGATTTTAACTCGAAACATCCCCACTTTGAAGATTAGTGCTTATTTATTGAAGCTCTACCCACACAGGACTGTTTCATCAAACGGTTCTAGAACATAACCTCTCAGATTTACTCTCTCCCTGCCCAACTCCGTCAGCAGGGACTTTGATGTCTGACTTGTTTTCTTACAGAGATTTCCATTCTTCCAAGGGCCAGACCTTGATTATCATTCTTTGTTACCATGTAAATGAGTAACAACACTATGGGAAGACCTCTGACCTGCCTCTGTCACTGGCAGAATTGGTTGACCATGCTTTCTTGCAGTATTTCTCTGAGGTGGAGTGGACAGCTGTTGACCAATAAGTTAGCATCGTGTATCTTGAGCCTGTGGCTTTACCTATTTATCCAACCAGCTGTCCACTCCTAGGAGTTTTCATTCGGCTGTCTGGCCTACCTTTAGCAGAAGGTTCTGTCTATTTGAGGCAACAGAAAGACTTAGTGCCCTGGCTGGCCTCATGGAATTTTCTCAAGCCCACTTCCTTGTCCAGCTTCACAACCTTGAGGCATGGCCAATGTTTTCCTCATCCATGGCTCCCTTTCCCACAGCGCTGAGTGTATGGGTTTAGGTAATTAGGATCCTGAGCCTCTCAAACCTTGTTTTTCACGGCAGCTGTAAGCATACTTGACTGTCAAATGGAAGGCTGGAATTTGGTTTGGGATTACCTAAGCCTTTTGCTCATGTGAATCAGAGGAAAAGATAAAAATCAGTTAAGGGCTTGTTTGGTAGAAGGTTAACTGCCTGCCAGCTGCACTTTTGAGTATTTGTGATCTGACCTCAAAGGGAAGCCACTGTTCTATCAGGCTATGGGCCACATGAGCAAGACTGCATCTTAGTGACCCCCTTCTCTTGAATCCTTGTTGAGCACATGCTGTTAAAGATGGTGATTGGAGATACATCACTGTAGACCAGGGGGCCAAGGGAGCTGGTTCCACTTCAAACACCGTCAGAGCTACCTGTATTAATTCTTAACACTGACTCCATTTTATCATCTGTAAGACAAAGGTTTGCCTAGTGGCCTGTGTGGTTCAGCAAGCCCCAAAAATTGTACCTGCATCTCAATCCTGGTCCTACTGCATGGGTCACAGAGCTTTAAATGGTGCTCTCATCCTGGAGTGTGGCTAGAGATCCCCTGTCCATTACCTCATTGATATCCCCTGGTCATACTTAAACTTACAGGTGCCCATGCCCACCCTAGTGGTACCTCAGTCAGGGAAAAATGGAGGATGTCTACTCAGTGACTTTGTCAATTCAACATGAGTCTGGCTTCCGTTGCTTTGACATGCAGCTACATTGAGGGAGCAGTGTCCAGTACTGTGACAGTTTGTGACACATGATCAAGATTTATGATCCTTAACCACCTCATACTCCCCTCTGCCTTTTCCTCTCTGTCCATCTGTGCTGTGTTGGACACTGATGTGGTTTCCAGAGTTCAGTACTGCTCCCCAATTAAGCTCTTCTAGAATATCCATTTGTCTCAGAGGAAGGCAAGCAACCAGCTGGATTCACACATTGGGTTATTGTCTCCTCTGGAAGGGAGGAGAGGGGTCCAAAGTGTGTCTGTCAGCACTACAGGCAAAAGGACAAAGTCAGGCCATTGCAGACCCCTGGCATGCAGACACCTGGGCTCTGAGGCATGAAGACTGTGCTAATCCTCAACCACCATTTTGCTCCCATGATCCTATCCCACCTTGATAGTCCTTTATGTATGAAACCTGAGGCTTTATTTTAGGGTACCCCACCTGTCCTCTTGAAGATTCATCCTCGTCTTTCTAAGACACCTCAAACAAGGTCATGGTGGGAGACCTGATGCTTGGTACCTGGAATACTATGAGGCTGTGGTAAGTCTGGCTCCTGGCTTTTTGTAGTTATGTACTTCTGTACCTTTGTGTTCAGAATGAGCCTACAGGGTCAAGAACTGTCACTGGGACTTGTGTGTCTGGTGTCTGGACTCTGCCTACAGCTTGCTCTGTATTCATTTTGTTTCATACTCAATGTGATCTTGCCTTCATGATTGCCCCCACCTCCTCCTCTGTAAACAAGAATGTAAAATGTGTTTGCATTGTTCTTCGCCTTTACCCGCCCCCTATGTATCCAAAATAGCTGACTGGAATTCATGAGAAAGTTGTCTTCAGATGTTTATAATCCTGAAGAATTCCCTTCTGGTTTTTATAATAAAATGACTCGGATGTTGGTGTTTTGTTTTGGAAAGGCTAGCCTGGCTCACCGAGTGTCTCTTACAGTGCATCACATTATGTGTAATTTGTAGCCTGCCCCAGGAGCGATGGTGACCCTTGAGACACTGCCCCAACCCTACAGCATAATTAACAGGATCCAACACGACACTGGTTGGAGGGAGGGGGGCCGTGTACACAATGGTTGTCATCTGAGGTAAAAGCAAAAGCTCTGATAAAAGCAGTGCACCCAAAATTATATAAAGAGCATCCCCCTCTCAGGCCAAGATGCATCAAGAGCATTCACTGCTTACTGATGAAGCCTTTTGAGGTTTAACAGCTTGTAATTCTCACTGGGAATCGCCCTATTGCTCTGAAGTTTTACATCTTGCCTTTAAAGTTAACAGTTGTACTCTTTTGCTGTGTTCCTCCAATAACACCATTGTAAACACGAGGACTTTGCATTTTAGCATAAATTTGAACAATGTGTTTTTAAAAGAGTTCACCACATCAAAGGCAGGCTGTTTAGGCCTGTTGTACAAATTCTTTTCTCTATAGTATTTAAAGCTACAAATGACTCACAGAATCGCATTCCACTTAGATCAGTCATGTTGGCAGAGCGCCTCACTGGGGCTTTGCTGCCCTTAATGTTTGGACCCTGAATCTTGAAAGCAGGTGTGGGCGTTTAGCCAGGTCAGAGTCCCTGGCCCGACGTCGTCAGATCCAAAGGAGATCTTGGAAAATGTCTCACTTGCAGCAACAAACCCTGGGCTTCTTCTAAACCATCGGTTTTGTCCTTGTTTTGTTTTCTTTCTTGGGAAAAGGTCTCACTATGTCGCCCTGGTTGGGGTAAAACTCAGTACATAGGCCAGGCTGATCTGGATCTCACAGAGCTCCGCCTGGTTCCCAAGTACCGCGCTTAAAGGCACACACCACCATGTCCGACTCTGTTCTCTTTTTTTTTTTAACTCACATATTCTTGGTATCAATTGACCTTCTCTTCTCTGTGCACCCTCCTAGTTTTTCACTTAATATTAATAACATTTTGCTGAGCCACGGGTCAGAGTGAGGGAAATGAAGGGGAAGGGAGCCTTGTATTCCTGGTTTTGAAAGCAACATGGTGGGATAAGAACACTGGGCTGAAACCTGACTCCCCATCGGGGCTGTGAGACCACACGTTGGAATCACAGGCTTTGGTGGTGCTGAGGTAGAGGCTACATCAGGGGTATGAAAGACCTTGGCTTGTGGGACTGGATGAATGGTGGAGGTGTTGTTGAGAGAGCAGCTTGGAAAAGGCGTTACTGGCAGATAGTCTCACCCTCACAGATTTCCTTCAGGTTGGGGGAGAGACTCCTTTAATTCATTTGGTCTTCAGAACCCAGCTGTGTATTCTCTAGATTTCTGCACTGTACAAATAAGGAAGTTGAGGATCAGCACAGGAACTTTTCTCAAATAAAGGGAAAGCTCATATTCAAAGTCGTCTGCAGCCCCACACTCGATGTGTGGTTCCCCACCACAGCTGAGAAGCGACGGAGCAACTTCCGGTGCTTACTCCAGGTTTGGTAGGTGACGTTCCAGTTCTGCTGGATGAAATGACTTGCAGAGCAAAGCAGGCCCGCCATGCAGCCTGACCAGATGGCTGAGGGGCTTGGGGCACTGTTACATCTCTCAGCTTGTAGGGGAAAAAATGTGTCTCCTTTCTGGAATTCAGCTTCCCTGCTCTAAAATTCTGTAATCTTTATGATCACCAGGATACCACTCACAGACTCTCCTTTCCATACTCGACCCAATGTTTTAGTTTTGTTTTTAGATGGGATCTTATGTAGAACAGGCTGGCTTCAGGCTTTTTATTTAGCCAAGATTGAGCTTCACTTCTTACCTCTGTTTCCCAGGTGCTGGGGTTCAGCATACACCATCATACCTCACAAACTTTATCAAATCTGTTTAGTTTCCTTTTGAGACTGAGGAGAGGCCTTCCAGGACTGGGCCCAAACCACATATTTAGATGTTTCCAAAAATGATCAGGAGCAGTTTTCCTGCCCCTCATCTACACCTTCAGCTGTCCGGGATGAGTCAGGTTCTAGCTTAAGTTTACCAAGTTTGGTTCTGGTTTCTCACTTTCTGTTCATAAAGTAAGCTTTGCTTTTCTGATAATGGTGGACAGGTGTTCGGGAGTAACTCACTTTCATTGTTGTCAGACCTCAATAATATAGAACTTCATGCCTCAAAATCATTTTTGGGATTAATTCTAGCCAGCTTGAGGCAATTAGAGGCAGGCTAGTTCAAGAGCCTGAGAAACCCCTGGGAGGATTTGTTTGTTGAAAGTGCTATGCTTTAGTCTCAGGGAAACCTCTTTCTGAGTATAATGAAGATATACATATGGAATGCATGCATGCAGACACAAGTACCTGCAAGAGCATGCATATGTATGCTCATGCATGCATAGAGATGTGCACAGATGCACAAGGTCTAATGGTCCACAGAGTCAGGGTTCTGGATGGAAGTGGGTTTATCAGACCTAGAAGACCACACAGAGAGTGGGGTGTAGATGCAGAGTTAGGTTCAATGCCATCACACTCCGAAACACATTCTTCTCCTAGGATACTTTACCATATCATAAAATTGGCTTTAGCCATCACAGTTCCACACTGATTCTGACCCAAGTAAGAATGACAGAGCTCTGAGGACCACAAACTAAGGACCAAGGCTCCTGCTTGTTTGTGTATTTCTCCAGAAGGCCTCTCAGGCTGCTTATCTCACAGCTTATCCACTTGGGAAAGAAATGGGGTTGAGTCGTCCTCACCTTCCTAGTTACCCACCAGGTCTTCCACTCCGAAAGCATGAACATCCTACTTTCTACAGAGTGCCTCCTTTGGCTGGTTTTCAGTCCCCAACCCCATCCTCCTATCTTCTTTGCTTTTCTTTCTTGGTTGCTTTGGCCTGACAGAGGATGTGGCCATAGGATAGAAGCTGCTTTCTGTCTTGTGGTGGATCTACCCTGGGCTGTCCTTTCATAGTGCCCTTGGCCAGCGGCCCTGTGATTGACTCTCTGTCATCACCAGGCTTCCACCTGCAAAAGAGATGGATGCCCAAGGGGGCTTTTATCTTTAATGATGGCTTTGAACCATCGCCATGCTTCCCTGGTCCAGTAAGACTGTCAGGGACAATTTCCCAGGTCAGGGGTCATTTCCATAATTATGCATTGATGTCAGTACATCTGGACATATAGTTATGCACTGACCAGGCTTGTGGTATTTGAAAAAATGGATAGTGTGAATATTTAAGGCCTTTAAGACAGCACTCAGTGCAATCAAATATATGTAATACATCTCACCTCTCAGTCTGTTTCTTGCTCCCAGATGTTTGCTAATGTGTCAAGAACTGTAGAGCCCAGGCTAATTCATGAGCTTCATAACAGACTGGGCAGTATTTCCAAAGCTGCCTAGCTTCTGCTGTTTGAGTTCCAAGAGCTAGCATGATTGGGCCCTGGTGTGGTCCCTTGCCTGGGGTGATAGCCTCCCCGTTGTGGCTGTGGCAGACAGCAAGCTCTGGTGTCTTCATCCCCTTCCAAGGGCACCAGCTCCACTGTAGAGGCTCCGTCTAACAACCTGCCAAAGGCTTCACCTGCAGACACAACCACAGTGAAGGTTAGGACTGAGGGGACGAAGGGTTAGACATCCAGTCCCTAGCAGGTGCCTTTATGAACTTACGCCAACAGGCAAGAGAGCAGCAGCTACCTGAGATCACAGGGTAGGTCAACGAGTACTCCTGGCAAAACCCATTGTGTGTGTTGGGGGTGGGAGGGGCTTTGCAGATCTCTAAATCTCTTGGAATACCCTGTCCTTAAGTCCAGGTTAGCCCAGTGCTACGCAAGGAAAAACCCCACGTCAAACCGCACTTTGTCTCTCCTTCCTTAACTATCAACGCTCTAAGTTATCAGGCATTATCACTGTGAGAGCTGAGGGCCCCGTCTTTCCCTCTGTCCCTCCTCCCTTTCTCTCTTTCTCCTTTCCTCCAATCTGCCATTCCTCTGGATTAGCACAAGCAGTGTGGCCTGAGCAGGTAGGAGGGCTGGGGAAAGGGTAAATGGAGGTGTGTGAGGGTCAATCTTGATTGTAAACGTGTTTGAATTAAGAAATGCCTAGATCTGGGCCTGGAGAGATGGCTCAGCCATTAGGAAGGTTTTACTGCTTCTGCCGAGGACCCAGGTTCAGTTCCCAGCACTCACGTGGTGACTCACAACCGCATGTAACCCCAGTTCCAGGCAATCTAATGCCTGTTTCTGGAGACTGCTCCTGCATGTAAGTGGTACCCATATACTCACAAAGCCTCACACACATGCACATAAGTAAAAAATTAATTAATTTTAACAAAATAAATGCCCAGATTAGCAAAACACACCTCGGTGTATGCTTCCTAAATGAGATGTTTAACATCTTGACGGATTTGTAATATGACTGCAGAATTTACAGTATGCTTGCAGTCTGAGGAGCTACCAAAAGGTATGAGGTACAGCTTGGTTGAAAGAAGTAGTTGACTGGGGTGTGTTTTTGACCTGGCCCCTTCCTGCTCTTCTCTGCCCTGCTTCCTGTCCACCAGGGGGTAAATGTCCTCTGCCTCATAGTCTCATTACTACCATGTTCTGTCCGAGCATGTGGTGCCAAGCTGCCCTGCACTGAACTCCGAAGCCACGAGTCAAATGAGTTCTCCCTCCCTTACATCGTTTCTGCTGGGAATGTTGTCGCAGCAGTGAGAACAGGAACTGACACAGGTTAGAGCGGACATGTGAACCAGTTAGGCTTAAATCACGTGTTGTTGCTACTGTTACTGCATCTGGTCTGATCAAATCCCCACAATTGTATGGGTTCATCCTTCTGATTCGGACTTTGGGTTGTAAGGGAGCTACAGACTGGAGCAGTGAGAAACACAAGGCGTATGCACAAGAGCAACAATTCTGACTTTGGAACCGATGAGAAATCCCTATATTCGTGTTCTCTCTCTCTGTGCCCTGTTAGCCTTTCCTCGGTAAGAACTGTGATGTGACGTGGAAGCTGCTAGATGCTGGCAAATAACCTGCAGACCATCTAGATAGTAAACAGCTCCCCACTACCCGGTACAGCATCCTCTGTAGAGCCCATCTGTTTCAAAATGACCCTTATTCTGCTTACAATGCAGAATGCTTTGCTGACTGGAATGTGTCCTAGTTTTCTAGGCTGCAGACCCCATGTTGTGGGCCTCTGGTTCCACCTGCTGGCCAATGCAAGTACTACTGGATATTTTCAGCTGGAAGATGCTTGGTAACAATGGTCAGTGTACATCATTTTCACAGTCATGCGGGACTTCCGTAAAACCTGAGTGTCTGGGCTCACTGGCAACCCCACCAACCCCAAATCCATTTCTTAACCAAATTACCTAGTAAGTCACAATGCAGAGACAGTCAGGACCACTGCCGTGGGACCTCAGAGCTGACTGAAGGCAATCAGTGACTCCACCTCATCTTGAGCGTCCCAAGCATGAGTAACCAGGTGACAAGTCTCACTTGGAATACCCACTTCCAGTTTATCCTGGGGACTCATAAAAGCAAATCAAAGCTTTATCCTCTTAGAACACAAAAGAAGGTTTTAGACTGGGTCTAGAGATACAGCTTGGCTGTTATGGGTGTTTGCTGTTCTTGTATAGGAACAAAATTCAATTCCCAGAAGCCATGTTGAGCACCTCAAAACCCTGTGAAACCCCAGCTCCAGCATATCCAATGCCCTCTTCTGGCCTCTGCTGGTATCTGCACATGCTCACATACAGACATACACATATACATACACATAAATAAAATAGATAAAAATACAGTGTTAACAAAAATCTATAGTAAAGAAACTTGACAAAACAGTCTTTAGTCAGTTGCTTAGGGTTAGCTGCATCAGCAGCTCATTCTGTTGGTGCCGGGGTTGGGGGTGGGGGACACGACAAAGAGTCCACTTTATTTCTGTGGCTTTTATCTTCTTTGTCAAAAGTTGGAACTTCAGTCTGATCAAGAGGCCAACCCATCAGGCAAACCTAACTGAAGAATTTCTGTTGTCTGGTGTCTAGCCAGGCAGTCAAGGTCATAGGAAACAAGGAATGACTGAGAAATACTCACAAACCAAGAGTTTAAGTGAACTGTAATTTCTTGGATTGGACTGTGAAACAAAAACTTAGGAAAACTGTCAAAGTCCAAATGAAGTCTGGAATTGAGTTCGTGGTAATATGCTGATGCTCTGTCTCCACAAGTAGGACGCAGAGTGAAGGACACAATACAGCTTCTTTCCTTAGGGAGCTTGTGTCTGTTTTTCTAAGAGATTGTATGTATTTGCCCAATGAATATTTCTAGATGATTTCCAGTAATAAAAACAAAAAAATCCAAAAGAACAGGAGAAGGGTAGGGCTTCCTGGAGATGAGCAGTCTCTTCGAACCTCCAGAGTCAGCTTATATGATTGGATAAACTGAGGCACCTCCAGATGACTGACCAAGAGCATTCTGCTACAGATTGAGGAAATTTTAGTGCTGCTAAAGGCTTATTAATTGTCTGTAGAAGCCTTTGAAAAAGCAGTGTATAGACTCACTGGAATGCCTCACAATAAAGTGATAAGGGGATAAAAATTTGAAGGGATTTAAGACAAGCCAAGTTTCTAAAAATTTGTATGTTGCACATTTTGCACTAAATTCATTAATCATTTAAAATAAATCTCTCCCGTTGTGGCGAGTCCTCATGAGAGTGGGACCCTGTTGTTCAACCGTCAGTCAGCTACTGCCTTCTCCCTCCTCCATGTTTCTGGAAGAAGTTATCAAGTATTCCCTCCTTTCAGAATCCACAGCGAACTACCAGTGCTGGGTTCTGCTGCCCCCTAATGTTTCTCAAAGGGGATATTAACTTCAAGAGGCACACTTAGGAGTCCTAAGTAAATCTGGCACTGGTGGGGAGTCATAGTGAGGGCACAAGGTGGATGGTTTCCAGTGTTTTCAAGCAAATCCAGTGTCTGAGTCTCCAGTAAGACAGTGACATCCTCAGATTGAGATTCTGGGGTTCAATGAGGCACTGGCACATCCATGCCTGGGGCACCAGGGAGAGAGAAGAGGGCTTGAGCTGTGTGCTTTGGGTAAGTTACTTCAAACCCTCCCACCTCAGTTCTTTCCCTGTAAATCAGAGAAGAAAATTCTACCGGGAAAGGTAAGTGGGACCAAGACCACACAGAGCAACGTGGAAGACTTTCACAAATGTAATGTTTTTTCTCAGGTCCCACCAGTTCTGTGTGGTCCAGACAGATCTCTCTCACCCTAGGTCCTGCAGCTGCTCGGACCCAAGTAAACACACAGAGGCTCATATTATTTACAAACTGTATGGCCTATGGCAAGCTTCTTGCTACCTAGCTCTTATAACTTAACCCGTTTCTGTTTATCGATAAGTTGCCACGTGGCTGTGGCCTACCCGTACTTTCACATCTTCTCCTGCCAATGCTGCCATCTCCCTAGACTCCGCCTTTCTCTTTCCTGTTTCTCTCCTTTGATTTCCTGCCCACCTCTAAGCTGCCTTGCCCTAGGCCAAAGCAGCTTATTTATTAAGCAATGGAAACAACATATATTCACAGAGTATAAAAAGATATCTTACAGAAAGTAAGTAAGGATAAAGCTATTCAGATTGACTTTTATGAATTCTCTTGTGGATGGTGTGGGTGAAAATGGACCTGTATATTAGAAATCAGCACAGAAATAAGAGGTGAGAGAGAAGGAGGTAGAGTAATCTGGAAGAAGGGGAGGGAAGGAGGCTAAGACTCTAGGCAACCTAGAGGCTTTAAAGAGAAGAACATGTTTTAGGGGCTCCTGGCAGTGGGATCAGGATCTATCCCTGGTGTATGAACTGGCTTTTTGGAGCCTATTAACTATGGTGGCACACCTTGCTCAGCCTTGATGCAGGGTAGAGGGGTTTGGACCTGCCTCAACTGAATGTAACAGGCTTTGCTGTCTCCCCATGGGAGACCTTACCTTTTTGGAAGAGGGGATGGGGGATGGGTTGGGGTGAAGGCAGTGCAGCGGGTGCAGGATGAGGGGTGAGAGGGAGATCTGTGGTTGGGATATAAAATGAATAAACAATTTCTTAGTAAAAAATAAAAAGAAAAAGAAAAGAACATGGCTGTAAGGACTCAAGGATGAAGAAATTAGAATATTAGAAACTTGGTAAAACATGCAAGAAAGGCACATTCCCTTCTGGAAGGAAGCAGTGAGGTATTCTGAGTTCTGAAGAGCTTCTGTATTTCTACCTATGTGTTTGGTTCCACGTGTTCTATTCATAAAAGTTGATCACATAATATCCTCCCAAGAGAAGGCTGGTAATACCTAGGTGGGCATGTAGCAGAGTTAGACTACATGCTGACTCTTTCTGAGAAACAGTATGCCTGACACCATGCACCTGACAGGTTCATTTACTTAGTAGCTTCCTACCTAGCCTGTTGGTCCCAAGTCACTTGTGTCCATTAAATGGCATCAACACCAACCAACTGGAGGCAAGAGAACCGTGTAAGAGCAGGGCCATCTCAAAGCCTTTCAGGCTGAGTTCCCAGATGCCAGTTGAGATTTGGGGTTGCCTGGCTTGATTGATTGGCAGGATGAGACTGTCAGTGTTTTTCTTTCAAGTCATGACTATCTGTTACCCTTCTTTCAAGCCATCATGAAACTTCCAGGGTATGAAAGTCATGTGCTTTTGGGTGAAGACCCAACTATTTTGAGAGAGAGAAAGAGAGAGATCATATTATAATTAACGACTCTGAATTAGGTAATAACATTGTACCTAAGTGCCTACCCTCATTCAAAGGTCATCTTTCAAGCTCTTAGACCTGGGGTTTCTTCCAGACCTTTCTGGTCTTTTTAAGTAAATCATCTAGCAACTGTCTTTTCAGGAGCCTTTGCAATTCTAATAAAGTAACGTTCTTGAAAGAGCATAGGGGACCCATGCTGCTGCCCCTTTTCCTCGGCAGATATACCACAGAATGCTAGTAGTTTATTTAGAGTTTGTACTTTCTTTGCCCTTCTTCAGCCCTCTACTTTAAGGGACGGATATGATCCCATCTTGTGACTTCTCCGTAGTATAATGTGAATGGCATGAGTGCTTGTCAGCTCATGTGCAGATCTGTGAATGCCAGCAAATTAAACATCCCTCTTTACACCAGTGGTGAACAGTAGGGAAAATGGCCATCAACTCTCAGCACTCTCCAGCAATTCTTACCTAGAGAAAATTACTTCCCTTCTTTTAGCCATAAAATGTAGAGATTACTGTATTATACATAAGGGTAGAAAACTGGAATTTTTCCATCAAGAACCACAAATCAATAAATTGTATGATCTCAGTACTGGAGCTGTAATCGAGCTAAGTCATCTTAAATAGGAAGTGTTCCCGGGGCCCCTTGAAGCATGCTCACTGTTTCTTTGAGTAAGATTGGGGTCTGACCTCCATTTACAGGGACATGGCGGTGGGGGTGAGTCTCATAAATACCAATATTCTTTACCACGCTCTTCAGAGTAGGGCCATTTCACCCAGGCCGCCTGGAAATGTTCAATATGTGATTATTTAACTAAATGGAAGAAAGGTCCATGCTGGACACGTGGGCTTTCCCAACAGCCCAAAGGCTCCTCTGTCACAAAATGTCACAAAAATGTGCTGCTCAGTGAAGTTTGTTAATTATATTTTGCTATTCATTTCTTTTTTTCTTTTCTTTTCTTTTTTTTGTTTTTGTTTTTTGTTTTGTTTTGTTTTTGTTTTGTTTGTTTGGTTTTGGTTTTGGTTTTTTGAGACGGGGTTTCCCTGTAGCTTTGGAGTCTGTCCTGGACTAGCTCTGTAGACCAGGCTGGCCTCGAACCAACTTGAGATTATGTCAGAAACATGAGAATAAGGCTCTTTGAGACATGCCTGCAGAACCCTGGTCCCTTTGAGGTTCTAGAAGACAGAGGAGTAATAGATGATGTGGGTGGACAGAAATCCCAGAAATGTGTCTAAAAGTCAGTGCAAAGGAAGGAAATTGATGGCAGTGGATGAGAACTTTGTTCCTGGCATTGTGTTGACCCACAGTGTACACATAGCAAGCAGTAGGTGAGTGACTGACTGACTGACAGCCGACTTAAAATTCCTCTCAGAATATCAGAGATTTGTGTACACTTAAAAACTAAGTAAGACTCAGAGTGACATAGTGTTTGGATCCTGGAATAAGCAGTTCAGATAGTAGGGTAGCTTTGCTATTACCAGAAAGTGAATTTGAAGGATTTTTCACAATACACAGAAGGTGATGCCTAGTTAATGCTATAATGCTAATGGAGACTGTGGCGTTGTGGCACTCTGGCCGAACTGGACCGCTCTGCTTTGCTTTGGGATTTGAGGAAACAGGGGGTGGGATTTTAGACCTGACCTAGATCTTTGATATTAGCTGAGGCTCATAAGAGTTGCTATCTTACACTGCACTTGCCTGGGTTTCTGTGTTCAAGTGAGCCCCACATGTCCATGAAGAGAAGCACTGAGTGTGGGTGGAAAGGTCAGATGTGGCAAGGAGGTATGGTGTCTAACTTGTTCCATGGCTAAGAAGTGATGGCAGTTGGGTAGGTTATAAAAGGCCAGAAAACCTTGGCTCAAGTATTGTTCCTTTCTGCACTGGCCAAGTGACCTGAGATGTCTTACTAATACCCACTGTCCTTTACTTGGCCCGTCTGTGGAACTGAGATGACTAGGTTGGGAACAAAAGCTAAGTGAAATAGGAGCCCTTGAGAGGGCTCTATAAATGGAGTGACTTTCATACCTCTGAGTGGATAGGGATGTGAGTCCTCTACTCAGCATGTGGCATTTCTTCCGTTGGCTAAGCCTGGGTTCTCCTTGAATGCCCTGCAAATGGGTCCAGAGAGAGAGCGAGCATGTATACACTGCCTACTTATGTTGAGCACTGGACCTGTGGAACCCTAGCTAGAGAAAGAGAGAGAGAACTGCCTACTTATGCTGAACATAGGACTTGTGGTACCCTACCCAGAGAGGGAAGGAGGGAGGGAGGGAGGGAGGGAGGGAGGGAGGGGGAGGGAGGGAGAGGGAGGGAGGGAGGGAGGGAGGGAGGGAGAGAGGGAGAGAGAGAGAGAGACAGAGAGAGAGAGAGAGAGAGAGAGAGAGAGAGAGAGAGAGAGAGAGAGAGAGAGAGAGAACGTGCATACTGCCTACTTATGCTGAGCCCTGGACCTGAGGAACCCTCACCGTCTGCCCCCTGACCCTTGCTCCTTTCCATCATGAGATAGTTGGTCCTCCCAAAGGCAATCATGGATCATCTGTCACAGAAATACAAGAGAGGACACTGGTTTCCTTTGAGAGTCTGAGGACACTCTCCACTTCCATTGGTTCGTGTCCTGTGGCAACATTGCCACGTTGAGCCTGCTCCTGATTCTAACCACAGCTCATTCTAATACAGTCCTTGCCCATCTTCAGTGAGCTGTCAAATATTGGCCTGGGTTCATAAGTACAATTAAGAATTCTCTTGTTAAAAGCAGCCATAAACAGCAAAGTAGGATTTGGATCCAGTTAACATGAAACAATGTTAAGCAATAAACTCGTGTTGATTTGATTCATGTATTTGCCATTTCAAAAATTCACCATTTTGAACAAAGACAAATTCCTTCATAAAAACAGCAAAAACTATATATCCTGTAAGACTTTGAATCTTGAAGATTCATAAAATGGTCATGGTGTAAGTTTTTTTTAGTGTATTTATTCACTGTCATCTTTAATCAAGGTTAAGACAGTGACATACGTTTTGCTGTGTACTAAAAGGCCATAAAGAAAAGGTTCATCATTAGGGTTGAACATGGGGAGAAGACCTTCCCTGTTCCCTTCAATTGTTCCAGTCAAGAAGGGATACACGGGCATAAGAAGTCATTGTCCTAGGAGCTCAACAAGAAAGGACTGGTTAGAAGTAAGCATCAGGGTCCCTGTAACAATACAGAAACAAGATCACACAAAAGTTTCTTGACTACTTTTTGTGAGCTTTTCTTTGACAACTAAAATCCCAGTCATGGATTGTATTGATTATTCAACCCTTGATTTCAGAAATCAGCCCTGCCCACCACCACCCCACCCCCGATTTCTCTGACACCTCGCTATAGTTGTGACAGTGATCTGCCTTGTCAATATGAACACAATGAAATGTCTTTGGAAGAGAGCCATTCGTAGAGAATGAGCAAGAAAGAGCACATGCTCACTTGCTTTCCTTCAGAGAAAACAAGTATCCTCATCCTCTTATGTAGCCAGGGAGTTCAAAGCCATTGCTCCCTGAATCAGTCTTGAGTGAGCTGTGATGGGTGATATTATAACCTATCCCTCTGGAAGTCATAAGCAAGTGCTGTTATCACCATATTTATTTGACAACAGCTGTGTATTTGGGACTGATCCAGGTAGTGAGGGGTGAGAAGTGTCATTGATGTCCCCTACCACCTTAGCGTCTGTCCCTGGGAGGAGGGAGCAGAGGTGCACACAGATGGCAACACTGTCTGGCAGAATGTGGCAGCTACCGAATGAGGACACCTAACAGAAAGTCTGAAGGCTAAGGAGTTTGTATTGGGGGAAGATTCCAGGGCTAGCCAGGTGTTGAAATAGAGAGTGAGACTTCGGGTTGATATAGGTGATGAGAAGAAGATTCATAGCCCATCAGTGGGTTTGCAGATCCAGGAGTGAAAAGGTATGGCGTTTTGGTGTCAGCTACTTACCTGCATCCAACAGAGGGTATGAAAATTCCTTCCTGGGGTTTAAGGTCAAAGACTATAGATCTCTCCTTCAAAGAAGGCCTCCGTGTACTGACTGAAGTACTTAGACTCTCACAGCCTATATTTGGAGTATGTCTACAGACTGAAGAACCTCCCTCTCAGTCACGTGACCTTTAAATACTGCCTTTGTGTTTTTGTCTGCCAGCTAGCACAGTGTGTGTGTGTGTGTGTGTGTGTGTGTGTGTGTGTGTGTGTGTGTGTGTGTGTGTGTTGAGTGGGGTGAGTTGATTAAGAAAGGCATTAAAAAAAAAAGGCAGAACATGAATCCCTTGAGACATTATGTCACTGCCGCTGGGTCATGGGTCAGTTAACTCTGCTCCTGCTCTCCACTGTGTGTGTGCTGCCCTTCTCTAGGAAGATGGGACTCATGTGTCTCAGTCAGGTGTGCTTCTGATACCCAGGCTGCTAAGACAGGCAGGTTAGAAGGAGGAAAGGGGAGACCCCAGGGCTCGGCAGGAGAAGCCAGCCAGCGTAGTCAGCAGTAGGCTAGGGAGGAGTTAGTTGAGCTGGGCATAAAAGGTAAAAGCAACCCTTGAGATACATGGGAGGTTAACTGATGGAAACTGTGGAACACAGTAGGAGAAAACAGTCAAAGTGGACTGAGTATCAAGAAGCTGAGAATGAATCCAATTAAGCTCATAGACTGAACCACACTAAGAAATATTTACTCTGTTGAAATTAGTATTGACAGCTACAGTTGAAATATGTTTATGTGTCTTTTTAAATGTTGAAATAAAGACGACACCAGAACAGCTGGTTTTCTCCTCTTGGAATTCTAGGGTACGTGGTGCCTTGTAAATGTCAGAACGATGGATAGGCCGGGTGTGTGATTTCTCTCTTCGCTTTCTCGCTGCAGGAAATACCAGAAACGGCCCCACACCCTATGGGTTCCGACTCACGCCAGAAGAAGAGATGAGGAGACAGCGCCTTCACAGATTTGATGGCCAGTGACGTGGCACCACGCCTGGGAAGACATGGCCCAGCTGTGGGACTGTAGCCCATTCAGCTTGCTCCCCAAGCCCCTAATTGGCTTTAAACAAAGGCAGAGCTTACCATTATTGTTGCAGATCACTCATGTCTGCCATGAACTGCCACTCCATGGCCCCTCTATGTCCAGATTCCCAAGCTCAGCTGACACATCTGGAAACCAGGCTTGTCCCAGGAAGTGCACAGCTTTCCCTGAGTGGCCCGTCTGGTCCTATGCTCTCTCCTAAACCAAAGGTCACCTCTTCAGCTGGGACCAGTTTTCACACTCCCTTCCTTTCCACCTGACTCAGTGGCACATCTACATTGGGGTTGAAGACTGTGACCTTCTTAGGAAATACGTTTTCACCAGGTGAGAGGATCAGCTCTCACTCTGCCTGGTACACTGGGTGCTCGGCTTGGCAGGAGGTGCACTGCCACTCTTGGTCCTCCTGGCATGTTTCCATGGTGATGTGGGAAGACAATGTGGCTGCCTTCCCAGGATATTCCATCCTCTTTCACGCAGGCCCCGCGGGGTGCTTTGTCTTGTATGTAGAATATCTGACGTGAAGGGGAACAGGAAAGACACCTCCTAACTCGTCAGATATCCCGTGGCACCAGCAGTTTGGGTTCACAGCCACCCCTCCAGGAGCAGGAGACTTGTTAACTCCTTTGCAGAGCAGCAAGAAGCACGTGCCACATTACAGAGCAAAGTGGAGATATCCAGTGGATTTCTCACTTGGAATCCCATTTGCAGGAAGTATTTTTTTTCTTCATAAAGTGCCTTTTCATTGGCCACTGTGGCTGCTGTCTGTTATAAACAAGTGTCCAAAAAATGCCCCCAGAGAACTGCAGTGTTTAATACACAGATTGTCCAAGTCACTTAAGGGATTTCTGTTGCTTGTGTTCTGAGAATAAAAGGACAAAGCCAGAATATCGATCGCTACTGCCTCACTGTCGTGGAGCGTTTAGTTAGGAGGGAGTCAGGAGCAGCAAATGATGCTCCCATTTTAACTCACCATTCATGTAGAGTTTTCTATTATAAAAATTGTAGACAGGCTTTCTTAATACACAATGCAGACTGTTAATACAGATTGGCTTTGGAGGGGGAGTGTGTGGGACCTGACTTTCTTTGTTTACAGTTTTATATTCTATTTTCAAATGTGTGTATATGTGCTTTCAGAAAACTAATTATATAATAAATCAAGAAACATGTAACCAGTAAAACAGACTCTAAGCTAAGTACTATATGTCCTTTAAGAAAATTCATAGGCCAGGCATAGTGACACACATCTTCAATCTCAGCACTCAGGAGCCAGGGGCAGGAGGATCTCTGAGTTCAAAGTCAGGATGGTCTACATATGAAGTTCTAAGCCAGCCAGAATACACACACACACACACACACACACACACACACACACACACACACACAGTGAGGCCCTGTCTTGGAGAAAGAAGGAAGAATGGAGGGGGGAGGGAAGGGGAGAGGAGACGATGAAGGAAGGAAGGAAAGAAATTCACAGTATATAAATAAAACGACAAACAACTACTCGGCACTAAAAGGAGCCGATGCCCAGGGTTGACATTTTGAGGCTATTAACGTCTCTGCTTTCCGTTGTGTGCATTTGACACATCTGGAGCATGCCAACTGTGCAGCTCTGTGTCTAGTTGCTAATATGAATCCACCTGGAATGTCTTTGACACTTGCATATAAATGGGCTAAGCAAATCCGTGAAGTCTGAGAGCATTTGGGACAGGTTCTCCAGACAGTGGTGCCTGAGCACCTTGGTTTACTTTGTAATTGGTGTAAAGCCATAGCTAATTGTTGTTATGAATTATACCCATGATCCTGGCACCTTTACACACACTTAAATTAGAATGGTCAGGACTAGAGAGATGGTTTAGCAGTTAAGAGCACTGGCTGCTCTTCCAGAGGGCCTGGGTCCAATTCCCAGCACCCACATGGCAGCTCACAACTGTCTGTAACTCCAGTTCCAGGGGATCTGACACCTTCACAACAATGCACATAAAATAAATTTAAATAAATTATTTAAAAAGTAAATAAATAAATGGTCAAGCTTGATTATTCTTGTCTTTCAAGCCTTTCATAACCACAATAAGAAATAACCTCCTCCCTATGTGCCGTTTTTTGAGAGAACCTGGAGATTCTTCCCTAACACTCTTATCTCACCTTCCTTGGTCATCTGGATGTGTGGTGTGGTTCTGAATGACCCTAGAACAGGCCTACTATTTACCTTCCCATCCCTTCCCTGTCTCCCTCCACACTCAAAGGCTAACTAACTGTTAGTTCCCCACCAAAGTTCATTTTCAATTGTATTAGAACTCCACTAGCTTGTACATGGCAATGGTTTATTATTATTTTTTATGTAGCTTGAATCCCATAATAGTACCTGCTTGCTCTGTCTTTGTGCCTTTGGACACAAAGACAGTGGAATCCCAATTTTGGATGCTATAGTTATAATACACATTTTTTTCTTTATGAAGCAGAATGTCACCAAATGTTTATTATAGATGTGGGAAAGGCCATTTTAGTTACAAGTGAAAACCAAGAATATTTTAGAATAAAGATGTTCTGGAAATTATGATAATTAATTATGTTATTCGAATAATGGGCTTGCCTGCAGCCAGTACTTATTGTTTTCTGTGTCTGGAATTTTTTTCTTTGTTTTTGCCCCATCCACAATAAGGAATGCTAAAAGTTATGTCAGCAAACTGGAAGTGCACTAAGAAAGGGTAGCAGAAGCTGATTACCTCTAACAGAGAGGTAATCAGCACCGAAAGCCGATTTTTAAATGTGGCTCCTTTATTAATAATCTTCCAGTTGTCTTTTATGTACCCAGTCTACCCAAGTGGTGGGGTCAGTCAGCTTAACAGACCTCTTCATTCAGAATATTTTCCTGGTTCTCAAGAGGGAGGACTAGTTAAAATTGCTTCCTCTTGATGACTTTAGGTGTGTTTCCTGTGATTTGCAAAGTTGCCCGTAGGAATGCCTGCTGGGCTGGAGCTAAACAGTAAAATAACTAGACTTAGTGGCATTGGCCAGGGGAGTTGGATACAGGAATGACCAGAGGTGATGCCGCCACAGAGATTGGACCTCTCTTGGGAGTCTGTGTCCAGGAAAGAAGTGTATTCCATTACTCATAAGTGTATCATTTCATCTATCCATTCCCTTGGATCACTGCAGCAATTTTCTCACCTAATTCCCACTCCCCCTACTTCCTTTTTTTTTTTTTTTTTTTACTCTAGTATTCTAGAATCATAAGCGCTCAGCTTTGAAGGTCCTTGAAGTCTCAATACTTAAAATACCTCTTCACTCAACTCTACATATTGTTGCCAGTTGGGCTTCCAAAGCCCGTTTTAGCAATACCGCTCAGCATCTCAAATATCTTTTATTGTTTGTCTGTTGACAAATGGGAAAGGTCAGAGCCATTAACCTCAACAACTGGGCTCCCAGCAGCTTTGGACCTCAGCCTGTTTGTTCTTAACAGCCCGCTCGCTGGTCTTCCCATCTGAGCTATGGATGCTTCTGATACTGGGATCTTTTCAGTGTTGTGTAAGGAATGGCATCGCCTCTCCCTCAGCCCTTTCTGTCCTCCTCATCCTATCCCCTAGCTGAGGCCTTTTCCTTGTGTCAAAAAATAATGTGATGGTACTGGGGCCTGGAAAGATGGCCCAGTGGTTCAGGATAGTGGCTGCTCATTTAGAGAACTGAAATTTGGTTCACAGCACTCCTGTTTGGCGGCTTACGGTCTCAGGGGACCCAATGCCCTCTTCTGGATTCTCTGGGCACCTGCACACACATGCACAGACACACAGACACAGACACAGATACACACACACACACACACACACACACACACACACACACACACACAGGAATTTGAGAAGCACTTTGGCTTACCACCTGTCATAATATGAATGAGCCCACTTCAATCCTCAAGTATTTCCTGATCCTGATATTTCAAAATAATGTTGAAGGCACAGTGAGAAGAGACAAGAGGAATGTGACTATATTCTCCCAGTTCCTGCTCTGGGAAGGAAGATGCTCTCACGGCACAGTCAGCATTGGCAAGTGACACGGAGATACTAAGAGATGCAGACCAAACAAAAACATCAGGTCTGTGATGCTGGCCGGAGGACTCAGGGATCCCCCTCTGCACACTGCTCTGTACTAGGTCTAGATGAAAAGGATCACTCCCAGCTTGACCATGGGTGTTGGGAATCCGGATGCAGACCTTCATGTTATGCTGCAGGTACTTTACCATCTGAGTCATCTCCAGTCTCGTTGTACATTCTTTCTGGGACCAGCATAACATTCTGTCACCCATTTTAAATGTTCCCTGGTATGCCAAGAATACCCATGTCCAACCGTGCATGCCATTGTGGTTTGAATAGGAAGTATCCCTTGTGCTGACGCTGTCCCCCTTCAGACTGACATGTTCAAGTCTCACGATGCTGCTGAGAAGTAATGGAAATTTTCAGAGGTGGAACCTAGTTGTGAGTCAGCCAGTGCAGGCCCGTGCTTGGGAGCTGTATGCTGATCTGGGCCACTCTTGGTCTCTCTCAGTCTGTTTCCTGGCCACTGTGAGGTGAGCAGCCTCTGCTCCATGCTCCCACAGCAAGAGACTCCTCTACACACCTCAGTTAACCCAGCAAAGCTTGAGCTGAAACTGAGTCCAAAAATGTTCTAAATTGTTTCTCTCTGGCATCTGATATGAGCAACGAAAAGCTCACTCACACAGGGAGGCTACAAGTCACAGTATCTTACAATGTGTATCTCTACAGTTGGCCTTCATGCCTTCAGCCCTTCAAATAATCCTGGAAGTAGGCAGTCTCATCTTGCTTAGCATGACTGCTAAGTCCTGGAAAGGGCTGAAACCCATACTGCCCATCACCTATGATTGATTTGACCCTCTTGCCTGAGGCCTGGTTTTATTTCCTTTCTCCACCCAACACTGAATAGAAAACTATGCTTCACAGAACCCTAGAGTCTCAGTCTTGCCAGCCTTGGCTCTTCCTTTCTGCAAATCACCTTACTTGCCTACTAAGCCAGTTCTAGGTATTATAAGGAATTATAAGGTAGATTTAAAATAAAGAGGGGGGCGGTGCTGGGATGATAGCTCAGTCAGTAAGTGTTAGCCTTGAGAACACGAGGAGGAGTTAAACTTTCCAGAACCCACATTAAATAAAAGTAGCCAGACATGGTGGTGCATGCTTGTGATCCCAGTGTTGAGGACAAAGAAACAGGTGGGTACCTGGGGCTCCCTGGCCAGCCAGCTAGCCTACTTGGTGAATTTCAGGTCAATGAAGATGCTATCCCAAAAAACAAGGTGGATGGAGCACCCAAGGAATAACAATTTAGGACCTCTACCCTACATACACACAGCACATGCACATAAGCACAACTTCATGCATACATGTATCTGTATACAAGAACACATATACATATGAAAGGAAACCCACTTGGGCTTAAAAGAAAATACATTCACCAAAAACAGTGGTTTTGGAAGCTGTCACACGATTTTATATATAATGAACCATATCATAAGTGACAATACAGCAAATATTTATGTGCCAGTAGTAGATCAAGTGTCTTGCAAAAGTTGCATGATCAAAATTTTTTACTCTAAAGCCACAGGTTAGAGAAAGGGATGCAGTTTACCAGACAAGTTTCACATTTTCCCAATGAATCATTAAATATTTAAGCACCATAAAAATTCAAGCATTTCACATGGATGTGGCAGCTAGACGCCTGGTTTAAAATGCATTATGCAGAATTTCTTGCAGATAACAGTGACAATGGTAGAGTGCTGATTTTTTTTAATGTCAATTGTTTGTTCCCTGCAGACCTTACTCATAATGTCCCTGCAGGAAATTGTGATAACTTTTTGTGGTACAATAACTTCGAGAATTGAAATAAAGGAGCATTCCCAAAGATGTTAAGAACTGGCTAGGTATGAATTATTCTAATCAGTAATTTATATCCCCTGTGAGAATCAACATGTAATTTTTGTTGTGGGGGGGGAGGCAAGAAATAGTTTCCATATTAAATACCTTATTTTAAATAGAAGATGTGACCATAATTGGTGCATGGTGACTGCTATGCACTAGTTAGGCAATAATCCAACCTTAATTTTCAACAGGAATGTAATGTCCTACCTTATAAATGAGGGGAATTCAGCAGAACTCACCCACGGCAACACAACTGGGAAGGGACACGTGGATTGAAATCTGGGTCCAACCCGTTTGGAGTCCTCCTTTTCCCACTATTCTTATAGACACACCAAGTAAAAGAGACGACTGTGAAATTATTCCAGTGGGCTGGTAGAAGCCCTGACCACAAAGGCGAGTGGTCTGTTTGGTGGCAACCTGCAGGAAGTACCAAAGAAACTCTTTGATGGAAGTTCAAGTCTCAGGGGCCATTCTGCTGACTTTTTCTAAGCACTCAAAACACACAAAAACATACACAGAGGCAAACCTGGTGCCATGAAGCCCTTAAATCATGAGGGAATACAGATTTGTAGCATGAGTCATGTCACTTCAGCGGAGGATCTTCTTTCTGCCAACTCTCAGAGCAGATCTCATCTCTGAAATTTCAGTTCATCGGGAAGTAATTAATGATGGAGTGAAGAGGGGTCAGTGCTTGTTGATTGGCACTACAGTGATAATTGTATTAGGAGCTTGTGGAACATGTGGGTACGTTTAACCTTCTGATATCCTGAAGTAAGAAAGGCTTATTGTGCTGGGCGCCCTTCGACCAATGAGATCTTATATGCAGAGAGGAACATCAAAGGCTTAATAAGGCATAGGAAATTGTCACTGAATGACAGAATTGAGTCAGTAATAGGCACATTCCTATGCTAACCCTAGACATCCAAAGACTAGCAAAGCATGGTCCCTGCCCCACAAGGGCTTCAGTTTTTAACCAGGGAATGAAAGAAGTGCACTGAGACGCTTTAGAGAAGTGATGGAGAGCACACAGCCCTCCCCCCCTGCCCAAGTCTCTTTGGGAAGTTCATATATCCACACTAATCTATTGTGCTAGGATAAACGTGTGTCTACCTAACCAATGGACCCAAGGGAGGACATTGATGGTAGAAAGAGGAGCCAAAGACACAAAAGGTATGTGATCGGTCACAGAGCTGTGTCCAGCTCATGCTGACAAGAGACACTCACAGGCATAAGCCTCACGGTCCACAAGGGACCTTTCACCCCATGTGAAGTCATTTGAACTGCACAAGCAGTGTGGTCATTGTGTAGTTGAAGCCAAAAGATAACACAATCTAATTTGGGTGGAACTGAGAGGATGGCTGGGATTCCACACTGGAGATATCTCCTGTGAGAGACTAGGTGGAAAGCTGTGTATGAGATGCAAGAAGCATGGAGAGGGAGGAGCAGCCCACCCAAGCAGGGATGTAAGTTTCAGCTTGAGGAACAGACCACATGCAGCATGGACAACTTGCAGGACTGATGGGTTCCCCTTACCAAGAATGAAGACCCAGAAGGAAGCATCTAGTCGGTGCTCTAGGACGGGGCCTCAAAGTAATTCTCATTTGGGACCTAGGCACATTCCAGCCAGTCAAGGGTGGAGGTCTTGAAAATGAGGTTTAGATAAGACCATCACAGTAATAGGTTAGGATAACTATAAAGCTTTGTTCATGGTCCCCACTGAGCAAGGCTGTTCCAAAAACATTGATATATAGCCAGATGGAAAGAGAGATAACAACTTTAAAAATAACATGCTCCTCTGTCCCAAGAATGTTCTTCCTATTTTTTTGCCCTTCTGGACCCTTTCAAAATACATTTCTGATCCATGCCGTATTCAGAGGGGGCCGTGGGATCAATACTTGAACTGCTTCATGCTTGCTATCTCAGGCGGCTAAGCTGCCCTCCTTATTCAGCCAGTCCTAACATATTTGTGAAGCCTGTCACTATCCTAAGTGCAAAGTTGAAGGATTTGACGTAGTTGTGTAGCAAGCTGTGTGCACTCTAGTGGTTTACCTGTTCCCCTCACCTCTTCCTCGGACATGTTCTCAGACCAAGTTCATGATGAACTTTCAGGAGGCCTGGTTTGGGGTGATAGATAAAGATTCTGGAAACATAAGAGTAATGCAAATAAAGAAGAAATGGGCTTCGATTTCAGATGCTCAAAATACTGAACATGCATAGTATGAACTCAAAACTCAAATGGGTCAATAGGAAATATTCTGCTACATTAAAATAATATTTCATGTTAAAAATAGAGACATTCAGCCCTGGTTACGTAGTTAGTTCCAGACTAGGACAATTCAGTGTCTTGAAAACAAAACAAAATCCGTGTTTCTTTAAAAAAAAAAAATGCTGAACTCCTAGCACTTTGGAGGCTCCAGACAATAGCCAAGATTTTGAAGCCAGCATGAGGTTATGTAGTGAGTTCTGGGCCAAGTTGGACTTCAGACTGAGGTGCTAGCTAGCTTAAAAAATAATAAAATAAAATAGATGGTATTTACCAGAAATTTCTCTTCAAACTGCCACCCCACAGGCAGCCTACAGCAAAACACTAAATGTATTCTGCATTAAGGAGATCATCATTGACCAAAGGATAGCAAAGAAAACATGTCTTAGAAATTTTTTTGTTTACTTTGTTTTTAATTATGTGTATAACTATGTGTCTGTGGGTGAGTATTTGCATGTGTATGAGTGCCCATGGAGGCCAGAAGAGGAACTAGAGTTAATGGTGACTATGAGCCACCTGACCTAGGTGCTAGGAACTGAGTTCAGACCCTCTACAAGAACAGTAAGTGCTCTTAACTACTGAGTCATCTCTCCAGCCCCAGAAACACAATTTTAATTGAGTTTTTCTTTCAATTATTCTTAAGTGCACTGGAAAGTGAGCTCTGACATGAGTGTCACTCTCAGGGGAAAATCCTTTCTCTCTATTAAAATGACAATTTTACTTTAGCTGAGGAAAGTGAGTTCCAAAAAAAAATCTTTTCTAGCCAAGCTTTTAAATTGTGATTTGTAGGGATCCCTGGCTTAGTAGCCCACAGACCTTTTGGTATGCAGAAAAAATCACTGCAAATTGACATGGATCCTAGCTAACAGCGTGCAGGAGCTGCTAAGGCCCAGTGTCAAGCAGCCAGTGTCTTGCCATGATGCTAATTTAATATAAAGAATGTTTGAAAATTGGCGAGAAGGATGCTCCCATTTAAAAAAAAAAAAAAAAAAGAATCAGAAACACAAAATTCAGATTGGATATCGTCTTTGTTTCTGTTCCAGAGAACCCCATGCCTTCCTGGTGGGGTGACCCTGACATAAATGAATCTTCTTACCTAAGTTTAATTAAGCCAGCCCTTAATTTTCTCCCAAGTGCATAATGATAGCCCTGTCACTTCAGGAGTCAGTAGCCATTATGCATGGGGAGGAGGAGCCTCGCAGGTTCTCCTGGGGAGGAGAGCAGAGGCTTTGTATCAGCCTCTGGATTGCCTGAGTAAGCCCCATGTGGCTTCAGTCCCATTAGCAGGAGGACACGCTGGCCCCCGACTGGGGAAAAGTGGTCTGTTTGCAGGTTCCCTGGGACCGGGAGTCAATTTTTGTGAATCACTACCTTAATATTCATTAATAGCTTTTAGGCCCCTAATCCCTTATTGAATATATTTTTTCAATAATTGCTACTTTTCAAAAGGGTTGCCAAAGTAGGCATTTCTATTCTCTGTAAAATGCAGAAGAGAACATAATGTTTTATATTCATCTGCGAAGTGTTTATGCTAATGTCGAGGCCCTGGAATACAGGACTGCAGGCCTTCCTGGCAAAATGACTCACTCTGCTTTGAAATGAACCGCTAATACTGGCAGTGGAGAGAGGCTGTTTTTCTTTTCTTCCTCTTTTTAAAAACCTCTTTGGGCCATGGTCCCACAATTATTTAAAGTGCATGGTTAAGAAAAAAAATAGATTATAGAGGAAATCATTTTGAAACACTGCAAATCTCTACTTCGTAGCTTCATTTGTTGGCCTATTTATATTGTTCCTGTAAAATCTAGCCAGGAGCCCAATGGATTGCTGAATAATTGACTTCAGTTGTTTGAGACTCTACCAACCAATGAATGAAGTTTTCGGTCATTTCTAATCTGGTCGTTGTCATTCACTCGCTTTTCTGGGAATTAACACATGTTCAAATAAAGCCTGTTCTTCCATCATCTCAATAAGAGGAGAATGTGTGGGTTTCATCTAGATTGCTGGGGGCCAAACAAATGCGTGTGTGCAGCATGTGTCTGCTTGACCTGTAGCGAGGAAAAGAAGGACCTTTTCTGGGAGTAACCATGCTGAGACAAGGCATGGCTGAAGGAGACAGTGGAGAGCACCACGGGATTTGCCAGAATCATTGGGGGGGATCTTTCTCCCTCCCTGGGATGTCTCTGTTGATGCCCGTTGGCATGGTTAGAATCCTCTAGCTGTACTTCATGCAGACCTGGCACCTGCTGGTTTTCTGGCGCTGGGCCCGCACATCTTTCAAGGTGTCCGGTGATGGGCCACTGGAAAACTGCAGGTCTGGGCTCACAGTGGTCAGCCAGAAGCTGTATTCATTTGCAAAGAAGTGGCAGGTTCCCTGTCGGCCCTGGCATTCAAGGAATGGTGCAGCTCTGAAGTCCTCCAGGCAGCTGCCGGGTGACATGAGTGCCTGTCCTCCTCCTTGGTCCCCAGCTCCGGTGTGCTAGCCAGACAAAAGTGAAGAATTAAGGCTCAGCCACTCCAGACCACCCAGACTGAATCAGCGACATACACATTTAAATTTAAAAATTCTTACATAAGTCACTCCATAGAGAACAACTTAAATCTGCTGAGGTACAGTAAGGGCGTTTTGGGGTGTCTATGCCAAATGGGGCCAATTTCACTGATGGCTGAAATAAATCTATCTTCTATAAAACTTACCAAAGAATAATTGATGAGAAAAAAAATTAAAAAACAATAATGATGGCCCTATATATCTCAGCAGGCTATAGTCTGCCCTGGCCCGGCTGACCTTGTGTCCTCTGGTATCTACACAGTACACAGAACTACCATCTAGACAGGAATAAGATTCAAGGGTAGAGGAGACTCACCATCAGAAACGAGTACCCGATCCAGAGGCTCCTCCACGCCCGTGGACACGGTGGGATGGATTGGTCCTGACTATGGACAGCCACTGCCTGTGCTGGGGCCTCACACACAGCGCAACGGCTGATGTAAGGGCGGATCTCTTCCTCTGAGAGCGGCATCATAGGAAGAGGAGCGGCGCTGGACAGCCAGTAGGACCTGTCATTTCTCTGGGCATAGTGGCACACTTGGTGGATGTTACAGTAGGCAAAGGGCAGTGTGCTAAACACAGGGAGACAAGACCCTGCCAAACCTCGGAAAGAAAAGACACAGTATATGAGCCGCCTGTGGTGTGCAAGCAACCAGTCAGTGACTTCCACATGTGGCATTTATAGACACCTGCTGTGACCTATGGAAAACCATGCTAGAGCCCATTACCACTTTGACCACCTCCCCGATCTGTGGACCAGCCTCCATCCACTCATCCCTCTCTTTGGAGTCCAGCAATCCACTGAGGGGTAGAGCTGAGCACATATATCTTCCCAATCCAAAGAGCAAACAGATGGTAATGGAGAAGCCCTGTAGATGAGAGGTGTGGGCTGCCCAGAATTCCCAGAAGGATGACTGGAACTTTATTCTATGCTGGGATACCCAATGTGAAAATTTTGGGTTTGGAGATAGCAGTGACCGTTCAAAGGAGAAGATGCTGAGATGGAGAGATCCAGAGGCACAGAGCGTTGGGCTCAGAGCTCAGTGGAGGCTTGTGGGAGCCAGGGAGAGAGCTTCTGTGTGACTTCATCTCCGGGTATCCCGAGATACTTCAGACCATAGGATGTGGGGCTTTGGAGGTCTTGTTAAGGGGTTTGGATTTTGCCCAGGGATTCTACAGAGCTTTAAGACGGGTGCTTCAACTCAACCAGGGCAAGAGGAGAACCCGATATTAGAGAAAGCAGGTTCAAGATAAACATTCATTCTCCTTTCCCTTGTCCCTAAAGAACGGCTGCCTGTAAACCTGCTGTTGGAAGATGGGAAAGAACATGGAGCCCTAATGTTTAAAGTCCCATGATTTCCCAAACCAAACAGAACAGGGCTGAGAGCTGGCACTGGCCAATGCTATGGCACACACCCAGCAAGTTCTGCTTTCAATCAATACATACATACATACAGGCACTAAGCATGCCCAATTAAATCATTTACATGTAGTAGCAAAAGGTTACATTCTATAACAAGGTTACATTTATCCTATTGCAGAAGAATACTGAAAAAAGAAAAAGAAAAAAGAACAATCAAGGCCCTTTCATGCCTATGGTGGCCCATGCCTGTGATGGCCCATGCCTTTAATTTCAGCACTTAGGAAGCAGAGGCAGGTAGGTTTCTATGAGTCCAAGGCCAGCCTGGTCTACATAGTTCCAGGTCAACTGGCACTATATAGTGAAACCATGTGTCAAAAAAAATAGGCAGATAATAACCAGTCACCAGAATGAGGCTCTGGGGGATCTAACAGGATCATGGGAATTAGCATGAGAGGCTTGTTTTGTTTGTAAGTAGTCATGCTATGGAAGATTAGTGGTTAAGAAGCTGATGAATCTGTAAGGTTAACTCCAGGACTTTACTGTCAGGGGCATCGTGTGGATGGACCTATGTAGCACAGAACAGCATCTATCCTGGTGTATCCATACCAAGATCTTGATTGTGTGCCTTCTCCTGTCCTTCCATGTACAACAGACTGTACCCAGTCCAAAGCCGCGGCATACCCACAGGGCAGATAGGTTCTTGATCTGTCTGACTGTGGAGAACAAGGAGGAAGCCACTGAGGTATCCAGGGCCAAAACCCTTGGGCCCAGGATCACCAGGTGGACCAGGAGGGCCTGCAGAAAGAAAGAAAGAAAAGAAAACAAAACCCACAATTTAGGGCATTCCATTTAATACGCATTTTCTAATATCTGTGTTTCAGCATCATGCTCAGCATCAGGAAACAGAGGGGAGCAGGACCCATCTGCCACTTGAAACTGCACCCCTAGTCTGTCTGTATTTACACAAGAACACAGCTCCTCTGTGTGGAGGAGGGGTGTCTTAGAGACCTCTCCCCAATGGTTGCTAAGGATAAAAACACCTCCCAGGTGACTGGGATATATTAGTATAAAATAGAAAACATGAAAATCCCTTCCAATATTTGCAGAGCTGGTATCCAAGGCAAATCTATTCGGACATCCACTTTAAAACTGGCTGAGAGTGGAGACTGCAATGTCAGAGACAAGGGAAGAAAGGGAAATTCTACCTGGTGCTCCAGGGCAGCCAGCCTCTCCAGTGTCACCTTTGCGTCCCGGAGGCCCGGGAGGTCCAGGGATGCCATCCTGGCCCCTCCTGCCGTCCAGCCCAGCCTCTCCTTTGCACCCTGTGGGAAAATTCATGATGATGGTGGTGAAAACTGGAGCCTGTACACCCCATGAACTGACTCTGGGCTTCCTCTCCGCTTTGATGACATGGAATCATCCCAAGTGGATGACATCAGCTTATGACCTCTACCAAGCGACCAGGGAAACTGAGGTTCTGAAAGGTGTGGCAAATTGACCTTAGTTTCACCATGATCTGGTAAAGGGTTAGATTGTAGCTGTAGCCCCAGACCAGGGAGGTGTTGAAAGGGAGGTTATCCCATTTTCTTCATTATTGTATTGTTGTTGTTGTTATTATTATTATTATTATTATTATTATTATTATTATTATTATTTATTTTGCTTTTAGTAGATGTTGAACATGAAATTCCTTTATAATCTAATATTATTTCATGATGAAGTTTTTAAAATCTGGATGGAGGAGTGAATCAAATTTAACAGGATTCATTTTTGTTGGTTGTGTTTGGTTGGTTGGTTGGTTGGTTTTTGAGACAGGGTTTCTCTGTGTAGCCCTGGCTGTCCTGGAACTTGCTCTGTAGACCAGGCTGGCCTCGAACTCAAAGATCTGCCTGCCTCTGCCTTCCAAGTGCTTGATTTAAGGCATGTGCCACCACATCCATCTTAGGATTCAGTCCTTAGGAATGGCTTTTTATCAAGGTTTTCGGATGTGCTAGTTTCAAGTGAAACCCTTCACGTGAATTATCAACGGAGTCTTCAGAGCAGTATACATATACAACCCAGTCTGCACTTCCTCCAGAGGGAGAGAGAAACTTCAGCAGGCATGGAGAAGAGCACATCTGGAGTAACCAGGGAGCAAAAGCAGAGGTGGTGTCCATCAGCCACCCTACCCCCTCCTTGACAAGCTGCAGATGCATCCTTGTGGATCTTGGTGCAACTGCACTTGTCTTGCAGGGCGTTTTAAGTGATTGGCTTCCATTTTCTTCTTTGCAGTTCCTTAACTGCAGTTCTATGGGGTCATAGTAGCAGCCCATCATGTTTGCGGGCATTTATGCCATTAGAACTATCTGGCTGAATTACTAACCCTCTCTCTCCATGTTTCTAGACTCTACTTGTTATCCACCTCCTTGAATTAGCTTATTATGGACTGGTGTATGCCACCTTTCTTCCAAATTCATAGTGAGTTCCTAACTACCAGTGGCTTAGAATGTCTATATTTGGCAAAAATATCTCTAAAGATATGATCAAAGCAATAACAAGGCCCTTAGGGTGGGTAAACCAAATCTGGCTGGGATCTTTACAGGAAGAAGGAGAAGCAGCCACCAGGAAAGGAACTAAACCCATGGCCACCTTGATCTCAGACTTGCCCACCAGAACCTAGGGGTGGGGTGTTTGTGTAGCTCTGTGCAAGCATTACGGCTGCCAGAGCAAACTGAAATATAGCTTAAGACTGGCCATTCAGCCAAAGGAGGACCAACCAGAGTTAAGATCCCAGCACCCCTGTTGGGTGGCTCACAAATGCCTGTTACTCCTGTCTCCTTAGGAGGGTGGGGCCACTTTACTGGTCTTTCTTCTTGCCTCCTGCCTCCTTAGCACCCCAATGACAAAGCCAAGGGTGTCAGTCAACTCCTCAGGTCTACTGAGATGCTCTTCCCAGCCCTACAGAAGAGACAGGCTTTGCTGATGAGAGAGGTGTACCTAGAAAATAGAGGGACCGACCGAAGACACTGTCCAACTGTGCTGTCAACAATTCCCTGGCCCTGAAGAAAGCTGCAGGGTCTGGGATTGACAAACTAGCAATATCAGGGATGGCAGGTATCATTTCCTGCCCTGCCCTGCTCTAAGACCCCTCTCTGTACCTCTGCAGTTTAGTCACTGGCTGGGTTTTTACTTTTGTTCCAGTAACTGACGAGCTTGGAATGCCCTGGACCCCAGTCTTCCTCGTCGACCATGCCTGAGCAATTCACAGCCACACAGGCCCTGTTGCTTTTCAGGACAGAAACCCAAAGGAGTCCAGAATGGCAGCCTTCAAATCTGGCTATGAATCAGCATCTGCCACTATGGGTTGGCCCAGGTCCAAAGAATCCACATTTCTGGCAAGTTCCCACATGGTGCTGATGCTGCTGGTATTGGGGACCACATTTGGTAACTATTGCTCTAGACTTGGAAGTTTACAACTCATTCTGTCAATGAACTTGGTGGTATATTTTGAAAACCCTCTTTTTCTGCCTGGTTTACATTTCTCCCTCTCCTTTTTGTAATTTTTCTTCTTATTTCTGCCTATTCTTCTTTTCTAGAAACTAATTTTATTGAAAGTTATACACCCACACACCCACCGTGTGTGTGTGTGTGTGTGTGTGTGTGTGTGTGTGTGTGTGTGTGTGTGTGAATGTGTACATGTGTATTCAAGTTTCCACAGAAGACAGAAGAGTGTATTGATCCCTCAGAGCTGGAGTTACAGGTCTATGTGAGCTCCCCAATGGTGGATGCTGGGATCCGAACTCTGATCCTCATAATGAGCAGCAAGCAGTCTTAACCATTGAATCATCTCTCCAGCCTCCTTCTGTCAACTCTTAACACCAGACATGGTTCTCAAGGAGCTTATGTTAAGGAAACAATACCTACAGTAATGACAGCAAACAGATTTACTGCTTATTCTGTCATTTGGTGATGTCAGACCATCAGTGACAACTCATAGGTTTTATATTCACCCTCTTTGATGTGAGGAAGCCGAATGCTAGTGCAGAGTACCTGTAGTCAAGTTTCAGAGTGTCACACTTCCTCTCTGGTATAATCAGAAATGCTTAAGCATGAAATATTAATCACCCAGACAGACATGCTTTAGGAGCTGCTTATCAGAGTGAAGAGGTGAGACCACCTTAAAAGCATTTAAGGTGGCCCAGAACAGCAGCAGCACTCACAACTCTTAGAAAAATGAATCTTGAAGCCTTCTCCACACTTGACAAGACAGGAAGTAGAGGCTGGGGCCAGCAATATGTGTTTTAAAAGGCTCTCCAGGGAGGAGGGGTGAAGGAAGGGATTCAGAAGTTCCACAAGGCTTGAAATCCCAGAGGTTAGATGTCCCTCATCCCTCTCTCCATCTCCAGGTAAGTTCAGTTACCCCTGCTAACCTTCAAGACATTGGAACCTATTGCCAGCGGCTCCCCTTTCCCCTTACTGCAGCTCCAAGGGCAGGGCCTACTTGGATTCATTTATTTCTTGCAGAGTACTGGCACCAAAACAATCGATAAATAATTCATGAAAGTGGTGGTTAAATGAATTATGGCACAATCAAATAATGCAATATTCTGCAGCCGCCACAGACAATATTGTTGGAAAATATGTAATGACACAGAACTAATGGCATGTTAAGAACAGCCGTTTGCAAAACACTGTGGTGGGACGGACGCTTTAAAAACATGTGCAGAAATTGAGTGGACAGATACACAGCCAGCTGCGCCTTTTAAGAACTGTGTTTACTTTCTTTGTTTTTTTCTTTTTGCTTAAATCCCTATAAAGTGGTGTGTGTGTGTGTGTGTGTGTGTGTGTGTGTGTAGGTGTGTGTGTGTTCACATACACGTGTGTGTGTGTGTGTGTAGGTGTGTAGGTGTGTGTGTTCACATACACTTGTGTGTAGGTGTGTGTGTGTTTATTTACATTTGTGTGTAGGTGTGTGTGTGTGTGTGTGTGTGTGTGTGTGTTTGCACATTGATGTAGAAACCAGAGGTCAGAGTCAAGTGTCTTTCTCAATCACCCTCCCTTTTGTTTTTAGACAGAGTCTCTCAGGGAACCTGACATTTACTGACTTTCTAGCCTGTCTGTATAGTAAGCCTCAGAGTTCCTACTGTGTCTACCTTCCCAGCCCTGGGATTATAGGCACACTGGCTGCACCGAACTCTTTCTACAAGGGTTTTGGGGGATAGGATTCAGCTCCTGGTGCTTATGCAGGAAGAACTTTACCAAGCCAATGTGGTTGCGGCTTACACTTTTCATCACAGCACTCTGGTGGCAGAGACAAGTGGATCCCTGAGTTCAAGGCCACCCTGGTCTATAGAGCAATTTTCAGGACAGCTGGAACTACACAGAGAAGTTTCAAAAAACAACAAAGTGAAGAAGAAGAAGAAGAAGAAGAAGAAGAAGAAGAAGAAGAAGGAGAAGGAGAAGGAGAAGGAGAAGGAGAAGGAGAAGGAGAAGGAGAAGGAGAAGGAGAAGGAGAAGGAGAAGGAGAAGGAGAAGGAGAAGGAGAAGGAGAAGGAGAAGGAGAAGGAGAAGGAGAAGGAGAAGGAGAAGGAGAAGGAGAAGGAGAAGGAGAAGGAGAAGGAGAAGGAGAGAAGGAGGGAGGGAGGGAGGGAGGGAGGGAGGGAGGGAGAGAGGGAGGGAGGGAGGGGAAAAAAAACAACCAAGTCATCTCCCAGCCCTACAACAAAGTTTTGGGTTTTTTGTTTGTTTGTTTGTTTGTTTGTTTGTTTAACTTCTCTTTAGATTGACACTATTGCCACTTCTGATAACCTCCCATACCTCTCCCTCACAAACAGGTCTCAGTGTTAGGTGTTTCTGTCCACCAGAGGCCATTTGTTAACATCTGGAAACATTTCTGGCTGTCACAAGGTAGGGGTCCAATATTCATGTCTAGTGGGGAGAGGCCCAGAACACTACTCAACACCCCACAGTGAGTGGCCCTTTGCAGAACAGATCACCTGGCCCCAAAGTCAACAGCACTAGGTTGAGATGGGCTGCCCTGTGCTACAACTGTACTCAGGGCATCGTGGCTTCCTTCAAGTAGTTAGCACACACCTCCCGTGACCCAGATATAGCATGAATTGCTTGAAGGTCTTATTAATAAAATCGAACCTGAAGCAAGGTATTGGGGTGAACGCTGAAAGATCAGAGAAACAGAACAAGCCACAGCCAACGTCACCTCGCCAATTCCTCAACTGACCCTGTTTCCTCAGACTGGAAGCCTCTGAGTCCTCATCCAGCATGAATCTCAGCTGAACTCTGCTGCTCAGAAGCCTAAAAGCTTAACAGGCCAAAAGCTTCTAGTTTCTTGTCCTCATACCTTATATACCTTTCTGCTTTCTACCATCACGTCCTGGGATTAAAGGCGTGAGTCACCATGCCTGGCTGTTTCCAGTGTGGCTTTGAACTCACAGAGATCCAGATGGATCTCTGCCTTTGGAATGCTAGGATTAAAGGCTAGTGTGCCACCATTTTCTGACCTCTGTATCTAGTGGCTGTTCTGTTCTCTGACCCCAGATAAGTTTATTAGAGTGCACAATGTTTTGGGGAACACAATATCACCACACCCAGATCCTTGTGGAGATCCATCGGTAAGCAATGAGCATCCTGCTCCCAGGCTGCTGTGGTCTCCAGGGTGGGAGAAAAACAAGTGATACAAAATTTCATTCTCCTTCCACATCCTTTAGCACCACACTGAAAAGAACCTCCTCGCAGCCAGGAGGTGGAGGAAGTAAGAGAGGGGCAGCCCGAAGTCTCTCTTGATCCTCTGCGCACAGACGCTGAACTCAAAGATGCTACAACTAACTGGTCTGTGCTTCCCCAACGCCCAGCACTCCTTAGCTCAGCAAAACTTGCCCAATGTGGGCAGAATGTGCAAGAAGAAAATAAACCACGTGGAAAATACTTTTTTGCCAGCAGTTTGGTGTGTGTGCTAATAAGGGTCCTCCCACCCTGACAGCAACTGACCAGGGCTCATCAGGTCAGTTCCAGGAACAATGTAGCCATCACCAAAATCTAGAACCACATTCCCTCTTCTTCATCTTCTAAGTGGCTCCTTTCCTTCTCTCTTCTCACAAGCTCTTCCTGCTCTACTGGTTCCCCATTCAATTGTTTTTGGTTGTTGTTTTTTTTTTTTTAATTTTAATTTTTATTGTTGTTACTGTTCAAAACCAAGCCATTTATTCTGATGTGCTATGGGGTTTCCAAACACACCCTCCAAGAGCTGGGCAGATCTAAAAGATTTAAATAGGAGTTCAACACAAGAATAGAAAGGATGTGTGGATCTAGAATCCAATTCCCTTTATGCTGACACACAAAAATGCAAAAGAAGAAGGAAGTTTTCACAGATTTGCTGCCCTGGGTCACTTAGAGTCCTCTTGAAAAACAATATCACAAAACACATAGATTTTTATTACAACAGTTAACTCGGAGGAACCCATACCTGGTCCAGGAGGTCCTCTCTGTCCAGGGTGCCCCACAGCTCCTTCTGGTCCTCTGGGACCTGGCACTCCAGGAAGTCCTGGGATTCGAGGACAGGAGTCCACATCGACAGGAGGCCCGGGTTCACCTGAAATTGGAAGCACTGTTGTATAAATGGGTTCACGTGCTTATGAACCAGCTCTGGGAAAGGATGGATTCCTGTCATAGTCCTAAAATCTGAACAAGAATCTTCAACTGTCCAGTGTAAGCTCCACAGTGGTGGGAACTTGCCTTGTTCCCTGCAGAGACACACACAATCCTTAATCCTTTGTGGATTAAGAGACTGACTGCTGGAATGAGAGATGGACAGCCAGTAAAAGCAGAGATAGAGATTACTCACTCTTGGCTGAGATAACAATACTTTGATGTCGTTCAAGGGATTCCCAACCTTTGTGCCACTTTTCACCAATGAGCTAACCACAAGTGTCACTGTAAGAGGAACTAGGTGTCCCCAAAGCTCAGCTTAGTGTGTTCCTAATTCATTATACTGGAACCAGGTGGATTTGCCTAGTATCAGTTTCCCCTACGTAATTCAAGATGGCCAGAGGTGCTTGTGCCATGGTTTTTCAGTCTTGAATGAATGTTGGAATGGTCTACAGTGGCCACAAAGCTAAACTGTTACATGTCTCCTCCCCTCACACACCCCACATCCTGGAATAGTGTGGTACTTGGTAGTCTCGGCTGTACCCTCAACTCTGGGCTTGATAAATCCAGTTACAAGAGATTTTCAAGTATTTTGCCGATGGAACACCTGGGAATTTCTGAGGTGAACCCCAAGGCTTGGTATGATTTTAATCCTTCAGGTGGTTCCAGTGTCAGCCAGGGCTGAGAAGCACCAATGCGGAGCTTAGTTCAGACCGGCACATTAGAATCATCAGCCAATTAATTAGAAAGCAATTTTTGAATCAGGAGGCCTGAAGCATGATCTGGTGTGTGAGTTTCTAGCATGTTCCCAAGCAAGGTGAAGAGCACAGACCAGGTGTTCTGACCTTGAAGACCATCGTACTGAGGGGGCTGACACTCTTAACATACTGCTAGTATTCACATCAGGACAGGCTGCTTCCCAAGCCTTCAATAAGTACTCAGAAACATCCCACAGGAGCCAAAAATACCACTGAGCAGTACCAAGGACAGCAAAGAGATACTGAAGGCCTTCCTGTGTATCATGGTCTATGCTAAACCCTTCATCACTCCACTCCCTAGACAACCATGCCACGTGCTGTGCTTTCAGACTGTCACAGGTAAGAAAGCCCCGGGGATCTGGGGCTTCAGGGATACATTTTATATTTATAGTTACACAGCCCAAACACTGTAGAGTCCAGATTACAATCCAGAAGGCTCTGGTTCCAAATGTACCTTCCTCACCAGCGTAATCGCACTGCCTCAAGCTTGTTCTCTGTCTATTTCTCTGTGTCTGTGTCTCTTTCATCTCTGTCTCTGTTTCTCTGTCTCTGTGTCTCTGTCTCTCTGTCTCTCTCTGTCTCTGTGTGTGTGTCTCTCTCTCTCTATGTCTGTGTGTGTGTGTGTGTGTGTGTTCTGTGTGTGTGTGTGTGTGTGTGTGTGTGTGTGTGTGTGTGTGTGTGTGTGTTGTGGATGGGACCCATGGATAGATACTCATTCTCTACCATTGAGCTACATCCACAGCCAAAAAACTCTTAGTATATGTGTGATAAATTATAAGAAAATTAATGCTTAAAAACACACCATTTTGTGGGTTACAGTTTTCTCAAAGTTCATGCAAATGTGCATAATGGTTTTAAATAGCAGCAGTGAAGGAATAAGGTGACCTGGGAAGCTCTGTCCATGACCACAGAGTATCGACCCACACAATACTTCCTGTGCTTTTTCAGAATGGACCTGAAGTCTGCAAGCTTCTTGGGATTTAACCTTTCATAAACATGGCATGAAACTACAAGCAAATGAACCCAGAGAACTTTTCACAATATGTCTAGCTTAAAAACTGGACTTTGTAAACGTAAAATTGGACTTTGCTGCAAGGCTACTGAGAGAGATGAACAGGAATGTCTCTTGTTTTCCTGGGATAAATTGGACCTTTCCAAGAAGAGGCTGTCTGTTTTAGTTATTGTTTTGGCTTTTTGAGGTAGCGTCTCACGATATAGCCCACGGCAATTTGGATCAAACAATCTTCCTGCCTCATTCCGACAAGTGTTAGTACTACAGAGGTGTGACACCTCTCCCATTTTAGCTGGGCTTTGGGTAAGGGGTACGATATTATCTTCAAATGAATTTCAACTTATCACACTGAGAGGGCAGAAATAAAAATCCATTCAACAATCATTTTAATTTTAAATTATGAATATTCATCCTGTTTTTCTTTATCTTTTCATAATATAGGAGCTGAAAAAAATAGATAAAATGTCTCTTCTAAAATCTCTAAAAGTAATTTATGGGTCTGTTTTCAGGGTGATTTTCTTCAGGGTAATAACAAACACCTGGAAAGAATAAATACACATCTTCACAATTTATTTCTTTTCTTTTTTTTTTTTTTTTTTTTTTTGGTTTTGGTTTTTCGAGACAGGGTTTCTCTGTGTAGCTTTGCGCCTTTCCTGGAACTCGCTTTGGAGACCAGGCTGGCCTCGAACTCACAGAGATCCGCCTGCCTCTGCCTCCCGAGTGCTGGGATTAAAGGCGTGCGCCACCACCGCCAGGCATACAATTTTCTTTTAATTGTATGTGTGTGGTGTCTGATTGCATGTATGTCTGTGTGTCACATACATGCCTAGTGTCTGTGGTTGCCAGTTGGAGCATCCTAGCCTCTGGAATTCAAGTTCTAAACAATTGTAAGTTGCCATGTGGATGCTGGGAATCAGACCCTGGTTCTCTGAAAGAGCAGCCAGTGCTCTTAGCTACTAAGGTCTCTCTGCAGCCCCCTTTTGGTAGATTTTTGAGAAAATGTCTTAGTCTATAGCTCAGGCTAGCCTGGAAGACATGAAAAATACTTTTGCCTCAGCTTCCCACCACACATGCCTGCTTTTCACCCCTTGAGAGTATTTTTTATTCTCTTTGAAAATGCCAGATACAGAAATCACACATTATTTTACGCAACAGACTATTGTGTGAACATTTTATTTTTAACACACAAACAAATGTTTCCTTAAAAATAGACTTGCCTCTTATTGGGTATAAGGGCCTGTCTTTTAGTAATGTTGATGCTGCTCATCTTGGAGACGTTGTATGTTTACATTGTAGGAATCATCAAAGGAGCTGCACTATCATGGGTTGTGGCATTCAACAATGAGAGCACCCATACTGAACTGAAATTTTGTGAGCTGAGTGCCTATCTCACCCTGACGACTTGTAATGAGGGCCACCACCAGGACACTAATATGAGGTGACTAGAATTGCAATGAAGAAGCCGAGACATTAAAACCTATGATGACTCCAGAAATCCCATCTACACAAAAAACGCAGCAGATTAACTCACAAACACCATGGAAAGGGTCAACGCAAAAAAGACAAGGGAATAGAGTCAGGGGAAATTATGCATTTCACAGTAACTCTTACCTCTGCAGCCTGAAGAGATCCAAAGCCGAAAATGCAAAACGGAGGCAACGGTTTTCACGTGGTAGAAAGAAAATTTAAATTTGTGAGTGAGGACAAAAGTGAAACCGATGTCTGAGAACATAAATAATAATTTGAGGGAGCGTTGGTGACAAGCAGAGTGACAGCGTTGTATTTACATAAAGCATTTGCATCATTGTGATTGACAGAAGCCGCTATGATTTGGTACTAATGGAGTTTTCATCTTTACAAGGACTTGAAATGAAACTCTCTGGAGAAACCGACAATTCTAGTTGATTTTCTATGGTGAATGTGTCCTGAATCAGTGAGTATAGGAATTATGGCACTTAAAGCCTTCTGAAAATTCTGTATTAATTTGTCACGTTTTATAGATTATATGCACAGAAAGGAAGCAAGAAGAACCCAAGTACCAGCCCTCTGTCTTGCTGTACTGTGACCCTGATGAAGTGGTGTGCTATGTTTGTTCCTGGGATTAAAGTGCCACAAACATTGCAAAACATTCCAAATTATCACAGCATATCTATGATACTGTTTGGGGGATGTTTAAAGACATTACTTCCACTAACCTTACATGTATATGTCTGTGTGAACTTTCTCTTCCCAGTTCCTCCTTATGGTTAAAGAAATACTGGCTACATAATAATTAAGTTAAATAGCCTCCCATCCCATAGGAACTACTGTACTTTTCAGAAAATAGACATCTATTGAAATTTGGGGGCAAGAAGTAAACATGCAGTCTTAAGAGCAGTCAAATCCTCCTCTGTCTCATGGGTGGAAAACACACAAATATTTATTCCTTTATAAATAATATATGTGATGTCAGCTCTTAATTCTTAAGCATATTTGTTCTGACAGTTTATCAGATGTGAGATTTGATGGGGCAATCGAAAACAAATACACTCTTTATATCAGAAGAGCTTAACTCACAATGGTTTCTGAAGGCTGGCCTGCATAAGACTTTACTTAAATGGGAGGCTGTATGGGCATGCCTTAGGAGATGATGGCCACCAGAAGCTTACCGGGAGGGCCTACGGGCCCTTTTCTGCCTGGAGGACCAGGTAATCCCTTCTCTCCAGGTGCTCCAGGAAGACCAGGTGGCCCTGGAGGCCCTGGGAATCCCATGGGTCCTAAAGAAAAGATAAGGATGAGGACACAGAAGGGATATTACAGTGACTATAACTGGTTTAGCATCTGTAAAGTTCTACTCCAAGAAAGAGCTGGTGTGAGGGAGATGCTTTGCCTCCTTCTGGAAGGCTAGAAAGCAATATCTCCGTGAAAGAATCTCAGTGGTTAATGAGGAGGGCTAGCAAGCTGAGACAACATGAAAAAGCAAAGCCCCCTATTCTGAACTCTCTCTGGGGACAGCAAAGGATCAAAACTAAGTGGGAAGGAAGGAAGGAGCAGTACCTGAGGCTAAGGTGTCTGCATGGCTGAAGGTCTCAGCCCTGTCTTCTTCACCATGTTATAATCAGGCACGCCCAAAGCATCCTCTCAGTGTTGGTCCACGTAGGTGCTATTTAAGTTTGTATCCCCTCTACCCTCTAGTAGATACCCAGTACATATTGGTAGACCATAGAACTCTCTGCCCTTGCTATGGGAAAGCATGGACTAGCAGATGTAGAATGGGAGTGGAACAGGAAGCATGGATAGTGGTTTTTAAAAATTGTGTGTGTGTGTGCGCACACGCACGCGCGCGCATGCATGATGGGGGGGACAGGTGCATGCTACAGTGCATGTGTGTAGGTCAGAGGACACTTTGGTGAAGTCAGTTCTCTACTTCCAGAGATTAAACTGAGCTCATCATCACAGCAAGTGCTTTTGCAGTCACTGAACCATCTCACCAGCCTCATCTACCACTATTTCGAACGTCCTCTCTGCCCTTGGCAGGTCCTTCGATTAGCTTGGTCTGCTATTTCCCCAGCTCTAAAGCTTATGTCCAGGTGAAGATGCACGCTCTGGACCTGATAGCTTCCTTTCTTCTCTTGATGGCCGGAGCCTTGGCACATTTGTCTGATGCTGATAGTCAAGGAGCGGAAGCCCGCAGGTTTGCAGATGTAAGCTGCAGCGTCACAGCTGATTTTATATAATAGAGATAAAGAGGTGGCTACACACTGCTGCATAGATGTGCATCTATGTACATAATCCCACAGATAGCCTCAGCACTGGGGCTATTGCAGCCTCAGGATAATTTTGGTCTCCCCTCTGCCTTAATCTTTTGCTGTATCTCATACTAGGTTCAGAAGTAGGGCAAGGTGATAATTTCTGAGCCCTTTTTGGAATTTTCAAAGATAATATATATATACACACACACAGCCCTCTTATGGAAGTTGAAAAATGCTCACTAGCTTCTTTTCAACAAAAATGTTCCAGAAAACAACTATTCTTTCCTAGCTACATATGTCTAGTGAGCACATGAAATGTGGTTAGTCCACACTGGGCTGGGATAGAATAAGTCTGAAACACACACTGAGTTTCAGTGGCAGACAGGGGGTGTGGCATACTAGGGGGAAAGGAACAGCAAACGGCAGGGTCTCCTTGGTAATTTTACACTGGTTAGATGTTAAAAACAATAATAGTTGGGCACATTTTATCAAATAAAGTACAAGGGCTATGGTGAGTGGGCATTTTTGAGACATGGTCCTATTCTATCGCCCAGGCTGCCCTGGGAGGCACTATGCAGCTCAAGCTGGCCTTAGCCTTATGGCAATTCTCATGTGTCAGCCTCCCATATGTTGGGATTGCATACATGAGCCACCACACCTGGCTAGTTTCACTCCTTCGATGTGGCTTCTACATTTTAAAATCACACGTTGTATTTCTACTGCTCAGTTCTGGTTTAGGAGATTCATTCTATTTCTTCTCTAGCTTAGCTATTTATTTAAGACAGGTCTTATGTACCCTAGGCTAGCCTTAAACTTGCTATACAGCCAAGAATTATCTTGAACTCCAGATCCTCCTGCTTCTAGCGCCCAAGTGCTGAGATTACAACACCACTACCCATTCTGGGACATGCTGGACATCAAACTCAGGGCATTCTACCAATTCCAGCCCCTGTGTATCTTTCTTTCAATTTTTATTCCATCTTGAGGACTTTTTAGAGGAATCAGGACATTTTAGAAATTACATCATTGTTTCCAGAAGGAACAGGAATGTCATCATCATAGGAGGGAAGATAGCACCCCAGATCCTAGAGCAAGGCAAGGAAGGTCTTCACACACCACGGAAAGAACAGCCAACATTCATACCTTTCTGGCCATCTTTGCCATCACATCCTGGGGCACCCTGACACCCTGGAGGGCCTGGCGGGCCTCGGGAGCCCGGTGGTCCAGGCAAACCAGAGTCCCCTGGATCCCCTTTCAGAAGGTCGACATTCCCAGGGGCGCCCGGAGGCCCAGGTGCTCCTGACACAGGGAGGGGGCAAAAAACATTCTTTCAGTCAAAGACAAAGGTGACTATTGGTGCTTGGAGAACTTCTTAGGGAATGAAATACAGTGATCTGCAAACAAGGGATGTAGAGGACCAGAAGCACAAGAAAACCAACGGTATCAGAAGTGAAATGCAAAATGTGTGTTACAGGATCTAAGCTGAGAAAAGTTAGGTTAGTAACTGTTGAACTAAATAGACCTCTTTCCCTTCTGAACTCTTTGGAAGAATCAGCTAATGGTTCGTATCTTCAACCATCTCATTGTTCTAACAGGTTGCATGAATGGATGGAAGGATGCATGGATGCGTGGATACATGGATGAATGGATGCATGGGTGGATACATGGATGGGGTAGGTTAGTGGGTGGTTAAATGGATGGATAGATGGATGGGTGTGTGGATGGATGAGTGTATGTCCCTTGGGTGGGTGAGTGGGTGGATGGCTGACTGGATAGATGAATGGGTGAGTGGATAAATGTATGGTTGAATGAATGGATGGGTATATGGGTTAAAGGTTGGATGGATGAATGGGTGGATAGATGGATAGATGGGTGGATGAAATTGTACTAAAATATAGCTAATGAGAAATGAATGTGCCCCCCAAATTATAATCTTATTTTAAAACAAATATCTATACATAGGAGTGAGTGAGCTGACCCCAACTTTATTCTTACTGAGCTTCTGTACCTCCTACCATAGTTTTTATTGCTTTTATTTTCTCTACACAACCCCACCCTTACTAAGGTATGTGTCTCCATATAAGAGATCTATGAGCCAATGTGAATGTGGCTGTCAATAAGGAAGAATCCATGACTCACCTATGCTCTTCACCTGCCACCTAGACACCTACCTAGTCTATCACTTTTTTTAAAAAAGCTGTTAACGATTTCCAGAACTTGCCCTGTCAGAGTCCATTTCTATGCAGCAGTGAGAAAGGCCACATGCACTGCTGGCAGCCCATGTGGAGACTTTCTGTGTACATGGCATGCCCTCTAGGCCAGTGGGCAGGTGCTAGAGAACAAGGAGAGCATGGCTCTTTCCTAGTGGGCACTTCCGACAGGTAGTGCCAATCTAGTGATGGAAAATGTTTGTTCCACCTCTGTGTGTACCTACGCAGCAGGAGTCTGTTGCAGTTGACATAGAAGAGACGGGGGGGGGGGGGGGTTATATTCCAGTCCTGGTCCTGGAAGATACTACTACCAGTTACATATCACTTAATCCATCCGCTAAGTTGGTTAGAGCTACTTTGGCACTTCTCTGAGTGATACTACAGCCATATCTAGCTGGCAGTTTCTAAGAAAGGAACCACTGCCATCATCTGTCACAATGCCATTATACCTCTTGGGCCATCAGGGCCGGGAGGTCCCCAGTCTCCAGGAGGACCTGGATCAGGAATGTCACCTTTAGCAGCTCTTCCTGGGGCACCAGTGGGACCAGGTGGTCCTGGTCTCCCTGTGGAAGCACATGTTCATATGTTAGCCCCATCACATCTGAAATGTTTTGAACTAGTTCTTGAGGAAAGATCAAAACATGCTGCTCCTTACCTGGGGGTCCTGGGAGCCCTTTTTCTCCAGAAAGGCCTGGGGGAGAAATTCCTGGACTCCCAGGGTCTCCTCTCTCTCCCTTTAGCCCAGGCATTCCCATTGGCCCAGGTGGACCCATTTCGTGCAAACCTGAATGAGAAAAACAGCACCAGTATTGCATCTTTGTATTTATCCTTGTCACAGAACCTGAAAAGGACCCACCCCGCAGCAGGAGTATGGCAGAGGAAGTGGCTGGTTCTGCAGAGAGAACAAACCTGGTTGCCATGGTGCTCAGTTCCTTGAATCTCCATTTCTTGTTTATGACCCACCATACTGACCAACCACAAATTTGTTTTCTTTTGTGGTTATGTCCCAAATTTTAAGAAATATTAGTTTCACACAGCAAAAAACACAGGAGACAGTAGTCTGCCATAATTTGGAGCTTCTCAGTGAAAGGGGAGACAATATCTTTGGTTTCTTGGAAGGGTTATATATCTAATCAGACCAATTGAAAGAGCCACCAAACAAATCTTAGGTGACCTAAGTTACTTTTCAGTATCCAAAATCCATAAAGATTCTGTCTCTCTCCAACAGCAGAGTCAAGCCTAGCTGTAAAATCCTTTTTCTAACAAGTATTCAGATTTACAAGTTGTATTCAACTACTATGTCTGATGTAGGCTATTTCAATGGGAAAATAATACAATAGACACTTTTAATGGAATAAACTAAATCATAGTGGTTGAAGATTAACCTGTCTGTGATATCAAAAATAATGGCAGGTTGGGAGCTGGAGAGATGGCTCAGCAATTAAGAGCACCTGCTGCTTTTCCAAAGGACCCAAATTTGATTTGAAGTACCCATGTTGTACCACTCACAAATAATTGCCTGTAACTCCAGCTCCAAGGAGAACCAACACCTCCAGCTTTTCTGGCACCTGTGCTCACATGCATATCACCCCCACATAGATGCACATAATTTAAAATTATAAAAATAGAGTTTTAAAAAACTAATGGGAAGTTATTCAAGTAATTTTCCACAATAGCCACAGTAAAGGGATGCCAGCCCTACTAATTAGATTAATGTGATTATACCAGTCATTGCTATACTTTAAAAAAAAAACCAATATACATTTAAAAAAACCAACTATTTATTTTTCATAATAACTTGAAATATGGTCAAGAATTTAGCAAGAATTCAGAGTATTTAGTAGACAGACCTAAGTGATAAGAAAAGTACTATTAACTGCCACTTTTTTGCATCAAATTTTCTTAAATGTCTTTTTTATATATATAAACCATCCATAGATCTAGAAATAGTTCCAACACTGTCTCTACCCTATGCCATTCCTTTGGATTCACCTCCAGGTCTCACGACTTGAGGAAATACCAGGGAAAGATTCTCTACTTCATCCCTAGGTCGATGGATCAAAGTTTGATCATCAATGGATCTGGCTTACCTGAGGTACCTTTGGCTCCTTTCTCACCCTTGAGACCGTGTAAGCCATTCAGACCAGGAGACCCAGGGGGCCCTGAAACACAACACAAGTTCTGTGTCCCAAAGGTTAGCCCAGCTATTGATTCCTAGTCTCGCTACAATTTGATACCTACACCAGGGGAGAGTGAGTCGAAAGGGGGAAGGTGACAGGTCTCACTGTCTGGAAGTCATCATAGGGGCCAGAATCTAGCCTGAGAGTTACCCAGCACATTCATTTGGTGAAGATTTTCTGACAAGAAGACTTAGCGAGTATATTTCTTTGGCTTGTTTTGTAACTAATTCATGATGGGAGATAGTCTAGAAGTGCCACATTTGGGTGCAGGGAATGACCTTTGATTTAATGATGATAAAATCTCTTTAGGCAAGGTAGAGTTTGGATGAGATTAAATCCAAGTTTACTGCTTCCCAGTTTGAGTCTTCCCTTTCCACCATGATGGGCTGGTCCTAATTCCTTCCAGTTGTCGTCGTCATGGTAACGAAGCAAAACAATAGGATGATTCCTGCTGTGGTGTATGGGGGGACTTATCTGTTCTCCTTGTTTTTTTGATAGGCACTGTACTATACTGGCAAACAGACCTGTGTGTCGAGCTCATTGTAGCTATTTCTCTGCAGCTACTGCTTTCAGAATAGTCCTGATACCTTCTTACAGCAAATGAACTCTGTGGTGGGCTCTGAATTCCAAAGGCATCCTGGAGCTGTCTAAACAGACAACCAGCTACCAGCCTGGCTTTACTAAGTTGACATCAAACACATTCAGTAGATGCTGGGTTGTGTTTCATGTTTTCAAATGAGAGTTTCCTAACAGGCCAGCACGAAGTTGAGGCGGGCAGAAGTGAGGCAACAGAGAGAAAGGAAACAGACAGGTAACAAATATCGCACAGTCCCTACTGGGTGCAGAGCCCAGCCACATGCAGCCCCACGTGTCTTGTTGTCCCACTGTGTGATTCTAGGAAGGAAGCTTTTCTCAGCCTTTGGCCAAACCCAATGACCTTCCTAGTCCATTATTGGACTTTCCATCCACTAGCTGTTCTTTCCCACCCAGAAGTAAGCCCTCCTCCACACATACCATTCGCTCAGATTAGCATTCTGTTGGCTTGTGACAATACACTCATTTCACATGACCAAATACAGAAGAAAAGGCCCCTGCAGTGCCTACAGTACCTCCATAGGGCTCCCTTGGATGGATTGTCTCTACAAGGCTGTACAACCATCATGCCTTTGAGCAGCTGACTCCCTGGCTCAAGGGTAAATCAGAACCCACAACCAGGTCCTACTAGTCTTTGTATCCCCATACTGAACATAGCTTCTACACCTCACAAGTATTAAACAAATGCTTGCTAACTTGATGAGTGAATTATAAAAAGTGAAGAAAGGAGTATGAGGCTTGAAGACATGGAGAGAGAGAGGGAGAGAGCTATATTTAAGCTATATTGACTACAGTTTCTGCTTGCATGCCACATTTTTTCCCCTAATACATTTGTGGAACAACTATGATTCCAAGAAGTTAGAGATATCTATGGGTGAATAATTCCAGTGCTAGTCACATGTTCTTCGGTAAAGTTGGTTCTCGTGGAGAATCCTGAGTGGAGGATGGTATAGTTATTGGCTCCATTCTATTTATCATCAGTCCTTGAAATAGACAACTGGTATTCTCCTTTTAAGTTCTCAAATTTAGATCGATTCAAATGAGCCATATTTTCTTGTACTGAAAAAAATAAAGGTGGAGGAATGTGTCCTTATTTTCCCTAAATCTCTTATTTTCTAACTGCTTTTCACAGTCCTGGCTTAAGTTTATTTTCCAATCCTCTTTCCTATTTTATGAGCCAGTATTTCAAGTGTGCACCAAAAAGAACACACCGACCTTCTTCGTCTGCCAAATCTGGATATTTATTGCAATCTATCTAAAATGATAATAAATTTCCGAGACCACTTTGCTATTTCTATGTGTTTTGATCTCCGGTGTTCGCCACCAAGATTGATGGCTTGGGGACTTGGCTAAAGGAGGGCTGTCCTGGCCTCTGCCAGCTCTCCATTGTCACATCAACACATCCAGATCCTGGGCTGTCACAGCCCGGCCCCTTGTCATTGTTGAACTGGCCGACCCTTATGTGACCCAATGTTATCTTTCTAAATTGAATGCAGCTACATCTGGGCAGGGTTTTAAGCATAATTTTCCCCTTTTACTGAAAGCTTTTTATCAATCCCATCTCTAAATCAGAAAGTTGTTCATGCATAAAATATATACAGTGCAGATGAAGGGCAATTAGGCTAACAAAGCACATTCCTGGGTAATGAGGAATTTTTATTCACCTCTCTGATCGTCCTTCTGTTTAACAACCACCATTTAAGGCTGCACCCGGCTGCACTCTGGGGCCGGTATGCTCTTCCTCTAGTCAGTGAGGATAACCCCCACCCCAGCACACTGTGCCTCCCCTCTGTGTTAGACAGGCCACTCTTGGGGACAGAATCTCCACTCCTAGGTTCTATTTGTGTTTTAAAGTCAGAAAATGCTACTCTGCACTCCCAGGACACTGGCAGGGTTTACATTTTAATGGGGTGACTAGTTTGCCCCTGTTTGACTGGGACCTTTAGCATTGGAATTCCACATCCTAAGACAGTCCCAGGAAAAATGAGGCCGCTGCCACGCGACCTTCCAAGTTGATGGGAAAGAGAAAGTTTCACAACGATAGGCAAAGGTTGAAAATCCTTGAGAACCCTTGTCAAAAACAGATTCCAAAATAAGATTTAAATTAAAAATATTTTTTTTTCTAGCCAATACATGAGTGCCTACTGAAAGGATAAATATGGCTTCTTAATGCACAGAACTCCATCCCCCAAGAGCTTATCTGATGACAGGTACTGAAGAGACAATGAGTCAGTCGCAAGAAAGACATAATCCTGACCTGACAGGACTTCAGAGAAGCAATGGCATCCAGTTTGCTAAGTGCTGGGGAGGGAGACAGGAGAATAATTTAGTTACAGAAATTGGGGAGAATGTTGCTCTGATTGTCATAGCTCTCTGATGGAAGGCATTTCCTTCCTCATAATAGACATTTGAAAGCACCTTCCAACAGTGAGCTCCTTCGGGCTAGGAAGAGGGTTCAGCCGACAAAGGGCTTGCCATCCGAGTATGAAGCCTGCATTTCATCCCCCAGCACGCATATTTTTTTTTTAGAAAATCTGGGTGCATATCTGTAACCCCAGCACTGAGGGAGCTGAGACAGGCGGATCCCTATAGATGGTTGGTCAGCTACTCTAGCCCAACCTAATACTCACTGAGCTCCAGGTTCAGTGAGTGTCCCAGGTAGTTCTGTCAACCTGACACAAGTTGGAATCGCTTGGGAAGAACTTCAATTGAGAGGGAAAGACACTGTCTCAAAAAATAAAGTAAAATAAAAAAAAAAAGTAGAAAACAATTGAGGAAGACACAGCACCAACCTCTGACCTCCATACATCCTTCCCAGGCACAAAGTGCACATGGACATGTTTGTACACACTCCTCTACAAACACAAAAGTGAACTGTTCTACTTGCCACTAGCCCAGATACCCAACCCACACATAGTATTCGCACACAACAGGTAATTCCCAGCAGGTTTCCATCATTCTCATCTTGTATGGATGTACAACGAGAAATAGGGTGTTATCCTGTCAGAGAGTGCTTGTACTTAGAAGCCGGAAAGGGAGCAATCAAGCCACTTGTATCATGTGTCTAAGTTAAAGTTTAATTCGGACTGAACTCAAGCAGGACTCAAAAATCCATATGGTCTGTGTGAGCAGAGCAAACAAATCCGAGTTCAGCAGCTGGCTTGTTCAAATGAGAGAGTTAGTGCCCTGACCTTCCTCAGAACATACTTCAAATATTTAGTTTCTCAGTTCAAAGTGTTTCTGCTGGATCTTGCTTCATTTTTACAGCGGTATAAAAAAAAAATGCAACAATGGATTTATCCTGGGATGTTTGGAGTTTTAACAACGTATCCCACGGTTTTGTTTTTGTTGTTTGGCTGGATTATTTGCTGTGGCATGTGCAGTGAAACAGCGTCCCCTAGTGGTAGCAAACGAGTACTGCAGCAGAGATCTGCACAGGGAGCGAAAGGCCCTTTGATCTGTTTACTTTCGATGCCTTTCAATGTGCAACATTGGGAGGCAATTAGCAATTACTCTTAAAGTAATTTCATTATGGACCAAGTTCATGCCTGTTAGGTTTTTTTTTTAAAGCAATGTCATACTGAAGGTATTTGATAAATGTTCAAAAAGGAAGGAAGAATGTATTACAACCACCTGCAGGCACTCAGAAATGCTCCCTGTTGTGTGGAATTGGAAAGGCTATGGAGAGAGAGTCCTTAACAATGTTAAATGTTTTCTTTTGGATCCCTACCAAATCCTTCCAGACTGGAAGAATGTCGAAGTCAAAGAGGAGCCCAGGAGGTCTGCACGGGTTGCCAGAGGCAGGAAATATCCATAACCACCAGAGGAAAAGCTCAGAACAACAGCAGCAGCATTTTGTGTGAAACTTTAAACGTGTCACAAGTCTGGTTTCCACATTACTACAAATGTCAGCGAAGATGGAGACAGTATCAAGAGATTATATGTTCTCACAGGGCCTTCTCCCACCACGTTCTGTGGCTGCAGCAAATGCTTGCGTGTGCTGGAAACTTCCGGAGGAGGACGTCCCCTGCTTGCAGCACAGCACCAAGAAACACACACTATGCCACTGCTTGCTGAAACGATGGGTATCTTGGAAAGCTGAGGCATGAAGAGCAGAAGGGATGAGGAAAAGCAGAATTTGGATTTTCAAAACAGTAAAGCGTTGCATCCCAAAAGTGGTTTCTAACTCTTCCCAGAAATCCTTTCATTTTTGACTAGCATTTAATTCATGTGTATAAGCCACGGACCTGAAGAGAGCTGGGACTAAAGGAAGAAAAGAGGAGACAGGGGGAGCTGACTTGCCAGGGTATGCCAAAGAAAGCTTGGCCCCTCGCCTGTTGTTAGAACTATAGACCCCCAACTTCATAACTACTAATTCACCAACCAAACATACTTGTTGTGTATCAGCTGGTACCAAGGGCACTTTTTAAAAGGTCTCGGTTTAAAAGAAAAAAAAACATATTCTGTTGGTATGAAAGTCCTCTGCAGGTGTGCTAGAGGTATGCACAGAGCACCCAGAAAAAGCATTTATCTAGAATGGGAGAAATGGACCAATGGAGAGGGGCGCAGATGAATGCAAGGACTTGAATGCTCTGGAATAATCCTTCTGTATCTGTGAAAATGTGCTGCTCTGACTGTTAATAAAAAGCTCATTGGCCAATAGCTAGGCAGGATTTTAGGGGTAGAGAGAATGCAGGGAAGAAGAAGGGCAGAGGCAAAGGAGGTCAGCAGGAGACAAAGAGGGAGCAAGACATGCTGGAGGATGGGTAAAGCCATGAGCCACGTGGCAATACATGGATTAATAGAAATGGGTTAATTTAGGTTGTAAGAGCTAGTTAGTAACAAGCCTGAGCTATCAGCTGAACAGTTATAATTTATATTAAGTCTCCGGGTTGGTTATTTGGGAACAGAGTTGATCACATCCTAGCGAAAAACCCCACCTACACATGAATATTTGCTAGTAATAAGCAATCTGTACTGTACCTTGTTATATTATATCTAGACAAATAATCAGACCACTGTTACCTTTAAAAGACAAAAACTACAGCCAGGACAAGTGTTTCTGTAGCTAACAAAGGAAGCAAATATACTTGAATGGGCATTCATCCTCTGGAAAGCCTTCTCTTCTCCCCCACCCCTTCCCCAATGTGCTTTTATTTCATGTAATGGACTAACAAGGCTAAAAACCATGCTTCCAATTTTATCTACAAAAAGAGAGCGTGCTCTATACACCCCGTAACCATGATGGGCAGAGAGTGCTTATGGTATCCTGGAACGCAAGAAATGGGCATTTCTGCAGTTCTAAGTTTTTAACTGTAACGAGTGCCTAACGAGCTGAAAGAGTACTAAGCTGTTTCTGCTAGTTAAAGTATACCTGGCAATCTGAGTGCTAGACTCCTTCCCTGTGTGGCTGCCATGTCCTAATGGGGTTTAGATGAGTGACTCCAGGACCTCTGAGAATTCTCCTTCTATCTCTCCATCACCCAATGGCTCCGCTCTGTCCAGCAAGTGATTTACCACAGAGTTCAAGGCTAATTTTAAAGACGTTTTGTTTACATGTGTGCGCGCGCGCGCGCGCGCGCGCGCACACACACACACACACACACACACACACACACAATTTCAGAATTAAAAGCATGTTTGTCTGTATTCATTTATTATAAACATCTGAAATTTCATTTTGGGGGGTACAGGAGATCACTACCTGATGCCTTCCTTACCAATTCTCAGGGTTCAAGTGCTTGCCAGCTCTGGTTTGGACATGGATTGTGTCTCCCAAGGGCTCATTCATGAAAATACGGTTCACATGTAAGGCATTAAGAGAGTAGGAGCTTAATCCAACTGCTAGAGTGTTAGAGGACATATCTGTCTCTTTTATGAACTAGCTCCATGAAGGATGGAATCATGTATATATTTTTTAAAATGACACCCAACACCTAACACAGAATCTAGGGCACAAAAGGAGCTTGATTATCTGTGGAGGCAAATGGGCAGGCATGAGTATCATCACAGACACAAGCAACATGCCCTCAGAAGCAGTAAGATAGAAACACCAAGATCCTGGGTATCCCTCAATGGAAGGCAAGCAAACATGGGTGTGGCCTCAAGCGCTTCGGTGTGGGGGTGGGAGTGGAGGTGGGGAAAGGGAGCTACTGGGGGAATCCTTGAGAGATTCCTGATCAAGCAGAGCCACGTGCCCAGAAAAGAGCTGTGACTTTGCCCACAGTGGGTTGGGGCTCTCTGGAGGGCTGGGCATGCTTCTTACTTACCTATTACTCCAGGAGGACCTGGCCTCCCTAAATCTCCTGGGAAACCTCTTGGCCCAGGGTCTCCCATTTCTCCTGGATGGCCCTTCTGCCCAGGCATCCCTGGGTCACCTAGGGACAGGAGAGAAGTTTTTCATACAGTGACATCTAAATAGCATTACTTGGTAAGGTTGTCTATCTTTTTAATATTAACAAGGACACAGTTTTATTATTTTTTCTTTCTAGATATTTTTAGCTCTAAGGAGACAAATACTTAATTTCAGAAAGATGCACTTTCAAAACAGCTGAAGTTGCCAGTCACGATTTTAACTATTTTTCCCCCCTGACTTGAAAGGAAAAGGATGATTAAAACCCTGAGCTGTATATGTGATATTGCTTTAGGGAAGGGAGGCAGCCTCAAAAATGACAGAGGGATGAGAAGAAACAGCCTGTGCTGTGTCAGCCACCTTCTGCATCTGGTGCAGAGATGGCACTTTGCCAACGCTGCTTGAAGTAATTAGTGAAACCCTGTGAAGCTGGGCTGGGTTTGGGTGATGAAGAGGTAAGTGTGCATGCCCTGTCCCGAGGCATGCTTCAGGAGGCAGAAGGGCCCTCAGTGAAGAACAGCTCTTTCTGGTATCCCAAGTCACATGAATGCTCAGGAATTTTCGAGGTTTTTCTTGCAAGGTACCTGGACACCCTGGTGGTCCAGAAGAGCCTGGCTGTCCAGGTCTGCCTGGTGGTCCTCTATGTCCTTCAGCTCCAGGAAAGCCTTGGTCTCCAGGGGCTCCTGGATGTCCTAAGGAAGGAAGGATCAAAATCCCATTAGTTGTAGATTGCTCTTTGAAACAGTAGTTCTCTAACAGTCAACTTCAAGCCTCACACTGTTGTGGGTTTGTTTTTGTTTTTTTTGTTGTTGTTGTTGTATTTAAACTCTTTTCTATTGATAAAGAAGACATGACTGAGGAAAATTTGGTGACAAAGTTCCCATAATCCTCCTCACATCTTACCACAGATTTCCATCTGTACACACACATACAAATAACACCCACAATTTTATTTTCTGTTTTTAAAACTAGTATTGTATCACAAGCAGTTTTCCAAGTTTGTCATAGTTTATCATTTTCAAATGATAACTTCTTGATTCAATCTTATTTAAATTGCCAGGCAGTGGTGGCACACGCCTTTAATCCCAGAACTCCGGAGGCAGAGCCAGGTGGATCTCTATGAGTTTGAGGCCAGCCTGGGCTACACAGTGAGTTCCAGGAAAGGTGCAAAGCTATACAGAGAAACCCTGTCTTGAAAAAACAAAACAAAACAAAACAAAAATCAATCTTATTTAAACTAATCTAATTTTTTCCTGCTGCTGGCCAATCAAGTACCTCTAATTCTTTTTGCCTTTCTGCATAATGATCTGTACATACAGATATAATCTTTTATTTATTCTTTGACAATGTATGCAGTGATCATATTCACTCACTCCCCATCCCACTCTCTTTTATAGATCTTTAACCGTGCTCTCTCCTTTTGAACTATTTCCGTAAGAAAAAATGTCCCAGGAACAAAATTTCCTAGTAAATAGTGTGATATTTGGACTTTTCCTGAAATACATTTTTAAATGCTAAAGTATTTTAAAGTAAAACATAACCATTTGGAATCCCATCCCCAAATGCTTCGGGAGGCAAGCCGGAAAAATAAATCTTCCTATGTTGCTGAAATAATATTGCGGCATCCAAGAAAATTAATAACAGTCCCAAAGATCATCAAATGCTCACTTCGGACTCAAGTCCACTCCCACCCTGTTGTCCTTGCAGCAACTCTTACTAAATTCTGCACCAGAGCTGCACACTGTGCCTAGCATGCATGCCTCGTACATTACAATAATAAAAAATAAAAAAAAATGTAAAGTCTCTTAACAGTCCCTTTCTCATGACTGTGACTTTTCTAGGCTGCTCTCTAGGCCTTCTGAAATAGGCCATTCTGCATTTGGTTCTTGACACAGGTTGCCTGTGTTTGGGAGGAAGTACTGTACTTACACCCCCTACCCCATGGGTCACCTCCCCACAGCTCTACAAACAACACCCAGAGAATGACCCATGTTGTCACTAAAGACTGGGTTTATAACCTTGTTTTTGGTAATTTGCAATTATTCTGGAGGTTCTAGCAGCCCTCTATCAGAAAGGGTCTTCTGCTTCAATTAAGTGTGTAGTATGGAGGCACAGGAGTTCTCCAAGCATCATATTGAGGATACTGAGAAATCTATCTATCTTCATGGACTGAGCAGCTACTGAATTCTCAGACTCTCAGACAGTTATTGTTAGACCCTCTCCTGTGTAAATCAATAAAATAAGTCCTTTTTGTAATGTTATATTATATATATAATACATATGTATTATAATATATGTAATATATAATCCGTTGATTCTATTCCCCTAAAGAACCCTGATTATACTTTAAATTATATTTATTTTATTACTAGAAAGATGGCTATTTTCCCATATGCTTATTTATATGTGTGACTTTAATTCAAATTTATAGTAAACCAATAATCTATGCTGAAACTCAATGGCTGAATCTTCAAATAAAATACACTGTTTTGTATTTCCAAATCCATAGAGGGATAGTATTCATTAGAACACTACACTAACCGAAGCTTGTTCCTGTTAACTGATTAAATTTACTGTCTTCTAACCCTGCTCTGTTACCTAACTGATCCCAGACACCTTCCTGCAAGGGACACATGGCATCATCAATGTCAGCTCCAGTTGCCGAAGCAGGTATTCACAACTGCATCCCAGAGTTATGGTCATGTTGAGAGCAGAATTTCAGGAGTAATTTGCACTGTATTTCCCTTGGAGTTGAAGTGGATGGATGGGATTAGGGTTGACCCAGTATAATCTTACATAATCATGGATCAAGCTATGCTCTATACATCCTCACCGAGTTCACTATAGTGCAGTGCAGAGATTCCTAGCCAAGGAAAATAGAGTATCTAAACTCTGTGCTGATGAATAACAGAAAAAAAATAAAATAAAACTTCAAGCTGAATCCATGGCAAATAAAAAACCAGAGCAATTTAAACACTGATGATCACAGGACACCAGATCACACAGGGCAAGGCAGATTCTCTGGAAAAGCCTGACTCTTACTGTTTGGCTGACTTCAGAAGTCAGCCATGCTGATGCTGTGTGTGGAGTTTTCAGTGTACAAGTGACTTTCATTTGATGTTCTGATCAGACATTCTATTTTGGGAAACAAAACATGGCAGCTCCTGCCAAATGGAACTTCAAGGTGATGCCTGAATGTCCTGGCTAGGTTTTTTTGTCATCTAGGATGAGGAAATTTCAATTGAGAACAAGTCTGCATCGGATTGGTCTGTAGCGGCATTTTCTTGATTGATGATTGATGTGGGAGAACCCAGACCGCTGTGGGTGGTGCTACCTCTGGGCAGGTGGCCCTGAATTGTATAAGCAAGCAGGCTAAGCCAGTAAGCAGCATTTCTCCATGGCCTGTGCTTCAGTTCCTGCCTCCAGGTTCCTGCCTTGCGTTCCTACCCTGACTTATTTTCATGAATAACTACGAGACATAAGATGAAATAAATCCTTTCCTCCTCAAGTTACTTTTGGTTTACAGTGTTTGTCACACAGCAATAGAAAGCAAAATGTGATGATGGCATTCTAAATACAAAGTCTTAATTTACGAGGAAACTATATCAATCCAAGCCTAGATTTAAGTCTAACCATTACCAACTGATTGCACTCAGGCATAAGTGACTTCACCAGCCATCTGTAAGTAGACATTCGCTCTGTCCATGCAGTGTACACCTCTCTGTGTGTATCTTTTTGCATTTTCCTGATTATTAACTTCAGATATGCTCCTAGCAGAATTCCTCTGTTAAGGAGTGAGCATAATTTAAACATTGGTACATGTTTCTTCAGGGCCCAAACCAATGCAAATTTGAACTCATCCCATTTACTTGTATGCCCTTTGCTATCAGTGGGAGAAAAGAGCTTCCAATATAACTTTGGCCATCTTAAATGACAGAGATGGCAAGATAACCTGACTTTTAGTTGCTTGAATATTTATTTTGAATATTCACTTTGAATATTTGAGTATTCAATATGAATATGCAGAAGGGAGTGTATTGCTTTGCCAATGACATTGGTCACAGGGGCCATTGTGAGAATAGATTGAGAATCCCTAGTGCCTAGTCCTGGTATACTTCTGGGTGAAGGCTTATACAACACTGCCACACAGAATTATTTTTGATACAAACATTAATGGACAAATGGTAAAGAAAATATTGATAGGATCATTCCCAGTGATAACTGGAAAAGTAATTACATTGTGTTTCAAAGTAAATCTTCTTTCTTATAATAGGAAAAATGTGGATCTATACCTTGGTATCCAGGGCTACCTGGCTCACCCTTCGGACCAGGTGGACCACACTGACTGGCAGGGTCACCTTTGTTTCCTGTGAGTGACACAATACCAAAAGCATTAGTTAGGAAAACATTGTTTGGTCTCAGAGAAGTAACTTCCATGGTATTTGTCTTCATAATCTGGTTTCCGGTTTTCCAGGGGGCTTTTTAAAAACTGTTTTTGTTCCTAAAGAAGAACGATAGAAGTATAGGTGGAAGATGTGATTTATTATTTTTAAAATGATAAATTTATTTATTCCATGTGTATGAGTGTTGGGCCTGCAAGTGTGTGTGCATGCCTTGTGAATGCCTGGTACCTGTAGAGGTTACCAAGACAGTCAAACTTTTGAATGTTGTATGCAAACATTTAAGATACTATGATTTCAGTTTATTTGCTTGTTTGTCTCTCCAAGGGGTAAATAAAACTTCTCCTTTTTTTAAGGATCTTGATTTGTTAGGAGTACAATTTCAGTTGTGTTTACAAGACAATATGGCCATAAGCACAAGATAGGCTTAGACCTTTTGGGCCAGCCTGCAGCTATTTTTCAAATAAAGTTTTATTGGGATGTGTCTGAGTAGTTGTGGCTGAGACTATATGCCCAACAAAGTAAAAAAAAAAAAAAAAAAAAAAAACTTATGATATGGCCCTTTAGGGGGAAAAAAGACACTTCTTATCTTTAATTAAGGATAAAAATAATCCAATTATAAGTTACATCTGGCTTGAGAATTCTGAAGTAAACAATTAACATCTGGTGGGGACTTACATTCTGTGATTCTTATAAGTAGAATCCCAATAGCTGAACAGAGGAAATCCTTAAATGAGTGACTGGTTCCTATGGAACATGGGGTTTCAGAGTCAAAGTGGACACTTTCTAGAGATGTGGATCTGGCCGGTTGGACCAGCTGTAATTTGGGAAGCTGTGGTCACTACATGGATGGCTTCTGAGACTTTCATGGAGAGGAAGTCGTGATGAGCCCACAGTCATGCTGTATCCCTTTGTAGGTACCTTTGGCCCTGGCTGGAAAATGAGAACCTTTTGAAGGTTCAGTGTTCCACTGCTGAGTTGTTGCTGAGTTCTACCTTGTGTGATGTATTTTGTTGTGACAAAGATGCTCACTTGCAGGCTTATAATCCTCAGAACTCTGAATTTGACTTGACGGCTGTGAACATTTTCCAAGCCATACCTTTAGGTCCTCTTGCTCCGTCATCTCCTGGGAGTCCAGGGGGGCCTGGAGGACCTGGATCACCCTGGCAATTAACAGAACAAAAATAAGACCCTAGTTGGGTTTTCCATGCAATGGCATAAACATGCTATCGCTTTCTGCCACCAATTTGGTGTTTGTAATTGATAATGGTAAAGGAAATTGTTAATGCCCTTTAAGCATACTACTAACTGTGTCTATGTTTTACAAGCTGGTGAAATCCCTACAGAATGAGAGCTATCCATCTCAGCAAGAATCATAGAATTCTCTATATATGATTACCAGAGAGTAACCATGTCATGCATTTGAATTTACAGTTTGATCAAACCAGTTGACATAAAATAAAATATTGAAAGTTGTGCTGTAGCATAAATTTTAAAAATCCATTTTATTCCAAAAGAAGGAAAGCCAACTACTTTATACATTTTCCAGAAGTATGGTACAAGTTACTACATCATTATTTTCTGATTTCTCAAGGGGAATGTTACTCATGATTATGAAGGCCAAGTACATTTTAAGTAAAATATATGAAATCTTCAAACAGATGGAAAGGCTTAGCAAACAAAATTTGGGTAGCATTCAGGATTTTTTTTTTAAACAATGTAATACCAAAAGGTAAGTCTCTATGTGTTATTTAACCCTGGGCTGGAATGTGTGAATCACATGACTTGCTCATGTACAGCAGGACAGGCAGTTCTGAGCACTAGTTGGAAATTTCAGTTATGCCATAATCTTCTGGAAGGCTCCTTTCTTTCTCCATGCTACCTCATACTCTCAAATAACCAGTATATGGCAGGGGCACAGACCGGCAAATTCTGAATTTTTGTGGGCTCCTGAGAGCAGGAAGAGTTTATTTCTTCCCTCTTCTAGGAGCAGCCTCTCACCTGGTCACCTGGAAATCCTGGAAAACCAATGACTCCTTTTAGTCCAGGTGGGCCTGGAGGGCCAGGGGGACCTGGAGGCCCAGGGAACCCATTTGTCCCAGGCGGTCCCCTGTACAGCCCAGGTGGTCCATCTCTTCCAGGATCTCCTCTTCCCCCTTGCATCCCTGGGCTTCCTTTATCACCTGTTGAGGTCGGAAGTGTTACAAACTCCTTGGCTGAAGTCTTAGACTAAGTGCAGATAGTACTGAATGGCTCAGTTCTACTTGCAAAAAACGAAGCCATGGAAATTGGGGATGTTGGCTTCTGTTCGAAGCCACATCTCTGTGGTTTCTGTCTTTGGCAACCTCACTGCAAAAGAAGCTGCCAAGAATAGACATGAGAGGCCATGGGTGGGAGGAGGGGGCAGGCAAAGTCATTTGCTGTAGCATGCACACCTTACAAATGAAGAGGAATTCAGCCCAGAGAAGTTGAAACATTTTCTCCTAATGGCTAGCTAAAGAGAAATCCAGGATATAACCCAAGCAGATTAACCCTGAACTTGAGAAAGAATACAAATTAAGTTGTCAAAAATCCTTGCCCTGCCATGTTTCAGAGGACTAGCAGTATGTCATGGGGATGCTTTTTAGAAAAATATGGTCCCTGGTAACCCCAGATCTGTAGATTCAGGATCTGTGTTTATATACTCTCTTGTTAGAGACTGGTCAAAATGACATAGGCAGACCCAGATATTCATAGCAGCTCCCCCAAACAGAGGGGCTTTAAGCCTGGAGCCAGTAATTTATGTATAGCTTATGTTAGTCCTAGTGTGGAATATCCAAACTATAAATACATATGAACTCCAACTACTTTTAGCACGGAAAAGCCAAAATATTACTGGAAAATTTAACAGGGCACAATTACATTTAAGAAATGACCTTTCCTAATTCCTTGTTAGAGGGAAAGTTGCCTCATAGGCTGGCTTGCCTGAATGATCTATAAAATGCCAACCTATTTGATAAGGTTGAAAAACCTCAAGCATTTACCTCTCTGTCCTGGGAACCCATCATCTCCTGGAGGACCAGTGTCCCCGGGATCCCCCTTTGGGGAAATGATGGCTGCTTCTCCTGCATCACCGGGAGGTCCTCTGGCTCCTGTAAATGTGACTTACATGAGAGAAACACAAACACACCCATGCTACACCCCTGGGACAGGGATGCAGTTGGTTTACTCAGTAAGCTTGCTACATTCAACCCAAACATCTCAGGATCCTCTGGGAGTTAAGACATTTGGAATGTTATAATCCACAAGGCTGTTCACTTATCCTGTGGCATCTGAATCATCCATAGCCCACGTCCAGTGGTCCATACCTTTCTCCCTCACCACCCTTTTGTTTTTCTGCTCTTTACATGAAAAGAACAAACATATTTCAACCTGGTTCTCTATATATGGACTGCCAAAAAGTCAGGACTGTACCACATATCTCAGTATATTTGGGAACACTGTCCCAGCCGAGCACTGTGCTGAGATGGGCTTAGTAGACCAACATAATGAGAGTTGCTTGTTAAAAGGGAGTTCTGTGGACCAATGGCTATAGCATTAGTAGTGTGACGTCAGCAATAGTGAGAGTGCTCATAGTGCTGGGGGGCACATTTATACAACTGTGGTCGGCAGATGCTGTTAGTGCTGGGATTCTCCTCAGGGAGCATCTTGGGGGAGTTTAAAAACTGCAATGGTAGCACTGATGCAATTTTTAATTCTCCATGGAGTGCCTTTAGTAGAATGACATGACTTCTCTGCAAGTATCAGTTTTTATGTGGCAAAGAGATTATTGATCTTTACCATTTTGAATTCCTTAATTCATGTAAATAGTTTATAAGCTAATAGAACAAGCAATCAAACAAACAAACAAAAAACTAGAGGATCAAAAAACTGAGAAGAAAAGGTCATTTGAATAAAACTGGAGGCTATTTTTCCCGAGAGCTTTAAGAGTTGAAAATTTTTCTTGTAAAGGCTGTCAAGCATTGATTTTATTGCTAGAAATGCTATATTTTCTCCTGTAGCAACAGCTGAGAGGCCACAGGAAACATCTATGCTGTAAATGGTTAGGAGGGGCAGGATTCAAAACATAAAACCCCAAACAATATTTTATGAAAATTAAGTACTTGTGAAAATTACATGCAAATCAAATTTCATTGTCCACAACTAAAATTCTGTTCCAACTTTTAATTTTATCTTGTCTGTGTGTTGTCACATCCGGTGGTTTTCAGGTGCCAAGGCCAAGGTGTATTATTGTCACAGAGGCCATTTGGCCTCCAATGCCTGCAACATTGTTTACAGATGATGACCACCAGGACAGCAAGGCCTCTGAAGCCCTATGTCTATAAATCAATGCATTCAGAACCTCTTGCTAGCATCTCCAACATTAGAGTGGTTTATTTATCTTCCTTACATGTACTAAGATTGAAAGGCAAGGAAAATGAATTCCTATGATATCACATGCTGTGGGATGTTCTGTATGGCAAATGTGTTGCTCTGATTGGTCAATAAATAAAACACTGATTGGCCCGTGGCTAGGCAGGAAGTATAGGTGGGACTAACAGAGAGGAGAAAAGAAAGAACAGGAAGGCAGAAGACACTGCCAGCCGCCGCCAGAACAAGCAGCATGTGAAGATACCGGTAAGCCACAAGCTATCTGGCAAGGTATAGATTTATGGAAATGGATTAATTTAAGCTATAAGAACAGTTAGCAAGAAGCCTGCCATGGCCATACAGTTTGTAAGCAATATAAGTCTCTGTGTTTACTTGGTTGGGTCTGAGCAGCTGTGGGACTGGCGGGTGACAAAGATTTGTCTTGACTATGGGCAAGGCAGGAAAACTCTAGCCATAAACACAGAACCAAAGAAATCCTGAGACAAAGTAATCGCATTTGATTCAACACTGGGAATGAGGTCACGCAGCCGCCTTCCCCCGCCCCCAGGTTGATAAACCCACTTGCCTTTGGCACCTCTCTCTCCCAGGTCTCCCTGCAAGCCAGGCCATCCCTTCTCTCCGATTTCTCCCTTTCTTCCAGGTTGTCCATCAGGGCCTGACCTTCCTCTTTCTCCAGGAAAACCAGGGTAGCCAGGCAGCCCTGGGTGTCCTAATAAAATGAGAACATGAAGTTTAGGGAAACACTTTAAGGCTAGCATGGTTCTTTCATGTCCCTGGTCATTCAGTGATACAAATTCCTGCCCAACACTTGATGCTGAAAGGAAATCATTAATTTGAACCTGACTATGGTCTTAAACATCTGTGTTCTCCCACCCACTCCTATTTCCTTATCCTAAAGATGCAACCTGAAAATGATATTGTTTTGGGGTCCTGCGTCCATCATGTTTTAAGAGCACCAAGAGAAAGGATGAGGACAGAGGGCCCATCCAAAGTGAAATGTGTTAGCCTTGCCCTAACAATATCACTGGTGCTGCCTGGTCTAGTGAGCTTAGATATCCTCATCCTGTGAACCCAACCCAATATCCCTCCCTGCCCACCCCCACCCCCGCCCTGCAGGCCTATTGCCAATTTTCTTACATCAGAACATCTGTCACTAAAAAAGATAACACAGAGAAGAAAGGCTACATCTAAAAGAGGAGGGCAAAGCTAAGCTAGTTAATGCATTCTTTTTTTTTTTTTTTTTTTTTTTTTTTTTTTTGGTTTTTCGAGACAGGGTTTCTCTGTGTAGCTTTGCGCCTTTCCTGGAACTCACTTGGTAGCCCAGGCTGGCCTCGAACTCACAGAGATCCGCCTGGCTCTGCCTCCCAAGTGCTGGGATTAAAGGCGTGCGCCACCACCGCCCGGCTAGTTAATGCATTCTATTAGTGTAAGTCTTGCCTAACCAGTTTGGTTTGACAGTTGATTTTGAGTTAATAAAACTGGGAGAATTATTGGGAGAGCACTACTCACCCTTTGGACCTAGAAGGCCAGGAAGGCCACTTTCCCCAGTGGGGCCTGGGATCCCAGGAGGCCCTCGGAGACCATCTGCTCCTGGGAGGCCTGGGAGGCCAGGGAGGCCCTTCATCCCAGCTGGTCCAGAAGGCCCCATGTCTCCTGGCTGGCCTTTCCAACCTGGGGCCCCTGAAACAAAGCACAACAACCATGAAGCTGGAAAACGTAAAACTTTTTTCAAACATTCACAAGAAAAACACACTCTACAGAGCTTAAGTGATGTACCCGTGGCACATTAAACAAGAACAAAATAATATTTATCAGCTAAAGTGACAGGCAACTTTGTATCTGCCTAAGAATATATTTTTCTGGATATTATAAAAAGGGGGGCAGAGATCATCTGATCATACTTTAAGAATGAATGAAGATTTATTGTATTCTCTTTTTGAAAATATGAAGACACAGATATGAAAACCAAAAACTCTTCTTATATGTGATCTAGAAAGAGAAGAAGAGGAGGAGGAGGAAGAGAAAGAAGATGGAGAAGGGGGAGGAGGAAGAGGAGAAGAAGAAGGAGATGAAGAAGGAGGAGAAGGAGAAGAAGAAGAAGAGAAGGAGGAGGAGGAAGGAGGAGGAGGAGGAGGAGGAGGAGGAGGAGGAGGAGGAGGAGGAGGAGGAGGAGGAGGAGGAGGAGAAAGTTGAAGTTGTTGATTCTGGGTACTTTCTGAACCTTTGCCCCAGTGAACTTCAGTGAGACTGTTAACTCTGATGAAAGATTTGTACAAATCAGAACAGCCAGTGGTGCTTGAGATGAAGCTGTAGCAGTAAATTCTGTCCCGCTGGCTTTGCAAGTGGGCATCTTGCATTGGGATAAAAGCAGCAGCAAATACGTTACAGAGTGAAGGACCCCAGCAATGAAATGAGGAGCCTACCAGAGAAAGCTCCTACTATGGGCTGAATGTGTCTCCCCAGAGTTGTTATACTGAATCTTAACCACCAATGTGAGAGGATTAAGAAGCAGGGAGTTTTGAAAATGATTAAATGTGAGGTCTGTGGTATTTGAGTGAGGATATTAGAAGGTGTCATCAATGTGTAAAAGGTTTTCCCCAGATATCAAAACTCCTGGTGTCTTGATTTTGGACTTTCTAGCCTCCTACTAATCAATTTCTGTTGCTTATAAATTATTCATTTAAAGGCATTTTGTTATAGTTGGCCCAGGGGACTAGAGAAGCCCCTGAGCACTTTTGTGAGAAGATACACACTCACTCTTGTTCCAAGAATGCAAAGTCCTGACCTTCACCTGGGACATCTCCCAAAACCACATTTGCAGGAATGACTTTGACAGATGATGCTCCACTTTCCTCAGGATGGGAAGCAGGCCTGCTTGAAGACTGCTAAGAAATGGTGGTTCCTAAACTTGCACATAATGCATGCAGCCTCTAGCCAGTTCTGTACATGTTACTTGACTAGAATTTGGGGAAGTGACACAGACCAATCTGAAACTCATGAATAAAAGGTTCTTTGTCTCTGACTTCATACACTTGTTTCTGCAGACATCCATACATAAACAAGAGGCAAGCTTCCTGACTGTAAGTAGGCAATGTCCAGACACTTCACCTTTTGACACCTACTGACACTTACCTGGACTGCCGGGAGCTCCAGGAAGTCCTGGTTGGCCTGGGATCCCTGGAGCACCTCTTTCACAGGAATGGCCAGGGGGTCCTGGGATCCCTGGAAACCCAGGACTTCCTTCTCTGCCTTTGGGACCTTTGAGACCTGGAGATCCAGGGATGCCAGGTGGCCCTGAAATGATGATGCATTGGGACATTATGAGTTAACACTGTATAGGTGGCCTATAACTTCACTCATGCATATCAATTCTAGAAATCAACAATTTGATTCTGACTCTGGGCTCCCTGAGCTAATATGTGGAATAGATTTTCATATCATAGATATAGCTACAAGTTTGTGTAAACCATGCCTTGCTAAGTGAGCCGCTTGATAAGTGTACGGATGACAAAGAGGTGATCTAGGCAAACAAGAGACCATAGGCTTCCCTCCTTCTACCATCCTCCTCCTCTGCAGCAGATTTACACCCAGATACATAAGATGCACCCAGTATGGGCTGCATGAATGCACATTTGGTGAGAGGTCTTATCAGTTACTCTTTCAAATTTCTATTGGACTTCCATGGAGCCTGCTAAGCCCAAGCCTCCCTGCTAAGCCCCTGAGTGGCTTGACCTCACATAGTCTGTACTAAACTGCCTCAGTCCGGCACTAGCAGTGACAGGTTACCCAGCCCTTGCTATTGGTGGCTTTTGGAGCAAATACATCGCCTGGATAGAGCTGAGTGGACTAAGCCACTGTACAAACAAGCCATAAAGTACACAGGCAACCCAGGGGTTTCAGGTTCATTTGATGTGATCAGTGCCTATTTGTAATCATGAAATGTACATGCACTCGCTGCATCATGTATGACAACGTAAACATTCTTTTGGGATCCGGCCAAAGCTGAACAGACATCCTATAACAAAGAGAGAGCAAAGACCTCATACCTTCAGCCCCTGGGCATCCTGGGTAACCTTTGTGCCCTTTCATGCCTGGCACTCCTGGAAGACCCCTATCTCCAGGGGGTCCTGGGTCACCAAATGCAGGGTCTCCTGCGATTCCTTTCTGGCCATCTATTCCAGGAGACCCAGGTGGACCTGGGGGCCCAATAGGGGAGGTCCCCTTTTCACCTCCGATTCCTGGATCTCCCATGTCACCACGAAAACCTATTTAACAACAATAACAGACTGCTATATGTACAAATATAGATCCAACAATATAAGGACAATACTTTGAAAACCATAGGCACAATTAAGAGGTACCTAACAGGTAACATTTCTATGACTTTTGAAACTCGAGAGGTAATATTCTTTTGCCACTCTATAAGTGATACCAATTGCTATTTTTATTGCTTCTTTTTATTTATTTATTTATTTATTTATTTATTTATTTATTATGTATATAGTGTTCTGTTTGTATATATGTCTGCACACCAGAAGAGGGCACCAGATCTCATTATAGATGGTTGTGAGCCACCATGTGGTTGCTGGGAATTGAACTTGGAACCTCTGGAAGAGCAGTCAGTGCTCTTAACCTCTGAGTCATCTTTCCAGCCCTTTTTCATTTTTTATTTTTTTGGTTTTTTTCGAGACAGGGTTTCTGTGTGTAGCTTTGCGCCTTTCCTGGAACTCACTTTGTAGACCAGGCTGGCCTCAAACTCAGAGATCCGCCTGGCTCTGCCTCCCAAGTACTGGGATTAAAGGTGTGTGCCACCACTGCCCAGCTTTATTGCTGTTTTATCTTTTTAAATTTATTTATTTGTGAAGGCAGGCAGGCAGGCACACACATGGAGGTCAGAGGACAACTTGTGAGAGTTCCAGGGATAGAACCCAAGTCATTGGGCTTGGTAGCAAGCAAATTTTACTCACTGGGCCATCCTGCCATACCCTGTAAACAAATATTTTTTTACGCTTATTTGTTTGAATTTTTGAGACTCTGTAGCCTAAGCTGCCCTGGACCATTGTACATATCCCAGGATTATAGCTGGAAGTTTTTCTGTGTCCGCCTAGCCCGGGGTCAGGACAAATCTCTCATTCACAGTCCCGCAGCCATTAATAAAATAATCACACAGAGGCTTAATATTATTTATAACAGCTTGGCCATTAGCTCAGGCTTACTACTGACTAGCTCTTGCACTTCAACTCAGCCCATTTCTGTTAATCTATATGTTACCACGTATTCCGTGCCTTTACCTATGTGCCATTACATACTGCTCCCTGGACGGCAGGCTGGCATGTAGACAGATTTTTAAATGGTTTTATTAAATAAAAAAACACGGAGCCAAATAAAGGGGTGAAAGTCTTAGAGATCAAGGAAATAAGGAAAGCCACCAGCCAACCTTACCTCACCAATTCTGCAGCTTCCAAATGCAAGTTCCTTCTTGTCTACCCATGCCTTTATATGCCTTGCTGTTCTGCCCTCTCATTGGCTCTTAGCCCAGCTACCTCACTTCCTTGTCACTTCCTGTCTGTATAGACCTCCAGGTCTCTATGATTGGTACGGGGATTAAAGGTGTATGTCACCATGCTTGGCTCTGTTCCCTAGTATGGCCTTGAACACACAGAGACTTTTCCTGCTAAGCTGTTGGATTAAGGGCATGTACTGCCTTACTTTGTTTACTTAAAATGGCTGGCCTTTTCCCCTTGATGTCCAGGCAAACTTTATTTATCAAAGGACAAATAAAATATCACCACATTTCAGCACAAATAAAGTATCACCACACCAGGATAGCCTGAAACTCAAGGAGATTCTCCTCCTTCCACATCTGGAGTCCTGGGGTTACAGGTGAGTCCCACTATGCCCAGGCTCCTGACCACTTTCTTCCTCTGGCAAACACTGCTTTAGACTGTGGTTCCAACCACACAATGAACTTGTGACTGCCGACAGCTAAGGGTCGTGTCCCTACCCCCCCCCCCCGCCCCTCACTGAAGGCATCTCAACTGCATCTACAAGTTGTCACAACACAGCTGAGTTCTGAGTGCCCCCAGAGAAGGATTCCTCCATTGTCTCCAGATCTCCTGCCATCTCCTTAAGGGTGCCCATCTTTAAGAATATGTAAAAGTTCTTGACGCAAATGCTCCCAAAGCAGAGAAAGCCTTCACTTACCTGGTGGACCTGGAATTCCAGGCATTCCTGGTTTGCCCTGCCGACCTTTCTGCCCATCTGGACATCTCATACCAGGAGCACCTGGGGGACCTGGAAACCCCTTCGGACCTAAACAAGAGCAAATAAAGCAAAGATTCAATTGCACAGAAATGAGCCAAATAGGAACAGCAAGAAAAAAAAGATTTTGAAATGTCTGTGTTAGTTGTCTTTTGGAGTATGTCAACTTTATGGAAATAAAAATTCTTTCCATCATGGTTTACAGAAGCATTCTGTAGCCATTGGTCCAGATAAGTGTTTCAGGGTAACTTTCCTCAGAATCTGTACTAGGAGGATTTCCTCCTGAGAGCTTTTCACACATAGACAACCATTCACATACATTTTAGTGCCTGGTCTGAAACACAGACCCACAGGCTTAGCCTGTTCTTTAGGAGGACAAGGTGGTGACCAGAGCCCACCCTGCTGAGAAAGCACTAAAGGAGCCCTAAGTTATATAGAGCAGAAGCTAAGGTCATCAAGATTTTCCCTTCAATCTCCGATTTCCTCCTAAGTGAGCTCAGCTAACATGGAGGAAATTGTGAATTGTGAACTGCATGGGTAAAGAGCGCGGGAACTTACTTCCTGTATGCTCACACTGCTGGCAAGCAATCAAAGTTTTTCATTCATCCCCAGGAAGGTAACAGTAAGGAGGAAATGAATATTCAATGAACCAACCAGCAGTTCATCACTCTACAGATGCAGTTATGTCTCCACACTCTCACAGCTGCATTGTGATGAGCGGAATGTACTACCCTGTCTTTTGAGCTGGAGCTTGACCACGTGACTGGCTTTAGCCATATATACACACACACACACACACACACATACATATATGGATATATATGTATATACATATATAAACACACATTATATATATACATATGTATATACACACACACACACACACACACACACACACACACACACACACACACACACACACACACACACACACGAACAAAGTTATATAAGAGATTTGAAACTACTTGGGCCAATGAGGTCTGAATTGCATGAGGCGATCTGAGGTGTGAGGTGATTCTGGGAGACTTAACCTACCCTCTTACCTTCCTGCAATCCCATGAAAAGAGCACACACTGGCCTTTTACAATAGAACAGGTGTTGCCGATCTGAACTTAACCTTGGACCAGGGGCCAGGGTCACTAGGACCAGGGGTCAGGGTCGCACCAACACACACCATCCTAGATCATCTGTGTCCCATTATTCTTCAGACACACAAGAGACAGAACAGGTGTGTGTGTGTTTGCAGCTCATTGCATGGGTGCTGAAGATCTGAACTCAGGTTCTCCTGATTCTTGCAACAGCAAGATTTTTACTGATGGGAATGCATAGTGGGCTGGGAGGAGGGGGGTCGGGAGGAGGGAGGACAGGGGAATTCATGGCTGATATATAAAATTAAATCAAATTATAAAATTTTTTTAAAAAAAGATTTTTAATGACTGAGCAGTTAGCCCAGCTCTTTTCTATTCTTGTATAGGACAAGAAAAGACATGTTAACTAGCAATGCTGGTACTCAAAGAGTTAATTTAAATAAACTTTAAAGACATGAATATGGGTTTGTGGTCTGATTCAGCTAAACACAAGGGATTGACTCAAACAGAATAGATGCATGGACATGTGTTCAAGGGATGTTGAGACAGGAGCATTTTTCAGGCTCTGTCTAGTGATAACTTGTCCCTCTTGGAATGCATAGTCTACAGGCAGGTGACATTTCCCACTCTTGGGACACAGGAAGAGATAAAGGATATAGCTTTAAAATTCTCAAGGGCAGAGATGTTAAGTGGCAGGTGATCAAGCCAAGGTAAATTTTGTTGCACAGAGTCTAGAAAAGGCCATGGAAGGCGTACAAACTAGAGGGGTGAGGCCCAGGAGCTAATGACCATAATATTTTTCCCAGTCTCCTTTCCCTCGAGACCTTACACTAATTTCAGAAGTACCCTGGCTGGGAGAGTTGGCTGTGAGCTTATCTATCTTCTTGGATCTTTTACTCTGGAAAGTATGTAGGACAAGAACTTTGTGCTAGTGATACCTGGAGGTCCATCAAAACCTGGAGGGCCTGGATTCCCAGGGTAGGTTACGTTACAAGAAATGGTGTCACCTGGAGAGAAAAAGAAGAGTGACATTTAGATAACTGAGCACCAAATGCACTGTGAGTCTCTGTGACAACTCATTCAAGACATTTTTCCATATAGTGCACTAGCGTGCAGAGGGAGAGACGTGTCCAGGCATCACTGGACCGTTTTCCAGATCTGCCCTTCAGCCCCGATCTCAGCTGTTAGAGTAGTTATAAGCACTATGAGAAAAGCATTGTGTCTAAGACATATTGGTTCTAATAACCTGGGAACGTGTAAATTATTGATATCAATGATAGTTTATAGGTGCACAGATTCTAGGGGAACAGATAGAAAATGGTGATAGGTCATGAAGAAGCCATGGGACTCAGCACTAAGTTCAGCTGATTTTGCTCGTGGTTTGGACACCAGGGAACTACATGAATGAAGAGGTTGTGCTGGATATGAACGACAGCCACCACTTTTGGGATCTCTATGGAGCAGGTTCTTAAGATAAACTGTCTCTCATTTTTCCAGTGACTTGGTGATGAAGGTACTGTCATCCCCAGTATAATTGGCAAAGTAACTCAAAGCTTGTGCCTCTGAGTCCTCATGTCCCACTAAATCCAAAAGTTTCACTTTTGTAACAATATTTCATGGTTTATTACTTCATATGCTTTCAAGCTAAAATGTGAGACATAAAGGGAAATTATATTACATTTTTCTGAGTCTCATACCATAAACTTGCTTCTTATCAAATACAAAGGTAGTTGCCTTTATGTGTTGTCAAAACAAGAGCCAAAAACAGTATATTATCCCCAAACTTCAAAACTAATACTATAGCCCAAGGTGTAATGCAAGTTACAAAAGAAAAAAATCTTAAATAAACCTCTTTCTGTCAGCCATAACCCTGAAAGTAATTTTTTGAAATTCATATAGCTGTCAAACATGCTTAAAATGTCACCGTTTTTCCTCTCCCTAAAATGCTTACAAGTGTGTTTTCATGGACAATAATTTTTTAAATGAAACACTAGTATGTCTTTTATTCAAATACATCACATTATCTCAAAAGATTCTAAAAAGTTATGCTTTGAACACATATGAGTGATTTAAATACAGTTGGACTTTATGCATTGATGGGGAAAATTAATCAAAAGCAGTTTAGATGTGACAGACAAAGAGTAGCGTTTGGGAGACTCGCTCTAAATATTGGTGATGTTATGTTTTCAGTTGCCATACAACCTGCAAGATTTCTACAGCACCTGGATGGAATCCACTTAGCCAGCCTGCCAGAGAGGTGATAACTTCACCCAGCAGAAATTCCCTTTCGTTTACACAATTTCAATTAATATTCTGTCATACAAATATTCAAAATTACCTCTCTGCCCCTTCATGCCATCAAAGCCCCTCATGCCTGGACGCCCCGGCTCTCCTGGTCGGCCTCTGTCTCCTGGTGGGCCTGGAAATCCCAGGCCTGGAGGACCCACAGGTCCTGCGTTCCCTGGAGGACCTGGCAGTCCGGGAGGCCCTCTCTCACCCGGGGTTGCATCCTGATGGCCGCCCTGGGAATGTTAGGTCACACACCTATTATTGATCTTTCAAAGCTCATGAACTCAAAGCAGACTGCATGTTTAAAAGCCCAGATTTCAAAGGACAGTAGCTCTGAAGCAAGTGTGACTTAAAAGAATTAATTTAGATTCTTCTAATATTTTATATACATATTTTGCATATTCACATACCTACATATGATATGGATGCATATGCTATGCCTCCAATACAGGAAGTGAATTGTATTATACCTTAGATACAGAATAAGAACTTGTATGCAGAATCACTAACAGCATATATAACATAAGCAAGTGAAGTGGTAGGTCTACACACAAATGAAAAACTCAAGTGAGGTTTTTTTTGTATGAAATTGACTTCTTACACCCTATGAGAATGTACCCAGATAGGCTCCAGCACCCTCCATGTCTTTGGGTAAAAACACAGCAAATCTTTATTCCTAGTGCATGTGAGTCTGACCTATAGTTTCCTGCCTTGCTTATATGAACATATCAGAAAATGATATTCTATAGCAGAAGTGTACATACTGGGGGGCCGGGATCCCCTCTTTCTCCAGCACGTCCATCCTGACCATCTTGTCCACGTGGCCCTGGAAATCCTGGTGGCCCATCGTGTCCTCTTTCTCCCTTTTGCCCTAGGAAAAGGAGGCAAAAGACCTGTAAGATCTCACACATGAGGAGTTAAACAGAAGAGAAAAAAAACCTCAGACTAAATATGATGGTGTTTCACTCTGTGAGGGTTGATCAAATTTTCTGAGTGACTCGGTTGCCCAAAATCACCCAAACCCAAAACAAAGGGAAGAATGGCAGTTACAAAACCTACTAACTCTCTTTATTGGGGAAATTCTCCTTTTTGTATTTTATCAAAGAGGTGATCTATGGAGAGATGTCATGGGAACTTCCTTATTCAGTGCATGTAACATTCTATCCCTGGTTTTAACCACACAGTCCTTTCTGAAGTTATTCCTCTGCATACAGCAGACAGAGCATCTTTGATTTCATGGACTTAGAGCTGCCTCACGCATGGTATTCCTGGGGCATGTAGCCCAGAGAAAGACAGGCTTGTGGGAGCAAATGGACATAGACCAATGAGAGATGAAGGATACTGAGAGAGCTTCATGATGCCGTGCAGGGCCATAGATCTGTTTGTTCCAATGGGAACCCTACACCTAGATTTTTCATGTTTTGTCTAATGAATTATATACTTTCTCCAAATTACTTCAAAATAAGCATGTCTTCTAAATGCCGCTGACTAACAGAGGATGCTACAATGCAGTGAGCAAGCAGGAGGTAGGCCAAAAGAGTTTTTGCTCCAGACTCAAGTTCACCACAATGAAGATTCAAATATGTCACTGAAGGAACATTTACAAAGAAAAGGCAGGAGATTCAGTACCCACTAGTCACACCAGTCTGTGAAGGGCAGGAAATACCCATAAGGCAATCTCAACAGTCCTAAATTATCAATTGATCTGTAGTCACAGGGGAAATCAATGCAAGTGGATGCCCATAGATCATTCATAAAGTGTCAGAGGGCTAAGTGATCAGTCACACTCACCTTTCACTCTTGATGTGACCATGTCACCCTTGGCCCCTTTGTGGCCAGGGGGCCCCAAGGCACCAGGTTTTCCCTTGGTGAAAAAAAATGAGAGAAGTGCATTAGATTAATTCTGGTAGGGAAGTCCTTCATATATTCGTCTAACACCTTCTCCTCTCCTCTAAATCTCTTGTTTAAAGATCTTGCCTTGGAAATCTTTGTTTTGGCCCTCTCTTGCCTTTCAGAGTGGTTCTAAAATCTATGGAAAGTTTGTTATCTAGGCCAGCAGGAAATTACCAATGCCTCTTCTATCTTAGCAGTTCACTACAATTAAGATATCATGGAGTGAGGGCTGGAGAGATGGTTCGGTGCTTAAGAGCACTTGCTGCTCTTAGGGAGGACATGTTTGGATAGCAGCACCCACATGGTGGCTCTTAAAATCCTCTAACTACAGTTCCAGGGGGAAGACTTTCTCTTCTGGCCTCCACATGCACCAGGCATGTATGTGACACACGTACCTACATACATGCAGGTAGTCACAAATACACACAAAATTTTAAAACATAAATCTTTTTTAAAAGCTGGGGAAAACAATGCATGGAAGTTGGTAAGAAAGAGAAAGGCAAATAAGATTCTTTTCCCCCTGGTTCCCCAGCTCTAAGCACAATGTGATAAATGTGATATAGAAAGAATACATCAGAAATACAGTCAGCCCAATGGATCCTAGAACAACTGAATTAATACCTTACCCATAATAACCCTGCACAAATTAGTAGTCCACAATGTAAAAGAGTCAGCCCTAAGAAACAACTCAACACAAAACCACAATAGTATCTTAGAGTCACTGAAAGATTAAGTGGCAACATACAAAACAAACAAAAAAGACCTGACCATGATAAAATATTGATTGTTACAAAGTGGGCTATAATATGCAAACCACGAAGTCATTTCAGCATGTTGTTCACTACCATGCACTAAGGGTCTAGGTTCCTGCTGAGGCAGCTTTGCAGGTGTGCCGTGCACATGTGGGAAGGGGAAGGCTGGTGGTCTGAATCACCACTTTCATTTAAGAGCAGAATTTTACTTCCGCTAGATTCTTCTAGGAGAAATGGAGCATAACTTGGGGACTTCAGAATTGAGTTGCAGGTCTCCCCAGCATAGAGGAACAATGGGCTGTCTCTAGAGCCTCCAGGGGAGGATTCCTGTGAGCAGTGATTTTATTTGCAGGGATCAGACAGGTAGAAGGCTGTGCTTTAGCAAGTGAGCACCATACTGTGACAGACAGATTAATGCGGAGTTGTTTCTCAGGGATCTTTTACTGTAGTTTACTAGTTCACCTGGCAGCTAAGACATCCTTCATTCATTCAGTTGGAGGACCCTTGGACCAGAGTGACTCTGATGTTTCCGTCCTGTGTATGATTCTGCATCTATGGCTTCTCCACAGCCATCCACAGTTATCTTTGGCACTGAACATCACATAGACTCCAATAAAGCTACTTTCCAGACCTCTCCTCTGAGGACTTGTGTTGACCATCACCCCACACAGACACTTGGCACCTAATTTGTCTAATTATCACCCAAACCTAAAATGTCTCCAACAGTTCTGTGTCATTTCCCACCAATGCCCAGTTTCCGGCTCCTTCATCCTAGTCCAGTGCAACTGCCTTCCTCCAGGGGCTCAGGCAGAAGGCCACAGCTCCTCCTGTACTTGCCTTTTCCCTGTACTGTGTATCTGACCTAGCAGCCAGTCCTTGGACTTGCCTGTCAAATTACGTCTAGAGGCTGACAGATGATGGAGTCTGCACTTTCTCTTACCACTCAGCACCACCCCTTCAATCTCCTGCTCTTTCTCCCCCCCCCCCCCCCCGTTATTCAGCCACCTTCCACTTCATCTCCACGCACCCTCCCTTACCTGTGGTCTCTTCTCCACAGAGCAACTGATGATCCATCTAAAATGAATAATAGAGTATTGCCTTTCTCTTCTTATGATTCCCCAGATTCCCCAAGAGGACAAAGGTTCAAGCCTGCTGACCTACTTTGTGTGTGTGTGTGTGTGTGTGTGTGTGTGTGTGTGTGTGTGTGTACATGTGCGATGGGGATGAAACCAAGGACCTCCTATGCTGCTGCTTGCTTACTTTGTCTACTCAAGCCACATTAAATGACCATGGCCTTCTGTCCTCATATAACAATACTGTATATTTACTAATGTGTTTACTATAAAGTCTGGGTCGTCTCCAAAGCTCCAGAAGTGCACATAATATTCCGGTCCCTATTGTATCCCTAGAAAATTAGAATCATGCCTGGGATGTAGTAGACATTTAACAAATAGTAATTAGTTGAACGAATGATAGATAGATGGATGGATATAAGAAAGTGTTTAGCCATTATGATGTTTAGATTCAAAACATAAACTATATATCACACATTAAGTTAGAAAAGGACACAAAAAATTCTCTCTCTGCCTGTCTTGTTTAACTGAAGAGATTATGATCAGTAGGAGTTACTTACTGGTGGCCCTGGAGGTCCTTCAGCACCAGGCTGGCCTGGATCACCCTTTTCTCCATGCCAGCCAGGAAGCCCTAAGTCTCCTTTACTTCCTTGTCTTCCAGGAAGTCCTGGAGGGCCAGCGGGTCCCATGGGACCAGGTGGACAGCTACAGAGTCCCTCATTTCCTAGGCAGAGGTAGAAAGACAGCTTTGACATGGCGCCTGACAAAATCCCTAGTAAGCTTTTAACGACAAAGCACAGTGTGACTGAAAATGAGAGGTTCTGCAGTGCATCATTCTAGTCACAGGAAACTGAGACCATGTGACATGTGACTGGAGTGCAGCATGTGGCAGGGAGGGGTCTGGGGCATGGTCTATGTGGAACGAGACCATGTGGTAAGAGACTGGAGGGCAGCATGCAGTGGGATGGGGTCTACAGGATGAGACAATATTACTGGGGCTGGAGTGAAGCATGCAGCGTGGTGGAGGGGTAGATGGCACAGTCTATGTGGGGTGAGAGCACGTTACATGAGGACTGAAGTGAAGCATTGGGCCTGGGGTGGATGCATCTGTCGCATGATCTATGTGGAATGGGCACACAATTTAAAAAAAAAAATGGAATCACATTTTGTGCCTTAAACTCACCCACACCTAACCTAAAATTCTGGTGAGTAATTGAAAGTCCTTTTTAAAAAAAATCTGTTACTGAGGAAACAAAAATAAATAAATCACACTAAATATATAGATAAATTAATTATGGCATGACCCGGAATAATCAAGGAAATACAATGCATGAAGGGATTATTGATTGGGTGGCACATTACAATTGCTAATTCACTACAAAACATTCCCTAATGATCAGGACTTTCGGTATGAAAAATAAAGTTTGGGAAAGTCAAATTGGTTTGTGTTTATATTCTCACACTGTCTGGCTCAGGTGTTGAAGCTCAAGTGGGGTGAGGGGTGGAGGAGGGGGGAGGACACAGCCATGGGCTTTAGTGAGCCCGGAAAGCATGAGGTCCACAGACAGAAACAACATTAAAAGACAAATAATTCCTAATCCACACAAGAGGACCTTGTGAGCAAAGTTGGCCCTGAAGGCAAGAATGTGTGGCCTTTATATTCTAAAGGCCTGCTCTTTAGTCTGTGGGCGTCAACCCTATGTGAGGCTGTATAACTACCCCAGGGAGGTCACAAAACACTGGTAACAGTGAAAGGCAGTGACCAAAACCAATTCAGAATGAATGCATACAGAGGAAAGCGTGTTTCTGCCGGCACTCACCCAAGCTGTATCCCACAACTCCACTGCAGCATTTTTTTTCTGAACACACAACATGTGCACGTTGCACTGTGCATGCCATGATGCAGCACCAATGCACACTGCCCGAAATCCCTCATCTCAGATCCCACTCTGCTCTGTGCTGTTAGTGTACACACAAAGCTTTCTCTTCTTATACAAACACAATGGTTTTAGTTGTGGAGAAATCCTTTCAATATCATCCCTGTCATCATCCCTCATCATCTAAATATTAAATTGATCTGTCTTTGGATTGGATTACATTAAAATGTTTAATTTTAAACATTGCTTTAAGTTGCTGATCTGGATTTTAAAAAATAGTTGTTAATAAATTTGGACTTGGAATTAGGACAGGATTTCCTAAAATGAACCTGTATGTACTTCTGTCATTTGAGGCTTTGTATTTATGCAAAGCAATGCTCTCAGCATTGATTATAAATCAAAATATCAGCTTGCTCTCAAGAGCATTGAGGATGGTCTACATCCTGCCTCATTAAACATTCAGTCAAGATTTAATTCTTTACATAAAATAAACATCTTTATCTCATGAGTATGCAAACTTGCTTGCATATTTAATAATAGTACTTATGTGTGTTAAAGAATTATTATAAAACAAATTTCTCAATTATTTATTATCAATAAAGGTTTGATTTGTACACCTATTTTTATACCCATACACCTGAAGCTACACAAAAATTCTCAGGTGAAAACAGGTCATGAGTGACAAAGTGTAAGAAGCTCTTGTCTGACAGAGGAACTGGAGTTGTGGTGACTTAGTCACACTAGAACACACACAGACATGCAGTCCTCATGGGGCGTAACAGAGGTGAGTAACAAACCTCAATGACATGCCAGGTTGTCCTTCTCGTAGACACCCTCGCCCTGGTCCTCCACAAGTGACTGTCATGTATAAATTCTGCCTTAGGTACATACTTGCCTTTTTCTCCTTTGGCTCCTCTTCTTCCTGGTGGACCCATCTTTCCTTTTTCTCCCATTGGTCCAGGGCACCCAGGGCTACAATATATAACTGTTTGGAGGCAAGGGGTTGGCAGACAGAATCACATGACTTTAGTTAAAGTCCGCTAGGGGGCACCAGTGCATGCACTCAGTCTCTTCCCTCTGTTGTCTCTGCCCAACAGAGACAACAATAAAAAAAAAATCATGTTTTATTTTATCATTTCCCATCTCCTTCTCTTCCTCTCTCCCTCTCCTTCTCTCTCTTTCTCTCTACATATATAGACCATGCAATTTTCATAACATGTTTCTTCTACCATAATCATTGGCAAAGACATCCTTAATGGCAACCCTAGGTTAGTGAGCGACAGAATAAGATAACAGATGACAACAACAAATACCAAAGCAAAATAAATCATGAACAACAAAAGCTAGAGCCAGAATATGACAATGTTTTTACCCTTCATTTGCCAGTTACCAGATACTGAAGAAAACACAAAGCATGGTTAGCAAAAGCAAAAACTTTGGCACGTCTGGTTAAAGCTGACAGATAAATGATACACTGCAAATGATACACTCTACATTTCCAATGGGATAAAAAAGACAAGAAGGTAAAAAAAATCCAGCAGACCTGAAAGATGCTGAGATCTGAGCATCAATGGAAAATGACAAGGGAAACAAGAAACGAAAAAAATTAAAATGCAGATTTCACACCAGAATCTCCCCTGGAGTTTACGGAGTAGAATGACAGGGAGGCTCAAAATAATGATTTGGCAATGAAATATTTAGACGGGAAGACCCCTCTCAAAAAAAACTGTGGAAAATAAACAGCCCTACAAAAATGCGGAGGGAACAAAGTTTCAAGAAAAACATTTCAAAAAACTGACATAATTAAAAGAGTAGAGACCACTTCCTACTTTCTCTTCTATCAAGTGCAGTGTAACTGGATTTATGTTGAGGTCTTTGATTCACTTGGACTTGAGTTTTGGCCATGGCGGTAGATAGGGATCTATTTGCAATCTTCTACATGTTGACAGCCAGTTATGCCAGCACCATTTGTTGAAGACGCTTTCTTTTTTTCCATTGTACAGTTTGGGCTTCTTTGTCAAAAATCAGGTGTTCATAAGTGTGCAGATTAATGTCAGGGTCTTCAATTTGATTCTATTGGTTCACATGTTGGCTCTTTTGGAGCCCAGTGCCTATGGTGGGACAACTTGCGCAGCCTTGGTGCAGGGAGGAAGGGCTTGGACCTGCCTCAACTGAATGTATCAGGCTCTGCTGACTCCCATGGGAGACCTTGCCTTGGAGGAGGTGGGAATGGGGGGGGGGTGTTGGGGGAGAAGACTGGGGGGCAGGAGAAGGGAGGAGAGGGGTATCTGTGGTTGGTATGTAAAATGAATAGAAAATTTCTTAATAATAAAACTAGAAAAAGAGTAGAGAGGGGCAGTATTTTACACTGGATAAATGAACAGCCTGCTGCAAAAAGAAACACTGAAATAGAACAACAGCATCAACTAAACTCTCAGAAGTATAAACACACACAGTAATTACAACGGCAAAAAAATCTATAAACTCAATAAGAGCTGGAAGATGGAGTTGAAGAAAATTTCAAGAAAGCTTCCAAAATGGAAATAGATTTCCAACATATGACCAAACAGTGAAGCAATATAGAAGTTTTCAGTGGTCTCACTGGAAGGTGGAGAATGAAATCCTGACAAGAAAGATTTCCTACCCAGGATTTTATACTCAACTAAACTACCCATCAGACAACCCAGTAGAGCAAAGGTATTTTCAGATAAGTGTGGTCCTCAGCTTTACTCTCTTATCTCAGACCTTTCTCTGGAAGTCTACTGTGGGAGTAAACAATAGAAAGAAATCTAACTAGTGAAAAGGAAAGAGCCAGAGCGATGCAGAGAGAATAACAGTGAATGGTCATTCACATTTATCATTGCTCTTTTCACAGTTGCAACAAAATCGAATCAGCCTAGTCATCTATCAGCATATAAATGGATCACAAGCATGTTTATATTACAATGGAATATTATTCTATATTTAAGAACAATGACATTATTAAATTGGCAGTATTATGGATAGAACTAGAAAATATAATACTGAGGTACCCCAGACTCAGAAAGACACATGTGGATCCTATCTTCCGAAGGTTAAATATGTACATTTAAGTGAGAGCAAGTGAGGAGAGGAGCCAAGAAACTAGAAAAGGGTTTATGAGAGGGGGGAAGAGTTTTTAAGGGAAGGCATGGGGAGGGCAATGGAGCATATGAGATGTGGAAACGGAAGCAGAGGGTCCACTGCAGGAGGAAGGGCTGAGCAGGGAAGGAGGAAGGGGAAGGGACACCAAGGAGATTAGTCACAAATGTACAAAAGTGTACATTTTTCTTACCATTATGTCTACAATAATGTGTTTAAATGGCATTGGATGCTATAAAAATAATTTTTAAAAAGCTGCGAAAGAGGGCCAGGCAGTGGTGGCAACCGCCTTTAATCCCAGCACTTGGGAGGCAGAGACAGGTGGATCTGTGTGAGTTCGAGGCCAGCCTGGTCTAAAGAGCGAGCTCCAGGAAAGGCACAAAGCTACACAGAGAAACCCAGTCTCGAAAAACCAAAAAAAAAAAAAAAAAAAAAAAAAAGCTGTGAAAGAAAAATCTCCAAGTATCTCAACAATAAATCAAAAGTGTAGCCTTACTAATTTGAAAAAGTCAAAAAGCTGTAGGAAACATTTGGAAAGTAACACTGTAAGGCTATTAAATGAGTGAACAATGTCATAATGACAGATACAAAACTTGGTGAGGTTTGAGGTTAATTTCAAATAACTAAATTGAAAGCCCATCAAACACAGACACACATATGAAAGATAATTTGCCAACTGATTCTGTGGAAAAAAAATGATAAATGTATCATTATAGGCATTATAGGCCGAATGGGTGTACAGCACTTATAAACCATTCCATGGAAACACTGAGTATTTCTATAACCCCAATTATAACCATATCACTCCCAGTAGGCAGTGGCAAGGGAAGGTGTGTATGCATAGAATGGGGTGTGGTGATGGATGGTGGCAAAATTTTGTAGGAGTCAAAAGCCAATGAACGAAGTGAAAACTTCAGCAGTAGAAAGACAAGTGTGCTGGATGACAATATAGAAACAAATACCAGAAGATCCAGCTACATGTGTGGAAATAACGTCTTTGAGGAGGGAGGAACAGAAAAAGACAGGCCCGGCATTTCTTTTCTGCATAGGGGGCTCTGTAGAACAGTTCGACTTTTAACCCAAGCTCATATATCAGTCCATCAAAAATAAAAACTACATTGACAAAACAAAAAAATCTATCAATTTATGAAATTCTATCATCCATACTTAAACTCACAATTAATAAATTGCACATATTTTAATTGATAGCTCAATGTCATTTTCCATATTTATAAACAATTTTTAATATTACCAACTTGACTTAGAAAACATTATATAAGTTTTTAAGGATTTAGAAAACTGAACTTTCTGAGTGAACCTATAAATATGAATTTCAGCATATGAGCTAATAAAGATAAATGAGGAATATTTTACCATCTGATCCAGGGGGGCCCTGTGGTCCTGGTGCTCCAGGCAGGCCAGGTGGTCCTGGCTTCCCTGGTTTTCCTGGGGCACAGTCGAGTCTTCTAGGAATACCAGGTTCCCCTGGAAATCCTGGAGGACCAGGAATCCCTGGTGGTCCAGGAGGTCCCATCATGCCTGCAAGAAATATCAAGGGTGGAAATTATACACATTCTCAAGAGCAATGCTTCTATAGAAACCACAAATTGGCGCATTTAAAGGAAAATGGCTGGGGCTGGACATCACGCCTAGTGAAATAAGCCAGACACAGAAAGAGAAACACCCTGTGACCTCACATGTGGGCTCTAAAACTCATAGAAGGAAAAGAAGAGTGTCTATTGTTGGGGAAGAAGAAAGTGGGAATATGGAGGAATTGATCAAGGAGACAAAGTTTCAGGCGAGCTGAATAAATTCTGGAGATCCAATGTGCAGCATGCAGAGGGCAGTTAACAAGACACATTGTACACTTGAAGCTGCTAAGAGGAGAGATGTTAAATAAAGCCCTCCTTCCATACACATTAAGGAACACCAACCAATGATGGCGATGCAGGCATGGCCAATGTGCTAATCCACTGGACAGTGGTGAATGCCTTGATGTGTGCAGAACATCGAATTGTATACTTCACATGAACACAAATTTAGGTCAATGGGAAGTTAAAAAAGCTTGATGTGTGTGTGTGTGTGTGTGTGTGTGTGTGTGTGTGTGTGTGTGTGTGTGTGTGTGTTTAGAGAGAGATTGATGCACACGTGCTACCCAGTGCTTGGGAAATGAACACAGAAGGATCACAAGATTGAGACTAGCCTGCGCTACACAGAAAGAGTGTATCACTATATTAAAAAAAAAAAAGAACAAAATCCCTGCTTTTTTCACAAGGCTGATTGTAAAACAGTAATTGGAACAAACCGTGTTAAAAAAAAAAAAAAGGAGAGCAGGATGCAGTAAAAAAAAAAAAAATCATCAGACTTGAGGCGGGACAGGTGGCTCTGCGGTTATGAGCACTTGCTGCTTTTCTGGAAGACCACAGTTCAGTTCCCAGAACTCACATTAGGTGGCTCACAAACACCTCTAACTCCAGATCCAGGGGATCCAACATCCTCTTCTGGACACCAAGAGCATCAGCACATCATAGCATGTGATCACACATACACATGCATTCCCATAAAAATAAATAGATAAAATTCTTTTAAAACTTAACTATCCCATACACCAAAATGTATCATTGCCTTTGAAAGGAGGAGACACACACACACATCGGGGGGGGATCATGTTTCTTACTTTTCCCCATTCTTTAGGTTTACTGGCACAGACATACTTTACTTACTTGAAAGTATTGTATTCTTCAATCTTTCCACCTATTAACTCATTAAATTAATCCAAGCAAACCTATTAGCACATACAGTGAATAAAATATGTGCTCTCCTAATTATCTACGTAGGAGAGATCTTTAACATTTGTTCTGGGCACACATGCACAAATAATGACTGTGTATGTGACTAATGTGTTCATCTGCTGGATTGCAGGGATCACTTCATTGTGTATACCCAGGTCAGAGCAGGCACAGACAGCACCAGTAGTAGGAATAACAGCTCACACATTGATTCTGCACTCTTCACCAGGTTGGATCCTAAGGCCTGCTCACATCTAGCAAGACTCTATTGTTGCTAGAGTTTTCCGCCTTGCCCACAGTCAGGACAAATCTTTGTCACCCGCCAGTCCCACAGCCGCTCAGACACAACCAAGTAAACACAGAGACTTATATTGCTTACAAACTGTATGGCCGTGGCAGGCTTCTTGCTAACTGTTCTTATATCTTAAAGTAACCCATTTCTACAAATCTATACCTTGCCACGTGGCTGGTGGCCCACCGGCATCTTCACATGCTGCTGGTCATGGCAGCATCTGGCCGTCAGTCCTTCTGCCTTCCTGTCCTTTTATTTCTCCTCTCTGTTAGTCCCGCCTATCCTTCCTGCCTAGCCACAGCCGATCAGGTTTTATTTATTGATCAATCAGAACAACTTGACATACAGACCATCCCCCATCACAGCCAAGTGCAGACCATCTCAGACACCTGCACTCAGGCCCATGGTCCTAATCATCCTCTATGCGGACCTGCTGGGTAACGCCACAAAGAACCCAAGAAGGGCTCCCACAGGACATACAGAACATCCCACAGCACTCTATCTGTTAGAGAAACTGAGGTACAGAGAGGCTTAGTAAATATCCAGGATGACACAGTTTGTAAAGAGTGGCAATTGGTATGTTGTAGTATACAGTTCAGTTCTTCCACTACATTATGTGGCAAGGCTTGATCCAATGTTAAGCGTCTGACTCTGAAACCCATTTATCCTATGCTCGATACAGTAGGTAACTGTGAAATAAAACTCAGAGTGTTATACACACTGGTGTACTGACAGTGAATGCAAATGCCCCTGTGATTCGGATGCTGCCTATCTTCCCACCCCTCCTAAGACCTGCTAGGATTCTCCACAGTCACTGGATAGTCTAGATACTACCTGTTGCCTTGTGCAGTGCCAGGAACAATACCCAACCCTCTTCAACAGAATCAGTGGGCTAGAATGTATGACGCATCTCAGTCTGGCCATGCAACAATATCACACAGAATGAAGTTGAGTGTGGCTAGCATGAACTTGGTTATTTTTTTTCAATGTAAAAGAGTAGAGTAGGCCGGGCAGTGGTGGCGCACGCCTTTAATCCCAGCACTCGGGAGGCAGAGCCAGGCGGATCTCTGTGAGTTCGAGGCCAGCCTGGGCTACCAAGTGAGCTCCAGGAAAGGCGCAAAGCTACACAGAGAAACCCTGTCTCGAAAAACCAAAAAAAAAAAAAAAAAAAAAAAAAAAAGAGTAGAGTAGAAAACAGGGATATCATGTACCAAAAATGATCCTGTGTAGTCTGAATTTTAATTAGTGTGGATATGTGCATACATTTGTGTAGTATGATATAAAGATGATGCAAAATAAATTGTATGACTTACTGTGGGCCATATTCAGATTCAAAAGCCAATGGGTTAATTTGATTTGTGTGTATATGTCTCTCTGTGTGTGCATGTTAGGGCTGGCATATGCAAGTGTGTGTGTGTGTGTGTGTGTGTGTGTGTGTGTGTGTGTGTGTGTGTGTGTGTGTGTGTGTAGGCCAGAGCTTAGCCTCGGGGGCCATTAATCAGATGCTGTCCATCTTCTTTTATGAGATAGTGTTCCTCACTGGCCTGGAACTCATCAGTTTGGCTAGGCTGTTTGGCCAGTGAGCCCCAGGAATCAGCTTGCCTCTGCCTCACTAGTCCTGGGATTCCAAGAGTGCACCTCCACCCCTGGGTGCTTCTAGGGATTGAACTCAGGTTCATGCTTCTGTGGGAAGCAATTACTGACTGAGCCATCTTCCCAACACAGGATTAATTATCTTTAAAAGGAATCTAGAACCTTCCTGTATATTTGAATATGTTGCTCCCACTGGGTTTTTATTTCAACCCACTGGAGGGATGATTTTATTATAAACAAGCCCCAAAAGAGAAAACTAAGACCGGAGTTGGACCAAGAGAATATTCTTTCTGTCTTATATATAGAATCCTGGGTCAATTAGACCCATGCTGCAGCCTCCAGAGACTGACTACACCAGACAAAGCTTTTTGACACCGCTGTTGTCAGACCCTAAAAGAGGAAGAAGCTAGATTTGGGGAGAAGTGAACAGAACTTGGTAGTTAGTGGTTGAGTAGCTCACCAAACTCCTTAAACTCCTTCAGTCAATACAAGGGACACAGGCTGGGCAAAATATTTACTCAAGATTTTTCTCCTGCCAAGTTTCATCTCTTCTCCTGGGTTCACAGACTACAAATAGGCTTCAAACTCCTATTCCCGATCTTACTGGAATATTGAGCAGCACAGCTCCCAGACCGGCCCTTGGTACCATTGGCGGCAAGACACTTCCCTAGACTTCTGTCAAATGTCATGTGGCCTATGATTTCCTTGACTCCCTTTTGGGGGGGGCAGGGGAGGAAGAGCCTTTCACTTTAAGTAAAAGTTGTTTTTTTTTTTTTTTTTAAAAATCATTATGTTTATTTGTACATCTCACATAGAATATTGGGACCCATGTAGATGGATGGAGTTTTATGAGTATATGTCAGCTGGGAGAATCTACTAGAATAGTATTACAACTAAGTAAATATTTTAGCTCCAGAAGAAGTTTCAAATCCTCTCTGCAAGTGGAAATCTGATGGAAGTCCTGTCACACAAATATACTTGCCTCTGACAGTTCTGGTTTGCTGAGAAAATGTATTTATGGTATGTATATAATATCTATGATATAATAACATTATATAAATATATAGAGTATGTGCATAAAGTAAAAAGGAATCTATAGTACTTCCCTCGATTGGCTTGAATTTGAGGACATTAGAAATCCAGGGCCATTGCTATAACACAGCACTTAGCATTGTGGGCCTGGAGTGCACACAGGCAGCTGTCTTTCACACTCTTAAGGCAACCTCTGCATCATCCAGAATTAAGGATTACAGCTGGACTGGGTATGATGTAGGAAATCCACTGTAACATATGGTAGATGAATACCTGGACAAGTTTCCCCTGGTCTGCCTGGGGGCCCGGGAGGACCTGGTAGCCCAACGTCTCCAATTTCTCCATAGCGGCCAGGGGGGCCTGGGTCCCCTGGAGGACCTGCCAAAGGCAACAACAGGTCTAATAAGACAAATGTCCACACACATCTTGAAGCTCAGGAGTCTGGGGAGGCTTGGTAAACATAAAGCATTGGTGAGACATTTTTGCAGTTTCTTGACACATTTTAAATGGGATATATCAAGCTGGGTCTTCTTTGTCTCTTCCCTGCAGACACATAAGACTCAAGCAGAGTTCTCTGACATTGATTTAGGCTTCTCCTTTCACGGGCATCTTGGTAGATGTTAGTGAAATGACCTCACACATTTTTTTCAACAGTTAAAAAAAACAAGTACTTTCTGAACATTTAAATAATGATAATAATAAAACCACTACATATTTACATTCTGAAATAAGACTTGATGTCTTATGCCAAAGGGACATGAACTAGGTTGCAAAGTTTTCCCTGCACATTGAACACCACATCGTCACAGTAACTGTTGCGGCTTGAAGCTGAAATGTCCCTCATGAGTTTGAACATTCCAGTTGGTGTCACTGGTATTGGAGGTTGTGTGTAGTCTTGAAGGGATGAGACTAGGAGGGTGGAAGGAGAACAATGGGGATGGAATTTGCAGTTGTCCACAGCCTGTGCCTGATTCCAGTTAGTCTGCTTGCTCCCCAGTATGGCTGTCCCGTGCAAACCTCTGCCCAAATCTGTTCCACCACCGAGTTATGGACCACACCTTCCCTAGGATAGGGAAACCATCACCCCAAATAAACCCCTTCTTTCTAACACTGCTCTGGGGTGTTTTGTCGTAACAATGAGAAAAGTAGCTAAATATTAATTGTCATGATTTAATCCTTGCTGGTGTGCAAGCTACAGGAATACTAGAACCCACTGTTGTGTCTGGGCCCACCTAGTCCATTTCTGTATAAATTATGGAAGAATTAAATTGAATACAAACCTTTGAGTGGAGGAGAGGGAGTTAGCAAGACGCCTGGTGGTCCTGGGTATCCGCGATCTCCAGGATCCCCCTGAAATCATTCAATCCTTTACTTTTCTTGGAAATAACCATGCTTCCTAGCATTGAGCATAGGTTAGAGAGCCTCAGGCACATTCACCAGAGAAGGAAAGACAACTGGCTGGCTAGAGAAGTGAGTCAGTCAAAGAGTCCCAGAGGAACTAAGAGGCATCTGGCCCCTCACCTACACTCGGGAGAAAACAATGAATGGACAAAGCTATAACAAAAGAAAAGAAAACAAAACAAAACATGAACCGCAGCAAAATTACCACTGTGTGCCCATAAATTAAACATCATGTAAGTCACTAAGTTGCTTAGGTAGAGTTTGAACGTTAGCATCTAATGAGGCATTCTAGTATAAATAGTTTAGTCACCTAGCAAGACCTGAATCTGCATTTCATGACAGCAGCAAAATATTGTCTCTCCCTTAATCGTGTCCCCTGAGAGGGGCTGGGCTTGCCCTGAACAAGCACTGGATGTTGTCACAAAAGAAGTTTGAAAACAAAGGGAAAAAGCACCGCAGTGCTACAAAAGCAGATGGTCTCTCTGCATATGGTGTCGTGAGCGTTTTCGAACTCTCATTCTTATTCACTTTTGAAAGAATGGTTTCTCAAATATAAGCATAACTGTGCCTCATGTACTAATTAGTAGGATAATGGTACAAAAATATACTACTTACACATAGCACACAGCCTGCATTAAAATAGTATTTACAGAATTACATTCCTCTCTTTCAAAAGTTACATTGTTTGATTATTCAAAATGTTCTAAAACCTTAGGTTGATAACAGAATGATGTAAAATTTTCTCTGACAGGGGCTCACATTTTTACCTTTGGACCAAGAAATCCGAACATCCCAGGATCTCCAGCTGCCCCTTGTTCCCCCTACAAACAACCACAGGCATACTTCAAACAGCTGATTGTGTCGGGCGGACATCACCTCACTCCCGCACAATGTGAACAGTGCATCCTCATAGAGACTCTGGGCAGTCTTAACCACTCTCGGATTGCATCAATTTTGTGATTCAGTTTTTAAAATCAACAACACAATGTAATTCAGTGGTTCTCAACCTTCCTAATGCTGCAACCCTTTAGTACAGTTCCTCATGTTGTGGTGATCCTAACCATAAAATTATTTTCATTGCTACTTCATAATGATAATTTTGCTAATGTTACAAATAGTAATATAAATACTTTTGGAGATAGAAGTTCGCTGAAGAGGTTGCAACCCACAGGTTGAGAACCACTGTGTAATCTATAAAATGCAGGTATCTGAGGCAGGTGTAGCACACACTTGTAATCTAGCACTTAAGATGTAAAGGCAATTCGATAAGTGGATCAGGGGTTCAAGACCAGCTTTGATTACATTGCTAGGTAGTGAGTTCAAGGCTAGTCTGGACTATGTGAAACCCTGTCTCAGAAAACCCAAAAAAAGGGGATTGAAGATGGTGCGGTGGTGTGGAGAGGGCTGGAGGTGACTTCCTAGCTCTCATGTTGGGTGGCTCACAACTGCTGATGTCCTTTGGACCCTGGAGGTACCTGCACTCACGTGTACACATAACTGTGTATACTTTAAAAATAATATAAATACATGTTTAGATATATGATACAATTTAAAATTATATAAATACATGCTTAGATAAATTATATAAATACAATGTAAAACACAATATAGTCTATAAAATATAAACATACATTATTTAAATATATAACTAAAATAAAATAAATCTTTAAAAAAAAAACAAAATATTTGGTTGGGGGTGAAATGACTCAGTGAACTAAGCTTCTTTCCACAACACCTGAGGTTCAATCTCCAGAACCCATATAGTGGGAAAAGAGAACAGACTTCCTCAAATTATCCTCTGAGCTCCATGAATGCATACAGTCATACATGTGCACATGCGCGCACGCGCACACACACACACATACAATAAATAAATGTAAAATAAATTTAAGACCTAAAAGAAATCCAATTTCTGTAGCATTCACACACAACAGTACAACTTAAACATAATTCTTCACCTCTGCTGGGATGTACACTTGCCTTGAATCCTGGAAAACCTGGAGATCCATGGGAACCAGGCTCACCCTAATAATTAAAGAAAGTCAACAAGCAGAATTCAAACATAAGGCATGACGCTTTTACCTTTGTTAACCTTGTTGTATTGGCATGTAGTTTTGATATGCATTGATATGCAGCAGGATAAAGTGAAATAAACATAAAATGGATTCTATGTACTTATGCCATTTGGCATTCTCCTTGATCCTTATTTAGTCTTATTCAGAAAATTCACATCACTGCCCGTGTTTAATTAAGAGTATGTGTGCTTTCGCTGTTTCTACTGCTCCAATTTAAATTATTTAGCATAATAATCTGCAGCACATTCATTTGCATGGAAATGAATAGTTACTCTGTGCGACTTCGGCAATAAAAATGACACAAAAGTCAATAATGGATCATTCAGTACCAAAACTACAGTAATCTAAGCCTACCAGAAATTGGCCTCCATGGTGATTTTATGGGACGCACTGTTACTGACACATGTGAGCTGAGAGAGTGCTTTCTTTCGGGGCACCCTTCCATAGACACCTTAATTTATGAAATGCATTTAAACTAGCCAGCACAGGTACCTATCACCCTGACACCAAGCCAACAGGAGCAGCCACATCCTGTCTCCCCCTACCCCCAGCTTTCCAGTCTTATGCATGCCTACTGTATCAAAATGATATAAATGGATAGGAACACCCCTGCTCTTGCTGTGTAGGGGATTGATTCTATGCTTTAGCTCACGGGAATGCAGGCACAGTCTCATGAGTGTAAGTCTCATGCTTCCAAACTCACTGAGGCTTAGGACTAATGATCCTTACCCGAGGTCCTGGAAACCCAGGAATACCTTTCTCTCCTTTTGTTCCGATACCAGGCTCTCCCTTTAAAAGATGACAAATTAGAAGGTTTTAACCGATGACACTTGCTAAATTTGGAAAGCAGCAACACAATGAGAAACAAAACCAAAAACACTGACAACAGCTTAAAGAGAGAACGTCTTTACAATGGAGGTTTATAAGATTATAGTAAGATAATAAGAATTTCCAGTAGTAAGTGCCGGCAGTTAAAATAATGAGAAAGTCACATGAAAAATTAGACAAAAATATTGTCTCACATAAGTAAATGAAAGGAATTTAAATTACTTTGCGTCCTGGAGGTCCTGGAGGTCCAATCATTCCAGGAATTCCTTTTATACCCTAAAAAGTGTGATTGGTATAATATGATTACATAGTATTCGCTGAATTCCATATACTTCATAAATCATTTCTTTCAACAACCTGTTTCTCATTACACTTTTTTTTTAAAAGAAAGAAATCAAATTAGCAACTAACACCTAAGTACATTTATATCCCTGGTATTATTTGGGCAAGTGTGAGACGCATAGAGGGCATGGAGGAGAGCTCTGGAACCAGACTGCAGGTGCACCATTGGGAATATAACTATTGAGAGTACTGGCTTGATTTGGTAAGGTAGGAGAAATTTGGGCATAACTTATAAACAACTACAGACTGTGCATCTGGCATTGGGAATACTTGTGTCCGTCAGACGAATTACTGTCTTCCCAAAGTCTGTCATGTACCCAGCTCTATGCATTTGTTAGCTTCTCAGCTATCAAAACCAAAGCCCATCTCTGACCTTGAAAGGACAACTGGACTCCCCATGTTCTTTGCTGTCGGCAATCAGAACAGCACTCTGAGGTCCTGCATTCTCCAGGACTGAGCTCAGCCCACGCCCAGTCTGCCGCTCAGCAGCTGAGTGGACCCGAGAACACTGTAAGGCTCTGAGCCGCAGCGCTCAAGCCTGTATAATGGACTAGCAAGAGCACCAGCTAATTAAGGCAGCTTTGAGATTCATGTGATGGTGCACAATAGCCCAGCCCTGTACCTGTGCCCGAAAGGTTTCCCACGCATGCTTCATGAGGTAACCTAGGAGGTACGTGGGACTTACCTTTTCTCCTTTATAGAGACTCAAATCAGGTGGTTGTATAAACAGGGTGGGCCCAGGAGGACCATGCCGGCCAACTTCACCCTTTAAAAACATCAAAAAAAAAAATAGGAATTTCATTTTAACTTATGTTTTAAAGCAAAGAAAACTTTCACTCAGGAATAATATAATGTTTCCAATCCTGTGAGTCCTAGATTTAAAATAAAAATCATGGAAAATGTATTGTGTGACACAAAATTTTATTTGTTTCTTACGAAAATATGGCTTAAAACAAATTTTAAAAATAAAAATAAATATGATCTATAATATTACTATCTAGAGACAATCAATTGAAGATGTTTGGTGTAGAGCTTTGTAGTGTTTATTTATGTATGGCATGCACACAATGTGTGCAGATATATACACATACATGTCTGTTCACATACATGTGAACAGTGTCTTGTTAAATTCAGCCTTACAGCTATAATCAAGCTAAATGTTATGTATCTTTACACACACACACACACACACACACACACACACGTATGAGGCATGCACACCCCTCTCTGGGAAAAGATGGTTAAGGTGGTACACACCTGTAATCTCAGCATTATGGAGGCGTATATAGAAGGCATAGGAGTTCAGGACCTTGTTTTGGCTGCATAAGATAAGAGACTAAGACAGAAGAATCACAAATTTGAGGCTAGCATGCACTTCAGAGTGTGTCTATGTTTCTCATGGGTGGTATTTCTTCATGAAGGATATCATCTCAAGTTCACTGAAAATAGGGTAACTAAGGATCCAGTCTCTGTGCAGATGAGGGAGGTACTGAAGAGTTCAGAAGTTAGGGCTACTGTAAGATTATTTTTTCCTTATATCCTGTTAGCTAACAGTGTTGATGTATTGACTGCTACATACATTTTGTAAATATGTAAAAACTGAACAAATGCATGAACAGCAGAGAGTAAGCAATATGTGCTGATAATGATGACCATTCTTATCCTTGTGGTCCAAATGCAACCTATACAGACCACCAAAAGACCTATACACAACCAAAAACAAACAAACAAACAAAACAAAAAACAAGACCTATACAGTGCATCTTCAAAGCTGGGCCATGCTACTATTTTTTTTATATTATGAAAAGTATCATATAGCTATCATAGTCAAATGTATAAAGAAAAACCTGAAGAATAAAGATTCACAAAAGATCCATAATGACCCAGCAATACTTAGTAACAAACATGGAGGGTGGTGTTTTCATTTTTATTTTTCGATAATCTCTCATGTAGCCCAACTGGCCTCAAACTTGTTATGCAGCCAAAACAAGGTCCTGAACTCCTATTCCTTCTAAATCCGCCTCCACAATGCTGAGATTGCAGGTGTACCACCTTAACCATCTTTTCCCAGAGAGGCGTGCATGCATGCATGCATGCGTACGTACGTGTGACAAGGTTTCACCCTCTTAAGGGCTGGGATTTCAGGCATGCATCAACATGTCTGAGAGTGGTGTCCTTTGTTCTTTTACAAACTTGAGTTTCCAGTTCTGTGACCTGGCTTCATGTTCAATAATATATCATGGCCATTTCCTTCATTGTGAAGTCTTCATATGTTAACCAACCATACTGTAATTTCACTACTCTGGAACTCCATGTCAGCAGGGAACAGATTGGTGTTGCTATGTTAACCCTACCCTGTCATGGAGATGATGCTCAAGAACTCTCTCTCCTGTGTGGTGAAAGAGCAACCTACCCCTGTTGGAAATTCAGGTTAGGTCCAGAGAAGCCACCACCACACATGACTTTCTTCGAGTACCCTACCCATGAACCTACTTCCTAACCCCAGAATTTACGTTTTCTCAGAACTGTCATTTTACAGCTAAGGGTAAACTAAGTTAGCAAAGAGAAGTTATGAGCTGTAAAGCTGGACAGTGACGTCACAATGAACACAAATGGTCACAACAGCCTCTGTTACTAGGGAAAACACACATCTTAGTCCGCTGTCCTGCACAAGGAATCCTTACCGGCTCTCCCCTTTGTCCTTTTATTCCCACAGCAGGATTCCCCTGAAAAGAAAAGAAAATAGATCTAATAGCTTTTTTTTGTTTGTTTTAAAATGGCAATTAAAAGTGATTAAGACTTCTAGCTGTGTATCTCATTAAGGTTCACTTAAATGGGTCTGATAAAAGGAAAGAGGTGACTGAGACGAATGTCAATGGCCAGTTATCTCGCCGAGGGCAGGCTCTGATGATGTGTTTTATTCAGCACTTACCTTCAACCCAGGGCTCCCGGGATGACCTATAGGTCCCTAAATCAACAGAAAAAAAAAAAACTTCTATAATCAGTCATAGGCATTAGAATGTCTTCCTTGGTCACCCCAAGTTTCAATTAGGAAACACTTTTGATTTTAAAATTGTTCATGCTATTGCTCTCATTCTTATGAGGAGGATAGAAATTTAATCTCATATAAGTAAGGAGGAAAATAGTGGTTCCTAGAGTCTTGGAAGGCTGGATGGGAAGAAGGAGGTGAAAGAACAGCCAACTAACAAGAATGAAGATACAGTTAGTTGAAAGGATTGAGTTCTAGTGGTCTGCAGCACAGTGAGGTGACAGGTCAACAATAATTTATCACACATTACAAAAATGGCTACCGAAGAAGATTTTAAATACTTCCAATACAAAGAAACGATGCATGCTACAGATAATAGATGTGCTAACTATCCTGATTTGATCACTGCACATTAAATGCATGTATCCAAATATCATGTTGTACCTCATGAATACAGTTGCATATGTGTGTACAAGTATGTATGTGCTCATGTGTATGTTGGTGCATGTGTATGTAGTGCATGTGGAGACCAGGATCCATCTCAGATGTCATTTCTTATTTTTAGAGACAGGATCTCCCACTGAAATCTGGGGTTCACTAATTAGACTGGGTCAGCTAGTCAGGGAACCCCAGAGTTCCACTATATCCGTCTAAATTTCCACCTAAATCCCAGCACTGGGATTAGAAGCGTGTGCCAACTTTATGTCAAAAGTCAAGAAGCATGCTTGACTCCTTATGTGAGTTCTGGGGTAGAACTCGAGTCCTGGCTCATGTGCACAACTACATGTCATTTTAAAATGAAAATGACAATCCTGGTGTGATGGTGCATGCCTTTAATCCCAGCACTCTGGAAGCAGAGTTTTAGGCCAGCCTGGTCTACAAAGTGAGTACCAGGACAGCCAAGATAACCCTGTGTTTGAAAAAGAAGAAGAAGAAGAAGAAGAAGAAGAAGAAGAAGAAGAAGAAGAAGAAGAAGAAGAAGAAGAAGAAGAAGAAGAAGAAGAAAGAGAGAGAGAGAGAGAGAGAGAGAGAGAGAGAGAGAGAGAGAGAGAGAGAGAGAGAGAACAGTGGACTTTTAAACATGGGTGGGCTTTGTCTGTGTAGAGAGTGGCTTCTGATAGGGGACCGGTGCATCAAGATGGGTTCCTGCCAATGAGGATGGTTCATGAGCCTGACTTAAGAATACAGCTTTGTTCTCACTGCTGCACTGTTGTCTACAGGGGGACAGCATCGGCAGAGCTATACTTACTGCTGGCCCTGGTGCACCAGCATACCCCATGGGCCCTGTTGATCCTTGTGCACCCCTAGATCCCTAGAGAGAGAGAGAAAGACCCGCATGTTTACTGTGAAAACCACAATTATCTCTCACAGAAAGTTAGCATGTAAGCCCTAAAAGATAAAAACCTGCATAGCAGTCAGTACCCCCCACCACCACATATGCTCAGTGAGAGCATCCTCAACAGAGATGGGAACAGCATTCCAGTGAGGGTAACACACTCTACAGCAGGGTTCCCTTCAGGTCAAGAGAACAACCAACATCTAACCAACAAATCTTGTAATGATAAAAGTCAGAAACAAAAGAACTTCGTTAGCTCTTCCTAATTTCAATACAACTTTATACACATCAAGATGTCTCTTCGTATTCGTCTTGGGTAACATTCATATTTAAAAGCTTTTAGTTCTCATGCCTATGATTATTGGCCTATGTATCACATGCCTGCAGAGGCCAGAAGAGGGAATCTCCTAGAGCAGTGGCTCTCAACCTTCCTAGTGCTGTAACTCTTTCTAATACTGTTACTTATGGTGTAGTGACCACCAATCATAAAATAATTTTCATTGCTACCTCATAACTCTAATTTTTCTACTGTGGTGAATCAGGATATCTGATATGCTACCTCCAAAGGGGTCGAGACTCACAGGTTGAGAATCACTGCCCTAGACCTAGAGTTACAGACAGTTGTGAGTCTCCTTGTGGGTGCTGGCAACAAAGACCAGGTCCTCTACAAGAGCAGCTCAGGATCAAGATAGTTCAGACATAAGCGATTTTTCTGTCTCATATAGGTTGCCAACATCATAGCTTACACACTGGCAGCTGGCAGGGATGGCTGAGCAGCCCGGAAGGCTGGAGAGAGCAGCCCCCTTCTCTACAGTTCACATCAAATGACTTATGAGTGTGAAGATCTGCTCTCTTTAGGAGGATGAACCGGCATTTATCTTAACAGTGACATCAACACGATCTCATTTGCTACATGGAATCGAGCTTCTGCACAGTTAGGGAACTGGCCTGGGAACACAATTCTGTGGATAGCTAGAAGCTGCAAAGCAGAATTGCAGGTTAATCACTGGGAGGTAAAACTGCTTTCAGTATCAATCTTGTAAACATTGATAAACTGGAAAGGCTCATATGATCATTGAATCACAGACTACAAGGAGATAAAAGTGGGACAAAAGAACAAGAAACAGTTATTAATTTAGCAGGCAAAAACATTACAGAAGTGGAACAAATTCCATTTGCTACTTTTGCTGTACTAATGTAGGAGGCTACACATATATCTATGTTTCTAAAAGTTAATTTCCTAGAGGTCAGTAAATGCCTGATAGTGCTAAATGACCATGACCAGACAATGGGGGTAGGGGTATGAGGCACCTTTCTGAGGTTCAGCAACTGCTTCCTGGTGGGTAAACTGGGGCATCATACATGGACTTAACACCCCCTGCCAGTGCTATGAAAGTCTTAATGTTGAAAAAGGATCACATTTTTATTCTATACTAGGTGGGTCCCACACATTTTGTGGCTGGTCCTGTGGGACTTAAAATCTAAAGAGCTGTTTGAAGAGAAGAGAGATGCCCATGGTCTTCTCGGGAGACTTACTGGTAAGCCGGGCAGTCCTGGTTCCCCGCGGTCTCCCTGCAATGACATCATTACACTGTTTTACAAGAGGGGGACAGTTTTCTAGGACACAGATGACTCAGAGAAGTGTAACAAGAATGAGCTGAACTAGCTCAGGTAGGCTGCGTATATACTTTGTCAGTATTGAGAAAACAACCACAGAAAGGCTCCATAGAGGGGATTTCCTTCATTTATTTTCTCCTTCTACCTCCTGAAGACCAGAACAAGGTTGGTAGAGTCAGTGTAGGGTGAAAAGGGCCAAGGAAAAACCTGACTTCCTGAGATCCCTGAGCGTGAAATCCCACCAATCTCTGAGCTTGCCCCTGTATCAGGCTACAAAGACCCACCAATCCCAAAACACCATGGAAAGCTCTGCCCACCCCACCCCACAAGAAACTCCATATAAGCTCTGTACCCTGTTCAGTTTGCTGCTGGTTCTCACCATAGAGGCAGCCACCCTCCTGGATTTTTTCCCTTCCCAATAAATCTCTTGAGTGAGGTTTGTTGTGCAGTGTGACCCTTTCCGGGGAGCGGAGCTCAGCTGTAACAATTTTCACAGGAGCTAGAGCGGAGCAGAACTGTAACATTTTCCCTAGGGAAGCCCTCCCCTGCTGGATAGGGAAACCTTCCCCTGCCGAAGCCGAGTTGTTACTTTGGGGAAACTTTCCCTGGAGCAGAGCTGCAATCTGCTACAATTACATTAACTTTGTGCTATCCCTTGGCTCCTGACTGCCAGGATACCTTTCCATTTTAGCTGCAATGCTTACGGTGAAGATAACATAGAAGGAAGATGTCGGTTGTCCTTCTGCTCATCTCACGCTATCGTCTTGATCTAAAAGTCCTGTTTCCTCACAATCTCTGGTCTAGTGGCTGTACAGGCCTCGCTCTAGAACAGCAGTTCTCAATCTCTGGGTCACGACCCCTCTGGGGTCACATATCAGATATCTACATTACTGTTCATAACAGTAGCAAAATGCGCAGTTATGAAGTAGCAATAAAATAATTTTATGGTTGGGGGGGGGTCACTACAACATGAGGAACTATATTAAAGGGTCGCAGCCTTAGGGAGGCTGAGAACCACAGCTCTAGAGTGACCGGAAAGGATCCAGGAAGAGTCTCTAACACTCTGCAGCATCCAGATCTAACACTGAACTTTGTGCTGAGATTTGATTGCTTTATGTGATGATCAGAGTGTGCATGTGCATTCTCCTAGGACCCAGGGCCTTTCTAAACTCAAGTTATACTTAAAGTACAATTTCAGATTTTACACATGTTTAGCTACAGTTATTTCTGTGGGGTTAGTTTCACATTATTGTTCAACTAAGGCCACCTCAGGGTTCTCAGTGCCCTGCGATTCTCAGGTAAGTCCTCAAAAAATGACTATCTGGCCCAAATAACAATAGTAATTAGCTCAAGGAACCCTGAAATGAAAATGTCCTTCTAATTCTGAAGGTGTAGGCACCAGGGAAATTTACAGCCATGGAGACTAAGGTCAGCACCTTCATATGAAAGGAACTGGGCCATCTTGTTCTGTACATCAGTACATTCAATAATATTTTGTAAGGAATCCCTGCCCGTGCATTTCCTATTGGAAACATGGTTTTGATAAACCCACGATGGCTGTAACACTCACCTGAATACCTTTAACGCCCCCTGAAATGAACACCGACCTTCCTTTTTCTCCATTTTCCCCAGGGTGACCCTGAAAGGCAAAGAGTCACTTAGGAAAAAGTGGATTCCCATTCCAATATTTTCTTTTCTATATGAAATACTAGTCACCAATTAAAAAAGCACTGTAGCCATCTCCCTGGGGTGGATTTACATCTCCCTGATTTTATTGTTCTAAGGTTCGCATACACATCTCTCAGGCCCTCAGTTAGGAAGACCCCTCACTAATGGATAGCTAGTTACTCATTCTGGGGCAGAAAGACTGCATTTTTCTCATAACATAATGCAAGGAAGTGGTTTTAAAAATAAATAATTTTGCAATTTAATTTATGCCCCCAAAATAATTTTTAAGGACATTTACTTGAGTCATTTCAGTATTTGTATTCAAAACAGAGCTTATATTCAAAACAGCCTTTGTAAGACTGGCTTGCAAAACTAACAGCATCTTCCATTTTGTGAAGCTGCTAGCTTGTTTAGAGAGTTTTGTTTGTTTGGTTGGTTGGCTGGCTGGCTGGCTGGCTGGCTGGCTGATTGGCTGGTTTTTGAGACAAGGTATCATGATGTGGCTATAGCTTATCAGAAACACAGAGATCTGACTGCGTTAACTTCCCAAGTGCTGTGGTTAAAGGCCTGTGCCACTATGTCCAACTGTTTAGAGCATTTTTTAAATAGTAAATGAAATAGCTCAATGAATTCTACTCTAATTTTTCTATATAACAACTTAATATCTCAGTTAATATCTTATATGCATTAACTTGTCACACAGAATGTCTGCCTTCTTCATATTATCAAGCTCTCTAAAGGAGTATAACTTTCCAAGTTGATCTCACTTGCAAGAACAGCTGACTTTGTTTCCAGTGGGAGACCCCCAATGGCTTTCTGGTAAGTTCTTGCGGGCTACAAGAATATCTTATAGAAATTCAGATGTGTATTAAAGCTATGCTTTGACCGGCCAAGGGTCTGTCAATAGGCAAGCCATTTATTATGAATATTTGGTGTTATCCAGCTTTTAATATTTCAGCTATCTTCTGCTATGAAATTCTTGCCTGCCCAAATATTCCCAGACCATTTGGCAAACAGTTCAGCTCCTCAGACCTGCTGAACTTCTAGGTAACTAACTCCCCCACTGAGCCTAGGAGACAAGATGGTTGGAGATATATAGCTTTGTTTCTACATAAATATTAGTACTATTTTTTCATTTCTTCGTGTATTTATAAGTGACAGCAAGAGAATTTTTAATGGTTTAACAAAACCCTTAAAAGATCACAAGACAATAGTAACTTTTCCCACCAGTGCCTGAGGCTGCTTTGATTAGCTTTATAATTCATGGACCATTTCACTTTACAGGCGGGATGGTCAGAAGAACCAAAGGAGAGAATGGAAGAACACTGCTTAACAAAGGGACTATTGTGACATTGCAACACTGTGGTCATTACTGCTTGCCATGGTAAAGCAGCCACTGAGAGTCCCTGCTCTCTGAAATGCCTGACTCAGTAGAATGATGTCTGGTCCAGCTGGAAGAGCTTGGGACACACGTGTGCATTCATCTCACAGTACTGGACCAGCAAATGGCTGAGACTAGTGCAGAGTGCTTTACTGAGAACCTTAACACCCAAGAGGAGTTTTGTGTGATATCAAGAAAGGTGCCAGCCTAGACTTCCTTCTGAGTTCTGTGCTCAGACCAGTACTTCTTCAGTCTGGAGCCCAGGGATGATGAATGAAGGCAAAATGGACAGTTCTGGTAGTGCCAATAAGAAATCTTTTGGGGGATTTGAGAAGAGCTATTTAAATAGCAAAAGGAAAAGGCTGAAAGGCAGCCATACATAAAAAGTTAACTTTTTCTTAAGGGAAAGCATTTATTTACTTATTAAAATTGTTTTCTCAATTTTTATTAGTTCTTTGAGAATTTCATATAAGGCATTTTCTCCCAGGCCAGATTACGTCTGATTTTCACTTACATGAAAGACGTGAGGCGGTGGGTGGTGAGAATAAATGACTGACCCTTGCTGAAGCTATATTTAAATACAAATTCCCCTGAAGGGAGGGAATGCAAGTTTTGGTAAACTGCTCCCACTCCTTTTTAAACTATCCAGCCTTTGTGCAGGAGCTAGAAATACCTTCATGAAACCAGTTAGAGCACAACCTTTCTTAAAGCCACTCCACGTCTTCTCGTGGCATGGAAAAGAAAATCTAGTTTACTTCTGCAGCCTATGAAGCCCCTCCATATTCTGGTTCTGCCCACCTTGCCATCCCCCTCCCCAACCGCCCAGTTTGGTTCACCATGCTACAGGCAAAGCCACGTTGACTCTTCCCTAGTACACCAAACTGATTCCTGCAATAGTCTTTTCACTTAGGATCACTCTAGGCTGTGCTGACGGTGTCTTACAGAGGGGCCTCTTGGGCCAGGAGCTCCTCTTTCTCCTGGAAGCCCTGGATCACCTCTTGAGCCGCTGAAGCCATCCACACCAGGTTTGCCTCTGGGTCCGGGAGGCCCCGGGTGACCCTGCGGAGGACAAAACTGTGAGCAAAATCTTTCTGCAAGAAAACCCCAGCACAAAGGCTGGGCAACATGGACCCCAAATTGCAGAACTTAACGGCTTACTTGTTTCACTTTGTGAGGCTTCCTAAAAGTGCTATCTAGTAAAATTGCAGTTTTAAAATGTACTATGTCTAGGGTAAGTCAGTTTAGCTTGAGTTATTCTCCAGCTTTGGAGGAGACTCCACTGCATTTTAGAGTCCCCCAAGCTCCACTTTCTTCTTCCACTGGGCTCCTGTACTGTGTGACGCTCAATGCCACTCGCAAAGCTGGGACCCGCCAGAAAAGGAGGCTTCTGCTATGGGCACACATTTCAGTCCAGAGCACTGAGCATGGCATGGTGTCTAGCATCTATTTTGGATTTCTTTTTCTTCAATATCTTTGAAGGCTTTGTTCTTTGTGTAAAATGTTTTAGTTTGAGGACTTATTGCACAAAATTGAAGAGTAGGCAGTCTTTAAAACAACTAACCAAATGTTCTCTTTTGAACATATGTTTTTTTTCAGGGACTTTGTTTATGAGGATATTCTCTCTCTCTCTCTCTCTCTCTCTCTCTCTCTCTCTCTCTCTCTCTCTCTCTCTCTCCCCGTCTCCCTCTCCCTCTCCCTCTCTCTCTTTCTTTCTTTTCTCCAAGATAGGTTCTCATTATGTAAACCAGGAGGGCCTCAAACTCTTAATCTTCCTGCCTCAGCCTCCCAAGACACTCAGATGGCACATGTGTACCATCACACTCTGCTTCACTTTAAAGCTTCTAATGACTGTTTCCTCCTTCCGTAAAACAATGGAGAAAAATGTGGGGACACTTACAGGTACACCATCCAAACCTGGAAATCCAGGGACACCAGTTGGACCCTATTTCAAAATATAAAACAAAGACATAAAAATGACTAGATTATTAGGTTGGCAAGTATATTCATTGGAAACTATGAACAGTTGGTGATCCCAAATCAGAAACCCTTAGCAGTCATTGTCACTCGGTTTTATACTCATTGGTCTAGACCTCCACATTTAAGAAGCGTCATTTCACACCGTATGTTGCTGGGAAGACGACACAGCAGAACCAACCCAAACTAAATATTCAGCAGTCTGTCAAACTCCAGCCCTCAGAACCCTTCCCAGAACAACAGACTCTTAATGTGAACAACAGCAATTGATGGGCTTACATCCCCGCCCTGGCGCTATACCGAAAAAGAATTTCTTCTGTGCTTTTACACACAGGATAGCATATTCCATAGTATTTTTCAAGAAATAAATGTAGGTTAAGAAATTAACAGAGGATGATCTCTAAGACATATTGTTGTCTGAGAAATGAAAAGTTCAGCTTGGTACACGTAATACTTGGTTTGGGTAGTTTGGGAAGCGAACGAACAAAGTCAGTCCTCGGTGTGCATGCATTTTCAGATTGGAGAAATGTTCTAGAAGGGCTTTCCCCTTGGGAGAGGGGCTGAGAAAAGAGCCCTATGTCTTAGTTTTTGACCAGGTGCCGTTATACAGTTTTCATGAGCTTAAGTATTATAGAGAGGTGGGTGGGCCAGTTTGTCCTTTAATGAGATAATCTACTTTTGCTTCCCAGAATCCCTACCCACGGTGCAGCGGCTTACCCGGCTCATACAGGAAGCTTTGCAAAGCTGCCCACTGCCTTAAATTATTCAGAAGAGTGTGAAGTCAGCTTTCTGGATTTCTCTTCTCTAATCACGTCTCCCCCAACACTTTAGGCTTCCCCAACGTTGTAGGCTTCCTTACTTTTTTTCTGAAGTTCTCCTGCCTATCATTTGGCTGCTCGTCTGTCATGTGTCTTACCTCCACGCCAGCCTCGACGCCATGGGTTTTTTTTTCCCTTCCCTCCCTCTACTCTCCTCCTCCAGGCAGCTGCTGAGATTTACAGTTTGCCTATCCAGGGGAGTTTTCTTTTAAATACTAATAAGATTGTCCTCGGACTTTTCAACAAACAAATGAATACACAGACCCTGAGCACTGGAGACTGCTGAGATGTTCACTGACTCACCTTGTCTCCTTTCTCTCCTGCTGCTCCAGGCAGGCCACTGTCACCTCTCAGACCCTTCTCTCCTGGAATCCCAATGGGTCCCGGGGGTCCCAAGGGCCCTATTGGTCCCTGTGGTCCCAGTGGTCCTGGTTGACCCTGAAATAGAAAGGAGAGCAAAAGAAGCCATAGTGTTTGCTCATGTGGGCACTTCCTCGTGAGTGTTAAAAGTGATAAGTGGTGCTGGTTTCTGTGCAGAAAGGTCATGAGGCATGGCAAAACCCAATATCAGAGCTTCATTAGGAAGAAGGGGGGGCGGGGGGGGGGGACAACAAAAGAACCAGACCTGGGGAAGAAGCATGCACAGAGAGCAGAGAGAAGAAGAGGAGGAGTCTGTGTCCAGCTTTTTAAGGCACAGGTGGGCTTACAGAGCTATGCCATGCATGTGCAGACTGCGTGGCCAGGCCGCAAGCACTGATAACGTAAGATACAAGACCCCTTGCTTAGTTCCCGAACTGCGCATGCGTGATCATGCAGCTGGAGTGGCGGCAGAATCCTAACAGTGAGTATAGAAAATCTGAACACTAGATTTGAGCAAATTCTAATAGAAACACAAATGACTAGCTAATACATGTAGAAGCTATGACATTGCCTTTTCAAGCTGATTTTTAAGCTCTGTGATAAATTTGCATTATTATGTGCATATATACCTGTGTGCATGTATGTGTATGCATATGTGCTGGCATATGTGTGTATATACATAAAGGGGGACATGTGTGTGTGCCTGTGCGTGTGCGTGTGCGTGTGCGTGTGTGTGTGTTTGCAGATACAAGTGGATTAAAGCTCTGCTATTGTTTTGCCACTGCCAACTGCATTTGTAGGTCTTGGGATGTCTCGAATCACAGAACTAGAAATAACCAAACTCTTACTGCTATCATATGAGGAACCCAGCAATGAGTGAGGGAGAGAGCACCTGGTCATTTATACACATCAAAGGGATAATGATTTTTCTGTCCTGTACTGCTTTTAGCTCATTTCTCAGCCACAGTTTGGATGAAGGCTTTCTATGTTGCATTACATCCATGCAATCCAGCTCCCTGCAAGTCAGGTGGCTCACAACTGCCTGTAACTTCAGCTCCAGGGGATTCAGTCCCCTCTCTGACCTTTACAGCCGTTTGCACTCACATGCACACATGCACAGACACACAAAGAAATACATCTAAATGAATATTTCATGAGGAATTATGAGAACAGGGATTTTATTTTATTTTATTTATTTACTTATTTTTATTTTATTTTATTTTGGTTTTTTGAGACAGGGTTTCTCTGTGTAGCTTTGCGCCTCTCCTGGGACTCACTTGGTAGTCCAGGCTGCTTATTTTATTTGTTTTTGTGAGTTAATTCTGTCCATCTCTGCACCCCTTCTGACCACAGGTTTGGCCATCCCAGCCTGGTCACCCATCCACTTCCACTGCCTTCCACCTATGCCCCTGTAAAGTTGGTGATTTTGAACTTGGAAAAAAAATAATTCTATCAAAACATAATTTTGGAGGGCTGGAGAGATGGCTCAGCAGTTAAGAGTACTGGCTGCTCTTCCAGAGGTCCTGAGTTCAATTCTCAGCAACCACATCGTGACTCACAACCATCTGTAAGGGATCTGGTGTCCTCTTCTGGTGTGCAGGCATACATGCAGGCAAAACACTATAATAAATATAATAAATAAATGAAATCTTTTTTTTTCAAGACAGGGTTTCTCTGTGTAGTTTTGGTGCCTGTGTTGGATATCACTCTGTAGACCAGGCTGGCCTCGAACTCACAGAGATCCGCCTGGCTCTGCCTCCCGAGTGCTGGGATTAAAGGCGTGTGCCACCACTGCTCGGCAAAATCTTTTTTTTTTTAATTTAAAAAAAAAACTTAATTTTGATTGTAGAAAGATTCAGGTTTGCTCACTTCTTTGTACAATAATTAACCTATGACAACAAGGAGGCTATTTGAATGGACTCAGAAATACAGCATCAGCTTGTCCAAATGACAGTTTCAACATTCTGTCCATGTCTAGAACTGGATGTGGGTAGAAAGGATATTTGACTCAGTTGTTACATTTGATAACTTGCTTTGCCGTCTTGAGCTACAATTGTGACAGCGGACGGAGAGCTGAGTAATAAGGCTGTCACTGATGCGTGGGTGTCTGCCACACACTGTGGTGGCAGAGGTGCTCAGCTTGTTTTCCCGCCATGTCCCGCCATGTCTTAGCACATGTTAGATCTTATCAGAGTTTGAAAACACCCCTCAAAGTCATTCAACATTGAGCTGTGAGGTTTTGTGACTCTTCAAATTTTCTAAAATCCTTAGAAAATAACCTCTTGCCCGCAACAACACATAACCACATCTTTTAAAAATGAGCATTTTTAAATTGTTGTTTTGCAGTGTGTGTGTGTGTGTGTGTGTGTGTGTGTGTGTGTGTGTGTGTGTGTGTATGCTCGTGGGATGCATGCATGTACACACACATATGCCACAGGAATGTGTGTAGAGGTTGGAGTCAGTTCTCCCATTCTACTATGTGGGTCCCTGGGATAGAACTCAGGTTGTCAGGCTTGATGGTAAATGACTTAACACTGAGCCATGTCACTGCCCAGCAACTGCATTTGATGAACGAATACACTTTGCTTTTTAGACAGAATGTTTGATGAATTTCAGAAGCTAACTTCTCAGATCAGATCTCTTAGATTTTTTAGAACAAATGCAGGATTTAGAACAAATGGTCTCTGAGATTTACAGGGTCCTTGGAAAAAAATATTTCTTACCAAGTGCTATCTGTATAAAATTTGGAGATACCTCAAATCAAAGTGTCAGCCCCATTTTTTTTGAGTACCTACTCTTGTGTGACAGACACATGAAGGAAGTACTGTGTGCCAATAATTGGAAGAGTTCTGATAGCCAGATATTCCTCTAAAACCAAGGCAATAGACAGGCTTTCCCAACAGACCAGCACATAAGCATGAAAGCCAGAATACCTTACCATGAGCCCTTCTACTCGGGAGAGCACCCCAGTGGGAATAAGTAACAACTGAGACCCAATCATTACCACACTTGGATCCTGCTTAGATGGTGGTGCTGCAGCCAATCCCAGCCATACAGAGGAGATGATGGAAAGGCTTAAACTGGGTCCTAGTGAAGGAGCCATCCTCAGTCATGCAAGGTGATTCACCACAATATCATTTGCCATAGCAGGAAAAACAGTCATGTGGAAACCCACTGGCCTGAGACGGGGTGAACCCATTGTGTGACTTCTCACGATGAAATGCCCACAGCGTCTCACCCATCGGAGTTACTGAGTACCATGAGAACATGAAAGACAAGCAGCCGGGATGGTGGCAGGGATAAAAAAGTGGAGTGATACAGGCAAGAACGTAGCCCAAAGAGAAAGGAAACCGAATGTCAGTCATCTCCGTGGACAGCAAGAGGAGCCCCAGACAGGAGCCCCTGCCTGGTGCTGAGAGAGCCAGGACAGTCCTCCCTGAGGCTGGGGTGTTGACAGAGAGATGCAGATGTGGGCAGCTCAACTCCCCTGAGCAAATGTGAGTCTGCAGTAAGGGTCAGAGGAGAAGGTGAGAATGTGCTGAATTGACAGCATTTACAAGCAGCCATTAGAGAGAGCCATGAAGAGGCGTCTTGGATGCAGAGGACACAGGGCAGGAAAGACAGTGATTGAGGACCCAGGCTCAAGGTTCAGTCCCTGTGCTCAAAGCTCAAGACCATGCTTCTCAGCTGTGTGTCCTTGAGTACATGTTTTCTTCTAAAACATATCATTAGCATATATTAATTATACATAATAATGGGCTTCATTGTGGCATTTCTGGACTACATCTTGAATCTCTCTCCTGTTCAGCATCTTTATCTGACAGTAGCTTAGGGCCATAAAAAAAAAAAAAAGAATAAAACCCATAAAGTTGTTTTAGAGAGTACCTGTCATGATGAATGTTAACCACCGCTATTATGTCCCATTATGACAAATGTATAGACGACAAAGAGAAGCCACAGCACAGTCCATCAGATGCTCCAACCCTCAAGAACCAGGCCAGGGCCTTTTGCTGACTGTATTTTTACAAATGAAGGCTTCTGGAGTGGAACGTGGGCAATAGTGGTGGGGGGGGAGGGGAGACACAAGCCTGGACAATTCACGTTCTCCTCCTTGTGCATCTCATAGTCAGCAACTGGGGACCCTTGTAATAAAGATAAATTGCCATTTTTGGTGTCCCATCAAGTCACCGATCCACAGGCATCAGTTCCAACCTTTACTACCTACCCAGACTGTGCAAATCAAAGTTATATTTTATACGTATGTCCCTTTTTCTTCATGCGTGCCCAGCCTCAACACCATGGCTCATGGAGAATTCCAAAAGACTGGACATTTTAAGAATTCTGATACATAGGTATGTGTTACCAAGTAGCAACAATGAAGCAGAGCTCTGAGGCCTTGACAACATGGGCAAAGTAGATCAGTCTGGAATGGATAGCATGTGCATTTTAGACCAACCTTAAAGGGATAATGATGACCCCAGATAATTTCCTTACCCTATGTTGATTGATCTTGTGTCTAATATTAACCTTTTAAATGAGATTAGTTAATATACGTTTAAAAGTTCCCTTGTTTATTAAATATGGAAGTCATATTTTATTAAGTTTGGAATGATCTTTCCATCATGCAAGTCATTTGTATGTCAACTCCCCAAATGATCTTCCGTGAATACAGTACTGTACAAGAATGTGTTGTTTAGAGACACAGCCAGATGAACTCTCAAGTATAAAAGGGAAACTAAAAAGGAGACAGCCAATAAACTGGCCATAAATCTCTTTAATGCATTTCATTTCAGACATGCAATCCTGAATCCAGGAAACTAATGGAACTTTGCAGAGAAAAAAGGAATGGAAATATTTAACACAGTGCTGAGACTGATAGAATTCCATTTAGTATGCTGTGGAAACGGGTCCTGATTAGAAAAAGATAAAATAAAATACTTTTAAATAAAGTAAAATAAAAATACTTTTAAAACACACAGTAGAGAAGAAAACATCTGTTTGTATTCCTGAAGGAAACCAAACCTTCCTCCAGGGTCCCCTCCCCAACTCCTGCCCTTGACATTCACACCAACTTCTGGCCATTTCTGGGAAGCTCTTGTGGTTCAAAGCTTTGCATATGCTTCCTGACTCACAAGGGCCCTCCGTTCCTGCCCTGGGTTGACAGTCTAAGTTCCCATGGAAAGATCCCTTCACCTTGTCTTCCTGACCTTGCCCTTGAGAAAAAGATGCCCCTCTCCTTGAGGCCAAAAGAACACTTTTCACCTATTTGCACGATCCTCTTTTTACCTGTGACCTCCCCCTAACCCTACCCTTACTGAACCATAAGCTCCTGGAAGACAGAACATAGGTGTGCCCAAGGCCATGCGGGTGAGAAAGATGCATTGGTCAACCTTCATTATTATAATGAAAGAACCCAGAGGCAGACTGACTGATTACGAAGAAAAGAGCTGGGCTGATATCATAGCACAATGGTAGAGAATACACCTAGCATGCATGAAGACCTAGGTCCAATCCCCAGTATCAATCAATCAATCAATCAATCAATGACAGAAAAGAAATGTATTTGGACTCACTGTTCTGAAAGTACATGTGGGGTATAAAAGACATGATACAGGCTCTGGCCACAGCCCAGGAAGCTTTACCACATAGTGTTGGGGAAAGAGTGTGTGTACTGGTGTGGGGGTGGGATGTGGTTTCTCCCCTATCCTTATAAAGTCACCTGATGCAATCATGAGGGCTCCACTCTAATCTATTCACTTCTCAGAGGCCTCACCTCTAAGCATTACGGTAATCGTAAATTTCTTGATAACACTTAATACCCCTAATGCGTGACTTTGGGGATTGAGCCCCTGTTTGGAGGAGACAAAACACACTCCAACTATAACTGCGGAAGAGAACAATTAATCCTTCACAAAATAAGGTGAGCCCTGCCCCACCTCAAGGAGAGACAGTACAAATGCTTCCTTCAAGCCCCAAAGCACGGTCCCAGGAACACTGGCTTGCAGGATTCGTATACAATGCTGAGATCCTTCCACAGGACTGTTCAGAGCTCCACGCCATCTGCTGAGCAGTGAGCCGACCTGCAGGCCTGCCGGAGTCTTAACAAAATGTGGCACAGATGTCATTACGCCTTGATTTCAACCTCCCTAACCAGCAACTTTGTAAGTGGAAAACTCACATAAAACTTGGAATGTCTCCCTTTGAAGACTATGAACTTTATGGCTTCATTTTAGTGCTTTTTAATATTATTAGTTATTTTGTTATATGATAAAATTTTAAAAGAAACACATTAAACTTTGGGTGCCTGTACTAAATCTGTCTAAAAGCTGCTCAAAAAAATTCCCCAAACGTTAGTCTTTGAAATAGTGGTCTGACAGTTCATTCTATTAGAATAAATAATTTATCTACACTAAACCAGAAAGAATTTCTATTTTCATCGAATCAGTTCATATTAAAAATGGGGTCAGGAGCCGGGCGGTGGTGGCGCACGCCTTTAATCCCAGCACTTGGGAGGCAGAGGCAGGCGGATCTCTGTGAGTTCGAGGCCAGCCTGGGCTACCAAGTGAGTTCCAGGAAAGGCGCAAAGCTACATAGAGAAACCCTGTCTCGAAAAACCAAAAAAAAAAAAAAAAAAAAAAAAAAAAATGGGGTCAGGAAAAAAAAAACAACCTCCTTATAAGTAAATACTTAGGCTTGCTTATCTCTAAGGCTATCATAGAATTAATTACAGAGTGAATAGAGAAAAATAAGTTCATGAGAGTTATTTTTGTATCTAGAGAATCAGTCACCACAAGAACTTTTTATAATTAAAAAAAAATCATACCTGATCCTAATCCCTAGCCCCCACCCACCATCGATGACTTAAGAAAACAGGTTCCACGTGAAATCCAGCAACTGGCTTTCAGATGTAAGAACAGTGGTTCTCACCACTGTTTACATGATTCCTACTTTGTGTACAGAATTTGCCTCTGTGCTTTATGACTTTTACTGAGACAGTGAGGTCACTGGAAGCAGAATCGAGTGACAATCAGTTTGACCCCTGAGCAGCTTGGGCACACCCTGTGAAACGACCAGCTCACCTCTTTCCCTCTACTCCAGGGCCACGCTGACACAGGTCATCAGATGGGCCATCAGCTAGCTGGCTCCTGGCTTAGCTGGACAGAGGAGGAAGACCAGAGCACACACAGTCCATTTGGACTCACTGTCTCTCCTGCCCATAACCACATCTATCATGTCTCCCTTTGAACTCAGTGTCCGCCATATGTCTGGTTGATCTTCATCCCACTGCAAAGCTCCAGGTCATGGTCACATCCTCTGTAGCACAGGTTATCCAAGAGTCAGTCTCCCTCACTCCTTTGATCCAGGTTTTCTCCCCAACACAGCTGTTAGCGCCCTTCAGTCTGTCCTTTCTTTGGGCCACTGCCTTACCCCTAATGGCACAATGTACCCCCCACCACCCAAGCCTACCCAGTCCCCGTGACCCAAGTACTCATGCTTCATTCACACTTGTTTTCCAGAGATAACAAGAGCCTTTCTTCTCTGTCACTCAAACCCTACCTTCCTCTCAACAAAAATACATTGATGACAGTGACATTAATTACCATCCTACCATACTCCGGGCTCTTCATCTGCACTAAGCTCAGTATGGTGTTCTGTTTTATTCTCATGAGCTCCCTACAGCCACAGAAAGCAGAAAGCCGTCCTTGTATACTTCCTCATTCTCCAAGGAAGGCTCAGAGAGGTGAAGCAATTTGCTTGAGGTCACACAGCCAGCCAGGACCCGGAGAAGTAGAGATTTGAACCCAGGCCTTTTGATCTCAAGGTATCTGCTCCCTTTCCATCCCAAACCACACCAGCCTAACTTTCCTCAAACCATCATGTAAACCTGAAAATAATGCCCAGACTCACCACCTATAATTTATTAATATTTTGTGAGTATTACTTAATATTTGTTTAAGACGATGTCCTTTAGATTGAATTTGGGACCACAGATCCGTTCTCATCAGGGAATCTTGGCCACTGCTTCACACATTACAAATTTTAAATGTATACTCATGCTTAATGAATACTTCTATAACTAAAATTTACAAATAAACATTATGTCTAACACGCCTCTCCCATTGCTGCATCAACTTATTATTATCATTTATTATTTACATTCCCTTTAATGTCTCTCTTCCTTTTCATGCAAAAGTGCAATTCAGAGAGCATGCCATTAGGTGTCACTACAATATCACAAACACCCTCAAACTGCCAGCCAGTGAAACCTGAGTCCTCTGGGCACACAGTGCCTCTAGAGTCCTCCCATATTATTGGGGGAGGGAGGAGTCTGGACATCAGGAAGGGTTTCAAAACTGAAGAATGAAAAGGTGGTGAGCCATCCAAGGAGCCTGGAGTGCAGTAGCAGAGAATGCTCCTGTACCTTCAGATTACCTCACCTGTTCACAATGAACTTGGGGTGCATTGATCAGTCTGCCTTGGGGCGCACTAGGGACTTTAGCTATGCTCTCAGAAGGCGGTATACAGGTGCAGTTAAAAGACCACAGAGAACTAGAGAAGAAAGCTTAGGCATTTGGACCAGTCCATGGTGAGTGGGTCTCCCATTTTGTAGTATTAGTATGTTGGGGACAGCCTGGCATCATCTATGTTCTCTGGAGACCTGGGACATCAGGTGGGGTTCTGTGCACTCCACTCTTGTGACTTTTTCTCCTTTCCCAATAACACATTATCTGCCCCAGATACACCCCATCCCATATATCCACCGCCCCATCCCCATTACACTTAAAAGATGACAAGAGATGTGATGTGGTGAGGGTCTCATCCTAGGTTCAGTCATCGTATGTTGCCCAAGGGGAGCTCTAAATGCCCTCACATGTCTCCTTATAAGAAGAGTGTGGGTGAGATTCGACACAGACCACAGAGAATAAAACAATGTAAAGGGAGGCAGAGGTGGAAGCCGGGGCAATGGGAACCACGGAGGGTGGAGCAGATTCTCCAGCTGGAGCCTGGCGGTACCAACCATTTGCTTTTGAACATCTGGTCTCAAGTGAAGAATACACTTCTGTTGCAGCAAGCCATCAAGCATGTGCCAAAGTGACTCTTCCTCTATGCTGGGACTGGCTGCCCTCCAACTCCAGGAGATCTAATCTAAAGGGCAAATCCAGCATTCTGTGCCCAGTGCCCACATGCTCCCATGGAAAGCTAGCTCGGGAAACCAACTCACACACCTAGGGAGAAGCAAGTGCCTCTCTTGTCTCTTCTTTTCCATGAGGCACCTTCAAGTACCAAGAAAGTGCCTGGCACTGACCAGGGAATCAGAAATAGTGACTGAAGGGTGAGTCTCATTTATCTAAGGAGACGAGGGGCTGTGAGACATCCCAGCCACAGGGACTTTCTTCTCAGTCTTGGCCCTTTGCCTGGCAAGGATTTGATGGTTATTTGTTGAACAAATGGGAAAGTATTACTATTGATTGCAGTCAAGACAACACAACAAAGTGAACAAATAAGAACATAAACTCCACATAGAGAGATCTGAAGCCCACTCGAAATCACTGCATTAAAAGAGATGGTTGGTGTAAGTAGATGCACCGAAACCCACCATCAAACCATACGACTTAGTCCTGGAAGAAGTCCTGTGATGTTAGACCTGCATGCACACTTGGCATGATGGGAAATGAGTGGCACGTTGTATAGCAAGGGAGAAAATGTTCTTTTTCCTTATACTAGTTGTCAAGGAGATGTCAGCAAACCGAAATTGATGTTAGTGACCTCCAGCGATTCTTCAGATAGACGCCAGTTGCATCAACACTGTAGGTTGCTCCCTCTGCTAACCGTAGGCCAGCAAAGCCCTTCTCAGAAATACTGAACCCCTGGACCCAGCAAATTCAAACCTGGAAATATATCCCTTCGGCTTCTGCAAGTGTTCTGGTGTTCAAAAAGCATGCTACCATTTCTGACATAAACACTTGAGCAAGCTAAGCTAAAGTTGTGACATGGAGCCTGGTAGCTGGAATCCACTGGGAAACACATGTTATAGCCGGGCACAAGGTTTTAGAAAAATTCTGGATTTTTATGCCTTTGCAGGACAAAGGCATGGCCCAGCACCTCATGCTTATCAGTGAGAATGGTCCCAGCCCTCTGACCTCAGGTCACCTGCTGTCCCCTAAAGGCATGCACATCGTGTATATCACTGATCACAAGATTTTTCTGGTGATGACCAAGTGAGACAGAGAGTCCTTGGAGGAATGGGATGTGGCGTAACAAGGAACCAGCACCAATGCCAGTGGGTGACAGACTAGCTGCAGCCATCTCCAGTTGTCACTGGGTGGTGTTTCTGAGAACACAGAACATTATCGACTACTGGGAATCTGGAGACATAAAATTTCTGCTCAGAACCATTTGTCAGGCTGTGTCCTGAATGCAGCCATGTGAGTGGTAAAGAGTGTGAGCGTTAGAACTGCATGTGCAAATAAGTTTTAAGGGCACGAAACATACATACAACAATAATTGAAATCCCCCCCAAGTAGATTCTCCTTTTTAGTCACAGGATGAAGGCTGATAAAAATATAAGGGATGCGTGAGTGACGGTGCAGGGATATCCTGTACTGAGCATATTCAGTGACTGACAATCCCAAAGGGAAGAGGGACTCACTAATATTTGACCTGGGTTTCTAACTGAAAACTTGAATACAATATGAGTTTAAATCCATTTGCCCCTTGTACCAAAAACCACAACATCACAAAGTTTTGTTGGTTTCATGGTTCCGTCACTCCCTCAGATGGTAAAACACACTCACCTATTTTTTTAAATAAGTTACCAAAAGATAAACTATTACTATTACCATTCCAGTCACTAACCCAGAACTCATAAAAGGTCCCATCCTGGTTCATAAGGACATGATTTCATTGTCCTTACCAACAGACAACCACTAGCTACATGGACTGCTTCCCTGGAGACCAACAAAGACTAAGTTAAAATTCTGTCCAATTCTATCTCATCTGCTTCCTTACAGAGATTAACAGAAAGTTTGGAGAGGAAATGTGGAAGAATCATAGATCGTGCATGGGAGCAACTCAGAAACTATCCAGCCATGCCTTACATCTCAGAACCAGGGGATACCACCATCCCAAGGGATGAGTTTAACCTTCTAGACAAACCTTTTTCTCCTAGGCTGAGCTTGAACCTGCAAGCCAGACCTCAGGAGGGTGTACCCCCATCTCTTGCCCCCACCCCAACACCACTTGCCTGGAGGAGTTCTAGTGCCCCAGTGGTCAGAGTTGGCTTGCTATGAAGATACCTCTGTTCACACCTGAAGTGCACAGGGATTTGAACTATGAACATTTACTCATTGCAAAGCAGTGCCAATGTGAGATAAGAAGTCTAGGTGCAGAGGAAAGAGTCACCATTAACTTGATAACAGCAGGTTTCCTTATGGATCCACAGTGTGCTGGCATCGCCACAGCACAGGCTCCTGAATTCTTTCTATGTTGGAGTCTGGGTTTTAATCTATTGATTGATTCATCCTACTATGTGCCGGCTATTGTATTATGATCAAAGCAGTGTAATGGAATACACTTACTCCAAAGGGGGAACCAAAGAGGAACAACTTGTCCCTCTAAGGTGTACGCTGAGTCAAAAGGCTGCTTTCATGACCCATCACAAGTACATGCTTAGGCTCTAATGAGGGGGGTTCAGACACAGCCATACTCAAACTGATTGAGAGAGGAGGCTGGGCCATGGTCTCTGGACCACTGTATGTGTCTGTTCCTCGTTTACCTCCCTGTAGCTCACTGTAGCTCCAGACTCAGATAAAGAGTTAACCACAGCTTTTTATCAAGAACCCAGCTTTGCTTGTCAAGAATTGCTTTAGCACCCTGCATGAGTGGATAATGCACCTCCAGAAGTCACAGTTATGAAATGAAAACCGGAAGTGCCTGGTACAAGTTGTTGATCAAGGCTGGGTGTTGTTGTTACACACCTTTAATCCCAGCACTCGAGAGGCAGAGGCAGGTGGATCTCTGTGAGTTGGAGGCCAGCCTGGTCAACAGAGTGAGTTTCAGAACAGCCCGGCTATACAGTGAAACCCTGCCTTGAAACAAACAAACAAAAAAAGTTGTTGAATACAGATGGGGAAGGGCTCATGATGCCAATACTCCTCTGTAAGGAACTCATGGCAATTGATGGTTCTGGGGAGGTGCCATTTTCTTCACTGCTGTATCCACAGATATGGTGACATCCTCTAGTAAACAGCCTTCCACCCATGCTTGAACAAGCAACCCTAGTTAAATTCAATGAATCACTCATTTGAGACACACACACAGAGAGAGAGAGAGAGAGAGAGAGAGAGAGAGAGAGAGAGAGAGAGAGAGAGAGAGAGAAAATGAATGTGTGTGGGGGGTGATGGCAGAGGATGATAATTAAAATGACCAGAATTTATTACATACATGTATTATCAAGAAATAAACATAAAAGAATAAAACAATAAAAAAAAAGAATTACTTCAGACCAAACAGTTCTGCTGTGGGGTTTGAACAAGCCACCCAATGAGCCCACTGGAGAGGAACAATTTCCTTCTTGATGATACAAGCTTTTCCCTAAGTGGGGTGTGGAGCCTCAGCAAGACACCTCCATCCCCTGGAATTTGGTGACAACTTATTATTATTATTTATCAGTCCACCTGGAGCTGCCACTGTAGCTCTAGAGCTTGGCTGGATGCTAAGAACTGAGTACCTACATCTCCGTCCCCTCCCACAGAAGTTTAGTCTTCGTCCCACATTCTCTGCTGGAAAATGCCACCCATGCCTGCAGCCCTCACAGGGAGATTCCAGCCATCAGGAAAGGCGGAGGTTGCTGGGGCTGCACAAACAGTCCCCTCGGCCACCCACTACCAGGGACACACACATTGCAGAAAGTAGCTCATCCCCCAGAACCCTGGCAATCCACAGACAGCCACGGGGACTGAAAAGCACACTCTGTACACACTCATTGGCTTGTGATCATGGAGAAGCTCAAGCAATGGAGACAGAATCCAGGCAGCAGATGTAAAGGGCTTGATCTCAGGAAGTAACCCCGTGAGCTCACAAAGTGACAGTAGACCCAGGTGTTGGAACCTAAGTGTAATAACCTTTCCATGCTTGTGGAGCAAGTGCTGGAGGTGAGGCTAGGCACCTGGATGTGGTTGCTGGCTCTGGTTTGGGCTCCTTACACTGTCAGATGGAAACAAAAATAATCACACCCATCCCAATGAGCTGTGAGAGCAGGACTTCTCTATGTGTGCGCTGCTGGTGTTGAGGACCAATCTCTGGTGTAGAATGTACCCTGTACTACAAGAAGCTGAGCCATACTGTTGGCCTCTGCCTTTAGACACCAGATGCTCCCTCCACCCATCTGTGATGACTAAAACATGTCTCAACTGCCAAGTGCCCCTAGAAAGGTGGATAAAACAAAATGGTCCCCAGTAAAGAACCACAGAATTAAGAGGACTGAGATTTCTAAAGATACGTGGGTATAGTGGCAAAGCCTTGGAGTGGGAGGAAGGAAATGTTTTGCCCTAAAGACTGGCCACTATCCAAGCATGCTCTCAGTGTCATGTCTATCACTGTGTGATCAATATATACGTCATTTGAATTGAATGTTTATGCCTCCTATTCACGTGTTGAAATCCCAAGCTCCAAAGTATCGAGAATAGGAGATGGGTGTCTGAGAGGTGACTTGATCATCACTATCAAGCCCTTCTGAGAGGACCCTAAAGGGCTCTCTCTCTCTCTCTCTCTCTCTCTCTCTCTCTCTCTCTCTCTCTCTCTCTCTCTCTCTCTCTCTCTTCACCCTACAAGGACGCCATCCTCAAGCTGAGAAATGGCTCTCACTAGCAGACACTTTGATTTTGTCTTCTCAGCCTCCAGAACTGTGAGAAACATATTTAAGTTGATTAAAGTGTACTATAAGGTATACTGGTGTACTATATTTGTTTTAGTAGCCTGAATACATGAAGACTACTACATCCAAATCATTGAATTGACCTCAAAGGTATCCAGAGCTTAAGAAAGACAGTCAACCTTAGCCCTTCTTAAGGGGGTTATTTTTATATTTTTTTCATTCTTAAGTGACACACAACTATATGGGTTTCAAGTGTAAAGAGTGGTATTTCAGTCTCCAAAAAAAATGATGAGAGGGTTTTAAAGCAAAAGGTTGCTTCATCTGAACCTCGGCACACATGAACTAAGAGTTGCCGACTGCAGCTGTCAGTGCACAGGGAAATGTTTGTGGGTTCCTGAGATGTGAAAGGCAGTAGCCAAGATGGCCTGAAACGCTTCACAAAATAGATAGGAGTCCAGTTGCCAGCAGAACTATTCTGGGTGGCTTTGAGCTCAAAACTGGCCTGTGGCTCAGTCTTCTTTCTGCACAGCACAATTGGTGCATGTAAGGTGAGGAGCCAGTGAGCTAAGAAAGGCATTTTGAGCACGTAGAAAAGTCACTGGCAAGTATGCAGCATGCAATGTATAGCTATTGCCTTGGCTTGAATATTAAGTTTCAATAGGGTGCTATGCATGAAAGTGTATTGTGGTCAAATGTCTGGAAAGATGATTTTTTTTTTTTTTTTTTGGTTTTTCGAGACAGGGTTTCTCTGTGTAGCTTTGCGCCTTTCCTGGAACTCACTTGGTAGCCCAGGCTGGCCTCGAACTCACAGAGATCCGCCTGCCTCTGCCTCCCGAGTGCTGGGATTAAAGGCGTGCGCCACCACCGCCCGGCTGGAAAGATGATTTTAAACCAAGTTAAACAGTTTTTTTTTTTTCCCACACACATTTCTCAGAGCCTTTAAAACACTGATATGCAATAAACCTTGGAGGGGGTGACCCAGAGTGACAGACACTTCAGGCCTTTCTTTGTAGGATGATTCACGCCCCTAGTGATGTGCAAAACACAGGGTGAGCTGCGCTGCTCAGACTGTGTAGCTTCACACATAGTCTGCATCAATTGTAACCCTTTCTAAGAACGTGAAGAACACTCACTGTGAAAAGCACGCACCTCTGGCTAATAACACATGCTAAGGGGCGGAGGCTACGTAAATCCTCAGAATTATGTGAAATCCAGGCACGTTTGTCAATGTTGACATCTGCATCACTCACCCGCGATCCCTTCTCAGGAAAACACTGGCAGACAGAGCAGTTTCTTCCTCCACAAGGGCCGCCGTATTTCTTGCCACTCTGGAAAGTGAAGCCGCTTGTTCAGTATATCAGTTCTCGGGGCTCGGCTCAGTTCATAGAGTATACAATAGAACCAGCACACCATGTGCAGACCCCACTGAACGCTTTTTACCTTTAGATCCAGGGAAAGCAAATATTAATGTATCTATTCTGAGACAGGTTACTGCTATATAAGCCAGGCTAGGCTGCACTCAAACTGTTGATCCTTCTGCCTCAGTTTCCCAAGTGCACCATCACACCTGGCTGCAGTGAGTCATACTGACACACAAAAGGAAGAGCACTTGGGGGGAACTGTTACATCGGTCAGGCTCTCCAACCCTGAAGACACTGGAGAAAAGGGAACCTTATTCAGAAGCTGCCAGCCCCAGAATCATAGAGAGGCTTTCTGTCCTCTGAAGACTTCAGTGCCCAGTTGTGAAGAGTCTAGGGGTGTAAATGTGCAGTCAGGCAAGCTCTGCACAGACAGAGGAGTCTAGTATCAATGATAAGCTCGACTTTCTCCCCACAGCCCCCTGTGTCTCCCCGATCAGCCAGTACATGATCCTCACCACACAAATCCTTCCTGCGACAATTCTCCAGATAACTCGTGCAGTTTGGATTTAAATTTTCCTTCCTTCAATTTCCCAGTTTTCCATGGTGGTTCCTCTAAGGTGTCCCTCAATCCCAAGCTTCTGAACCTGAGTCATTTGGGCCTTTTCCTGCTTTAACAGACTTTCCTTCCTTCCTTCCTTCCTTCCTTCCTTCCTTCCTTCCTTCCTTCCTTCCTTCCTTCCTTCCTTCCTTCCCCCCTTTCTCCCTCCCTCCCTCCCTCCCTCCCTCTCTCTCTTTCTTTCTTTCTTTCTTGTGGGTTTTTTTTGTTTTTGTTTTTTTTTGAGACAGGATTTCTCTGAGTATCTCTGGCTGTCCTGGAACACCTTTGTAGATCAGGCTGGCCTTGAACTCACAGAGATCCACCTGCCTCTTCCCCCCAAGTGCTGGGATCAAAGGTGTGCGCCACCACACCAGCAGCAGACTTTTCTTTAACTCTCTAGAAAGTCAACACACACACACACACACACACACACACACACACACAAGTTCACACAGGAATGTCCCTGCCCTTTGGGAGACACAGTACCTTGTCATCCATTGCATATCCACTGTATCTATACCCAGAGCCATTAGCCACTTCAGTACTAAATGTACTCCAAGAATTACTATTTCCATGTGTACATTCTCTACAAACAACAACAATAACCAAAAAACAAACAAACAAACAAAAAAACAGCCAGCTTCAAGCACCTGCTTTGCCCCTAAGCTGTGGCTCAGGTGGCAAATGTTAGATTCCTAGTGGCAGAAACAGGATTATCAAGAAAGCAGCAGAGATAAGCTTTGTCTTTGCCAACCTTGCTTATTTGTATAATTGATTTTTTTAAGCTTAAGGCAATGAACATACACTAATATAGAATGAAAGAAATAGGGAACAGTGAACCTATAACTACAGCGTTCAGGAGGTAGAGGCAAGAGGATCAGTGCAGTTCCAGGCCAGCCTAGATTACATGACACACTGTCATACACAAAAAAAGAGAGAAAAAGAAAGGAAGGAAGGAAAGAAGAAAAAAGAAAGGAAGGAAGGAAGGAAGGAAGGAAGGAAGGAAGGAAGGAAGGAAGAAAGGAAGGAAGGAAGGAAGGAAGAAAGGAAGGAAGGAAGGAAGAAAGAAAGAGAGAGAGAAAGAGAGAAAGAAAGAATAAAGCCACTAAGCCAATAGTTACAGTCCCAGTGGAAGACCAGTAAATAGGTACAATACATGCATGGTAATATACATATTACACAAATACATGTATATGTCCATACATGTGGGTGATAAAAGACAAAGGGTCTACTCGGAAGGTTTGTTTTGTTTTGTTTTTTAATCACTCAATCTAAACTTCCTTTAAGGGGCAGTGTGGTGGTTTGAATAAAAATAGCCCCCATAGGCTCACAGGGAGTGGCATTATTTGAAAGGATTAGGACATGCAGCCTTGTTGGAGCAGATGTGGCCTTATTGGAGGAAGTGTGCCACTGAGGATGGGCTTTGAGGTTTCAAATGCTCAAGACAGGCCCAGTGTCTCTCTTTTCCTACTGCCTGCTGAACCAGATATAGAATTCTCAGCTACTCTCTAGCATAATGTCTGCCTCTATGTAATGGACTAAATCTCTGAACCTGTAAGCCAGCTCCAGTTATATGTCTTCCTCTATAAGAGTTGCTGTGGGCATGGTGGTGTCTCTTCACAGCAATAGAAACCCTAAATCTAAGACAGAAAGGAACATTTTCAGACAGAATCAAAGAGAAAATATTTTTAAGCATTAAACGAAAAAGACATCTTTATAAACAAAGGTCTTATGGGTCATTGAATGCATTGAAGAATCTGAGAGTTTGAGGGTTAGAGCCAATCTGTGAAGTGCCTGCCATGTGGACATGAGGACTTGGGTTCAGGTTTCCATCACTCATGTACAAGGTTGGGCACAGCGGTGAATGCTTGTGATCCCAGTGCTGAGGGGAAATGAGTTTGGAATTTCAGGAGTATATGACTCTTGAGTTTTAATTAGCATTGTTATCTGTGAATGCATGAGTTCAAAATTCTAAGAGGTTAGGAATGAAATGCCCAGGCTTGGCTGGGAGAGCATGCAAGCACAGTAGCTCGTCTGAGTCCTCGGATTCATTTAAGGTCAGAATTCATTACTGTGTTCAGTGAAATACCAAAACAATGATGGCAAAACGGAGTCAGTAGATTAGATGCCTTGATAACAAAGTCAGGATGTTTATTTGATATTTGCTTGTTCTGCCAAGCATCACTGAGATATGTGAGGTAGGGTTACATTTTAGGAGTCATTTTAAAATAGATTAGCAGATTCTAAGAAAGAAACACCCATTGACACCTGAAATGGGGGTGGGAAATTGTAAAGGAAGAGTCTGCACTTTACAAAGGTGTTGTAGTGGATGAGGAGATGCCGAGTGTGACACTCAGACCCCAAGTGACAAAGCCACATGTGATTGTGGGGGCTTGTGATCCCAGCAGTGATGAGGCAGAGACTAGCAGATCCCTAGGGCTCCTTAAACAGCCATCTTAAACTACTTGGCAAGTTCCAGAGCAATGAGAGACCCTGTCTCCAAAACAAACAAACAGAAATAGAGGTAGGTGATACCTAAAGAATAGCATCTGAGTGTCTTCTGGCCTCCATACTCAGCAAACACATGTGTGCTAACTTGTACACACACACACACACACACACAGAGAGAGAGAGAGAGAGAGAGAGAGAGAGAGAGAGAGAGAGAGAGAGAGAGAGAGAGGTCATTCAAAGCCTTTGAAAAAGAAAAGACAAGGACAATACCACAGACAATTAAACATTCATAGCTTGAACCACAATGGCTAGGAATATACCTGTACTTGCTGGTTTTGTGTGTCAACTTGACACAAGCTAGAGTCATCAGAGGAAAGAGTCTCAGTTGATGGAATGCCTGGATGAGATCCAGCTGTAAGGTATTTTCTCATTTAGTGATCAATGGGTGTGGGCCCAGCCCATGGTGGGTGGTGCCATCCCTAGGCTGGTGTCTTGGGTTCTTCTGAGAAGGTGGGTTGAGCAATTCATGGAAAGGAAGTCAGTAAGCAGATTATCTCCATGGCCTCTGCATCAGCTCCTGCCTGCCCTATTTGAGTTCCTGTCCTGACTTCCTGTAGTGATGAACAGCAATGCTGAAGTGTAAGCCTAATGAACCCTTTCCTCCCCAACTTGCTTTTTGGTCATGGTGTTTTGTCACATCAATAGAAACCCTAACTAAGACAATACCCATACTCACACACTCACTGGGAACACCCCTACATTCACACACTCACTGGGAGCACACCAATGCTCACACAGTCACTGGGAATACATCTACACTCACACACTCACTGAAAATACACCAATGCTCACACCCTCACTGGGAATACACCAATGCTCACACACTCACTGGGAACACACCTACACTCACACACTCACTGGGAACACACCTACACTCACACACTCACTGGGAACACACCTACACTCACACACTCACTGGGAACACACCTACACTCACTGGAAACACACCTACACTCACACTCTCACTAGAAACACAACTACATTCAAGCCACCTTATTTTTCTCCAAGGAAACAAACAGGAGGAGCCCCCTTCTTTACCTCAGATGTCATAAAACACATGCTTATTGCATACAAGGCTAAAGGAAGTACAGCATCACCTCCTAAAAACCCTAACTCTGTCTCAGATTGGTACCCATTTTCTTTTTTTATAAGAAAATGATAGAGATTCAAAACCAAAACATCAAGCTCTATGAAAGCGTAGCCTATCAGAGGACATTTTCTGTCTATGTCCTGGCCTCAAGTCCCCTGCCCTCTGAGGATCCATCTCTTTACATTGGTATCTAGGTATTAATAAGCATACTCAAGCACACGCATCCACACTGCTGGTGATTTGGGTTGTTTTATCGATACTCGAGTGGCACGCTGACTAGTACCTGGCTGTTTTCACGTCATCACCATTTTCACATTCATGCTGACACGCCCCTGGCAGCTGTTCACCTCATATAGCACCAGAGCTTGTACATCTACTCCCTACTGATGAATACTTAGGTGATGCCCGTCTTCAGCTGCTGACCACCACCCTGCAGTGAGTGCTCTTGGGCATGCATCTTCCCACGTGCCAGAATAAAACTATGTGACAAATTAAAAAATGCATTCTTGCACCAAAGGAATTTCCATTTAAAATGTTGGTAGATAATGTAAACTGTTTGCCACAGGTACTTTGTCAACCCACACCTTTCCCTTAAATCCCAGCTACCATATTGCTACTCCCTACATGCTAAAATATCTCCGCACCACAACCTGATGGGCGTGTCCAGGATTGAACTATTTGGTTAAGGAATCACATTCACTCTCATAGATATAAGGATCAAGGGGAGTGAATTTTAGGATGCTGCGGACTTTTGTAATAGAAAAATAAATGCATACAATATAAAAATAAGCTTGGGAAAATCAGGTAAGATTAACTAGAAAAAATGCTCCCAACTGAGCAACACAAGGAGGCATTCTGAAATGCAAGGAACTAAGCTGGACAGGTCTCACTCTCTCTGCCTAACACGAGAGGGGGACTGAGTCTTAGCTGGGTTAAAGACTAAGTAACTAGGGAGAACCAAGAATCAAAGGCTTCTCGTTCCTTGACCCGATAGTAAAAGAGGAGTAGAGATAATTTTTTTTATTTCAGTTACTTTGCAAAAGTCTCTGGTAATCAAGGGACTTGAGTCAGGTAGATCTCAGTCATTCCAGTGGTCTTCAGCCCTGAATGGCAGGCAGCCCTTAACAGCGTATCCCTGAAACCTGTGAATTTGGGTTTACAATTTAGATTCTTCCTCGAGGGAGCAGAAGAAAAAGGGCTGGTTGCAGGCTGAGCTTTTCCTGCACCTAAAAAGCACCCAGACTGAATCTTACATTTCTTGGTTTAATCTCGAAATGGCTCAGCTACTTCTTTTCTGTTCCAAATAAAAAGAATTTAAGGAAGGGCTGTGGTTGTTATAAGATAAAGACCTCTCCAACACCCAGGCAGTTCTATAAGCAGCTTTGATTGGAAAAATATCAAAGTATTCCCAGGCTGTGTCTTATCTCAGTGTCCACTTCACAGATATGAAGGCTGGGCCCCAGAGAGTAACTAGTTTAAACATGTTTTTAAAACATATAAATCATACATGCATGCAATGAATCATACATTCAACAGAGTAAATTTTTCATATACAGAATGAATTAATATACTTACCCCATATTCATATCGTATGGTAAAGAGAATAAATACTAGTAACCTATGAAAAAGGAAAAATATAGACTAAGTGTTTGCTTTAATGAGAAACAAGCTAAACAGAGTAACAGTACCAACTCCAGAAGGCTGGCTCTCACTTCTAACTGCTACCATCCCACATAGTCAATGTGATTACTCTCCCAAAGGCTGGTTCTAACTTCTAACTGCTACCATCTGACACAATCAATGTCATCATCTCTCTGGCTGGCATCATTGCCTCTCTTCACTTAATCAGTTAGAGAAGATACATTGAAGGCCTTTGGTATGGTTGTATTGAAGGCCATGATGCTGGAGTCCATAGGGGCACCCAAGGCAAGATTGAGGCCTGAATGAACAGATGAGTGAAGGGAGTTGAGATGACTCTCCATGAAAGCTAGAGGAAAGAGAGAGCGAGAGGCAGCTGTGATTGGGAACACACCTGAGACCAGTGTATCTGAGTTGTCATTTAATGGAACCCTTGCAAGGAGGAGCGGTAGATGGAAATCTGCCTGAATGAGAAGAATAGCTTGGGGTGAGTGGGAATAATGTGTAATTATTAGGGAAGAGTGAGGTGGTCTACAACCAAAATCTACCTAGTGCTTTGCTGCTACTATGAACAAATTTTAACAAGAGGAAGGATGTGACCAAGAAAAGCCAAGCAAACATTTGCTGGGACATCCATCTCTCTGTCAAAGGCCTTCAGCACATGTTATCTCATGGTTCTTGAGCATCTGTGGTGAGTTGGTCCTCCTAGCCATACTATATATAACCCTATCCCCACCTCTACCCTCAGTGGTAGAGGAACTGAAGCCATGCCTTGGACTTGGTTCTATGTAGCCTTCCCACCTTTGGAATCATGTGTTAAGTGAACCTTCTTTCTCCACACTCTGGTCTTTTTTCTTGGAGTAACAAATATTATAGACAATGACAAAGCATTGTGTCTGGGAGTGACCTTGATTAAGAGGCCAGAAGCTGGAGGGTCTCGTGATTGAAATCAAGGTATTTGGGGGCCTGTGTTCCTGCACACAGAGAGTCTGGTTCTTGCCTTTTTTCAGGTTCTAGAAGTGTCCATGATCTTTGGTTCATAGTCTGCTGTGGAACAATCCTTTTCTATGCTATGACCATGTATTACTCTCATTGGTTAATAAAAAGCTGTCAGGCTGGTAGCGGGGCAGGAAGTTAGGCAGGAAAGCCAAACTGAGGATGATGGGAAGGAGAAGGGCAGAGCCAGAGGAGTCACCAGCCAGACACAGAGGAAGCAAGATGAGAATGCCGTACTGAGAAAGGGTACCAAGCCGTGTGGCTAAACAAAGATAAGAATTATGAGTTAATTTAAGTTTAAGAGCTCTTTAGTAATAAGCCTGAACTACCGACTGAGCATTTATAATTAATATAAGCCTCTGTGTGGTGATTTGGGAAGTAGCTGCTGGGTATTTGGGAGTTGCTAGAGGGACAGAAACTTCCACCTTCCATCTCCAAAATTAGAGCTTTCTGGCCTCTGCTTCTGTAGTCTTATTCACTGATGCTGGTCTCCCTCCTCCTCTCACATCTAAGAATCCTGTGATGACACTGGATCTACCCAGATAGTCCAAGATCCCCTCTCCAATCTCAAGATTACCTGAATTCCATTTGCAACCATAAATTCCCCTTCTTGTATAAATAACATATTAACAAAAATTAGGATGTAGACATCTTTGAGGTCATTAACCTGCACATCGCATTCAGGAAAGTGCGTTGAGCTCACTCCACTAGTTACAGGACTGGTGAAGTTCCGGACATTTAATGCTTTTGCTATTCAAATCTAGTAAATAAGATAGCAGGAACTGAGAGCTTTTAATTGTATTTAAAGTAGGGCTTTGCATTCAGTCATGATGTGGGTAAATTTGGGAAAGACATTGGTATTTAAAAGTCAGGATGGATTCTAAATGACAGCAGAACTTATTCCATAAAGATGTGCACACACCAGGGGCCTGTGACTGAGGACCTGGTCCATCTGAAAGAGAACTTCATGAAGACCTTGAGCACAGATATCCTCACTGATGACCTCTGCACCCAAAATACTCCTCCAGTCTTCTCCTTTCTTCCAGAAGACTCTTGTAGACAGTTGGGAGTCAATGTCCTGTGTTAGAACCTGCATGTGTGAAATACAAACATAACTCTTATAACAATGGTGTGCAACAAAATTAAGAATAATGGCTTCCATTATTCTGTCAGTGATGGAAACATTTTCTAAACAACCCCAATGACTGTTGACATAACCGTCTTTTCTTAGTGCTTGTCATACTGAATAAACATTCTTAGAAATTAAAATTAAAGTAAAATTAGGGGAAAGAGGGTTTGGTCGGGAAGAGCAGGGACATAGAAAGGAAGAACAGGTTGGGGTGAGGGGTGAGGATGAGGAATGCATGAAAATACCATAAAGAAACCTGTGATTTTGTAAGCTATCTTTAAAAGGGGGTTTTCTTTTCTTTTTGTTTTATGTGTATGGGTGTTTTGTCTGCATATGTCTATGCACCACGTGCATGCAGTGTCCAAATAGGCCAGAAGAGGGCATCAGAACCCCTGGAGCTGGAGTTACAAACAGTTATCCACCACTGTGTGAGTTCTAGGAATTGAACTCAGGTCCTCTGAAAGAGTAGCTAGTGCTCTTAACCACCAAGTGATCTCTTCAGCCCCTTGTAAACTAACTTTAACAGATAAAAATAAATAAAATAGAAATTGAAATTTTCTCAAATTCTCTATATGTAATAAATATGTTTTTGAAAAATGAAAAAGATTTGTGAGAACTAAAAGCACGTTTTCATGGTATGCTTGTACATGAATATTCGTAATAACCAAAACTGGAAAAAATACATTAATTGATTTAATGGAAAAATAAAATATTATACCATGCAATGGTATAATATTAGCCATAATAAGGAATTATACATAGATATGTGCTACTACATGGATAAACCTTGAAATCATTGTGAGTGTCAGAAGCACAGATGGTGGGCAAATCCATAGAGACAGAAAATAAATCAGCAAGTGTTGGGGTAGGTACAAATGGAAAATTGGGGAGTACAGGGTTACGATGTTCTGGAATTAGAGAGTGGCCATGGTATGCCTCATGACCATATCTGGGACTACTCAGTTATACACTTTAGAAGAGTTAAAATTGTTTTGGAAAGAAAATGTAAATTTCTCTGAATCACTTTAATTATATTCAGTATTGTAAACAAATGTAAAATTGTCCAAATCTATGGAAAGTCGGGGATATTTATATTTTAATTAAAAAATAATTGGTACAGGAGCTGAAGAGATGGCTTGCTGGTTAAGAGCATTGACTGCTCTTCCAGAGGTTCTGAGTTCAATTCCCAGCAACCACATGGTGGCTCACAACTGTCTATAATGGGATCTGATGCCCTCTTCTGGCCTGCAGGGACACATTCAAAAGAATAATCGATGCAGTTAATCTCCACAATCAGCTAGGCATGCTATGAAGAAGTTTTCACAGAGGAACACCATTAAAATTCAGAAGAAGGATGCTTGACTACTGTCCTAACATCTGGAGTTTCTCAATACGCTTGGATGGATGATTTCTGGAGACATCAAAATAAAACTGTTCCAGCATCATTTTGGAAATATCCAGTAAGTACATTATAACACCACCACAGTTTGATTTTCACCACCAATGGGTAAAAATGTTGCACATATATTCTTTAATAGAAATTTATAATGCTCAGTTTTTATTATGAAATTGTATGTACATAGCATCCATCCCATATATACTCTACTGTTTGTGTGTGCAGGTGTGTGTGTGTGTGTGTGTGTGTGTGTGTGTGTGTGTGTATGTGTGTGTGTGTGTGTGAAAGCCATAGGTCAAACTCAGGTGTGGTTCTTCAGGTGCTGTTGACCTTGTTCCTTGAGAAAGAGTCTAGCATTAGCCTGGAGTTCCCCAAGCAGATTTGATTGGCTGACTTGTGAGCCCTAGGGACGTCTGGGATGGACAAGGGATGGGAGTACCCACTTTCATTTCTGTTGTTGTGATAAAATACCTTGACAAAACAACCGTAAGGGAGAAGGGTTTATTACACTTACAATTCCAGGTTATGGCTCATGACCACAAAGAAGTCACAGAGGCAGGACAACAACCGGTCACACCACATCTGCAGTCAAGAGCAAAGAGAATGATTGGACTCATGCTTCCTGACTGCTCTCAATAAGCTTCTTCCTGTCTTATACAATTAAAGATTCCCCACCTAGGGAATAGTGCAGGCTCCAGTGGGATGGGTCCTCCTACATCAATTAACCATCAAGGTAATCCCCCACAGACATGTGTACAGGCCAACGTGATCTAAACCATTCCTCAAATGAATCCCTTCCTCATATTGGGTGACTTTAGGTTGTGTCAAGTTGAAGGTTAAAACTAACTAGCCCCGAGAGTAGGCTCTTCTCTTGAAAAGTATAAGAAGGAAAATTGAGAAAAGAGAGGTGAGAATCTTGATCAAAGACAGAAGAACTTCATAGAAGAACATGAACCACAGCTGAGAATCTGGACATGGATTCTTTTTAGTCTCTACAAAATGGGTTATATTAAGTCTGAAGCAGTTTTTGCTTCCCTGGGATATGTGTGCTTCTGTGTGAAGACCCGTTCTCAGTGAGCTGCCAAAGGGAAGAAATGGTCTTTCTATCGGGAGCAGATGGTGAATGGGTGCACACTTATATGTGCATCTGTACAGCCCACAGACCAGCCACATGAAGATTTTCTGTCTTCGTGGCAGTGATATATTATATATTACATATAACATGTGTTATATGCAATCTATGAGGACTTTCTCTTTTGCAGTAGCCAGTAGTAAGAACATTGAAGGGTTTGCTTTGGTCCAGCATCCAAAAAAATTACCCTATCTCTCACAACAGCTGCTCTCTAACTGAGCATCCTACATTAATGGCTGACATTATATGAAACTAAGTGAGACACTATGTTTCTGAGTTTATCACTGCTACAAAGACCATAACTCAAGCAGCCTGAAATGCTATGGCACTAGGGTATATGCAAACAACATTAGATGATCTTCTACACAGTCAGTTTCTGCAGAAGTTATGTGTCTTTTGATGGAACTGCCTTGCTGCTGTTGACTGTTAGTGACAAAAGGCACATTCTCCATAGTGGCATCGGAGTCCCAACTTCAGCCCAGCCACATGAGGGCACAGCCATGTTTTCTGTTTTCTGATTCCTCCTCCTCAGCCCTACAGGAAGAATCACAATAAACCCTGGACTCAAGGCAATCCAACTCAAAACATGCCTCTGTGACAGAGAACTCGGACTCTCGGCTGGGGACTAGTAGAAAAAGAGACTCTGTGGGAGAGCAGAAATAAGCACACTGAGAAGAAAAGACGTGGAGGGAGAAAGATGCATCAAGAGATGGCCCAGGGCACAGTCCAGGTGAAGAGTGAGCTTAAATTCAGAGGAACCTAACTATGCTAAGTAGTCACGAAAAGCTGTTGTCAGAGAGGAAAATGCAACAAGAGTCAATGACCTGCTGAGAGGACAGGAGCTGCCCCACCCCTTCCTGGAGTTTTTTTGTAGGTTTCCTGTGTCCAAGTGAAGGGGCCTGTGCAGACAAGGTGGATGGAAGGCTGTCTCCATCCTGAAGGTTCTAAGGCTGTTACCCTCTCACGGGAAGCTCGTTTGCCCTCCACGAGAGAGATTGCATATCAGCACTTGAGTCCTTTGCCAAGCATCTGCTCACTGCAGACCCCTGTTGGATCTCCAGGCTTTTCCCACCAGAATACAAACAGAAGTCCTTTCTAGCATGCGTGGCCAACCAATGCCACCATGTTATCTTCCTCTAACTCCTTGTGATTATTAACTCCACTTCAGTTATTTTTAAACAGAAACCCTTAGTCTCCGGTTCCCCTGGGATGCTTTATGAGTCTCTGTTCAATGTTTTCCAAATGCTCCAGTCTTGGGAACAAGATCTAAGATCTTCCAGATTTCCCCGAATTGCACCATGGGAAATTTGTTTTTTCTGCAACAAGATCTTGGGTTGGAACACACCCTGCTGTGCTCTCATCAATGTGGGCAAGTAGCCAACGTTGGGAACCAGATGAACAAGGGGCTAAGGCTTGGACTTTTCTACTCACAAAATGAATATAGAAGTTTATGTCTTTTCCTCCATTGGTGACACTAGATCTGTAAGTCTAGTCACATGTCCTGGTCTTGTTCATTCTGTGAAATAATTTCTCACTTATTCAATGAGTATATGTACTTTCTACCAGATACAACATTCAGAAAGTTCTTTCTGGTGATCAAACCATTCTGATTGTGTGAACAACTATTTTGTGTATTTTTGTTTTTCCAAACTAGAATTTTCAATGCTTGAGCTTTTATTTAAAAGAAGGGGGTGGAGCGTTGCTGAAGAGGTGGCTCTGTGGTTAAGAACATTGGCTGCTCTTCCAGAGGACTCTCAGAACCACACAGTGACATACAACCAGCTATAACTCTAGTTCCAGGAGATATGATGTCCCCTTCAGGCCTCTGTAGGCACTGCATGCAAGTGGTGAACAGACATACGTTCAGGCAAAACACTCATACACATAAATTATTTTTTATTTATTTATTTATTTATTTATTTATTTATTTATTTATTTATTTATTTATTTATTGGTTTTTTTGAGACAGGGTTTCTCTGTATAGTTTTGCACCTGTCCTGGAACTCGCTTTGTAGACCAGGCTGGCCTCAAACTCACAGAGATCCACCTGCCTCTGCCTCCCAAGTGCTGGGATTAAAGGCGTGTGCCACCACTGCCCAACAATTTAGGAAAGGCTTTCAGACATTAGGAAACCACTCCCAGTTATGTGTAGGGGAAGCCTTATTTACCCCAGTCCTCTGGAGAACTTCTTTTAATGGTCTACACCTTCTCAGTTAAGTGTTAAGCTGATCAGAGCTGAGAACATAGTTCAGTTGGCAGAGTGTTTGCCCAACATGCATGAAGCTCTGAGTTCAAAGCCCAGCACTGCATAAATAGGATGTGGTAGTGCATTCCCAGAATCCCAGAACATGGGACATGGAGACAGGAGGGCCAAAAGAGCAACGTCCATTCTGATTACATGGTGATTTCAAAGCCAGCCTGTGGTACAGGAAACCCTGTATCAAAATAGGTAGATAGATAGATAGATAGATAGATAGATAGATAGATAGATAGATAGATAGATAGATAGAATACATACATACATAGGTAGATTAAATAGACTATAGATAGGCAGGTAAATAAATGATAGATAATAAGTAGACAATAGATAAATAGATAATGCATAGGTAGGTAGATAGATTATAGGTAAGTAGGTAGATAGATAGATAGATAGATAGATAGATAGATAGATAGATAGATAGATAGATAGATAGATAAAAGATAGACAGACAGCTAGAGTTAACCATTTCCCAATATACAGGCTAATTACTTGTTCCTACTTTCTTTTTTTTTTTAATTTAGGATTGGCGATATGGTCCAGTGAATAATAGAATCTGTTGCCAAGCCTAATGGCTTGAGTTTAATGTGAAAACCAATATGGTCGGAGAACTGACTCCTCCAAACTGTCTCCTAATCTCCACAGGCATACAAAGACATCCCCTACACACACACACACACACACACACACACACACACACACACACACACACACATAAATAAATAAATAAACAAATAAACACACAAATAAATAAATAAATGTAATGTAATGCTTTTTCAAAATTAGAATTTATTTCCACTAATACATTTGAAAACTTGGAAGTAGTATGTGTTAATGAGGAACCATATGTTAGCACACATATATGTCATGTAATGTTAAACCAAGGAAAACTCTTATCTCCTCAAAGGTTTTCTCATTTATCATTTCTTCATGTTGAAGATGTACAAAATATATTGTTGGGGGTGTCTCTACATATACAGGTATGGTTATTAGACTGTCACCCAGAACTTCTTACTCTTCTCAAATAGGACCCACCACCTGCTGACCAGTCTCTTCCCTTCCCATTCTCTCTCTCTCAAATTTCCCAGCTCCTCACCTTCTGCCCTCAACTCCAATGAAACCCACTGTTTTCAGGTCCCATATATGAATGAGATAGAGCTTGGCATGAGTCTCCCTGTCTGGTTTATTTTACTTAACATAACAAGCACCATCCGGTACCACTGATTTCATTTATTTAAGCTGATTCTACTCCAAAACACGCCCCCTCAAAAAGAAAAAAAAAAAAAAACCCACAACATGGTTTATTTGAGTTCTTTAGCAAAAACATTTGACCTCATTCCACACAAGATTTTTCATGTGGGTCATGAGTCTGTGTGGTCCGAAGACCCTCGGAATGTGGCTGCAGCTTCGTGTTCTCTGAAAGGGAAGAACTTGACAACCCCTCAAGTAGATTCCTGAGAACTACTCTAAATTCCAGCTGGAACAGAATGCCCCTGGCCGAGAGCCAGCCCACCCCACCTCTCCTACCCTGTAGATGTGGTTGCAGTGTATGAATGCTGCAGTCCTTAAATGACACCGGAATTAGGTCTGTTAAGCCAGAGTCAAGTGCACCCTGTCTCTGCTCACCCACTATTCTGGCAATGTGGGCTTCTATTATCTCTTCCTTTTCGAGGTCTCCTCCCAATACCAACAGAAATTGTGACGGTAACCATAATAATGCCACATCTAGGAACAACATGGTTGGAACATGTTATAAAAATGTACAGCTAATTTTCAAAATCAGACTGGCCTCTTACCTTCCACCTCAGAGTGTCATCCTTAGCTCATGATGCTCTCAAATGTGTTGCTGAAAATTCTAAACTCCAGCTTTCCCTGCATCTATGAGTTTTCTCCCTGGCCATGAAGAACACTTATCTCAGCTCTCTGGACCTTTCAGACTTTTGAGATCTGCCTTTGGAATGAGTTTCTGGCAATAACATCAGCTGATTCCTTGGGCAGGGTCATCCCCAAGAGCGGTGGAAAGTTGACTTCCCAAGTAGGAAGCCTCTGTAGTTCCTTTGTACAGAGAGTCTACTTCTCTGCATGTTGACCTTGCATCCAAATAGTTAGGGGATGAGAGTTAGGAAGGTTGGGTTCAGATGTTCACTATTATCACACAGTCAAGTCATTAAGTAATTAAAACATATGTTCAGTGAGTGTAGTCCCATGCAAGTCCATAATTCCTCTGAGCTCAAGATTTCTCAATACAGAAAATTAATACCTGAGAGGCCAAAATGAGTCTGAATCAGTGCCCTGGGCAGTGCCTGGCTCAATAACTGTTCCCCCACCTCCCTTCCTCCTTTCCTCTCTTACTCCCTTCTTTTCTTCCTAATTAGTAATAGAAATGAGGGAAAAAACCTTCACAACATGTTGGAGGTTATAGATATAGAAAGTGAGGCTAGCCCAGAATAAGAGATTATTAGATTTAAAAGGGAAGGGTTACAGTAGCTTTTAGGTGGGGACGGGGGTAGCTAGCTAGTTAGTTAGAGATGAGATGGGATGAGATATTGTTATTTAGTTATTTATTTATTTAGTTAGTTAGTTAGTTGCTTTGAGATGAGAGATATTGTTATGATGCCCAGGGCTGATCTCAAACTCCTAAGATCATGTGATGCTCCTGTCTCTGCCTTCTACAGAGTTAGGTCTACAGGCTTGTGCTGTGGGTAGGGCTTAAAAAACCTTTCAAACATCAAGAATGGCTATTATGCAGAAGGGTGACTTCAGTCAGTGTGGAAGAAGGAAGTGTACTGTGGGGCGGTTCTAGGTAGGATTACGGAGGTTAATCAAGCTCACCCTGAAAATACAAAGAAAAGACTTGGTAAGAGACAGGGGACCTTTCCTCCCTACCCCATCTTCTCCTGTTACTTTCTCCCCCTCCTCTTCCTCTTTCTTCTTCCCTGTCCACCTTTCCTTCTTCACTCTTCCGTTTCTCTACCACATGACTCTCATCCTTCCCAGTATAATAAATAGTAATTCTCAGGATGACAGACGCTGAATATACAGTAAGTTTGAGGCCATGGCCTTTGTGAAGACTTCATACCTTTGATAAAAATTTGTGAGAGAGTTTCGGGAAGTTGGTCTCTGGAAAGAAAGAGTTCTGGAACACAGAAAACCAATTATAAATGGAGTGGCGTAGTGCCACAAAGACAGGCTGTTCCCGGTGGTTCTCAGAAAGTCAGAGTTCTCCTGTAGAGGTCTTTGCATTTGGAATTCAAGTCTAGAAATCTGAATGTTTTAGAGGTCAAAGGGGCCTTACACTGAAAACTGGTGAAGCAGACACATGTATTTTAAAACCAGGGCAAGAGATATTGTTTAATAAGTTAAAAAAAAAAAAACTTGCTCACAAGAATGAGAACCTGAGTTCAAATCCCTAATGCCCATGTAAAAGCCAGGTTGGGCATATACACCTGCAGCCTCATTACTATTGAGATCAGAAACAGAATTGCTAGGGCTTGTGGGCCTCCAACCTAGCTCCAGGTTCAGTGGGAGACCCTGTCTCAAGGGGATAAGGCTGAACATGATAGAGCAAGACTTCTGACATCTTCCTTTGGCCTCAGAATACAAACATGTGCACCTGCACATATCTGTGTGCATACACTAAACACACACACACACACACACACACACACACACACACACACACACACCAGGGACAGGGACAGACTCATCCCCAAGTGACAAACATCTGTACGCCCAGCACTAGGGAGTCATGGGCAGTAGGATAATGAGTTCAGAAGCCAGCTTGAGTCACACGCAAGAATGTCAAAGCAAGAGAGAGAAAGAATAGAAGGGAGGGGGAAGGAAGGAAGAAAAAGGAAAAGAAGAGAGGGACAAGAGCAGGAGGGAGGGAGGGAGAAAAGGAGGGAAGGAGGAAGGGAGAAAGGGAAGGAGGGAGAAAAGGAGGGAGGGAGAACAACAGAGAAATGGGGATGGAGAGACTTCTCAACTGGGCTTTGGTTTCCAGCACCCACATGACATCTTATAGCCTCCTGTAACACCAGATGCAAGGGATCTAGCACCCTCTTCTGGCCTCCACAGTCACCAAGTACATGAGTAGTGCTGGGCCTTGCTAGCCTCCAGCCTGGCTCCAGGTTCAGTGAGAGACCCTGTCTTGGGGGAGCAAGATTGAACATGAGGAGGCAGGACACCTGACATCTTCTTCTGGCTTCAGAATACAGAGACATGCGCGCGCGCGCGCACACACACACACACACACACACACACACACACACACACACACTCACAGGCAAAATACTCAAACAGAAAAATCTTTTAATAAAATTTAAAAATAAAGCCAGGCAGATAATAATCCCAACACTCAGGAGGCAGAGGCAGGCAGAGTTCAAGGCTAGCCTGGTCCACAGAGTGAGTTCCAGGACAGCCAACGCTACACAGAGACCTTGTCTCAAAAAAAAAAATTTTTTTTTAAATAAAACAGGGAAGCCATGATAAAGGCAGATTAAATAATTATATAAAGCTTGTCAAAGGCATTGACAGTTGTATTCAAAATCTCTACCTAGCAACAAGTATTTTTTAAAAAGTGTACAAAAAAACCATTTTCTTTCCTTTGGCTTTTTACATTTAAGAAGTAAACTATGAAACACTAGCTCTCTTGATTTTAATTTTTTTTTTAATTCATGAGCTCTGGTTGAGTTCTGGTTAATTACACCATAGGTGAGCATAGGCAACAGCATAGAAGAGAGAGTGTGTGGTGGAGAGCTGAGGAATGTGTGCTTCAACCTGGCTTCCAAACACACCACTTCTCCCTATTTCACTTGCAAGTGAATCAGCTAGAGATCTTGGATCTTGGACAACTACGTTCTCATTCGCTGAGTCTGGGTAGCTGCTGAGATTTCAGTTTCTAACAGCTCCTGGCTGTGCCAAAGCTGCTAGTCTTGTGAAGGCCAAGGCAGGGTTCGAGGTGTCTTGAAAGTGCACTGACCTGGAGTCAATATGGGGCTTCAGTTGGGTCTTGTTCATTCGTATTGAACTCAGAAGAGCATCGCTGCATCATGCCACCATTTCTCGTGCCCATCTGCATTCCTTTATGCAACTCCAGTGAGAATGTAACATGGTGGGTTACGTGAAGATCTTATACAAGAGACTTCTGATGGATTATCAGATTCCTACAACTCCCCGAGACTGGCACCATGGTTAATCCAATGTTAGAGAGGGTAAGAGTTCACCCTGGAGAAGTTAATCCACACTAGTAAGAACAAAAGGACTCAGAATCCAGGGGGTAGACCAGATGCCAGGCTCATGAGCGTCTGCCTCCTCCTTCCTGTATCATGTCCCATTCCCTTCTGCTGCTGCATCAGAAATATCATCCAGGTGACTGTTTTACCCTCTGATGCTGATACATCTCTGTTTGTTCTTCCATCAAAACTCCAGGGATCTGGGTTCAGTGAGTAAAGCACCTGCTGTGGAAATGTAAGGACCTGAGTTTGGATCCCCAGGGTGCATGAGGAGTCAGGTGTGTATATCTGTAATCCTAGCACTTCTGAAGTGAGACATGGGAGATGTAGCAGAAGTAACCCTGGAAACTCACAGGCCAGAAGAATTAGAGGCCCTGTCCCAAGCAAGGGAGAAGGTGAAGACCCACACTCGAGGTTGTCCTCACACACATTCTGTGGCTCTTGCTCACTCACATAAGAGTGTGCACACACGAGTACATCCCACACAGAGAGAAAGGAGATAAAGAAACTACAGGGTCTCAGAAAAAGCCATTTAAAATTCAAACATCCTGTAATCCTTCAAATAATCCTGCATTTGATATCAGGACTGAGATTTTGATTTGTTTTCAGGAAGCAATATCAACTTACAAAAGATAATCATATGCCTCTCAGGACTCCTGGGCACTGTCATTGCATCAGCAGAGTCCCGGCCATCCTCCCCACAAAGACAGCAGAAGTTCCCTCAAGAACTTTCCTAAAGCCACTATGAGGCCAATTACATTTATGATCTGGGCACAAACTCCACAATGTCCCCAAGTCTTAATAAAGACTTTAATGTATGCCTTATTATTCTACTGAGGAGACCCTAATTCCGCACAGTTAGCCAAAATGACTGTGATCAGGATGTAATGTGTGAGAGAGAAGAATAAATAAATAAATTAATTAATTAATTAATTAATTAATTAATTGTGACTACAAAGCATGTTTGCAAGAGGCTCTGCCATGCACCAATAAGTTTGTCCTGTAGAGAGTCTGATCGAATTGATTTGGAATTCAGTAGGTATTGGGACTTTCAGGTGTTCCTCGGGAGATTCTAATGTGCAGCCATGGTTGTCCGTCATGGAAGATTCCCCCCTTTCAATTTACAATTTGAGGGGGAGGGGAAATGGAATTCAGGTGGCCAGTAAACTTGGATAAGAAAATGGTGGCATTCAAATGGCCACTGGTCCTTCATGGAAGCTGGGCCTTTTCCTTCAGTGATGAGCGCCCGCGAACAGGCCACCGACGTGCCGGCAGCTGAGTGTGCACTCACAGATAGGCTCCCGACATTTAGATGGTTATCATAAGACCCTGTTCTCAGTTACCACTGTGATAATGTTAAGGTTGTTTAATGGGAGTGCTATAGAGCTACCAATACCTAATCCAATATGAATACTACCTGTCTGTTGGTACAACTCTCCTTTAGCACTGTGACGATTGTGTCCTAGTAAAACGTCTGATTTTACTGTAGCCCATGCAGTTTACATGATTCACTCCATTCAGTGTAGTCTCCAGCATGAGAAAGCATCGGAGCCCTGCTCCAACAGGGTGCCCGTCCTACCTAGCCTGAGGTGGCATTTGCATCGGAGCCCTCCCAGGCGGGGACACCCTGGACCAGAGCTGGCTCTCATTTTCTGCCTCGTTTCCGCAGATAAGGTTTAGCCTGAAAGGCAGTTCAACTCAGAATAGGATGCGCTTTCTCTTTCCCCTCAGCTGCCTCTTGCTCTTGGCATTTTGGAATGCCAGGACTGCCAGGACAGTAACTCGAGCCTCCAAATTAATCAAAACACACAGCGCCCGGTTCAAGCCCTGGCAGAGAAACCTGGGAGCCAGGCAAGCTCTCCTCTGCTGACCCCAAGGCCACAACTTCCCCAGCCACCACCCCTTAGATGCCACAGTGCTACTGGTCCCAGGCAGGTGCCCCGGTGCTGGTGCAGTGCCTGCCTGTGGGTGGCTTACCTGGGCGAACAACCCGGTAGAGAAGGAACTGCAGGCTAGCAGGCAGACTTGACACGCGCCTCGCAGGTGTGGCTGGAGGGAATTCACCCGTGACCGTTGTTCCTCTTCACTGCCTGTTCAGCGTCAAGTCTGTGCGCTCGCTGAGAGTTGCAGGCCGACAGCAGATGTGCAGCCCAGCCGCGGGAGCTGCCAGCAAACCTGGCCTCCAGAGTCACAGACTCCCGCGCGCCTGCAGCTTAATCTGGGCAGGGCTGCTGGCCACTCCCTCCACCCTGTGCAGCCACCTCCCTACAGCACACCCCTAAATTCCCCACGCTGACCCGCACCCGCTAGGCACCAGAGTCCCAGGATCTTAGGGACATCACCTCTTTCACCCTGACTCTGGATCGGCGCCCACCTGCCTGCTCTGTGGGCGCCCAACCCTTTCTCACTTCCTGGGCATGATGCCCGGTTGAAGGGACAGTGCCTGGCGAGCTGGGAGGGGGGACGAGGGCGGGACCTCGGCCACTTCTTCCCTCCCTTAGAGTCACAATCAAAAGCTTGGGTGAGGACAAACAGACCGCGGTGGGTCGAGCCCTACAAAACTCGCCCCAGTGGGCCAGCAAGCAAGGCGAGCTTCACGGCAGGGCCTCCCCAATCTGTGTCCCTCAGGGGACACGGAGGCCTGAAAGCCCGTGGGTCCGGTGGATCCCTGGACACGCTAGGACTCAGGACCAACGCCCATCATGCACGCAGAGACTGCTCCAAGGTTGCAGGCGCTCCTGCTGCCTATCCTGCTACTGCTCCTGGCCACACCACCTGTGGTTAGCAAGGTGAGTGCCTGAAGGGCTATGGGACCCCACTGTTGCTTGTCCCTATCCCAGGGAGGGACAAGCCAGTCCCACCCACTAGGGCTCTGTCGGGTCACTAACTGGAGGGTTGCTCAGCAGCGGGTTCCTCCTGAGTCCAGCAGCACACACGGAAAGAGCGGCAGCCCCGGGGAACAGGTGGAATGTATAGTGCTGGTAGAAGTGAGGAGCCAGGCAGCTGTCCAGGATCCCAGGAGTCCCAGATGGAGAAGAACAGCTTGCAGAGATTAGTAAATGGATACCAATAAATAGTCATAGATAGATGTATGATAGGGATGGATCTAAGGTTAACGGATAGATACTAAGTATAAATTATATAAGATAAGATCAGCAGAAGATGATACATAGAAGAACAGAGATGATAGGTAAATCAATGATTGATGGGTGGACAAGCAGAAGAGTTAGATAATAGATGATGGGTGGATAGACAGATAGGTGATAATGGATAGTGTGTGATGTCAGACTGGTGAAGGACCAGGTGGCTTGGTTGGCTAGAAGTGCCCAAGCCTGGGAGGAGAAACCTCCTGGGAGTCTCAGCCCTCTCTGTTCCTTCCTAAACCAGATCTCACCTTGACTCTGACTTCTCTGGGTCTCTGTGTTCCTTTGGCACTCTCTGGACACAAAAGGCATCATTAGAAAAAAAATCAAAACTAGAACTTACATTAGGATGAATTAAGCAATGTCACATTGATTTAATTTTTATTTGGAATTTGGGTGACCTCGTTCACACTCATTTGAATATCTACTCCATAATCCCAAAGAGATCAAAGGACAGAAATTAGAAAGGAAGAAGTCAAACATTCACTATTTGCAGACGATATGATAGTGTACATAAGTGTCCCCAAAAATTCTACCAGGGAACTCCTACAGCTAATAAATTCCTTCAGTAATGTAGCAGGATACAAAATTAACTAAAAAACAATAGTAGCCCTCCTATATACAAATGATAAAAGGGCTGAGAAAGAAATCAGAGAAACATCACCCTTTATAATAGCCACAAATAACATAAAATACCTTGGGATAACACTAACTGAACAAGTGAAGGGCCTGTATGACAAGATCTTTACTGTTAAAGATGAAATCTCCTCAAAACTATGAGAATTGTTTTGGCTTGATTTTGATTTGTGAAACGGAAATTTAATTTTTCAGATGCTTAGTGTCATTTTTATATTTAAAAGTCAATTTGGGTACAGTAAGCTTTGTTTCCAATGATGAGCAGGTGTTAGTCTTACATGACTGAGACTATGTATAATTGGAGATAATGGTCACAGAGCTACTTATGTGCTACCTGAGAACATGTTAAGGGTCTATGGCTGCATACACTCCAGTTGTTCCCATCCCACTTACATTTTAAGTACATTACATTACAGGCATCATGGCTAAGCTAACCCTCCTCTGGACCTCATCCTGCTAGATTTCTGTTTTCCTACAAATACCCAAACTCGCCATTATTGTGGTGTTTCTTTCCAATATTTGTGTGCTTATATACACAGCTACAGACCCACAGCAATACATAGTTGTGGTGTTTTGGTTTTTTTTACAGGCTAAATCTGTCCTTTTGCAGCCTATAGATCTGTCTGCACCTGTGGTTAAGACCGATATCTTTTTATCTTTTCATCTTTTGTTGCATAGTTTTTAACAATGTGCTAAAGTTAATTGACCTGGTCACCCACCATTCATTCACATGTAGGTGACTTAGTGTCTTTGCAGCTTGAGTTCTAAAAGACTTTTATAACTTCTGTAAAGTGGCTCTAACAATACCACATTTTTCAAGGTTAGTGAGATGATGCAGTGTATAAAAACTGACAACAGGAATTCAATTCCCAAATAGAATAAGAGAACCAGCGCCTGAAAGTTGTGTTCTCTCCTCCCACCCAATAAATAATAAATAAACAAATTAATTAATTAATAAATAGTAAACTAAGACTGCCTAACCTAGGTGGCTAAATGCTGCTGGGCAGGATGGCTGCAACTAGTGCAAACTGGTGCAGACTATCCCACAGCGTTAGCAGAAACCAGTAAGTTGAGATAGCCTAAAGGAAGTACATGTTATACAAAGTCCTGGGAACACTCCAGAACAGTAATAATAATAATCTTTCTGGACCCAGAAGAAAAGAAATGATAGTGTAAAGGGGCATGGGACTCTTGGAAGAATCACCCTTGAAAAGTGGTGCCCTGGGACAGGAGCAATGGCTCCATGGTTAAGGGCATTTGTTCTTCTTGCACAGGACCTGGGTTCGATACCCACTTGGTGTTTTACAACCAACTATGGGATCCAATGCCATCTTCTGGCCTCCATGGATAGCAAGCACACACACACACACACACACACACACACACACACACACACACACACACACGGCTACATACATACATGCAGAGATAATACATGTAAAATAAAATAAATAAATCTTATTTTTAAAATGTGGTATCCTGTGACCACAGATCCTCCAATTATATACCATGTGCACTTATGTTATAATATTATTTTACAAGTAAAATTATTTCTGTTTTGGGTTTGGGGAGATCAAAACACTACAATTTAAGCTAATGACTACCACAGTGAATCCATCTGTTGTGTCTCTATTGAAACTTGAGGCGAGTCTTTGTTAAAAGCATTCAGAGTTATTGTTTGCATTGCACCTGCTGAAGGAGACAGAAGAGGTGCCCCTAAGTTTACAAAATTGGCCCTCATATTGATGTCTCAAGTTAAGTGGTACCTGGGTGACATGTGCTAACATGGCTGAACCCACAAACTAACTGTGACCCTGAGCAGGGCAGGTGTCTACTCTGAATCTCAATCTTTTCATCTGTGATGTGCAAGAGTTAACATCCCTCCAGTGCCCAGTAGATGATGAGTGAGGCAGTGGGGGAGGGGATAATCTTTAGGCTCATCTGGCTGTTGACAGTCTAGAATTCAGGCCCAATGTGCCACCATCTTCCCAGGAGAGAAGCTAGGAATCTAATTTTTAATCATAAATGCCTCATATTAATATTAGCAAGCAACTGTGTTCAGTTTTACGCAAAGCAGAATAGCAAGCAGGAAAAACAAGCAAACAAAATCACAGTGAGTCAGACAATATGTAAATGAGAGCTACATCCAGCCTTTGGGTCGGCATGTGTATAATCTGTGTTATGTTAGCTGAGTGTTTCCAGTTGTACTTTAGCATTTCCCCAAACAGGAAGCCAGCAGCAGTGCTGACCCTGCATGGCCGGCTTAGCCAAGGTGAAACTGCCTGCCCACACAGTTTGTCCCGAGCACCCAGGGAGAAGGTCTTTGCTGCTTGGCAGAGAAGCCAGGGGCCACCTAACCGATCCTGGACCTTCAGGGTTACATCTAGCTGTCTTCTGCCCAGTTCACCCATTTTGAACTAGCAGGCCCTCTGCTATTACCTCAGGCAATAGGTGAGGAATGCATGCCCGTCTCTGCTCCCAGGATAAGGTGAAAGTCATCAGCTAAATTAGCATTGTCTTAAGTCCCAGGAAGAACTGCAAGATGCACATAGCACATGAAGACGTTTTCTCAACTGAATTCATGTTCAAAGTCAAAAACTTCAGTTGGACTAGTTAGCACTTCAAACAAACAAAAAGTAATGTAATAGCACCAATTTATCTCTCCCTGAGACTAAGCAAATATTAAATAAAACTTGGTTTGTTGTCTCTCAGATTCCCTGTGTTGGGGGAAAAATACAAAATGTCATTATACTTAAATTCTTGACTCTCTTCCAGCCCAGGAGGTCTGTGAATGTCATTCTTATGAAGGAGTTTGTGTTTATGCTCCACATAAGTGAATGGTGTGTGTGTGTGTGTGTGTGTGTGTGTGTGTGTGTGTGTTCTCTTTAAGAATAAATATTATTGTTTGTGGTTTTTCAAATATAAGAGTTTCAGATTACACACGTGTTTGTTAAGCATTGACTATTATGTCATTGGAGTTTATCCACATTGACATATATGGGTGACTTTTTTGTAGAAATACCTGTTTTAGAGCATCCTCTAATATAAAGCAGGGTATTTTTTCAGCCCCTCCTCAAATGTAAGCCTGTCTTCCCACTTTCATTTTGCAAAGTTGCAGTGCATGCCTGTCTATATGCAACATTGTGACAACTAGAACCAGCGTTCCTGGGTGCTCATAGAAAACTCAGTGTTGTTACATAAATCTTCAGTGAAGTTGCATCATGTTTACCTTTTCCCTTCATCAGTGGCAAAAGTGGATGCACGTGGATGTTACAAGTGTGAAGTGAGACCTTGTTTTAACTAGTAAGCTTTCATACTTGTCCACCCCCTTATACCTCCCTCACTGTGAATCACGGGGACCACTTTTCGCTCATGCATCTATCACAAACTGCCTTTCTTCTGCTGACTGAAGTGATGTGTGGATTGGGATAACAAAACTTGTGCTATTTAAATGTGTTGCAAGAAGGTGCTCCTAATCTTTGGCTTAGCTTTTAATTTAGATATTGGTACCTTAATGTACAACACTTCATCTAACATAACTTTAAATTTACCCGTGTTACTTTAGCATTTTGTCTTCTGCACCTTGTCAAAGAAATCCTTTCTTGGGGTTATGAAGACATCACTCTGTATTCCTCCATTTGAAAAAAAAAGTCTTATGGTTAAAATTCTTGGTCCTGGAACTGTCTTCAACTTATAGTATATGGATTCCTTTTCACCCATATAGATGACAAATTATCCCATATTCTTTCAACAGAGCATTCTTTCTCTGCTTTGCAGTTACATCTGTAAACATGTCAAGTATGCAAGCTCTCTGTTCTGTCCCACTGATCCTTTGTGTTGTTTTGTTTTGTTTTATTCTCTATGGCAATAACACACTGATTTCGGCCACTTTCTTTGTTTTCAAACTGCATCTTCTAGAGGGAGTCCCGGACAGAGCAGTCATGCCTGCTGCTATTATTTTCTTTAAAATTGCCACTGCCTTTCTTCTATGCCCCTCTGGCTAAGGTCTGGCATCCACTTATCAAAGTTCTATCAAAAATCCCTGTTGGATGCTGATATGCATCGCATATAATATCTAGGTTATGCTGCTGCATAAACATGTGTCTATCTCATACAAATGCTGCCAATTTTGAAACTTCAATGTGGTGGGTCTAGCAAACTACTTGAATTTTCTTATTATTTCTAATTATTTATGCATTGAGATTTCACGTGTAACTAGACATATTATCAGTAAATAATGACTTCATTTCTTTCTAATCTTTATATATTTTGCCTCCTCTCTCTCTCTCTCTCTCTCTCTCTCTCTCTCTCTCTCTCTCTCTCTCTCTCTCTCTCTCTTTCATGTGTGTAGAAAGGATTCCTGCACATACATATGGAGACCACAGGTCAACAGTGGGTATCTTCCCCAATCTCTCTCCACCTTATTTTTGAGATAGCCTCTCTCACTGATCTTGAAATTCACCAACCAGCCTAACTGGATGGCTAGCAAGTCCCAGGGATGATCCTGTTTTGGCTTCCTCAGTGTTGGGATTACATTGGCATATGCCTGACTTTTATGGGGATCATATTCTCAGCCTCCTGCCCTCCACTGACTGCACTGTCTTCTCAGCTCTTCTTTATTCTTTTAACACTGTGCTGATTATAATTAGAACTTTAGTTCTCATTACTGGATTAAAGGGAATTCTTCTAACATTTCATTAATGCAGTATATGCTGTGTCGTTTTAAGACAGTCTGTTAAAGAGTTTCCTTCCCTCATGTATCTTACAGTTTCTGCTTTGTTAAATGAATCCATATTAATGTTACTACTGATTGTGTATGTATCTTAAGAACAAGATACATACTTCTTTGGGCTTCTCTCATTTCATTCTGAATTTTCATTGAGACTGATCTCTTGGTGGATGGTGATGGAGTTTCATTTTCATCACTGCATAATGTTCTGGTGTACAAATAAAAATGGTGTCTCTACCGGTAAGGGGCTTCTAATTAGAGGCCATTACAAGAAATGTTTCCATATACATCTTTGAGTTTCTGCAGTATTTTTTGAGGTTTTTCTTTCTTTAATATTTAAGTATTTTATGTTCCTGGTGCTACTATACACAATATATTTTAAACTTTTTAATAATCTGACTATTAAAGATATAATAAAATTTAACTGAATTTGGTATTTTGATATTGAGCAAGCAATTTGAAAAGTACAAATGCATTAATGCAAACATTTTCTGCCCTACTGCATTACAAAAATTAATTAATAGTGTTTTAGTATCATTAATTTCAAAGCCTTTAAAAATATTTATTGTGGCAGCTTTCTTGGGTGGAGTATTGAAATGATATGTCTTAATTGTCGAATATATTGTTTTTCCTGGTTATAATTTTGGTAAACTGTGGTACCAGTTATAGACTGATTTTTAAAAAATTTTGTGAGTCAAAGTTTCTGATCATGCCATTAAATTGTTATATAGAAACAGGGTCTCACTATGTAGCCCAGGCTGGTCTGTCACTCTGCTATCCCAGCTTCTGGAGTGCCCATAAGTGTACATCACCATGCTCAGATCACTGTTCTTTCCTATATCCCCTCCTCGTTTTTCTCTGAATTCAGTGTTCTCATTAGACATTTGCTGGTCCTTGTTATGTTTCCTCCTGGTTCTCTTAGTTTTTTTAAAAATTATCACACTCATTTGTTTATTTTTATGTGTGTGTGGAAGCACACAAGCCACAGCATCCCTGTGGAAGTCAGAGGACAAACGGCAGGAGCCACTTCTGCCCTTTAGCACATGGGACCCAGAGATCGCATTTGAGTCGTCAATGATGGCATCAGTGGTCGCGAGCGCCTTTCTCACTGAGCCCCGACTTCTATGCAGACCATTTGATTCTTGGCCTCCCTGAGTCCAGTATCTTGGTCTTGAACTTCTCAACGTCCAGTCACTTTCAGCATTCCCCAGATGTGTCCTGATGGCTCCCCTTGGCTTTGCCCCAGTGCTTCCCCCTTGCACCTCCAAGTTCATGGCACCCATGCCTACGGAGCAAATCTTTCCCCAGCGGGAAATGAGAGTCCCAGAATAAATCCCCTGCTACCCACAGAGCCTCACACAGACCCTCTGTATAGTCCAGTGAGACCCATTATCATTTCCACATATGCCGTCTCACATGCTGCTTCTAGAGAGATCCAGGCCAAGCCATTTCTTCTCTTTTAATCTCCTTTTCCCTCCACACTGAACTCTGAAACTTCCTCGTGTTGACCCTTGAGTTCTTCAATTCTCTTTTCAGCTGTTTGTAGCCTTCAGATGATTTTCCTCAACTGCAATTTCTCAGTAATAAGCATGAACTCAAATCATGGGATGCCCATTACAACCCAGGTCTATTAACTATTGGCTTTAGTTTTTGTCTTAGCGACTCATCTTAAAATGGAGGTAGCAGGTTTGAACCTCAAGGTTCTATGAAGCCTGGATGATTTAGCATTCACACTTTCATTGGCATGTTTGGAGTCATTTTCCCATATGTTAATTGTAATCATTGATATTCATCATAGCTTACTTTCAAATGACTATTTGAGTCTCTAGGCTCTTTGTGTTTTCTATTCTTTTTTATCTTTCTTTCCCACAGCTCCTTTTGCTGTATCTTAAGCATTTTACAGATATCTACTCTACACTGTCCTTCCTTCTGGTTCTTATTCTATATTTCATGGTCCTGCAGTTTCTATCTGTTGATAAGGAGACAGTGTAAGGGAAGAGATATAGGGGAAGAGTCTCCTCTTTCATCTCTCAGCCTGTCCCACCCAAATGTCTCTCCAGAGTCAAAAATTTGAGTCTCCCTCAAAGCCATATGCTGAAACCTACTGCCAGGGTCATGGTATTAGAAAATGGAGCTTTTGAGAGGAGATTTACATATGAGGGAAGAATCTCATGAATATGATTAGTGCCCTTTAAAAAAAGAGACCAGAGGAGGCATGCCTGCCTTACACTGTATAAAGACAGTATGGAGGTACCTTCTTCAAAGGAGCAAGCAAGGTATCCCTGAACCCTGAATCCATTACCATCATCATGTTGAACTTCTTGGTCTCTAAACTGTGGATAATAAATTTCTATTGTTTACAAATTTCCCAGACCAAGGTATTTTATTAAATCAGTCCAAATAAACTAAGAAGGTAACAAACAAGTTTCTTTTCATGTTCCCAGGTTCACCTCCCTCCAAATCCGCCTGCTGCTTTTCCCAAATATATTAGGTTTCTGTTTGGTGAGGCAGAGGTCAAGATCAGCCCAGCACAGCCACCCACTCTCTCCTCCAGGGCCAAGCATCTTTCTTCTTGAGGACTTTTCTGAGGACAAGCCCTTGGATGTTTTTGAGTATGATCCTAGGAAAAGTAGAGAACTGAGTGAGATTTATCTTCATGCTTCCCCTGAAGTTTTGACTGGTATTTACCAGTATGCAATATGAACTTCCTGGTGCTAACTGTAAGATTAGTTTTGTGAAATATTGCAGCTGATTAAGGACCCAGAAGCTTTCATCAGTGTACGATTCCAATTGCAATGCCGTCTAGTTGGAAAACGCCCTGCATTCCTGCATCCCTTTAGAGCTGACCATACTTGTGCTGTGGCATTCAGCCAATGAGCAGCCATCCATCATGGAGTAAAAGACTTCCAAAGCCCAGTGAAAACACAGTGTGTGGAGTATTTTTGTTCTCCAAGGTTTATATCTGGCTTCCGCCTAAACTGCTAATCATAACATAGCTCCACCATAGCTCAGTTACCTCAACTCTGCTTTCAATTTAAGGGGAAAAGGAAACCAAGATGATATCACTTTAACAGAGCAGCCATCTTCCTGACTGCCCCATCAGAGGGACCCTGACCTTCTACTTAAGCACTTAGAGGGCCTTCATCTCTAAAAACCTCAGCAGCCTGAAGGCTGTGGGGAGACTTTGAGATGAATGCAGGTGAGCTCCTGATGCCATGTTCAGTGTGTAAGGTCCCTCCCTGGGCATACACAGAGCTCACCTACTAGATCCATGCTGCCATCCGCCAAAACCTATAGAGAATGGGAGGTCTTAAATGAGAAAGGTGCGTGCTGGAGGAAAAAGTGGTGTGTGTAATGTTTTCATGTTTTGTAGAATTCATCTGTCTGTGTATGTCTTAGTCACCATGAGCTACTTTGACAAAATACCATAGATTTAAATAGATACTTATTTCTCATAGTTCTCAGAGATCCTAAGTCCCAGATCTGGACTGAGTCCCAAATGACTGAGTGATGGTAAAAGTTCCACTCTTGGCTCGCAGAGCCAACTTCCTGTGCCAATGTGTAGAGAGCGTAAGGTAGCTAGCTGTCTGTTGTCTTCCTACCAGGCTTTTACTCCCATCTCAAGGACTTTGCCCTCATGACCTCATCTGAACTTAATTTCCTTCAAATGCCTAGTCTTCAAACACTACCACATTAAAGGTCACGGCTCTAACACACATATTTGGGAGTGGGAATAAAAAGACTGCCCATGATATCTTGTACCTTGACTGAAGGTTTCTTATGAATAGAGTGTGTTCCTGGCCTTTGACCAAAAACTTGACATAGATAAAAACTATCAATGAAGTTTTGAAGATGTCGAACCTTCTGTGGTAATCATAGTGTATAACTTTAGATTTAACACAGCTTCTATATAAAAAAAAAAATCTCAGTGTTACTCATCAGTAGGAATTAGGACTATTTACTGCAAATGTCTCAGTGTGACAGAAAACAGTTTATTGACCTTAGCATAAAGCATCGGACAGAGGCCCGACTTTCCTGTGGTGAAGTACGTATTGATCTGTTAAGACAGGCTTTACTCTGAGTTCTGAATTTATCCCAGGAGATGTAATCAATGGTTGTTGTCTTCTCAAAGCATCTCTGTCAGTCTTTCCTTTTTCCCAGAGTCCCCCCTTTGCATCTGCTAATTAAGGCTTCTGGCTTCGGGTGTTTGTTCTGGCCAAGACTGAACTAGGCTACATTAGCTCAGGAAGTTTCCACTTCACTCAGGTTCAGAACTGCAGATATATAAACATCTGCGTCTGCCATACAATAGGAATATGATGTGAGCCATTACCTATGAGCCACATAAGCCATGTTACATTTTCTAAGTTTTACTTAAATATCCAAGGTGACTTGCAAGTTTACTTTAACATATGCCTCAGTGTATCCATCCTATTATCTAAATATATAGTTACTATAAAAAGATTGATGAGATATTATACGGTATTCTGCATACCATGTCTTCAAACACTGGGAGTGGTTTTGCATTTTTAGAACATGTTAGCTAGTGGGACACATTTCTACGTGTAGCCACTGTCCTGAGGAATGACTTCTATGTATGTTTTCCAGTGAAGAGGGGGAGGGGCAGTCTACAGGTTATACCCACGGCAAGAACAGTGTGACTCTTTTCTTTAAAAAATAGTTGTCAGAATGATAAATCTAGTTTCTGCCATTAATGTAAGACTGGGGATTAAATTCTCCCATGAGTTCTGGGTGACCAATAATATGCAAATCCTTACTTGGTCAGGTTTGCACAGGGTTGTGCATGGCTGATTATGGATAACATTAGTGTTTACACTAAACAAATTGACTTTTCAAAAATACAGACAACGCAGAGCATTTCTGCGGCTCACACGACAGCTATTTCACTACCTGAGACCCACAGGGTGGTTTAGGAGTTAGCCACATGTACAGTGGCAGATTAAGATGTCTTTTTTTTTTTTTTTGTCCAGTTCACGTATCGCTCACTATCTCTCCTCAGCCTCAGTGGGAAGGATCTGAGTTTGCTGATCATGGCACCAAGTCGGAGAGTATAAAACCCCACTACAGAGGCTAGGGGGAGTAAACGGCATTTAGAAGCTCAGGAAGGATGGAGAATTCCACTAAATCAGCATGGTTATTGCTCAGTCTAGCCATGCTACTATATTCCCCTGAAGCTAACTTGATAATCATTACATACAGAGAAAGAAGTTCAAAGGCTCAGCTCTGTACATATACTATCAGACTAAGGAGAGTTAAGAAGAGTATTTCCACTGGGCCCAGAGAGATGGCCCAGCAGTTAAGAACACTTCTGGAAGACCAGAATACCCGGGTTTGATTTCCAGCACCCACATGATGGCTCACAACCATCTGTAACTCCATTTCTAAGGGATCTGATTCCCTCTTCTGGTTTCTGCAGACACTAGGCACACATGCAGTGCACAGATATATACATAGGCAAAACACACACATAAAACACAAATAAAGTGTATTCCCATATGCCATAATAGGTATTGTATGTGTATTGTATACATACATATTTGCATACATATGTGGTTAAAGATTATTTTATTTTTTCAGTTTTTTTAGTCATTGCAATGTGACAGTGGTTTTAAAATATATAATCTTCAGAGCTGTTTAAAATATAAGACTGAGGATGTAGTTCAATGGTAGAGCTCTTACCTACTATGCTTAAAGTCCTTGACATAATACCAGCACCAGAACAAACAAAGAAACAGTTGTAGCCATAGAAATGCTTCATTATCTGGCAGGAGGTTGGGGAGTGTGCTGGCTAGTTTCATCAACTTGATACAAGTTAGAGCCACCAGAGAGGAGAGTGCAAAAAGAAAATGCCTCCATATGATTTGGCTGTAGACAAGTCTGTAGAGCATTTTCCTAATTTATGATTGATTGGGGAGGGCCCAGTTCATTGTGGGTGTGGCCACCCTGGGTTAGTGGTCCTGGGTTCTATAAGAAAGCAGTTTGAGCAAGCCATGAGGGGCCAGTCAGTAAGCAGTGCCCCTCCATGGCCTCTGCATTATCTCCTGCCTCCAGGTGCCTGCCCTGATTGAGTTCCTGTCCTGACTTCCTTCAGTAATGGACTATGATGGGTCAAGTGTAGGCCAACTAAACCCTGTCCTCTCCAATTTGCTTTGGTCATGGTGTTTCATCATAGCAAAAGCAACCCTAACTAGGACAGAAAGTAAGTCAAAAACTTTCCATTTTTAATCCTTAAGATTAAATCTTTAAGATTTCTTGATGAGAAGGTTTCTCCAAATTGGACGCTCAGACAAGCTATTCCACTGTTTAAAAATGAGCTCAAGGGTGTTTAGAAACACTCGGGAGATTTGTCGTAATATAGACAAAACAGTCAGGTCACTGAAATTCTTTCCCATCATGATATTTTTGTTGTTATGTGAACTTCCCAGGGAAAAGGTTCATTAACCAGGAAACTGAAAGGTCTGTCATCTTCTCCCTTTGGATCAAATGACAAAGTTTGCATGAGGAGTCAAAGTAATAAGGCAAGATGTTTATTTTCTTTGTTTGACCAGGGGATAATTTTATGCTGTTTGTTTATGAATAATGTTGAGAAAGCTGAAGAGTTTGAATGCTGGACTTCAAAAGAAGCTGGACGTGTTTAAAAGTGAAGGCAAAAATAGTCTGTGATCACATTTTCTAAAGATGACGTGGCTAATATGTTGGTCTCTTCTTATCTTTTCTTTGCCTAATTTCTTCATCCAACAATAGACTGGTGTGTTTTTTGTGTTGTTGATTATTATGAATACAATTTTCAAATTTCTACAGAAGACTTCATTGTGGGCTGATGCCATATATTACTGAAGGAAGCTATCCTACTGGACATACTGTATATTTCTAATTATTTAGAAATAAAGGCTAAAGAAACAGCTCAATCTGTGAACTACTCACTATGCAAGCTCAGGACCCAAGCTCCAGCCCTACAAACCACTTAATAAAGCAAGGTGTGGGTTCATGCATGTAAAATCCTAGAGCTTGGAAAGCAGAGAGAGATAGGCAGACTCTTGTGGCTCATGGGCCAGCTGCCCTAGCCTAATGGGCAAGCTGCAGGTCAATAGAAAGACCCTAGAGAACAAATCAAGGTAAATGACACCAGTGTAGCCACATACAGAGTTTACCTCTGGCCTCCACATGCATGCACATATGCACATGCATACATACACACATGCATTACACACACACACACACACAGAGAGAGAGAGAGAGAGAGAGAGAGAGAGAGAGAGAGAGAGAGAGAGAGAGAGAGAGAGCCCGGGTGGGGGGGGAGGGAGCAGGTAATGCTAAAACAGAATTGAAGATAAACTTTTACCAAAGTCATCTTTTAGTGATAATGATCCTTTAATAATGTAGGTACTTTCTTGTCAAATGTCCAACTCCATAGCATGCATTTCTGAGATCCAGATAGCAAAGCAGTATCGTTTCTGGTTCATAGTTCAAGTCTGATCCAAGAGCATGGTCAGTTAACAGAGGAAGCAAGTGTGTAATGGAGATATCCGAGAAGTCTTTCCAGATACCTGAAAAGGAACATCAGATACTGCCATGTTTAGTGCTTAAATAACTGTGATATTTTATATAAAGTTGAATTTTAAAATGCTTTGGATATCAAAATAAATGATTCCTGACACCATTACCTCCTTTTAAGGAAAATCATCAATCAATTCCATTAATCTGCTGAAATATTGTTTCTCCCTGCAGTGTAGAAATGGTTTAGCCTATTTCCTCACCACTGTTCCATTCAACTCCTTAAAGACAGGTATCACATCTGTCTTGGTGATTCCAACTCTTAGATTCACAGTGGGTATTTCTGGCCTCCAATGAACTGCTGTGGAACTGCACCAATGCTGAATTAAACACTAGAACCAAAGTATCAATAAAGAATGACTAGTTCCTCAAATCCTTTGGTATTCGAAGAAAACCATGTTTGTCAAACGAAATGTTGAACAAGCCATTTATTAATTCAACAATTCAAATACTTCCTCGTATCTTTACTGTGTGGTAGGCACATGCTATGAACAAAGAGAGATTTTTTTAAATGTTCTATGCCACGCTCCCCCCACCTCCTCCTGGAGTATGTGCCTAAGAGACAGGCCTACATAAGCACCCAGAAAACAAATGATGCATTCCTCGAGAGGGTAAATATGGAAAAGGAAAACTCAGGTGGAGATTAGAAAGAGGAATCAGGGTGGGTAAACATAGAACTGGGCAGAAGGGCAGCAAGCAGCGTGTTTAGTGAAGGAGCCAAAAGAGGGAAGATTTCACTGACCTAAAAACCATAGTCTATCTTCAAAGTAAAGTTCATAAGGGCTAGCCGTAAGTTTGGAAAGCAGTAAGCAGCATTTCTTAGCAGTTCTTGCACCTCCACCCCCAAGTTGGTAGTTTAGATACACGTGGGCTGGATCCTCTTTATCGCTCCCCCATCCCCAAACAAACACAGATTCCACAGTCCCTTCCAAACTTTCTTTAATACTATGACCATGTAGTATCTGAAATCTCATGAAAGGAAGATCTCATGGGGGTTCCCACTCACTGAAAGCCTGCCCATGTGTCCCGGGGAAGGTGTTCTTCAGTAATTGGTGGAGACCAGCAGGTGGATTTCTTGAATACTGCATGTGCCTGGGGCAGAGCTCACAGGTCATTTTCCATTCACGGTGACCGACTCGAGCCTTTCTGAGGCAGAACACAGAGAGAGCATGTGACCTGCATGTGCTGCATCCCCAGGCCTACAGGAGCAGTCCTGCAAGCAGGGTTTGCTGAGGCACCATGTCATACAACACGGGAAGAGTCCTTCATGAAGTACCGGGAGAGGGGCACTGTTCAGATGGCTTTGGGCAAGTCTTTCAAATTCCAAGGCTCTCCATTTCCTCAGTCGTAAAATGAGGCAGATCAAAAATTTACCCCCCTTATCTATAGAAACACTGCAGTTAAGCGCACTCTGTGCCCAGTCGAGCATTCCACAGATGCCGGGTATCGCCACGACAAGAAAGCTTCAACCTGTCACCAGAGCAGCTGTCTGGATGTGCTTTTCAAGCTCCAGCAATGGCCCTGCTGTCTTGTGACTAGGACTTCCTGGAATGTACTAAGGAGTTTCTTACTTTCAAAAATATTGTCCAGTGCATTCTTTACTGTTGGCATTTTCTAATAACTTCATTCTAAAACATCAGCAGAAACGGCACCCTCCCTGAGTGCTGTCCCCATTAAAAGTGAGCAGTTTGTTGACCTTATGCCATCCCATGCAAACAATGTCCCTAAAACTCCGCCAGTGATGTCATCGCTTTTATGGGCTTTTACCAAATACTTCACCCAACATACTTGTTAATTATAGTGCTGCTCCTGACTAATAGTCAATATTAATAACTTTGAGACCTGGGAGATGGTTCAGTGAGTAAGAGCCCTAGCTTTGCAAGCTTAAGAACCTGAATGCAAATCTGTAGCACTCATGAAACAAACAACTAGCAGAAGGTGAGCATGGCCACACGTAGCTGTAATCTCAGCACTTGGGCTGGAGATGGGGCGAGCAATAGAGAATGGAAGATTGCTAGGACATGCTGGCCAGCCAGACTAACTGGAAATCAGTGAGCTCCGGGTTCAGTGAGAAATCCTGTTCCAAGGGAATAAGTGATAAAGCAGAACACCCAGCACCTTCCTCTGGCCTTCTTATACCTTCACAGTGGCATGCACACACCCCACCCACACATATTATACACTATCACATATATTACACACATGCACACACATAGCTATCATATACATCACATACTCATCATACAGCCACACAGCTGTCTCACACACACACACATACACACACACACACACACTCCACATACCCACACACATCACGCACACACACACATCATACACCCCACACACATTTACAAATTAGATCACATGGCATACAGCATTTGATATCCTGATTTTTTTTTCCTTTGTGTAGAGATGGGAAAAGCATCAAGATGCCCTAGATGTTAGCAAGTGCTGTGCCACTGAGATATATCAAGCCTCAAGTCTTAACTTTTTCATGTTATACTGTATTGTGAGCATTTTTCTCAACATTAAATATCCCTTAGAAAGAAATGCATCACTTTCTATAATGTTTATATACCACAACTTAATCAGATTTTCTCATATTAATAGTGATATCTATGATAACTTTTCTTGCTTTGTGTCTGATTTTTGTAATGGATTCATATAATGAAACCATCAAGTGTAACTAGCATAAAACTTTTTGCACCACAAGTTGTATTTGTAAAGTAATAAAGCTTTAATAGTGATAAACAAAAATAAAATGGAATTACTGAAACACATATCTTGTAACTAAAATAATTAATATTGCATATATACATATTTAATATTCTTTTCTTATTTAATAAAAAGTGTAATTGGCTGGAAACTGACAACTGAAACTTTGAAAAAAATCCCCCAAATAAGTGTAGTGATGACATGCTGAGTAGAAGAATCCCCCCAATAGCCATTTTGTCCAGTATTACTCCTGGAATGGTATGTCCATGTTTTTTTTTAATTATCTCAGTTCTGACCCAAAATAAGCCAAAGAAATATCTTGAATGGTGCCAATATTTTCTGAGAACATAGCCTCATGATGAAGTCCAAATCTAATGGTCACAGATAAACATGGAATCTATTCACTATGTACTTTATGATGATCATGAGTCAGCCGAGTATTGGACAGTGAGAAAAGCCAAAGCCACTTCTATCAGCCCACCAATTCAAGTGCCCCTCCCCAGCTCATGGCAGCTGTGAACTGGAATGAATTAGGCTCAAACTCTTCACCCACCATCACTACAGGATGATGGTGTTGGTTCTAGATTCTTCCAGCTACTAGAAGAAAATTTCCAGTGTTTCAACAAGCCATTTTCTCTTTTCCTACATCATCCCTCTTGTCACGGTGTGTTTCCCTTACCTAGCTTTATGATTTCCAACAGGACATTGAAGCTGGAATCTACTAATTTTACTCTAGGTTTCTTTACTGATGTTCTGGTGTAAGTCATGTGCATGTGCTGAGACAAACCTGACTCCTTTACTGAGCGGTGACTTGATAGTTCAAGAGCGTTTTAATCTCAGACATGGTTACGTAATGGCTGCCGTATAATCTCAGAAGCAAGAATGGGGAAAATCAACAGAGTAGAAACAGAAATCACCTGAAGACCCAAGGCTCTATGACAGAGGAAAATGGGGAAAATCACAACTTGTCCCCACTGAAACAATGTCTCAGTCAGACCCCTCTTGAGGTATCACTCATGCCACCCAAGGAAGGACTCAGACAAGCTGACATGTACATATATTTTCCACCTTCTGATATAAAAGCAGAAGGCAAATTCCAATTGCCCTGGCATGCACCAGCTGGTACACTGTAAATGATTTACCTGGGAATCTGTTTAACAGCGTTCACCTTCAGAGAGTCACAGCGATGCTTCAAGTTCTCACCTGCTCTCACCTGTGAACCTGCCATGCCCCTTCTATTGGATAAATCACTGAGCTGGTCTACACAGAGTGGGATCTGTTTTCATTATAGGTTTTCTCAGCCACTAATCTTCCTCTTTATTTAATATGAGGGTGGTGGGCTTTGTTACTAAAATGGAAATAGCTCTTCAGTGGGTGAGCAAATGGAATATGATGGCATCTGTCCTAGTTAGCTTTGATTGTCAACTTAGCATAGTTTAGAGTCATCTGAGAGGAAAGACCCCATTGGGGAATTGCCTAGATCAGATTGTCTTGTAGCCATGTGTGTGGGGAACTGATGCAGAAAGGCCCAGTTCACTGTGGGCAGCCCCATACCTAGGCATGCCGTCCTTTGCTATATAAGAAAACTAGCTGAACGCAAGCTAAAGGGCAAATCCAGAGAGTAAGCCAGTGTGTTGCATCCCCTCCGTGATTCCTGCTTCAAGTTCTGGTTTCCCCCTGATTCCTTCAGTGATCAACATTGACCTGCAAGTATAATCCAAGCAAATCCTTCCCTCCTATAATTTGATTTTGATCAGAGTGTGTTATCACAGCAGTAAGCCATCCAGGACTGTGTCCACCGCAGCAGGAGTGCAAACCACACCTCCAAGGCTTGCTCGGCTGTTTCTCCTCTGAATTCTAAATCCGTTATTTTATCATTTTTAATAAGTGAGCCTTTTACCTCACGCAAAACATTTTTTTTACAGACATCTTACCCTGTTTGGATGAGATACTTAGAAAGTTCATCACAACCCACTCCACGGAGAGTTAGCTGTAGGGTCTTGGCCAAGTTGTTGAGCTTTGTTTCCCGTGTTTGTAAATGATAATACCATCCCGTCCCATTGCTGCAGTGATGAAGTGTTCAGCACGGTGCCAGAGATGCCATTTGGAATGGTCACTTGACCTAGAAAACTCACCAGGGTACCATGTATGCCTGCTTGTCTCAGCACTTGCCTCAGAAGCTATGACCCTTACTTTTCCTATGAAGAAAGACCTAGGCAGTATTTTTTTCTGAGCTACTGTATTTTGTATTCATTTAACTTCTCCAAATAACTTAAAATGTGAAATAGTAACATATCAAGTTAATAAAACACAACGGCATAATCCGAATATGCTTAAAAGTTCATATGCATGAAGCCAGGACGGGACAAGCTAAACAGAGTGACTTAAGTACTAGGAGGGGGTGTGGAACACCACCTACTAGACACATGTTTGAAAAAATTCTCTCTAAATCCCCACGCGTACTTTTATGCCATGGCGCATGTAGTATTCAGATGACAATTGGGGCCCCAGCTGCTTCCCATGTCTCATTTGATTATTGACTTCCATGAGATGAGTAACTTCTTCAGCCATCCGCTCATGCCCCAATGTGCTGCTGTCTCCTCACATGCCCAAAGCAATAGGCTTAACTGATGATGGCCTAAAACTGCCAAAACTCTCTCCTCGGCTATAGAATTCAAAAATGATGTCTATTTCAAAATCTTACCATTTTCTTGGAATTTTTTTTAAGTCTGTTCTCATTTACACATGGAATTTGACACTGAAAAGAGACCCCGAGTAGCCCAGTCAGAGCTCAGCAATCCATGTGAGGCATTGGCTTAACGCAGAAAGCTTTTACATAACCCAAGCCACCCAGAGGGATATCCGGTCAGCTATTTTTAAAATGTTTCTCCCCCCACTCCAGCTCATGTAGCAGAGTTAAAACAGTTTGCTTAGAAAACTGGCACTGTGTCTGTGATTCATGAGGCCGAACTTTGAATGAAATATTTTTTAACTTATTTAAAAGTAAAACTGTTTTGCTGTGAACTGCCATCCCAGGAAATGACTGTCTAAAGTAGACACACATTTGCACGTGTTGAATATACCTTTCTATTACTACATATGTGATACTGTATATTGAATTTAATTAAATTATTCAGCAAATATTCACAAAATGGGTACTGTCTGCCAAATGTTGGGTTACAGCTGGAGACATGAGGGTGAGAAAGGGGGCATGTCCTTTCAGAACATGCAGTGGAGTAAAAATTAAAGCCAAATCAATAGATGTTTCAGTGGGTGGGAAGGTGGCGGTAGAAGGTGCCTGTGAAGGAGCAAGGGACAGATCAGAGCTCATCAAAACACACTTGAGAAGAGCCAAGGGAGGAGAGACTCTCACCCAGGAAGAAGAGCCAAGGAAACTCTCATTTTGCATCTTGTGTCTTATCTAGAATCACCATTGGTAAATAAGCTGTGCTGAAATACTCAGTCAGCCAGGAAATACCGAGATAGAGTCGTGTGTGTGTGTGTGTGTGTGTGTGTGTGTGTGTGTGTGTGTGTGTGTGTGTGTGTGTGTATACATGTGTGCACGTGTGTGTAGGTGTATGTGTGTGCAAGTATACACACATGTGTATGCATATGTGAAGGCCAGAAACTGACATCAGACGTACACGTCAGTTGCTCTCTACCTTTTATATTAAGGCAAGGTCTTATCATTGAAGCCAGAACTTGCCAACGGGGCTAGTCTAGCTAGCCAGTTTGTCCCAGGGATTTCTGGTCTCAGCTTTTGAGTGATGGGATTACAGGTATGTGGACGTGGTGGAGATGTCATGCCCGCCTGGCTCTGATACGGGTACTGGAGATCCAAACTCCAGTCCTCATACTCGCACATACTGAGCCTTTTTCTTGTCATAAATTCTTGATATATTGATATAAGTTAAATTTATCTCCCTCAGGAGATAGAGGTGTTGTGGAGAGCGTAATTCTGCTCCCCACTCCGACTACTGGCCCTGCCACTCTCTGAATCCCCCTGCTGAATATGGAAGGATGCCAAGTCTCTCTCCTGGATCTTGCCCCTTTATGACATGAGCATAATTGTCTTCTTCTTTTCCTATTGTATCCTTTTTAAATTTATGTGTTATTTGGAAGTATGTATATTATTTTAGACTAAAAGATAAAATTATACAACAGATAAGGAGCTGCTGGATTTTACATATTCATTAAGAGTGGAACATCTTGTTGACATATTTACTTAGTACAGAGTATACTGGTGATATCTGATTAAAAATAGTATGTGCTTATTAAAGAAAATGAGCAAAGGTTGTTAAAAATAGAAATTATAGTTTCACTATATAAAGGCAATAGATATCATTGATGTTTCCAGGATTTTCTCCTAGCACTTTTACTATGTAAATGGTCTTTTTAGAATGTAGTTATAAATGCATTGCATGTACAATTCTATTTTCTTACAAAACTAGACAACAAAAAATAATATTCATATGATCTTATAAACAATTTTCAATATTCAAACTATCAGTTTGTGCTTTTGAATATTTAGATATTCAATCTTCCTTTACCATTTCTTTTTAAGTTTTTTTACATTTGTTTTATTTATGGGGAAGAGAGGCACATAATATGGCATGCATGTGAAAGCCAAAGGACAATTTGACATATCTGATTCTCTCCTTCTACCATGTGGGTCTCAGGAATCAAGCTCAGGGTTGGTGACAAGTGCCATTACCCACTGAACTGTCTCTCTGGTCCTTGGCCATTTCTATACTAAGTATTTTGTAGATATATAAAGCACTTAATTTTATGTTCTTTTGACACAGGTCTCATTCTGTAGACCAGGCTGTCTTTAAACTCTCAGTCTTCCTGTTTCGGTTTCCCGGTGCTGGGACTGCAGCAGCAAACTACCAAGCACAGCTCTATCTTTTCTTCATCCTGTAAATAGTGCTGTGATCACATTTACATACAGTGCTCTGCTTCGTCTATATTACGTTTCTGTCCAGGACCACAGAAATAACACTTTTGTGTTAAAGAATTCAAAAGTGGGACATACTATGTACAAATGAACCATTTTATAAATTCAAACTTTATGCAAAAAAAGAGGAGGAGAAGAATTAGGGGGAGAATGGGCAAGAAGTATTTTGCAAAGCTGTCCACGCTGTGTGAGCCATTGAAGATTGTGGAAAGGTTCCACACAAGGTGCATTTTTGGAGCCATGTAACACGGGTGCAGAGGTCATGCTGAGCGGCTGCCACAGAAGGTTACTCAGCCAATCAGGTTGATCAGATTCCAAGGTCTGCCAGATGACCCATTTTGGAGATAGACAGAGTTAGAATGTTATGGTTACTGTCTTCAGCTTCAAGAAATTCCAACACAATTCTAGTGGACGTCAACTGTGCTTACAACTACTGGATCAGTCTCGGGTTACTTTCAGCGGAAATGGCTTTCCTAGTTGGGTCATTACACAGGCTAAAAATAATTTCCTTGCCATGATTAATTTCCAGAACACCAATAATAAAATATTAAAAATGTCCTTTCAAAGCACAAAAGCTCTGGAACACATCTGCTAATTTATTTTTAGGGCAGAGAACAGAACAAAATGATATAAAATACGAATCCAGATACTTTGTTTGAGATTCAGTCAATGTAAAATTGATCCATGAAACCTCTCTAAACATCCTAACACTGAAATGGCAATTTCTGTGCTTATTGCACCACTGACATATGAGAAACTGAGGCATGTACTTAAAGCTGCTCTGGCTTGCAAGAGCTTGCTAATGAAGCATCCTCTCACATGGCTGACTGTATATGGCTGCATGTGTCTCCCACATACAGACACACATGTTCTCTAATGCTCTTCTGAAGACCCATCAGAACCATCACAAGAAGAGGAAGGGATTCCGAAAATTAAGTTCATTTATAGAAATAAAGAAAGAAGCCTAATTAGAGTGCAGTGACGTCAGAAAGAAATGAAAAAAGGACTACCGATGTATTTAAATATGTCTCCTAAATAATTCTCAATCTAAGGAGACACTCAAAATCAAAATGTCAAGATATTTAAATAAATATAGATAATGAGGAAATGGGAATAAGACTGCATAAGCTGAGTTTAACTTTTCTGTGAATGGGGGATGTATGACGGTGGGAGAGCACTTGCCTATCATCCATGAGGCTCTGGGTTCAATTCCCAGTACACAGAAGTAGCACAAACAAGCAATGTGTAGTCTATGGAAATACATAGGTGTTGTATTGCTAGCATCCCTTTAAGAAATACGTGATGGGCAGTGTGGCACATGCCTTTAATCCCAGCACTCAGAGGCCAGCCTGGTCTGCAGAGTGAGTTCCAGGATAGCCAGGGCTACACAGAGGAGCCCTGTCTGGAAAAACCAACCAAAGAAACAAACACACAAAGAAATACATGCCAAGGCTGTGGGTGGTGACTCATACCTGCAAACCTAGCACTCAGTGGGCAGGAGGATTATCACAAATTTGAGGCCAGCCTGGGATGTGCAGTAAGACCTTGCAGGTGGAGGCAAAGGCAAAGGTTCTTAATAAAATCAAGAAGATATATACTGTGAACAGTCAACTCAGGATATCTTTTAAAATCAAAAAATCAAACACAGAGGAGGGGTTAAAAACATAAAGAGACTCAATGCAAAAGAAAACAGAGAAACTGTAAATTCACCGATATGGTGATCAGTGCTTGGAAAATATTTGAAAATGGAAGAATGTTAGCTCTCCTAGTCAAAGAAAATCGCTCATGTACTAAACGAGAATATAGACACAGTGACACACGGGTGTTAACAGAGGTCATCTACATACTCCATGACAATGAGTTTAAAAACATGAAAGAACTACAATGGTTTTTTTTCTAGATAGAATAAAATAGAAGGCACAATTTTAGAGAAAAAAATCTGAAAAGGCCAGGAAGAAACAATAGAAGCCACTACTAAATACTCCACAGGGAAACTCCTGTCTCAAAGTTATCACAATGGACTTTTCCCATCATTTTCAGAGACAGTTAAGTTTTCTGGTATTAAATGGTTCATGTATGTGGGAAATAAAAAAATCCAAATTTTTAGTCTGTGCTTTTACAAAGCATCAAAAACTAATTCTGAAGTCAAGGAAGATATTGCAGGAATATCATTGTAACTCAACTTCATGCATGGAAAAGCTCTGGGTAAAATATTAACAGAATGAAATAATATAATCAAAACCTCAGAATAATTCAAAGAATAAATACCACACCCAGAAGTACCATTTTAGTAGCACAAAGTTGTTCTAACACTTTTATTTATAAAAATGGGTATGTTTAAGGTGAAAAAAAAATACAACTTTATACTTCACATTACCAGAAAGCATTTAGGAAGACTTCTAGCAGTTTCTTAATACACACACACACACACACACACACACACACACACACACACACACTGTGTGAAGGCTAATCTTCATTGTCAACTTGCAGAATTTAGATCACCCAGTAGACACACCTTCGGGTATAATTATGACCCCACTTCCAGGAAGGCTTACCTGAGGAGCAAAGACCTACCCTGAATGTCAGCAACATCATTTCATGGCTTGGGTCCCAGGGTGACTAAAAGGAAAAAAATGGAGAATGCAATCTGAGTTCCAGTGTTCCTCCCACTCTGTTTCCTGATTATGGATGCAATGTGACTAGCTGCTGCCATGGTTCCAGCCATTCCTGCCACCATGCCTTCTCAACCTTGGTGGGCTGTACCCTCAAACTGTGAACCAAAACAAACCTTTCTCCACTCAAGTGCTTCAGGAAAAACATGAAATATAAATGGAAAAAAATAAAATTGAAACTTAAGAATATAATTGCAGTGGTTAAGATATACTGAGCCCCAGGGATGGTGGTAAGCATTCCATGGGTATTAATTAGAATGTCCTCAATACTCTCACCGGATAGGTGACCGTGATTGGCTTATGACACTAATAAGCAGCAGAGAAGGTGATGTGAAGCACAGGTGAATCTCAGGTTTGGTTAGTGTGAAACTGGGGGGGTGGGGTTTAGTCTAGCAATCTGGTTCTAGAACTTTGAAGGTGATCCCTGGAATGTGCAGTCTTTTCTGGTCCCCTACAAGCAGTTGGCAGTCACCTTCCTGCAGGGATGAAGAACAGTTAAAATGCCAGTTCTCTTGGAAATGGCCATGGTGGCTCTTTGTGGGTATCGGTGTGGACCTATGTGTGAGCTTGTGGCCCTGGGGATGCTGCATTTCGCTTGTGGTCAGAACAGAGTGTGTTCAGTGCTCAGCTATCTATGTGGGTCATCTGCTGTAAGCGATCGCAGGACAGCTATCTTCATTATTACATACACTTGCAACACTGGAGCCAGACACCCATTTCCTGCATCAGGGTTTAATGAACTCAGGTTTGTGAATGGCCACCCCGGTCTGATTCGAATGAGGGCCTTAACCTCGAATGTCTTCTGATAAAGCAAAGGCCAACACATTACTGAAAAAAAAAAGTATTGTGCTATCACTTCCAACAGAGTATGTGAGATACATCTGGTTTTTAAGACAATCATGTCCAAAAACTTCTTCTTTCACAGATTCCATTTTTTTAAATAAATGAAGTTAGAAGCAATGAATGAAACATGTTTGTGGTCCTAGAACTCAGGGCCTGAGGACAGAGGGACCTAGGAAACATAGACAGGCTGTATTTGAAATACAGACTGTATATTCATCATATACACATCTAACAGAAAGGCTTGATCATATGCTAGAGAGTAAAATGAATAAGAGAGAACTTCCTTGACCTCAGAAAAACCCCCATCAGAGGGGCAGATAGAAAAGTTTCAAACTAGAGGTAAATTGTTACAATCAGGCAAGTCTGACAAACTGGGACAGAAGAGCCTGTAAGGAAGGTGAGATTTTCCTCTCCTGAGAAAAGCCTTGCTGTCTTTTCTCTTCACATAAAATCACTTGGAAGGTAAGGGAGTGCCAGCGTAGATAGCAACAGGAAGTCAACAGTTCAGCATCTTACATAGGTCCCCTGGCTAGAAAGAGAAGAGTATTTTCTAGAAACAAACGGGGATGGCTGTGCCAAGTTACTGGAATCTGAGCAGGGGGCCTAAGACATACCCTATCTCTCCCCATCATTCTGACATTACTACAGGCTAGCCTGAAGCAGGGACCTGATCTTGAACAAGGCCCTTCCTTTAAAAGTATATGCATGTACACAGGAGACTGGAAAAAGTGTTTGCAATGCTTGAAGCACTCAGAACAAACCCGATGGGTTGTTGTAACATTGTGGTGTTAAATACTTTTCTCTACTTGTTTGGTTATTGTCCGGTGGAGAATACTAGTTGCTTTCACTTTCCACAGAGGACCTAAAAGAGAAAAGTAAGATATGATGCAACTTAGGTCGGGCACAGAGATGTGCCAACCAGCCAAGTGAAGACTGGTGTTAGCAGTTACAACAAAGCCTGTACCAGATTCCCTGACAGTTCACACACATGTAAGAATGTGCATGTACACACACACACACACACACACACACACACACACACACACACACACCACACACTTACTTGAGATTGTATTGTTTCTACCATGGATACCACCTGGTAAGTCTTGCCTCTGGCAAGCCGTCATTCTAGAAAAAAAGAAATATTTTAGAAATTCAAATACAACCAAGGTAATCCATGGCCTGCTGTTCATTTTGGCTCTGAGGGCCTGTGACTGGCTCACACAGATCCAGGGTTTATTTCTAAGCTGAAGCATTCCAAAGAGATTGACTTGAAATTGCCCTGAAAGTCTCTGCAAGTCCTCAGCTTGACAAGGACTGAGTCCGGCTTTAATTCCTTGCTTTGGTATTCTTGAACCGTCACCTGTGACCCACAGGAACCACCTGAGGAAACTCAAATATTCAGATTCCTGAGAGGAACTCAGACTAAACATTCACATCCCTGGCTCTGGCTCAACTTTCCTGAATCAAAACGAGGACAGGTTGTGGGGAGGGGAAGTGTAGACGGCCACTGCTTTCAGCAAGCCCCCTGGGTAATTCTTTTTGTTTGACTTTTAGGTTTGAGGAGGTTGGTTGTTTTGTTTTGTTCATATGTTTCATGTGGCCCAGGGTGGCCTCAAATCACTATGTAGCCAGAGTTGATCTTGAACTTTGGATCCTCCTGTCTCTGCCTTCTAAAAAGTGCTGGGATAACAGTAGTATATCACCATCTCCAGTTGAGATAGCACTGATCAGCTCACGGCTTTGCATACCCTAAGCGAACACTCTACCAACTGAGCTGCATCCTCAGCCCTGCTCTAGGTAACTCCTAAGTAAATGAAGATGTCAGAAAATTACCCAAAGAACATGTCATGCTTTCAGTGCTTACTAAGAGGACAGGAAGTTTCAACGAAGGACTGAGTCGCATGGTTTCTATACTATATGTTGGTTTATGTTTTATGTTTCTCTGAAGCCTTGAAGGTACTTAGGCATATGTGTGGTTTCACCTCTTCATAAAATCTAGGAGCACAGAAATCGAAGTGAGAACTAAAAAGCATCTTATAGTTACACACAGCTAACTTCCCAGGATCTGGATGTGGACTGTAGAGAAAGAGAGAAATGAAGCTGTATGTCTGTAGACACACTTGCACACAGGGGCTTCATGTGCAATCTATTGTTACTTTCCATTAGAACATTCTTCATTCCCGCTGCACTCAAAATCCCTTTCAGATGCCCTCAGCCCTGGAATCTCTCCCTTCTCAACCATCCTGAACAATGTCAATTCTGCAGACTGTCGGCCCCTGACTGTTCTCATCCCCCATTCTCTTCTACATCATTGGCTCCATTAACACACAAAGGGATTTTCCACAGTGCACACACTGCGACCCGAAGCAGGTGCTTAAAGAGTGTGTCTGATAGTGCCCCCCCCCATTTACAGGAAACAAGAAAAGTGCTGTTGGAAGCTTCTAGAATGTGCTGGAACTGAGACTCACAAAACCGCTCAGATTCACAAAGCTATTCATAGTTGATTCCCTGGTAGCAGAGCAGGGAGAAAAGTTTTAGTTCTCTACTGTAAGCTCTAGAAGCTTAGGAATAAACTCCAAAAGCAGGACCTCTGGGTTCTCTCAAGTGGCACCTGTAATGTGTCTCTGTCTGTCCCTAACTCACAATAAAGCCCATGGCTTTATTGTCTTTTACACATGTCAATCTCCTCACCTCTCTTAGCTTGTGTTTTTTGTCTTGCTTTTTGTTTTCCTAAAATGTTACAGTGAAAATATCCAAACATTTGAAAGTATTGTTAAATTTAGTTAAGCTTATTATAGAAGTTACACTTCTCATATTTAATTTTATTGTAAAAATAATGAAATACCTTGGGGATCTTTTTCAAACGTCTGTTTTAATGGGATTACAATGTTGCTTCTGAAAATCTTTTTAGGAACAATCAGCCCCCAGAGGAATCAAAAAAGTTAGAGCTGAGCAACATTTATTTAGTTTCCATGTAAAGAACAAAGACTATTTTCTATGAGGAAAAAAATGCTTACTTACAAGTTCACGAACCATTTTAGGGCATGGAACTTTTCCAGTGAGAAGCAACAACAAAAAATTCCTCTGTTGGCAAAATTTTACAGTAGCTTAACAGGACTTGACCTAGTTACATAGGATCAAAAGGCAAAAGGCAACATGTTTGGGGCTGAAAAGGAAAATTTGTTAGGTCACACACTCACGATGATTTGTTGGCTGTCAGTCAGAGGTTGTAGCTAAAGCCTGCAAGTATGAAAAGAATGAAAGGTGTGTGTATTCTTCCAGCTGACCTTGATTTCAGTAGACTGTGAAAACCCAAGGTGTGAGGTCGTGTGTTTGGAGAGACAAATAGTTTATTCTGAAACCTGAGAAATACCTGATGCTACTACAGACACCAACCAGAAACTACCCGCCCCTTTCACAACTGTAAAGTAGGAAGGCTTCTGAATGCAACCAAAGACAGCTCCAATTGTGTGTGTTAGGGACTCTTGTCTGTTGGGTTCATGTTGTACAAAATACCTCTTAAATGCATTGGCTTAGTTTTCCATGACTTTTTTTGACATATCCTTCAGACACCATGGAAAGATGTATTATTAACTAAAGTGCTGAATGGAAACTATCGTGGACTCTAAATGCCAACTCTTAACCATTAACCTGAATGTTGGTAAAGGGCTTAAACACTTGCCAAGGCACAAAGTCCCACTTAGCAGTCTGCTTTCAAGGTTGGTCAGCAGCATGAAACTCCAGGTGCAAAATTCCTTTCCTGAATCTTTGGTGTGACAGAGGGAAAGAAATGGAGCTCACTGGAACTTGCTGTTTACAACGCAGGGGGACACCACAGCATCACATGATCTGGCTGGTCTGCATCACCTGTGTTCAGAGAACTGTGTCATGAGGACTCATCCATAACTTCCTTGTGGGTGTTTCCACGACTTTGGTTTTCCTGCTTCCTTGTCCTTCCCATCAAATGTCACCTTTGTGTGTACTGGAGCCCACCTTCTATAACTATGGCTGTCTGTCTTCAGCACCCAAATTTGTTGTATGCTGTGGTTTCTGCTCTCTCTCTCTCTCTCTCTCTCTCTCTCTCTCTCTCTCTCTCTCCCTCCCTCCCTCCCTCCCTCCCTCCCTCCCTCCCTCCCTCCCTCCCTCCCTCCCTCCCTCTCTCTCTCTCTCTCTCTCTCTCTCTCTCTCTCTCTCTCTCTCTCTCTCTCCTTTTTATTTCTTCCTGAAGGAGCAAAGTCAATTTTTATCCCTTACTTCATTTTTAGTAATAATAATCCATAATTATTAGACACAGGTCAAGCGCATCCCTCTACAATACAAAACTTCTAAGCATGGAACTTTACCTAATGTTCACTCTGGGTCCCTAGCAACTGCACCAGTATCAGGACTTCATACATATTCATTGTCCATCATTCTGTCCGAATAGACCTGGGCCAGGTGTGGCTATAGGTCCCAAAGCACCAGATGTTGAGTCAGGACAATCACTTGAGTCTGGGAAATCGGGGCCATCCTAGGCAACACAAGAAAACTGCCTTGACTTCTTGACATGATAGGTGGTAACCTGGGACTGTAGGCCTTATAAATAAACCTTCTCCTTCCCTGGCTGCTTAGTTGGGTGCTTCATCATTAACCATGGGGATGAGACTAGAACACCTGCATGGCATTGCTCAGCACGTTGGTCAGCTCTCACCCGGTGCTACATCCATTGCTCTCTCATGCTCTTACTCTTCCCTCTTTCCCATCTTACACCTTCACCATTGCCTCTTCTCTTTTCTCCTTACCCCCTCCCTGGAGGAGTTCCCTCGAGTGTCACATAGTCCTGGTGTGGTTGAGGGTCAGGTGTCCACAGACCCACAAAACTGGCAGGTCAAAAGCTGAAATTCTCCAAGCGGCTAGAGACAAGCCAAGAGAATTCTTTGTTGGCATCTTCTTTGAAAAGGCCGCTTTCTTAGCTTAATCCTTAAGCCCAGCAACTGCTCAGCTGCATACTGGATAAAGTGGCCAAGGAGTTTTCAAATCCTGTCTCTAGATGAGCCTCAGCCAGCTCACTAAAGCTGTTCAGGCAGAGCTTCCTATCAAACCAAGACCTGACTGTTCCCACAATAGGTTGTGGGCTCCTCAGAGCAGCAACCTGTGAGGTCATCTGTGCCTGCACATCTGTGCATGCACATCAGGCAGGTTTTCATCATTTCTCCCTGGCCAGTGGCTGAGTCTGTGCTTGGAAATATACCCAGTCAGGAACTCAGTGTGATACCAGTGACAGAACACAGGGTTCCCTTGTCCTTTTGACCCACTTTTGTTTGTTTGTTTGTTTGTTTGTTTGTTTGTTTGTTTGTTTGTTTTCTAAGACAGGGTTTCTCTGTGTAGCTTTGCACCTTTCCTGGAACTCATTCTGTAGCCCAGTTTGGCCTCGAACTCACAGAGATCCGCCTGCCTCTGCCTCCCGAGTGCTGGGATTAAAGGCGTGCACCACCACTGCCCGGCCTTCGATCCACTTTTTAAGATGTGTAAATGAAAATAATGGAAGCATCCAGTTATATTCCAGATGAGGAACAGAATGTTTTCAAGTAGAAATGCAAACCTGGTTACTTTACGGAAGGTTTGTAATACTTCCACATGCTATGTAGAAATACAGATGACTGACATCTTGCTTACTTTCAGTTTGTTTTTTGTTTTGTTTTGTTTTGTTTTGTGACAGGGTCTAGCATAGCTCAGGCTGGCCTTAAACTCATGGTGAAAACAAGAATAACCTTGTTTCTACCTTTTCAGTGTTGGGATTACAGCTGTGTGCCACTATGGCTGGCTTATATAGTGCTGGGCATCAAACCCAGGGCTTCGTGAAAGCTTGGCAGATACTTTACCAAATGAACTATATTCCTAGTCTGTATTTATAGTCTTGAGAATTTTGCCTATATGTTTTAGAAAAATATTACCAAAATATGAGGTCATATGAAGCCATTCCACCATGTATATGTATTCCTACACATCATGCTGTGCATAATACACATATGTAATTTGTCAATTAAAAACTTAATTTAAAAAATAAATTAGACACGGTGATACATGCCTCTAAGCCAGACACTCAGGAAGCTGAGCCATGGGGATCACAGCCAGTGCTAGCAGGCTAGATAGCAAGACCCTGCCTCCCTAAATAATACAATGAAGAGCAACAGCAAAGGTCTATTATCCCAAACTGGCAATCTCTACAAACCCAACCAAACATTCTGTTTTTCCTTTATAAGAAAGACTTCAGTTTTTAAAAAGAAGGAGGAGGAAGTGGAGGAAGAAGAGAACTGGGAGAGGAAGAATTGTTCTTCTTCTTGGGTGCGGCCATTGTTAGGTTTCACTTGGTCCAGTGGATAAACTTACTCCCCTGTACATATGGTAAGCACTAATTGGATTTAGAGGCCTATAAAAAATACAAGAAGATTGGAGGAGGATGTGTTGAGGGGAGTATGGTTGGGTGGCTGAGGAGAAGAAATGATGGTTGGATATAATCATATTTTACCACACATGTGTGTGAAAATCTCAAGTAAAAATGTTGTAATTAGAAACACATGTGAAAATGCAGTAAAACAAAAGGCAAGGAGGAGGAGGAGCAGGAGGAAGAGGAAGAGCTAATGTAGTTTGTGGGTAGGACACTTGCCTGGCACACATGAGGCCATGAGAAAAGTGTCTCCAGTGTTTGCAAAAATAAAGAATGATAGAAGATAAATTGCTTTCAATGCCCTGGGGCACTCAATATTTTTAATTGTCCCACATAGCTAAGAATTGATGTCTTGTACTGGAAATTATTTCTATGGGTGTAAATAATCCCAAACAGCTCTACAATCTTCTTGACAACATTTTTAAGGTTAAAAGTGTTACTGGTTAAAATTTTAAGGAAACTAGCAGCAAATAAGTTGTACCAAATATTCATCAAAGCTGCGTGTCTAAGACAGAGGTACCGTTGCTGGGATGAAATGCCATGACCAAAGCAACTTGGGGAGAAAATGGTTGACTCGACTTACACTTCCACATCACAGTTCATCACTAAGGAAATCAGGACAGGAACTCAGGCAGGGCAGGGACCTGGAGGCACGAGCTGATGCAGAGGCCATGGAGGAGCACTGCTTACTGGCTTGTTCATCATGGCTTGGGCAGCCTGCTTTCTTATCGAACCCAGGACCACCACCCCAGGGATGGCACCACCCACAACTGGCTGGGTCCTCCCCCATCAATCACTAATTATGAAAATGCCCTACAGGCTTATGTGCAGCCCGATGTTATGGAAGCATTTTCTCAATTGAGGCTCCTTCCTTTTAGATGACTTTAGTTTGTGTCAAATTGACAGAAAACTACCCAGCACGCTGAGCATAGCTACAAGTGTCTATGATCCCAGCACTGGGGACAGAAATAGGCAGATCCCAGCCAGCCTGGATGGGACAGTGAGCTTCCAGCTCAGTAAGAGAACCTGACACAAACCACTAAGGTGGGGGATGATAGATGTCTGACACCCTCCTCTGACCTGGCATGCATGTGTACAAGTGCATGCACAAATTTATCAATGATAATACTATGTATTTCTCCCACAACACTTGAAACTCAGATGACAATTGCATGCCTGCTCTACCAGGCCTGGCTAAGTATAAAAACATACACAGGGTTGTACAAGCTAGTATATCTTCAAATGTTCCTCTCTCTTCACTTCTTGCTCCTCTGTATTTCCTCTCTTTGCTCTGATGTACCCAACACCCCCCACACTGTGTACAGAGAATGAGACAAACAGGGAATTCTGGAAAAAGGAGTGGGGGACAAAGTTAAGGACAAAGTCGCTCCACAGGGAAGAGTGCTCACTGCTCTTCAGAGTACTCGGCTTTGGTTCCAGCACCCACATCAGGGGGCTGACAACTCCCTGTAACTCCAGGGGATCTGCTGTGCTCCTCCCGCCCCCGCAGGATCCTGCATGCACATGGCATCCATAAACTCATACAAAAATCATACACACACATACGTAAATTTCTGATGCAAAGAAAGACACAGGGGTCAAGCTGGAAGCAGAAGAATCTCTGTGCATGTATCAAAAATTTCACACACACACACACAAACATTCTCTAAAACAAAAATAATAAAAGGAGAAGAAAACATGCACTGAGGAATTTCCAAGGGAGCACAGCATTAAAAGCAAGCTTTGCGAACTAATGTATTACCTAAGCCAGTCATCTCAACACAACACACGACCTGAGAAAGAGCAGTTATGCCATCCATAATCATATGCTTGGAGCATAACATGAAATGGCATAAACAGTGGGGTCTTTGGGAGGTTGTCCTGGGATTATCCTGGGGGATTTCGTCTGGGGTGCATGGTCTAGGCTGTGATCAGCTACGTTGGAACAGTGTGATTCAGACAACATTTGTCTGATTTTTAAACCCATCATCTACTACTTCCCTCTCCCCACCCCACCCCTGCCTCCAGCCAACCTGATCCGATGCATGAAGCCCCACCCCTATCAACACCAGCCTTTGTCCTCCTGCATCCCAACAGGACCACTGTTTGAATGCTGTCATTCTTATCTGTGCAGCTAGGGTAATGTAATCTGGGAACTCCAGTTCTTCTGACTTGGGGCTTTAAATGATGCAGCCTTAATGTGGGTTCTTCTCATGGTCTATTTACTTGGATATGTGCCAAGAAATCCTCATGTGACTGACAGAATGGAGCTGGATGAGCTACTAGAATATCAATTTGGGAGCGGGGGGGGGGGGGGGCATCTTTTTTTGTCTGCTAACTTGGAATAATCCTGCTCTTTAGTCAAAAAGTGGTTGTTGATGTGGCTCAGTTGGTAGAGTCACCTAGCATGTACAAAGCCAGGGGTTCAATCCTCAACACTGCATAAACCAGGCACAGTAGCCCATACTTGTAATCCCTGCACCAAGGAGGTGGAGACAGGAGGATCAGAAATTCAAGATCATGCTTGGCAAAGTAGTGAGTTCAAGGGCAGCCTGGACTCTATTAAACCATGTCTTTAAAAGAAAAGGCATTGTAAGGATCTAATGGGTTACTCTAATACTCCACATCCTTGGTAATAATTCTAAGTATACTGTATGAACCTGGAACATGGCTGAACCAAACTGAAGCTGATACTCACTATTGTTGCAGAAATGAGGAGTCTCCAAATCACTACTGTAGGCCTCTGCCACAAGCATACAATGCTGTCCCAGAGCAGAGCATACAGCGTGTGTAGCACATACTGAACACACAAGAATGCAAAGCACAGATCCTACTAGTGTACTTAAAACTCCAGTGTGCACTATCAAATTGTCTTTCCTTCCCATAGACTCCCCACCCCCAGAGGCAACTAGAAACTCTATGCTAATTAATATCTTATTCTCTTTATAGTTAAAGTCCATTTATTTCCTAAATAAGCATGTATTAAAATATTCAATTTTTATTTATATGGATATATGGATGTGTGCATTATGCACTAATATATATTACTGTGGCCTGTTTTCAAATTTTACATCAACAGAATTATACTGTTTGCATTTACAGTAACTCACTTTTTGCAATCCATGTGTTTTCATTATTCAGGTAGAGCAGTTATCTACTCATCTTCATGATTGTATAATATTCCATTCATCTGATGAATGCAATAAAACCAATTTCTCTATTCCACCACTATAGCTGGAGACTATCTCTCCAGCTCCTGCCAAACCCCGCCAGTCCCAGAGCCCACTTATAAAATAAACACACCGACTTCTATATTATTTAAACTGCTCGGCCATTAGTTCAGGCCTACCATTGTCTAGCTCTTACTCTTATACTAAGCCCATTTTTGTTAATCTATATGTCGCCATGTGTTCTGTGGCTTTACCTGTTGCCTCTACATGATGCTCCCTGGATGGCAGCTGGTGTCTCCCCTCTCTGCCTTCCTCTCCTTTTCCTTTCTCCTCTTTGTTAGTCCTGCCTATACTTCCTGCCTGGCTACTGGTCAATCAGTGCATCGCTTTGTATAAATAAAATGCTGATTGGCCAGTAGCAAGGCAGAAAGTATAGGCAGGAAAATCAGAGAAGAGAATTCTGGGAAGTGGAAGGCTGAGTCAGAGAAATGCTGCCAGCTGCCGCCATGACAAACGAGATGTAAGGTACCTGTAAGCCATGAGCCACATGGCAACTTATAGATTAATAAAAATGGGTTAATTTAAGATATAAAAACAGTTAATAAGAAGCCTGCCATGGCCATGCAGTTTGTAAATATTATAAGCGTCTGTGTGTTTATTTTATAAGTGGGCTGTCAGACTTCCCCGGGCTTGGCGGGACTCGGAGAAAAAACTCCAGCTACATACCACTGAAGGTAGAGTTTTTCAATTTTTACTGTTATTAACAATGCTGCTGTGAAACACATGTGTATGCTCACCCTTGCACACAAGTGCCAGAGTTTCTCTAGGAAGTATTCTAGATGTGGGAATTTGATATAGGATAGAGGGATTTGTGCACTGATCTTTGTTAGGAAATAGATTAAAGTCTTACCTGAAGCACGGGAGAGTTGCAGTCTCTCCTCATGTTCCTCAACCTTTGGTCTGCCAAACTCAGTATTTGCCAGTCTGGAGCTCACTTGGAATTTTCACCAAAGTGTTGTGTGTAGATTTCATTCCTGAATTTGGGTTAAACACATTGGTCTCCTTTAATTAAATTAGGGGTGTGATTTAAAGAAAGAACTTGAGACGCTTCAAAGTTAAGGTCACTACGGTGCTTTGAATGAGAATGGCCCTGACAGGCTCATATATTTGAATGTTTGGTCAGAAGTTATTGGAACTGTTTAGGAAGGATTAGATATTGGAAGAGGTGTGTCACTGGGGGTGGGCTTTGAGGTTTCAAAAGCCCACACCAGGCCCAGTGTCTCTCTTTGCCTACTGCCTATGTGTCAGGATGTATACAAATAGCTGTCAGCTACTTCTCCAATACTGTGCCTGCCCGCTGCCTTATTCCCACCATAATGACGATGGACTAACCCTCTGAAACTGTAAGCAAGTCCCCAATTAAACGCTTCCTTTCATAAGTTCCCTTGACCATGATGTCTCTTCACAATAGTAGAATAGTAATTAAGGCAATCCCCCTGCCGTGTGGTCTGAATGAAGAAGATAAACATGTTTAAAGAGATATTCATACTTGAGTTGCCTGAGACACAGCTCTTATCTGTCAGAGTGGCCTTGACCATTCACAGACAGATCCATCTTGAACAAAATTTTTGGTTTGACATTTAAGAACTACTTAATAATCACTACTCTTCATCCTGACTCTCACTGATCTCCTCCTCTGCTGCAAGCCAGTGTCACAGCTTTGTTCTTGGGGTACAGTGACAGGTTTCATAGGGCTGAAAGGTTTAAAAAGCTGAAATAAAATGCAGGCTAAAAACATGTTCAAATCAAAGCAAAGGGGTCACGGCCCGGGCACAAACTAGCTTAGTGTCATGCACTGTGAAAAATGACTCAGGTCTCTTTGCTCTCAACCCAGTTCCGACTTTTCCTATTCTGTGTCATGGGTTAGGAAACTTTATCTGGAAAACTGAATAGTGCCTATCTTGGCCCTCGTAGGCTGAGTCACTGGGTCAATTCTTTCTGTAGCTGTACTTCTGGGGAGGTTAACAACAGGCTTTGTTTATTTTTTCAATTTTGATTGACATATCATAATTTTAAGATGTGCATCACTGTCATCTCAGGGGCCATGTAAAACCAGACAGGTAGGGCAAATGTCCCCAGCAGGTGGCAGCTAGCAAACCCTGCTCAAAGCCATGTGTTGGAGATGTACAATCTTGTTTCTGCAATTTTGATGGTAAAAGACAGAGGAAAATACATGGAGAGTCCCACTGTAATCACTGGTTCTGATTGTGAATTAGGAGCAACTGGGGAAAAAAAAACTGTTTCTATAAAGAAATTAACTATGCTGTAGGCCAGCTGTTCTCAACATGTAGGTCATGACCCCTTTAGGGGTTAAATGATCCTTCCATAGGGGTTGCCTAAGACCATTAGAAAACACGATTCATAACAGTAGCAAAATTACAGTTATGAAGTAGCAATGAAATATTTTTATGGTTGGGGGTCACCACAATATGAGGAACTGTATTAAAGGATCGAAGCATTAGAAAGGTTGAGAATCACTGCTGTAGGCAGCTTGCTCTGAAGATGGCTTAAGAAAAGCGAGTCTGACAAATTTCAGATTCCGTACGAGAAGGCTGTTATCTCACAGGCACCTTGGCACCAAATCCAAAACTAGGAATGAACATCCTCAATAATGTAGTAAAGTAGCACATCTGTGTGGAGCCCCTGACACAGGCACCTTGGGATGACAGGGTTATGACTATGCTCCATTCTTTTCTTGCACTTGAATACTGAAAACCTCTGCTGTAGCTCTTGGCGCTTCTGAAAATCCAAGTCAAGTGTGGCTGCAAGAGTATCAGACATCCCATTAAAATTCCAGTGTTCTAGGAGAGAGGTTCTCTTCAACGTGGGTGTTGTCACCGTTATCTTTTCTGGTTTATGTTGTTTGACTCAGACATTTTGAAGTATGTTGTGTTTTCATGACTTCGGCATCTTGTCTTTCCTACTTCCTGTTCTAAACACAAATCACTAACAAGATGGCTAAAGTCATGTTTTAAAAAAATTATTGCATTTATTTGTGTGTGTGTGTGTGTGTATGTGTGTGTGTGTGTGTGAATACACACGTGCCATAGCAAGCATGAGGAGGTCCGAATTCAACTTGCAGGAGTAGGTTTTCTCCTTCTACCAAGTGGGTTGTGGGAATTGAAGCCAGGTCATCAGGCTTGGTGGCAAATATCTTTTCCCTCTGATCCATTTCTCTGGCATATATATATATCTGTATATAATAATATATATATTATCTGTATGTCACAACCCACAAACCCACTTCACCCAGTGCAATCTCTGGGTTTCCAGCTGGACCTGCATTCTTCAAATACCAGCTTGTTATGATGTACAGACACTGGCATTGGAAAGTGAATAGCATTTCAGAGACTTGTGAGCCTAGAACTTGAGATTCACTTCCCAGCCCTTTGAAATAAGGTCAGCTAGATATGTCAGCCTCCTTCTCATTGATTTTGTGTCCTGTATTCTGAAGAGGCTTCTTAAAAAACTCCTGGGCTTCTGGGGCCTGGGTGTCTGGCCTAAGAACACTCCTCTTATCACACATTTCCCTGAGAGCTACCAAAGGCAGTCTTTACCAGTCCCACAAGAATGAAAAGTGTCCCTGAGAACATTCTCAGCCTGGCTCATGCTTGAATGTCTGACACTTGCATTGAATGGTTTTTGTTTGGGTGACTGAAGACGGGAGAGCGAAATGAGAAGTTAACCCTAACACGTGCATTTTATCTTACATGTCTACGGACTTATCAATTTCCTATGACTCCATCATTATGCTATGCCCTTCCTCATACAATGTAAGACACTTAGTGGTAATCGAGTAATTGATCCTCAAAGCAATTAAAACAATTCAAGAAAGTACACTAAAGTCTGTTATGAAAGTCAGCAAACTCCATTCCCAGAGAGTGCCTAACCTGTGATGGAACTCGATCATTTCTTCAGAGATGAAATATAGAGGCCTTAAAAATTAAGCCTACCATTATGGGTTTTGCCTACACCATCATACAGAGGCATCTGCAAAGGAAACAGTGCATGCTCGAGGTCAGAGAAACTCTCGGTGCCATTGTGAGAGTCACATTCACCCGTTAAAATATGCATTCCACCTCCCTAGCCAAGACCATTTGGACATTCCAGGACCGCATGTCAGTGCAGTCCCCAGTGCTGAGACATGTAGCAGCCCTGGCTGCTGAAGGCCAGAGTGAGGACAGTCGGACCATCTTACAGAGCAGCTTCCAGGAACAACTAGGATGTTTAGAATCGGTCCTAGTCACTAGCTAACCCACTCCAAAGGTTTCCTAAGTGCGACTGCACATGTGGAAAGATGTCAGGTGAAAACGTGGTGTTTTTTCTTCAAATACGACACCAACGGCATCTCTGCGCTAAGGAAATTATTTCATGTGCCTCTGTTGTTCTTCCTGTAGTCTGTCTTCCAAAACCAACAGTGAAGCGAGTTGTCCCAATGTCTAACCTTCCGAGCCAGCTTGAACAGTCAAACTCTATTTTAGCAACAACAGAAATATTTTTAATATCAAGAAAAGGACAAAGCAAATACATGGAAAATGTGAAAAGACAGTCATTCCAGATAGCTCCCTCCCAGAGATATCCCATGCTGCGTGTGGAAAAGTCCAGGGACAGGCAGTTCAACTGCTTTGACTTCTATATTATATGTTTTGTTTGCTTGTTTGTTTCTGCCTACTTGTGTGTTTTATTTTAAAACTCAAAATTGGCTTTTTAAAAATGCCCTTTCCCGAGGCTGGGTCTGTAAAGCGATTGCTGCGTGAACCTGGGGACCTGAGTTCAGTTGCCAGAGTCCATGTAAAAAGCTGGGCGTGGCAGAACACTCCTGTGATGCCAGCACTGGGAGGCGCAGAAAGATCCCTGGGCCTCACTGGCCAGCTAGTCCTGCTGAGTCGGTGAGCTCCTGGTTCCATGAGAGATTTTGTCCCCAAAACCAAAGGGGTGGTCAATAGAGAAAGACATTCAATGTCACTGCTGGCTTCCACGCACACATGTACACACATGCATGCATAGCCACACTGGTGCATGCTCACGTGCGCGCGCGCGCGCGCGCGCGCGCGCGCGCACACACACACACACACACACACACACACACACACACACCTTATTCCCCTTTCCTTACATATTCTAATGAGACACCATAATGTAGCATGTCTTATCTTCTGAATTCTGTGTCCTCTGACCTACTGTTTGATTTCTATCTGCCTGCCCTACTGACTGCCTTCTGGTCTGACATGGCTTTTCTCTCATGCCTTGCTATTGATAATGCCCTGCACCTGCTGCTGGTTTTCTTTTGACTGCTGCCAATCCTAAGGATGCTGCTCATTTTTTTTTCCTTGACTTCTTCTTCTGCTCCCAAGGTTTTACTGACTTCATATCAGTCATCAGATAAGCAGCAAAAAAGTCAGTCGATCATCAAAATGTGTAAAAACACCCAAATGTTGCTGTTGTGGAACCGTAGCGCCCAGGGGCATCTGCTCTGTGTGGCACCCCATGCAGCTGCTGTCACGCGGCTCCTGTCCCGTTTCATCGCTCCTCTCCAGTCTATTCCAAACTGTCATTTTCCAAGTCATCTCAGTTTCGAGTTTCATCTTCAACTGCTTTCATAATGGTTAGATGCTTTGCGTAGCTGAATAATGTACAGCCTCATGTGTTTAACCTTACACAGTTAGCCCCCTGTGACAATCTATGTTTCTCATAGTCAGTAACTAGTTCCAGAACTTCATCGATCTGCAGCTGTGCCTTCATGGTAGCGTTTCTGCTGGTAAAGTCCAAGTGTTTCCCTCATAATTTCTATATTTATCTAGGCTGGTATTGTGTTAGTAGCCTCTCCCTGGGACTTTCAGGACTTTTGCAGGAGATCAAAATTTGCCAACATCTCATTTTCCATGCCTATACTTTCATTAGTGGATCAGAGTGGGGTAGAGTATCTCTTGGTTCACCTGCCTAGAATCGGGCAGTTTTATATCACAGATGTGACCCATGTGGGGTCTTGGTGACATTATCTTGATTACTTTCCATACACAAGAAGATTAGTTTAAAACATTGGCACTAATGTCCTGTCAATCATAATAAATAATGACCTCAATTTCAAGTTCTCAGAACAGTTGCCAGGTATTTTGAGGAGACAGGCTCTGTGTTCAGACAGGAGTTGTGGGTGATGTCACTCCAGGATTCTTCATTGGGTGCTTTTTGAATGATTAACCCTCCCCAGCACAAAGGGATCAGGAACGCCACTAAGCTGGCCATCTATGCACCTCGGTCCCCAATCCCTGGCATGGTGCCACTCTAACCCTGGCATTACCAATCCCAATAGTTCTCTCTGAGCACCCACTCCTATTCCCATCGCTGTCCCTTTGAGGGGACAATCCTGCTATCCCTCCATGTAAAACCCTTTGGCCTTGTCCCTGCGTTTCTGGTGTCCCTGTCTTCTTCTCCCTTGTTAATTTTATTCCACACTCAGAGAGGCATCAGTGTATTCATTAATATGCTCTCTCCATTCTCTTGCTTTGCTCCTCTGGCAAAATAAACTTGCTTAAATTCCACAATTCCTATGCAGCCAAATGAGGCTGCCTCCCTTTAGTCCTTCAGCTCTGTACTCCAAAAGTCCCTGGCCACCTTATGGAATCTTAAGTCCCTGGCCACCTTATGGAGTCTTTGCTAGTCTGTTCTCACATTTCATTCCTTCTTTCCTGCTTCCATTTTTTCTCATTGATTATGATGGATGTAACACCGTACATCTTTATTTGTCTATCGTTTTCCCCATCCTTCTTCCTGCTAGAGTAAATTGCAATGTGCCCATATTTAAAATATTCCCTAGCACATAGTAGGCATTCAGTAAATTTACAATGAATGAGTGGATGACATCATTTTTTGATTTGTTGATAAATGTGAAGTTAGACTGTAGGAAAAAGTGTGTGTGGGGGTGGGGGGTGTTTTGAGAGTGAGAACATGGATCATCATGTCATTGATCCCAGAAGATGATTTCATTCAGGGTAACCCTCCTCCCCGAAAGTACCCTCAAGCACAGAGAGGTTCCCCCACCAACCTGTTCCTTAGGTTCAGCGCATGTGCCATCCTGCAAGTCTTACTGCCTATCTTCTCTCTCTGAGACCACATGCATTTTCCACAACTCCTGTCCACGTGTACATAGGGCACAGTACACATTTCTTGACCAGTTCAAAAGGTAACACCCACCCCTGACATCCATGCTATGCCCTAGGGTTTTCCTTTCAGGATTTACTCAGGCTCATGAAGTTGTGGGAGCTAAAGGGATGATGGTTTCCTCCTGAGAGAACAGCCCCATCTTTTCCTGGTGCTGTGATCAGAACACACAGAAGAACAAGATGTGACTTCCTTTGAGAAGCTGGACCCAGTGGTGCTGAAGTCATGCAAACAAATAACTACTGTGAATAGATGATCGTTCTCAGAACAGTGATGCACCACGCAGATGAGGGGGCTGGTAGCTGCTTTGAGGACTTAGAGAAGAAAGAGGTAACCTTTGAACAGCTCCCAAATGTGCAAACTTAGCCAAGAAAAGGACTAGACAGTGGGAAGTGGTCATTGCAGCCAGAACACCATGTGGAAAAGCACAGGAATGTGAACGGGCAGGCAGCATTTGTGGGTGGGAATAGCACACAACACTTCCTGGGGACCAGGGCCTCAAACTGAGGGGAATGTGGCCACCAGAACACAAAAGAATACCCTGAGTTTATGAGTGTAGACTTGGCACTGATGGCCATTCATGATAAGCAAATATATTTCATTGAGGAAGTGGCATAATCTAATTTGGGGAGTTCATTTGGAGTTGTTCACTAACCCCAACTAATTTGTATTTTTCAAACTAAATACATGATTTTATTGTTTCATAAATACCACAGGAGTTAACAGTAATGATTTTTGAAATGAAGATGAAATCATTTTTAATACTTGATATGTATTTTGATTTTGTCAAAGTGCGGTCTGGGGAACCCTTGGAGATGAATCTCCTTAGTACTTATTCAAGGGTGGACTCCAACTCTCAACCTGCTTGTCGTGAATTGATTCCTGGAAGAATAAGGTTACCATGGCTCCAGATAGCTTGAGTGTAATGAGACAGAGATTAAAATACCATGAAGGAGAGAATTTTCTGAGTCACAGTTTGGTGTGAACCAATGCTGCCATGCCAGCTTGTTACTTAGAACAAATCATCTCCAACAAGTTTATATCACATACCACAAATGGCAAAGTTCAGGGGACGAGGATCTAGCTTACCTAACATGCGTGAAGTCCTGGGGTCCACCCCCAGCATCGCATAAAGTGAGTGTGGTTGGTACACACGTGCAACCCCAGCCCTAGGGAGGTAGATCAGATGGCAGACAAGTTTGAGGCCAGCCTGGGATACACAAAATTTTATTTTAAGGACATTGAAATGGTACACACACACACACACACACACACACACACACACACACAGTGCACATACATGCATACAAATACAATTTTTAAAAAACCTAATTCAAGGTTTTCTTTTCCTTTATGAAAAGGAAACGATTCCTTATGCCCAGCTCCACACCACTTCTTATTTAGGTAGCATCACCTATCCCCTGTGGGGGACAAGATGTTTGCCAGAGTAGTGAGCAACTTTGGTGGAGCCCAGTTCAGCCACAAAAGGATGCATGCACCCTGGCTCTCCACACAGGCCAACCTGTGGACAGAAAAGTCAACGTGTAGCATGGCTCTCCAAAATCTCCCCAAACTGAACTGTACTCATTTGCCAAGGATAAATAAAAGGATCTAGAATCCAAAGACATCTGGACCAGTCCTGGAATGAAAATGAGATGGGAGAATCTGAGACAATCTCAGTTTCCTATAAATCAAAGCCACAGGCTCCTACCAGCAGTAGCTTAGGGACCCCTCGACTTTGGTGTGTCTGTGGAAATTTTCCAGCTTTAAGGTTTCTTCATCAAATGCCTTAATCATTTTGTGTTTAAAACTTTCCTCTGTTTACTCTGACTCTATGTTTTTCCTGTAAGGAAATCAAAGCTAAGTTAGTAGTTTTCCAAAAGAAGAAAAATACCATCTAAGATGAACTTAGCATGTTTATTAGTTTGAGAAAACAATAAATTGCAGGCCTTTGAATGTAAAGTAAAAGGCATTTTCTGTATTCGAGATGAACTTTTTGTTGTCCTGGACTTTCTTTGGGATGTTAATTTTGATTTTCAAAACAACTGTCCTAGATGGACTTTCTACTTTTATCATTATTATTAGCAAAATAAAACATGCACAGAGTAAAAACATAATACTCGTAACATGAAAGGCTGAGAAGAAAAGCCTGCTCCTTCTCCTGGCTGCCCCTTCCTGAATTCCTCTCCAGAGAGGAACCAACTTCAACTCAACTCCACAGCAGCTATTTCTCTCTCTCTCTCTCTCTCTCTCTCTCTCTCTCTCTCTCTCTCTCTCTCTCTCTCTCTCTCTCTCTCTCTCTCCTCCCTCTCTCTCGCTCCCTCCCTCAGTTCCCACTCCCTCTCTCCATCAACACTTACCTGTGTATAAACCCTCAGAGGAGGTGAGAACCGATGAGTCTCTCTCCCTTCCTTGACAGGTCGCTGACAGCCCCCTCTGTAGGTCTTGTACAGGTAAATCATAGCTTCTGTGGGTTCAAGAATGAAAGAGCCATGGCATGCCCAGAAGTCAGCATTCCACACTGCTCCCCACCCTACTTCATGTGACTATTACATTCCTTCTGTCCCTTTCTCCATAATGTTCCTTGAGCCTTGGAGGGAGTGATATAGATGCCCTATTTATGGTGCGACATTGAACAGTTACATATTCTTTGTATCTGACTAATTATAAACCTCTGCAGTCATGGCTGATCACTCTGACCAAAGCTGACGGCAAAAGCATTCTATAGACATAAAAGTGGCTGTTCATAAGGTAATTCATTTATCAAAACAATAGTAGTAGTTGCCCTACCAGGACCTGTTACCGCCCCAGTCACGGGCTTTGGGCTAGGTTTACAGTTTCAGACATGAATTCTTTCATCTGGACTGGGCATAAAATCCAACCAGAAAGCAGTTGGGTACCCCCATACCAGACATTCTTATGTGGTACCCCGTGGGCTCATCTTACCTGGCCAGTTAGCATTACTGCACACAGGGTCAACCACTGAGTAAGACTGACTGACGTTGTGACCAACCTTTTGACGTTGTGTTTTTATCTATAAAATTCACAGTGGAGAATTGCACAACCAAGTTAGCACACAAAGCTGCAAAAAAAAATAGTCTTATATTATGTGCATTTATGATTTTGTACTGAGTCACATGCAGCTTTCAGATGGTGGGCTGGACACACCTGGACACACCTACAGTACCCAAAGCATTTCAGGACCCTCAGGTCAACACTCAGAATGCTGCTGTATCCCCAGCAACTGACCAGTGCAAAGAAGCAGGCAGCTTTTGTACATAAGAAACATACACTTTGCCGGGGGTGGGGGGAGTGGGGGTGGGGGGTGGGGGGGCACACGCCTTTAATCCCAGCACTCGGGAGGCAGAGCCAGGCAGATCTCTTGAGTTTGAGGCCAGCCTAGTCTACAGAGCGAGATCCAGGACAGGCACCAAAACTATGCAGAGAACCCTGTCTCAAAACAAACAAACAAACAAATCCACATAATTTAAAAGATTAAATAGCTTTGGGAGGAGGTGCCCACCTTTAATCCTGGCACATGGGAGACAGACATGGACAGATCTCTGTGAGTTTGAGGCCATCTTGGGCTACAGAGTGAGTTCCAAGACAGCCAGATCTAGAGAAACCTTGTCTTAGGGGAAAAAAGATTAAACAGCATTGAAGTGTTTTCTGAAAGACCCAAGGAACCAGAATCCCCAGGCACACACTTCCCAGCATGGAGTTTGGATTTTCTACTTTTTGGTGAAGTTTTTTTTTTGCTAAGATTATTGATTTTTTTTTTAATTTTTATTCTATTTGGGGGAAGTTTTTGTGTTAAGAGTTATTTGTTCCTAAAAACACTCTCAGTAACATGGCAGGTTTTTGTTTTTGTTTTCGTTTTTTTAATGGACCCATTGGTCCACTGTAAAATTAGCTTGCTTTCACCTCTTAAGAGAAAATTCTAGAAAAACAGATGACAAAGCCAACAATGTTTCACAAGATGAGTTAGGGAATTGAGAAGAGGCAGCTATGGCCCATTGAGTGCCTCCCAGCCTAACCTGTGTGAGTCCGTGGGTCTTTTTCTAAGCCTGGGAAAACGAGGAAGGAACAAAATATGGACTCTTCATAATATAGACTCTACACACTCCATTAAGAATAGCTAAGATCGCCGGGCGGTGGTGGTGCACGCCTTTGATCCCAGCACTCGGGAGGCAGAGGCAGGCGGATCTCTGTGAGTTCGAGGCCAGCCTGGGCTACCAAGTGAGTCCCAGGAAAGGTGCAAAGCTACACAGAGAAACCCTGTCTCGAAAAAAAAAAAAAAAAAAAAAAAAAAGGATAGCTAAGATCAAGACATCCAGTGACAACTGCTAGTGCAATACCAAGGAAATGGAAAAGATGGATGGATGCTGAAAACGTGGTGCTTATCCACAAAGGAATTACACACACACACACACACACACACACACACACACACACACATGAGGAAAACTGAAATCGTGAAAACTGCAGGAAAATAGATGGATCTAGAAAGCATTACATTAACCAAAGTACCAAGCTCAGAAAGAAAAAAAAATCTAATGTTTTCTCTCATACACAGACCCGAGCTTATAATGTTCATAAGTACGCACTTGCGTGGGGTGAGTGTAGATATAGACTACAGAGCTAGACAGGAGCTCAGGAGAAGAGAATAAGAGAGGTTAATGAAACAGAGAGACCGACAGGACACGAGATGTGAAGGCTGGAAGGAGGCGATGGTGGGAGTGGGTCGAAGAGCACTAGGGGAGGGAGGTGACAGATGACAGGAAGAAGGGACACCGAGTCAACAAAAACAACTCCTGTTTGAAAACTCCACCGTCAAAAGTATGCTAATTAGAAATTTTTAAAACTTAAAATTTTTGAAGTGTTTTGGGGGAAAGAGAAGCTGGAGTTGACAGGAACAGACACACACCTCACTCTCTTGCGGCACACAAGGCTGGAAGAATGAAACAATGAAACATGGTGTTACCCACCCCAAGTGTTTATTTCCAAACACTGGAGAACTCAGAGGGCCACCTTCTTTGTCACAGTCACTCATCTGCATGCTTGCTGTCACTCAGAAACTCCAAAGCGGGTGGCTGGGTTCGTTGTCTAGACTAGCAGTACTTTATCTCCCTAGGCAGGAGCTGAAAGACGTGAAGAGTGGCAGCTTCAGTGGAGATGGCTGTGGGTGGGGCAGGCAGCCACTCTCCAGGTCCTCCTTGGCTGGAGGGCAAGCTGCCAAGGCTCTCCATCACTGGGTGGAGGCCGCTCTGCAGGGAACAGCTGGTGGGGCCTGTCTGGCACCGCTTGGCTCGAACATGGTCAGCTTTTCTTTTCAGATTCAAAAACCATTGCCTCGGGCCACTGGCTGGGCACAGAGACTGGCAGGGTCAATCATTTTAATGCAAAACCAACAGCCCTGCGCAGTAGAGTGTGAACCAGCTCCGAAGATGCCAACTTCCCTTCCCACTGACCCTGGGTAGCTGGATATGGAGAGAGGCAGAGGGGACAGCAGTCTACCTCCATATCATGAACCAGCAGAAATGGATGTGCTGTGTTAAGAGAGGAGGAGAACCTGAAAATCATTTTCTATTAATGGAAAAATTTTTTTTAAAAAAAAGTATATATAAATTTCTTGGACCTCTCAATAAACAGTAGGAATGTACGTGCCTCATTAGATCTCTTGTCAATTTACTATTTTTTTCTTTTATGTATGTGATTGTGTGGGTGAATACCACGCGTGTGAGTGCTTGCAGAGACCAGAAGAGGGTGTTGGATCTCCTGGAACTAGAGTTACAAGTGGTTGTGAGCCACCCAGCATGGATGCCGGGAGCCAAATTCAAGTCCTCTGGAAGAGCAGCATGCAGTTAGAAACCACTGAATCATCTCTGCAGCATCAAATGCTTTTCTAAGTTTAATGATGTATGGGTGATGCTTGAATGCTGTGGGATTGAGAGAAAGACTGACCAGGCTGCCTGGGCAGCAGCTGAGAAGTAATTGCCACTTGTATAGCATCTGTGCAACTTGGCACCTATCATTATGGGCATCAAATATGCCACTGATATTTCTAATGAGCGTGTTATTAAATAAGTAAAGTGTTATAGTGTCTGTGCCCATGTACAAATAACATTCAACTAGTCAACTAACATACTTGGTGCCCTCTAAAGATACTGGTAACAGACTCTGTGATTCAGTTGTGGAATTAACGAAGCATTTTCAGTCTCATTCTTATTCTGGAAGTCCAGGCCAGTTCTCTGGCGTTGGATAAACTCAGGAGGAAATTCTTGGGGGAACATAGCTAGTTTACACTGACTGAAGATAAGACCAGACAGTCACATGGCTGTCCTTTGGCAAACAGTCTTGTGCTGAACAGAGAGGGGAAGTCCCCAATGCCTGAGTTCTTCCTGAGTGCATAGCCATCTGTAAGCCGCCTTTGACTGATCCCTGATCCTCTGCAAACCACCAGAAGACAAATCTTGTTTCTTTTCTTTTTTGCGATTATAACATAATGGTGTCATCCCCCCTTTTACTGTCCTTCCTCCAAACCCTCCCATACGCCTTTCCTTGCTCTCTTACTAATTCGGGGCCTCTTCTTTCATCAACTGCTGCATGCCACAAGACAAATCTTAATGCCTTCCTCTATGAGTGAGACAACCAAGAAGCCTCCAGCAATTGACCCCAAACTCTAGTCAGAACCTGCACAGATGACCCACAGGATATACAGTAGGCCATATGTACTGGGCATGTGGTCACCGAAGTTCCAAATCTTTTAGATTCTCTACAGTGGATGTTTATCTTGCATTCTGAGGTCATAAAAAAATGAATGCACTCATTAAAAGAATGATTCCCCCTAGGCAAATTATTTAATATTCAAATGTGCTAAAGTCTCGTAACCTTGGGCAGCTTTCTGACCCCAAGGGAGAGGAAAGTCAGTATTATTAAGAACTTCCTGCTCTTTACTTCCTTGAGTTTCGGCATGAGGACACTAAGAAGTACTATGTTACTGAAAAAGGAAAAATCATAAAAATGTTTCATGAGAAATAGTCATCAGTGGAGTTGGCTTAATGATAGCTGCTGGGCATGCCGCTTTTTAAGGGAGTTGATTTCTGAATAGTAATTAATGGGTTGTATCCGTTAAAATGGTTGTGATGTTTCAGAAAAGGGTCCATCAAAATGAACGAAAAAGGTTTAACCACAGCCTCAGCATCATTTAGTTGAGTAATCTAATGACTGACTGATTGAAATGTATTTGCAAAGCTTAGATTGTGTTTAAGGGGAAAGGCCAAAATGAAAAGAATTTACGTCTTGCATACAAGATCATCCCAGGGGGCCTTATTTCGTGAGGTCCCATGCCAGGCTCTACACCATCACACAGGCCTCTGAATGGCTGCCAGAGAGCTAGCTACCCCCACTGTAGTGCTGAGTTCATCCGGTCAGGTGGAGGACCTACTTGTAGGCAATGTGTCACGGAATGGATCCTGAAGTCTCAGCCAGCAGGCAGGACTATTCAGACATACAGGCAGGCCACACCCTGACTGTCTGACTGGTTCTGGAATAGTTCTGCTAACCCAGGCAGAAAGGGAAACCTGTGGGCCTAGCTGAGGAGTCACATCGACTACACAGATGCCAGCGTACAAGAATGGGACAGGCGTGTGAAGAGAGGGTGCATGCAGTGGGACCCCTTGAAATACCTGTCCATTGAGTTGGCACCCAGAAAGATCAGACTCTGTGTGCCTTCTTCTAGGCAGCAGGTCAACTGACAGCCAGGCTTGCCCCCTAGCATCGTGCATGCCCATCTGTAAGTTTTAGGATTGCCAAGAGTTCGTTATTCCTACACTAATTTCTGCCTGTAGCACTTAGGATTATAATGGAGTAAGTTAATTAAATGTGGAGGGAAAACTTGATTAAAGGAGTGGGTACAAATGTACTTTTATGAAAACAGGATTGAAATATTTAATAAAAATAAAATTGAAGGGCCAGAGAAGTGAGTGGCTCAGGGGTAGGAACATCATGTAGAATACTCAAGAATCTAGTCCCATCCATAACACTGCAACAAAACAATAATAATTACCATTAATATTATTTATATAACAATTTTTGTTGCTGAAAGGTTGCTTTTCTAAAAGATGTGCCTGAAACAGCTTTTTAAAAGTTAGAGAAAAACACATCAATTGAGATTAAATCTTGGGTCTGGAGAGATGGTTCAGTAGTTCAGAGCACTTGCTGTTCTCCAAGTTCAACTCTCAGAACCACCTGTAACTCCAACTTTTGGGAACGATATGTACTTTTCCGGCCTCTGAAGATACCCACACCCATGCAGCATACATATACATACACACAAATACATAGAAATGCTTTTTAAGTGATGAAATTTCTACTATAAATTCAAACATTTGCTAGACATTAAACAGCTTTTAATTTTCTACCATCATTAAGGACGTTAAACAAAACTATGACCCTCTAATAAACAAGAAAGCTAAAATGACATCCATTTGGGTTTCTTAATTTTAATGCTGCAATCAGATAAAAACATATGCTCGTTTGGAGGTGACATGTCAGCCTGCATGCAATCTACTTTTGAGTTATTAGGTGTGTGTGTGTGTGTGTGTGTGTGTGTGTGTGTGTGTGTGTGTGTACTCATGTGCCTGTGTATGTATGTGTGTCTGTGTGCGTTCATGTGTCTGTGTGTATGCATGTGTTTGTGTGTGTCTGTGTGTGTATATGTGTGTGTGCGCACATACAAGTAAAGAAAGGAAGAGGGAAAGAACAGAGACAGGGAAATAGAGTGAGGAATTATTCCAACAGCTGCTGAGCTTAAATGAGACATTATATAACTTTATTGTACTGCTTTTCAATTCTCAGGAGGGCTTAATGTTTTTCCAAAATGTTTTCAGTCCAAGAAACTAACAAATAATTGAGTTTGTGTTGGTTTTAACATGTTAAAATAGCCAAAGGCTCTGGCTTCACTTTTTTGTCTCCCCAATCACAGTTACCCCCACAATAGCCATCTGACTCCTGGGTGGAGGCCACAGAAGTTTCTAGGGAGAGCTGAGCTTGCTTTACCCAGCAGTGCTGCATTAGAGGATTGCTTGACCACGTGCATGGTCATCTGGCGATTGGAAGGGTCTGCACTTGGATGTGCTGGGGCGAGGTCTTTTGCTCCACCCCTTGGCATTCCTAGAAAAGGGAGAAGAGACAGAAGGGGCTGGTGGATAAGGATCCAGGCCCTCCCGAGGCTGTCCTGTGTTTCTATCTGTTTCTCTCTCCTCTATCCTTCTATCTAAATCTCTTATCCTTCACTCCTCAAGAGTAACCTGGGGTAAAATGTGGGAGCAGGTCTCCCAACTGGGCTCCCACACGCCTGTGCTTTAAAATTCCAAGTTCAGGGTGAACCATAAACTTCCATCCCATCAGTACAGCATTTGTTCAGGAGATACAGCACAAATAGGACATTAACATGAACAACATGGGCAGTTCCTTCTCTTTGGGACATGCAGCCATCAGGCAAATGTACATTAAACATGTAACTACAAAGTTCCACAGGGGTGGGTAAGAGAGGAGATGTGGCCTAGACTAAAGGAGATCAGCAAGGATGTGCTCACTCAAGCTGCAAGGGATAGAGGCTGAACACAACTGTTACTCAAAATAGATAGATGATGAGAGAGAGACACAGAGACAGAGACAGAGAGACAGGGACAGAGAGAGAGAGACAGAGAGAGACAGAGACAGAGACAGAGAAATGGGTAGACAGACAGACAAAAGTAAATAGAACAAAAATGAATTAAGCCTGCCCTGTGACCCCATTTAATATTCTGTAGATTAGAGGGTGTTCAATATACCCTTCCTTCCCTGGACCAGATGCTCAGGGTCCATGTGTCTGTGGCTTGTGAGAGGCAGAGCTTCTTGCTATCTATTAAGGACAGTGGCTAGGGAACTCTTTGCATACTGTACTTGAGAACAGTGGCTAGGGAACTACATGGATACTCATGTCAAGTTCACTCAGAAATGGGGTTCTCAACTGTGAGAAAGGAATCACTACCAACAAGAGGCCTTCATGAAACAGATTCCTGGGAGCTGGCCCCAAAGTTTCTGATTCAATTAGTCATGGGGCAGAGATGAGACGACATGGATGTTCAGGGAACCCATTGCTAATAAGAGTGCCATTAAACACATGACTGACATGATGCAGACAGTTAAAAATCTAGAAAGACAAGGTTGAGATAATTAAGACACCTTTGAGGAAAACAGCAAAGATCTGGTCTTCTGAGAATATCAAATAACCAAAACTCAGGGAGACTATCAATGCCTCAGCTACTTCCCATTCATAAAAATCACAATGTTGATGAATGGGGTGAGGGTGGGAAGAGTGAAAATCATCACCCACTTGCCTCCGTGAATGGCAGAAAAGCCTCCTATCATCACCTCAGGAAATACATTCAGTTAATTATGTTTTGAGACTCTTTTTCTTTTCAGTTACACAAATAGAATTCCCTGTTTTCTTTGCAATTTACCTACCAGCCTCCCAGACTTGTTAGATCATCAATTACCAATTGGTCTTATCAATTATCAACCATTTTTCTATAGAAGCAAACTAATTTTTGGTTAGTATTAACTAAAGGAAACAAAAAGGGAAAGGTTCATATAGGACCATAGGACATATCATTTATGTCAAAGTACATACCAAATCTACCACTTCTGTTTATCTCCTTGTTTTTCCTGTAGGTGAGTATTATTTTTTAGAGTTGATTTGTACATAATTTCTAAGGGCTGAATTTGTAGATTTGTCAATGTGACTAGATAGGATAGAATTTCCCTAGCTCAGTGCCGTATCTTCCATTCTTGACATAAGAAAGAGCATTCTGATCTCAACATAGTGAATGAATGTTCTCAAGACACACAGTGAACATTGACATTCTTATAGGTAGAAAGAGAGACCTAGTTGAGAAGAAGAAAGACAGTAACACAGGATAACTTCGGCAGGACCTGGGTCAATACTCAACAGCCCAGAACACTATTCAAAAGGGCTTTTTATAACAATGCCTCAGGGCGAGGCAAAAGACCTCCCCCTTGCTAGATACAGCCAGGTGTAGACTCTTCCAAACACCTGGTACCCAGAGCCATGGTCCAATCATCCTCTTATGCAGCCCTCCTGGTAAAGCAAGCTCAGATCTCACTAGGAAACCTCTGTGGGCTCCCTCATATTTTTATTAATGAATTGCCAGTGTCATGTGCATCATGAGTTTAAGTGTCCAAGGTTCAGAGAACATAAAATAGATTGTCCTCTCTTGCTCTTTCCAGGGCTGCGTCTGCAAAGGCAAGGGCCAGTGCTTCTGCATGGGGACCAAAGGGGAAAAGGTAAGAACAGAACTTCCCGCTGCCTCTTCACACTGCAGATGCCTTGAGTCGGTCACGCTTTGCCCTTCTGTAGCGGAAATCATCACTACGTTACTGAGTCCCCTAAATCCACGTTTAAAGTAATTGTATATAACCATTAACCTTACACAATGTTGAAAGCCTTCTAGGAAGCTTGGGCTACTCCGGCTCCCTTGTGTAAATACTGGCAGTTACACTGTAACTCTCTCGGCTGAATAAGTAGCAAGTTGGCAGAAAAATGACATTTTAAGAAGCCTCCCTAGCATACACTATATTTATGATGTTGCTAAACATGAGAGAAGAAATTAGAGCAACTTGATTCTCTCGCTTCAATATAAACATTGAAACCCACAGATGCGGTGCTGCAGCACTGGAACAAGACCGCCCCCTGGTGGCAACTTCCAGTAGCAGCACTCCAGTCAAGGGGGGAAAAAAATCAAAGCTCCATTGCAGAATTCAAAGTAAAAAGAACGCTGTGAAATCTCATCAGCTCGCTCCATTAACTCGCAATTTATGACAATTAAGACAGGGGCAGAGCTAAAGTGCTTTTGTTTGTTTACAAAATCCTTCCTCGGAGACATTCATTAATTGTTCAACAATATCGAAGGGTAACCATTAAAAAAACATTCCAAAGAAAGCACATTTTAGTTCATTTGATAAGACAGTTTATATATAACTACATGCTAATTATAATAATTGCTTTATTTATAGATATTATGTCTATAATTCACTTGTACTAGCCGCCCCCCCCCTTCCCCAGGAAGCTATGAATGTAGCCTGTTCACATTTGCTCTGGAATGCACTCCCTTTGTTCTTGAACTTGCATTCAGGCATCTATTGAGTCGCAGTTGTATGCACGATGCAGTCCGAAAACGTGTGAAAGTAACTGAGCTGTGAGAAGGGTCTAGCAAATCCACTTCTTTCTCTGGTTTATTGGGTGTGCTTGCCTATATATAAGCGTAAAGTAGCAAACTTTTGATCTTTTCTGTGGCTTTATTTACTTATTTATCGCATTTGCCAACTGTAACAAAACTGACCAACTTAACTAGTGGCCTTGACTGCTAAAGACTATTCCTCAGTATTCACACTCATGGGAAGGCTTTTGTTGGCCAAACTCTATTTTACTCACTTCTACCGGGCACTTACCCACAGCACCACCTAACTCCACCTACCAGATCATTTGGCTCACACTTCGCAGTCTGCTGCCCTTGACACCTCTCCTGCGGTTCCTATGGAAACAGCTGACTGGGGGACTCCCTGTGCAACAAAACCATCTCTCAATTGGGTACCTCCATGGTATTCTATCTTCATTCCATCATTACCAAGACCTCAAAACCATGGCCTTCCACCTCATCCTCACCATCTCCACCCCTTAATAAACACACTCCACTAACCTTAATTTTCTAACCGTACTGTCTTTCGGTCCCTTTCCTTCTAACCTCTATCCCGAGTAGTAGGCTTACTATCTTGGAAAAGTTAGTATCTACAAGGACATGAGCATCACCCTGAAGCCTGTGGGCATGTGTTACTAGATGGTGGCTTTCCTAGGAGCTGGGTGCTAACTATTGACTCCCTGATCCAAGGGACGAATGTCACAAAGAGAAGGTTGTGGTAAGGCAGAATGTTTTGCTGGTTAATTGCCCCTTGTTTCTTATGTCATTTTGGTTTTAATAGGGGGAGAAAGGCTATCCTGGGCCCCCTGGTTTTCCTGGCCAGAAAGGATTTCCAGGTCCTGAAGGCTTGCCTGGACCACAGGGACCTAAGGTATGTCACCCCGTGAGCTTGGTGAACCCTCTGCCCACCTAACCCATCTTCATGCCCACCACATAGGCCACTGAGGCCCTGAAGACAATTCCCCATCTTAGTCACCTGGTGGGTGAAAAACCGATTCTTCATTTCCTGTCTTAGCTGAGCTTCCAGAACTGCATTCCTACCCATCCAAACCCCATGTGGTTCCTACCCATGAATCTGGCCAAGCTTGTCTTACATGGGAGGATGAGTCTTCCTCCTTCACTGAAGATCTGTCCCTCCACCTGTGCCCTGACACTGGGATTCCCATCGTGACCTTAGTCCAGGAGCATGTCCTTTATAAGGACCTTTGAACTTTTGATGCTGAACCTTCTCTTTTAGTGCCGAAACATGCAAATACTTTTCTACAGTGGCATATAACGTCATCTAGATTCTGTAGTTACCCTAATCGAGGGATTGTCATCCTCTCCTTGTCTTTTCTGTAGGTCAGGTTCTTGAAGAAATAGTTAATGTGGTACCTGTAGATCACCTGCTCTTCTCCCCTTACCAGTGACACTTTGTCTTCGGCTTCCATCCCCTGAAAACATTTCTGCAAACCTCCCCAGCAACCTCCAAATGGCCACTGCAAGGGTGTTTTTGTGTCTCTACTTGACATGAACCTCTGCTCTGATTCAAATTGAGTAGGATCTAGAGACATCTGTCTGCCTTTGGTTTTGGAAGTCCCCTATGCCTCATTCTCTTCCTTTCTCCCCATCCACCACTTCCTTTGGGGAGGGGAGTCTGTTGAGCATCAGGCTTCCAAGGTCTGTAACAGAGCTTGCTACCCTTCACACTTGTCACGCATCTTTATCCTAAAGACTGTGATACACAAAGGGCCTTGTTTCAATAAATACCCGAGAGGATTTACTAAGTAACTGTGAACCACTAGGTCTGCTGGCCATACCTTCCTGCTGGGGACATTATCTGGACATTATCTGGAGCTGTCAGGCATACAAACTCCCCTGACTACCAGCCTCCAGCAATCTGTGAACTAGTAACCAATAAAAGATCATTGTAATTGATCTCTGTGGAGCCTTTCAAAATTCCATACTGTATTGACATATTTATTAAAATAATACCTAGAACACTTAAATGATGTATTTACTCCATGCCAAGCACTGGCCCGATTATTCCTTCCTGCATTTCATTTATTTCTCACATTGACCCTGTGATGCATACACAGAACTCAAGGAATTCTTTTTGCTTACCACTTTGTTATAAAGGATGCGTGTAAACAGACAGACAGGTAAGAACACAGGGTTCACTGAAGGTCCCAGAGTAGGCACTTTCATCCTACTCTGTGAAGTGTGTCGCCCATCTGTCCAGAGCTCTGTAATCACTTCAGGCTGGGGCATTCTTTCAGACTCTTCCTCTAGGAGACAGGATCCACTCCTCAACCAGACTCTGCTCCCCTGCTTCCTAGACAATGGGGCTGTAGCCAGACTCTCCAAGCTTCTAATCAGGGTTTGGCCTATCTGGTGACCAGCCCCCCAGCCAGGAGCCCCCCAAAAATCTGCTCATCAAAAGATGTGTCGGTAATTCTGAGGGCTTTGGGAACTCTATATGAGGAGTCAAATATTAAGTAACTAGAGACAATCATGCTCCCCATCTCTAAGGAAGAATGAAGGATCATGGGAGCTATAGGCCAAACACTAAAAGCAGAGACAAGTATCTGTTTACTACACCTAAGCAACCAAAGCCATACTTACAGTTTACAAAACCAAGCCTGATGCCCAAGAATTCTACCATTTCTGTCTGTCTCGTCCAGGTAAATGTTCTCTTTCTCCATTTCTTCTTCTGGTGCTAATCTTGAATTAGCTAGGATGGGGAAATGGCTTGGACGGTAGAACGTGCTGGCTTACAAGCATGAGGACCTGAGTCCAAATCCCCAGCATCCACGGAAAAGCCAGACATAGCAATGGGCATCTGTAACCCCAGGCCTGGGAGCAGAGGGACGGAGACAGGGCATTCACCGAGCTCACTGGCCGGCCAGCCTAACTGAACTGACAGACTCTCAGTTCAGTGAGAGACTCTGGTTGAAAGCATAAGATGGAGGACGGCAGAGGAAGACACCAAATGCCAAATCTGGCTTCCACACACATATGTATGTGTACGCACACACACACACACACACACACACACACACACTTTTAAAACATTAACTCCTTTCAGGGCTTGGACTTGCATTTCCCTTTGCTTCACTGGGAAAGGATTTTTGATGTGTGAAGCCTGCAGGCAGACTAGCCAAGAACTCCTTTCCTCGTTCATTCTCTATACCCCACTCTGCTCACTTGCCTTCAGCACCCCTTTACGAATACCATTGGCAATTAGAGTTGTTAGCACCATGGTGCTTCCTGTGGATTGCATGATGTACAAATATTCCATTAAACTAACCCAGAAAACAGCCGTCATGTCATGAGATCTTATTTTCAAACATAGCTTATAGGACCATACAGCCCCAAAGGGGAACTTGACCGAAGGCAAACAACCAGAGAACAATAAAATCTTGCCAAAGCTTCCTTCCTCAGAGTTATTTTCTGCACAAGAAGATTTACTACAGGAAAGTAAAACCTGCAAATCTGCCTTCTTTTCTGCCCTCTGCATAACACAAAACAGCTCCCACGGGGGGGGGGGGGGGGGGGGCAGGAGATACAGCCTTGAACATGGCCTTGCACCCAGGAATTCCACCTCAGAAGGGAACGGCTAACTTTGGCCTTGACGGTTCAGCCTCAGAAGACTATGTAACATCCCTTTCTCAAAAAAAAAGAGAAAAAACCTGAAGTGCTGCGGAATGATGGAAACAGCTTTTTGACGATGCTGCTCTCACAGCTAATGGCTTCGTTAAAAGATTCTCCATTTAAGGCTATTTGCTATGAAAGGGGGCCTCAAACAGAGATTCATTGTGCGCTGGGAGCAACATCGTCTGTGGTGCAGGGAGTCCTCACTGTTATTTATCTACTCCTACCTGGCAGGCACATTTCGTTAGGAAGTGTTTCTCCCGCACAGACTTGCCAGCTGCTGCTGATCTCCTTTGCTGTTGGAACCATGGTGTCCTTCCTTATCAGATCTCAGCAGCTGCCAGGTCTTTTGCAGGCTCACAGCGCTTTCCAGTCAGTACAGGAGAAGTCCAACGGAAGCCTGTTGAAATGGGGATTCTCTCTCGGGCTGGGGAAATGGCTTAGAGGTTAAGAGTACTGACTGCTCTTCCAGAGGTTCTGAGTTCAATTGCAGCAACCACATGGTGGCTCACAACCACCTGTAATAAGGTCTGGTGCCCTCTTCTGGTCATACATGCTGTATACATAATAAATAAATAAATCTTAAGAAAGAAAGAAAGAAAGAAAGAAAGAAAGAAAGAAAGAAAGAAAGAAAGAAAGAAAGAAAGAAAGAAAGAAAGAAAGAAAGAAAGAAATGGGGATTCTCAATTTCTCAATCAATATGCCTGGGAGGAGGAAAAGGGCGGGGCTGTTTGTACTTATGGCAAGCTCCCAGGTTGAGGCCAAGTCACTGGTCATTGGTGCCTGATCCTACTTTTGAGTAGCAAGGGTTTAAATGCGGTTTTGTTTGTCTATTCTGATTGCTGCTTGGTTGGAAGCAGCAAGGGATCAATATACTAATAGATATAATAATCAATGTAATAATCACAAGAGCAAAACTGCTCACTGTGGAGACAAACCTAGGGCCTTGGATGCGTAGGTGTCAATCCACCAAATCGTTTTTTTTTTTTTTTTTTCTACTGACTTCTCCTCTTTCCACTTGGATCTAGGGCTCTCTCGGACTTCCGGGACTCACTGGCCCCAAAGGCATCAGGGTTAGTAGTCCCACCCATCCGTTCTGATTGTTGGTTGAACACTCTTCTTCTAACGGCAACCGTTAGTCACCTGTCAGAGAGGAGGAAGGACATCGTGTCTGGCTCCACCAATGGAGTTGGAGAACAGGAAAACGAATCCACTGGCTGAGACCAAAATAAGAGTCTCCACCTTAGGGACAGATGTGCAGTGATGGGGAAAGGGCCCGAGAGAAACTTCCTAGAGAGATGGAGATGTTGCTCCTGGGTGAGGGAGGAGTGATGCTGAAGTAGCCCTGGGTACCGCAGCCCTGGCCATGCATGCCTAGCATCGCACCACTCTGGTGCAAAAATTGGGAGTTAGAGATAGTGTGAGCTACATAGCAAGACTCAAGGAAAGGAAGGAGGGAGGAGGGAGGGAGAGAGGAAGGGAGGGAGGGGGGAGGGAGGGAGGAAGGGAGGGAGGGAGGGGAGGATATATATATGAACATCTCCCATGCTTTTCACATAAACATTTTACTATACATAAAATACACCTTAAACATGAATTTCAGCCAGGTGTGGTGACTCACATCTACAACCTCAAGCACTCAGGAGGCTGAGGCAGGAGGATTGCTGTAAGTTCAAGGTTGGACTGCCTAGTAATATTCCCAGGCTAGCCTATAGAGTGAGCCCTTGTCTCCAAGAACAAACACAAAAGAATCCCCCCACAGCCCAAGCAACCGTGACAACTCCCTCTTCAGAGTTTTATAAGGTAAAGCTTTCCACAGGGGAAAGTGCCCGTGGCACAAGCCTGAGTTCAATACTGGGAACCTACTTTATATATATATAAAAAAAAAGCCAGATTCAGTAGTGCACAATCCCAGCACTCACATCCAAACAGACGGCGGCTATGGGAGAGTTGGCTGGCTACCCTGGAATGTGCAGCATGGCGGAAATACCGAGAGGCCCAGCCTCAACAAGGTGAAGAAACAGAAAAAAACTTACGAAAAGTCGTCCTCTGACCACCACAAGTATGCTGTGCACATGTGTCATAGGACTACACACAGGCACACAGACAGACAGACAGACAGACAGACACACACACACACACACACACACACACACACACACACCAGGTCTGTAGATGGGAGGCAGGGGCAGAAAGTCATGAGCTCAAAGCAGCCTGGGATATGTAGATGGTACGTTTGAGACCAGTCTAGGATATACACACAGCTTGACTGACCCTCACCAAACAAAACAGAAATCTAAAGGCTGAGTAAAGGCCAGATGGATAAAGGTCTGTCAAGCCTTTTTGTTTGTTTTTTCTAATCACTTTTCGATATATTCAATACATAGCTACAAAAAAAAATGATCATTGAATTGGCAAATAATTTTATGTTTATAGGATGAACATTTTTAACTGTTTTTCCCTCTACCCCCTCCTCTTTTACTTATATTTAGGGGATAACTGGATTACCAGGATTTTCAGGTCCTCCTGGACTTCCAGTAAGTAATGACAAGCATGTGTGTGTGTGTGTGTGTGTGTGTGTGTGTGTGTGTGTGTGTACATTTGTATATGTATGTGTAATGTGTGTATGTATGTATGTATATTTTTATGTGTCTCTGTGTATGTGTATATATGCATGTGTGTATGTGTGCATGTATGAATACATTTGTATATGTGTGTGTGTGTGTGCTCCTGCTTACATGCTCATCTTAATGAAAATGTTAAAATAGTCACACAAGGAAACATGTCTGACACACTCTTTACAAGAAGAAAATACACCCTAGGATTGAGCATGGCCGAGTGTGGACTTGTGTGACACACGTGCAGAACTGAGTGGAGGCCATAGAACAAAATAGGACGACCCTGTTTGTAGCAGAGAACAATGACCTCGTTCTCTTCTGTGTTGGTTCCTTTCCTCTTCCCTCCCTTTCTCTCTCACTTAGAACAGCATGTCATGTGACCCCATTTTGTTTTCTAGATTTTTATCTAAAATAGCCACAGCTCACCCAACAGTCTTTATCTTAATTAGCATGTTTTGTTTGCCATGATATTTAAATGAAATTTAAAAAAAAACTACAATTTAAGTTTGCTGTGTAAACATTTAAACAACCATTTCTAGCTAATAGTCATTTCAAATCATCTGTCAATTCCCTTGAGTCCTGAGCCTTGTGGAACTGCCTCTGTCTTTGTCAGTGAGTCTTGCTCTCTTTCTAGGGCATCCCAGGCCACCCTGGACCTCATGGGCTGGCTGGTTTACCAGGATGCAATGGTTCTAAGGTACGTCCCGCCTGCACAGATAATTAATGAGAGCATTGCTGAGCGCGTAAGTCAAGAAGAAGCTGTAGTGAGATGGGAATGGACTTTCGGGAAGCATTCTTTTCATCAGACCCAACAGCATGATTTCAAGTAGGAACTGCTGCATTTTTCCTTATGTATGGTTTCAAGGGAGTTTTCCCATGGGTTCCCACAGACACTCAATGACTTACTCACGTCAGGGGTTGCAGATATCAATCAGAGACTAAAGCTTTGAGTACAAAGTGTCTGGAAAGGAAAGCCTGAGTTTTGCTGGGACCACTTGCCTCCTTTGTGTCCTAACTGAGTCCTCCCCTCCCCTCGAAGGGTGGCCACAAGCAAACTAATTACTAAAGTTCCAAGAAGCAGCAATTAAAAAGTTCTCGGCACAATTAGGCTGCCATTTATGAACAATTTGAGAAGCAGTAGACCCTGATCTTATTGTCAACTAAGATAATGGGTTTCTGGCCCTCAGCCTTCTGAGCTGTAGCCATCAGGAATTTGAATTGGTTTGCCTAGATTTGCCATGGCTGGATTGGAGGGGTGACTAGGGGATAGCTATCCTCATGGGCTGTTCTAGCACAACTAAGAATTGTGACAAACTTTCCATGTCTTCTAGGGTGAACAAGGATTCCCAGGCATTCCGGGGACACCAGGCTATTCAGGGCTCCCAGTAAGTTTGCATCCCTAACTCCACATCATGGACATAAATGTTGGATGAAAGCAGTCTATTCCATGGGCCATGCACACAAACCTCTCATGACATTGGGAAGGCTGAGTTATTACCAGACATTGGAGAGAGAGGGGAGAGAGAGGAGAGAGGGAGGGAGGGAGAGAGGGAGGGAGGGAGGGGGGAGGAAGGAAGGAAGGAAGGAAGGAAGGAAGGAAGGAAGGAAGGAAGGAAGGAAGGAAGGAAGGTAGGGAGAAGGAAGGGTGGGCTATGAGATCAAGTTTAGACATTAAGGCTTTGTTTTACTTTTGATGCATCTAAATAAAGATATATAATAAGCCGACTGACTGGAGGAGAGGATGTGAGTCAAGCTTCTAGCAATTCAGAGAGAGCAAAGAGAGCAGCGATATGGAGGTCAGACTTTACTCCAGCACGTAACTTCTAAGTCAAGGGGAATGAGCAGGAAAAGAAGAAAAGGCCCCAATAGTGGAGAGAAAACCAGGAAGAGCACAGAATGGAAGCCCCAGGGAAGATGTATTTCAGTGAAGGATGGGGCAGCCTGGTGCCGCCAAAAAGTCTTGAAATACAAGGACTGATGTCGTGGTCTTAGTCAATGACTTGGAATCATTGCTGACCTTGGAAAGCAGTGTTTCCATGGCAGGAAGGAGCTGGGGGCATATATGGAACTAGGGAGTAGGTGGGAAAAGAACAGGATATAAATTTGCAGGCAAGATGGAAGAGACACTTGTCTGGATTGGAGGGAGGCAGGAGATGAAGAAGAAACTGTTGAGCTGTTGAAATGTGGAGATGTGAGTATGTTGAAAGCCAGTAGCAAGAATATTGTGGGGCCAGCAGGCAAAACAAGGGAGTGGAGACAAGGTCAAGGGTACAGATTTGTTTGGCCTCTGGTGGTTAATGCGTTGCTTCTTTCCCAGGGTCCTCCTGGTTTGAAAGGACAAAAGGTAAGTCATCTGTCAAGGACTATTTTACTGAAGATCTCTAACCATATGTATGAAAAGGACTTCAATTAATTAATGAAATCTAAACTACTACAAACTGACCTCATAAACCAGGTCTTGGTATTAATAATTCAAACACCATAGAAATTAAAACATGGCACTGTCTCCTATTAGTAAATTCCTCTGGCTCTTGCCATAGACAGGTCTTTGGAATGGTTAATATCATCCTTTAAGGAAGGAGGATCTAGAGGAAGGAAATTGACCTCATGTTTGAGAGTCCACATTCTAGGTTAGGAATTACTCCCAATTTGAGTATTATTGGGAAATGATTTATTATTCTTTTTCCTCACAGTACGTTGGCAGTTCTTTAAAAATAGTATAAAAGTAGGAGGAGGGGCTTGTGAAGCCACACCCCCACCCGAGGCTCTGTAGGCAGCTAATGGTTGCTGGGGAAAGAGAGAGATTTTCCTCTGTGGTGTAGCCACTGGTGAGCTATCCATGTGCCTTTAAATAGCCCCTCAGCCATGGTCCTATAAGAAACGTTAATTAAACTTAAGGCTCATCCACACATACACAAAAATGTTGGGGGGGGACATGAGAGTATGGGGGGACTATAATCAGCAGGAGTGTGAGAGGAATGGGGTTAGTGAGGGGTGAATATGATCAAAATGCATTATATATACAAGTACATAAATGTCACAATGAAACTCATCATAACACATATAGGCTAACAAAAAATATTAAGCAGTTCTTTGAGTCCTTCAAAATGGAATAACTGCAAAACTTCAAAACACTTCTCTGTGTATATATCCTCCCACACACTCATCGTTGAGGAGGTACGACCTTCAGTGAGCACTTAAGGGGGGAGGGGGATTGAAAATATAAAGTTGACAGGGGTTGATGGTAGTCTCTGTTTTCAAGGGTGAGCCTGCTCAAGGAGAAGACAGAGAATTCAATGGAAAAGGTGACCCTGGGCCGCCAGGGCTGCCAGGCTTCCAGGTACAACACTTCCTGAAGGAATTCATATTCATATTCATATCATATTCATATTCTGTATCTCCCTCCCTCCTTCCTCCCAGCTCTCTCTTTCTCCTGTCTTTCCCTGTCTATAATGTCCACCTCACATATGGTTCTAACATGGACCCCATTAGCAGAAGCAACATGCTGATATGCAAATGTGGGCATCTTTTAATCTCTTCTTAAGTTCCCGTCACCCTTCTCAAGTTTCTCTGTATTGGCTACAATCAAGGATGGGTTTACACCATGCATTGACCACCACTTAAAACTGGAGCATTAAAGAACATCCTGGTTCCAGTATTTACACAGCATCTTTAAGAGTTTTATTGAAGCGTGGCTCTCTCCCCCTTGAACCTTAAATAGTTTGCTTCACTAGTTCGTCTGTAGCTAGCCTGGAGGTGTTCCATAATAGATCCAATGAGACACAACTATTTGGGACTTGTGTATGCTTTGGGATTCAGAAGTTGAGGCTGTGAGTGTGCTCATACGGTAAGCCAGGCCAACAGACCTAAGCTGTGAAATTGGGCTAGGAATCGAAGAGCCACAGGAATGTGGCTAGAAGCAGTGATGAGCTTCCGAGAAAGGCATGGGAAAGGATGGCTCTTGATCCTTTGCATAGGAACCAATCGCGCAGAAAGGAGAGTAGAGACCCGGAACATGGATATCTCCTGTCAGTGCAGTTCTTAGATGCCAGTTACTCGGCAGGATTATTTCTAGGCTCTAGGACCCAGATGAGCTAGAAACCAGTTCTAACACACTTGTCCTCAAGGAGTCTACATTCTAATGAGTAGACAGAAAAAAAATATCAGTCAGTAACTGTACCATGTGTTACACAGTAATGAATGCTAATGTGGAAAATAATGCTGAGAGCGGGGAGAGGAAATATTAATAGGGAAGAAGGGCCCCAGCTTTGGACAGACAGAGAGGGAGCCCAGAGCTCCAGTGGCTGGATCCGAGGTTCTGATCCAGCAGGGAGGCCAGCCTTCTGAGAAGGCCAGCTGCGTAGAGAGATAAGGAAGAGGTGAGTCATATAGGTATAAAGAAAACTAGGCAGGAGAGCTGTGGGTGGGGCCAGCCCTAAAGGAGGAGGAGAAACACTGTCTAAATACAGGGAGGGAGGGCAGGAAAGACAGGAAAGGAGAAAGAGAGGGGGAGAAAGAGAGGGGAAAAAACTGAAAACTGCCCCCAAATCAACAAGTGTTGCTGGCCATGCTCCTGTGTGCAGTAGCATCAGGATGTCCCAGGTATCTGTTGCCTACAGCAACGAGTTTAGAGCTTACTATAGTAGGTTACAGTCACTTGGAGGGGAGGCAATATGCTCTTCTGATTTCATTAAACCATCACTATGTCTAACTAATGGGCTTTGGTGGTATTTGACAAGTACATTAAATTCACTCTTCTCTTAACTTCAAGGGTTTTCCAGGCCCCCCAGGTTTTCCAGGGCCTGCTGGTCCACCAGGTCCTCCAGGAGTTTTTGTGAGTATGGAGTCCCTGGTGCTATGCATTCTCAGTGTATACACAGGTGATGGCAAAATGTTTTACAGCATTCTGTGGCTGGATGTGATTCCTGCTGTAACATTTACTTATGGCTTTTCTAGGGTTTTCCAGGCGCTGTGGGACCCAGAGGACCAAAAGTAAGTCTACGTTCCTAAGTTGTAGCAGTCAGAGCACCCTAGCCAGTCCCAAAGCCTAGAAGACTACTGTGGGTACCTCCCAGGGATCACAGGAGTCTCAGCAGGAAAGGGGACAGGGCCAGCAGTAACTGGATCCCTGACACAGAACACTGGGAAAAAGCAAAGCTTTCTAATGGATAGGTGTCTATTGCTAGGAACCCTGCTTTATCTCATCAGTTCTTGTAGTGGGCTGCTGTACAAAATCCATTTGACCTTATATGGCTAAATGAAGCAAGACCTTATGTGATCTTAGGTGTTTCTATTTTTAAAAAATCAAGTTGTAGTTTAAGGATAAAAATGTTGAAAGAATAAAAAATTAAATTAAATTAAATTTTAAAAATGTTGAATCCTGAGCCGGGCGGTGGTGGCGCACGCCTTTAATCCCAGCACTCGGGAGGCAGAGGCAGGCGAATCTCTGTGAGTTCGAGGCCAGCCTGGGCTACCAAGTGAGTTCCAGGAAAGGCGCAAAGCTACACAGAGAAACCCTGTCTCGAAAAACCAAAAAAAAAAAAAAAAAAAAAAAAAATGTTGAATCCTGACCTGATGTACAGGACACTCCCCAGTGTGCCCTCACATTTATTGCTTTGTTGACAGATACACACAAGCAGTCTCTCTGTCCCTCTCCCCGTCCCTCCTCCCTGCTCCCCTTCTTCCCTCTTCCTCTGTCTCTCATAGGTTCAGGTTCCTTGAATGGCAGCTGAGTCTTGAAATCTCTTGATTCCCCTGCAGCTTCCTACACTAACGAGACAATGAATGTGAGGGTTGTTTTTCTCATTGTTGTGACCAAGTACCAGACTAAAGCAATTTGAGGAAGGAAAGGCCTGTTTGGGCTCCAAGTTTGGGGGGGCGGGGGCAGTCCATCAAGTAGGAGGTCGTGGCAGCAGGAACATGGAGCTGGTCAAGCTGCATCCATAGTCAGAAGGAGAGGGCAATGAATAGCATTGCTCGGGCCTTCCTCTTTCTCTTCAGTCTGGGGCACAGCATGGTGCCATCCACACTCAGGCTGGGTCTTCCAACCCCAATCCACCTCATCCAGAAAACCTCTCAGAGACATGCCCAAGGGTCACCACCATGGTGATCCCAATCCCATCGAGTTGACAACCAGGACTAACCACCACACCGAACAGCCACAAACACGAAGCGACACCTGGGAAGAGGAGCGTGGGTGGGGTGGAGGGGCAGAGCCAACCCAAACTAAAGATGTGTGCAAATGCCACAAGCTAGTGTTACTTTGTATGCTAACTTAAACTTGAAAAGCCACCCTTCAGCAGAAACTTTTTATAGAAACAAAATGCCAGATAAATAATGGTTTAAAAAAAAAAAAGTATCACCTAAGCGAAGATCCACTGTTACTCAGACTAGACTGTTGATGGGAGATGCGTCAAAGCAGAAATGGCATGTTCTAAACTAAGAAATGTCCCCATAAGATTGTTATTTTATGTATGTTGCTACTACATGCGCACTTCTACATGGCAACCTTAGGCTATTTTCTTAGAAAAAGCTGCAACATATAAAAAAAAATCAGGATTATATATTATGAACATTTTGTAAGGTTTTCTCCATGTTTCTTAAGAAAATTAATTGGTAAGATTAAGACATTGGACCACATTTATGAGACTGTTCCATATAATCTTTACTATGAAAACCATTAAAACAACAATCAACTGCCCTGGGGAGATTTTTATAAAAGATACTGCTTCAAATGATGGGTTAACTATTGTTATAGTCTGTTTTCAATTGTTTTGACGAATTTCTACAAACTGGGTAGAAATGTATTCCTTACAGAGTTAGACGCCGAGGAGTCCGATGTCAAGGAGTGGCAGGGATTTTCCGTTCCTTTTCATTTTACTTTTACATTTATTTCTTCACCTGTAGAGTATGCATGGCAAGGCACATGTATGAAGGACAGAGGACAGCTTAAAGGAGTCAGTTCTGTCCTTCCGCTATGTAGGAGTGAGAAACTGAACCCAGACTGTCGGGTGCCTTTGCCCACTGAGCCATTTTGATAGCCTGTGTAAAAGATTCCCTACAGAGTGCAGAGAATGTATAGATACCGTACGAGGAGACAACGCTCACACAACTCACTCCTCCCTTAGTCCATGAGTGAATTAACCGGCTCCTTTTTAACAGTCCTCCCAGCCTTACTTCCTAATACTTTCCATTTCCTTACTAGCTGTGATGGGTCGGTAGTGCAACAGAAACAGCCCTTGTTGATGAATGGAAGCTATTCACCTCCAGTGGTCTCGAGTCACTAAATTACTAAAGGCATGGCGTGGCTTGCTTTCCACTCCTGGCGTCTCTGACTTGAATTTCAGAACCCTGAAGTTCAGTGACTCATCCCTCTTATTTTTAGCATGACTAAAGTAGGCCATCAGCAAGAGAAGCAGCCAGGGAAGGAAGTCAGGTAGCCAGGAAGTTAAGGGCTCACCAGGAAGTAGCCAGCCAATGGGATCAAAACCAGACAGTGGCTTGGCCAGAAAAATTCCCACTGTGCCGACTTCCGTTCCCCACCCCCAACACTTGTACCATATTCAGTGAGTTTCCAGCTTCCTGGGCCCCCAAACCTCTACCTTTAAAAGAAATATATTGCTGTCTTCTACAAAAATAGTAATATACTTTATTATTTCAAAACTAACATGAATATGTAAGTCTTCACTTACAAAGACAGAAATCTTAACAAGTTTCTTAAACATAATGGCTGTATACGAGGGGGTGCAGTAAAGAAACTGCCAACAAGACTGCTCCATTATTAGGGTGAAGGCTTTTATTCTGAATAAGAGAGAAACAAAATAGCCAGAGGCACCTGAAATAGTCCAGAGCAGAGAAAAAAAGACAGAAGACTGGACATGACCATAGAATCAGGGAAGGGGAGAGGGCGAGAGAGAATAGTGGAGAGTAAGATGGCAAAAGATTGCTGGGGGGTGTGTGGGAGGGGTGGGGGGACACTTTGTCCTTATAGAGAGAACAAACAGGTATCTGGAAGGAGGGAGGCCTGGGGAGATGAGAAGGACCTTCGAAGTGTCTAGCAAGTGCTTGTGAGTGGAGACGGAGGAGCCTGGGGCAAGGGCTCTGATGCGTAACCACAGGCGCATGTCCATGGAGCCATGTGTTCCCTTCTGCAGATGCAAGAGAAAGGACTCCTTTGGGGGACAAGTCACAAGTTCCTGAGGAATGCTGGCTTTTATCTAACTTCCCGAAATCCTTCTATGATTCAGCCTGAAACTCATTTCTAGACAGATGGACTTCCTGAGACCTAACAGTGGCATTTCATGCTTTCTTACAGGGTCATATGGGCGATAACGCAATAGGAGAAAAAGGCGAAAGGGTAAATGACGTGCCACAGTATGTGTCATTGGGTCCGAAGATGTACGCTCCCCAGTGCATTTACCTCTGGTTCATTTGCGGGCCATGTTGAGATGAGTGCTTCCATTTGCTCTTTCGTTGTGGATGGGGCAGGATAGAAAACAGACCTGTGAGAGAGTAAAACTGTTGTGTTGATGATGTTGGGTGGTTCTCACTCTCTGCTGTACTTGTCTTTAGGGTGTGAAAGGATTAACAGGACCTCCTGGGCTGCAAGGAACAGTGATTGTTACACTCATCCGACCCCCGTACAACAAATCGGTAAGGCTGCAGCTTTGTGACTATGGCTGTGCCTCTGTTTCTGCAAAGACATCTTGATGATCCCTCATCTCTTTTAGAAGCTCCACCATGAGCCTTGCTCATCCCAGTTTCCCACTCCTGGCCAGCCTGGACATCTAGGCTTAATTTCTCCCTATATCTTTCATGGTGAAGGATGAAAAAAATTAAATGGGGAAATAGAGACATGTGACTCCAAGCCAACAGCCTGATTCTGTTCACCCTTCTTCCCTGTTCCCTCTCACTGTGCCTAACACAGTATGTGTGGTTTTGATACAACAGGATGGCAATGACCTATGGACAGGGTAGAGGCATACTACAATCTAACGGACCCTTTGCATGGCCATTGTAACCCCAAGGACACACTCAGTCTTCTCCAAGAACACTACTGCTCCATGCCATTTCGACACTGATGGTTTGGTGTTCCTCTAGTGGGATGACTAAGAGGACTGGGATTCGGAGCTGAACTCAATGCTTAGGAAATGTATCCACAATACCATGTGCCAATCCAGCCACTAGCCTGGCCTTGGAAAGACTGGGAGGGTAAACAAAGAACGCAGATGATATTAGATTAACCAAGAAACTAAGCTCGTGGAAAATTACATTTAATTGCTTCCCATAATAGTTTAGTTGAGACATGATTTAAATATAAAATAGGCTTTCTAAAAGTAAAAATCATGGGTTTTAATTATAACAAATCCCTAATAATTTTTGTAGTGTAACATACAGGCCATAATATTCACTCATTTATATTCAACTCAGTGGCTTCAATGCTCACTGAGTTGGGCAACCATAATCACTGCCAACCTTTTTCTCAGTTTTTTTTACAATAATTTATTTATTGAATCTTTGGGAATTTCACATCATGCACCCCAATTCCTCTAACCTCTCAGTCCTTCCATATCCTGTCCTCCCCCTTGCAGTGGCCCAGAAAACAAAAATTAAAAAAAAAACACAAAGGGAAAAAAACAATACAAAACAACAACAACAACAACAACAAAAAACAACTCTCTTTGCTCCTCCATCTTTGACACCTCTCCAGCACTTCTTCATTCATCCTGGTGGCATTGGGAACTGCGGTGTGTCGCAACCCTTTTGTCGGATGGGCTTTACTTGAAAATGTTCATTGCAATGAGTCACTGGTCTGGTTCAAGGCCTCTGGTTCCTGGTACACCATCATCACTGGATCCTCACTGGAACTCCTCTGGGATATCCCGAGGCCGCTCTGAGTGTTGGTTTTAAATGCGGTGCTTTTACCGTGTGAGGAAAGGTCAGAGGCACGACAAAACCCAGTATCAGAGCTTTATTAGGAGGAAGTGGGGGACAGAAGAGAGCATGGCCAGGCCTGGGGCAGAGACTCGTGCAGGAGAGAAAGAGTGGGAGGGAAGAAAGAGCAGAGAAAGAGGGAGGAGTCTGTGTCCAGCTTTTAAGGATTTCCCTGTACATGTGCATGTGAGCTTATAGAGGTATGCCATGCATGTGCAGATTGCAGGACCACGCTGCGCACATGGATGACATAAGAAGTAAGACCCCTTGCTTAGCTACTGTACTGTGCATGTGAGGTCATGCAGCTAGAAGAGTGGCAGAATCCTAACATTCCAGATTTTTTGCTTATTATAAAAAAGCAGGTGAGCAGGAATAGGGGCATCATTTCTCCCGGAAAAAACTGTTTCTAGCTGACTTGGTGGGCATCAGTTAACTCTTGGGGGTGTAGAGAAGGGAGCTCCTGAGGTAGACAGGCATCCTGGGATGGTAGGCTGTCATCTGCTGCCTTGGATCTATCCATCATTCCTCTCGGGATGATCCTGTGGTTATGGTTCCACAGGGTCCTTCACAAGCTCTAGCAGGTCCTAGATCAAGTAGATGTTAGAGCAGGCCAACCAAGGCCTGGCTGTGGGCCTGGGTGTTGGTTGAGCTGGTCAGTCCAGGCTTCAGGGGCCACCCTGCTCAGGCAATGGGCAGAGCCAGCTCCCCTATGCCCATGCCATCAGGGTCAGCTCTCCAGAACCTGTGGTGAGGGTGGGCCCATCTCTGGGGAGAAGGGAAAGCAACTCACTGGCTGCAGCGTCCAGCATCCTGCAATGGGCAGGGCCAGCATAGGGCAGAGGCAGCTCAGTATGTACCTCTGATTCCATCACACATGGTTCCCATGGCCCTATGAGGCAACACGAGCCACGGACATCAACACAGACCCCAGCTGCATCAGAACCACAGACCCAGACATGGCTCTCATCAGCAGCTTGTACCCGGAAGACATCCTGGTTCCAGGTGGAAGCACAAGCCACTCAGATAAGGATGGCTCTGGTGGCGGCACACCTCCCGGATACCAACAAGGCCACATGGCTTCCATGTAACCTTTGGTGGCAACACAGACCCAGACATTGTCCTCGGCAGCAATGGGGTTTGGATGTCCATGGCCCCAGGTGGCATGCAGGCCACTCAGATCGTCACGGCCCCAGCCGTAGCATGGACCTGGGACACTAATTTGGCCACAGATCTCAGGCATCCATGTGGCCTTCAACGGTAACAGGAACCTCAGACATCAACACTGATCCTAGATTCATGAACCCAGGCATGGTCCTCCACTGCAGCTCTGACCTGCATGTCAACATGGCACCAGGTAACAGTGCAAGCCACTCGGGTCTGCATGGCCCTTAGCCGCCAACACGGACTGTGGTGGCTGACCTGACCAACACACACACACACACACACACACACACACACACACACACACACACGCTGCCCAACTGCAGTGACTCTGAACAGCAAGATATCTGCGTTCAAGAATGGTTCATTTTCTGGATTAAGTCTCCTCGAAAGACCTCCATGGTCCATGCTGCCTTCAATACCTGTGATCAAAGCTGGAGCCAGAGGCAGTGCTGGTGTCCATGATCCATGCTGTGCTGCCAGAGGCCATGATGATATCTGTGATATGTGCTGACACCAGGGACCAAGGTGGGTGTCTGTGACCTGAGCTGCCACCGGAAACCATGTGGAAGTCCACGATCCATGCTGTCACAGGCTGCTGCTGTGTTCAAGGGAGCTTCTTTTGCAGTGGTATCGATGACTACAGACTCATAACTGAGAATGAGAGACATTGAAGGTGTCCCCCCCACCCGGTAACAACCTCCACCCCCACCCAAAAGAAGAAACAGTCCAGACAGGAAACTATTGAAGAGAGTCCTGCAAAACTGTGATAAAAATGCTGAAGTGTGGCCCTTCATGAGTGATGGCTTCTGGCAGTGGGATGGGGAAGGACTCAGTTTTCTTCAAGGGACTGGCCACCAGGAATTTGACCATGTTCTTATGAGTATATGAGCAACGCAATTTGGACTTGGTGATTTTGGGGGGAGAATTGTAGAGGTGGGGTGTAAGGGTGAGAAGGCTGACCCGGGAGGAATGGGGAGGGGGTGTGGTGGAGTGCATTGGACGAAATTCCAAAATAATTATTAAAAATATGTTGGGGGGCAGAAAAATATTGTTCCAATAAGAGTAATTTTTTAGGAATGAATGTACTTATTGAAAGTTGGTTTGGGCCAGGCGGTGGTGGAGGTGGCGGCGGCGCACGCCTGTAATCCCAGCACTTGGGAAGCAGAGGCAGGTGGATCTCTGTGAGTTCGAGGCCAGCCTGGGCTACAGAGTGAGTTCCAGGAAAGGCTACTTTTTTTTTTTTTTTTTACATTTTCAGCCCATGTTTTATTGCTAAAAAAAACACATACACAGATGCAGAGTTTCCAACTCTCACAACAGTTTCTTCTCCAAGGGATCAAATTTCTTCAACCTTCCCAAAGATACATAGATAGGTTGAGAAGCTGCCTCTTGGGGTGCTTTGAACCCTCAATAAAGTTCTCTTAACATTATCTCCTACACCAATGGTACCATGGAATCAGTAACACCTGTGCTTGAAGGGCAGGAAACAGACTCTCAAGGAGATTATTTTGCTATTCTTGATCTTCTTCATTATATAGACAGATGGATTTAAGGTTCATGGCCAGACCAGTACTGTTGCCTAAGGGTTACTAACATGCTGAGATAATACTTACCTGATCCTTGGGATGCTGGTGCCAGGGATTAGATCCAAGGACCAGGAGCTCTCCTGATCTAACTACCAAGCACAAAAGCACATTGTATTTAAGGACATAGTAGATCTTCACCAAAGGTGACAGAAGGTTTTGAAAACCATCAATAATCATAACTATATTCTGACATTAAAGGAGTCTAGAAGTCTGAGCTCTACCAAATACCATGTGATGTTTGGTTTTCCTGTGTTATATATTTTCATTTACCTTAGTGGATGATTCGAAACCGAGTTTTAGAAGAACTCTGATCTTACACCTTTATTGGCTGGCAGATGTAATAGTAGCTGACAAAGAATATTTCTCCTGGGGATGCACAAAGGATACTTTTCCTCTTAAAGGTTGCAACAGTGACAATGTAAGCTCCTGTGTACAATGTGAAAGATGAGACACAGGAAGAGCCAGTGTGCTGCTGTCATGCATGCAGCCCAGTCTTGGTTTTCACACTTAGTTTCACTGGACAGAGGGAGTTTCCAAATTCAGCTCGCCGAATCTCATTTGGTTGGTTTGGGATAATGACCTTGAACTGTACTTACGACAGGATTTCGAGGGGGAGAAAGGAGACAAGGGAGAGATGGGTGAACCTGGACGTCCTGGACCTCCGGTAGGTCATTTAAGTCATTTTCTTCCTGTGGCACATAAAACAGAACCTTAGTACGTATTGTTGAGATTATTTTTATTCCTCGACAATTTTATACAGGTATACAATGTCTCTTGATTGTATTCACTCACGACCCCCCTCTCCAGCTCCTGCTACTCCTTTGAATACCTTATAAAATACACCCTACCATCTTCCTGCCTTATTCTTTATCAGTAACCCACTGAATGCAATCGTTATTCTTATTTTGATGAATGTTCAACCTTTAAATATTGATACTAACTAAAACACAGAGCCCAGGAATATTCTAGAATTGTCTTGAGGCCTTCCTTTTCTAGGTGAAATCTCTGCACTATTTTATGTCGAACTTGCCTATGGCACCTGCTTTTGAGTATCTATTTAAAACTAATTCTTTTTCAGCGTAACATTTTTATTGATTATTTGGAAATTTCACATAATGCACCCCAATCACGTTCACTTCCCTGTCCTCCCAGGTCCACCCCTGACCCTTATGACCTCCCCAAAAAACAAAAGAAGAAGAAGGAAAAATACCAAGTCCAATTTGTGTTACCCATTGACTCACTGGAGCGTGGTCAAAGTCCCAGTGGCCAGCCCCTTAAAGGAAACTGAGTCCTTCCCCACCCCACCCTTGCCAAAAGCCATACACTGTGAACAGCTATACTTCAGCATTCCTACCACAATTTTTGAGATAAAACTACTTCTTGTAATAAGATTTCTCTTTTAGATTACTTAATTTTAAATATGGCCAATAGAAGGGACAGATTATTTTTTAATCAATGAAAGTACAAAATTAGAAAGTCCATTTCTAAAGCATTTCATAACTCTAATCACACAGGGGCCACCTGGAGACTCCTACGGATCAGAAAAGGGTGTGCCTGGAGAGCCTGGTCCAAGGGTAAGGTGGCAATTCAGTACCATGTACAGCCCAGGGAAGGCAGGATGTGGGACTCTTTGGGTTACAGAATGAGATGCTCCAGTTAGCAATAGTGTTTGTTTGTTTGTTTAATGTTTTTAGGTTTTGGTAGGTGGGATTTTTTTTTCCAAATATCTGAAAAGTTCAAGACTAAAACAAGCCCTGGACACTGAACCTGAAAGCTGGGGCTCTTCTCTGGGTACCAGGCCTATTCTGTCCAAAAAAAAAAAAAAAATGATCTTCTGTGAAAGGGGAAAGGAACAAGGTACAGCCCCAGACAACTTCAGGCTAATGACATCTGAGAAGAAACTACAAACACTTACACACACACACACACACACACACACACACACACACACACACACACACACCTATAGAAAACTCCAGAGATTGAATTGGATTGGCCTAGCTTGCTCATGTGTCTCACACTGCAACAATGGCTGCAGCCACAGGGAAAGGTGTCTGATTGGCTAGTCAGTGGGCTCCTGTGGATGAGAACACATCCGAACCAGCCAGAGCGGAGACAGAACAGCTCCCAAAGAAAGTAGGGTATAGTGTGTCTGGAAGTGGGACGCTGGGAATACAGAAGCAGTTGAGGCCCACTTCCCCACTCAGCTCCATTTTGGAAGATTTAAACAGATAGATACAGCATATAAAAACCCTAAAAAGCATGGGTTGAGAAGAGGGTAGAGTGGGGATGTTCAAGGAAAAATGATTCCAGCTTGCCTGATTTTTAATACTATCAGAAAGGATCCATACCATAACATTTCATCTTAAAGCCATGTCTGCTCAGACACCACACTATTTAATTATTTATCTAGAATTTAAGACGTTGCATTTCAAATCAAAAAGTAAACACGGCCTTCTTTCTAAATTCCTCATGCACCTCTCTGTTTGGTACTTCCCTGAGTCTCCTTCTAATCTCAGGATGAGAAAAGAAGTCCACTCAAAACTTAGCTCTCTCCTTCTCTCCCTCCTTTTGACTCTAAAATCACTGATCCTACCTGGCTTTCACCTACCCTGGTAAGAGATGCCTGTTATTTATAAGATTAGGAGTCTTACCTTATAAAATCAGTGAGGAACCTCCCTGGGGCTTTCTTGCCTGCTGTCAAAAGGAGATTGTACCATGGATGTTTTCTGTTTACTAAAGTCAACCAGTTTAACTTTACTAAGACTTAAGTGGGTTTTGTTTTTTGTTTGTTTGTTTGTTTTTTAGGGAAAACCTGGAAAAGACGGTGCTCCTGGCTTTCCTGGCACTCAGGTAAAACTTGCCTGTTGATCTCATGGAAGTAGCAGTGATAGTCGTAGATGAACGTTAATTTGAGAGTCATCAGGTAATTTCAGCTTTTGCAGACTACACGTGGTCCTATAAACCCACTGTGGAAAGGTCAACTAAACACACTTAATGCTATGCCAGACACAGCAAGACCAGTACTGCGTGATCTTCTCAGACATGGTGTCCACAGCAGCTGATCTCTCAGAGTAGCCGAGTAGTTATCAGAGGCTGGGAAGGTGGTGAGTCGGAGGGAGAGGAAGTAGTTAGTCAGTGGGTACAGGAGTTACATTTATTCTCAGGCACAGTCCACAGTAAGATAACCATAATCAACAATGATGTATTGTCTACTTGAAAACAGTTTAGAGGATTTTTTTAACACCAATAAAATGATAGACAATTGAGGGAGTGGATATGCTAGTTCCCTGACCTGATCAACACACAAAGTACACAATCTAGTAGACACAACGTGCCTATATAGATCACAAACAATGTGATCTTGAAATATCACATTGTAAACCAAATGTTTGTACAACTCTTACATATTGATTTTGAAAATAAATTTGGAATATTTAAAAATTGAATAAGTTCAGACTGCACAAGCTTCATACAGATGCAATTGCCTCGTGTCTTCTGATCTCCTGCCCTTTGATCTTTCTACAGGGAGCCAAGGGCAACAGGGGCCTTCCTGGGCTAATGGGTGAAGCTGGCATTAAGGTAACAGCCCCTCTTCAGCCTTTTCCAACTGCTTGGGCATTGCCTACCTCCCCAGGAACAAGGAATTGCAATCACAGGCTTTATAAAAATACGTTACCCGATGTTGAATTGAAGAGAACTTTTTGAGTGTGTCTTCTAAGGGCTCCACATATTTAAAAAAAAAAAAAAAAAAAAAAGCTGTCAGTATCACTGAGCATTTCATGTGCCCGGCCAAATGCTCCTGAGATATTCCTACTTGATCCCAAAGTCACTCCTGGGAAATGGGTGTGAGTCCCATTTCACAGTTGAGAAGGTTGTCTTTTGTGGAACACCTCTCTCATGGCAGACTTTTGCGGACCTTCTCCCCTTCCCCACCACCTTTCGACAGTGCTTACTTTTCCCTTGAATGTAATCCAAGATCTCACACGTTGTGGTTCACAGATCCCTTCCAGTCTATCTTTCTAAATTTCAGTTTCCGTTAGGTTTTGTTGATGTTGTTCTACTCCTTTTCGTTTCAATTTATTTATTTATTGGGAGAGGACACACGAATCAGAGCCCACTTGTGGAGGTCAGAGGACAACTTGTTGGGAGTTGCTTCTCTCTTCTGCCGTGTGGGTTTGGGGAATCAAACTTGGATCGTCAGGCTTGGTGGCAGGCACCTTTACCCACTGAGCCATCTTGCCAGCCCATATTGCTTTTTCTTTTTTTTATTATGTTTCTATTAATAAAGTATTGTGATTAAAAGCTGTGACCTGACCTTTGGTCAGGAATCTAAGAGGATCATCAAGTGGCATGTTCTCAGTCTTCAATGATGAATTGATAAGCACGTGAAGTAAGGGCTATGGATGCTGACCAGACAGTCTGTCAGACCTATGGAAAAAGACTCCTCCTCTTGGGCCCTTTCCTCTGCATCTCTCTCTACAGTGCTGGTTACCATAGTGATGTCTGTGCTTTCGTAAAGCAAGATGGTTCACTCTTGTGTCCAACAGGGGGATTTCCCCCATGGAATAACGCAAACATATTCTGTTGATAATTGATAGTAGTTTGAAAAGAAATGAAAGACATTTGTAGTCTTTTTTTTAAATCACATTTCTTTGAATGCTGGAGAGTAAAATAATAATAGGAGCCAGAAAAAAACTTAGCTGTTAAGCATATTTGCTAAGATGAAAGGACAGATGAACATTTCGAGAAGGTTCTCAAGGAAGAACTAAAACACTGTTCTGTGTGGTTGATGTTGAGGCTAGCTGGCTCAGCACTCTCTAGTGAAGTATCAGCTCCTTAGGAGGAGGAGATCAGAAAAGGCCCACAATAGCAGGAATCCATCTGGTCATTGAGGTCATCTAGTCTGGACCCTGGAACCTCAGCCTGGGTCATGTGTCCCTGAAAGGTCACAATCAGCTGTGTAATGTATTCTACACCACCTGCTTCTGATACACTGCCGATGTTCACAGATAATTCACATATGCAAAGATATACATCCAGATTCAAATGTGCCTTTTAATAATCAGTCCTGGCAGAATTTTGGATTGCCCCTCTTCAAACAAAGAAGGTTGGGTACATTGGACATTAACTATAGCCCTGGCCTGACTACATCTACAGTCTGTGTGAGAATATGGACATGCAAGGCTTATGACCGCATGGTAAAGGGGGCGTAGAGGGAAGGTGGAGGACAGACAGGCTTACATTCCCATCTTCCCAGCCTTGGAGACAAACTCCACCTAGACAAGGGCTGGCCAGGAAGATGACTAATGCCCCTGTAATCTGGCTTGTACATTATACCTCAATGACACGACCATTTTTTGCATTTTTTTTAAACTATGCTACTTTGTGCTTGCATATTCATTCACCTGTAACTGTCTTTCTGTACAGGGATGGAAAGGAGACACTGGCCCTCCAGGATTTCCTGGTCCAGTAAGTGTAACTAGAGATAACAATGTCTTTCAAGCACTAAGCAACTTTTGAACCAGCATTTTCATTAACTGTTATGATGAGTATGAGAGCATTGACATTTTTATCAAGCCCAGGCAAAAACCAGGTGTTGTCATTATTTATCCATTTGCCAATGGGTAAATATTTAGATTTGGTTATGTTTGGTCCCTAGAATGCACTAATGAAGTCCATCTTGGACTCTGAACAGGACAAAAAAAAAAAAAAACTTGGCCTTGTCACAATTTGTTCAAGGTGATCCTGCGTTCTCAAAGTGTATGAAGAAGGCTGCTACTGAAGACAGCTAGGGGACCCGGGGACAAGAGAGCCCGGTCCTTCTTTTTGCATGGCCCACTTTCAACAGCAGGCAGCTAAAGCTCAGCCACGGGTTTAAGGCAGGTCAGCAAGAACCAGTCCCTCCCTACAACCGAAGCTCCACTGCCCTGGGAGCATCACTCTGCCTAGCACAGACATGAGTTTGATGACACAGCGGGGCTCATGAGGAGAATGAGAGGGACTGCTGGCTTTCAGGTCTACGCGTTCTTCCAAAGCAGTCAGTCTCCTGGCCAATGTGCTGAGCAGGGTTTCTGTGTCTGACTTTACAGGCTGTAAAAAGTGATCCAGGATGGCAAAGGGTCATGAGATGCGTCTTGGTTAAAACTATAATTCTCAGGCTGGAGAGAGATTGAGAGTACCTATTGCTCTTTCAGGGGACCTGAGTTTGGTTCCTAACACCCTCACTGGGCAGCACATAATTACCTGTGATGCCAGCTTCAGGGGATCTGAGCCTCTAGCCACTTTGGGAATCTGCACCTACATGCACATACCCACCCTACCCACCCACCCCACACACACAAGTAATAAGTGAGATGCTGAAGAAATGTGTTGGCAGTTTAAAAAAATCAGTTAACTTGTCTTTGCAAAGGACCTAGGCTTGGCTCCCAGCACAAACATGATGGTTCATAACCATCTATAACTCCAGTTCCAGGGGATCCAATGCCCTCTTCTGATCTCTGGGTGCTGAACGCATGAGTGGTATACATATATACATGCAGGCAAACCCTCACGTAAATAAAAAAAAAGTCATTTTTTAAAATGCAGTTCTCAGACCCCCAAGCTACATAACTTAACTCACTGAATGAAGGCGAGTCCCAGAAATCTGTATCTTTCAGATACAAGTCACACACACATACACACTGCCAAAAAAAAAAAGCTTTATGGAATTGCAGGAAAATGTGATGGGTATTTACTCTGTGAAATTATAAACTGAAGTAGAGTCCAATACCCAGCAGTCCAATACACATAACTGTGGAACCTATGATGATCTCTATTATGTCATTGTTACTGATAGCTTTTGTGATTTAATATATGAAGCTTAAATAAAAGTTCTTGTTACTTTATTTTTTAAGTCAACAAATAAATCAATTTCTTAGTTGAATCGCATCATAAAATGTATTTCTAGGACTAAGGATATAGCCCCTGTGGCCCAGTGCTTACATGCCCAAGGCCCTGAGTTTGATTACCATCACAGAAAAAAAATAACTTTTAAAAAATGTAATTAAATTAAATGTAGTTATAGCTGAAAATCTAGGATATAACTAATGATAACAGAAAGGTTATTTTTGTCTTTACATTTATACACTGCATGGGCATGGCCACTATATTTTTGCTAAAATAAAATCCTCTGAACTCAGGAAAACAAGGAAATTCTTTTTTAGGCCAGAATGAAGAGACTGAAGTAATGGGGTTGGTGAGCAATCCTCCAGTAACTATTTCTTACTTATTTATTCTTTGCCTTCCCCTTTAAGACAGAATATTATGATGCATACCTGGAAAAGGGAGACAAAGGAATGCCAGGCCCACCTGGGCCCAAAGGTGCTCGTGGTCCACAGGGTGAGGATGTACTTCTTCCCAAGCCTTTACCATCATTGCGTCTTCCTTTCAAAGTGATGAGCTGTATTTATTTATAGAACTATGATAGTTTCCAGGTGAGGGGGGAAGGGGAATTCCTACTTGACATCAGTGGATATATCTTTTTGTGATTTCAAATTTTCATATTTTACATGAAAATTGTGTTAGTGGTATGCCTTAAAAGTTGAACGGTTACTACAGTGATGTCATCATAGAAGATTTAAATAATGGACAGGAAGCACCCATAACTTGACAAACAATTTTAATTGATGTATGTATTCCCAGGTCCTAGTGGTCCCCCTGGAGTTCCTGGAAGTCCTGGTACGTTTGTGTTTCTTTGAGTACACATAAAAAAAGGTATTAAAAAGGGAAAAAAACACTGTTTTTGTAAGTTCATATTATTAATAAAAGAAAAATTTCCATGTATTGATTTAAATGTGTTTCTAGCTCCTTAACAGTTATCTTTGTGGCAATGTTGGAAAAGTTTCAGGCATTGAAACAAACTGATGAAGTCATTCTCAATTTTAAGTATAAGCATATAACTTTGGGGTATGAGCAGGAACCCTGATCCTCAGTGGTAATACAAAGACAAAAAACACTGATGTCACAGCAAGTGGGTTTGTTGAAAATAATCATTTTTGTTCAATAATACAAGGCCTGCAGGGATGCCTACATTATAATTAAACTTTTCTGTAAAGTTATTTTTGTTTTTTGTTGTTGTTCTTGTTTGTTTTTTTGTTTTGGTTTTTCAAGACAGTTTCCCTGTATAGCCTTGACTGTCCTGGAACTCTCTCTGTAGACCAGACTGGCCTGGAACTCAGAGATCCACCTGCCTCTGCCTCCTTGAGTGCTGGGATTAAAGTATGCGCCCCCATGTCTGGCACTTTTTCTGTAAAGCTTTACATTTTCATCTCTGAGTCATTTGAATGTTTACACTCCAGGAAATAAAGAATAGCATTAGAGATGGGTTCACAGGATCCTATCAGTGGTGACTGTGTCATGTTCTTTTTAAAAGAGGCAAATTTAACAGATACAGAAATTGACAAATAAGGTGTGTGCCTGTATAAACCTGCTACATACACACATGTATATACACTTATGTATACATGTTAGCAGTGGGTATCTCCTGAAGCTAGAATGAGCAGCATCTAAATAAGGATTTAAGAAGACTTCCTTCTCCACCCCAAGACCCTAAGGAAAGCAATGTCTCTTTTAAGAAGACAGTGAACAGAAAATTACAAGATTCTGAAGCAGATAACAATCAGAAGGATTTTTGTTTTAGGCTCAATTAAAAACCCAGCTGGTTTCTTAGCTTGTTGGTGGTGATATCACTCCTCTAAATAGTTCAATTGTTTATGAGGCACAAGTTCAAGATGGCCCCTCTTCACAACATAGACTAGAGTTGGGTCTATACCATCTAGCCTAGCATCCTCTACATAGACATGCCTGCCTTCCCACCTTTTTATGGTGGAAATACATTTTAATTACAACTTGTTCGTTCTCATTTGGGAGTGCCAAAATTAAGCATCCTCTAGTCTCTAATTTAAAAAAAAATCTATAAAATAACACATATGCAAGAATTCCTCACAAGTCCTCATATATAATGTCTACAGCACATTCCAGACTCTGTTTCGGCTACTTGTAATAAATCAGATGAGTCTTCTTGTGGGAATGGGCTGTTTTGCACATTGTCTTAATATGACATCATCTAACAAGGCCACCAAGGAAGGAAGGATATTCACTTTTTATTTTGCATGCTTTGTCAACTGTACAAGGCTTGTAAATAAGACTGTATCTTTCTGTTTTCAACTGAAAAATAAACATAGTAGTCAGAAGAAAAATAAAACATTACAAATGGCTCTTTCTTCCAAGGACTGTCAAGGCCTGGCCTCAGAGGACCCCCTGGATGGCCAGGCCAGAAAGGAAGGAAAGGGGAAAGAGGACCCCCTGGAAAAGACACTATGGGCCCTCCTGGACCCCTGGGCTGCCCTGGTTTCCCAGGTCCGCCAGGCCCACCAGGACCTCCCGGACGTCCAGGTAAAGATGTAAAATGGAATATTTAGGAGTTCATTACCCTATGGCAGATAGGTGCCACAGAACTTCCTAAGAACCACCACATCAAAACCATCTAAACTCAGACACAGTCACATGTGCCGGTGTATAGTCCTAGAAAGTATAAATCAAACAATGCATCTTTATAAGGGCTGGTCAGCATGCCTCTTCTCAGCTATAGATAAACTTCTAAAGATTCGGCTTCCACCAGAAGAATGAAGGAAATGCATGTAAAATCATATGTGTATTTAAGTTTTGCTTTTTGGGAAAAACACAAATAAAAATTAACTCTGTGTGTGTGTGTGTGTGTGTGTGTGTGTGTGTGTGTGTGTGTGTGTGTGTTTGATGGTAGTGTTGTTGTTGTTCTTTTCTGTTGTGTCAATGTTGATAGTTGAACCCAGGGCCTCATACATCTCTTGCCTGTTAGACAGCATTCTAATCACTGATATACTCAGACACACACACACACCCCGGGAAAAAAAAAAAAAAAAAAAAAAAACCTGATCTCTGATGGTGTCTTTTCCTAGGTGACGTTGTTTTTCACCCAGGTCCACCTGGTGACCACGGAGTGCCAGGCAATATAGGACCTCCAGGAGACCCAGGAGTTGATGGGCCCAAAGGTTTGTTCGAACCCAGCGTTATTTTATATAAAAAGTCCCCTCCACCTCCGCTTCCCTGGTTTTCTTTTTTCCCTCTCTAAGCAGCAGTGATTTCAAATAGTCAGAGAACGACTTCTTTTCCAAACAAATTACCTAGAAGTATTCACTTATCTGTAAGTCGGTAATTCATTTAGCATGCAATGAACGGTCAGCTGAGCCTAAAGTGAGAGTCTATCCTACGTGCACAGGGAGAAACTGAAACAGTAGAGGCTGTGTGTAGAGTCTTGACTCTCCTCTCTCAAAAAGTCATAGCTCACAAGAGAGTGTGCGTGTAAATGTAAATGAATACAGTGGTTAGTTTCACAACATTAGAAAAAAAATGTTTAAATAGATGCTGGTGGGTGGGGACTACCTGTCCTTTCTGAGCGCTCTGTGTGACAGTGACAGCTGTCCACTGTCCCCTCGCAGGAGAACCAGGCCTCCCGTGCACACAGTGCCCTTGCATCCCAGGGCCCCCTGGTCCCCCCGGATTGCCAGGATTAGATGGTGTCAAAGGAATCCCAGGTATGGACAATTTGCATGAAAATGTGTAGCTTTATAAGGACAGAAAAGTAAACAGGCTGGGGCATTAGGAAGGGTATTGGGTTGCCTGGATGTTGTAATGAACTTAGAGAGTTCTGAAGACACTATGTTACCATGAAGGCAGCCAAAATGTCATAAGCCTGGTATTATTTTTTTTCCCAGTTCCATTTGGGTAGCTGAATTCTAGTGAAGACTCCCCTCACCTGGGAACTGTAAAGAAGAGTCCTGCAGGGAACCCACAGATAAAGCAAGGCAACTACTTTGCCAAACACACAGCCCTTTTCAGTCCCAGTTTTGAGAGAGTTGAGGACATATGCAGTATTTATTTTTCTTGTAAGGATGTGAGTGCAATTAAAAAAAAAAAAAAAAAAAAAAAAACAAAAAACTAGCAGCCGGGCCCACAGCTCTGGGGGCCACAGCAGTAAGAAAGAATTAAAGAAAGCCTGAAGGGTACATTTTAGAAGCCTATCAGTCATCTGGCTTCCCTCTATCACACTCCAGCATTTTAAGTTCTTTTTCATAAGAAAGATTTTTATTTAAAATCCCAAGTTGTTTTATTTTATATCAGGTTCATTGCTAATTCAAAAAATTGCTAAATCAGTTTGTGAAGGGGAAAGGCATCATCAGCTGTGTTAGCTTTCTGTCTCTGGACAGACAAAAGAATCATACGTTTGGAGAGCTGAGTATCTGAGGGTACTCGTTTATCATCAATGACAGTAGCTAAAAGTCGAAAACGTAACTTCTATGACTAAAAGCAGCAGTTGACTAAAAAAAAAAAATTGATAGCCTGGTCAGATAATAGTCAAACTAGTTTTCAAGTGAATCTATACATCTACATGTATTGATATGTATGTTGTATGATTCTAAAGTGGTATATACATGAGTCTAATGAATTTATAAATGTAAAATTTTATAATAGGTACTAAAATTGAGCCAACATTGACTTTCTGATGGTAGATTTACAGTTCTCATTTTCTCCTGTATAGTTTTCTTTCAATGAGCACATATATTATTTTTATTATAAGAAAAATAAAGTTGCAAGGTTGAGAGGGCTAGGAAGCTGGGATCTAAGTGTCCCGGTTGACAACTTTTGACTGCCTGGATGTTGTAGGATGGAAATTCTCTTCCTGTCCTCACAAGGAAATGTGTTTTCTCCATACACTGCACTGCTCTGTTCAACAGATCGTAATAAATTGCTTTGCAGGAGAACGAGGTGCACCTGGTATGAAAGGAAACCCGGGGTCCCCTGGAAGCACAGGTCTCCCAGGATTTCCAGTAAGATTTCATGGTTATAAACTTGAGCGTCAGCTTGGAAAGCTGAGCCCTCTGGGAGCATGGCTGCATCACACGTGGGTCAGCAGTCCAGGGCAGTGTTAGGTCTTTAACTCAGAAAACCAAAGGTGCTTCGCAGGTACTTGTTGAGAAAATAAGCAATTTAGTACATTTATTTATCCATATGTCATTTTTAGTGGCAGCAGAGATAGAAGGGAGATCGTTGCCTGGGGCTGAGTGCAGAAACAGGTTTTGACACTAGATGGGTTGAGGGTAACTAGGGGAGCAATGAAGATGTTTTAATGCTTATTATGGTTAATATCATTGAATTTTACTGGTACATAATTATATATTTATACATATATGATCAATTTTATGGTATGTAGTTTATACCTCAATATAGCTGTTAAAACTGATCATCTGTCATTATACTATGTTATATATAATCCTGTTACTAATCCTATTCATTATTATAATGAATCAGAAAGCTATATTTGACAACGAAGCGATGCATGTTAGACTGTATCAGCATTCAAACACAGTCTGAATTATGATGATGAGGAGGATATGGCATGTAGAATTTCTACAGCTACATCAATGCAGTAATTATTGCTTGTATCACATTGACTTCTACTGTCTAGATGACTTCTTTTTCAGTTTGGGAAGTTCAAAAGCAAAACAAAATAAATAAAATGTTTGACATTGTATTTGTGAGACCAAAAAAAAAATCATGTTAACAGTTAAGCTTGGTGGCTTATACCTGTAATCATAACACTGGATACTGAGACAGGATTACTGTAGCTTCAATGTCAGCCTGGTCCACAGTTTGAGACTGTCTTGAAAAGCAGCCTCCCCCCCCACACACACACCCCAAAAGTAATGTATGCTAAAAGATATCCATGTTCTAGTATTTACCACTAGAGCCCAAGACAGACTCAGAGACTAGGGAGGGCACATGGGCATTCTGTGATAGGGGCACTGGGCTGTCTACTCTTCAGAGAGTGGTGTCATGGGTCTTTGTGTTGCAATAACTAATCAATGAGATATGTATTTAGTAGTGTGTGCATACGAGGTGTTTTATATAAACATACAACTACTTTTGTCTGTCAACATATAAATATTAAGTGTATTTTAGGAGGAAATCCATGTTTATTAAAATTAAAAAGTTCTTATTGATAATGTTTTTAAGACTGACCAAGGACAGTGTTACCAAAACAGGAGGTTGACTCACTTTTGTGTCGCCATAGGGATTCCCAGGTGACCAAGGGCATCCAGGACTGAAAGGAAGCAAAGGTGAAACACCTCTACCCTGGGGGCAAGTGGGTGACCCAGGCGATCCTGGGCGCAGAGGTCAGCCAGGGAGAAAGGGCTTCGATGGAACTCCCGGAAGTCCAGGAGCAAAAGGATCTCCAGGACCTAGGGGGGAACCGGTTCGTATTTGGGAATTTTTTAAAAATATTTTTCCCATTCTGTAGTAAAATGTTCAGAAATTAGGAGTTAACGTGATCACCAAAAATACCTAGTTCTTCACTCTAGCCACAGAACAAGGCATCTTCAAGATAGCAGTAGTAACCCAAGCAAATATATAGTATTTTGACCAAATAAATAAGCTCCTTTCAAAGGCTTAGCCCAATTGAAACTTTACATCTGTAACAACTCTGGTTCACACCCTATATCTCATTATGTGGATCAAATTCACCTGTAGCAAAGCACCAAAAATGGGAATAAGTTATGGCTCAGTTGGCAAAGCCCTTCCTAGTACAGAGGAACTCCGGATTTGATCTTCAACAGGGAATAAATGGGGCATGATTGCACATGGCTGTAATCCAAGCAGGGAGGAAATCAAAGCAGAAGTTCAAGGTCATTCTTAGCTACATAGGAAGTTCTAGGGCAACATGAGCTATGCAAGATCCAGTCTCAAAAAAAAATAAGGAGAGGGGCAGGGATGAAAAGGAGAACGGGAAAAGGAAAAAGAGAGAAAATTACTAGCAAGGGAAATTTTTAGTGTGCATTTCTGGGGTCATTCTTATTCTAAATGCATAAAAGACAAAAATATTTAAAGATCTGTTCATCAAAAGAAGAGCTAAAATGTTTAAAATACTTCAGTTTGTGCAAATGTTATTCTTTTCATTGGATAGAATTCCTCACACATTCAACTGAAAATGTCATAGAGTCCCTCGATGTACCTGTGAGAAGTTTGCCCAAATTAATCTACAAAATGCTAGCTTTTCCACTTTTCCAAAGGGTTAATCAGATTTGTCTAATAAAAAATGATCTCATGTGGGACAGTTTGACGAAACTTGGTAAGCAAGTTTGAAGATTTACACACACACACACACACACACACACACACACACACACACACACACACACATCACTCATTTACAGATTACTTAGCAAAGTGAATCTGACTCCCCCGAATGTAAATATGGTAGGCAGTTTTTCCTGGCGCATCTACAGGACCAGGGATTCCAGGACAGTCTTGCTTGTCCCCCTATTTGGGCTAATACTAATCTGCGGTAAGGAGATACTGAACTGAGTCACTACCAAACACGTTCCTGTTGTCACAGGCCCTGAGTGGAAGGAAAGGAGACCAGGGACCTCCAGGGGCTCCTGGATCCCCGGGGCCCCCAGGACCTGCAGGACCAGCTGGACCACCGGGCTATGGACCTCCAGGAGAAACAGGTCCAAAGGGAACGCAAGGAGCTCCTGGAGCCCCGGGACCACCTGGAGAAGCCGGTTGGTTAGTTTTTTTCCAGTCTTGCTTTTCTGTGAAGTGGGGGATGGTTCCCACAGTCAACAAAGCTCCTTCAGAACTAATGAATATACATGTAAATTTGTTCCTGCCAAATATGTCTCTTCAGAGACTGGGAAAGGACAAGTAAAGACATGACAGAGAAAATCCAATTTCCCTGTCACAGGCAGCTTAACTGAAACTTCTGTAGTCATCGGTATCTATGACAGATATCAATACACAGAATGAATACATTCCAAGGGTTAAGTAGAACTCATTACAAGACACTCAGGAGAGGCAAAAAAGCAAAAATCAAACAAAAAACCCCAACTAAATTAAATTAAGATAAAATGAATTAATTGATCTGAAGAAGTCTTGGACCTGTGACTCCAAGTTACAAACAAAACTTCAAAATAGCTAAGATACATGAAAAATCATTGATAATAATTTTAAAGCCCATATGATTTGGGGGACCTACAGGTACTGAAAGTAATTCTCTGTCCAGGACAAACAGGTTCTTATAGTGGAATGCTCTCAGCAAGTAATGCCTGTGTGGTCATTTAGCATCATTTACTGTCATTTTAAACAGAGATTGCTAGGAAACCCATGCTGTCCAGATCATCATAGCATATTCTCTATAGCAAGATTTGGGTACCACTCCAGAGTGTTCGTTTATGTCATCAGATGAATACATACTTTCATCCACATGTACATAAAGCTTACTTTATTTTATTTATTTATTTATTTATTTATTTATTTATTTATTTATTTATTTATTTTACTTTGGAGGCTGCTGTTCTAATCCAGGGACTTAGCACACTGTATGGAAGTCCAAACCTAGCCCATCGGTGGATTTTATGTGGTCCAAAAGTTAAGAACGATTCCTCCATTTTTTTTTTTAACAACTGAAGAAAATTCTAACAACATTCTGTTACACATAAAAATTTATAAATTCCAAATCACAGTGTCCATACATGAGGTTATTGGAATTTAGCCACACTTCTGTGTTCTCTATGGCTGCTGCACAAGGACAGAATTAATGTGGTTGTAACAGATCAGAACTACAAAACACAAATTATTTACTGTCTGGACCTTTATGTAGTTTATTGACTCCTGTTTAATCCTTCATCCAACCCTCTTCTGTTCTTTCTAAATATGAATCTAAATGAAGGGGCTCATTATCATAAAGTACATTGTCAAAATTTCCCGTTGTGTACTGGAATTATTAATTTTTTTTATTAATATACAGCTGTGAGAAGACTAATCACCAACATGGTTTAACACTGGCCACTATGCTCAGAACACCGCCTTGAATCTTTATCTGCCAGGTCATCATTATTTCCACAGTGACAGATAAGGAACTTCTCAAAGAGGTTAAGAAATGTGTCCAAGCTCACGGAGCTCACAAACAGCAGTGCCCAGCTTCACACCCGAGCCGAGCATGCCCATTCACATTTGCTGTTTCGGTCAATATACCACACTAGCTTCCAAGAATACCAACCGTCCAGTAAGCCGGTACCCCATCACTGTTCTCCAACCTCATTCACAGTATTTACTTCTCATTCATAGTAATTGCGGGGTTATCAATTAAAGCAAGTGTTAGACCGATGCCTATAAATATTTACAGATCAATTAGTAATGTTTCTACAGACTGGTTACCACTAAACTACTTTTGAAACCCATAAAAACAGGGATTGGTTTGATTTTTTCCTTGGGAGGTGTTTATAATCCCCTCCTCATACTTCCCACTGTTGTAAAAACATACTTTAATACACAACCCAATATTATAATCGTGTTTTTTCCCCCCAAAGGTCCTAAAGGAGAACCTGGTATGTCAACACCAGTTCCAGGTCCCCCAGGACCTCCAGGGCCTCCTGGTCAGGCTGGCCGCCGAGGTGTGCCTGGTGAGTGCTCTTCCTGCCAAATATAGTCCACAACTTCAGATGGTACTCTCATTTTCCTGAGAAAATACTACTCCCGTTGTAAGGGGAAAAAAAATTAATTCATCGGGTCTGAAAGAGAGTACCAGTAGGAACCATTCTGAAAAGCAAGCTGGCAGGGGACTTTCGCCTGTCCTTTGAGGTTACCCACTTGCTCCCCTGGTTCTCCTGGTGTCACAGTTCCAAAAGGGAACTGAGACGGTGGCTTACAGGGGTTATAGAGCAGAATGGTCCCCATGGCTTCTGGTGGGAGAGCAAGCAACTTCTCCCCTATGGATCAAGGTGTTTCCCAAAGCAACTTCATTTGAAACTTGTTTTTCTCTGCTAAAGTGATTTGAAATTCAATTTTGTTCTTCAGAGGAAAACATACAGTTCAAGATATTTAGGAACTTCTTAAAGAATGAAGTTGTATTTTTAAAATTCTAGCAGCTCCTGACCTATAGCCCACTGGATAAGACTAGGGAGAAAGGCTGAGGTTATGTTAAAAATGATTTCACAATTTCCAGGAAGTGCTGGGAGGATGCAGAGAACAGATATTTCTTTTGGAAAACAAATGGAGAAAAGTCACTGATTGTACATGTACGTGTTTTTAAGGTTTGCCTGGACCTGTGGGAAAATGTGATCCTGGTCTTCCCGGACCTGATGGTGAACCAGGAATCCCAGGAATTGGATTTCCTGGGCCTCCAGGACCTAAGGGTAAATTAAAAACTGTAAAATAGAAGGTTCAATGTGGATATTTTGAAGCTATAACCATGAGTAGTGAATAAAATAGGAAATACCTATGATGTGCTGCCAAAATGATGCTTTCCAAGACTCTTCAGAAGTCTTAGGACAATATTGGGTAAAAAGACAGAATTCACATTGATTCATACAATACCATCTCAATCATACTTTTTCTTTTTACATTTTGACTTATTTATTTTGTGTGCCATAGGGGTAGGGAGTACATGTGGAAGTTAGGGGACAATTCCCAGACTCCATTCTCTCTTTCTACCATGCGGGTCCGGGGGATCAAACTAAGGTCGTCAGGATCGGCAGCAGGAAACTTTATATGCTGAGCCATCTCACAGGCCCACCAATCATACTTTTAAAAAAAAGCACACAAACAAAAAACCTTGGAAGGTAACTCACTAAAATGGTAATAGCAATTGTTTATGGCCATAAGAATTTTTTATTTAGTTCCACACTTCTTAGATTTATATATTTCTTGACTTCACACATTTTTAAGTAAGAAATTAGCCGGGGAGTGGTGGTGGTGGTGGTGGTGGTGGTGGTGGTGGTGGTGGTGGTGGTGGTGGTGGTGATGATGATGAAAATGATGGCACACGCCTTTAATCCCAGCACTCGGGAGGCAGAGGCAGGCTGATCTCTGTGAGTTTGAGGCCAGCCTGGGCTACAAAGCGAGTTCTGGGAAAGGCTCAAAGCTACACAGAGAAACCCAGTCTCGAAAAACCAAAAAAAAAAAAAAAAAAAGTAAGAACTTAACTATTAATCACAAATTGGGCTGGGGCTACAGTACAGCAGTAGAGTCTGTGTTTAGCATGGATGAGGCTCTAGATTCGTCCCATAGCATCAAACAAAACAAAAACCTCTAGACTTCCCTGTGAGCGTGAAAATAATTAGAGTAGTTATTTTGCTTTAGGAAACTATGCTGGGGGCTGGAAAGATGGCTGAGCAGGTAAGAACATATTTTGCTCTTACAGAGGACTGGGGTTTGATACCCAGAACCTGCGTCAGGCATCTCACACCTGCTTTTAACTCTGGCTCCAGGGGGAACCTGGTACCTCCAGTCTCTGTGTGCATTGGCTCTCACATTCACATGCCCACATACATATACAGACTCTTAAGATGATAAATCTTTTTAACGAGAAAAAAGAAAGATGCTGTTTTCATCAAAACAGAAACACTCTGAAAACTCCAGATATTAATGAATAATAACTTGAGTGGCTCCTCAGATAAGCACATCAAACAAAATCCTGGCCAGGATCTGTATAAAACAAACTCAGGCTCTGGACTATTACTTAGAACTGTAGTCTTTACAATACTGTCATGTTTGTCTCACAGTTGCCTAAATTGTTTGTTAAAATACAATCGTTTTTGGTGGCGCACGCCTTTAATCCCAGCACTTGGGAGGCAGAGGCAGGCGGATCTCAGTGAGTTTGAGGTCATCCTGGTCTACAAAGTGAGTTCCAGGACAGCCAGAACTGTTACACAGAGAACATTGTTGATTACTGTACATCAGTTCTACCCAAGTAAGGGAATATTTACTAAATGAAATTACAATCCCAAAAGCAGGTTTGACTCTAATTTCATGGATTATTTCCCTTCATAAAGTAATGGAGTCTGGCCCACATTTTGCCCACATTATTAATGGACTCTCTATTAATAACTTTCATGCTAATTTAGCAACTCTGGATTCACTCTCTGGACAAACACAGCAAGTTATGGGAAGCAGAACTAGCCTAAGAGCCGGAGGACAGGCAGTTGTATTGTAGATGGATCCATTGGGCCTAGGCTTCATAACTCTGCATTTTGATAAGTTGAGGTTTAAGTCTTTTTTTTTTATTGCAACAATTTTCAGAGCCAATGCAATTTGACTTGGAACTCAGTCTTTTGTTTGTTTTTGCTTCTGAATTGCTAATTTATCAGTTGTTTTATTATCATCCAAGCTTTCATACAAACATCTCTCTACCTGGATGCCTCAAAAATGTATTTGATGAAGGAAATATTGCTCATAAACTTTCTATGAGACTAGTCTCTAATGTTTATTGCTTTTGTTTTGTGTTTTCTATAGGAGATCAAGGTTTCCCAGGAACAAAAGGATCACCTGGTCGTCCTGGGGAAAGGGGAAAGCCAGGCCGTCCTGGAGAGCCAGGACAACCAGGAGCCAAGGTCTGCTTTGATAAAACACAGACTGAGTTCAGGGAGGGGCAATTACAATCAGCAGTTGCTGTGCCCTTATCAGATAAGACACTTGGGACTTGTCTGATAAGGGCACAGCAAGTTCCAGTGGAAACTTGCATTTCTATTCCTTTATTAATGACTTCATAAACATTCAGAGTACATAGGGATACTTATACTCTCTTCAATGAAATGTGTCCTGCATATTCTGAAGCAGGATTTTTGTGAAAGGTCATTGTCTAAAGTTGAAAGGGAAATATTTGTTGAACTGTAGTGTAGGTGGAGAATTTCTCTCCAGCTCCCGACAAGTCCCGCCAGTCCCAGAGCCCACTTACAAAATAAACACACAGACGCTCACATTATTTAAACTGCTTGGCCATTAACTCAGGCCTATCATTGTCTAGCTCTTACTCTTATATTTAGCCCATTTCTATTAATCTACACTTTGCCACATGGCTCGTGGCTTATTGGTGCCTTACATCTTCCTTGTCCTGGTGGCAGCTCCAGCAGTCTCCCCCTCTGCCTTCCTGTTCCCTCAATTCTCCTCTCTGTTAGTCCCGCCTATACTTCCTGTCTGGCTACTGGCCAATCAGTGTTTATTTATACAGAGTGATATCCACAGCACTGTAATGTCTGTGCAAACTAGTTCGGAGCATCCCTAGCAAGTAGAACTGAGAAGCACTCCATTGGGGGCACTAAACTAATGTCTCTGCTGCAGGGAGAACCAGGAGTAGGCACACCCGGAGAACCAGGAAAACCTGGCTTTCCAGGAGAAAGAGGCGATCCCGGGGAAAATGGAGAAATTGGACTCCCCGGATTTCCAGGCCTCCCTGGAACTCCAGGAAAAGACGGTCTTGATGGGCCTCCAGGTACAATGCCAAGTGTGATTTCCTTTCTCCTCAGTGAGCTCCACTGCAGGTGTTCCAAGGGGCTCTAAGCATTTCCATCTCAGTGAATAAATCAGTTTTAAAAAAGGCCTAGTTCTTTTCCCATTCAATGCGACTGTTCTATGTTCCTCCCCTCCTTACTTCTTCCTTTTTTCGTGAATGTCCTCTATACAAGCATGTTGACAGTATTAAATATAGGTCTGGTTTGGGAAGGTGACATTACAGAATGATATGGGGACAGCAACACTGGAACCTTGGGCTTCAGCACCTGAACAAACTCTTGGACTCTCTATTGCAGGAGACCCAGGGCAGCCTGGACCACCTGGAGCAAAAGGGCTCCCAGGGAGGTGTACCCAGGGACCCAGGGGTGCCCAAGGACTTCCGGGCTTAAATGGATTGAAAGGGCAACCAGGTAAGAGGAAGGCCTCCCATTCAGGAACTAGGTAGGCAGATGATGTGGCCTCTGGCTCTGTCATTTGCTACTTAATATGGAAACTGTCCAGCAGCAAGTCTTGACTGCTGTTCAACAAAACATGTTCTTTTGGAAATATAAACCTGGCTTTTATGGATATTCCAAATAGCAGTGTGTACTGGTTATACTAAGAGACTCAAGCTTAATAGTGAGTTGATTTGTCTCTCTTATGTAAGGAAATATGAACTCTATCAACAGATTAGATGATAAAGATAGACTGGCAAATAGATGAGTCATCACTAAATATTCATATACATAAACTTTCAATCAATATTTTACTTTTAAAACTTCTATAAGGAAATAGTAACTTTACAATGATTAAAATAAAGCAAATGTACACAAAGCTGCCTGCTTAGTTGTAAACTAAAACATGTAGTTGATTATTTCATAAGCAACATGAAACCAAGATTTATGAAAATAAACCCAAGTGAGTAAGATTGCATGACCAATGTAGGTGTTGTGAAATACACTCTACCTACTTGGACCCTTTCAACCAGATCTGGTGATGGCTCCTAGGGAAAGTTCCCTAGAACTCCGTTAATGTCTGTAGACTAGCATTCTGCTTATCTGTCACAGATAAATTCTTGGCCAACACCTTAATCATTACAGCGACAGTACTGTTTGCAGAAGCATATGGGAGTTCTCTTCTTGGGAGCTGCTATGTAGGTCTAAGGTGAAAGACTGGGAAACGGCATGAAGCACAGTCCCAGAATGCACCTGCAGCATTCAGAAATCAGCATAAGTGCTCTCCCTTCATCACTGAGTGAGCCCTGAAATGGATACTGCTAGAGCAATGGGGAGCTGGGAAATTTTAGGGGGAGACAATAAACAAACACACAGATAAGTGTGCTGTTTACCCAACCTCACGTAGCTAAACAATCAACACCAAAACACTTTTGGAGGTGGTAGGGTAGGCATTTGTTAAGTCACTCGTTCATCTATCTATTCATCTGAAGGTAACTCATCCATCTCTTCATCTATTCATCTGTAGGTAGAAGAGGTGATGCAGGGCCAAAGGGAGACCCTGGCATCCCAGGCTTGGACAGATCAGGAGTCCCTGGAGAACCTGGGCCACCAGGAATGCCAGGTCATCCAGGTGAGATGGGACCACCAGGCCAAAAAGGATATCCAGGAACTCCAGGATTCCCAGGGCCGCCAGGTATCCTTTGTGCCATTGTCTTCTAAGTCTTCTTCCATGTTTTCCCCCTCAGGTCACTCTGCATACTGTATGCTTTTTCTCCTTAATTATTTTAAGAGGGAAGGATCAAGGGGCAGGAGAGCAGGAGAATAAAACCATTATATTTTATAATTACCCAGGATATGTCTATTTTGGAGTAATTTTGCATATTGTAAGATACCAACTAGTATTTTGTTGAGGTTTTTGCATTTATATTTACAAGAAACACTGGCCAATTTTCTTGTGATGGCTCAATCCTGTTTCAGTCAATACTGGCCCTGTAGAGAACAGGCTGGAAATGAGTTTTCCTGTAGTACTTCCTAGAAGAAATTATAAAGAATTACTACTCCTTGACCACTTGATAGAGTTCATTGGTGAAGTCATCTGGGTCTGGACTCTTTTTTGTGGAAAGTCTTTATATTATCAGTTCGGGGTCTGGAGAGATGGCTCAGAAGTTAAGACCACTTGATATTTGTCCAAGTGATCCACATCAGGTGGCTCATGACCACCTGTGACTCCAGCTCCAGGGAATCTGCCATCCTCTTCTAGCCTCTTGGGACACCCATACACATAATTATCAGTTGGATATAAATTTATAATGGCTAGAAACAGTTCTAGTTGGCTGGGCGGTGGTGGCACACACCTTTAATCCCAGCACTTGGGAGGCAGAGCCAGGCGGATCTCTGTGAGTTGGAGGCCAGCCTGGGCTACCAAGTGAGTCCCAGGAAAGGTGCAAAGCTACACAGAGAAACCCTGTCTCGGAAAAAAAAAAGAAAAAAAAAAAAAGAAACAGTTCTAGTTGATTTTCTATTAATTTGTGAGTCCACTTTGGTTCTATGTTGCTCTAGAAATTTGCCCATTGTATCTAAGTCATCTAAAGTATGGTCACAGAATTGTCCATAATATTATATCTCCTAATTCTTTGTGATTTGTGGTTGTTTTCTCATTCCTTCATTTGTAAAGAACATTGTTTCCTCAGGACATAAGGACTCCACTGGTCTCCCTTCCAGGGAGGAGACCAGGATAATGGCTTAACAGGCACATTATACTTTGGTTCCTAATACTGGGCTTCTCATATGTGCCAGCTCTATTCTTTTTTAAAATACATAATACATATATATATATATATATATATATATATATTAATCTTTTTCATTAAGACTTTTTTATTCATTTTACATACCAATCAAATATCTTCCTCTTCCCTGCTCCTGCCCCTCCAGCCTCCCCCTCCCAATCCACCCTCCATTCCCTCCTACAAGAAGGTAAGGCCAGACCGAGCTCCAGCAGTCTAGTCGAAGAGAGAGAAGAGGGATTCTATGAGCAAGGGGCATCAAGATTGTGATGGGGAAACCTACAGAGACAACCAAACCAAACTAGTGGGAACTCATGAAATTTAGACCAATGGGAACTCATGAAATTTAGACCAACAGCTGTGGAGTCTCCATGGGACTGGACTTGGCCCTCTGCATAAGCGAGACAGTGGTGTAGCTTGATCTGCTTAAGGGGCCCCCTGGCAGTAGGATCAGGATCCAACCTTGGTACATGAACTGGCTTTTTGGAGCCAGCTCTGTTCTTGGTACTAGATTCACATCTCCCATAATAGGAGTGAGCCATCAAAACCACACTTAAAAACCAACTTTGGGAGGAATAAGAACAAAGTATAATGGCATACATAAATGAAAATGTCAGAATAAAACCTTATTGCTTAGAATACTACTTTAAAAAAAAATGAAGACAAACCTTAGTTGATTACGTACTGTGAAAGAGTCAAATGAAAATTGTACTGGGAAGGAGGTAAGATGGCCAATGCACCAGAAGTTCAGGGCATCTGTTGTCAATCGCGGTGTGATTGGCTGTAATGAAACACAGACCCGTGAAATTTTAAAAGACATTGACCCATCTCTTACACCAAGTTTGTTATTTTCGGACTTACAAAAACCATTCACTCCCAACTTCTCTGTATACATTATTCTATTTTCTAGAATATTTTGTTTTTCATATTCTATATATCATAGAGTACTTTGTGTTCATCTGTCCCCATAGGCGATAAAGGAGAGCTTGGGATGATGGGCTATCCTGGAACCACTGGCCCTCCAGGGCCTCCTGGGAAACCAGGTTCACAGGGGCAGAGAGGTGAGTGATGGTGTCTTTCTCAGTGGCATGAGGTATGGATAGTGTTCACTTACTTAGTCACAAAATAAATGACATTTGTTATTTAAGAAAAACTAGCTGTGAGCGAAGAGCATATTTGATCTTTTTTCTGTGTTTTGTATTCCCTCCTCCCATTTGAATGGGTCTCATTTTCACCCTGCAAGCTTACACCATCACTGCTGAGTGGCTGTGTGTTCGGAAACACTATCAAGCTCTCGGCGCTGTTCACACTTTTGTTCTGTTTTATTATGCACTCTGCTAAACTTTGGTTTCTGATGCGTGAGTCATGAGTTGAAGACCTGATGTTGTTACTCCTGTCTGTCAGGTAGCCTTGGAATTCCAGGAATAAAAGGCGAAAGAGGACGCCCAGGAGCCAAAGGTGAACGAGGAGAGAAGGGGATTCCTGGGCCTTCCCAACTTCCATACTTAAAAGGGGACAAAGGAGAAGCTGGGCTCAAAGGTAAAGAAATGTTTGAGTTTGGAGTCGGCTGATTCTTGGACTAAGAAACTGTCAACTTTAGTTGACAAATGAGGACTGTGCTGAGCCACCTGTCCAGTCATACAGCCATTTGGAAACCAAGCATGAACAATACTATGTTACTCACTGAATGCATTCACTTTTTTTACTAAATTCATTTACATTCTGGCCTGCTGTATTTAAATAGACACTAGCTGATTTCTTTAATCATAAGCCTCAAAGCCCAGTTTTTTTAGATGTATATGAAAATATGGCATCTGTCTCTCTGACATCTACCCTGCAATGTTCAGTGCATCACTATTCATGATACCAAAGTTATAGAGCCAACCTAGGGGTCTGTCAACAGAGGGATGGACGCAGTGATATGTGCACACAGTGCAATTATTTTCAGAAGAAAGAGGAAGAACAAGGTTAGGACATTCACAGGAAAATGGATGTGACCCATGATAACTACATTAAGTTAGTTAATTCAGTCTCAGACAAATACCATATGTTTTCTCTCATGTGTGGATCCTAGATTTTAAACTTATAAACATTTTCACATAGTGCATATGAAAGGGAATGTATATGCAAACTGTCCAAGGAAACAAAGAAGATTAATGAGAGCAGAGGGTTAAAAAAGGAGGGTGTGGCGGGGCCTGCAGGGAAATCTGCTCAAAGTAACTTATATTCCTGCATGAAAATGGCCTTATGTAAAGCACTATAATAAAATAAATAATTAATATTATTTTCTTTCAAAAAATTCTCTGAGCCAGCCAGGTGGCCAGATTTAGTGGCATAAGCTTGTAATCCCAGCACTCAGGAGGCTGAGGCAGGAGGATTGTGAGGTTGAAGGTAACCTGGGCTACAGAGTAAGATCTTCTCTCAAAAAATAAACAAAAACAAAAAATTTAAAAAACAGCAACAGAACAGTGTTTCTGGTGGAAATGGAAACCTCTGCTCCAAACTCTACTTTATTTTGTTAACTATCAGGATAGATTTTTCTGAATGCATCGAAAAACATCTTCTCATCTTCAAAAATCCTCAGAAAATAACAGTAAGAAAAAAATATGTTATCTTGAACTTTAGTCTTTTAGCATATGGTTACTTTTTAGGTGTGGCTGTTAGACTAAAAGTCAAATCCAAATCCATTCAAATTATTTCAAGTTATCTGGCTTTGCAGCTGTTTTTTGTCATACGATTATATAACCAGTATCAAGCCAAATTGTAAGCAGGCTCAGATATAGTCTTCTTGATCAGATTGCATCTCAAGCAACTGTAGACAAACAAAATTTCTGGGTAAAACATTTCCTTTGCAGCTAAATTCTCACAGAAGAGAAAACATTTTTTAAAAAATTGTGCCATGGCTTGCAGAACCACACTATAGTGGAGAAAATTTTGATGTGCTTTGAAAAATTGGATGGTCACCAATAAATATTGGTATGCTTGGCACATAAATATTTATAAGCTGAAAGAATATCTGCTTTGAAAATTCTGCATAGAGCCAGAATTTTTTGTGGTAGTGCATGCCTTTAATCCAAATACTCAAGAGATAAAGGCTGCTCCACCTGGGAGTTCAAGGCCAGCCTGGTCTACACATCAAATTCCAGGTCAGCCAAGGCTGCTTAGGTGAGACCCTGTCTCAAAACACAAATTCTGCATAGCCCAGGCTAGAAAGACTGATCTCTTCAGGCATGCCAAAGAGCTTTCTGGAATTAACATATGACAAACTCTGAAGAAAGACCAAATCCAAGCAACTGGCCAACAGAGAAAAATAAGTGATCTTTGGGAAAGCTTAATTTATAAGATGTACTTATTTTTGATAAGAGAAAGCTAGGAGGTGGCAGTTATCATTTACGTAAGCAACGTAGTGAAGGTGTATGTTGTCACAGCATTTTCGACACATAGCTGAGGATCACAGATTCAAGAACAGCAAAAGGGAACATATTATCTAAGCCTCTCTAATATTGGCATGATCCATTTTTTTTAAAGTATGTTTTTGAGACAGGACCTCATTATATAGTCCATAGTGGCCTTGAATTTATTATGTTGCCACGTTGGTCTCAAGATCCTCCTGACTTAAATCTCTTGAGTGCTGGGGCACCAGGACACACCTCCTTTTTTAAAATGTGGATTTCAAACACAGAGACATTCACTCCAAATGTGGAAGTAACATGGAGGGTACAAATCAGCAGTGGCTGCCATTACTTTGAGTCTAAATAAATACATATACAAAAAGAATATGAACAATGTAAAGCATAAAGGAGAAATATTATACATTTAACCAAGGCTTATGTATCATCATGTTTAGGTACTACTATATAATTGACAAATATCTACTCAGTCTCATGATAAGTCAAGGAGGTGGGTCTGGTGGAGAAAGATCTCATGTCATTGAGAAATCAGGTGGTCATTGCTACTCTCATTTCACACACAGGACTTGAGAAGTCAAGTCCCTTACCCAGTGCACTTACCCAGTGTCACTGTGAGGAGAAGCAGCTGGTTCCAATGGTCACACCTGACCTTTTTGTGATGTGCTCTCGGCTCTCTGGACCTCAAATACTGGAGAGATAAGAAAAGCAGAAAACTCAGCAAACACAATAGTCAGAGGAGCCTCCATGAATAAATAAGGCTTTGTAAGTGGGACCCAGACGAGCAAGTCACCATTGGCTCCAAGGCTTTCTGAGGCTCCCACTCCCAGCAGAAGACCTCCTGGCAGGTGGTGGTCACTGGAGGAGGGAGCGTGTTCTAGTTTGCTCTGACCAAAGACAACTTGGGGAGGAAAGGGCTTGCTTTGCTTACTCTTCCAGGTCATAATCCAACACTAAGGGAAGTCAGGGCAGGAACTCAAGAAGAAACTGAAGCAGAGACCATGGAGGAATGATGGTTACTGGTTCCTCTCTGGCTTGCTCAGTTATTTTCCCTATATAACCCAGGCCGGCATGTCCAAGGATGATGTTACCCTCTTAGTCTGGGCCCTCCCACATCAACCACAATCTCTGACAGACATGGCCACAGACCCACCTGATCAAGGCAATTCTTCAGTTGAGGTTCCCCCTTCCCAGGTGACTCTAGGTTGTATCAAATTGACAATACCAAGACAGAGGGCCAGCTGGGTTTGTTTTGTTTTGTTTTTTTCAATGGTGTGGCCCATGATAGTTTGCCCATGTTCCAGGGAATGGAACCACATACCCATACACATATGGGCAGCACTAATTGGACCCAAGGGATTATTTTAAAAGGAGGAAGAAGAGGGGGAGGAAAAAGAAGAGGAAGTTGAGAGAGGGATATGGAAGGAGGGGTGTATCCAGGAGGAGTTGAAGTGGGGGGAAAAGGGTGGATAAATACGATCTAAATACATCGTATTCATATGTGAAATTAAGAAATGAGTGTTGGGGGCTGGAGAGATGGCTCAGTGGTTAAGAGCACTGACTGCTCTTCCAGAGGTCCTGAGTTCAATTCCCAGCAACCACATGGTGGCTCACAACCACTTGTAATGAGATCTGGTGCCCTCTTCTGGCTTGCAGGTACACATGCAGGCAGAATATTGTATACATAATAAATAAATAAATCTTTTTTTAAAAAAAAAGGAAAAAAAAAGAAATGAGTGTTAGAAAGAAGTCAGCCTCCTTATACTGTATACAAAGTCTTGTCTCCGGTCACATACCATGTATGTGTTCCTTTTTAATGTCTCTGTGTTAGGCATTTTATTATGTTCTGAATACATAGGTATAGCTTCCCTGTCACAATGAAACTAACTGTTTAGCAGGGGGAGGAAACATTAATGAAACCTAAACAGTGTTTCCATCTAAGTAGTACATGTTAGGTTTTGTGGGCCATATGAGGTCTCTATTGTATACTTTTCTTTGGCTTGGTTTGTTTTTATAACCCTTTAACAATTTACATTGTTACACTGTTACAGTTATACAAACCGTCCTTTGTTCTCTAGCCATATAAAATCAAGCCAGGGCCTGCAAGGTGACATATGGGTAAAAGAACTTGCCATGTAAACCTGAAGACCTCAGTTCAATCTCCAGAACTCACACAAAGGCCCAACTCCAGAAAAATTTCCTCTGACCTCCCGACACAGGCAATAACACAATCACACCCACAGAGGTCCATCATAAACACCCGTGCACACACACAGAGACACACAATGATAATGAATAAAATTGAAAACAAGTACATAGATGGATGAATGAATACAATCAAGCTATACATGGCCTGTAGGCTAGAGCAAATGCATACATTGAACAATATACATTTTTAGAGGGTGATAAATGAAAAAGTGCAGACAATCTAATGCTTTTATCATCCCTTTTTTTTTTTTTTTTTTTGCCTAGGCTATTGTCTAGCCTGGAAATCCTGTCTCATTCCACGCTTTCTTCATCCAATACGCTGCATGTCTTCAAGGCCGAGCTACAAAATAGTCTCTCTTCCAGAAATTCTTCCTTGTGTCGCTTCTTGTGCTCAGCTGTGTCACAGAACTTCTCTCGCTGGGTGGCGCTTGTTTGTTGCTTGTCTGTCTCCTCAATTAAGAGCTGAAAACTTGGGAAGAAGAACATGACTTTTTTTTTATTCCCAGAAAACAGCACCAGACCTGTCAGTTAACTAGACACTTACTTAATTCGTATGTAAATAAGTGTATAAACAGGAAAAGGCCCAGAGCCGAGCCAAGGACAGACTGTAGAATGTTCCACCGCAGTTAAGGAAGTTTGTAACTGACTGCTGATAAGAGAGTATCGGTGAATATAAATAAGCAGGAGAATAAATTGATCAAAGTCAAGTTTTAGGAATGGAGGGGTGTCCTGGAATGTTAGTGATCTTCCTAGCCATGAAAATCTATGTTCAAATCCGTGTTACTGCTGAATGACAGTAAGAGTCAAGGCAGGGTCTTTGACCTACCCAATGTCTCATAAATCTTAACAAATGGGTTGAGCATAGCATTGTTTATATAAGAATTGTGTAGTGTACTGCTTCACTATAAAAAAATGCAAAAGTTCTAAGTTACTAAATCTTAAAATTCTTATGGTTGTTTGTAGTATTGGGAATTGAACCAGTACCTCATACATGCTAAGGAAGGGACCTACCACTGAACTATACACTCCAACCTTTTACATGTCACTTGAATGCATCTCATGGTGACAGTTGCCGTTATTGGTTGAGAACTGATTCAAGCCAGACACTACACCAATGCTTTCTACATCTTAGCTTATTTAATTCCTCTAAATAATAAAGCAAAAAAAAAAAAAAGATAGAAGCCCACATCTCCACAGGCTCTTGATAAATGTGTGATATTGTATGTTGGCAATAAGCCTATCAATTTAGACCAGGATGTGAATGATCACAATGAGATTCCAGCTTGTTTCGGTGCTGGGTGGAACCCAGGGCCTCATGAATTTTAGACATACGCTTTACAACTGATGCATGTCTTTAAAAATTTGGTCCTTCGCTTTAGGATTTGTAGGAAATCCTGGTGAAAAAGGAAACAGAGGCATTCCAGGGTTACCAGGTCAGAAAGGCCTCGCAGGACTGCCTGGGCTACCAGGCCCTCCAGGTATGGCTGACTCTTCAATAGAAACATCATGCTCTAAGCTTTCCTAGTCCTAAATGTAATGGAACGTATTTCTAGACTTACTAAGTTAAACATAAAACTCTGCCCTGAAAGTGTTTCAGGAGAAAGTTATTCTAAATTAAACCAAAGTGAAGATGTTCAGTAGCTGGCATCTATCGACTAAAATATATCCTACACTTGGTTCCATTTTATACTCTTTTATACTCATTTATACTTTATCTTAAATGTATCAGATATAAAAATTAATGCTCCAGTCATTTTTGCTTTTTTCTCCCTTTTATAAACAAGTTATGGAGTTTGCAAAGTAATTTTAAGCTATTAAAAAGTAGTCTCCTACCCCCAGCAACCCCAACAGCAAAATGACTTAGATAGCAATTAACCTTCAGTATGCTATCAGAAACGGTCTGCTGTGCAGTTGGTCAGGGGAGCCACCCTTTTCTGTGACATTGGTCCTAAGATGGCTTTGAGCAGGCCTAATAATAGGACTCTCACTTTACCCAGATTTCCACATTCTAAGTCCCCAGGCCTAGGGTGAGCCCTAGCTGAAGGCGAAAGGAGAGTTAACCCTTAACCAGCTGGCCTGGGAGTTCTGGACTTACTTACTCATGGGAACGTGGTAGTACCAGCTAATGCTATCATCCTGTTACAACAAACCCTCCAGCTCAGAAGTCAGAACTGTAGAATTCTCTGTGTCTTGGATTGTTTGGGTTTTCGTTTAATAGAAAGTTCTGTACTTACCTACTCATGCAAGCAGAAGATGTGTGTTGAGCATATATGCCCCAGGAACTGGGTCATATGACTTTATTTATTCCCAAGGCCCTAGAGGAGATATGGGAAGCAGTGGGAATCCTGGAGGACCAGGACCAGTCGGCATGCCAGGAAGCATGGGGAACATGGGTGTGCCAGGTAATGCTTTGATCCTGCTATTATAAACCATTGAGCTCACGGCAAGTCAGAACTGTAGATTTTCTGTGTTTCGGATTGTTTTGTTTGTTGAATAGAAATGTTATGTCACTAAGCGTTGGTTTTAGACAAAGGTTCTCTTTGCACTAGAATATGAGTGGTATCAAGCTACATATGTTGTATAACAATCATACATTATATAGTTCAATATTGTGAGCAGCCATCTTCTTGGAGAATTGATTCACGCGAGCACCCTTCAAGATGCTTAGGATACAAGCAATACTTCGAGATCCTTCCTTCACTCGTCTTACCCGATATCTGTTCTCATTTCAGGCCCTAAAGGGAAAAAAGGAACTTTGGGACTTCCGGGTCTACCTGGAAGACCAGGCCTTCCAGGGACTCATGGTCCCCGAGGAGATAAAGGGGAGCAAGGTCATTCAGAAGGTGCAAGGCCAGGACCACCGGGACCAAAGGTACACAGACCACTGAAATAGTTACATTTTGTCGATATCAAAATGTGACTTTAAAGTATCGACAAAGACCAGATTCAGTGTAGCCAGAAAAAGAAGAGATTTCTATACATTTGAACAGCTATGTTTTGTTTTGTTTTTTTTAACATGTCCCTATTTTGCAACTGAGGCCATCTCATGCTGTCAACTTGGGAAATTTCTCTGCCCCTGCAGTTTAAGTGTGCTCCCAGCAGGGGGTAGTGGTGGCGCGCACGCACGCGCACACACACACACACACACACACACACACACACACACACACACACACACACTCTGACAGGGCAGGGTTTCTTTCTTTCCTCCGGACCCAAACCGTGGTTTTTATCTCATATAAAATTTTTGTTCTTGCTGTTTTTCATGCAGAACTTTTGCATTCTATGTGCAAAATTCTTTGTCTTCTTAAGATATAATAAAAGGTATAGGATAAAATAACTTTACAGCTTCAAGAAGAAAAGAAGAGGCTATGATGCCCATGTGTATTTTTGTGTTAGAAGATTTTTTAAATGTTTTCACTTCGCTACACGCAATGCTTTTGCCTTGCTGCGGTGGTCTTTCTCAGAGCTTGTGTTCCACCAGACTGAGGTTGGCTATTAAGTCACTACATGTGTGGCAGTAACCAGATGTTTGAGGGTGACTTGGTTGCTCTTTCCGGTTTATTTCCATCCAACCTTTCTTTCTTCACTTAACACTATGCGTCAGAGCTACACTGTATAGAGTTGTTAACAGACATTCCAGGAGGCAGGACTTTAAAATATGGGATTCCGTGGCCTTCCCTGGAGAAATCTGCAGCATCCCAAGGGACCCACTAATCTGCTAAATTGGATGTAAAATCTTCAGGTGCATGTTCTTGTAAAGGGAGCAGATGTTTTTCATCCGCTGTTCAAGGGTTTAAGGATCCAGAGCATAAAGGTGGTGCCTCAGAAGTCGTGTCTTTTGAGCTAGCAGCTTAGCACTGTCTCTCATACCCGTGGTCCCCGCACCTGGGAGGTGGAGACAGGATGAGCAGTAGTGAAGTCACCACTGACTACACAAGTTGGAGGCCGGTCTCGGTTACATGAGAACCTGTCTCGAGACAGCTACAAGGAACCACTGCTAGTACCATTTCCAACATCTATCATCTGCAGTAGCCATTGTCAAAACGAGAAGGAAAATATTTAGAACCTGCCAAGACTTAAGAAAACATGCTTTCAGTATCCGAAGCACAATTTCCCCCTCATTTTGACTGGTTTTCAGAAAACCAAAGAGACGCCTTCCACCAGGGTATTTCCTCAAAGAGCAATCCTATTTGATTGGATTCTTGCTCAGCTCACTATCAGCTCTGTCTAGATTTGGGTTTTTGGAGGTAATAACCACACGGAATCTTCAGAGCTCTCAGTTTGGCCACCGACTGGATTTTATCAGGTTAGGGAGTCTCGGTAAGAAGATAATACATTCCAATCAGCCGTGACAGAAATTTTGAATGATCATTGGTCTGAGATACAGGTGTGATGATGACCGTTAAGTCAGTGAAAGGATGTTTTTAAACATGTGATTGGCATACAAATGTCTTTAAACATTGTATCTGCAGGACACCTCTCTGTTTAGCCTACTTCTTGCTCCCTGTCAATCACCACGATTTTTGTCCATTTCTAGTTGTGTGACTTTTTTGATATCTGTCTCCCAGCTGGTCTCTGAAGTCCACGAAGGCAGGGGCTGTGGGCATCATATATGGGTATGCAGTCTGTCATCACATAGACCCAGTGCTGTCCAAGTCCCCATCTTGGTTAAAGGTTCTACCACCGTTCTCCTGAAACCTTTCCAGTTGTCTTTAAAATGAGAGAGCTACATTTCCGTTTTGCCTTGGGCCTCACAAAAGGTGCAGCTAACCTATCCCCCATACATTTCAGGGCACGGGCCTGTGGCAGATACTCAGCAGGGACTGGTAAATGAATAACAGGTTTTTACCCCCACCTAACCACATCCCCAGCTTATATGAGAACTTTAAAGGTGTTTGACTGAATTTAAGGGCGAACCAGGACTGCCGGGCGTCAAAGGAACGAAAGGAGAAAGAGGCCCGCCTGGGCCACCTGGACAACCGGGGCCTGCTGGACCTGACGGAGCCCCTGGGAGTCCTGGGAGTCCTGGCCACCCAGGTGAGCACCGGCTTTACAGTTCAGAAAGGTGTAAGCAGTGGGTGTGGGATGGCCTTTACCTTTTAGAACCATCTTTGTAAACGGAAAGCTACAATTTTGGGTGTACATGCCACAACTGTTTTGATTCAACTTTGAACTTCTAACTCTACGGCACTAAAAAAAAAAAAAAAAAAAAAAAAAAAAAAAAAAAAATAGCGAATTAATCAGAAGCGGCCTCATTTTACTGTTTACGAGACCGGTATCTCAACACCTGCCCTTGTCATCAACACCTCTGAAGTTCTGCCTCAACCAATTCAGCCAATGAGCATGCAATGGCGTTGTCCCTGCACAGTCTTAGGTTAGAATGAGATAGCTAGCCGGGCTTGTGACGCATGCATAGGCTGGGTGACTTCGCCGAAGCCTGTTTTCTCACGGTCTGAAAGCCAGGACTCCGAGACCAAAGTGCTGCTAAGGCTGATTCTCAAGAGGCCTCGGGGCTTGGCTAGAGCCATCTCTTCCTGCCTCCCCTTGAGTTTTCATCCTCATCTCTTACAAAGATGGCCCTAGTGTTGGACAAGAATCCTCAGTTTTGATTAACTTATTAGAAATCGCTTTATTTATTTATTTATTTATTTATTATTCATTCATTCATTCATTCATTCATTCATTCATTCATTCCTAGTGAGTGTGGTATTTGTTTGCTGTAGGATGCATGTGGTGGTCTGAGGACAACTGGCAAGAAGAACTTATGGGAATCAGTGCACTCACTCCTTCCAACGTGTGGGTCCTGGGGATCGAACTCAGGATATCAGACTTGGCAGCAAGCATCACTACCCATTTAGTTATCTTGTCAGCCCCAATTTTTAACAACCACTTTGCTAAACACAGTGGCATTCTGAGGCACTGAGGACCTCAATGTATAAATTTGGGAGAAGCATAATTCCACCTGTAGTTCCATTTTAAATCTTTTTTTTCCCCCTGACATATTTCTGGTCTAGACATTGACATCCAGGTTATCGTATAACAAGTTTTTGTTTTGTTTTATTAAAAACAATTGCTCAGCTGCAGAGGAAGCTCAGTAGTGCAGTGTTTTCCTCATGTATGCAAGGTTTTAGGTTCAATTCCCAGCCCTGGGAGGAGAAGGGAAAGGTGGGAAGAAAAAATTTATTTAATTAATCTGAAAAACAAAAAAACTTGCTGAACTATTTGGGTACAGCTGAAGACCTACCTACAGATAGCATTTAACCGAAGTTTTCAAACTCTGAGGGCGGGGGGTCCAACAAATTTGCAGTTAGCTCCTGCTCTTAGCAGTAAGTCGGATATTGGGCACTCAGGGTCAGGATCCAATCAGGTTGTCTGGCTTGGCTACAAGCACCTTTACCCACTGAGCCACCTGGCCAGTCCCATTTTAACAGCCACGTTGCTAAGTACAGTGGCATTCTGAGGTGCTGGGCGCTGGGACTCCAACGTATGAAGGGAGTCACACCTGTGTGATTTCTGAGAGAAAAGTCTTTTGAGACCAACGTCTGAGTTGGCCTGTCAGGAATTTCCTCAAGGGCAGCCGAGCATGGCTGATGGGAGGAGCTGGATGTTTCAGTCGCTAATGTAACCACCACTTATGTCTTGGTGTTCTTTTTCTCTCCCTTCTCTCTGGATCTTTAGGGAAGCCGGGTCCTGATGGTGATTTGGGTCTTAAAGGAATGAAAGGCTTCCCAGGCCCTCCAGGAAGCACTGGCCCTCCAGGTTTCATTTTAACACTTATTCTGCCCCTTGCCCTGAAGAAAACATACTTCCTTCTTGAGCTTAGACTCTCTATGCTCACTCTTCCCATAGGATGCAGAATAGTGGGCTTGATGATACTACCTATCTAATTGAAGTATCTACCAGTATAAAATACCATGTTGTCATCTCAGGAGAGTATTAATCCAGGCATTTTTTTTAACTTTATGCAGTTCTGCATAACCACAGTCCTGAAAACGCAGTACCTTTCAGCACTTTCAATGTATCTCCCCAGTATTCACAGTGGGCCATAGAAGAAAAGAGACCCTGTCTTTGAATGGTGTGGTTTGGGTTTCTGTTTGTTTCAGGCCCTCCAGGACTTCCAGGACTTCCTGGAACAATGGGTATGAGAGGTAACCAAGGACATGACGGAATTCCTGGTCCTCCTGGAGAAAAGGGAGAAACAGGTACTGCTTCCTCTTTTTAAAAATATATATTTTATGTGCTTATTTGTATGTGTATGGGTTCATTCATACTGTGACTGTTGTGTGGAAGTCAAGAAGATGAACCAAAGGAGTTCATTCTCCCCTTACCCTACATGGATCCTGGGGGATTGAGTTCAGGTCATTAGTCTGAGAGGCATGAGCCCTTACCCAGAGAACTACCTCACTGTTGCTTGCTTCTAATATTTGATCCACTGGTTTATTAATAGCATTTTAATTCCATGTGGCTCTAATAATTCTTCATTGATAGAACCAATGGTCTCTAACAGTCTCAGCATGTACCAATTGTACTTCCTTCATATATAAGATGTACTAAGATTAATTGAACATTAATATAGCAAAATTATCTCTTATAGGCTTACTGGGGGCCCATCCAGGCCCAAAAGGAAGCTCTGGTGTTCCAGGTAGGCAGTTCTTCCCTGACCTTAAAAATCTGCATTTCCTAGATGAGAATCTAGTTCTCTAGTTTTGACTTATCAAACAATGTAACTTGGCAAGTGAAAGATGATCACCCACTGGGGGTACTGAATATTAATGATCTTAATAGTCAAACTATTTTTCATCACAAAAAAGGAATGAATCCAAATCCATGACCTGGCTTTGGGGATTTCCTTCTGTGAAAGTTTTTAAAGAGTAAAAAGAATTTGCATTTCTTTGTTTTGCTGTTGTTGTTAGTTGGTTATTTTGATGACTTGACTCCTAAAAGGATGCAGGTTGACTTGCCTGTGAGCATCCTTCCCTGTTGAGATACACTGGTGATGCTGCCCTTTCTCACTTGGACTCCCCGCCCCTGCACTGAGCTTGGGATTCCTGTTATTGTTTTTCAAGGGCTACCCTGTACCTCTCTCAACATCTGAGACATGACATGTTCAACAGCTTCTCAAAGTCTATGCATTTTTTTATTTGACAGACCACAGGCGTGCCTCTCTCAAGCTAGTGTCTTAGGATAAACAGACTCTTTGAACTCTTCCCCATTTTGTAGAAAAAGAAGCCAAGACAGACAGCAGGGTGTTTGTACCTTTTAATGGTCTTTCTTAGCCTCGTGTCCTATGTATAGGAGTATTTCAAGGTGGCAATTCCACTTTATTCATAACAGTTGTTGCTATGAGAACCTGCAGAAGATAGGTTGATGGCCTGGAGTTGGAGTGTAAGGCAGACAGGAGTTGCTGTCTCCGCTTTGTTTCTCAGTGACTTGATTGTCCTTTTGGTCAATCTCAGCACTCACACACCTCCCAGCAGAGCCTTCCAACCCTGATGAACAGGGAGCCTTTCCCTCCTCTCAATGTCTAGCAGTAGAAATGTAGGCAAAAGAAAAGTTCCTGTTCATATTGTCAGGCTCAGCTCGAAACTTACTGGAAGGAAAGGCTGTGTTTGCATTGCTTTGCATTCGACTGCAAATAAAATTTCAAAAAAAAAAAAATCACACCTGAGACAAACAAACAAACAAACAAACAAACAAAAGCTTTAAAAATAACAAACAGTCCCGTCATGTGATCACTCGCCTCAACACTTCTGGGATAACAAAACATGAAGAGTCCTTTGAAACTTGGAATATGTGGATGGGTTTAATTAGTTTATTCTCTCACATCCTTAAGAGAACTCATATTAGGCCACGAGGAATAATTTTAACAAAACTGTAATGTAAAACCCACAACGTAAGTATGTGAGGTCATTGCTGAACAGAGACAATGCTACCGAGCCAGAAACATGCTGAAGCCTTCTCATCCCTGTCTTTAACAGCACAGATTACAGGCACTACAGATTAAAGGACGTGAATACAGAAAGGACCACACCTTCATCGGTTTGATTCTCTTTATCACCCCAGGTCTTTCCTATCCAACAGTGTCCCACCCACAACTTTTCTCCTGTCTCCAGCCTCACTCTCACTTCTACATTCATGCCATTTACTCTCAGGAATAGCCCCGAGGGGGGCTGGAGAGATGGCTCAGAGGTTAAAAAGCACTTGCTGCTCTTGCAGAGGACGTGGGTTCAGTTCCCAGCATGCACATAACCGCTCACAACCACATGTAACTCCTGTCCCAGGTGATCAGATGCCCTCTTCTGGCCCCTCTGGGCACCAGGTGCATACAGGGAGCACATACATACATATAGACAAAGCACTCATACACTTAAGATATAAAATACATAAGCCATTTTTAATAAAAAAAAAAACAGATAGGAAGGAGGAGGGAAGATTGTTTTTAATCATACTACATCTTTTATCCAGGAATGTCAAAGCACAATTTCTTGAAGGTTTTCTGAGATGACAAATAATACATGGTACTAAAGCTGTGACCTTTCTGGGGTCTTCTTTCATACCTCTTGTCACGTTTATCCCTCCTAGACAGTGTCACGGCCATGGGGAAGATTTAGCCAGGAGACTGAGCAGGATTGTACCTTCCTCTGTGTCTACAAGGCAATAATTCAAAGCACACATCACTATCCTGAAGTTTAGCTTTACTCTGCTCTATTTGATTACCTGTAAATAAATAATGTCACTATAAAGGTCACCAAATAATACCTGTGGCTCACATCTGCCTGATACTTTAGATCTTATATCATGCCTTTTGTCTATATGTTACATGTTTTTTTGTTTTTTAGGGTTTTTTTTAAGAACTGAGCTATGGCAGATATATTTTTACTTTTAAAATAAAAAAAAGAAAGAGCTGGGAGATAGCTCAGTCAGTATGAAGTATGCAGTATCTGTAATATCAGCACTTAGGAAGGATGAGACATACAGATCCCTGGAATTTGACAGTCAGCTACTCCAGCCAAATCAATGATCTCTAAGTTCACCGAGAGAGCATTTTTCATAAAATAAGACACAGGAGCACACACACACACACACACATACACACACACACGCGCGCACAAGAGATTTGTAATAGTGTAGTGATTTTTGCCTAGATCCAGACCTAGTCTGAGGAAGATCTGTTTTTGTCCTTCAACCTCTTTTTTAAAAAAAGAAAATAAATTATGAATTTTACCATCTTTAAAGAAAGTGCCTACGTTACTGAAGCGAACCACAAACTATGACCCAAACGAGCTTTCTTCTTTGCAGGAGTCAAAGGAGACAAAGGAGCTCCCGGCTTGCCTGGCCTCCCTGGCAGGAAGGGGTCCATGGGAGATGTTGGACCTCGAGGACCCCCCGGCATCAGTGGGCTCCCAGGACCACCAGGTCTACCTGGGGCAATTGTCCCTGGCCCAAAAGGAAACAGAGGCCTTCCTGGCCCAAGAGGAAGTCCAGGTAGAGGGTTTCCTGTCACACGCTGGAATGAAAGTCACATTTGACAGCAGAGGTGTTCTTCCTCACATTAACCTCATAGGTTCTCTTTTTGCTCTCTCTTTTCTTCATCCTTCGCATATCCCTGACTCTCACGTGCAGTGAGTTGGTGGTGGTGTTGAGGGACAGAGGCCTGGGCAAAAGATTAGTAGATTTAGTTAAGTCTCCTAAAGTCTCCTCTGTTGTTGAGCATGTACTGTGTATGCATCAGGCTGGATGCTTCCCCACAGACTGTCCTTGGGGAGATGTGGTTCCTTCCTGCTTCCCCCCATGCTTCCCTAGCATGCTCTTACTCCATCTCCACCACAGTCCCACCTCACAGCAGCGAAGGGAAGGGTGTTTGAGGCAATAACAAGGTGTGGGGCTTGTATTTCATTTGAAAGAATCCATGACAGAGCTCTCCAGGACCTCTTACTGGCAACTCTGATGGACTCTTTGTGAATCTAGGGAAGCCAGGGCCCCCAGGACCGCCAGGACTTATCGTAAAAGGCATAAAAGGTGACAAAGGATTTATGGGTCTACCTGGCCCCAAAGGTCTACCTGGAGCTGTAGGCGACATGGGACCACCAGGTCACCCGGTGAGTGTGTAATGTTATTAATACACTTCTGACTTACTGTTGCTATACTGCAGTCATAGTGTATATATCAAATACTGGTCACAGCTGCTCACTATTCATGAACTGTCCAATGAACTCTGGTGAACCAACTGGTGTGCATGATTGGCCGCACCTGAATGCAGCACGTAGTAACTATTGATGACACATCTGTGCAATGATGTGATGCATCCAAGGTCCCACAGAGCCCAAGAAATCAAAGAATCTTAAACACTGCAAAGGTTTCATCTCTACAAGGCTTTAACCAATGAATCTATGGGGCATAAACCTCTGACACTTGCTTATGGAAACTCCGAGCTATTCCAGTGGGGAAAAAAACTAAACACCCAGTAGTTGACAATTGTCCCCAAATGATAGTCATTCTTGTCCTCTGTTAATATGCTTTCTAAATGACCTTTGCTATCCTGTAAATATGTCCATTTTCTCCCCACCACATATCACCAATGTTTGAATGTAATTTCGATTTCTTCCTATTATTTTTTACCTGGTTCTAGAAGATTCAGTTTCATTGTTCATCGGCCTTACCTCTCCCCTGAATATACCCCAGTTCGACAGTATGTTTCTTTAAAATGAAGCCAGAAGTAGAAAAATTTGCAGAAATAAGAGCTAAGTCCCCCCAGTGAGTGGCTTAGGAAGGGGAAAGTATCTCACTGGCCTGGACATTACCATTTTAGGACTTCAACCTAAGATCCCTGTGGGCCATTCAGCTGATTCATGGCCACATTGATAATGACACACTGAGCTTAGAATCAGCTGGCCTCACAAGACTTTTCTTCATGAAATTCTACAATGTTGTTATAGAAATAATCTGCCTTCCCAGTGAGAAATCACCCCACACACTTAGAAATTAATAAAGGAAAGGCTTTTTATTAGCACATGTTTAGCTCTCGCTAATGCCCATCAGAAGTTTGCCTCCAATAGAAAGTTTTATTAATTTACATACACCTTAGGCTTATAAATTTCACATAAATTATCATCCCCCACCCCCACCCCTGAAAAAAAAAACCCAACTCTTAGGTCACGGCTCCAGGTTACACTTTGAACAATTTAAACAGAGACCAGAGACTATAAATCTGGACATTTAGGCAAATGGGAGATGTCCACAACAAAGCTATTGCTAGAATTATTTTAAACACACCAGTGTTGTACTTTCTTCCAAACAGTTTCCAACCCAGGTTCATCTTGGCCAACTGGCAGAATTATGCTTTTCTCAAGAAGAGAACCAGGGACTTTATGACAGGCCAGGACTTAACACTGCTTGCCACCCCATGCTACCTCCTTGAGCATCCTGTTGGAGGCATGTTCTTTGGTGATAAGCCTAAAGGCTGCTCAATCCTGGTGAACATTTACATCCTAAGCACCATACATCTTGCTTATCTCTAGCAGACCTCATTAGCTACTTATCTTTGGGGTAGTTTGGAGGCAGCACTCCCTCAGCTAAATTCTACTTTATGTGATTAATGTCTCCTAAGCAAATTTATTAATAAATCCTTTATAACACTGATTCTATTACTTTGAGTTTCTCCTATCTTAGTGTTTCTTCCATATTTTCCCTGTCTAGCTTTGTGCTGTTGGTGTTTGAGATGTAAGTGCAGAACTTTGACATTTACCTCAAAGGATGCCATCCTGTTCTTGTAGGCAGACTCCCGGGCTCCCAGCCCAAGATCTCCTGTTTCTGAGTCTCTCCCTCAACCTCTACCACCTCTCCTGAATTCTCTTAGTGGCTCATTCAGTACACCCACCTCTGTTTCCCTCGGTCTCTTGGAAAGAGGCATTGAATAGATGAGTGTGGTTCAATACTCATTATGGAGTGTAACCAGTCACTGTGGTCTAAGGTACTGAGACATGGCATTTTCACACCATGTGCTATGAGGACAGGTGGAGGGCTGAAGAAATAGAGGACGAACACCCAGTTTCTTCTGTGGAATGTATTCAGGACCTGGGTCTGAAAAGATACACACCATTTATCCAGGAGAACAAGAAAAGCAAGGATGAAGGCCGAAATGCCTAAAGACACTGTGTGTGTGAGGGGTCCAACTGGAGGCTGAGGTTGAATGAGAACCCATCCAGATGAGACCAGAGGATTTGAAAGAGGTCAGGTCATGAAGCTTTCATTTACTAGACTAAGAAGCAACACACTACAGCTGGAGAGATGGCTCAGTGGTTAAGATCACCTGCTGTTCTTCCAGGGGACCCGGGTTCAGTTCCCAGTACCCACATCAGACAGCTCATAACCACTTTGTCTTAGTGTTTTGTTGCTGTGAAGAGAGATCATGACCATGGCAACTCTTACAAAGGAAAATATATAATTGGGGCTGGCTTACGGTTTCAGAGGTTTAGATCATTATCATCATGGTTAGAAGCATGGTGGCATGTGGGTAGACAGGGTGCTGGAGAAGGAGCTGAGAGGTCTACATCTTGACCCAAAGGCAGCAGGAGACTGCCCCACTAGGCCTAGCTTGAGCACATATGAGACCCCAAAGCCCACCTCCACACTTCCTCCACCAAGGCCACACATACTCCAAAAAGGCCACACCTCCTGATAGTGCCACTCCCTATGGGCCAAGCATTCAAACACTTGAGTCTTATGCCGGCCATTCCTATTCAAACCACTACACACCTATAACTCCAGCTGCAAGTTATCCAACACTTCTGGTTTCTGACAACACCTGTTCCCCCTCCCTCTCTCTCTCTCTCTCACACACACACACACACACACATACACACACACACACTTTAAAATTAAAGAATCAGTACATCACTTCTTCATTCAAGAGTATATGTCAAGTGCCTGTACTAGTTGGAATTAATCCTTTAAATAACTTGCCTATTGTTTTGGTCATTCACTAAGCTTAAAACCTATCTTGATCGCCCAACCACTGTGATCAAAGACATGGTGGAGAGAACACATGAAAATACAGAATCTCTATGACCCAACCCACCATCCCACCTCTAATATCCTCATTAGGGGTGACTGTGGGGGTTCAGTGGCGTGAACTATTATTAGGAGTCATGTTAAACTCTTTTATTCTCTTTTGCTATTTGGTTTCTAGAATCTACTTTTTGAAGTATTGTCCTCCTCCATCCAATCTCTAGATGTTACTCATGTACTCTCTGACGCTTTGAAAGTTCTCATTATTAAGCTGATGATCACATCTAAAGTTCTTCCAGGGACACTGACAGACAGAAAATGCAGTCTGTGGACAGGACTTGTCTCAATTCTTTCCATGCTCTTATGGTCATTTCCAATGGAAAGATGATTCTGCTTGATGGATGTCTTGACTGGCCCTCTTAACAAGTCTCTCCACAAAATATCTCCCTTTCCACCTGAGGGCTGAACCTGGTATCTGACTCCCCTTAGCTGCCTTTCACTAAAGAGAACAGGGAGTTGCCAGAAGCCAAAGTCCCTGATCAGATGGCTCCCTTTCCTCTCTCTCTTCTTTTAACCTCATACCACCCCATGCCAGCAATTGGACGACTGCCTTTTTCCTCCAGAGGCAGCTCACTCTAAGGAAACCTTTGTTATTCTCGGCACCTTTTTTATGATTTTTGGTTCATTGTTTTCAATAGCATCCCCCTTCCAGTCCCATCTCTGGACAGTGTGGTTCTCTCATCACCCTCATTAGGAGTCATTTAGAACTCTGCCAGCTTAGCAGAATGATGCTTGGGTTCCACAATGGCTCTACTGGTCTTTGATAAAATTACAGGTTCATTCTTCCTGAAACACAGGACTGCCCCATTTCAATGCCTTCAAAGCTAAAACAGTATACACTAACGTTAGATGGCAGGTTTGCTCTATGTGCATGTGTGTGTACGTGAGTGCGTGCGTGCATATGTGCGTGTGCGTGTGCGTGTGCGTGTGCGTGTGCGTGTGTGTGTGTGTGTGTGTGTGTGTGTGTGTTTTGTTGTTGTTGTTTTAAAGAGCTCTAGGGAGTATAAGAGCTATGGGTAGGCAGAATACTAAACTGACAGGTAATTTCACTTTATTCTTATGCAATATGAAGTTCTATCTTTTGGTTAAAAAATAATCTGTCATGAGTACTGTGTTTTTAAAACTTTGTGGTTCTGCTCTTCCCCTATACTCAAAATACAGGGACCACCAGGTACTCCAGGCCTTCTAGGTCTCAGAGGTGATCCGGGATTCCCGGGATTTCCGGGCATAAAAGGTACTATTTTGACACCATTGCTCTTCCGTACAAATACAGTAACTGCTGGTCAGATCACATTTGTAAAACTGCACATCATGTTTGATGAATTCCTGTGGCCACCAGAGACAGTGAGGAGCAGTATAAACGGGACCTCGGGTGAGGACCTACAAACAGGATTTCAATGTGATCCCTCCACTAGCATCTGAACCCAGGGGACTGAGATAAAAGCTACGACATAACAATGCAAACTATAGGAAAACTAGAGACAATTGAAATACTACCTTTGGGAGTTTTAAAATGTATGGGATGAGGACTGGCATACTACATCAATACTCACAGTATTATTTTTAAGTTTTGGCTATCTGCATTTAATTTCATAATTTGGAAAGCTGAAAACATCTAAAACAACAGCCACCAGACCGACTGTTCATGTGGGCAAAGTGGATTTTTATGCTCAGATTTATGCATTTGTGTTTTATGGGATTTATTTATGTACAGTTATAGAGACGGAACCCATGCTGGACAATGGCTCTAAAACTGAAATCCAAGCCATTATTTTCTTAATATTAAATGTACTGTGATGTGCCAGGTGTAGTAGAGCATGCTTGTAATTTTAGCACTGGGGAGGCAGTGGCAACAGGATCACTAGAAGTTCAAGGCTAGCCTGCTCTGCTTTGTGAATTCCAGGCCTTCCAGAGCTATGCAATGAGATTCTGTCTGGAGATGGGGGTGGGAGCAATGTTTTTTTATTATTATTATTATTATTATTATTATTATTAGCTTCATTGTGTAACTGTTCAGTCCCCTCGTATGAGTTTCATAAGAGCAGGGATCTCTTATCCCAGTCTGCAGAGATACTAAATAACAATTGTGTCCAACATGAACAAGGCCGAGTTTCCATGAAGGAAAGCTGTTTCTCGGTTTAAAGGAGGACCCAGTGGACTTTAAAAAAAATCTTCTTACAGTTTCTTCAGACTCCAGACTTTTAGGGAGCAGTTAGCTGAGGATCAATCTTTATGAGTGATTGTGAGGCCTCTCTCTGGATGTGGGTTGGGTGAATGCAGGCAGGCCTTCCTGGGCAAAGCTAATGGCACCTTCTTCCCAAGTCTCAGAACAAAACAGTGGCAGTGTGGAAAAGCACAGAAAGGCTCCACTGAAGAAAAGCATCTTTGAATGCTTTTAAATATTTAGAAGTAAGCAAGGAGGAGAGTCTCACAACCAATTCCCGTGGCATCTCCCACAGGACACAAACAGATTTCAGAATCAAACCCTTGGTTTGGATCTACTATGATATTCCACTTCTTCATTTGGAAAAAAATATTTAGGATGCTTCCCATAGTCATAAGTAAACATTCATACTTTTCTGGTTCTCAGAGTGGGTGGGTAATTTCTAAAGGAGTCATCAGTTAACTTTTGGAGCAGTAATTATCTTGTTCTATTTTTTTTTTCTCTGTTTTGCTTTTTTTGAGACAACCTTGAACTTGCAATCCTCCTGCTTCTGTCTCCCAACTGCTGGGATTAAAGACCTGCACCACTAAACCCAACCTTACTATATTTCACCTATTGATATCGTATTTAACATTAAAGTACCTTAAGTAATTAGATGTAATGTCTATGTAATTTGTTGTTGTTGTTTTGAGACAGCGTCTCTCTATGTAGTACTGGCTGTCCTGGAACTTGCTATGTTGACCAGGCTAGCCTCAAACTCAGAGATCCACCTGCCCCAGCCTCCTGAGTGCTGGGATTAAAGGCAACGTGCCCAGTCATGTCTGTGCACTTTTAATACTCTTTGAAGGAGTATTTCTCCAAATCAATGGCTGTTTCTTGGTAACCTTTTATCATCTGTACCAAAGATTATGAATAGAAGTGAAATACTAACCACTTTGTTACATAAATAAATTTATAGGAGAATTCCTGACATAATGAACTCTGTGCTATCTATACAGCTAGGGAAGAAAACTAAATGTAAGAGCCCATCAAGAGGTATTAGCAGGGGTTCAACAGGACCTTGTAACTTACCCCAAATAGTTCATTGTTTCCCAAACTCAAAAAGTGAACTCAGGAACACTTCCCTGTGAATATTAAAATGTAAGGTTTTTTTTTTCTCTGTTTCTTTCTTCCTCTTCCTCTTCCTTAGGAGAAAAAGGTAATCAAGGATTTCCTGGATCAATTGGACATCCAGGACCAGTTGGGCCAAAAGGACCGCCTGGTAAATATAATTTATTTCTCTATTATTTTTCTCTATAAAGAAAGGGTTGTTTCATGAAGTCATCTTCTCATTGTGTTTATGTCCATAGGTGGACGTGGAAAACCTGGCACACTTAAGATCATCTCCCTTCCAGGAAGCCCAGGGCCGCCTGGTCCACCTGGACAGCCAGGAATGAAAGGAGATCCTGGGCCACTGGGACCACCTGGAAACCCAGGTGTGAGACTAGCACCATTGACCTGGATCCTTAGCAAAGGCTGAACAAAGAAAATCTGGAAAGCATTTTGGAAGCAGATGAGAGAACTCCACAGAAAACACTAAACGCTACAACATTTTGTACAGTCAGTTTAGGACTGGGCTCATTTACCCTTGACCAGCAGGAAAAAAAGAGTTTAGACCCTTGTAAACCCTGTAAGACTCTTATAACATCTGGACATAGTACCAAGTAGGAAACAAAATAGACCTTAAAATGCTGTGTTTTGTTTTTATTAGGAGAAAGGTATTATACCTAGCTCCTCTGGCAAATACCAGCTTCTGGGTTTAATTCTTAAATGAATGCCTAACTACACCCAAGTTCTGAACATGTGGACTCGTCTAACAATTTGTACAGCCAAGTGTTAAAGAAAAAATGACTTCCAAGTCTTTCCAGAATACTGATGTTTGGAAATTGAACCTAACCTCTCACATCGTCTTAGCATATTGGAATAGTTCTAAATAGGGCTCTTGTTCTCTTAAGTTTGTCTGAATCACATGAGAGATAAGAAAGGTATTACTTAATGGTTTGATTACTTCATGGGCATTGTGAATTCTGGAATAAAATAAAACAAAACAGCATACACTTTCATATATTCATGGTTTCTTAAGGCCTTCTGGGGACGTTAGTGAACAAACATGCCTGTTTGCTCAGGACTAAAGGCCTTCCTGGGATGTCAAACTTGGCTGGCAATACTGCACAAGTCCTCGGGTGGGTGACAGCCTGACCTTTTATTCTAATATGATGACATGTAATACAACTCTCTTTTTGCCTAGGGCCCTGTGGACCAAAAGGTAAACCAGGAAAGGATGGAAAACCAGGATCTCCAGGGCCAGCTGGTGAAAAGGGCAACCAAGGCTCTAAAGGCCAACAAGGTAAAAGCCCAGCTTGCCTCCCTTGCTGAAGCAGTATTGTCTCAGTGTTTAGAGGGGACTCATTTATGCGTGAGTGCAAGAAAGAGTGATTATTCTGGGTCTTTCGATTAGTACTATTGTTCAGATCAGAAAAAAGGCAGGATGCCATCTGTTCATTTGGAAGAAGAAAGAGTCATTAATGACTGAAATACACTGTCCATTTTGCCCTGGGCAGATGTTCTTTTCATTTTTAGCCAAGGTGTAAATCTTTGGCTAAGGACAAATAGAGCTGGTGAGGCACTAGTTAGTTTCCTATTCTCAGAAAGGCAAATTGTTCTTTAATTACCTACAGGTGTTATATTGACTAATAATTTCTTATAGGAGTATTACAACCTGGATCAGCAGGGTGGCTCTTCAGTGACAGGGTCCTAAGTGGGAGGGCCAGGAGATCAGAAGATAAGAAGATAGGAAAGTTTGGGATTGGGAAGTCTTGCACAAGCTACGTCTTATGCCAGGCAAGCTGGTTAAGAAGTACACCATTTGATGTGCTATTTGCAGGGAAGAAAGGGAACTGTAGCCAGAAGTTTTCCTGTGTCCCACTGGGTCTGCAGCTGCTCAGACCCCAATAAATACACAGAGGCTTACATCAATTGTGAACTGAATGGCCTATGACTCAAGCTTCTTTCTAGCTAGCTCTTATATCTTAAATTAACCCATTTCTATAAATCTATACTTTGCCATGTAGCTCATGGCTTACTGGTATCTTTTCATCTTGCTTCTCCTGGCAACGGCTAGTAGTGTCTCCTCTGTTCTCTGTCTTTCTCCTTCCTCTCTCTCTAGTTAGAAAGTCCCACCTAACTTTATTCTGCCTCACCATTGGCCACACAGCTTTATTTATCAATCAATCAGAGCAACACATATTCACGCATACAAAATGACATCACCCATCAATGCAAATGGACTAGACATTGTTGATGTATTTATTGTTGTATATATTATATATAGTTATTGTACACAGTTTTTCTTATATTAGTTATAACTTTTTATTTTTTATCAGACCAAAAAAGGAAGAAATGTGGTGATATTTTATTTGTGATTTAATAAATAAAGCTTGCCTGGAGATCAGAGGAATGGGAACAGGCATTATAAGTAAACAAAGAAGTCATGCAATGTTAGCACACGCCTTTAATCCTATCACTTAGCAGGCAGGATTTCTGTATGTTCAAGACCACAGTGGAAACAGAGCCAAAACTAGTTAACCATGGAGGTCTGGAGGTCTGTATAGACAGACAGTAAGTGATGGAGCTATTAGGACTGGAGAGATGGCTCAGAGGTTAAGTGATGGAGCTATGTAGGAAGAGGAAGTGATGTAGCTGAACAGAGAGAACAAATCAGATGGCAGAAAAGGGTTATTTGATCTAGTGTTGCTGGGAATCTACATTAGAGGATATCCACTCATTTGATTCCATTCATACTGTGTTTTTGTAAATGGTTCTATTAATTAATACACCTTAATTACCAAAGCTGGATTTTATAATGAGGTGAGAGCAAGCATTGAATACTACAAATCAAATTGTGTTAGGAATTGATTAGTGAGTAGTTAAATGCAATAGACGCATAGGATATTACAAATCAAAATGTGCTGGGAATTGATTAACGAGTAATTAAATGCTATAGAGGCCTCATTGAAATGATACAAGGATTCAAGTTTAGATCTGTAGAGATGCAGCATAGTCTTGTATAATGCACATGAGCATGAATCTTTTGTGGGGGATGAGACAGAGTTTCTGTGTGTAGTTCTGGCTGTCCTGGAACTCACTTTGTAAACCAGGCTGGCCTCAAACTTGAAGAGATGCGCCTCGTGAGTGCTGGGATTAAAGATGGCATGAGCATGAAATCTTACCTCCAGTTTCTGCCCTGCTCAGCTAATCATTTTACAGTTACCATGGAGACACTAGAATGTATCTTCTGCTTAAGGTCCATATTAGTTACTTCTGTATGGCTGTGATAAACATCCTCAAAAGAGGCAACTTAAGGGAGGAAAGACTTGTCACCAATAGGACAGGCACAGGGGTGAGAACACCCTGCAACAACAGAAGCAGCTCTCACCTCTGGCTGGGTCAGCAAGCAGAGAAAACAGGAATTACTAGCAGGTAAAATCTGGAGAAGCCAATCACAAGTGACTACTTCTACCAGTCAGACCCCGCCCCCTAAGGATCCACAGCCTTTAAAACAGTGCGGCAAGCCAAGGAAGGGCTGGGTGTTCAAACCACCAGCCTCTCAGCATCACTTCAGATCCAAACCCTAACAGGGCCAATTATAGCCCCCTGTGAATAAGAGCAGAGGGCGGGGAACATAAAGAATGAGTCTGCTTCCTGTGCAGTAAAGCCAAGGTCATGGTGGACTTGTGAAGACTCCAAGGAAGGGAGGGAGGGACAGGAAGAAGGGGAGAATGGAATACTCACCCGGTCTCATTTAGAGAGTGACAGAAGCGAATCAGCCTCCTCCAACTGCGGAGAAGAGACAAAGCATAAATACCACTTGGTTTGCAACTCCTTTTTTAAAAATTGATTTATTTATTACATATACAGTGTTCTGTCTGCATGTTTGCCTGCAGGCCAGAAGAGGGACCCAGATCTCATTACGGATGGTTGTGAGCCACCATGTGGGTGCTGGGAATTGAACTCAGGACCTCTGGATAAGAGCCAGTGCTCCTAACGTCTGAGCCATCTCTCCAGCCTGGGTTTGCAACTCTTATAGATAAACAAAGAACCCTTGTGACAGCAGGAAAAAAAGTCTGTTTTGCCTTGCTAATGTATCAAAATCTTTCTTAAAGTTTGCCCCTCTAGAAGAACTTTCAAAGTTTTACATAATTGTTTTCTGGATTTGCCAGAAACTCAATGTTTATTATCTACTTGAACAGCTTTACAAGTTGTAGGTATTTTATTTGATTCTATGCTCCCCATTCACACACACTGTAAGCCAAGCCATTCATTCATTTGTACAAAAGGTCCGTGAGGATTACCAAACCAAATGCAGGACACTATGCCAGACATCCCAAGGGAATTCAAAGATCAAAAAAGACCTGATCTCAAAAACCTCAAGATGCCTGCAAGTATCTGTGAAAAGATGCATCCTGTGATAGACTGGCTAATATTTAATATTATTTTTCCATTGTATCAGTTATAAGGATATAAGGAATGTAGAGGAGGGAAGATTTATTTTGGCACTTGGATTCAGAGGGGTCAGTCCATGGTTGTTTGGCTCTATGCTTGGATGCCGTGTGGTGGAAGAGCCTTGCGCATTGCATGGAAGACAGAGAGCAGGGAAAGCTGGATGGAAGGGGCCAGGGCAAGATACAGTAACCAAGAACAAACCCCTACTTCCTACCTCTCCCCAACTCCCAATAAAGTCATCATCTGTGAACCCATCAAGCAATCAATCCATTCATTAGGCCAGAACCCTCATGATTTAAATCATCTCTAAAAACTCCTCCACAGACACACCCAGGTATGTCTTATTAATCTCCTCAGTGGTTCTTACCCTCTCTTGATAATTAAACCACCCTAGCCATGTTATAGCCCATCCTTCCCTAAGATTCCTTTTCTTATTTGAGGCTTACCAGCCACATAGACTCATTTAAAGTAGTACCTTGGGAAACAAGTTTGAGAGTCTGGTCATGATGCGACATGTATTCTTTGTTTTTCAAAGGACCACCTGGACTGAACGGATTGCCAGGCTTAAAGGGCAAACCTGGAGACAGGGGAACAGCTGCCTCTGGGACAAGAATGCAAGGGTTTGTCTTCACCCGACACAGTCAAACCACAGCTGCTCCTTCCTGTCCCGAAGGAACACAGGCACTCTATAGCGGGTTTTCTCTTCTTTTTGTACAAGGCAATGAACGTGCGCATGGACAAGACCTTGGTAAGGTTCTAGTTCCCAGTCACTTTATGATGCAGATTGTAAAATACTTATGGACAGGAGCTTCCTCTGAAGGTCACTGTAAACAATGTAAGCTTCTTCTGGTGCGTTTGAGAGAAAACAATTGTGGCCTACGGTTTAATTGTCATCCTGATGTATAAACTGCTAGAAGGAGCCCAGCTAGGTTGGCCAATGCCAACACTTTTCGCCTCAACCATCTGTCTTTTGTTAATCCTCAAATTAATCTTTTCGAAAACTTCCTCCGGGTGTTAGCTATCGTGAATACCTGGAAATACCTGATGCAGAGACATTGTCCCAACTGAACACCAGGCCCCAAGTTCTATCCAAGCCGGTTAGAAAAAGCTGCAGGAAGCATTCTTGATGGGGGGAGTTTGTTTACCCATGTGGGTCTCTGACTTTCATCATTACTAAAGCTTTACAATACCACATTTTGTAAATAATTCTTTTCTATTGTTTTTCTTTGTCTTTTTTTTTTTGTCCAGTTCTGTCACTGGCTATGTGATAATTAACCTGTGTCTAAATAATGATACTCAAAATAACTTTAATTTACTGGAAGTGACACTCAGCTTCATGTTTTATTAGGCACTCTGGGCAGCTGCCTGCAGCGATTCACCACAATGCCATTCTTATTCTGTAACATCAATAATGTATGTAATTTTGCATCACGGAATGATTATTCATACTGGCTGTCAACACCAGCTCTGATGCCAATGAACATGGCTCCAATTACTGGCAGAGCTCTCGAACCTTATATTAGCAGGTAAAAACTCAATCCCTTCATTTTGTAAAAGGACCAAGTGGATCACTTCACTTGTTAAGAATATAAGGGTAGAAAGTGGCTGTCATACTATTGGTTTCATTCTACAGATGTACCGTTTGTGAAGGTCCTGCGATGGCCATAGCTCTTCACAGCCAAACTACTGCTATCCCTCCATGTCCTCATGGCTGGGTTTCTCTCTGGAAAGGTTTTTCCTTCATTATGGTAAGGAAAAAAGACTTATCACATTTGAAGTAATAATTATTCCCTATAGAATCTTGTACTATGCTGAGAAAATGTGGGCTCCTATCTGCTAATGTGTGTAATACGCCATAGATGCTTGACAATCTAAAAATACTTTTAGAGAGCAACTTTGGGCCTGGGGACCAACTCAGATGGTAGTGTTTACCTCTCGTACACAAAGTCCTAGGTTTCATTCCTTAGCAGTACATAGAACTGAGGAATCCCAGTTTTCAGGAGGTAGGGGCAGGGGGATTGAAAGTTCAAGGTCATCCTTGGCTACACATCAAGTTTGAGGCCAGCTTGGGTTATCAAAAAAAAAAACAAAACCCAGTCTCAATAAATAAAAATATTAACAACAGACGAGTGACAACTTTGGTACTGTTGATAAGTAGTGGAGTGATGAAAAATAAAGGACAGCAAGATGCCTCGGGGGTAAAGGCACTGCCACCAAGTCGGGTGACCTGAGTTCAATCCCTAAGACCCACAAGGTAGAAAGAGAATAAGCTTCCCCAAGTTGTCCTCTGACCTCTATACATTTGCAGTGGCATGTGTGTATACACACACAGACACACACACACACACACACACACCAAAATAAACAAATGTAATTTACAATTCTTAAATAATCTCAGGAGATTTTCCACAAACCCCTAACTGTAGCATTCAAATGAGAAGTAGCTACTCTTTAATGGAAATGGAATGCCTATTTTTTCATTTTTTTTGTGATGGTTTCCTTACCTACATTGTCTGTAATGCTTATAATAACCAGAGGAATACTTTTTAGCATTTGTGGATTCATAAATAAAAATGGAGCTTTTTTCTTAAGGTATCATGATTATGAGGTGACAAAATCTGCCTTGTACCATGGCCCTCTGATGCTCCTAAGAAGCTGAGAATGGGGAGGAGCCTCTTAAGAAAAGCCCTGACAGTAGTGCTAAACTCAGGATACGGATCGACTACCTACAGTGCTAATGGCTGTGTATTGTCACTATTCACATTCTGCATAGCCTTGTTATTACATATCATTCCCCCTTCTTCACTCACAGCTGTCTACTCAATCAGTCATTAATTAAAAAACTATATTGAACGCCCATCATGAGCCCCAGCTGGTCTGGGCAGTAAGGACAGCAGGGACCATGCTCTTCTCATGGAGCATCTATCCCAGTGGTAAAGACGGACAATAGGCAAAATAAGAAAACAATAGTAGCCATGGATCTAAGTGCTGACACATGTATTGAGAGATAAGGTAAGAGAGCTCACAGCTCTCACTTGTCTTTGGATGACTGTATCTCTTCCTAAGATGCCCACAGTGTTAGCAAATCTGGATAAAACAGAAGAAATTTCTTTTTAGTGGTTTGGTTTGGTTTGGTTTTCCATTCCTGATGTTTTATATTACTGCTCCCTACACACCTGAAAAATGTGGAAAACTTGCATTTGAACTCCAGTGGATAATGTTTTACATTGAGATCTTTGTGTTGTGATAGTTCACAAGTGCAGGCTCTGAGGGTGCTGGGCAAGCACTGGCATCACCTGGCTCCTGCCTGGAGGAATTCCGAGCCAGTCCGTTTATAGAATGCCATGGACGGGGAACCTGTAACTACTACTCAAACTCCTATAGTTTCTGGCTGGCTTCATTAAACCCAGAAAGAATGTTCAGGTAACTATGCAATGTCAGCCCTAATCTGATGACTCGACTGTAGAACTGTTCAAAGGCTGCCTATATCTGCTTTTTCATTTTTACCTGCATATGGATGTACTTACATTAACTCTCTCATCCCAGCCAATAAAATTCTGTCTATTTTCATACTTGCAGGTTAGAGGTATTTTGAACTCAACAAATGGGCTCTATTTCTCACTGTGTCAGTAAAAAACAAATATATACATGATTTTGTCATCACTAAACATATTCAACACATATATGAATTTATAGTAAATTACTTAATAAAAACTATAAACAGACATTTTCTGTCTCTACCACCTAGTCCCAAATAATCACTCAGAGGCTTAATATTTAATATAAATGTTTATCTGGTAGCTTAGGCTTGTTACTAGCTAGCTCTTACACTTAAATTAACCCATATTTCTATTTATGCTTTGCCACATGGCTCATGGCTTGTTACCTCACTTTTTACACATACAGCTTGTTAGGTGGCTGGCTGGCTGGTGGCTGTCGTGACTCTGCCCTCCTTCCCATCATTCTCAGTTTGGCTTTCCTGCCTAACTTCCTGCCCAGCTACTGGTCAATCATCTTTTTATTAACCAATGAGAGCAATACATATTCATAATGTAGGAAAGGATTATTCCACAGCAAAAACACTAGCTGATCTTAAAGTAATGTATTAAATGGCTCATGAGTATTTAAAAGGGAAGGAATAAAAAACTAAGAAAAAATAACATAATAACAAATAATAAAATAAAATAACAAAATTCAAAGCAAATTAGGCATTTCCTTTTATCCACAAATCAGTGAGTTCTTTCATTTGTGTTTATTTCAGAAAACCTATTCCATCAACTGTGAAAGCTGGAGATTTAGAAAAAATCATAAGCCGCTGTCAGGTGTGCATGAAGAAAAGACACTGAAGAAATCAAAGAAAATAGAACCACTTTGTTTCCTTCTTAAATAACCAAGTCGTGACTCAGTACAAGCATTTCTTTAGGTCTTTTTTCTCTAACCTTACAGTGTTGTTCGATGAAGATTTGGTAGTACCAAGTTTCACCACAGCAGAAAGCATTTCACTCAAGTTAATCTGTGCTGTGGGTCTCTAAATCTGTGTGGTTTCAAAGTTCCCTGTGGGAAGGCAACAGCTTTCCACAAAACATCACTGAAATCACATTCCACTTGTACCCAAAGTGCTGACTAAATGATGCCTGTGTGGAACTTGAACTACAAGCTAAGAGAGATTTGGTCCAGTGATGTACAATGTGTTCCTTGTCTCCCACTCTTGATCTAAGGTGTTTGGTTTCTTTCCACCTCCTTCCTGAGCCCTAGAGCTAGAGAAGGAGATGGGGGCACACCATGACAAGACCTGGATAGTCAGGCCTGTTAAGTGGTACAGGGCCCAAGAACACAGAATGAATGAGGCTCAAGATGATCCAGGACTCATTTAAATATGCCCAAACCTAGGACCAAAGGAAACCTCCTCAAGGGAATCCTAACAGGCTTGGATATAAAGTATTGTTTTATTTTCTGTTTTGTTGATGATGTCTATGTGCTTGTTCACTGAGCTGATTTTACTATGTCAATAGATTGAAAGGGGGTAAAATGTTTACTCTTAGGGGATTAATTTTTACTAGGATGTTATACACATACATGGAAACATTTCTCTTCATTGTTTTCAATGTACTCACAAGTAACAAGGACACTACTTACTAGGTGTGCACTTTATCCCCATTCCTACAAATACCAACCTTAAAGAATGTCACCAGTAGTTCAATAACCCAGGAAAGAATGAGAGGCACTCGCTGGTTTATCAGACTCCAAACATTTTTCTTTGATCTAAATAGTTTATAACATGGTTTTACAGATTTTTTTCCTTTGTTACTTTTCAAGCTTTTCCTTTGGAAAACATCACACACACACACACACACACACACACACACACACACACACACACACACACGCACACACGTTTTTATGTTATATGTTCTCACCAACCATGTGGAGAGAGACCACTGGGTGAAAACCTTACTGTACACAGCTGCTATATGTCTTAAAACTTGCTTTTAAGTATATTGATACATTCCCAAGTTTACCTAATTCAGGCTAACAAGTATTTTCTTCAGTACCAAGCTATGTCCCATATACTGTGCTGGGGGCGAGGGTGGGAGGTAGTGAGAGAGCCTTGCTTCTTATCTAATCTCAGAGAAGGCAACATATTCCTTGTGTAAAGACTCTCATACATGCAAGACCTCCCCTACACACACACACACACACACACACACACACACACACACACACACACACACACAATATTTGAAAAATATTAAGAAAACAGCAACATTTTTACAAATCCAATAGTTGTGACACTACTTGATGACTCTTAGAGGCCAGGCATTATGAGGCAACGCTTACATTTCTTGATCCACTGAGGTGGAATTGATGGTGCTGATATTTCTGTTCAGGCTGGTGCTGTATCTCAACTACTTTGTATTGGAAAATGTGACCCAAGAACACAGACAAGGGTTGACATCCTTCTCCACTCCCTTGACTGCTGCCAAGACATTTTTATACCTGAACCAAGATATGCAACATCTCATTTCCATTATGTATTTCACCTAGTTTTCCTATTCAAAAACCATCCTGCTGCCCTAGCTACATTCTTGAAGTAAAAAGAAGGAACTAATCTTGACCAGTGGGGTCTCTGAGTAGCAATAGCAGCAGCAGCAGCAGCCAGGTGCTTGTTATAAATGCCATAATATGCCAGTTCCATAATATTCTAAACCTGCAAAATTAGAAACTGTAGTTGGAAACCAGAAATCTGTGTTTCGTTTTGATGAGAGCCCAAGCTGGCCCCCCAAATCACCACAATTTTTCTGTCTGCATTTTGTTTTAGAAGTTTTCCCCCTGACTCTGGTGCACGCTACTCTTCAGGCAAACACCCAAGAAACTGGCCACAGTCCTTTCATCCTTGCCTCTTATAAAAATCCACAGGTGACTTTCAGGGTAATCTATTTTACCACCAGACTGGTGCTGATGGCCAACGGCTGCCCTTCATTTGCCCCCTCCCTAGGCCTCTTTTTTTCCCTCTTGTACTCTTACCAGTATTTTTAACTTCTGAGGAAAGACAGGTGATACTGAACACTTAAATCCCAATGAATCCATTATCAACAGTTACTCAGTCACACTTCCAAGGGTGAGCATTAAAATACAGACCATGCATATTACTTCCCAGATGTTTATAAGTACATTATAAAGTTATAATTGAACTTCATATGTGGCTGGAGAAATGGCTCCATGATTAAGGATGCTGGCTGCTCTGCTGAGGACCAGAGTACACTTCCCAACACCCAGGTCAGGTAGCTTACGTCGTAACTGTAACTCCAGCTCAGAGATCCAACTGGCCTCCAGGGATACCCACACGTAGGTGGCATTCACTCGAACAGACACAGCCACATAAATAAAAATAAATAAGCATTTTTTAACTTGATTCACAAAATGTTTGTTGTAAAATTGGTGCTGCAACTTCAGAATTTCAGTGTGCTAAAACAACAACCAACTTGTCAACTGCTTGTTTTTGCAAGCTAAACATTATTAATTTATTTATAAAAGTATTAAAAATGTTTAAATTTGAGTTTTATTGCTAATTTTACAAAGTTTTCTATATTTCAAATGTAACTTACTACCACTACACTTAATTTAATATTTTCTCTATAACCAAGTTAAATTTATTTAAAATATACTGAATATTTTATGTTGTTATATCTTGACAAAATTATGATATATTACAATGTACTAATATTTCTGTGGCTATAACTAAAGTTCTATTGTTTTGTCAAAATAAAATTGAAAGAACAACTGTATCAGGTCTTTGGGTTTTTTATGGAAATAAGTTTATTTGGGTCTATAAAAATAATAGTCACTGTAAAAACAATAGGCAACTTTGAAGTTAAAAAGAATATCAAAGCTTCTACTGTTTAATATTCATTCTCAAAATAACCATCAAATTAAGACAGTAAATGATAACCACAGTATTTTGAATCTCGATGCCTAAAAAAATAATCTTGCCATAACTGAAAAACAGTAACTGAAGAAAGTTTGTCTGAATTGACAAAAGGAAATATTTGTGAATATGAAACCCTATTAAGATTTGAGTACTAACAGGAAACATAAGTAGTCATGACTAGAAGTTATCCATCAGGATGAAACTAAATGGATGAGATTATTTGGACGTCTATACTATGAGGCTCTAGAAAAAGCCAGTGGCAGATTAAGTCATAAACAGAAAGGCCCACAACAATGAGAGAAGACAAGGAAGACCAGCATGAATCTATAACAGTAAAGAATCTTTCCACGGGAATAGGAGAAAATGCCTTCCATGCCTCCCCATCCCCACCCCCAAAGCCACAGTTTTTTGAAGACTGTACTACACTGTTAGGTACTCTGACAGTCTGTGAAACACTGTCTTGTTTTTTTTTTTTCCTGTCTTGTTTTAATTGACTCAGATGATGCTAGAAGGTAAATGATAAATCAGGGTTACAGGAGAAGACTTGGGTTTGATAAGTAGATTGTGGATATTTATTTATTTATTTATTTATTTATTTATTTATTTATTTATTTATGTTTCTTGAGACAGGGTTTCTCTGTGCAGTTTTGATGCCTGTCCTGGATCTCACTCTGTAAAACAGGCTGGCCTTGAACTCACAGAAATCTGCCTGGCTGTGCCTCCCAAGTGCTGGGATTAAAGGCATGTGCCACTGCTGCCCCGCGGATCTTTATTTATTTTTTTTAAATAAAGTTATTTCAAAAGACTTTTTTCTTTGAAAAGAAGGATCTAGGGACAAAAAAAAAAAATCAATCGGCAACATTTGAGAAGCGTAAGGCCTAATGGAAACAGTAGGACCCTCACTTTTAAAGGTTTTAATTGCATATGACCTACCCAGCTTAATCCCTACTTTCCCTAAAGGCACTGACTTGGAATGACAGAATAATATTACTTAATCTATACATAAAAAAGGGTGATTTGTCACTGTAAAGTAGGACACAGAACCCACAATAGGCCACTTTGGAATAAAGATTATTTTGAGAGAAAGGCATTAAAAATTGTAAAATAAAACTTGCATATAAAAGGTAACTTACTTATACCAGGAGGCTATAGTTCTTATAGCCACAGTCTGAAGACAGGGCGAGGAAAACACACAAACCAAAAACATCCTAGTTAGACCAACTCTCATCTTCCTAATCCCTTATCCAAATCCCTGGCTCAAATCCATCTGTCATCTCACATTTTTACAAATTGCTACAACGGCTGACTTCTGATATAAATTTTGATCCCAGCTGGGCAATAGTGGTGCACACCTTTAATCCCAGCACTGGAGAGGCAGAGGCAGGCAGATCTCTGTGAGTTTGAGGCCAGCCTGGGCTACAGAGTGAGTTCCAGGACAGATGCAAAGCTACACAGAGAAACCCTGTCTCCAAAAACAAACAAACAAACAAACAAACAATAATAATAACATAAATGAATGAATGAATGAATTTTGGATCCCAAGTGTTTCTTTGGGTCTTCATTTTTCTACCCTCCAACATACAAGCAAAAATTACTAAATAAAAGTTGTATGCTTCTCTCCTATTCACCTACTGTTTTACGTCATTTAACTGGTGCCCCGCTGAGACTTTAAGAGAGTAAAGGGAAATTTTACTTCTCCTGCACCAATATTAGGAAGGATGCAAGAATGCAATTCAGAAAGCTTGCCAAACTATTTTGAAGGGTGACAGCATTTCTGGGGTATCATCTGAGGTTTTGCTTGTTTGGTTTTTTTTGTTGTTATTTTGAGAACAGGGTACATTTTGTAGCACTGGCAAACCTGAAACTTCCCCCATCCTCTTAACTCTGGCTCCTAAGTGTTGTGCTTATAGCAATTAGCCAAAGATTGGCTTTGGAATATCTTTAGATTCAAGACTACATCACTTGAGCAAATACTCTTCCCTTGCACAAGCGATTGAGAGATTTATTCCAGAACCATAGCTCATATCCAAATCTATGTTATACAGAAATGGCTTAGTGCTTGCAGGTAACCTACACATATCCCCACAGAGACTTGAAATTGTCTCTAAATTACACATATTTAAAACAATATGAATATGTTATACTCTATTAGTAGGGAATAACCACAAGGAAAAAAGTGTGTATGTTTGATAAAGATGATGTCATAGGTGTTTGAAATAGATGATGTCACAGGTCTCCTACCTACTACATAGCCGAGGCTGGCCCCGAACTCCTGATCCACTAGCTTCTGCCTCCCAAGTCCCCAGTACAGGGATTTCTAGAGTGCTTCACCCGGATCAACTATGCTATGAACCGATTGAAAGAGAAAAAAAATTTCAACCCTGGTTGGTTGACTCCAAGGATGAGAAACAATGGATAAGGTAGGTAGGTTGTTTATGAAAATCGAGGCACACGTCGTATTTCCTGATTTGGCTTCCAGTTTATTCGTCTGTGAGCGAGTCCAGTTCTTGCTTTCCAGCCTTGTTCTTCCAGAGTCGGGAGCCAGAAAATGGGCGATTAGACTTGAAACAGATTTCTGACAGCTGTTATCTTCAAACCCAATTTCTTCCCCTTTTTCTCGGATTCTTAAATTTGTAGGTTTTAGGGAAAATCAAACTTAGAGTGCTGAAGAATTACTCCCAATATTAGATATATATGCATACTCTCGGGCCTCGCACCATATGAATTTTTATTCAGACGGCTCTTTAAAACAGGCTACTAGTTTACCTTGCAAACGCGAGGTTCTTAAAGATCGCGATGTCTACAAATCCCCTAACTGGAATGCAGTCTAAGAACTTGAAATGTTTAACCTGGGGTAGGGGGGGGGGAGGTGGAGGGAGCGCTTTGCCCATGACAAAAATGGTTCCTTATCGACGCCTCACGAGCCTGGGCGTAACATCCGCCCTTCCCTTGTCACATGACCAGGAACCTACTTCCGCTACGGATCCAGGAAGGGGCCAGTCCTGGCCGTTCTCGCGTCTGTCCCGGCCCGCCGCGGCCGCTCCGCCGCTCCTTTGCCCGGGCGCCTTGGTGCGCTCGGCCAACGGCCTCTGCGAGCGCTCGCCCGAGCGCCCCGGAGCCGGCGGGCGGCGGCCCTCGCCAGGGACCCTCCAGCGGGCCCAGGGTGAGTGTTGTAGTGTCCCCAAGCGGGGCTCCGGGCCTAGCGCGGCGGCCGTGACACCCGCCTCCGGGGCCGGTCAGGGTCCTTCCCTGCGATGATCAGGGTCCAGCTTCTTCACCCTCTCTACTTCAGCATCTTGTTCTGTAGAACAAAAGTCGGATTTTACTGGGGGGGGGGGGGACCTGTTAGTTAGAGGTTAGGTAGCGGGAGGAAGCCTGTAAGCTTGGACCTGGGCTTTTTTCGGGCATCTCTTCCTCGGACCCATCTACCTCACAGTATGACCTTGAGCCTGTAGCGTTTGTGTGTGTGTGTATGTAAAACCCGTGGAATCAGAGAACGGCCTTTGGGAGGCCCGGAGCTGACCAAAACATCCTTACTCGCTCGCTGGTGGCTCTGCCGGCTGGCTCTTTGGGGTGCCCTCCCAGAGCTGGGCTCCAGGGCCCTTTACAGCTCCCGACCTCCGTTTGCAAAAACAAGCCCTTGTTATAAATGCAAAACACAACCATGGACCAGAGGCTTGGCTTGGGAGCAGGGCGCGTTCTCTGGGAAGAGCAGCGCGCTCCCTGAATTGGTGGCGCCTTCCAATAGCAGAGGAGTAAAGCTTGAGCCCTGTGGTGCTATGCAGGGCTCCTCGGGGAGACAGTGAATGAGCACCCCCTCCGCCCCGGTGAGAAACACTCTCTCCCTCAGTCCCATGGGCTACTAATGAGATTCCCCGAAGAAGAACCTTCAGGGAAAGTAGGACGATTTAGTCCTAGTTAGTATTCTGAGCTCGCAGTTAGATTGTTTGAGGGGGGTGGGGGAAGGGGTCTCTGTCTGTCTGTCTCTCTGTCTCTCTCTCTTTAGTTTCAAGGACTTGTGACTTGAGATAGCTTTTCAGTGGGGTTGTCGGTGGTGTTCCCGAGGATACTTTTTAACTGAAGTGCCGTTCTGGAAGGAACTGTGTGTTGTCTCCCTTCCTGTCCGATAGGGCTACCTCATTTTAGGTTCACAAGGTTTTTCTGTCACTCTCTCTTTACTCTTGTGAATTTTTTCTTGTTAATAGATACAGGATTGGGGTTCTTTTTATTACTTTTTTGAGTTCTTTATAAATTCTAGATCTGATTCCCCTGTCAGCTATACAGCCAACAAAGATTCTGTAGAATCTCCACTCTAATTTGTTCAGAAACTTGTATTTTCTGCAATGCCAGTTGCCAGTTCTTGCTATTATGCCCTGGGCTCCTTGAAGTCCTTCGCTATGCCAATGTAGCTTCAAGGTTTTGCCTGTTTTTCTCTAGCAGATTCGGAGTTTCATTACTTCTTACATTAATGCCTGTGGTCCACTTTGACTTAATTTTTTAATTGTTTTGTACTTATATGCATACAGCAAGTTTATGGTTCTAAGCTATTGATTAAATATTTCCTTTAAAAATAGATTTGTGTTTAAGACAAGTTAAAGAAGAAATTAAGTGTAATGTGTGGGACCCCAGTCAATTTGGAAAATATTGCTGATGTTTGGATATTGCCTAGAAAGTGGATCTGTGGCATCAATTAGAAGTCTAAGGGAGATTTTTTTAATCAAATTATACATCAAACATGTAGTGATTACCAAGCAGATTCTAAATGGCAAAGGCTGTGGAATTAAAGCCTTAGCCCCAAATGAAGTGTGTTTGTCACCAAAGGATATTACCCAAAGTACCAAGTTTCATGAGGAAGAAAAATAATTAGGTCCTCGTCTGCTCTATTGAAACATAAAAACTAAACACTGAGGCAGTAGTCTGCTCTATTGAAACATAAAAACTAAACACTGAGGCAGTAGTATTAAGTCGTTACAGAGAAGTTTTATTTACTTTTGAAATTTAAGTAGTTTAACTACAGGAGACGTTCTCCTTTTGGTGACCACCTTTATGTCCTTGGTCCATGAGTCTTTTCAAAAAGATTCCTAAGTTACTGTCATAGGATGAAATGTTGGGAACTTTGACATATGCTACTGGAAACAAGAGTGAAATGAGCTAGGAGAACACTGGAGTCTGAGGCAGGAGAGTCAGGGATCCAAGGCCAGTCTGGGCTCCATAGTAAGACCCAGTCTCAAAATAAATAAATAATGAATTGAAATCCAGCAAAGGTTAGGTGGATGTTGGTACATTTTGTGAGATAATGTGGTTTAGCATCTTAACATGTCTTTCTAAGCTTTTCCTATGCTTTAGATCTATAAATGCTTGAAAAGCTCTTCATTTATAACGATGCACAGATATTAATAGAAGTTGCCTATGAGAACCTAGATGGTGGAAGATAAGATTAGGTGGGACATTTCATTTTCTTTATATGCTCTGCCTTTTTGTTGTGCTTTCTTAGATAAGTCTCACTATGTGGCACAAACTGGCCTTGACCTCTGTCTTTCTGCTTCAGCCTCCTGAGTGTTGGGATTATAGGTATTCACCAGGCATATACATAGAAGAGAGAGAGAGCTCAGCCCTCTCTATATGTTCTCATATATTTTATACAGTGTTTATTTTTGGTTCTGTGGTTTTTTTTAATATTTTATTTATTTATTATGTACACAGAGGAGGGTGCCAGATCTCATTAAAGATGGTTGTTAGCCACCATGTGGGTACTGAGAATTGAACTCAGGAACTCTGGAAGAGCAGTCAGTGTTCTTAACCTCTGAGCCATCTCTCCAGCCCGGTTCTGTGTTTTAAAATGAAAATTTAACTGAATTTCCTTTCTATATAAAAGATATGTATCTACACATTAGTTTAACTTAAACATATCTTTGACCTTCCAGCTTTCTAGATAAAAGTCTTGCTTTACAGTGGTTCGCAACCTTCCTAATGCTGTGACCCTTTAATGTAGCTTCTCATGTTGTGACCCCCAACCATAATCTCAGTACTCGGGAGGCAGGCGGATCTCTGTCGAGACTAGCCTGGACTACAGAGCAAGATCCAGGAAAGGCGCAAAGCTACACAGAGAAACCCTGTCTCGGAAAAACCAAAAGAAAAAAAAATTATTTTGTTACTACTTCATAACTGTAATTTTGCTACTGCTATGAATCATAATGTAAATACCTGATATCTGAGATGCAACCCCCCCACCCCCTGCCCGCCAAGGGGTTACAACCCACAGGTTGAGAACCACTTGCCTTACATGGTGACTAGTCACAGGGTTCTGTCTGCAACACTAAAATTTGTGGGAAGCTTGAAGTTCTTTCTCTGTTTTTTCTTTTGCTCCTTAGTGTAAAGTTGTAAATCTTTGTGGCTTTTATTTGAAGAATTTGCAGGTGAGTCTCTAATAATGGCATCATCTAGCTTCTCAGTCACTGTTTTTCTCCCTCAGGCACAAAAGTGGCTCTCACTCTAGCACTTGCGCATTGGAGCAATTTAAGGATTTAATATGAAGCACAGAAGCTGATAGTGCCACATAGCAAGCCCGTTGTTTGACATTTGTGAGTAAACTTTTTTCTTTGGCTCCGTTTTCTCAGTCTTTAAGGCCTCTGCATGTCAGTTCCTTAAAAAGCAGACATTTAGGGGGGAAAAAAAGAAGCTAGTTGGCAGTTATAATCCAACTAGGTTTACCACACTAAGCAACCTTCAAGGAGTATGCTTTAAGGCCTGGAGTACGTTTCTGGTTTAAAGCCTTAACCCCTATAATTAAGACATGTATATTGTCTTTAATGTTTTATTGCTCTTGACTTATAATATACTCTGCTGGGAACTTAGTGTAATTTGGCCTCCTTTTCAGGAAACTACTTATGCAACAAAGTTTTAGGCAACCTCAAATGCATTTACTTTTACCCGTCTGTTTTCTTCATGATCTTTTTATATCCTATTGGAATGTGATTAGGGGAGTTTTCTGGTAACCATGCTTCCCCCAATCTGACTTCACATTTCTTTATGTCATGATAGAACTTTCAATTACCCTAGTTGTAAAATCATGAAATTTGCTTTCTCAAATCAAGTCATTTTAAGTAAATAACTACTTTTATTCATAGTTCTTATAAAATGAATTGTTGAAATACTGATTTTTATTCTTTCTTTTTTACAGCTGGAAAAGCAGTGTCCGTGTTGTTATGTACACCTCCAAAACAGTTCAGATCTGTAGGGGAGTTGTTGTGTAAAGTAAACAACCACAGGGTAGCAGTATTAATAGCTATTGTAGACGTGTGTTTGCTCTATTAAAATGAGTAAGAAATCGGGCAGTGACACATCACTAGGAAGGTCAGTGAAATTTTTTTCAGTTGAGCTGGTATTATAGGTTGACAGACAGTAGCTTAAAAGCTGCTTGCCATAAGCTAACCATGCTCTTTTATGCTTTTCTTAGCATTTTTTATTTGGGGGCAACATTCTTTCGACTACATCTCCCTGGAATCATGGATCCCTCTCCAATTTAGAAGGTTACTCAATGCATTTGTACTATTTTCCCCTCAAAGATATTTGATGCTTCCCAAAACTACATGTATAAATATGATATTAAATATAGGTTAATAATGTGAACATTTAAGCCCTTAAAATGAATGCATACATTAAGGGCGTATTGATATGAATCATGTATTTGGCAGTCATTGCATTTCAGTCATCAGATTAGTTTCCAATAAGAAGTTTTTATTTGCACTGTGTGATTTTTGAGGGAGCTATACTCTTTTTGGTAAATTGAGCATTAGCCTTATTTGCCTTTGGATTCTGATTTTCATTGTTGAAGGGATTTATTTCATGCACGATGCCAGTTTCTGATTTCATTGCTATAAAGTCCAGGCAACATTATTCCACATAATTAGGATTATTTTTTTTCTTTGCAGTTTTAAAGATTGAACCAGGGCTTCATGCATGCTAGACAAGCACTCTACCTCCGAGCTATGTTCTTAAAGGCCTTCTGGTTGGGGATTTTTATTTCAGGCATTTTTGAGTTGCATATTTGCTTACATGCATATTTGCTTACACACAGAATGCTTATGTCTGTGCATTTGTATTGTGGTTATATAATACTTTAGAAACTTCACCTAATCAGTGCCCTCTCCAGTTCATTGTCAGATGCTAAGTCAGAGCTTTATGTTGAAGAATGTTCTCTTTGATTATTGTCCTGCTCACGAGTGGGAAGTTGTTTCCTTTGCCCTTTCTACTATACAGTATTGTCTTCTGACATCGCTTCATAGAGGAGATTGACTATCTCAGTCATCCTGATCTTAACCTTTTCTCTCTGTAGGGTGAGTGGGGCAGCATTTCCTTCTCCCACTGCTGCTGAGATGGCAGAAATTAGTCGAATTCAGTATGAAATGGAATACACCGAAGGTATTAGTCAGCGAATGAGGGTCCCGGAAAAATTAAAAGTAGCACCTCCAAATGCTGACCTGGAACAAGGGTTCCAAGAAGGAGTTCCAAATGCCAGTGTGATAATGCAAGTCCCAGAGAGGATCGTTGTTACAGGTATCTCATACTTGATTGAAAGTGTCCCAGTATTTGTTCTTTATTTTTATGAACATTTTAGTTTTTTCAAAATATTATTGAGAAAAAATATTTTCACACATTTTACAAATGTATGTAACCCCCCCCCACACCACAATCCTGATACAGAACATTTTTGTCACCTCAAGAGGCTTCCTGTTCCCATTCTCCATCATTCCCAACCCTTCAGCTCAGCAGCTGTCATCTCCTTTCTGTACCAGTCAGTGGAGTTGTCTTCCTTAGACTCTCCTGTAAATAGAGCCCTACAAGTAGTCTGCTTTGCCTGGCTCCTTTTACTAAGAGTAATTTTCCCTCCTTTTTTTTTTTTTTTTCACCTCAGGGCTTTGAAGCTAGGACCTGATGCACTCTGGGCCAGTGCTGTACCTCTGAGCTCTATGTGCTGCCCTCTTACTGTTTCTCATCCATGAGGCAGGGTTTAAGTGTTCCACGCTGCCCAAGAATTTGCCCTGCAGAGCCCATAGTCCTTATACCTGTCATCCTTCTGCTTCAGCCTTCTGAACTGCTCGGGTTACAGGCCTGCCTGTAACCCAGCTTACTTTTTACTCTGTTTTTATTTGGGGACAGAGATGAGTGCACCCCTGAGACACTCAGGATCTTCCTGCTTTAACTCCTGCGTGCTGGAATTGCAGGCTTGTGCTTGCGTACATGGCTAGTGTAATGCTTTTTTGAGATTCTTCCATATTGTTTCAAGTATTATGTGTTTATTCCACTTAATTGATAAGTAATATCCTGTGTGGGTACATTATCATTGGTTTATCCATTGACATTAAATGGACATTTGTGTTGTTTTCTTTTTGAGATTTATAGGATGAAAATACATAGGAATATTCATGTACAAACTTTTAGGAGTACAAGTACTTTCATATCTCTAGAAGTGAAATGACTATATTATAAGTTATATTTAACTTTTTCAAATGTTGACAAATTTTTTCCAAATGGTATACCGTGTTTCTTTTCAATCAATGATGTTAGTGAATTTTAGTTGCTTTATATCCATTTCCCTAGTGATTGATAATTTGGACGTGTATGTGTGTGTTTTTGACTTATTTACTTCTTATATTAGTTACTTTTCTATTGCTGTGATAAACACCATGACCAAGACAATTTATAGAAGGAAGGGTTTATTTAAGTTTATGGTTCCAGAGGGATAAAAGTCCATCACTGTCATTGGGGGAGGCGTGGTAGTGGACAGGTGTGGTGGCTGGAGCAGCAGGCTGAGAGCTTACATCTTGAACTGCGAGCCCAAAGCAGAGAGAGAAATGGGAATGGAGTAAGGCTTTTTATCTCAGAGCTCCCATGCCATACTTCCATCACCAAGGCCCTGCCTCCTAAACCTCCCCAAATAGTGCCATCAACTGGTGAACAAGCACTCAAATATGACCAAGATTATAGGGACATTTGTCATTCAGACCAACATTTTGAAGCATGTATTCAAATGTTTTGTAATACAAATCTGACAGAGGGTAAAAACATTTAACAAACACCACTGTGAAATTTCTTCACCCCCCTTTTCTTCCCCTAGGAAATAATGAAGACATTTCCTTTTCAAGACCAGCAGATCTTGACCTTATCCAGTCCACTCCCTTTAAACCTCTGGCACTGAAAACACCACCACGTGTGCTCACACTAAGTGAGAGACCACTAGATTTTCTGGATTTAGAAAGACCACCTCCAACTCCTCAAAATGAAGAAGTAAGTAGAGTTACCACCCTTTATATTTGAAAGAATATAGGATAAAGTTAAAGAAGAGTTAAGCCATGAAGCATGTGTTAGCCTTATATAATGGAAGCTTTCTTTCATATGGCAATATTGGGATCAGTTGATTTTACAATTCTCTAAGTAAGGTATTACAAGTTTGTTTTTGTTTTCTAACTTAACAGTTATGTGGTAGGGAAGTAAAAATCTTAGAGAGCAAGTATGGCTACCATTTATGTAGACTTAAAAGAAGAATAGCTGTAACTGTTAATACCTACAATGATGCAGACAGTTTCCAAGTTTGTTTTTGTTCTACGCAGTCCTAGAGATTGAACCAGCATTTGGAAGTGCTAGGCAAATGCTTCATCACTCTGTTCCTAGGAAAGGAAGCTTTGCACTAGGAAATAATGACTATGCCGTTTTGTTATAGAATCATCTAGCAAACAAACTAAGAAAGCCTTTCTCCTGACACTACTCATTCCTGCAGCTTGATGAGAGGTTCCCACCGAGTTAGTGGCATTGATATCCCTATTGACATAAAGTTGGTGGAAAAATAGACTTAAAGGTGTTAACAGTAGAATTAAAGTCTTGCCAGGGCTATTGACTTAAGACCAATATTGAAGGTTTTATTCTTAAAGACAATATACAGACATACATTTTTATTAAAACTGGTACTCCTCTGTCAACTTTGATTTTTCCATGTAGTCCTTCCCAAAGAGGGTTATGTATTCATGTAAACCAGATTGGTGTAATTCCTAGTACTAGTCTTGCTGTTTCTTTAGGTTTAGTTTCTACTTAGGTAATTTAGGTCATATGTTCATAGGCGCCAGTATGAACATCTTGCATGTTTACTTAGTGAAAAGCACTACAATTTGTTAATTGTGGCCAAAAATTGTCAAGTTACTTTTAAATTTTATTTATTTTGGCAACCATTTTTTGAGATTTTATGTATGAAACACTGCCCTCTGTAAGTTTTCCATCTGCATACTCTCAGCAGGACAGTAGGATGAGGTAAGGAGATGACATGAGTATATACAGAGCTTGTAAAGCTCTTCAGTATCAGGAGGAAATCAGTGGACTCTTGATATGCGTGCTGGCTAATTTTATATCAACTGGACACAGGCTAGACTCATCTGATAGCAGGGAACCCCAACTGAGAAAAAAAAAAAAACGCCTTCTTAACCTGTATAAGATTGGGCTGTAGGCAAATCCATAGGACATTTTCTTAATTAGTTATTGATGGGGGGAGGGGCAGCCCATTGTGGGTGGTACCACTGTGGGCTGGTGGTCCTGAGTTCAATAAGAAACTAGGCTGAGCAAGCCATGAGGAGCAAGCTAGTAAGAAGCACCCCTTCATGACCTCTGCATCAGCTCCCGCCTCCAGGTTCCTGCCCTGCTTGAGTTCCTGTCCTGACTTCCTTTAATGATAAACTGTGATGTGGAAGCATAAGCTGAATAATCCCTTTCCTCCCCAACTTGCTTTTGGTCATAGTATTTCATCATAGCAATAGTAACCCTCAGACAATATGTCTGTCTAATGTTTGCCCATATTTGGGAGGCTCCTCTAGACAAAATATTTCTTGGTAATCCTGCCAACCGGAATTAGTAAAGAGCTGTGCAATAAGCCATGTGAACAGGGCCTAAAACTTGAGTGCTTGAATCACGGCCATTCTCAATGTTCTTAGAGTAGATCTGGCTGTGTGATGAGGGAGGCAGAGGCTTTCCCAACAACACTACCTCTCAAAAAGGAACTTCCCTAGACAGCTAGGGCTGGTGTGAGATCTTTCAGAGGACATGGAAAGAGGTCTGTGAAGAAGAGTTAGAAATTATGCCTGTGCAATTGGTACCTCAAAGAGTGTGTTTAAGCTAGAGATTGGAACCCACCATCATGTCCTGTCTGTGAAGCAGTAGTATGGAAAGGTTAGCAATAACTTCCAAAGGCTCTTTGAAAAGTTCACTCCAGTACGAAGTGTCAGGTGATTTGGAAGAAGAAAAGTCAGTAGGCCTGTGTAAACTAGGACTCAGTTTTGGAAGACAAGAAAAAAATGTTTTCAGAAAGGGAACTTTTGTTCAAACCAACAGGCTTAAGCCGAAGCTGTCAGGTGGCATCTACAGGTGCCAAATCCTACATCAGTCTTGTACAGATGTACAGCCAGAGCTCAGGGACTAAGAGAAAGTATGTCCAGCTAAACCAGCCTTATCATAGGTCACATTAGTGGTCCTGGAGGCTGAAGATTACACAGAAAGCCATGGATATCTGTCAGAAAGTTAACCTAGCAAGCAGTCATTCAAGGCAACAGGTGGTTATCAGTACCCTAGGTGCAGTGTATTGGTGACCCAATGTAATTGATAAAACCACTGTGAGAATAAAAAGCAGAAGACCATAGGTGACCTAAAGTATAACAAGCCACTCTAGTATGCCCTGAATTCATTGATGATGAAGACTCCCAGGTACTCAGTGAATACTCCAGTATGTCCTGCAATAGCTAAAAAAAAAAAAAAAAATCAGAAAACTCATGCATATGAGTCTCATCACAATCCAGTGGCAATTTGTTTACTCTCTTTTCTTCCCCCTTATCCATGGAAAGAGAAGCTGAGAGTATAGGAGCAGAAAAAGCAACATTTTAAAATGAGAACAGTTTTGTGGTTTTATATTGTGCACATACACCCATGGATGATTCATTAATGTGTGTTCATTTTCTTTGTTTAGTTAGTTACCATATTGCACCCTTGTCTTAGAGTTTCTCTTGCTGTGATAAACCGCCATGACCAAAAATAAGCACTGGAGAGATAGTTCAGTGGTTAAGAGCACTGCTTGCTCTTCCAGAGGTCCTGAGTTCAATTCCCAGCAACCACATGGTGGCTCACAGCCATCCGTAATGAGTTCTGTTGCTCTCTTCTGGTCTGCAGGCATACATGCAGACAGAACACAGTATACATAATAAAAAAATAAATCTTAAAAAAAAAACAACAACAACTTGGGGAGTAAAGGGATTGTTTCATTCACAATTTCATGTAATAGTCCACTGTTGAAGAAATAAAGTCAGGACTTGACAGGAACTAATATAAAGGCCATGGAGGAGTGCTGATTACAGGCTTGCTCTCCAAAGCTCATTTGGACTATTTTCTTGTAGCACCCAGGACCATCAGCCCAGGGTTGGTACCACCCACAGTGACCATCGGTCAAGAAAATGAAGCACCAGCTTGCCCCCAGGCCAGTGGCAGGGGGTTTGTCAGTTAAGGTTCCCTCTTCCAAAATAGCTCTAACATGTGTCAGGTTGGCATCACACCAGGCAGCATGTCCTTCTCAGAGAAGTGCTTGCTGTGTATGCGTGAGAAGCTGGGCTGGAGCCAAAAGGAGCCACATGGAAAGCTGGGTACACTAGTACGTATCTGAGTAGTCCTGGTCCTGAGAAGCTGAAGACAGAAGGATCCTGGAGGATTGCTAGCTGGCTAGACTAGCTGAATCAGTAAGTGCTAGGTTCATTGAGAGACCGTGTCTGAAAAAATAAGGTGGAAAGTGGTTGAGGAAGATACCTGACATCAACCTCTGGCCTCCATACACATGTGCACACATGCACACATGCGCACACACAACAGAGGGAGAGGGGAAAAAAAGAAGATTTAAGACCAAGTCTTACCTGTCTGTAATGCACAGGTTTTGCTTCTTGGTTTGCTTTTCTCAGCTCCTTGTAGTTTTGTGAGTACCCTTGGACAAAGTTTTCTATGTTTTTTAATGCTAAATAGCTTCTAAGCTACCAAGAATATTCTGTTCCTTCCCTTTTTGTGTGCCTTAACAGATCCGAGCAGTTGGCAGGCTAAAAAGAGAGCGTTCTATGAGTGAAAATGCAGTTCGCCAGAATGGACAGTTGGTCAGAAACGATTCCATGTGAGTAGAATCACAGCATTGTATCTTTTTTTGGTAGGAAAAAAATCATTGTAGATTTTCTTCTGTATTTTGTGTGTACATACCTTTTTCTAAATAATTCTCATAGTTTCTAAAATCTGTTTTACATCAGTGGTTATCACTTTGTACTTGTACTTTTTGTAGTCTGACAATCTGACAATTTTGTCTGTTGTGACAAATTTTCAGCCCTGGTTTTCTCTTCTGTGTGTCTGTCACTTTTATGGAAAGTGAATATTCTTTCTCCTTCACCTTTTGGTCAGTTTTCATGAACTCATCAGGAACCCTTTGTGATGTCAAGCATCATGTTGGCTTCTCTGGAAACTTAGCCAGCATCAGGCGATGACACATCCTTTGAGAGCTTACAAACTAGCCAGAGCACAGTCCCATTACCGCTCTTACAGTGCACCGTACTGAGTTGTAGTTTAGACCTGGCTGCAGAGTACAGTGGTGCAGAATGGGCTCTTTGCAGGGCAGGGGCTTAGTATTCAGAGTTGAAAGAAGACTATTTTTGCCTTTGCTTTAAAAGAAGTCTTTGGAACAAATTCACTGGCATCTCTAACCAGTCAGTGAAGTTGTATCTCAAATGTAAGTTTTTGTTTGCTTTGTTGAAATTCTGTTCTCTATGTTGGGTGCAAGGGAAAACTGAGTTCTTCAATTGCTAGAGAGTCTCTCACGGCAGTTGCAGCTATCCTGAAGGATCACATAGGAAGAAGTTGGGTTCAAATGAATATATGTCTCCTTTATGAAAGACTGTCTGAAAGACTCAACATTATTAATAAGATTTTAAAGAATGAATCAGTGTCTGTTTTCCTGAGGTGTCTGGTTGGCAGATGTCAACATACCCATGAAACCCATTTTTCTAAAATTGTTTCCAAATATACACATAGTAAAAAGACTCCACATGTATTCTTATGGCTAATGTGGGGAAAAAAAAAAAAAGCACTAATTCAGTTATTTCCTACTTGTAATGTGTAGTTTGAAAGGCAGTAGAATTTTCTAATAGGCTTTCCTACTATTTAAGTTGTGACTTGCTGTTTAAGCCCTTAATTGACTTTTTTTAATCTTAAAATTAAAACATGATTACTTCAGTATTGTATCACCTTTTCACAAAGTATAGTATTGATGGCTAAGTTTAGTTGAAGATAAAGGAAAAAGCTCTCCCTGTAAGTTCCTCGTAGCACAAAGGTTAAGAGCTAACAGATTCTTGATTTTCTTTAAATTGCCTTCATGGCATTTCCTATATATCTAGTAAAAACAAAGATCTTGATATTAATAAAAGTTTGCCCATTGTTAATTTTACAATTTACAGCTGAATTCCTATTTAAAGCTCTCTTATGTCTGGTTAAACTTAGGGATTTGTAAAATGTGCATAAAATGGGCATTGTTCATTTGGTAAACAAGAAACTATCCATTCATAGTTTACATCCGCTCCAGTAATTGTTGAACTCCCCCTCCTTTAGACTGTTTTTTTTTTACATTAATTAATTAATTAATTAATTAATTAATTCATGAACGTTTGTCTGCCTCCGCTCTCGTTTATTCTGTAGCTCATGAAGAGAAGTGCAGATGAGCAGGGACTTTGTTTCCTCAATACCTTTTAAGATGCAGTGACGTTGATTGTTGTCACAAAAATGAATTGTGACAGTAGAATCGTAGTAGAATCATTTTCTTTGTTATAAAAACTGAATATGTAAAAGAAGCATAATTATTATTTAAGGTGGCACAGATCAGATTCTGCCCCAAGAAATAAAATTTCAAGGTTCCAGGCATCGATTTCTGCACCGGAGTACACGTAAGATTTTATCTGCTCTATTTTTCCCAAGTAGAGGTTGCTTTAATTTTACAGGCTTATGTTATTACTAATCTGTTTTACCATGTAACTGACATATAATACCCTAACTCTGTTCTAGTACTTCTCCTTCAGGATTTCTCAAACTGTCACTATATATTTTATTAAGTGGGGCTGAGGGGCAAATCTAAGGAAGTTTCATATGGTTTGGTATATAGATGAAAGGAAAATGAAATAATTTCTGTACATAAAGAGAAAATCCTTTTTTGTTTTCTGGATTTTGCTTTGGTTGGCCTGTGAGTTCTCTGCAGATTACACTTAGCAAGGTTCAGCAATCCCAGTCATGTTTTTACACTTCAGCATCTTTCCTTGCTTTATTTTAGTCCAGAGGAAAACGAAGTCTTACATGTGGTTTGTCATTAAAATTGTTTTTGTTTGTTTGTTTGTTTTATTTTTATTTCGTTTCCCTGTAGAAAATTCTGTTTGGAGCAATCTTTTGAGATCTAAGTCCTTGTTTTCTCTAACTATGACAAACAGTGTATAAGAATGACTGCCCGCTTCTGACGGTGGGACATTTTGATATGAAATGTAAAAATTCAAGCAGCATGTGCAAGGCCTGCACATACACATGCATGTGCAAATAAACAGTCAGTGGTGTTCCCAAATAGCAGAGGAAACCACACTGATAGCCAACGACTGTGGTTCCTTGCTGTGCTTCTGAAAGTTACTAAATTGCCTTAGTCATAGTAGCAGCAAATTACAGTTCTATTTAGGGTCCCAGAGAGCCCAGGTATAGTGCCACACACATTTAATCCCAGCAGAGAAAGGTGGAGCTCTGAATTCAAGGCCAGCCTGATAAACATAAGCTAGTATCTATGCTGAGACATTGTCTCAGGAAAAATAAAAATAAAAATAAATGTCCCAGAGAAATTAACAGAGTTTGTGTTTCAATGAAAACATTTTTCTTTCTACTTTTTCAAAGAGGCTAATTCTTCAACATTAACCTCACAGTTTGAGAAACATTCTTATGAAAACCTGTGGAGAGAGCTCTTCTACTTTGAACTTTCCTCTTAATGAGTTGTGCCAAGTCACTGATTTTCATTTAGTTCTGATACTGACTAGCCATTGTTTACTTAACCCTTATGTGTAAGAGTCTGTGAGCATGAGGTAGAGTTGTTACTAATGAAATAACAGGGTAAGCATGAGTACTTCTTCCGAAGTTTAAAACTTATTTAAAATACTAAACCTGAGATTTTGCTGTTTTATAATGTAGTAGCAGTTTATTATCAAAGTGCATTTTTTAAAATTATGTATAAGGCAGTATTTGTTTAAATACCTGATCTCAGTGCCTTGCATTATGTTTGGATTTTTTAATAATAGCTTACTTGTCAAAATTAAACAATAAAAAACAAAAAAGTAACTAAACCTTGGTTAAGTAGTGAGTGGACAGAGGTGAAAACTGAACTCCAAAAATCACTCTATCCCTCCACAGTTGATTCCACTAGAGGATGTTATAACTTGTGTTAGAGTGGTAAAATTATTTTTCTTTGTTGTTATTATTGTTGTTTTCAGTGAAATTTATTGGTTAGAATGCATACAAGAGTACCTAAAGTCACTAAATTATTTTCCTAATTCCTAATAAAATTGCTAAATTCTTGTTTCTAATTAAGATAATTTTCTCACCTTACAATATAATTAATCAGCTTAAAAGTAACCCTTCCTATTCTGTTTTTGCTGTGTCTAGTGGACCACTTTGTAAATGAATGAAAAGTTATATTTCTTACCAATTTTGTAAACTTTAATTCTTCTTTGAGGAACAGCCAGGGGAAAAAATGTTTTTTTTGTTGTTGTTAGTCAAATATCTTTAATGGTTTTGTATCATCTTCATGTTGTGACCTGGGGAATGTAGCTCAGTAGAGGACGGACTTGCTTGGCATGTGTAGGTCCCTGGGTTTTATTCCAGGCACTGGGGGAAATACTTCTTTTTTAAATCCTGTTTTGTTTTGCAGGACGTAATTTCATTCTTTATTGTTCCACATAAGTATTTCTATTAAATTAGTTAAATATCAGAAAAGTTTTCTCTTGTTTATGGCCATATCACATTTCATATGATCCTAAAATCTTAGAATTAGAAGAGATATGTAGATTTTTTTATTTTAAATTTATTTTTATTTATTGATTTTCTGATATGCATTATAATTAATCATTAGGAATAGAGTGAGGACCTGTAGATTATTTAGACTCTAACCTTCTATTCATTCTATCTTGAGAATTTTTGCCACTAATCTGAAGTTAGTTTATGCTTGACTGCTTTATAAGATGACCACCTCATTTTCTGTGTATGTACTTTGAGATTTCTTTTTCTCCTTCTTTCATTTCTTGCTTTTTCTTTCCCTCCTTCCTTCCCTTCTTCCCACCTGCTCACCTCAGGCATGCTAAGTAAGTACTCCATCGGTGAATTATAATTATGTTCTCAGCCTGCTTTTCGAATTTAAGTAGTAAATAACTTTATTTTTTTACATTTTAATGGAGAAAATCCATTAATATTTATTATGAATTTGGAAACCCTCCATTGACATATTTGCTTTAAGATTATAATTCAAAATACTAAAAATGACGCTCATTCTACAGTGAGTTACTTGTTAATAGAGTATACAGAAAAACTCATTGTGAACCCTAAAGTCAAAGAAACTGCTAATTTAAAACTTGCCTGATGACATTTAGCCAGTTTTGCTGCCAGCTTTATCAAACAGTGTACTTTTTGCAAACCTGTAACTCAGTGGAGGTGGTGCACATTAGGATTTCCTTCTTCCTCTATTGTAATATCGGTCTGTCTTTCCATCTCAGTAGCTTACCTGTCAGTGTGTTTCAGCCTCCAGGGGGAAGGGTGACTCGGGTAGGAGTTTCTCCACTGTGAGCATTAACCCCACGCCCTCACCCCACTCTCGAATATCTCCATGATGCAGTGAATAGTGACACAGAATTTAAGTTTCCAGTTCCGTCCCTGGTGACAACTGTAAACTTGAGCTCAGCCTGGCTTCTTGCACACAGGCGCTTCAGGTCTTCCTTGCTCTGTCTAAAGGATGCTTATTTGCAAGCCACACATAGGCTGCACTCCAGCCACTCTAGGAGTTTTGTTTGTTTGCTTCTCTCTTTCTTTCTTTCTTTCTTTCTTTCTTTCTTTCTTTCTTTCTTTCTTTCTTTCTTTCTTTCTTTCTTTCTTTCTTTCTTTCTTTCTTTCTTTCTTTCTTTCTTCCTTTCTTCCTTTCTTCCTTTCTTCCTTTCTTCCTTTCTTCCTTTCTTCCTTTCTTCCTTTCTTCCTTTCTTCCTTTCTTCCTTTCTTCCTTCCTTCCTTCCTTCCTTCCTTTCTTTTCTTTTCTTTTCTTTTCTTTTCTTTTCTTTTTTTCTTCCTTCCTTCCTTCCTTCCTTCCTTCCTTCCTTCCTTCCTTCCTTCCTTCCTTCCTTCCTTCCTTTCTTTTGTTGTTGTTGTTGTTGATTTTCCCCCAGCTATTCTAGGGTTTATTACAGAATTTGCCAAGTCCTGTGGATCAGATTATACATTGACATTTTTATATATGTATATATGTGTATAGGTATATATAAGATTATACATTGATATTTGTATATATATTTATATAGGTATATAAGATTATACATTGATATTTGTATATATGTATGTATATATACAGGTATATATAAGATTACATTGACCTCCCCCCCACCCCCCAGGATTGCCAGTCTCTGACATCTAAAAGCTTCAGTTTGTCTTGGCATCATTAGGCCAAATTCTAGAATTTCTATATATGCCAAGATTTGGCTTAGATTTTTCTCTTCTAAATAGTCTTTGGAAAGTGCAGTTTTTATATTTATTGCACCATTCTCTTTTAGATCATGAAGATATTAAAAGTTATTCATAAACAGAGATTATGTTTAAATTTTGAAACTGAGGATATTAGGTAACAGTAACTATCCTTTCCAAATTGTCCTAACTTTTTTTAAATTTTAGTTTCCAGTCTATATTAAGGGGAAAAGATTACACAGATTTTTCTTCATCATGGTTCTGCTTTTTCCTTTTGAATGTCATATACAAAAATCAAAATTAGCCTAGTTTTGGTGGTTCATGCCTTTAATTCCTATTGAGACAGAAGCAGGCAGATCTTGGAGTTTGAGGCCAGCCTGGACTACATAGTTTCAGGCCAGCCAGGGCTACATAATGAGACCCTGTCTCAGAAAAAACAAAAATTAAAAACAAGATTACCCTAATGTGCTTTGCTCTTTGAAACTATTGAACCCTCAGCTTAGAGTCTTGGCTCTCTTTTTGTAAAAAGAAAAGTCTCAAGTCCATGCATCAAGTAAATGTATCATGCTCCAATAGTAAGTAGTTCTCTGAAGATACCAACACAACTATTAAGAATGTAGGCCTGAACTATGCAAACAGCTTTGTTTAAATGTGGTCAGTGCACCAAAAGAAATTGTGACTCTCAGTTCTCAATGAAGGAGTAATCAGATTATTGTCACTGAGAAGCCAAGAAATATTGTTCATCTCATGGTAACTTAAATGCCCTTGTCTTCTTTAATTGTATTCCCAGACCTGGGACGTGTCATATTTTACTCATCTAGCTAATTAAATTAAACAGTCAAAATGCAACTACAGTTTTCTGAGGTTTTAGCTCATCATTTCATTCATTTCCTCGTAAACTCAGCTTGCTTCATTGTCATTGTGAAGTATTTGAAATGGTGTCTATGGACTCGTGCTGGATCCATGTGTTTAAATGTTGATATTTACATACCAGGATGCTGTGTCCTACTCTTTATCATTCATAAGCCATGTGCAGTGTTGATTTGTAGGTGTTGGCTTTACTGGATGGCTGTATGTGAATGACACTGACTAAACAATGCCTCCTTTCTCTCTACCAAGCCTTGAGCACACTCACTGCTGAATTCTTTCCCTCCAGTTGTTTCTTCTGCTCAGTTTGATACTTAGAATTACAGACCGATGGGTGTTACATCATGGCTGTTTTTTAAGAACAATTCAATGTTTTTTAACTTCTTCTATTTGTTCTCTTAGGGTAGATTGAGGGTGGGAAGTGTGGGCAAGAAAACAGATTAAAAACTGCTCTGAAGTTTTATGAAAATCTGACTTGAGTGTTTTTCTCTTCATTTGCTGTGCTTATGTGAACAGTGTGACACCATCGCCACCACAGGCTCGGGTCTGTCCTCCCCATATGCTACCTGAAGATGGAGCTAATCTTTCCTCTGCCCGTGGCATTTTGTCGCTTATCCAGTCTTCTACTCGTAGGGCTTACCAGCAGATCTTGGATGTGCTGGATGAAAATCGCAGGTGATTGGTCGCAGCGGCTTTGCCGCTTTGTTGCATATGTTTTGGCTCCTTATTTAGTGGACTGTGGTGTTGTCTTTTTGTTTGCTCCTTTCAGTCTTTTTCTAAGATGCTATGGTTTGAAATGGCTTTCTTTCTTTCTTTTCATTTGAAATTATTGTCCAAAATTCACATTTCACAAGATTATATTAGCTTTGCCTGAGTTATGGAAGGCATTTAGTTCTGCACATAGGAAGTGTAACAACTTTTTTCAGTGGCTTTGCTGGCCTATTCTAAGTGCTTGATTCCACTTGGAAATATGGCAGAGGGACTGTTGGACTGAGTGTGACATCTGGGACTTGAGCATACTACTTGTCTTCAGTTTTTTGATTTAATTACCTGCACTAGTGAAGTAATAAAGAAGGTAGGAGATGTTGCTGTAGCTCCCAACACACTTTCCTATTAGCTGTGGATTCTAGGCCCAGACTAGAAATTCTATGTGCTATTGCCATTTTTGGATAATGCTGGTATTTTTCAATATATTCATAGTCGAATACCTCATTTTGAATGTCTCCAAGTAGTATCATTAGAATCCTACTTCAGCTTGTTTAAACAAGTAATTTTTTTTTTTTACCTTTGTTCTTTTCTTCATTAACTTACAGTATTTTAAAAAGATGGAGTCCCAGAGCTTTGTTGACGTCATCTGGGAAAGTCAGATGAGCTTCACTCCAGCTCTGAACATTAGTCTCATGGCTTTGAAAGTCACTGTTTGCATTTTTGTTTTCATTTTATTAGATGATTAGTGTTTGTACTTTTGAAGGAATCCCAATAAATGTAGCCTTAATTTCTTAGCCTGGTGTGTCTCTGGCTTGCTCAGAACAAGCTTGTTCTTGCTGCGCCTTTAGTCCTCGCAGAACCAGCTCTTCACCTGCGCCAGGAGTGTCTGGACTGTTCGTGTTGTTGATCCAGGGCCTTCTCTGTCTCCCCAGGTTAATGTAATGGGACATGTTTGGGCCATAGGACTTCACACACTGTAGTGAAGAAAGCTTTGAGGCCTACAGCATCAAAGACAAATTATCAGTATTGTACATGTATATGTATGTATGTATATAGAGATAGACTTTTTAGTTGTTGGATTGTTTCTTTTCCTCCAAGGGTTTAGAGTCCCTTTCAGCTCTCTGAAGCTTCATGAACTCTATTTGGAAGTGATAGTCAGCAGCAGGGTTCAGAAGGAACAATGTAGATAGTGGAAATCTCTCAGATTCATTCTGGATTCCTCCACTCAACAGCTAGCTGCATGCTGGCCTTAAGCATATAACTTGTGTCTCTTCTCTGGGCCTCCTTTTCCTCATCTGTTGAGTAGGTGAAGAGGGATTATACTTGGCCGACTAGATTCTTGAGACAAGTCTTCTGCCCTTCACCATTATTTAAAATGTGGGGCTGATGGCTTCAAATTGCTTTCTTGGTATAGTAGGAGATTCTTGGAGGTCATGACCAGAAAGCACTGACATTAGAAGCTCAAATCGGTAAAGGCCTTCTTCTTTCACTCCACCAGATAACTTTCTTGTTATAGTTGCCCCTTAGGAGAAATGGCATTCATGGGTTAGAATTTATCATGTTTGATGCTATTGTAGTGAAGACATCCAGATGAAAAAGCGGTATCTAGATCATAGGTAGGTGAATTCATCACTAGATGACAGAGTTACAGTCCATTGTTACTGTCCCACCTCCTGCCAGCATATCCATAGCTCAGATGCACTTGGAGAAGTGTGGATTTTTTTTCCTCTATGGTGAGAAAAAATATTGCCTAAAATTCAAGCATACAAAATCTGAAATCTTACCAGTGTAAAGTTTGTATGCTTAAAAGTAAAGTATGAAAAACTATTTAGAACATAACTTAGTGACTTAAATAATCTTATTAACCCAGTTAAACTTTCTAAAAGAAAGAGCTGGATGTGGTAGCTCACAGCTTAATCCTGACACTTGGGAATCTGAGGCAGGAGGATTGCCTTGAGCTCAAGGCCAACCTAGGGTATAGAGTAGAATTTTGAATCAAAAATCAAAAAAGAGCTGGGCATGATGGCATATGCCTTTAATCCCAGCAGCACTCAGAAGACACAGATGTCTGTGAGTTCCAGGCTAGCCAGGGCTACATAGTTTCTAGATATATTCATCACTTGGTACCTTCAATCCCAGAGTGGGTTCTCTTCAGCCTCACCAGTGCTTTCATTACTGAAAGGTTCGGTTTTTTTTTTTTTTGGTTTTATTTTAATTATACAAAGTTTAATCAGAATTTTAAATGCCAAATCAGTTTTTGCTTCTGCTGTGGAGGAGGTTGGCCTGATTTTTCAAAGAAATGGGAATGTGAAATTTGGATAATGTTCTACTTGCATGAATATAAAATAATACTGCTTATACAGTTTTCAGCGCTTTTATGTTCCTTGCTGTTCATCATTTTTTCTTTTCTGTGTTATTGCTCTTGGCTATCGTGTTAATGCAGTATCTTTGTACTTGGGAGTGCACATTAAATACAGTGAATATAAACTAGAACTATTTGTCAGAAAAAGCAAGAGCTTCCTGTTTGTTTTTTATTGTAAAATGATGCAGATTCCTATTTTCTCAGCTATTTTTAGTTTGGACATTAAGTGGCACTATAACTAGACTGAGTTTTCTTTCTCTGGTGAACTTGGTTTAGGCTATCTAAACAGAGTTAAGCACAAAAATCAAATGAATACCTAGGTGCTATTACAAAAATTCATACACACAAGTTAGCTCTGTACATTGGGAAAACTGACCAAAACCTCAGGAGAAGTCACCAGGTGTTCTCTGCCCAGTTGGCAGCAGGAAAGCACTGTTAAGATTTGTCTTTTGCAGGGCTCTCCTGTATTTGCTAGAGCTGCACATCTAATTCTCAGTGTAAAATACTACCATCTTCTAGAGAAAACAGTCTGTTATGTGTAAAACATTAGTTAATCATTAATACATGAGTTGTGCATAAGCTTTTGTTGGAGTGGCTTGATTATTTTTAGTTTTCCTTTAGCAGGTTGTATTTTTTTTTTATTTTTTTGAATGACTGGAATAAGAAACCCATGTATGAATGGTTTCTATTTTTGGCAAGTATCCATAAAATACGTAACATACAAGACTACAGCTCATAGAATATCTGTTACAACTTTTGTTTTTAAAAATGTTTAATTCTTGGTTCTCCAATCAACTTGTTTAATTACTATAATTGTTGAAATTTTTATAGAGAAGAAATGTATTCTCTTAATTAAGACTGTTTTTAACTCAAAAATGTCAGTATACAAACTAATACTCAAATTTGATAGCCTTAGGTTTCCTTCCCTTTGCCACTCTAATTACAGAATACACTATTGAACTGTTTCTTTTGACATTAGAGCATTCTTATGGTAGAAACTGGTGCTTGAATGAAGTTTCTAATTTTGCCAAATACCTGTCTAATTTACTTTTATATTATATGTATCAATTGCCAGTGTGAGAAGACAAAATGAGATACGTTGTGAAAGGTAACTGTATTGTTTCTCGCTCTGCATTTGTAAAAGGGAAATCTCTGTGGTGGAAAATGTTGAATATGGCAGATTATTTTGGCCATATTAACACACTCTTTAAAAACCTTTAGGAAGCACACAAGAGTGGCTTCATTTTGTTACCCATTCTCCTATTTTATAATTTAAGTGACTACAGTACATACTTTTCCTTAGTTCATGAACTAGAAGTTAGTAAGACTTAAAAACCTATCTGAAGAATGTGTGATTCGGCAGACCTCTATAGCAAGCAGAATGAGCCAAACCTGTCTCTCCCTCAGGTCTCTTAATCCCTTTTATTCTGGGCTCCAAAAAGAAGGATATTTTAGGTCCTAGTAATCACTTTAGGGCACGCAGAAAGTCAGCGTTAAATTTTTCATTTATATACTAAGTTGTTTTTTAAAAAAAAAAGTAGTCACTTATGGGGCTAGGATTGTAGATCCGTTGAAGTGCTCAATTAGCATTGAAAAGGCCCCAGCTTTGATCCCCAGCTCCACATGAAGTAGGGTGTGGAGGCAGGAGGATCAGAAGATAAAGGTCATCCTCAGCTACACATAACTTGGGGCCAAACTGTGCTGTATGAGACCTTGTGTCAAAAACAGAAAGAAAAAATTAAAAGCAGAAAAGAAAATAGTGGTTTATATTCCACAACTGTTCGTGTCAGAAAAGGCTAGAACAAGCATTTCTAAACTCTATGGTGATTGCCATTATACGTACAGTGAAGCAAACCTGATTAGTTACTTCGAAAAATGTCCCTACATGGATCCTCTTCTCATCTCTTGATTATTATTTTAGACAGTTCACTGGTGGGGGTTTAGAGTATGTTTCTTGATTTTAGCAAATTTAATTGAAAAGGTTCCAACTTAAGCAGGTAGAAGACTAATTGTCCTGTCACACTAAAGCATGTACTAAGACTAAAGGAAAAGCCCCACAAAGTTTTCCAGTGCACCTTCGTCCTCATGCAGCAGCCCTGTATGTCATTCATGGTTGTCTCAAGTTCAGTTGCACTCACATACTGATTGTACTTCTGGTAGTCTCCCTAGCCTTGGTCGGCCCTGTCTTTACCCTGCTTACCTGTGTTTGAATGGGACACAGCTGCATTAAGACATAAGGCTTATTTGACTAATCAGAATGAAGCAAGAGGGAAGGACTTGTGGGCAGTGGATATTTGTTTAAATTTCTAGTTTATATTTGAGCAACCATGGTCATGCAGGTGCTACTAACAGAAATTCTTGACATGCTTTTAAAGTGGCTAGTGACTTTCTTTTTCCAATTGAAAAAGAGGAATTACACTTTTTAAACAGCACCGTAGAGAATTATATGTTGGTGCTATTTTGTCATATTTCTTTTTTTTTATTATGAAGTGTTAAATTATAAAAATCATTAAAATGGGGAGGACACATGAAACAAGGATTTTCAAAGCATTTGAGGGCTATTATATTGTACTGAAGCATACAATATAATCCTATCTGACATTTCTTTGTCTTGTTTTTGCTTTATTTTTGTACTTCTCTGTTTCCTGACTGTCTTGTGTCTTCTGCAAACCCTGCCCTAGACCTGTGTTGCGTGGTGGGTCAGCTGCCGCCACTTCTAATCCTCATCATGACAACGTCAGGTAACTTGAGACTTTGTGATTACCAAAGGACACACGGATGTGATGGAGCTTGTATTGTGCAGGACATCAGAATGCATGCCATAGCTATGATTGTATACATGTACAGCTTAGGCCTCTGCAGATTTCTCTCAAGAGAAATACTGTGTTTTGCTAAGAACAGAGATGATAATTAGTCCTGACATTTGTCCACCAGAATATGAGAACATTGTATAATAATAAAGATTATGGTTGGGTATGGTGGCACATGCCTTTAATCCAGCATGCGAGAGGCAGAAGCAGGCAGATCTTTTATGATTTTGAGGCCATCCTGATCTATATAGTGAGTTCCAAATGAGCCAGAGCTATATAGTGAGACCCTGTCTCAACATTCCCTGCCCAAAAAATTATGGCATTGTGTGATTAGAATATCTGATTATGCCGGGCGGTGGTGGCGCCCGCCTTTAATCCCAGCACTCGGGAGGCAGAGCCAGGTGGATCTCTGTGAGTTCAAGGCCAGCCTGGACTACCAAGTGAATTCCAGGAAAGGCGCAAAGCTACACAGAGAAACCCCGTCTTGAAAAAAAAAAAAAAATCTGATTACATTTATAGCAGTATTTTAGTAGCTTTATAAGTGATAAAAGATATAATCTTAAATCTTGTTTTTTGTACATAACCTTTTATCACCTGTTGATTTGAGCCTTTGTCTATAGTATTTACCCTTTTCATACTATCAGATGTGCTTGGCAGTACAAGTGTGCTCTCAGGGGCCAAAACCTTCAAGTATTTCCCATCTTCTGCAAGGACACAGAAAATGCTGTCACTCATCAATTTCCAAGCCAGTTTAAGTAGAGCTGTGCTGTAGCAGTGGGTTTAAATCTGGCAGCATTGTTATCTTCTCCGAAGAGGCTGGCGTGTTCCTAAGCAGGAGAAAAGAGAACCATCCATTTCTTGTTAATCTCATCCATGTTGCCTTCGTGGTCCCTGACCGCTGTGCTTCCTCATTTCTTCTGCATCATAATTTAGGCCACACTGGTCTCTCCTGATAGTTCTTGTTAGTTTTTAGTCCTTTAACTTTCTGAGAAGGTGTTTCAGTGAGTGGTAGGTATGACAGCATTTGTTAGAGTTTTCAGTTCTGAAAATACAGTTTTAGTTTAAAATAAATTCATACTTTTTTGTTTTAAATTGAAGGTGCAATCTGGTTATATACTTAACTTTTTAAAAATTTCATTTATATATTTAATGTATAGTAGTGCTATTTTTCCATGTATGCCTGTGCACCAGAAGAGGGCACTGGCTGCCATGTGGGTGCTGGGAATTGAACTGAGGACCTCTGGAAGAGCAACCAGTGCTCTTAACTCCTGAATCATCTCTCCAGCCCCATACTTAACTTTTTTTACAAATGAAAATTGTCTTTAGATTTCTAAAACATTGATAATTTTTTTCATGTATTTTATTTTACTTTATTTCTTTGTTAAATAAAGTAGTTCTCTCTGTGAGCGTGCGTTGATGTGAGTGAGCATGTCTGTTTCTTGGCCTGTGTGGGTGACGGGGTGGGAAGGCCTGTATGGGTGCAGTGCATAAGCATGTGGAGCAAAAGGTCGCCCTTGGGTGTCTGTGTCATTCCTCAGGTGTTGTCCACCTTGGTTTTTGAGACAGGGTCTCCAACTTTGCTTGGAACTTGCTAATTGGGCCAAGTTGGCTTGCCACCAAGCCACAGGAATCCTCCTGTCTCTGCCTCCTGGATTACAGGGATGTTTCCCTATGCCCAGCTTTCTTATTTTTAACATGGGTTCTGGGGATCAAACTTAGGTTCTCACCTTTGGACAGTAAGCATTACTGGCTGAGTATCACCCGGCCTTGCATTCACCTTTGATATGGGTGCTGCTATTCTTTGATTATTATTCATCATCCAGTTATTCATCTCATGTGTGACCTTGGGGAAATAGAAAAGTTTTATTATTTTGAGAATAAAATATAGAAATAAAAAATCTTTGACCCGTATTTTTCCCCACTAATGATTTAATAATTTGTGGGGGCAGGTTGTATTATTGTGGTTCTGAAGACAAACTCAGGGACTTGCACAGGTAAGCAAGTGTTCTGCCACTGAGCTACACCCCCCAATCCTCTAGTTCCATTTTAGTATTTATGAGTATTGTGCTCAGTTTATTAAACTCACAGTTCCATTTCTGCTTAGTTTGAGTATTTCAAGACACATTGTTTCTAAGAGGGAAGGCATGGCTAATGTAAATCATCTGACCTAGCCATAAGAGAAAATGCAAGTCAGAGATTGTTGTAGATTATCTGAAATGGGTACATGCCATCGATTATTTAAATCTACTTTGCATGCTTTATTAAGGTATTTTTGGGGTGGTTTTAACATTTGAAACAGTAGAACTTTGTGCATAGACATATTAGCATGCCTGTATGAAATATATAATCTTCTTTATATCCCTTTATGTAAGGTTATATAGTTTTTGTAATGGGGAGTTTCTGGGAAGATTAGAGTATATGATCCATGTGCCAATTCTGTGTAGCTTGTATAAGAGTAACTTTTAATTTTACTTATATTCTGTTCCATATCACTTCACTAAAATAACCATATAGAATATAAATTAGATACACATGTAAATAAATTGTATTTGTATAAAATATATCTCAGTAAAAGTGTTTGTTAAAATGAATTTTAAAATGTGGAAACCTGGTGGTAGAGTGATGGTTTGGCAAGTTAAGAGTGCTTGCTGTTCTTCCAGAGTTCTCGAGTTCAGTTCCCAGTACTCGTGGGCAGCTCACAACCACCATCACTAACTCCAGCTCCAGGGGATCCAGGTCTCCTCATATACCCATGTGGAATACACTCAGAGACACACACACACACACACACACACACACACACACACACACACTTCACATTCTTTTCTTTAAAATATAGAAACCTAGACAAATGGAAGAAATAGTATTTCTGCATATTTATTTTTTAAATTTTTATTTTGAAGTTTTATACCTGCAGCCAGGCGTGGTAGTCCATGATTGTAACCCCAACACTTGGGAGGATGAGGCAGGAGGATCAGGAGTAGATGATCCACTGCCACATAGCAAGTTTGAGATTAGTCATGTGAGACTCCATTTCTAAAATGCCACTGTATCCCCACGTTAGTGCCCTTTTAGAAGTGAATGCATTTTAACAAAAAGTACTATTTAAGGTTTTTCCTTTGCATTGTCTTGGTGGTTTTCCAGCATTATTATTTTATATGCAGCCTCTTGTTGGCTTATTACTGAGCCCGTTTTGTAGCTAAGTGAAGTATAGTTACAAGAGATTTAGAAGATTGTATACTCATTTTTGTAGGAGAATACAATAAAGAGTAACTGGAAATCAGAAGTAAAGTAAAAAAAAAAAAAAGCTAAAGAAAGGCAGGCAGAAGTGGAAGAGTAATAAATGGTCAGTCTCCTGTCCATAGTTAACTTTGCATTCTCTGCCATTGAGTCTCTGTCTACAGAATGACATGTGGACATGGCTCATGTATAACTCTTGGGTGTCAGTGTATCCTACAGTGGCAGATCTCAGGCCCTTTTAGACAGAGACCTTTCCTTTAACGTTGCTGCATTTTCTGCCTTGAAAAAAGTATCTAATAAGATTTTTTTTCTCATCTTTTGCAGCATCATAGGTAGTTGACTTAAGCTACTTTTCCTTATTTGTGTCAATTCAACTGGGAAATGCAGCTGGGTGGTGGTGGCGCATGCCTTTAATCCCAGCACTTGGGAAGCAGAGGCAGGAGGATCTCTGTGAGTTCGAGGCCAGCCTGGCCTACAGAGCGAGATCCAGGAAAGGCGCAAAGCTACACAGAGAAACCCTGTATCAAAAAACCAAAAAAGAAAAAAAATGGGAAATGCTTATTTATATTGTTAAGCATGAGTCTTTTGAATACTTCCTTCAGTAGTGTATGACACGACACATGACTTGACAATTACTCTTAGTTTTTAACTTGTCTTTCCATATCTTATCTGCTAGGTATGGCATTTCAAACATAGATGCGGCCATTGAAGGAGCATCAGATGACATGACTGTGGTAGATGCAGCTTCATTAAGACGTCAGGTAATTACTGCCCCAAATAAAATAAAACCTAAAGCTATCTCTGTGAAATATTTCAGAGTAGTAGTTTGCATAATTTTATTATTTTCTCTCCTATGGATCCCATGAGTTCAGGTTATCTAGTAAGCCATAATTGATTTTCTCAGATTTATTACAGATTTGTTAAACCATCATTCAAATGTTTTTGACCAATATAAAACATTGATACCAAAATGATTGATATAATCTGGCCAGTATCAAAGAATCTTGATGTACTAATAAACCAATCTAGTCCTCAGTTATGTGTTTTGCTTTTGATATGTGGACAGTCACTTTGGGGATCTTTGTTACTATGTATAATTTCTTCACTTTAGAAACCACTGCTTTGAGTTTTCCCATTGCCTCTACATACATATTTCACGAGCCTACCCATAATCCCTGTCTTATAACTGTGGTTCTCATGTGCTTATTTTTGATGTGCATTCCTGCTGCCTCTACACAGAGGCAGTCCCATGCAGAGAAGGTATATTTGGTGTTCTCATTATGTATGCCAAATATATAATGAAGCTCTGAGTGGCATATCAGACAGTCCACTATCATAGGTGATTTTGGGCTGTCTGGGTATAGAGTGGACTGAGAACACAGTTCTCCAAGTCCCAGACTACACAACTGAGCTCATGGGGGAGGCACGGAGAAGAGCAGACATGCTCTTTCTATGATAGACCCTCCTGACACACTTCATGTTTCCCACCAGAACATAGTGCAACAGTGTCCTTACACACTTTCCCTAACTCAGATTCACAGAATGGAAATTTAAACTATTGTGGGCAGCATTTTTTTTTCTATTTATATTTATTTTGATCCAAATGGAATTTTCTGTGTAATAATTTTTTGACAGGTTAATGTACTATTTTTTAAAAATCTGAATGCTGTATGCATTAGTACTGTTTTGTATTTGTCTTTCACTTAGATAATCAAATTAAATAGACGTCTGCAACTTCTAGAAGAGGAGAATAAAGAACGTGCTAAAAGAGAAATGGTCATGTATTCAATTACTGTAGCATTCTGGCTGCTTAATAGCTGGCTCTGGTTTCGACGCTAGAGGTAACCTCAGCATTCACATATATTGATTGTCTCAACATCTGGAAATATAAAGGATTTGCAAACTTCGTTGTTTCTGTCTTTGCATTGTATGCCGTTTTATAATCCCAGCCCTGGAAATGTATTTCTTCCAGAAAGCAGGGGACTGTTCTGTTACTGATCTGCATTCAGCCAGTTCCGAAGTGGCTCCTACACACTCTGTTTTTGCATGTTTTGTAAATAGGCTTAGGTTTGTTTGTTTGTTCTTAAAGAAAATCACTTTTTTGGGGGGGCCTCATCAGTCTGCAGCTAATTCTCTAAAAAGAAATGACAGTCATAAAGAGTGAGTTTAGAAAACTATCTGTAAAAGAAAACAGTGTTTCTCAGATGATTAACCAATTTCTTTGATAGATGCTTTTTGTATCTGCATCACAACATAAATGCTTTTGAAGTCATAGTCTGGTGCAGCACTTAAGAAAAGTCAAACCACCTAACTCTTCTTGATCACCTGTACAGTGGGAGTGTAAAAAACTCCTAACGATTCAGCAGTTTATCTGTGTGCAATATGTTATTCTGATTTTCATCTTAGTTTTCTATAAAATATGTTTTTACCAAGTCCATGTGTGAATGATTTAAAAAACTAAAAATGAGGTATAAATGTAGTGTACTTAATAAACTGTCAACCAAAGCAATGTCTATGGAAAGATTTATTTCATCAAATGGTGCTATGGGCTAAATATCTTATCCGAGTCTTCCTGTCCCAGTGCATTAGTGACCTGCAGGTCATAAGAGCCTCCTGGATTTCTCAGATCTCCACCCTGGAGCTGGGCTTGTTGGCACTGTAAATGGTTTGCTAATTTATTGAATCTATCAAAGTGATTCATAACAAAACCAAAAACCTTTATAAAACTATCATTTTTCTCATTGTAATATTTACTTGCTAATACACTAATTCATAAAAATTAAACATGAGTAAAGCCAAGGTTTAGGAGCCTTTTATATTCAAAAGCACATTTCAAGAGCAGGTAGAATTCAGCTAGGTGCAATATTCTTTACACATCATCAATTATCTTTGCACAAAGAGGTTGAAGGGAAGTCCTAAGATAGGTAGATTTCACATTTATGTTCTTGCTTCTCCATTAATCCAGGAAGAGAGTTCCTTCCTGTGCTTAGATTCGTGTGACTCTGGTAAGTTAATTGTATAACTTCTTTTGCTGAGCAGTCATGAAAAAGATTTCACAATAAGGCTAGAAACAAAAGGAACTCTTGGGAGATTAGTACAAAAGCTGTTTTCCCTGATGACTGTTAACAAAGACCTGGAACATTCTTAGATAGAATGTTCTACAGTGGTTAGGAAAAGGTTGTTTATTCCCTGGGGGTAAGGGGCATGGGAAGGGGTATTAAGAGGAACAAATTGAATCCTAGTCAGGATAGTCAGGAAATATTTGCAGATACTGGAGCAGAGACAGAGATTCCAGGGATTGGAGGGACAGAAGGATACAGTTGGGGCTAATGAGCATTGAAGAACTACAAGGAGCAGAAATGATCACACCACCTTCAGAATTCCAACACTTGTCTTTCTGCCTTTGGAAATACTGCAGAAGCATTTTCTGTTCTTGAGGAATTGACAGATTGGGGTCAGTGGTACGGAAGAGAAGAAAGTATAGTAAATAATGAGGACTCTGGATAAAGGTACTGTTGTCAGACCCTGGACCTTGAGTATAAAGTGGAGAACTGACCCTGGAAGTTGTCTTCTGACTTCCACAAGCACTGTGCTGGTACATGCACATCCACACACATCATAAGCACACAAATAAGTGTGTAAATGTAGAAAAGATGTTTAAAGAATGAGTATTATAAAAAGTTATACTGAAGAAGAGGAACTTGAGATATGTGCTAAAAAATGAGTTTTAGATTCAGAAACTGTACAAATATGTTCTAAAATGAGGTTGAACTTGGAGATAAGAAACATTGGATTTTGCAAATGATTGTTTTTAGTGTTGGGTGGGAAAGGGTGCCTGTTCATATGTATACAGACAAGCATTTGCTATTTTGGTACCAGATCAAAGATCAAATGCCCTCAAAAGATGCTAACTTCAGGTGGTCTGTGGGCGTTAGGTATTCAATTTGTAACATCAGTTCCCATAAGACTAAAGAGCAAAGAAATAACCTGTTAGCTGTTTCCACCGATGATGTGACCACCAGAGGTCTTTTGGGGGGTTTGTTTGTTTGTTTGTTTTGTTTTTTGAGTCTTAAGTCTCTTTTTCTGACTGAGCAGGGACTCTTATCACTCCTTTCCAAGGTGATGAGAAAAGTCCAAGACCCATCTCAGATCCTAATTTGTTTACCCAAGTACAGTGAGCTGGCATTCATTTTCTCTTTTTTATTTCATGTCTATTAGCAGTTTGGTATTAATTAGTAAGCATTGTCTTCACTGATGTCTGTGTGCTGAAGCTAGCATTCATTCAGCAGAAAACTTGGTACTACCTTGTAGCAGGTACTCGGTGCTATGCACTGGTTACACCAGAAGTAAGTAAAATACATGGTCTGGAACCCATGGAGCTTATGATCCGGTGTGGGACAGTGCAGTGTAGCAGTGTCAGAATCACACCAGGGCTGAAGAGATGGCTCGGTGATTAAGAGCACTGGCTGCTCTGCCTGAGGACCCAGGTTTAATTCCCAGCTCACAACCATCAGTAATCCCAGTCTGAGGACCTGACTGCCTCAGTCATGTGCGCACACATAATGCACAACAGACATACACCCAGACAAATACTGGCTGGGACCTCTCCCTCCCCCCTCCCCAACATGGTCTCCTGGATTATATAAAGTGGGAGAAAGAGCTGAGCACCAGCTGGCGTTCATCTGCCTGCTCCTTGACTGTGGATGCAATGTGACCAGCCACCTCCCAAGCTCCTGCTGCCCTGACCTCTCCCGTAGTGGACGACCTTGAACTTTGTGCCAAATAACCCCTTTCTCCTGGTGTTGCTTTTGTCGGGATATTTTCATCACAGCGACGGGAAAAGAAACTAAGACAAGAAGGCAAAAAGAACCCAGATGTCATTAGATGGTTTGACAAAGTAAATGTCATGATGTGCCGGAGGCAAAGATAAGACACTTGGCGTGGGGGGGGGGGGGAGGCAGGTGGGGGGAGTGGTGTAGAGATAAGCATCAGGAGGAGAGGTCTTACTGAAGAGCAAAAGTGGACAAAGGCTGATGAATGAATGGATGGGAAGGAGTGCTTCCTGATCTTTTTAATTCTGTGGTAAACAGAATTAAACCTTCGTGTTTCAGAACTTCCTGGCTCGGGTGAGTGTTGACTTGGTTAGTTGTGATCATGTACACAGGAGACTAAAGAATATCCTGAAGCTAAGCCTTAAGTATTACTAGGTATGTGGGGGAGGGGTGGTTTAGGGAAAAGGTCTTCTTCATGCAGTTTGCGCTATCAAAAGCCTTCCAAGTTCTGGATGTACTCATTTATTTGGACTGTTATAATTGGTATTTCAGTTACCGTCAAGGTTTTTTTGGTTTTGTTTTCTTTAAGATTTATTTATTTTTACTTTATGAGTATTTTGCCTGCTATTTAAATAAATGCATGTGAGCCTAGTGCCCACAGAGGCCAGAATAGGGCACTGGATCCCCTGGAATTTGGATTAGAGACAGTTGTAAGCCACCATGTACATACTGGGATTTGAACCCAGGTCCTCCCCAAGAGCAGCAAGGACTCTTAAAGGCTGAGCCATCTGTTCAGTTCTCTTCAAAAATCACTTTCTAAGACTGAGTTATTTATTTGTGTGTGTGTGTGCACAGTTGCCCTGGAGTCTTAGGGGGTCCTGGATCCCTGGAGCTGGCGTTTCAGGCTGTTGTGAGATGCCAGTGTGGCTGCTGGGAAGCAGACTGCAGTTCTCTGCACGAGGAGCAAGTGCTTGCCCAAGGAGCCGTCTCCCCAGCCCACTTTCAAAATCAGAAGCCCAGTAAGATTGCGATAAAAATGGAAATCAATTGCAGGAGTAATAACATTCAGAAAATTGTAGGGTTTTAGTTTTCTCTGTTCCATAACATATTGATACAATAAATACATTTTGTTACCTTTTAAAGATCAGCATAAATAGAAACCAGCTTTTAAAAGACCTGATATTTTTTTTCAAGGTATTACCATAAATCATGAAAAGATACAAACATAAGAAAGCAGAGTAGAATGAACTGCCATGTACCTCTCAGCTAAATATAGCATTTTTTTCTGTCAACTTCAGGTTTGGGGGTAAAGTATTTTAAAAACACGACCTTCCTCCCTAAACATATAAATATGTATTTCTTAAGACTAAGATACTGCCGGGCATTGGTGGCGCACGCCTTTAATCCCAGCACTCGGGAGGCAGAGCCAGGCGGATCTCTGCGAGTTCGAGGCCAGCCAGGGCTACCAAGTGAGTTCCAGGAAAGGCACAGAGCTACACAGAGAAACCCTGTCTCGAAAAACCAAAAAAAAAAAAAAAAAAAAAAAAAAAGGAAAGGGGCTGGAGAGATGGTGCAGTGGTTAAGAGCACCAGCTGCTCTTCCAGAGGACCTGAGTTCAATTCCCAGCACCCACATGGTGGCTCACAGCTGTCTGTAATGCACTTGCAGGGGATCTGACACCCTCACACAGACAAATGTACACACAAGTAAATAAATAAAATATTAAAAAAAAAAAAGACTAAGATACCTACTTCTATTACCATCAAAGTATTAGCAGGTCTAAGAAGTTTTTTCAACACACAGGGAAAAAGCAAAAAAGCTTGGCTGACTTCTCCCCAGTACCAACCACTGATGACTTTTTTCCATAAAGCATGTATGTACAATATGCTTTATATATAAAAGGTTGATTTGTTTTTTAAACGATTTTGATTTTGTTTTTTGACACAGAGTTTCTCTATGTAGTTCTAACTGTCCTGGAACTTGCTCTATAGACCAGGCTGACCTCGAACTCAGAGATTTGCCTGACTCTGCCTCTGAGTGCTGTGATTAAAGGCATGTGCCACACTGGTCCAGTTTGATAGGTTGGTTGTTTTGTAAAGTTACTTCAGAGATGATTTCAAAAACAACTTTTGTACTAAAATGACACAGTGTTCCAGATGATGCTTCATCATTGAACTTATAAAAGCATATATTTTTTTAAATTCAAATTATTCAAAGTACTGATATTCTAGTTTATTACCCTTTAAGCTATACAATTTGACTCCTTCTTTTAGAGACACCACACAGACAGCCAAGGAAACCAATGAGTATCTGACTGAGCCCGAACAGGAGCTCAAGGATTCCAACAAGCAGGAGACAGAGAAACACTGAGAAGTGGAAAATCCTGTGTCTGTCTTCTTCAGAGTTAGAGTTGGGTACGCTCCAGTTATTGATGATGTCACTGATGCTGGAGTTTTTTAAATCAGTAGGAGAAACACAAGAGTCTTGGAAGAACCACTGCAGACTGAAGGATTCAGGATGGAAGTCACTAGGGGGAAAAAGAGAAGGGCTAAATGTGCCTGTTAACAAAATAAAAGCCCCAGTATAGTAAGACCCAGTGTACAGTTTTAAAGATTGTGTATAAAAACCAGAGCTAAGATCTGGTTTTCTGAGCACATAAGCATAGCCCTAATCTTAAAACCCTTACTCATCACACATCGTATCATTCTCCATAGAAAACCTGATCTTAAGGTGAACTACATAAGATGCACGCTCTCCTGTGTCGGGATGAAGATAAATATATCAACCATGGGTGTTTGAACCTGTCCCGTGCAGCCATTCTACTTCCCAAAGGTGGAAAGCAAACAAACATATGCACACAACTGAGTTTCACCTAGATCTGCTCTGAGGCCAGGTGATTTTTTTTTTTTAAAGATTTACTTATTTATTATGTATACAGTGTTCTGTCTGCACGTATGCCTGCAGGCCAGAAGAGGGCACCGGCTCTCATTACCGATAGTTGTGAGCCACCATATGGTTGCTGGGAATTGAACTCAGGACCTCTGGAAGAACAGCCAGTGCTCTTAACCGCTGAGCCATCTCTCCAGCCTGGTGAATGGTTTTTAGTCACAGCATTTCAAATACTTCTGATTAAAATGATATATGCCTCTTCTAACATAAAGCAAGCAGCTTTTAGTCCTAACGCATCTGTCTTAAGATGATTTTTGTTGGCTTTCTTTTATTTTTTTGTTTATCAGAATAAAATGGAGTACTCTTAGAGGGTGCACATTTCTAGATTCCCAACAACCGACTTTGGACCTGAGAAAATAACAGTATTTCAACACATAGCCTGTGAGACTACGGATTTGCCTGAGACTGCAGGATTCCCCTATTGTATTGGCCTCCTCAGCTAGACTGGGAGGGGCTATCTGAGTGCTGCTGTCCTCAAAGCTTGGACTTCGACCCCCTATATTGGTAGACTGTTGTCATCCCTTGAGGGTTAAATGTGTACAGTAGCTGTGGTTGGGAGTTCAAATTGTCCCTACTAGTAAAGAATTTCCTTTGGGAATTAACAATAACTTCTATACAAATTTTGACTTTTTAAAAAGTAGGTAATGGGTAAAAACAGTTGTTTGATAAAAGTATAAAAGTTACATCTGGTGGATTTCCCAAACTAAATGGCTAATTAAAGGTAGCTAATGAATTAGATTGGTCTTCTATTTCTGCAAATTATGCCTAAATTCAGCCATAGAATTGTCTCAATGGACCATGTATGCTGTGATGTTCTGTATGTCCTGTGGGAGCCCGTTCTCGGGTTCCTCGTGGCTTTACCCAGCAGGTCCACATAGAGGATGATTAGGACCACAGGCCTGAGTGCAGGTGTCTGAGATGGTCTGCACTTGTCAAATTGCTCTGATTGGTCAATAAATAAAACACTGACTGGCCAGTGGCTAGGCAGGAAGTATAGGCGGGACTAACAGAGAGGAGAAAAGAAAGAACAGGAAGGCAGAAGGAGACACTGCCAGCCGCCGCCATGACAAGCAGCATGTGAAGATGCCGGTAAGCCACGAGCCACATGGCAAGGTATAGATTTATGGAAATGGATTAATTTAAGCTATAAGAACAGTTAGCAAGAAGCCTGCCACGGCCATACAGTTTGTAAGCAGTATAAGTCTCTGTGTTTACTTGGTTGGGTCTGAGCGGCTGTGAGACTGGCGGGTGACAAAGATTTGTCCTGACTGTGGGCAAGGCAGGAAAACTCTAGCTACACATGTATACATAACTTCCAATGTAATATATTGCTACCTGACTTAAATATTTTTATTTCTGTCTATAAGTACATAGCATGAGCACAAGTACCTCCTAGCTGCTGTTTCTTGTCTTTTATTTTTTTTTTAAGTTTCAAAAGTAAGGGGCTAGGGTGGTGCCTCCATGAATAAAAAAGCACTCGCTGGGAAAGCCTGAGGGCCACAGTTCGAATTTCCAGCACCCGTATAAGAAACAAGAAGATAGGGTGGCCACCTGTAATCCCAGCTCTGGGGAGGGCTAACAAGGGAGTCCCTGAAGCAAGCTGGCTGTCTGAGTCATCAGGCTCCGGGTTATGTGAGAACCCTTGCCTTGGTAAATAAAGTGGAGAAAAATTAAGAACACCTATCATCAAGCTCTGGCCTCCTTATGCACTGGCACATCTGTCCACACACATGCCAACAAACATTGCAAATGCATGAACACCATACGCAAAATGAAACCATCTGTGATTTACAAATTTAGTGGTTAATTAGTGACTGGTGGGATGGCTCAGCTGTTTAGAGCACATACTGTCCTTCCAGAGGACCCAAGTTTAGTTATCAACACCCACTAGGGGCAGCTCGCAACTGCCCATGACTCTGATTCTACAGGAATCCATCACCTGTGGCTGCTGTAGATACTATATCCACAGTACAAAACACATAATAATAATAATAATAATAATAATAATAATAATAATAATAATAATATTAGGGCCTGGAGAGATGGTTCAACAATTAAGAGCTCTTGTTGCTCTTGCAGTGGACCTGGGTTTAGATCTCAGCATCCACATAGTGGCTCAAAAAAAAAAAAAAAAAAAAACAATTCATAACTCCAGTTCTAGGTACAGTGTTCTCTTCTGGCCTCTGTGGGTACTGTACAAATGTGAGACATTTGAATGTATCCAAAACACTCATACGCATAAAATTTAACTTTAAAAAAAATTAGTGCAGACATGTAGAAAGTAAATGTTCCCCTCACTCACCCATTACTATTCCCAAGGATTTAAATTAAGTATATATTCCCAGAACTTTTAAGAGACATCCACATGTAACCATGGATTTTTACAAGACAGTATAAGCCACCTGAGATCAACTGGACCATACCTAGTGCACTTGGGTTGTGGTAGCCCCTCCACTTCTTTGTGAGACGTTACCTATTTGTATTCATTTACCAAGTCCCTAAGAATGTTTGTCCCAGAAGTCAGAACAGAGAAAAGCCCAGCGCTGTGCATCATAACAAGCTGCAGCTATGTGAGACCACGGGACAAAATGCTACTCACCTCAAGTTTTTCAATGAAAATTCACAAGAGACGGTGCTGTTGGCTTGAGAGCTACAAATGAGAGGGCCTTGCGAGAGAGCCTGGAGTGATACCAGCATGCAATAGACCGCACCAATGATTGTGATTACACTTAAGAGCGATGAAAGAAACATCTGGAAAACAAAGCAGGGACATTTGCACGCGTGATTTGTATGTCTTGCATCTGTTTCAAGTTATACAGCAGTATCGTGTGGCACTTACAGTCTTATTACTTAGTTCCTGATTACTGTTCTCCACTCAGTCTGTGCTCCTAGATTTCCACCCCCCTTATTTGTAGATATATATAAGTGTATGGTATTTGTACATGTTTGTGTGTGCTTGTTCTGCCATGCGTGTGTTCACACGTGTGCGTAGGGGCGGGAGGGGGCAGTAAACCAGAGGTTGATGTCGGGTGCCTTCCCTCACCAGTTCATTCCCCACCTTATTTTTGAGACAGCATCTCTCACTGAACCTGGAGCTCAACCATTTGGCTAGGCTGGCCAGCCAGTGAGTTCCGGCACCTGCCTTTCTGCCCCTCTAACACTGGGGTTAGAGGCAGATTGCACTGTACCTAACCTTTATGGGAATCCTAGGGATCCAAACTCCAACCCTCATACTTATATGTAAGACATTTTACTGACTTAGCCATCTCCCTAGCCCCATATGGTCCTGAGTCTCCAGGCTGCAGTTTGATTATATGTGGGTTTATGAAAGGGGCAGAGACCAAAGTCTGCTGTTGAATTACAGTTGCCAAAAGACTATCACACTTGTCAATGTCTCCAAAAAATCTCAACTTTCATATTCCTGGGCTTTTGTTTTCCTTCTGGCCACTGAAACCTGGTTCTTTCTTCCTGTTGTATATAGTTCTTCTAACTACATTGAACCTCCACTAGACCTTAACCACCTAACGCTTGGTGTCTGGGCTCTTGGCTCCCAATTCTTCCATCCCTATTTGGCCTAAGTGGCCATGGCCAGCATCCTGAAGTAATCAATCAGCAGGGTGGGGAGCACGACTGCTCAGCTCTGAGCACTGAAGTGGGCATTTTGCTATTGGGGCCCTTCCAAGGCAGGATGAGATGAGTCAGCATCGCCGGTCTCCAGCCATCATCTGCTAGTATCACTCCATTCTCCCAGTCCAATATGACAACTAAAAACCATCTCAACAATGCCACATGCCCCAGTGCCCCTTTGGGGTAGGGGTGGAGGGTCTAAATCTACCCACAGTCGAAAATACCATGGAGAGAAAGTTTGTGCCTTTCATGAATCTGAGTCACACAAACAGATAAAATGTGGAATTTGTCATTTAAAAAAAAAAAAAAGAAGAAAGTTAATGTTGAATGTGTTTCTTTCCAAAAATTAATTGTGTTTCACAAAGTTGTTAGTGATTATGATTATTTCAAAGTCAAAAGTGGAGCAAGAGAACACTTTCCTTCCCTTATGGAAAACTATTAGCTCCTGAACATTGTGTATTGTGTCCTTCAGACCCTTGATGAATAGGCAGGTATGTTGAAACCTCCCTAGATCTATGTGTGTTCTCATCTGAATGGGAACCATTGATTTAAAACCTTTATGCTGAGCTCAGCCCCATTATTGATTGTGGTGCTTCTCATTGGTCTACCCCTGCCTTAGAGAATTACACCTCACCTCCCCATATTCCCCCCTCCCCCTGCCTGCATTCATGGTGTAAATAGTGTAAGAACTGAAATTGGGAGTCCAGTGGGCTTGATTAGAAAATACTTATTGTGCTACCCTGGTGAATTATTTCCGTTTCTTTTGTTTTGTTTTGTTTTGTTTCTGACTACTAGTGTTGTTTTGATCAACAACAAGATCTACCAGACATCATGGTCTTTAATTCCATCACTCAGGAGACAGGCAGGTGGATTTCTGCAAGTTCAAAGCCAGCCCAGTCTACATAGTGAGTTCCAGGACAGCCAGGGCTCTAGAGAGAGAGCCCGTCTTAACAAAACAAACAACTCCCCATCAAATTAATTAATTATTAATTAAAATAAACTATGATGTGACCGTTGCCCACATTAGAGTTTTGAGGAATTAAGTATGGTAGGTATTAAATGTTTGAAAAATAATTGATGTCTCCTTTAAGAACTTTAAGAATTAAAGTTGGAACTAAGTGCAATTAACCTAGCAAAGTAATCTTTCTATAGGTACTAAAAAACTGAGGGCACATTTGCCCTAAGCATTTTATATACTACTCAAAACACATATTTTAGTATTATGAAGCTGATTACAGTTCTGGGTGTGACATAAATCCTCATTTGAAAAGCTTCTGATTCTTTAGGTGAACTGAAGTTTGAGGAAAGGGCCAGAGGCTGGTTCCAAAGCTAGATGTTTGTTGTTTGTTTGTTTGTTTGTTTGGGGGGGGGTTCTCGTGTAACAGCTCTGGCTGTCCTGGAACTAGCTCTGTAGACCCAGCTGGCCTCGAACTCACAGAGATCCGCCTGCCTCTGCCTCCCGAGTGCTGGGATTAAAGGCGTGCGCCACCACTGCCTGGCTCAGAGCTAAATTTCTAGGAGAAAAGAAAAACTGTCTTCTCACTCTTTACCTGACTGTTTAACAAACCCCGACAGCATTTGTCCAAGCCTGATTTGTCCAGCCCAGCAGGTGCTGATGGCCCAGATGCCCTTGGCTGTTCATGTGCTTCCGCTCCCAAGCCCCCTGCTCCTTACTCACCCCTGTCCTGTTATTGCAGCACGCTCTTTTTCGCGATGCCAAGGACATCGTTGTTGCTGGGATGGCCTGGAAAGAACGTCACAAGAATGATGAGTACTCTTTCCTCTCACCAGATGCAAACCCAGTCATCACCACCTTCCATTTACTACCCCTTGGGGAAACTCGGGGTTCAGGAGAGGGAATCGGGCAGTGTCCATGTGTTGTGAACCTTAGCATCAGTTTCAACTGTAAGGATTGAAAGGGTGAGAATTGAGATAGCAGTTAGGAAGCTTCCCGTCTCCTGTTTTCTCGGAGTCAGCTATAGCCAGCCGCCTGGATTTTAAGCAGAAGAGGACAGCTTATGAAGGCATGAGTTTCAGAAGGAATCTTAAAGAACTGGGTCTATCACCCAAATTTTACCTTTTCAATCCTCTCTTTCCCATTCCACCTTTCTTCCTCTCCCCTCTCTTTTCTCCCCTCCCTCTTCCTTCTCAAATTACTATAACCTGCAGCCACATCGAATTTAAGTTAAGCAAGTCAAACCTGGGAAGAAGAAAATTGACATCTTTGTTTGCCTGGCATTTGGCAGGGGCTAATTAACCATCACTCCCACGTGCCTTGCCTTCTACACCCCTGGCCACCAGCATCTTGCCAGTCTCCCCCAGCCTATATGTAAGAATGACTTTTGGTCCCACATGCTCCTTCCTGCTCCTGTATCCCTAATATGTACTGATTTTACTTTACACTGGTATTTAGAAGTCTTTGGGTTTTTACTTTGTTTGTTTGGGACAAAAGCTTGCTGTGTAGCCTTGGCTGGCCTGGAACTTGCTGTATAGACCAGGCTGGCTTCAAACTCCCTCCCGAGTGCTAGGAATAAAGACAGGCAGAAGTCTGGTATATATTGCATTCTGTATTGCTGAGGAGAGCTATAAATGGTATTATATTCTTAAGAGTTAGTTTTCTATTTTTAAAAAGAATTAGATGTTAGCTAATTACACTCCTAGTTAAGAGTTTTGTACAGTCGGAGGACAGATGTCAGTTGCTTCCTTTCCCTTGTGAATTTTTAGCCGTGATGGGTTTTAGCTGTTTTAGCCACACGTGCTCCCCCCCCCCCAATCCTGCACCCTTGCTCACGGCATGCTCCCTCTAATGGTTCCTTCCCCTGTTTTTTTCCAAAGCCACATCTACCTTTGTGTTTTCTAGAACAGACTTATGCCTCTCACAAGGCAGCTTTCTCAACCCGTGTCACCCCATCCTATCACATGCCGACTCCATGTCACTGTGTGTTTCTGCCAAGCTTTGCTTATCCGTTGAATACGGATACCTTCCCAACTCAGAAGCTGCACGTACGTGTGGCTGCCCAGCCATCCTGTACATCGCTGAAAGCCCAGAGGAAAAGGGAAAAGAAATCTTGGTCAGCATTTATATACTAAGTTTTTTTCAGTTGTTTCAGAAGACACTGCTTCTGATCTTGCATAACACATCACGTAGAACAGGAACTGGTGAATTTGCACTTCTTGCCCCTGTCACTTCATTTTATAAATAAAGTTTTATTGGAACCCTACTTATTTGCATATTATCTATGGAGTTTCGTAAAAAAAAATGGTAGGGTTGCAAAGTTGGTAATTCCTAAGCATATTTGAATGCATGAGGTTTTATGAAATTCAGTCTTGCTTCTTCTTGTTTTTATAAATAATTACTATTCATTTTCTTGGCCGGAACCCATGCTTTCCATCAGTTTTAGAAAGTGTACAGTTTCATAAAGGAAGTACTATCATAAAAGTAACTATCATAAAAGTAACTATCATAAAAGTTGTGATAGAAGTCAAGTTTTGGGGACCCTCTAGACCCTTGAACATGAGAGCAACATGCAAAGCCATACTCAGCGTGAACACAGAAACCCTGTTTTGTAAAACTTTTCCGTGCAATCTAATCTGTTTGATTTGCTGCCATTTGCTTCCCACTAAGATTTTGAATAACTCCCTTTGACAAATTACCCCTATGTAATGAGTAAAATCAATAAAAAGAATGATTGAGACTCGGCTTATAGTTAACTTTATATAAAGTAAAAGAGTTTTTCTTTTCATGTTTTTCAAGGAACATTTTAAAATGTTTTTTGATGCTTGACCAAGTAACATTTATATTGACGTCCCCTCCCTTAGTAGATAATGTTCAAGTAATTACGTGATGTTTTACTTGGCTACAGTTTCAAAAGATAAAAGGGTTCACCTCTGATTTGGGTTGGTCCTAAAACCATAAATGATCTCATAAAGTAATCAGTAATGAGCCCAAGGGTTTATATTATATGCAGTTTCCTGTAAACCCCCCCCCCATTTCTAAAGTGATCCCAATTTGAAATGTAGCGACATCCAAAGGAGTTAAGGACTCTGACCATATGCTCAGTACCCTTAATGACTCTTTCTTTACAAACTGTCCTGCAGAAGTTAGAATTTTCACAGATGTCATGAAGGACTAATTCCCCCTAAAAAAGAGATGCTTTCTCCTTTTTTGCACAGCCAAGGATCATGAAAATATGCTTGCTTTCAGAGCACTGCCATCATCTACCTGTTTGCTTGTGGGCTAACCTCCAGTCTGAGGGTCTCCCTATGAAGAGCGTCAGACTTTTCCATGCGTTTGATGCTTTAGTGATCTCTGGTTAATATTTATTGGGGGAAGCAAGGTAGACTTAGCTGTAGTACAAGGAGTCCAGATTCGCTGAAGTGTTTCACAGGTGTGTAGACCTTTCTATGATTCAGCTTCCTGCTCTTTTTACTTTATGGTTCTTTATCTTTGACCTCTGTGGGCTGGAGACAGGGGTTAAGGACTCTGGTATTCGACTAGCGTTGGTGTTAGATAAATCTAGAATTGGGCTTCACACCCATTGTGTGACCTTGCTAACATTCTCAGCCTTCTGTTTTCTGGTCTGTAAAGTACAAGTGGCAATTGCAGCCCAGATGATTGTTGAGCTGAAACTAGACAGCATGGTATTGGGCCCAAGAGTTGACACCCAGCAGGATGTCAACAAATGAAAGCTTTCTGTCTTCCTGTCCTTCTTGGTCTGTCTAGTTTCTCCCCTGGCTTCTTGCTTTCTCTAAAATGAGAGCATATTAAAGATACCAGGGCTCTTTAATACTTGTAGCACATCTTTAAAATATTCTCTCCTGTGTTTTGAGCAATGCCAATTCATATCTAGAGATAGCTAAGTTTCTCTAAACGCCATCTGGGACACTCTGGGAGCTTTGCAGCCAGGGCTCAGATGCTCTTGGCCAGCTTCTGACTCTGCTTACACCAGGTACAGAGAAGGCCGGCCCTGCTGAGGGAACATTCTAGAAGACTGGATGAGGGCCTGATGCTTGGCTGTTGCTTCACACTGCTCAGCCTGGAAGCTGGCACGGCAGTTTGAAGAGGAAGCCCAGATTTTACGAAAAGCTTTTCCTGTGGCTGTGTCTACCTGAAACAGATGGCTGGATTACTCCTGTTGGCAAAGGAAAAAAAGTCATCAGCCTGTGGAGAAGGCTTTTTGAATGGCTTTGCCATGCCAGATAGGTTCAAAGGGAACAGATTTATATGTAAAGTTTAATATACTGTGGCCTAAGAGGTTTTGTTGCTTAGGGGTTTTGTTTTGTTTTGGTTGGTTGGCTGTTTGGGATTTTTTGTTTGTTTGTTTGTTTGGTGGGTTGGTTGGTTGGTTGGTTGGTTGGTTGGGTTTTTTGAGACCCAGTATCATATAGACCAGGTGACTTGAAACTTGCAATCCTCTGACCTCAGTCCCAGCTCTAAGAATGTTTTTATGTTGGGGCTGGAGAGATGGCTCACAGGTTAAGATCACTGACTGCTCTTCCAGGGGTCCTGAGTTCAATTCCCACCAACCACATGGTAGTTGACAACCATTTGTAATGAGATCTGGTGCCCTCTTCTGGCATGCAGGCATACATGCAGGCAGTACACTGTATACATAATAAATGAATGAATAAATAATCTTAAAAAAAAAGAATGTTTTTATGTAAGCTTAAGGAGAAACCTAGTGGCAGTAAACTGATCCTCACTAGGAATTAGTGACCCATAGCTGGGAGAGACGGCTCAGGGATTAAGAGCACTCATTGCTCTTACCAAGGGCCCAAGCTTGGTTCCCAGCACCCACATCAGGAGGCTCACAACTGCATGTAAAACACATATATAAATATGCTGATTCAAAGCTGGGCATGTCTGTGCACTCCTGTAAGCACAACAAGGTCCTGGGGGTGGGTAGCGAAGGAGAGAGAAAAAGAGTGAAATGAGGAAGGGGTAAGACTTCCTCCAATAACTAGTGATCCAAGTGGAGAACTCCTCTTTTACGTTCTGAGTTTCTTTAAAAGTTATTTCCATGTTTCATTATCTGCAAAACCCTAGTAATGTCAACATTTACAGTTTTCTCTCTCTCTCTCTCTCTCTCTCTCTCTCTCTCTCTCTCTCTCTCTCTCTCTCTCATTTCTCTGGCACTAACTAGATCACTGATGCACCTGTACAAGTGACAGGACAAACGAACAAGCTCCTAGGTGCTGAACTGTCAGTTTCAGCATCCCTAATCCCATTATACAGACACCAAAACAGAGTCCTGGGACAAGTGACTTGGTTGTGGTAATATACCAGAGACAGGCCCGTCGCCTCTCATATTCTTCCAGATCTGAAAATTGGACTCTACCAGTGGGTTCTACCCAGAATGGCTGCATCAGAATTCTGAGGGGGAAATGGAAACCTGACTCCTCACTGCTCTGCTGGCTCATTGTGAAGAACACTCACGGATTTGGTGTTGTACCACTCTGCATCAGATCCCAACAGAGAAGGTCCATTCACCATCATCAAACTATAAAACCCTAAGGCACTCTGGGATCTGTGTAAAAGCCAAAGCAAAAAGTCTGTGAGGTCAGAGTGTCTCAGTTGCCTTTCTATTGCTGTGATAAAACACCATGACTGTGGCCAAGCAGCTTATAAAAGAGGCCCAGGATTTGGATGTGTATGCCTTAGGCCAGCTCCCCTGAGAAGCAGGCTAAGCCTCACTCAAGATTTTCCACGTGCAGAAGCGTTTCTCATTCCCATTGAGCAGCTTCCCACTACTGTGGCATTCCCCAGAAACGCCTAGAAATCAGAATGGGACAAAGGAAAAGATGAGGCCATGGATTTTAAAATGCCCCCCAGATCTGGGGGAGTAGCTTAGTGGCTTAGAATGTGTAGAGTCCTGAGTTCCATCCCCAGGACCACATAAGAAAAAATCCTTAGTATGAAATAAGAAAATTCATAAATGTCATCCTACCTGTGAAGAAATGTGGTAGGTAATGACCTAACCACCTTCCATCAACTTCTTTTTTATTTTGCCTTAAGGTCTCTAGGATGGACCACAGTTTTCTTTATGTAAATTATCATTCTTCACAATATAACAGCATAAATCAACGGTAACCCTACATTCCTACCCATATCCTATGAAGACATAGTTGGCTGCAAGGTTGAAAGTCACACTTAAAGACACGAGTAAAAAGCAGTACACCCGTCTCCAAGTCAAGCCAAGCCAAACAGGTATTACTCACCAGCGCACCGGCTCCTATAATTCCTGGTAACCACCACTCATAGCAAGAGATGGGGTTTTGAGAAGCTGAATCTCCCTCCACTAGGCTGATACCCAGAGGTATACAATTGATAACTACTCCCAGAATAATCAGAATCAGCAGGCTGAAGCCATTGCAGGACGTCCACCCCTCACAGCACGTCATGGTTGTCCTGGTTCAGTTAGAAACGTCCTCCAAGTGTTTGGGCTTGTGGAGCTGGCTGGCCTTTTATCCCAGTGTTCTGGTTAAAGTTTAGCACTTATGAAAAATTGCTTTCGGAAAGCAGTTCAGAGTCCAGTAGGCTAGGACGTTATGAGGATTATGACGGGAACCAATAATCATTTTATATTATGATAGGATGAAGGAAAACACACAGAAAAAAAATCCATGGTTGCTGTGTGGTGAATTTACACACGAATATAGGTGAGTAAACCTGACAAAAATGGACTTGGGTGTCATAACTCCTCTAAAATATGTCTTTACTGAAATGCCTTATAAGATGTAGAAAGACACGTATATCCAATTAGAATAAACTACTTTTCATAACTCAATATTATTGTTATATGTGAAGTATTCTTATTTTTGGAGTTATTCAGTAAGAATATGAACATGTATAAGATTAGGAAAATATTTCTCCTCTACAAATATCTCTGATTATTCTAAACATTAGCACTCCATTCCAGGCTGTTTGCCCACATACAGCATCTTGGATGATGAATTATTCCAGTCTTATAAGGTAGATAGTTGGTACACAGCCCACCTATGACCTCAGGAAAGTTTGGCTAATGTCATTAGAAGAAAAGTGATCAAATATGGAAACCATGGCAGAAGCAGTGGGCGAGAGAATGGAGCCGCGATGATGGTGTCTGGCTTTATTCAAATCTTGAACCACACATCGCGGTTGCTCTTTCTAGATTGTGGCTCCATGCTCTCTCCTACTCACTTCTGAGTCCCTCATGGAAAGACAATCAATTGGGAGAAGCTTCAGATGCTTTCCTAGTGGTCACCATAGCCCACAGGAGGCTGCGCTGATGGCGGGTCCACAAGGGGCCCACATGAGCAGCAGCAACATCTGGATCCAGGCTCCCGCATGTCCTGAGGCCACGTTTTAAAATGCAGCAATGGCTTCTGCTCTCACGGTTGCCTAAACTGGCCTGTTCCATTTCTGTCCCCTCGCTGGAAGGTGAGTCATTAGGCAACACCCGAGTGTGAGTGGGCAGTAAAATTCTAATGAGTACATCCAGGAGAAACGTAAGCCCGCTTTATCTGTAATACCTTCCTCCTTCTCGTCCCAGATTTCACAGCTACTATTGGAGATGATGATGGACTATAGTGGTAGAGTCCACTCGATTTGGGGAAGGGGGCACGTATTGTGTGCTCGGAGAGGAGGTGGTTTAAGTGACCTTTCAGTGGCTTTCTGCGTCTTGTTTTCTACTTACTGTTTGGGTGGGAGCTCCACCTCAACACCTGGCACCCTGGCATCCCTGTACCCAAAGAGTCTGGAATGTTTGGAAGGAGTCTAATGGAAGATCCACCTCAACTCCCCTCTCCCCTCTTTCTCTAAACCTGCTCCTTCAAAGCCCGCCAAAGACGCTCAAGACCACTCTCACAGAGTATATAAGCAGCATCCCCGAAATCAGACACGTGGTTCTTCCGGTCTCACATCCCTGTCTCCTCTCTGTAGGCCTGGAATCGCCTGGGAGCACTTTACTCATTAAATCTGGGCTTTCCAATTCTGTCTGATTCCGTTTGCTGCGTCGACAGAGAGGCCTTCAGGAGGCCTAAAACCTATCATTTACAAAGAATGACTACAGACCTGTCCTATAGTCCCATAAATAAATTACACTTTCCTCCTCTTTTTAGTTAGTTTCTATTTTTCTGCAACCAAGAGAGCTAAAACCAAAAGCTACTAAAGCCAATTATTGAAAAGCACATGGCACGACAAAATCAGCAGGAGTCCAGATGTTCAGAAAAAAAGAAGTTTATTCAAATGAGCTGTAAAAGGAGCTAAAATTTGACTGGAGAGTGATGAGAAAAGCATTCTTGTAACCATGTCAGCCACTCCAAAAAAAATCAAAATTCTGGCTGTGTCAAGTGAGAAGAGATGCCATTGAGAAATTCTGTCTGCAAAATTGCTAAAAGGCCAGAGGAAAAGTTCTGGGGGTTTGGCTCATCTGCAGAAAGCCTTCCCAGGCTATAACAACTGGACAATTGGAAGGGAGCTGCTGCCTCTGCTGCCTGCAGAAAGGCAGAGGGAATCAAGCCACTGCTCTTGGAACAGTCAAGTTCAAACACTCCGATTTGGGTGCGGGTTAGGAGACCACTGCTTTCATCAGCACCCTACCACACTCTCCAGGCTGGTGACTGAACCCTGGAACACTGACCTTGCGATTGTCACTTCAACTGCATCTTGAGGTCTGTGAAACTGTCATTGGATCCACAAAACACAGAAGACTCAGTGTCTGCCATGTTCCTTTTCCACAGCAAGAGAAAGGAGCAAGTTGAGCTTGTATTGCTTTCTGTATCTCTCAGAGGTCCTTCTAGTCATTGCGTATCCAGATTCCAGATGCAGAAGACCCTGGGGCAAGTGTCGCCTTTGTGGTACAGGAAAGACAACTAGGAAGATACTGAAAAGGATAAGAAACAAGACTGTTCACCGCAATCACCATAGCGATCTCATCTAGGTTATAACATCAGATCCCTTGAAAACAATCTGAACCACGCTTAATATTTTTAAAACAAGTCAGGACTCTCCAGCTCCTACTATCTTTTTTAGCCTATCTCTGGGAAGTTCCATCCCATGTAAAGGGTTTGCATGATGTCAAGCCAGGTCTTAACTGTGCAGTCTGCTTCCTGACCTGTTGAACCAGCAAGAATTCAAAGGATAGGAAAAAGTAGTAAACATTCACCAAAGTTGCCTTAGCATGTCTCCTGAAATAGTCTTGATAGAGTTTGAGCTACATATGACACACATAAATAGCCATTGATTTTTATGAATTTTATGAATATATATATATATATATATATGAATTGTCTTCTCATAATATTATACAGCTCCACACTATGTGTTTCCCAGCTCTGCCCACTTACAGCTAAGTAAGACCATGTGGCTACTTCAAACCAATAGGAGGAGAGGGAAAGAAAGCCATGTCACTTTCAAGCCAAATTGTTTTGCAAGCACTAGGCTTTACCTACCTTGCTCTCCACCATAGACTGGGAATAACTAAGCTATCTCAGAGGTCATACATTGACCAGATCAGCACCTTCTTCAAACCTAAATCTTGAATAACTAAATGGAGAGCAGGTCGCTTGGCCCATATTCCTTTCTGCCCACTTAAAGCTACCCAGAATTATTGACATCAGCCAGAAAGACTTCTATTCTAGTGACTCACTGTATGTTTTTGTGCCTATTTGTTTCAGTAGCTTGCATTTCCCTATTATATTCAGTGTCAAAACTTGTCTATCTTTTGCTGTTGTTGTTAATTTTGAGACAAGGTTTCTCTGTGTGTAGCCGTGGCTGTCCTAAAATTTGCTCTTTATACTAGGCTGGCCTTGAACTCACAGAGATCTGCCTGCCTCTGCCTTCCAAGGTCCTGGGATTAAAGGTGTGCACCACCACCAACTGGCTAACCTTTGTTTATCTTATAACCTTCCTGGAGTTCAAAATCTGTGTTGCCAACATAGTCACCAAGAAAATCAAACCAAAGACAGTGAAACACAATATTTTTCTATTGTTTTATTGATAAATTTTATTGGGGAAAGATGGAAACACTTTAAAGTCAAGACACATGCAGTATACAACCAATGTAAGCAGATGTACAAATACAGGTGTTCTATCAAAGGTAAACATTTCAAAATAATAGAATATGTTCTTTCTTTTTTCCTATTATTATTATTATTATTTTGGTTTCGTGAGACAGGGTTTCTTTGTGCAACAGTTCTGGCTGTCCTGGAACTTGCTTTGTAGACCAAGCTGGCCTTGAACTTAGAAATCCACCTGCCTCTGCCTCCTGAGGGCTGGGATGAAAGGCGTGCACCACCACCATCAGCTTAGAATACATCCTTTCATTCAACTGATATCATTAATGTGAATTTTCTGGACCTTCATGAACTTTGCCCTGTTTTCATTACAATGCAGATTATAGCTGGTGGTGGGTTTTTAAAATAGGAACACATTATAATGCTCCAGGTATTCAAGTTATATATGTGATGTGAGTATCAGCTAAAGACGAAATAAATCTTCAAAGTGTAAAGATAGAAGGACCATGAGTTTAGTTTTAAGAGCTCAATAGATGTATCTGCTATTAAAGTTGAAAAGGTCTTTAGAGATTCTGAGTTCAACTAATTATTTCACAGATAAATGACCACAATTCAGAGAGGCTGACTTCTTCATCTATGGTTAGGTGTCTTCAGCAGAGCACAGACTTATTTTAGTCTTCTTTCTAATCAGGTCTCTTTCTATGAAACCCCACAGCTTGATATGTAGGTGAAGTGGGAGGGATTACAGTAAGTACTGTCTAATATATATGTATCTATGTAATATATAAGTATACGAGCCTGGATCCTACCAGCACCTGCCCCGGGGGGCACAGCAGTCATCTTAGCAGCAGCACTGCTTCTTGCAGCCACACTTCTGCTGGCAGCATCCCTTCTGCTGGCAACAACAGCCCTTCCCACAGCCACAGGAGCCACAGCCACAGGAGCGGCAGCAGGTGCGGCGGCAGCAGCAGACCACAGGGGCGCAGCAGCCACAGCAGCCACAGCAGCGACCACAGCCACAGCCACAGCCACCACAGCCACCACAGCCACAGCAGCCACCGCAGCAGCCACCGCAGCAGCCAACCCGGTAGCACCTGCAGGTAGTGCAGCTGTTGCAGCCACCACAGCCACCACAACCGCCACAGCCACAGCTGCCACAGCCACCACAGCTGCCACAGCCTCCACAGCTGCCACAGCCTCCACAGCCACCACAGCCACCGCAACCCATGGTTTCAGAAGAGAGGACTCAGGTCAAATGAGCAGAAAAGTGACTTGGGAGAAGAGAGGATGGTCTGATGTCTTCTTCTGCTGGGAGCAGGGCTTATATACCATCTCTGGGCAAGCATCACCCAAGCACATGATTTCTATTGTTCATCTCAGCTTCCTGGAGAGAATTCTTCAGCACCAAAGGTTTACTTCCTTCTTGGGGACATTTAACCTCACAAACAAACAGCTTATTTTTAGCTATGATTGTATTTGTTTTGAAAACATATTTACGGTTGGGCTCTGGAATAGTTTGCTTACATACTATTGTCTGTGCAACCAATGAGAGTCTCGCTCTGATGTTTTATTTGAACCTAGTGTGACTGGAATCGAGAGACCAACCATTCCCCATGTTCTTACTACTCATCGCTGACCTCTGCAGAGATGACACAAATAAGTACTTCCAGAGGACCAGCCAACCAGAGGTTTCAAAGCATTTCCGGAATCTGCATGCCCTTGGTTTATATGTTCAGTAGTTGGGTTTGATCCCGGCACCTCAAAGAATAAATGGGCAAAGGTATTTGTTTGTTTGTTTGTTTGTTTGTTGGGTTTTTTGTTTGTTTGTTTTTTGCAGTGGTGGCACATGCCTTTAATCCCAACACTCAGGAGGCAGAGGCAGGCTGATCTCTGTGAGTTCCAGGCCAGCCTGGGCAACAGAGTGAGTTCCAGGAAAGACACAAAGCTACACAGAGAAACCCTGTCTCAAAAAACAAAAAAACAAACAACAAAAAAGAGAGAGACAGAGATAATGAAAGTCACCTCAAAAGTTAGCGCAAAGAGGACTCTTCCAGAATTTCACCATGATACCTGGAGCTGCTGTTGTACTATCAGCCACGAGACATCTACCTGCACAAATGAGACACATAACTAGTCCTTGGTCCTGTGTCTCCTGTCTGAATGACCCACAGTTTTCCCCTGTGGTATAACGCCTTTCTATGGAACCTTAAATGGAACAGTGGGAATAGTAAGAAAACAAAACAGTATTTTAGGGCATTTGAAATGCACCCCTGCAGGAACCTGCACTGAAGTCACAGCATCTGTGGAAACAGTGATGTCAATGCCCAGTGCTAAGCCCTATCCTAGAGACATTTGTCCCAGGGGCAATGGCAGAGGTGTCCACATGCTATGGCTCTTCAGTAAGAGAAGAGATTCTTCATGCATCCAGGACCACCCTCAAATCTAGATAAGAGGTTCCCTGGCCATTTCAAATCTCACATATCACAGTCCAGCAAACAGTAGACCTAATAAAAAACAAAACGAAGCTGTGAAGGCAAGGATGGAGAGATGTTCAGTGAATGAGACCACTTGCTGTACAAACAGAAGAACCTGAGTCTGGATCCCAACACACACACACACACACACACACACACACACACACACACACACACTCACACTCACACTCACACACACAAAGCCAGGTATGGCTGAGAGTATGCGTATGTGGGGGCCAAGACAAGAGGCTAACTGAGTCTTTCTAGCTGCCACCCCCAGCTCCAGGTTCTGTTGAGAGACCCTGCCTCAAAGAAATAAAGTGGACAGTGATGGAACAGTAGTAGTACACTCGATGTCCTCCTCTGGCCTCCGTATCCTCATAGGTACATACACTTTCTCATGTATATGTACAAATACCACACATACCCACTCAAAGACACACACACACACACACACACACACACACACACACACACACACACACAATAAGAACATAAAGGCCTCTCTGCCTCTAAGGATCAAGGCTCAGCTTGTACTTTGGCAGTACTTTGCTAACACAGCTGAGGCCCAGGATTCACTTTCGCTCCATAGCCTCAAACCAGAGATGCCTGACTCTAAACAGCTCATCTGCAGTTGACTGTTTCTGGGTGTGGGGAAGACCATGTGACTGAGAGATTTAAAGGCAAGGAAGACAGGTGAAACTGTCTTGTCGTTCTGAAAGCATGAGCAGTAAATGATGACATCCAGGGAGCAGTGGCCAGCGTGCCTTTGCCTGCTGGTGCTGAGATCCCTTCGTGGTTCTGAGCCACCTCAGTGTTTATGTAGAGACCATTGCTGCTTCATACCAGAGACGAACAGGGTTTTTTGTTTTTGTTTTTGTTTTTAATTTATTTATTTTAATTTACAATACCATTCAGTTCTACATATCAGCCACGGGTTCCCCTGTTCTCCCCCCCTCTTACACTCTTCCCTTACCCCCAACTTATCCCCCATTTCCACCTCTTCCAGGACAAGTCCTCCCCCGAGGACTGTGATCAACCTGGTAGACTCAGTCCAGGCAGGTCCAGTCCCTTCCTCACAGACTGAGTCAAGTGTCCCTGCATAAGCTCCAGTTTTCAAACAGCCAACTCATGCAATGAGCACAGGACTTGGTCCCACTGCTTAGTTGCCTCCCAAACTGATCAAGCCAATCAACTGTCTCACCTATTCAGAGGGCCTGATCCAGCTGGGGGCCCCTCAGCCTTTGGTTCATAGTTCATGTGTTTCCATTCATTTGGCTATTTTTTTTTCAATAATTGAGTAGAACTGAAATTTATTATAAGCCACAGTCGTCCTAGGGACCTCCATACTATATATATAGCCTCTATGGTTCTATGGGCTGTGGTCTGATTGTTCTTTATTTTATATCTAGAATCCTCTTATGAGTGAGTACATACCATGACTGTCTTTCTGGGTTTGGGTTACCTCACTCAGGATGATTTTTTCTAGTTCCATCCAATGGCCTGCAAATTTCATGCTTTCATTTTTTTTCTCTGCTGCCTAGTACTCCATTGTGTATATGTATCACATTTTTTCTATCCATTCTTCCGTTGATGGGCATCTAGGTTGTTTCCAGGTTCTGGCTATTACAAATAGTGCTGCTATGAACATAGCTGAGCATGTATCTTTATGGTATGAATCAGCATTCCTTGGGAATATGCCGAACAGCATTTTTAACATCAAACAATTGGCATTTTGCTTAGGTTTGTTCACACTGAAGTCTAAATATGGCTTTACGAAATAGCTCATTAATTCTTTATTTGGCAGTAAAAGGACACTAAGCTTATGAATATTGCCTTTATAACATTTTTGGCTGGGCGGTGTTGGTGCATACCTTTAATTCTCAGCACTTGGGAGTCAGAGAGGTAGGCAGGTCTCTGTGAGTTCAAGGCCAGCCTGGTCTACAGAGTGAGTCCCAGGACAGCCAGGGTTACACAGAGAAACCCTGTCTCAAAAAAACCAAACCAAATAAACAAAGAAACATTTTTGAAAAAAAATGTATATTTTTAAAGAGTGGATAAGTATTACAGACTCTCTTAAGCAATTTTATTTAGACACCGAGTTGGGGAGACAGCTTAGGTGGGTAAAGTGATCGTCATACAGACACAAGGACCTGAGTTGGGATCCCTAACACCCACATAAAAACTTGATGTAGCAGTGCATGCCTGTAATCTCAGAACTGGTGAGGCAGAGACCAGGGGCTGGCTGAGCAGGCAAGCTAGCCTCAACAGTGAACAACATGAGAGACCCCGTGTCAAATATTAATGGGAGGAAGACGTACTGGTGTCAGCTTCTAGCCTCCACACATGGCCACACGGGCAGGTGTGCCTGTGCACATACCGTACATACATGTATACACAAAAATTAGATGTTCATTAATACTAACATGTATATACAAAAATAGATGTTCATTAATAGTACATGTATACAAAAATTTAGATGTCCATTAATAGTAACATGTATACACAAAAATTAAATGTTCATTAATAGTAATTTGAATCTTTATTTAAAACTCTGTACATAATATTGAAGGCTTTTTCAAGAAATTCAGCTTTTTCTGTTTCTTTCCTTTCTTTTTTTAAAAATGGGGTTTCCTTATATGCTAAGGTCATCCACAAATTCCTGAGCTCAAGTAATCCTCCTTTCTTAGCTCTTTGAATAGTTGGGAATGTAGATGCACACCACCATACCAAGCTTAAAGAAGGTAACCTTGAAGCATCTGACAAATACTTTCCTTTGTCCTCTTGATGAAAATATATGCAAATTTTATATGGTTTAATTATTGACTCAGTTACATTTTGATCTTTTAAGTCATTATCAACATACTACAAATAAATCTTTATTTATTTATTTTTTGTTTGTTTTTTCAAGACAGGGTTTCTCTGTGTAGCTTTGCACCTTTCCTGGGACTCACTTGGTAGCCCAGGCTGGCCTCGAACTCACAGAGATCCATGTGGCTATGCCTCCCGAGTGCTGGGATTAAAGGTGTGTACCACCACCACCTGGCTAACCTTTGTTTATCTTATAACCTTCCTGGAGTTAAAAAATCTGTGTTGCCAACATAGTCACCAAGAAAATCAAACCAAAGACAGTGAAACACAATATTTTTCTATTGTTTTATTGATAAATTTTATTGGGGAAAGATGGAAACACTTTAAAGTCAAGACACATGCAGTATACAACCAATGTAAGCAGACGTACAAATACAGGTGTTCTATCAAAGGTAAACATTTCAAAATAATAGAATATGTTCTTCCTTTTTTCCTATTATTATTATTATTATTATTATTATTACTTTGGTTTCTTGAGACAGGGTTTCTTTGTGCAACAGTTCTGGCTGTCCTGGAACTTGCTTTGTAGACCATTCTGGCCTTGAACTTAGAAATCCACCTGCCTCTGCCTCCTGAGTGCTGGGATTAAAGGCATGGGCCACCACCACCACCAGCTTAGAATACATCCTTTCATTCAGCTGAGATCATTAATGTGAATTTTCTGGACCTTCATGAACTTTGCCCTGTTTTCATTACAATGCAGATTATAGCTGGTGGTGGGTTTTTAAAATAGGAACACATTATAATGCTCCCAGTATTCAAGTTATATATGTGATGTGAGTATCAGCTAAAGACGAAATAAATCTTCAAAGTGTAAAGATAGAAGGACCATGAGTTCAGTTTTAAGAGCTCAATAGATGTATCTGCTATTAAAGTTGAAAAGGTCTTTAGAGATTCTGAGTTCAACTAATTATTTCACAGATAAATGACCACAATTCAGAGAGGCTGACTTCTTCATCTATGGTTAGGTGTCTCCAGCAGAGCACAGACTTATTTTAGTCTTCTTTCTAATCAGGTCTCTTTCTATGAATCCCCACAGCTTGATATGTAGGTGAAGTGGGAGGGATTAGAGTAAGTACTGTCTAATGTATGTATGTATGAATGTATGTATCTATGTAATATATAAGTATACAAGCCTGGATCCTACCAGCACCTGCCCCGGGGAGGGGGGCACAGCAGTCATCTTAGCAGCAGCACTTCTTGCAGCCACACTTCTGCTGGCAGCAGCCCTTCTGCTGGCAACAACAGCCCTTCCCACAGCCACAGCCACAGCCACAGGAGCCACAGCCACAGGAGCGGCAGCAGGTGCGGCGGCAGCAGCAGACCACAGGGGTGCAGCAGCCACAGCAGCCACAGCAGCGACCACAGCCACAGCAGCCACCGCAGCAGCCACCGCAGCAGCCAACCCGGTAGCACCTGCAGGTGGTGCAGCTGTTGCAGCCACCACAGCCGCCACAACCGCCACAGCCACCACAGCTGCCACAGCCACCACAGCTGCCACAGCCTCCACAGCTGCCACAGCCTCCACAGCCACCACAGCCACCACAGCCACCACAGCCACCGCAACCCATGGTTTCAGAAGAGAGGACTCAGGTCAAATGAGCAGAAAAGTGACTTGGGAGAAGAGAGGATAGTCTGATGTCTTCTTCTGCTGGGAGCAGGGCTTATATACCATCTCTGAGCAAGCATCACCGAAGCACATGATTTCTATTGTTTATCTCAGTTTCCTGGAAAGAATTCTTCAGCACCAAAGGTTTACTTCCTTCTTAGGGACTTTTAACCTCACAAACAAACAGCTTATTTTTAGCTATGATTGTATTTGTTTTGAAAACATATTTACGGTTGGGCTCTGGAATAGTTTGCTTACATACTATTGTCTGTGCAACCAATGAGAGTCTCGCTCTGGTGTTTTATTTGAACCTAGTGTGACTGGAATCAAGAGACCAACCCTTTCCCATGTTCTTACTTCTCATCACTGACCTCTGCAGAGATGACACAAATAAGTACTTCCAGAGGACCAGCCAAACAGAGGTTTCAAAGCATTTCTAGAATCTGCATGCCCTTGGTTTACATGTTCAGTAGTTGGGTTTGATCCTGGCACCTCAAAGAATAAATGGGCAAAGGTATTTGTTTGTTTGTTTTTTGCAGTGGTGGGACATGCCTTTAATCCCAACACTCAGGAGGCAGAGGCAGGCTGATCTCTGTGAGTTCCAGGCCAGCCTGGGCTACAGAGTGAGTTCCAGGAAAGACACAAAGCTACACAGAGAAACCCTGTCTCAAAAAACAAACAACAAAAAAGAGAGTGATAGATAATGAAAGTCACCTCAAAAGTTAGCACAAAGAGGACTCTTCCAGAATTTCACCATGATACCTGGAGCTGCTGTTGTACTATCAGCCACGTGACATCTACCTGCACAAATGAGACACATAACTAGTCCTTGGTCCTGTGTCTCCTGTCTGAATGACCCACAGTTTTCCCCTGTGGTATAACGCCTTTCTATGGAACCTTAAATGGAACAGTGGGAATAGTAAGAAAACAAAACAGTATTTTAGGGCATTTGAAATGCACCCCTGCAGGAACCTGCACTGAAGTCACAGCATCTGTGGAAACAGTGATGTCAATGCCCAGTGCTAAGCCCTATCCTAGAGATATTTGTCCCAGGGGAAATGGCAGAGGCATCCACATGCTATGGCTCTTCAGTAAGTGAAGAGATTCTTCATGTATCCAGGACCACCCTCAAATCTAGATAAGAGGTTCCCTGGCCACTTCAGAATCTCACATATCACAATCCAGCAAACAGTAGACCTAATAAAAAACAAAATGAAGCTGTGAAGGCAAGGATTGAGAGATGTTCAGTGAATGAGACCACTTGCTGTACAAACAGAAGAACCTGAGTCTGGATCCCAACACACACACACACACACACACACACACACACACACACACACTCACACTCACACTCACACACACACACACAAAGCCAGGTATGGATGAGAGTATGCGTATGTGTGGGCCAAGACAAGAGGCTAAATGAGTCTTACTAGCTGCCACCCCCAGCTCCAGGTTCTGTTGAGAGACCCTGCCTCAAAGAAATAAAGAGGACAGTGATGGAACAGTAGTAGTACACTCGATGTCCTCCTCTGGCCTCCGTATCCTGATAGGTACATACACTTCCTCATGTATATGTACAAATACCACACATACACACTCAAAGACACACACACACAAACACACACACACACACACACACACACACACACACACACACACACACAATAAGAACATAAAGGCCTCTCTGCCTCTAAGGATCAAGGCTCAGCTTGTACTTTGGCAGTACTTTGCTAACACAGCTGAGGCCCAGGATTCACTTTCGCTCCATAGCCTCAAACCAGAGATGCCTGTCTCTAAACAGCTCATCTGCAGTTGACTGTTTCTGGGTGTGGGGAAGACCGTGTGACAGAGAGATTTATGGGCAAGGAAGACAGGTGAAACTGTCTTGTCGTTCTGAAAGCATGAGCAGTAAATGATGACATCCAGGGAGCAGCAGCCATCGTGTGTTTTCCTGCTGGTGCTGGGATCCCTTCGTGGTTCTGAGCCGCCTCAGTGTTTACGTAGAGACCATAGCTGCTTCATACCAGAATCGAACAGCGTTTTTTGTTTTTGTTTTGTTTTTTTTTTAATTTTATTTATTTTATTTTACAATACCATTCAGTTCTACATATCAGCCACGGGTTCCCCTATTTCCCCCCTCTCACCCCCTCCCCTTACCCCCAGCTTATCCCCCATTCCCACCTCCTCCAGGACAAGTCCTCCCCCGAGGACTGCGATCAACCTGGTAGACTCAGTCCAGGCAGGTCCAGTCCCTTCCTCACAGACTGAGCCAAGTGTCCCTGCATAAGCTCCAGTTTTCAAACAGCCAACTCATGCAATGAGCACAGGACTTGGTCCCACTGCTTAGTTGCCTCCCAAACTGATCAAGCCAATCAACTGCCTCACCTATTCAGAGGGCCTGATCCAGCTGGGGGCCCCTCAGCCTTTGGTTCATAGTTCATGTGTTTCCATTCATTTGGCTATATTTTTTTTCAATAATTGAGTAGAACTGAAATTTATTATAAGCCACAGTCGTCCTAGGGACCTCCATACTATATATATAGCCTCTATGGTTCTATGGGCTGTGGTCTGATTGTTCTTTATTTTATATCTAGAATCCACTTATGAGTGAGTACATACCATGACTGTCTTTCTGGGTTTGGGTTACCTCACTCAGGATGATTTTTTCTAGTTCCATCCATTGGCCTGCAAATTTCATGCTTTCATTTTTTCTCTGCTGCGTAGTACTCCATTGTGTATATGTATCACATTTTTTCCATTCATTCTTCCGTTGATGGGCATCTAGGTTGTTTCCAGGTTCTGGCTATTACAAATAGTGCTGCTATGAACATAGCTGAGCATATATCTTTATGGTATGAATCAGCATTCCTTGGGTATATGCCAAACAGCGTTTTTAACGTCAAACAATTGGCATTTTGCTTAGGTTTGTTCACACTGAAGTCTAAATATGGCTTTACGAAATAGTTCATTAATTCTTTATTTGGCAGTAAAAGGACACTAAGCTTATGAATATTGCCTTTATATCATTTTTGGCTGGGCGGTGGTAGTGCACACCTTCAATTCTCAGCACTTGGGAGTCAGAGAGGTAGGCAGGTCTCTGTGAGTTCAAGGCCAGCCTAGTCTACAGCGTGAGTCCCAGGACAGCCAGGGCTACACAGAGAAAACCTATCTCAAAAAAACCAAACCAAATAAACAAAGAAACATTTTTGAAAAAAATACATATATTTTTAAAGAGTGGATAAGTATTATGGACACTCTTAAGTAATTTTATGTAGACACCGAGTTGGGGAGACAGCTTAGGTGGGTAAAGTGGTCGTCATACAGGCACAAGGACCTGAGTTGGGATCCCTAACACCCACATAAAAACTTGATGTAGCAGTTCATGCCTGTAATCTCAGAACTGGTGAGGCAGAGACCAGGGGCTGGCTGAGCAGGCAAGCTAGCCTCAACAGTGAACAACATGAGAGACCCTGTGTCAAATATTAGTGGGAGTAAGACATACTGGTGTCAGCTTCTAGCCTCCACACATTGCCACATGGGCAAGTGTGCCTGTGCACACACCGTACATACATGTATACACAAAAATTAGATGTTCATTAATATTAACATGTATATACAAAAGTAGATGTTCATTAATACTAATATGTATATACAAAAATAGATGTTCATTAATAGTACATGTATACAAAAAAATTAGATGTCCATTAATAGTAACATGTATACACAAAAATTAGATGTTCATTAATAGTAATTTGAATCTTTTTTTAAAACTCTGTACATAATATTGAAGGCTTTTTCAAGAAATTCAGCTTTTTCTGTTTCTTTCCTTTCTTTTTTTAAAAATGGGGTTTCCTTATATGCTAAGGTCATCCACAAATTCCTGAGCTCAAGTAATCCTCCTTTCTTAGCTCTTTGAATAGTTGGGAATGTAGATGCACACCACCATACCAAGCTTAAAGAAGGTAACCTTGAAGCATCTGACAAATACTTTCCTTTGTCCTCTTGATGAAAATATATGCAACTTTTATATGGTTTAAATATTGATTCAAATACATTTTGATCTTTTAAGTCATTATCAACACACTACAAATAAATCTTTATTTATTTATTTAATTATTTATTTGTTTGTTTGTTTGTTTGTTTTTTCAAGACAGGGTTTCTCTGTGTAGCTTTGCACCTTTCCTGGGACTCACTTGGTAGCCCAGGCTGGCCTCGAACTCACAGAGATCCACCTGGCTCTGCCTCCCGAGTGCTGGGATCAAAGGTGTGCACAACCATCACCTGGCTAACCTTTGTTTATCTTATAACCTTCCTGGAGTTCAAAATCTGTGTTGCCAACATAGTCACCAAGAAAATCAAACCAAAGACAGTGAAACACAATATTTTTCTATTGTTTTATTGATAAATTTTATTGGGGAAGATGGAAAAACTTTAAAGTCAAGACACATGCAGTATACAACCAATGTAAGCAGATGTACAAATACAGGTGTTCTATCAAAGGTAAACATTTCAAAATAATAGAATATGTTCTTTCTTTTTTCCTATTATTATTATTATTATTATTACTATTATTATTATTATTTTGGTTTCTTGAGACAGGGTTTCTTTGTGCAACAGTTCTGGCTGTCCTGGAACTTGCTTTGTAGACCAAGCTGGCCTAGAACTTAGAAATCCACCTGCCTCTGCCTCCTGAGTGCTGGGATTAAAGGCATGGGCCACCACCACCAGCTTAGAATACATTCTTTCATTCAGCTGAGATCATTAATGTGAATTTTCTGGACCTTCATGAACTTTGCCCTGTTTTCATTACAATGCAGATCATAGCTGGTGGTGGGTTTTTAAAATAGGAACACATTATAATGCTCCCAGTATTCAAGTTATATATGTGATGTGAGTATCAGCTAAAGACGAAATAAATCTTAAAGTGTAAAGGTAGAAGGACCATGAGTTCAATTTTAAGAGCTCAATAGATATATCTGCTATTAAGGTGAAAAGGTCATTAGAGATTCTGAGTTCAACTAATTATTTCACAGATAAATGACCACAATTCAGAGAGGCTGACTTCTTCATCTATGGTTAGGTGTCTCCAGCAGAGCACAGACTTATTTTAGTCTTCTTTCTAATCAGGTCTGTTTCTATGAAACCCCACAGCTTGATATGTAGGTGAAGTGGGAGGGATTAGAGTAAGTACTGTCTAATGTATGTATGTATGAATGTATGTATCTATGTAATATATAAGTATACGAGCCTGGATCCTACCAGCACCTGCCCCGGGGAGGGGGGCACAGCAGTCATCTTAGCAGCAGCACTTCTTGCAGCCACACTTCTGCTGGCAGCAGCCCTTCTGCTGGCAACAACAGCCCTTCCCACAGCCACAGCCACAGCCACAGGAGCCACAGCCACAGGAGCGGCAGCAGGTGCGGCGGCAGCAGCAGACCACAGGGGTGCAGCAGCCACAGCAGCCACAGCAGCGACCACAGCCACAGCAGCCACCGCAGCAGCCACCGCAGCAGCCAACCCGGTAGCACCTGCAGGTGGTGCAGCTGTTGCAGCCACCACAGCCGCCACAACCGCCACAGCCACCACAGCTGCCACAGCCACCACAGCTGCCACAGCCTCCACAGCTGCCACAGCCTCCACAGCCACCACAGCCACCACAGCCACCACAGCCACCGCAACCCATGGTTTCAGAAGAGAGGACTCAGGTCAAATGAGCAGAAAAGTGACTTGGGAGAAGAGAGGATAGTCTGATGTCTTCTTCTGCTGGGAGCAGGGCTTATATACCATCTCTGAGCAAGCATCACCGAAGCACATGATTTCTATTGTTTATCTCAGTTTCCTGGAAAGAATTCTTCAGCACCAAAGGTTTACTTCCTTCTTAGGGACTTTTAACCTCACAAACAAACAGCTTATTTTTAGCTATGATTGTATTTGTTTTGAAAACATATTTACGGTTAGGCTCTAGAATAGTTTGCTTACATACTATTGTCTGTGCAACCAATGAGAGTCTCGCTCTGGTGTTTTATTTGAACCTAGTGTGACTGGAATCAAGAGACCAACCCTTTCCCATGTTCTTACTTCTCATCACTGACCTCTGCAGAGATGACACAAATAAGTACTTCCAGAGGACCAGCCAAACAGAGGTTTCAAAGCATTTCCAGAATCTGCATGCCCTTGGTTTACATGTTCAGTAGTTGGGTTTGATCCCGGCACCTCAAAGAATAAATGGGCAAAGGTATTTGTTTGTTTGTTTGTTTTTTGCAGTGGTGGGACATGCCTTTAATCCCAACACTCAGGAGGCAGAGGCAGGCTGATCTCTGTGAGTTCGAGGCCAGCCTGGGCTACAGAGTGAGTTCCAGGAAAGACACAAAGCTACACAGAGAAACCCTGTCTCAAAAAACAAACAACAAAAAAGAGAGTGATAGATAATGAAAGTCACCTCAAAAGTTAGCACAAAGAGGACTCTTCCAGAATTTCACCATGACACCTGGAGCTGCTGTTGTACTATCAGCCACGAGACATCTACCTGCACAAATGAGACACATAACTAGTCCTTGGTCCTGTGTCTCCTGTCTGAATGACCCACAGTTTTCCCCTGTGGTATAACGCCTTTCTATGGAACCATAAATGGAACAGTGGGAATAGTAAGAAAACAAAACAGTATTTTAGGGCATTTGAAATGCACCCCTGCAGGAACCTGTGCTGAAGTCACAGCATCTGTGGAAACAGTGATGTCAATGCCCAGTGCTAAGCCCTATCCTAGAGACATTTGTCCCAGGGGCAATGGCAGAGGCGTCCACATGCTATGGCTCTTCAATAAGTGAAGAGATTCTTCATGCATCCAGGACCACCCTCAAATCTAGATAAGAGGTGCCCTGGCCACTTCAGAATCTCACATATCACAGTCCAGCAAACAGTAGACCTAATAAAAAACAAAACGAAGCTGTGAAGGCAAGGATGGAGAGATGTTCAGTGAATGAGACCACTTGCTGTACAAACAGAAGAACCTGAGTCTGGATCCCAACACACACACACACACACACACACACACACACACACACACACACACTCACACTCACACACACACACACACACACAAAGCCAGGTATGGCTGAGAGTGTGTGTATGAGGGGGCCAAGACAAGAGGCTAACTGAGTCTTTCTAGCTGCCACCCCCAGCTCCAGGTTCCGTTGAGAGACCCTGCCTCAAAGAAATAAAGTGGACAGTGATGGAACAGTAGTAGTACACTCGATGTCCTCCTCTGGCCTCCGTATCCTGATAGGTACATACACTTCCTCATGTATATGTACAAATACCACACATACACACTCAAAGTCACACACACACACACACACACACACACACACACACACACACACACACAATAAGAACACAAAGGCCTCTCTGCCTCTAAGGATCAAGGCTCAGCTTGTACCTTGGCTGTACTTTGCTAACACAGCTGAGGCCCAGGATGCGCTTTCGCTCCATAGCCTCAAACCAGAGATGCCTGTCTCTAAACAGCTCATCTGCGGTTGACTGTTTCTGGGTGTCGGGAAGACCGTGTGACAGACAGATTTAAGGGCAAGGAAAACAGGTGAAACTGTCTTGTCGTTCCAAAAGCATGAGCAGTAAATGATGACTTCCAGGGAGCAGTGGCCAGCGTGCGTTTGCCTCCTGGTTCTGAGATCCCTTCGTGGTTCTGAGCCACCCCAGTTTTTATGTAGAGACCATAGCTGCTTCATACCAGAGCTGAACAGCGTTTTTAACATCAAACAATTGGCATTTTGTTCACATTGAAGTCTAAATATGGCTATACAAAATAGCTCATTAATTCTTTATTTGGCAGTAAAAGGACACTAAGCTTATGAATATTGCCTTTATAACATTTTTGGCTGGGCAGTGGTGGTGCACACCTTTAATTTTCAGCACTTGGGAGTCAGAGAGGTAGGCAGGTCTCTGTGAGTTCAAGGCCAGCCTGGTCTACAAAGTGAGTCCCAGGACAGCTAGGGTTACACAGAGAAACCCTGTCTCAAAAAAACCAAACCAAACAAACAAAGAAACATTTTTGAAAAAAAATGTATATTTTTAAGGAGTGGATAAGTATTATGGACTCTCTTAAGTAATTTTATGTAGACACCGAGTTGGGGAGACAGCTTAGGTGGGTAAAGTGGTCGTCATACAGGCACAAGGACCTGACTGGGATCCCTAACACCCACATAAAAACTTGATGTAGCAGTTCATGCCTGTAATCAGAACTGGTGAGGCAGAGACCAGGGGCTGGCTGAGCAGGCAAGCTAGCCTCAACAGTGAACAACATGAGAGACCCCGTGTCAAATATTAGTGGGAGTAAGACATACTGGTGTCAGCTTCTAGCCTCCACACATTGCCACATGGGCAAGTGTGCCTGTGCACACACCGTACATACATGTATACAAAAGAGTTAGATGTTCATTAATAGTAACACGTATACACAAAAATTAGATGTTCTTTACTAGTAGCATGTATACACAAAAATAGATGTTCATTAATATTAACATGTATACACAAAAATAGGTGTTCGTTAATAGTAACATGTATACAAAAAATAGATGTTCATTAATAGTAATTTGAATCTTTTTTTAAAAACTCTGTACATAATATTGAAGCTTTTTTCAAGAAATTTAACTTTTTCTGTTTTTTTCTTTTCTTTCTCTTTCTAAAAATGGGGTCTTGTTATACGCTCAGGTCATCCACAAACTCCTGAGCTCAAGCAATCCTTCTTTCTTAGCTCTTTGAATAGTTGGGAATGTAGATGCACACCACCATACTAAGCTTAAAGAAGGTAACTTTGAAGTATCTGACAAATACTTTCCTTTGTCCTGTTGATGAAAATATATGCAAATTTTATATGGTTTAAATATTGATTTAATTACATTTAATCTTTTAAGTCATAATCAACACACTACAAATATTTATTTATTTATTTATTTATTTATTTATTTATTTATTTATTTATTTATTTATTTATTTATTTGGTTTCTCAAGACAGGGTTTCTCTGTGTAGCTTTGCGCCTTTCCTGGGACTCACTTGGTAGCCCAGGCTGGCCTTGAACTCACAGAGATCTACCTGGCTCTGCCTCCTGAGTGCTGGGATTAAAGGCGAGCGCTGCTGCTGCTGCTGCTGCCGCCGCCGCCGCCGCCGCCGCCGCCGCCACCACCACCACCACAACCACTACCCGGCTCACAAATAAATCTTTAACTCTTAATTTTATTGATATTTAATAATTTTGCTGAATAGAGATAAGGAAAACATTCTGGAGCAAATATATAATAACCAGTGAATTATATACATTTTTTTAAAGACAGAGTGTCATAATGTAGTCTAGGATGGCCTGGAACCTGCCATCTGCCTTCCTCAGCCTCCTGAGAACTGAGATTTCAGGAACGCACCACCACACCCAGCCAAAACTGAATATACCTCTTATCTTAAATTCTCATCCCCATATCCTCATCTATTAACTGACCACCTAGCCCAAATACAATAGTGTTTAAATTTAGTTGTCTTTGTTATTTTGTCAAAACCTAGAGATTTGCATATTGCTTTTTATCTGTTGCATTGAGGGTATGTTTGAGAAGACCAAAGGATAGAGTGCATCTTATTAAAGTCTGTTGGCAAGAACGCATCACTCTAAAATACTTGACGCCCGATCTGTAGGTTTTCAGCTTATTGACACCTCTGGTTCTTCCAATAATCAGGCAAGGCCTGCGTGCATACAAAAATGTTGGGCATGTGGGCCCTGAAATAGAATGGCCTCGAGGACTCAGAGAGCAGGCTGTGCTCAGGACACACGATGGTAATAGAATTGGAGAACAGGGAGCAGGGAGGAACCCTGGGAAAGATGAAGCCAGTCAGAGGGACACCTGAAAGTCACTCTCAGAGATGTTTGAGTGTGTCCCAGGGGTAGCCCTGAAGGCTTAAGCATGTGAAGAGGAACACTCCTTGGAACAAATGAGTTGTTCTTCCTGGAGGGACAGTAAGCTACCACACTTAAAAGTGTACCTTCTAGGAGAGCATCCCCAAGATACCATCGCCCTCCTACCAAGGAGTGGAAGGTAAGATCTGGATAGACCCAGCTCAAATCTCACCTTCATAAAACTTACCTCTGTCTTTGAAAAAGAGGCCTGGATAATGCTCTTCCCTGAATAATCCAAGGCAAAAAAAAAAAAAAAAAGAGACTAAGAGAAAAAGAGAATGCATTCCTTAAAATAGAATGTGTAGTCCATTTTTCATCTCGTTCCTAGGATGCTATAGATAGACTACCATTTGGGGAGGTGTTATTGAATGTGGCAGTGAGAGGGATGTCATGATGTATTTAAAAAATACAGTGTGGTACATACAGGCCCTCTACACATTCAGCTTATGGGAATCCATTTTGCTTCATATGTGTTTCTCACAATTAGTTCCTTGAGGGACTGGGAGTGTGTAGCTCAGTGGTTAGAGCACTTGTCTAGTATGCACCAGGCCTTGGGTTCAATTCACAATAACACAGTCACTCAAACACAAATATGCTACCCGTCCCATGATCCTAAGTCACGTTCCACATCTCCTTGTCTACGGACACTGCCTATAGAAAACAAACATTGCTCATTTTAACTTATGAGATTTCAGTCCACATTCAGCACAGACCGTGCCATTCATCATTTCTTTCTAAAACGTAAAACTCTACCCACAGCCTCAACTTGAAACATTTTCTAAAGGAAAAGAAATTAAAAAAACAAAAAAGCCAACCAAACCAGAAACCTCTGCTTACCTTTGCTACTTGTTTTAAGATCCTGCGAAACAATAATATAACTCTGGGTTACAGAGAAGGGAAAAGGAGAGTGATGATAGGACATTTGGCCTCTTGGGGTAGAGCAGGATGGAAACTGAGGCAGGAAAGGAGAGTGATTCTAAGGGCCATTTTTTTTTTACATATTTATGGTAAACAATTATGGGTAAAATAACAGCCTTGATCATCACTCCATAGAATGTCTTCCAAGCAATTTTCTCATCTGTTGAAGTGGAGGATTTGATTCTAGGAAGCTCTGTGCATGTAGAGGTGTGCCTGCCAGTATCTACACTCTTGCTCAGAACTGCGGACAAGTCTATGTTATTGGAGAATGGAAGCATGGCCCGTAGGTTAATTTACTTCATCCAGTGAACATTTATTGAACATCTACTGTGTAGTAGGCACTTGATAACAGTGAGCAAATTCTGTACCCAAAGCTTCCATATCTCATTGCCAGTGGGCATTGCTTATAGGAACAAACATTGCTTATTTTAACTTGTGATATTTCAGTCCATTGAAAGCATGGCTGTCCCTGAAGCTTCAGTAGCCATAGGAGAAAACAGGAAATAATGATATCATTAAATGTTGAAGCCAGTAACTTCAGGGTAGAGCAGTTCAAGGAAAACAGAAGACTGTGTGGGTTTTCAATTCTGAATGACATCTCATCTATAGTATGTACTCGTATGCAGCTTTTCAAAATGAGACAAAGGCACGGAATACAAGCAACCTAAAAAACTTAGTTGTAGAAAGGTAAATTACAGAACAAAATGGCACTTGGGAGGGGGGTGATTCTGAAAGGAGGTACAAGCTGCACACCCCAAGCCAAGCTTCTGCAAAGCCATGCTTCCTATCTCTTCAAGTTCACCCAAGATGGGGGAACCATCGCAGAAAGGCTGGGCATCTCACCTTATCCCATTGGATTTTCCCCAAGTCCACCTTTCACCAAACTCCCATGCCCTCTGAGGCTGCCCACCTTCTGCAAAGGTATCTGTTCCATCAGCCCTCTGTGCCCGTGGTCCAACACAGTTGTAACACATTGGCAATCCTCCTCCATTTCTTCCCCGGGGGCCACCTTTGTCTGTCGGAATTGGTTCTACCTTGAGAAGTTTTCCTTCCATTTTACCCTGGATTTCTAAAGCCTTTGTGGAAAGAGAAGAAATAGCCTTGTTTACTACATTTCCTGGATAGAAATGTGTGTGTGTGTGTGTGTGTGTGTGTGTGTGTGTGTGTTTTATGCAAAGTCAAAATTAAATCATTCATTCCCTCTCTGTTCTTGTACAGAGTCTACTGATAATGAGACGCCACAAACCGGAAGTTGTCTTTGCTTGTCACATGTGAGGAGAGACCTTCGGAAGCTGATGAAGCCCTCTAGCACGGAGCGTGCTGTCAGACACTGGCCAAATACTCTGCCACAAATGGGAGTCACTCTTCTTTCTAAAAATGGGCCCATGGTTGCCATCAAAACCCGTGCTTTGTTGACTGTAAAACAAAATCTTTATGTTTTTGTTTCATTTTAAAAGATAGGATTTTAGTCAAACATTGCTAAATTACATGCTGTGAAACTTAATTCCTGTTTAAATTAGCCTCATGTCTGTTCTTACCAATTTGTCCGTTTGTTGGCCTATACCCATTTTTTTTTTTTTAATTTTCCTTGGAGACTGACGACATCCAGTATTCCATTTTGAAACAGAGGCTATTGCTGGGGTGTGTTGGCTTGTAATTCCAGCACTCAGGAAAGCTAAGGCAGGAGGATTGCCATGAACTACAGGTCAGCCTGGGCTACATAGTGATTCAAGGTCACCCAGGGCTACAGAAGAAAAGTGGGGAGGGGGAGAGGGAAGAAGGAAGGAGAGAAGGAAAGAATGAAAAAAGCTGGGCGGTGGTGGCGCACGCCTTTAATCCCAGCACTCGGGAGGCAGAGCCAGGCGGATCTCTGTGAGTTCGAGGCCAGCCTGGGCTACCAAGTGAGCTCCAGGAAAGGCGCAAAGCTACGCAGAGAAACCCTGTCTCGAAAAACCAAAAAAAAAAAAAAAAAAGAATGAAAAAAAAAAATGATGATACTGAGTCTCAGAGTTCCAGCACTTTATTCCAGGTCTCCCAAGTGGTGACTGAGAACCGAGAGTCTAAAACCAGCCAGGTGTAGGTGGCCCCTGATGGCTGGCTTTTTCTATTTTCTCCATGAAGCTGGGAAAAGGCTCCTCTATCTACCCTGTTGCTCCGGCCCACCTCTCCTTTATGCGGCTTCCTGTGTCTTAGTCTTTTCTCTCCATCTTGGCCTCTGACTGTTTGGTAGAGGACCCGCAGTGTCTGTCATTCTGGCTCTGTTTTCTGGACTTTCATCTAGAAAACAGAACTCTCGCTTCTCTTAGGTTCCCCCGAACCCACTTCCAGGTATGAGACATGATTCAAAAGGACCAGTCTCATTCTAGGCTCACAGCCAACGGGTAACAGGCATTGGAGTTCATGCTTCATGCCCCGCTCCCATAATCACCCCGTGAATATCTTAACATGGAGACTTGGATCTGGCCAGGTCAGAGTCTGAGTCAGTGGGAGAGGTGAACCCTGAGTGTCTTCTGGAGCCACTCTGTTTTCCTTATCACTTCCTACCTGGAGCTTCTGTGCAGCAGAGATACATCATGTGTTCCCTACGTGCACTTTTAATACGCAATGACGACAGACAATTTATAGCCTTCTCATTGTAAACATAAGCATAATGTGATTATGGCAGTGTTATAAAGAGTACTTGAATACTTTGTACTCCTTTGAAGATTGCCTTTGAGGATATTAGACTATCTAGAAACACACAGGGTAACTGACAAATAGCATTAGAAGCAAGGTCAAACTTTCACAGTGAATACGGATATGAGACTAAATCACCCATGAACATGTATATCCAATTTTAGAGACACTCAACACTGTGCAAATTCAGGAGCTGGAGAGATGACTCAGCAGTTAAGAACACAGGCTGCTGGTCCAGAAGAGCAAAGTCTGGTGCTCAGCACCCACAAAAGGAGGTGCCTGACATCTGTGGGCACCCACACACAGATGGCATACACAAAGAGGCACCCATGCACATAAATAAAATATAAAACCACAGAGGCTGGAGAGATGGCTCCGCAGTTAAGAGCACTGGCTCTTCCTCCAGGGGACCCAGGTTCAATTCCCAGCACCCATATGGTGGCTCACAACCATCTCTAACTCCAGTCCCAGGGGATCCAACACCTTCTTCTGGCCTCTGTGGGCACTAGGCACACATGTGGTGCACAGATAAACATGCAAACAAAAAAATAAAATGAAGGAAAAATGTAAAAAAAAGCATATATGTAATTAATATATATTATACATATGATACATAATAAGTGTATTATATATCATATATGAAGTCTTATCCTCACAAATTATCGGACATGTTTTCATGTAGCTGATCTGGATGCGGAGGCTGGTCCTTCTTTGTCCTCAGAATAGGTGGAAAACAGTTGGCAAACAGAAGAAATCAAATAGCCTTTCAGGGTATGTGGGTTGTGATGACTCTTAGCGTTGCCTTTCAGAACCCCGAAGCTTTAAGATCCTATTATTTACATTTCTTCAATTCTTCCTATTCTTTCTGAGCCAGCCATTCCTCTCTCCTGTTCAGTTCCTTCTCCTACTTCAACCTTCCCACTTTCTTTTCCAAGCTTTCCAATGGAAACTTAGCATCCTCGGGATGGCTTGGCCTGGCCTCCTGAGGTGGATTCTGGCTGGATTCCATTCTCAGCTCCTTCCTGCTTGGTCCCTGCTCCAGTATGGCCAGTGTGGCCTCTCTTCAGCACGGTCAGTGCGATCCCACCCCCCACCCCCCTCAGCAAGCATCTTTCCATCTCAGATACTGCGTGTTTAACGTCATCAGAGTTGGTCAGAAAAGGACAAACCCCTCTGCGACTGTTTGGCTTTGTGTGTGTGTGTGTGTGTGTGTGTGTGTGTGTGTGTGTGTGTGTGTGTGTGTGTGTGTGTGTGTGTGTGCGTGTGTGTGCGCGCGCGCATCTTTTCTTCATGCTAACTGTATTCTTTTTGAGAGAAGGCAGTGTTTTGCTCTGCATCCCAACACCTCTGCTTGAATCCCAATGCCGCTGCCTTACAGGCTCGTGCCACAACCCCTGGCTGGTGATTGGGTTGTTAAAGGCAGGGCTGAAGGCAGAGAGACTGATGAAAACCAAGTTCAAATGGCTGGAACAAGAGGATTCCTCTCCACTTTGGCAAAGGCTCTGTAAGGTAAGCAAGCCACCAAGAGGAGCGAGAGGAGCGTGGCGGGTCTCAGTCCTCGGGCAGGGACACCGCACAGCCAGCGTGAGTGTCATCAAACTCAGGAGGCTGACGCTGGAGGAGTATGAGTTTGGGGCGGGCCCAGGCTACACAAAGGAGTAAGTTAATTACTTTGCTAGTTGCTGATACAAAATACCCGATAAAAGGCAACTTAAGGGAGGGAGGGTTTGTTTTGGGTCACAGTTTGAGGATACAGTCCATCCTGGCAGAGAATCAGGGCAGCAGGCGCCTGAGGCAGCCAGCCAGTCACACTGTATCCACGTCCAGGAAGCAGAGAGATGAACAGGAGCGCTCAGCAGGCTTTCCTGCCCTTTATTTAGTCTAGGTCTCCAGCTTATGAGATGATGCCACTCAACTTAGGTTGGATCTTCCCTTCTCAGTTAAACTTTTCTGGCCATATCCTCACACATCTGGTCAGAGGTCTGTTTCCCCGGTGATTCTAAGTTCTGTCAAGTTGACTCGAGATTGGTAGCCTAGTGCAGGGTTTCCTGTTGCTGTGAGGAAAGACCGTGACACCTGTAATTTCAGCACTTGAGAGGAGGAAGGATCCTTAACTATACAGCAAGTTCACGGCTAGCCTGGGCTACATGAGAACACATCTCAGAAAACCAAAACAGTATCAATGAAAGCCCTACCGTTAGCCATAACATGAGCACACGCAGGAGTCATCTTGCTAACCGCAGTAAGTCAGACACACAAAGTTGGCAGTAGGAGGGCGGGGATAGAGACCTGTGAGTCAAAAGGTAGAAAGATGTGGAATGAAAAATCTCCCTTTCCATGAAGCCCACAGAGCAAAGTGCACTGTTTTGGATTTTAACTAAATGATTGGATGTTCCTGCCACAGAGAGAACATGGGTGGCTATATCAGATGACAGATTTGTTAATTTGTTCCGTTATAATAACCACTTTACTGCATATGTGTTTTATAACACCATATTTTATACCTTAAATATAGAAGATAAGCCGGGCAGTGGTGGCGCACGCCTTTAATCCCAGCACTCAGGAGGCAGAGGCAGGCCGATCTTTGTGAGTTTGAGGCCAGCCTGGGCTACACAGTGAGTTCCAGGAAAGATGCAAAGCTACACAGAGAAACCCTGTCTCGAAAAACCAATATATATGATAAAAATTTAAGTTACTATTCCTCCTTACCTTAAAGTAAAGGGTCAGCATGTCTGTCTTTGAACTCTCAGTGATTTATATTGTTAGAGCGAAAGAGGAGGAGGAAGGGGAGGAAGGGAAAGAAAGAGAGAGGGAGGCACAATATGTGACAGGCTGCCGACTCTGACAGATTCAAGGCCTGACTTTTTCCCAAATTGTTTATGGCTTGTGGTTTACATGACTGACAGAGTAGAAACCTTTTTTTTTCCCTGAGGGAAGAGCTCATGTAGCCCAGGCTAGGATTACAAGGCATATACCACCATGCTTGACTTATGCTTCTTAATGAAATGAATATGTACTACTGTTATTCAGGGATGGTTTCCAAAATCTGAAAAACACAAGAATCTATAATTCAGTGGTGCAGCTGTGACCTTGGGATCCATTCCTTCCTCCCTGCTCATGCAGTGTTTTCTTGTCAGGAACCTAGGGTGTGGTTCTGTTTGGGTGTGTCTGAGAATACATTGATTTGCTATAAATAGCCGTTATAAGGAACACTGAATGGACTTCTAACTGATGATCAATCCGGGGGAATTTCCAAGATTGTCTTTACAGCTTTCCTGCTGCCCTGAGGTCATTCTGAAGAGTCCAGGAGGGTGTCCCACCTGTTTTCCGTCCACCCTGGGCACTGCAGCCTCCCCTGCCTTTCCTCTTAGTCCCTGTCTTACACTGCACTTCCTTCTTTCCCAGAGCTACAGGGATGTTCTCTCTTGCTGGTGGGACAGTCAGCTACCTGATCTTATCAGCTCCTGTAAACACATCATTTGCCTGGCGAGATCTCTGCACTGTAGAAGGGAAAAAGCCTTCCTGGCCTGGATGGGGTTTGATGGGAGCTGAGTTATCAAAAGAGAAGTCTTCCATACAGACAGGTGCACTTCTTACCAGGTTTTAGGTCATAACACTTTTGAAAGTTTATGTTTTTATTTTACTGATATGAGTGTTTTGCCTGTATGAACACTGTGTGCATGCCTGGTGATTGAAGAGGCCAGGAAAGGGCACCTGATCCCCTGAAACTGGAGTTACACACAGCTCTGAGTCACCACCTGAGTGCTAGGAAATGAACCTAGGTCCTCAGCAAGTGTTCTGAACTGTTGAGACATTCCTTCAGGCCCAATTTTAAATGTTATTTCCTGTTTTCTGTTTGTTTTGTTTTGAGATGGAGTCTTATTATGTATCCCTGGCTGGCCTAGACCTTCTCCATGTAACCCACCCTGGCCTCAAGCTCACAATAGTCCTCCTACTTCAACCATCTGAATGCTGGGATTACAGGCCTCCCCTACCATGCCCAAATAAAAGTCATTCTTCTTAATTAATTATTAATTAATTAATTTAGAGACAGGATCCTGTATATGCCAGGCTGGCTTTGAAATCATTATGTAGCCAAGTGTGTCTTGAACTTCCTCCTAAGTGCTGGGATTATAGATATATGCCATGATTGATGCCTACTTTTATGTGGTGCTATGGATTGAAGCCAGGGTCTACATCCTAGCCCTAAAAGTCATCAGCTGAAATGCCAATTCTGCTCTTCAAAAGCCTCCTCAGTCAGTCCACTTGAATCCTCCTTGTCACCTTTCTACCCCCACACCACCCAGCCATCCATCCTTCCTCCTTTGCTGATATTTCTAGATGAACTCTAAGTTGATATTGTTGCTATTAATTTGCTATTAATTTCCAGCCTCTCTATTTGACACTGTGGTCCTCCCATAAGCCATCCACTCGAAAGCTAATTAAGATGTTCCTAGGCAAAATGGGCCTTCAGTTGAGTAGTTTCCACTGTTTTTGGAAGATATTTGTGCTGAGGGGATGGGAAGAAAGAAAAAGAGAGAGAACAGAGAGACAGAGACAGAGAGAGAGACAAAGAGAGAAGAGAGAGCCTGACTGTATATTTGGTTACGTTGGTTTGTGGGTCAGGAAAAGTATCCTGAAAAACACAGCTGAGACCTAAACAGGATCTGCTAATTGGAAATGCAGGCAAACAAGAGCATTCAAAGGCAAGAGCCAATTCAGACATGCTGAGGGAGAAAGGAGGCTCCGCAGGATGTGAATTGTGGAGAAAAAAAGGAAGGATGACCACCAACCTCTGGGAGGTTCCAGCACTGTAGTAACTCTACTGGACTGAGCAGCACCCTGTGCCAGGACAGAGAGGTGAAAGGGACAATAACGGAGATGGGGACCCCCAGGGAGAGGCTCCTAGAGTGGGCAGAGATGGCGACGCTGATGAGTGCATTTGGGTCCAACTGCAGAAGTGCATGGAGTCAATGGATTTGGTATATATTGACTTATTTAAACATTCATTTTGTGAGCAGTGTATGTGTGCTCTTGTGTGCCTACGGAGTGCCTATGCATGTGCCTGTAGAGTGTTGAGTGCCTTCCTCAGTTGCTCTCCACCTTATTTTTTGAGACCAGTTCACTCACTGAACCTGGGATTCACCTCTTGAGCTAAACTAACTGGCTCCAGGGACCTGTCGGTCTCTCTGGCTCTCTAGTCCTGGAGTTACAGCTGCATCCAGCTTTGCTGTGAGTACTGGAGATTTGAACCCCAGTCCTCACAATCACACAGCAGGTAGTTTATCAGCTGAGCTATCTCCCCAGCCCCTTGGTATGTGCTTATGCAGGACTTAATGATTGACAGGATAAGAGGGTGGCTGGGGAGGGGGGCGGGCAAGACTTACTCTAGGCTCCGGCCTGAGTGCACAGGTGATGGAGAGAACCTTTGGCTGTTAGGATTCTGACAAAGCAGGATAGTGACTTCAGAATCTACAGGTTGTATTGAAAATACTTGTGAGCGTGGCCCATGGAGATGGTGGTGAACTGTTAGGAGGATGTACCCAGAGCTCAGGAACGTGTCTAGAGGAGAAGCCCTCCTCCAAGCAGAGATAGATGGTGGGGGCAAATGTAGAACTAAGAGCACTAAGAGAACAGAGTGTGAGGACAGTGTGCGAAGAAGAGGAGGCATTGACTGTAGCCAACCTGGATACCCTGAGAGGCGCTTTGGGGATTGTAGTGAGACAGACATGCTGTGTCTGACCCAGGTCACAGTGGGCTGAGCAGCAAACACAAGTGATGGCCAGGTGGGAGCAGATCTCTTCCCACCAAGAGTCCCTGTCATGCTAAAAGAGAAGCAACTCCCCTACAATCACTGAATGACCGAATCAAAAAGTGCAGGAACTGACGTACAGGTCTCAGAGCCCAGGATGAGTTTTGAATCCAATCTCTTTGACCATGGGAAGCCAAGTACCTTATCTCCGATCTTTACCTTTGGCTTCACTTTCAGAGGAAACCAGGGAAAAAAAAAAAAAAGGTAACCAAATCATTTAGTGTGGTGCAAATCACTGCCCTGTGTGCTGCTGACGTAAGCCAGACTTATTTCCTGGTGTTGTATCTTGTGTTCTTTGAGCTGTGAGACCAGGAAAAGCAATCAAAGGAAAGCCGAAAGGCCTCTTCTCATAGAAATGCCAGAGACACACACAGAAACATGGTTATGGGGCTGACAAGGCGGCTCAGTGGGTAAAGCCACCTGCCCCTAAGCCTGACGACCCGAGGTTGAGCGCCAGGCCCCATACGCTGGAAGGAGAGAACCGACTCCCAAAAGTTGCTCTCTGACCTCCACCTGCGTGTGCACAAAATAAATAAATAAAATGCAGTTTTCAAAATCTAGCCGGGCGGTGGTGACGCATGCCTTTCATTCTGGCGCTCGGGAGGCAGAGCCAGGCGGTTCTCTGTGAGTTCGAGGCCGGCCTGGTCTACAGGACAGGCACCAAAACTATAGAGAAACCCTGTCTCGAAAAACAGAAAAAAAAAAATCTAAAGAAAGTATGCTTATGGGCTGGTGCTATACCTCACTTGGTAGACAGCAGAGTCTGTGTGACGGTCCAGGTCCCATGCCTAGCACTGTATTAACCGGGTGTGGTGATGCAGGCTTGTAATTCCAGCACTCAGGTGGTTCGGGTAAGAAGATCAGAAGTTCAGAGTCATCTTTGGCTACATAGACCCACGAAGGGTAGCCCTTCCTACCAGGCAGACGGTGTCATCCCTTACTTGCTCTACCTGACACAGCGCAAGGCATGATCGAGTATCCAATGGTGGGTTTAGAAGGCTGGATGAAAGCATCTCTAATTCTGGTTTCTGTGTTTTAAAAACCAGAGCATGCAGGCTTGGGCCATCTGCCTCATCTAGGCCACATCTGGGTCACTAGCTGTGATGAGTAAAAACTCAGAGCACAATTTACATCTTCTCTGAGGCTGGAAAGAGACTGGGCTAGCTACCTAACACCGGTTTGGGGTTGGAAGCTTGCCCAAAAGACAGCCCATGTCTGAGAGATGCTGGGTAGAATGAAAGTAGGCTTTGTTGAGGATGCTTGTAAAGCAGGAGGCCACCATTTGAATGTCCCCGGGGCCACCTTCTAAGGATTTGAAGAAAGGGGGATGAAATTAGGGGCTCAGTTCAGGTGTCCAACATTTCCTAGGAGCTGGACCCAGGCAGTCTGATATTCTAGTGTTTGGGTACAGACCACAGACCCCAAACTCCATGGTGGCATTCTTTTATCTGGAGAGAGGGGCGTTCATACTCTTGGGTCCCATTTGTGTTAGCAGCTGGTAGCTGGTTTTTGGAATCTCTAAGGATAACTGTCACTATCAACTTGACAAAATTCTGGACTGTTGCTGACATCTTGGGAAACTGGCACATGAGTGTGTGTGCTTGCTCTCTTCATTCACACATCCCACCCCCCTCGTCTGTTTCTTCCTCTGCTTCTGAGGTTTACAGGTTTAAGGGCTATGAAAGGGCTGCAAAATGAAACAGAAAAGAGAGACAAGAAAAGATGAGCTTTAATTCCAAACTATACATGGTCCCTCACTCGGGCTTGTAGTCCTAGCACTCGGGGAGCTGAGGCAGAAGGATTACCATGAGTCTTACACCAACTGGACTTGATTACCTTAGCGGCTCTGTCTGGGAGCAAACCTACCAAGACTTCATGCTCGCTGTCCTCCTGCTGTCAGGAAAACACCTTGTGAAGTGCGTCACAGACACAAGAGGGCAGTGTGTGTTCACCGATCAACCCTGAAGCTCAGGCCTTCTTTCCCTCCTGCAGCAATGTCTGGCTGCTCTCCCAGACCTAACAAGAATTAATAAAGAGCTTTTGGGACAAGCATGCTTAGCCTCCAAGTCTAGTCACTGAGGCACAATGTGAAGTCAGCGTGTAAAGGTGGCTTACCAGGAATCGGGAGGAATACAGACACTTGGGATCCAGCTCAGAAACCTCATCACTCAGACTGTCCTGTGCCAAGGTGTCCTAAAAAACAGACTTTGAGGCACAGAGAATCCAAGGCTACCTTGACCCTGGTTCACAGAACCTCCATCTAGAGAAAGGTGCTCATTCACTGGAGGGAAATTGGTTTCTTGCTTGGTTGGTTGGGTTTAGTGTTGTGTTTTTGAAAAAGTTGTATATAGATCAGGCTCGCCTTGAACTCACTATGTATACCAGGCTGGTCTTGAACTCCTGATCTTCCTGCCTCTGCCACTGGAAGGGTGGTATCACAGACTGCCCTGGCCACGAGAAGAGGCATGACTGCGCACTTATCGTGTGCTAGGCTAGAGTTCAGGGCACAGAAAGTAGTCCCATGAAAAGTGAAAAAGGCCTAGCCCCGTCTTAGGGGAATAAATCCACAACCTCTAGCCCATATTGCCTCCCCTCTCCTTTCCTCTGGGAGCTGTCCCAGCCAGCAGAAACTACCATCTATTCTTATTTGGAAAGGGAATGTGAGTCGCACAGACGGCTCTCCGATTGTGGCTGTCAGCCATATTTCTCAGAGTTACCATCTGCTTCCAGTTTATCTGACTGTGGAGTGGCGAGTGGTGATTCCAACACCTCCACCAAGGGTGGAGCAGAAGGGAGGGAGGGCTGGGCGAGCCATCTGATGCCTCTAGCTTGCCTCATCTCACTCGCTGATCTGGGGCTCCCACTACACAGTGCGCAGCCCTGCCCACCGGGACCTTCTCCAGTCAGTCTCTTCAGCCAGAAGCAGTTTCTGGCCCCTTCAAATCCCCAAACCCCATAGTACAATTGTAGGGATCAGAAATGCCTCAAATGTTGGACCACAACACTGTGTTGTATTTCACTCACAGATTTTTTTTTAAATATTCTAATACTTTGCCGTTAGCTGTTTTTAAAATGGAGATCAAGGAAGTAAGAACAGAAACAGCTGTGTAGCAAGCAAACCTCAACACACACAGACACACACATACACACACACATACACACACACAAACATGCACACTATGAGATGGGAACATCTATGTACCCACCTCGTGAAAGGCCGCTTTCCTCTGGTTGTGAATATCATTAGTACTGGCTAATATCAACGTTTCACAGGTATCACCAGAGAGGTTCAAGGTCCATATGTCCTGGAACAAAGAATTGGACAGAGACTCATGGATCATGGGCAACCTATTACGGTGATTATTATTTTTTTTTTAAACATTTATTTATTTATTGTGTATACAACGTTCTGCCTCCATGTTTACCTGCAGGCCAGAAGAGGGCGCCAGATATCATTATAGATGCCTGTGAGCCACCATGTGGTTGCTGGGAATTAAACTCCCGGCCCCTGGAAGCAGCCAGTGCTCTTAACCTCTGAGCCATCTCTTCAGCCCCAAGTTGATTATTTGGAAAAATAATTATGTTTATGTCCATAGACTGCTGTCAGCTTTGGTCAAAGCAACTTCTTTTCCCAGTGAGCAGCAGGAACTGTAGAGTCTTACCAGACAGTTAGGGTTTATCCTGCTGTGACAAGACACCATGACCAAAGGCCATTTGGGAAGGAAAGGGTTTGTCTCGCTTACATGTCCACATCACAGTTCATTGAAGAACATCTGGGCAGGAGCTGAAACAAAAGCCATGAAGGAGTGTTGCCTACTGGCTTGCTCCTCGTGGATTGCTCAGTCTGCTTTTTTATACAACTAAGGACCACTTGCTTGTGAATGGCACATCTACCACAAGCTGAAGTCTCCTTCAATCAGTCATCAATCAAGAAAATGCCCTCACAATCTTATCTACAGGCCAATCTTACAGAGGCATTTTCTCAATCAAAATGCCCTCTTCTCACATATGTCTAGGTTTGTGTCAAGTTGACAAAAATCCAACCAGCATACTTAAAATTGGTGAAAATTATGAGTGCAAATGATAGTTAAATGTTTAGCCATGAATTAGACATTAATATCACATGCCCAAGGTTCAGGAGACATCATGGAAAAGAGGGAGGAAAGAATGTAAGAGCTAGAGGAAGAGTGTAATGTTGGGGACCTGTTGCTATGATTGATTGATAAATAAAACACTGATCGGCCAGTAGTCAGGCAGGAAGGATAGTGTAGGCAGGACAAGGAGAGAGGAGAATGCTGGGAAGTAGAAGACTTAGGCAGAGAGATGCTGCCAGCTGCTGCCATGGGGAGCAGGTACGCCACAAGCCACGTGGCAAGGTATAGATTTATAGAAATGGGTTAATTTAAGATATACGAACAGCTAGCAAGAAGCCTGAGCCATTAGGTCATACAGTTTATAAATAATATAAGTCTCTGTGTGTTTGCTTGGGTCTGAGGGCTGCAGGAGCCGGGCAGGAACAGGATAACTTCAGCTACAGGGACCCGTGTCTTCTAAGCACAACCTGGCTGCCACACTCTTGAACTCATAGGAGCTGTGATTCCCAGAACAACATCTGCAGAAGACTGAGCGCATCAACATCCCATCATGAAGTGGGGTGATGCTCATGAGAACCCTCCCCTCCCTGAGGAACTATAGGCACTTGAGGGTTGCTGGGGGATGGAGAGACGTTGAAACTGATTGGGGCACACACACACACACACACACACACACACACACACACACACACGCCATCAAAACAAAAGGAGAAGAAGTAGTTGGGAGAGGAAAAGATGAGCAGGTGGGAGGAAGGCAGCTAAGAGCAACAGGGGTGAATATGCTCAAACCACACTGCACGCGTGTATGAAAATAGAAAACCTATTATTACGTATAATTAATATATGCTAATAAAATATTTTAAAACCCAACACGTTGTGTAAAAAGCATTCCTAACGAGCCTGGAAGGATCGAAACTGGCATTAAACCTGAGTTGAGAGCAAATAAAAAAATAGACCCTTTCAAGAGAGGAGCAGGCTAGGGCAAGGAGAGTATGTTAGCTCAAATGGTCCCATAGGACAGGGCGTTTGTGCCACACAGCTGGGGCATTTGTATGTTGGGTATACGTTGGTTTGCTGTTTTGTTTTGTTTTGAGACAGGGTCTCTTGTATCCTAGATTGGCCTTGAGCTTACTATTAATTCCTGATCCTCCTGCCTCCATCTGGAGGTGTGCATCTAAGCTATGGGTCCCGTTCCGGCGCTCTGCAGTGACGGCACACCCACACCAGAGTTCGGATTTAGTCACCCTCATGGAACCTGAGGGCGTTTCTTTATGTTGATTTTTGTGAGGCTTTCCTCATTCCTCCTGCCATTATCCTGCTTCAACACCACACTCTCTCCTGTGCTCTGCCAAACTGAGCATCTGACTGTCCCCATGAGTCTGTATGCCAAGTTATAGTTGAGACAGTGGCCTAGCACGCAGGCGCAGTAAGCTCTCAGCCAGGTGGACGCGCACCTCTGAATCATCATTGTCCCTCCATAGACCCGCTCCTGTAATCTACTCCCTCGTTCCACCCTGTGTCAGGCACATCGTACCCACAGCCGCTCATGAATGCACAAGGGACCCAAAATGCATCAGAAAAATGAACCCCAGCATCGCCGTATTCCTCACTGTAAGTGGAACTCTCGAATGTTGCGTCAGCCGACTCCAAAGAAATGAGGAAAGGCCCTACCATGCGCAGGATGAGGATGGAAGCTGGATGTGATGACTAGAACGTGCTTGGATTCCTTGAATAAGCTGGCAGCGTGGAAGACAACTCTCTTAACGTGCTTTGCATAATTGCTCCGTCTCCCTCGCCGTGAACAGTCCAAATCCTGTCAGACGTGCATCGCTCCGTCTGTCAGCACCCAGCCCCTTGCCAGGACTTCTCATTCTATCCATCAGGCATAATTTCCAGACTCTCTCTTCCCTGTCAGTTAGAGTTAAATTCTTCATTTTCCTCAGGCATTCAAAGAATTTCTTACTTTGGGATTGGGGGGGGGGGCGGTAGGGTGGGGTGGGAGGTTATAACAGAAAAATAAAGATTGCAGATTTATTTGAAGGTACTGGGGATTGGACCTTGGGCTTTACACATACTTGGCAAGCATCCCTGTCACTGAAGTACCCACCACCCACCCCCATCCTGTTTTTACTCATTTATCTTGAGAAGAGATCTCAGTTACCTAGGCTGGCCTCAAACTCACTGTCAACTAAGCAGGCCTTAATCCTGTGATCCTTTTGCCTCAGCTTCCTCAGTAGTTGAGATTATAGACCTCAACCACCAGGACCATTGTTCATGTATACTATGCTCACTTGTGCGACATGTGTGTGTGTGTGTGTGGTGTATTGTCATGTATGTACCAGTGTATGTGCGGTGTATTGTCATGTATGTACCAGTGTATGTGCGGTGTATTGTCATGTATGTACCAGTGTATGTGCCTGAGCTTGCATGTACTAAAGCCAGTGGAGGATGTTGGGTGTCCTGCTCTACCACATTGTATCTTATCCCATAACAGAGGATCTCTGGAGCTAGGTCAGGTAACTAGTAAGCCCTATGGATCTACCCATCTTCTCCCCTCTTCCCCAAACATGTTCCACAAGACCCAACTCTCATATGTCTTCGAGAACATCTTTCTGTCTAACTCCAGATGAATTCCTAAAAGCAATAAATATACATCATTTTGTACTAAGTGTATTAGCATGTTTGGTCCAATGAAAGCCCTGGTTCTAGAGGTATTTGCTGTGAGATCACATGTCCTAAGACAAGGCACTTGTACTTGTGATCGGGTTCTCTAGAGTCTGGTACAGCACGTTTCTTGGCCCTTAATATCCGGTTCCTCTTCATGAGTCATGTCAATTAGTCATTTCCCTTTCACACTGAGAGAAGGGCCTCAATCTTGAAAAGGAGGGGAAAGAGTTTTGCAAGTGAGGTCTTTGGTTATGAAGACTCAGCAAAAAAAAAAAAAAAAAAAAAAAAAAAACTGGTTGGAAACCCAACTGGTGACACTGCATAACAATGTCCTGACACACTGGGCAGTTGGGCCATTGTCTGGCTCAAGGAAGACACACCTGTTCTGTTCCTGTAACTAGGAGCTGACTGGGCCCACAGCAGCTGTTGTGGCAATTTTTGAAATGCTTTTAGAAGAAGGGCATGGTGTAGAGCAGTGGTTCTCAAACTTCCTAATGCTGTGACTCTTTAGTACAGTTCCTCATGTTGTGGTGACGCCCCCCCCCATCATAAAATTATTTTCGTTGCTACTTCACAACTGTGATTTTGGTACTGTTATAGATTGCAATGTAAATATCTGTGTTTTCTGATGGTCTTAGGCGACCTCTGTGAAAGGGTTTTCGGACCCCAATGGGGTCAAGAACCACAGGTTGAGAACCACTGGTGTGGAGGCTCCTGAGGCAGGAGGCTAGAGTTTGAGGCTAGTCTACACTACAGAATGACCATATCAAATAAACAAGTACATAAACATTTACCCAGCAATGCAAAGTCCCTAGCATTGGAAAAAGAGTGCTTTGGTTCATTTTTAACAGCTTAGCAGAAAGGCTGGGTGTCTGGGAGAAGAGCCTGGTTTCTGTGCTAAGGGGCCTGCCTCCGGTTCACGGATAGCAGTGAGCAAATTCTCTTCTTAGCCTGTGGAATGGGATCCATTCTGGTGTGTATGCCCCCTGCGGTGCTGGCAACAGCTAACTGTTAACTCGAGGTCTGATGCACGATTAAAAGCTTCTTAAACAAAACGACACTAGCAACAAAACCCTCAGCTTCCTAAATCTTAATGTATGACACCCTCCCTAATGTCTCAACTGCTTTTCACAGTTGAGCCATTTGTCTGAACACTTTATTTATAGGTTGACAATGCTTGGTAGCCCCAGGCAGCCTCCTGCGTCTTCTGCAACAGTAGGGACCCGCCTCCTCCTACTGCAAGCTGTGCTACTTGGAAGGATTGTGAGAAGGGAATGGGATTCCCCCCCCCCCCCCCCCCCCCCGTGTTGGGTTCATGGACTCTGCAGACAATCTGAATTCTCTGTGAGAGACCTGTCTCTTTTCCTACCCATTCCTTCCCATGACCATACAGGAGAAAGTACATGGAGCTTGCTGGGCAAATATTATTGAGCCTAACATATCGTCCTTAGAATTTTGCTGAGCAGGTATTATTAAGTCCAAACATCCTGCCTTTAGAGTTTTACTGAAGTCCAACCTCTGAGGGGCGGAACTCAACACAACCATTTAAGCTATTTAAAGAGAAGCCATAAGTATAAAAGGAGAAGGAGCTGTCTCTAGGACACCAATCAGTTATCCTGTGTGCTTGGCTTCCCTGGCCCATGGACTGGGTTTGTAATACAGTGTCCTTAGACCCCCTAGGGCCTGTGTGATCCTTGAAGTTTCCTTCTACGGTCTTAAGCTTCTGGGTATGCCAAGTTGGTTGTCTTTTGACCAGTTCCCTCCATCCCCATAGATGGGTTGAGTAAAAACCAATTTGACAACTCCTATTGCAAAGCTACCAGAGAGATGGGAATTTCTTAGGGTTTCATTTTTTCCCCTCTTGTTCCCCAGTAGTTCTATTACAGAGAAGCACTCTTCTGTCCCTTCTCTAGTCTGCATAGCAGCCATTACAGGTGAAGAAATAGAACCCACGACCTTGACATCAAACCCCCAGCTAGGTGGAACTCTCATACCTATAATGGCCACAGTCTCTTGAAGCCTCTGTTCTGTTTTGTCATAGCTCCTACCCAGATGGAAAGGAGTCAGAACAGGGCATTCACAAACCTGGAAACTCCGGGCAATAGCATCTCTATCTACAGGGGAGCAAAAGAGGAAGAGAGTGAATACGAGCAGGTTGCTTTACACGCAAGTGTCCCTCATCCCCCATAGCTAAACAGTCACTGCAGTACCCTTTCTTTCCCTTTCAATGATCTCACTTATTTTATTTGGCTTAATTTATCTTTACAGTCTTTCTTATCCATCACTAACCACCCAACCGTTACGAACAGTCTCAGAGTTCCCTGAGCACAGAGTATGCCTGATTTGCATATTACTAAAACATGACCTCATGTGCTGGCATTAAAAACATTTATTAAATGCATAGAAAGCCTCTACTAATGTGAGGCACAGTGTCAGGCCTGTCCATACCAACACTCTAGGTTAGGGTCATAGGTTCATCAAATAACATCCTTTAGATTTACAGGATTCTCAGACTATAATTATGGGGAATGTAACATCAAAAAGCATTTAAATTGAGGAAACCTTCTTGACATTTAGTAACCAGAGCCCAATGTAAAAATGCTCAGAACTGAACTCAAGTAATTTTCAATGTCTCTAAGGGTTTAATTAATGAAAGTTCTTCCATTAGGAGAGTATTTATTGAAATCCTCCTGTGTGTCAGGATCCATCCTGTACTCAGACGGAAAAAAAAAAAAGATGTGCAGTAGGCCTCAGATGTGGGAAGCTCCATCCTATAGACTGGGACCCTACAGCTAATAATAAAACAGAAAGCAAGTTAAGTGTCAGCATCCATCTCTCTTCACTTCCCAACAGTCGAGGCAGTGGGACCGCCCGCCTCCCTTTCTTCCTGCTCTGACTTTCCTGCTTTGACAGATTGTACCCTCAAACTGTGAGCTGGAATAAGTCCTTCCTCCCTTCAGTTGCTTTTATCAGTGTCTGTTTTGTTTTGATCAGAACAAAGAGAGCATGGCATTTTTGGAAAGCCCTTAGAAGAGAGTTCCTAGTCTGTGAGCAGAAGCAGGGTAGAGCAGCCAATGAAATAATAGTAGAAGGGAACTCTGTTTACCTTAGAGATTAAAGTTCTCTGAGGGAAAGAAATAGTAGACAGTCAGGACTCAATACAAAGTTCCTGAAGTACTCACTCAGGGAAACGGGAAGAAAGATGTCTGAAGCAGGAGCTCACAGGAGGAACTGTGTATCCAGCAGGTGCCAGTGTCTAGAGGGCAATTGAGACTTGAGTTGTAGGTGAGATCATGGTAGGAAGAGCTATATACCAAGCAGAAAGAAGCCCCACACTGAGTGACTCAGAAGAGCAGGTGCCGGCGGCCATGGGAAGAGGGAAGGAGCAAGCGGAGAGGCAGAAAGCCAAATAAGAAGTGTGGCTCTGGTGAAGCCCAGCAAGGGAAAACGCATGCGGAATGTGATGCGGGACACGGTGGCCTACACCAGCACGTGGGGTGGGAGATGGATGGGGCGGTGCTGAGGTGGGAGAGTTGTATAAGCTCAGAAGTTTGAGACCAGCCTGAAGCGTAGTGAAACGCCACCTCAAAGTAGACAACAAAAGCAATAATCAGGGTCTGGAGATACGGCTCAGTGGTTAGCACTGTGTACTGCTCTTCAGAGGACTTAAGTCCCATTCCAAGCACCCACACATCAGGCTGTTTACAAACTGCCTGAACTCCAGCTCTAAGGATGACACCCTCTTCTGGCCTCTACGGGCACCTGCACTTACATGCAACACACACACACACACACACACTAAAATGAAATAAATCTGAAAAAAAAAAACAGTCAGATGTGAGCTGGGTGAAGGTGTGTGGGAAAGAAGGGAAGAGAGACTGGTAACCTGCAGTAGTCCATTCTCCAGGGCCTACTTGGCTGGGGGGGGCGGGCATTAGTATTGTTCTCCCCTCCCCCCCACCCCCATCCCCACAGGGACCTGCTTTTTTTTTTTTTTTTTTTTTTTTTTTTTTTTTTTTTTTCGAGACAGGGTTTCTCTGTGTAGCTTTGCGCCTTTCCTGGGACTCACTTGGTAGCCCAGGCTGGCCTCGAACTCACAGAGATCCGCCTGCCTCTGCCTCCCGAGTGCTGGGATTAAAGGCGTGCGCCACCACCGCCCGGCTCGGGACCTGCTTTTGTCAAGTTTTACCAGAACAAGTCTTGCCCATCCATGCACATACTGTGCACGAAGCGGCCACAGTGTATCATATACCTAGACTAAAATGACTTTTAGGGTCAAAAGAATCAGCATGCCATTTTCTCACACAGAGTTTTCTGATAGGTAGAAGGACCTACTGTCTGTTCCCTGAGCCAATTTTCTGTGTTGTCTTGGTCTGCTTTCCGTCGCTATAACAAAATACCTAAATCATGGTCATTTACTAAGAGAAGAGGTTCAGATCGCTCTGTGGTTGTGGAGGCTGGGAAGTTCAGCACCACGGGCTCCACTTCCGCTTCCGCTCAGCTTCCGGCAAGGGCCTTCCTCTTGCAACAGCAGTGGGGTGTGGTGGGAAGCGTTGCAGGATGGTGACACAGCAAACACACTGGGTAGACCTGGCTCGTCTAGTAAAGCCACTCCTCCAATAACCCCCTGACCCACTAATCCACTTACGCTGGCAGACCTGTCCCATCTGACCAAATGTCCCATCTCCTGAAAGAATTACGGGAATTTGGGTGATGGACTTGCAGGGAGGGGGTGAGATGTGAGAACTCAGTGCCAGAGTGCTTCCCTAACACAGTCAATGCTCTGATTCTGATGCACAGTATAATGAATGTATATGTAAAGTGTATTTGTGTGTGTTATATGTGTGTGTGCGCTTGTGCATACACACACATTTCTGTGTGTGTGTGTATACATATAGACATAAAAATGGGAGCATAGTCAAATCATAATACATTATTATTGACTCTAGTTATTGTATAAGTTGAAATCTTTCCTTCAGGAACTCTGAATTCAATTGTGATTGGAGACAGAGTTAGAATCTTGAGGAGATGAGGGAGGGGGTTGTAACTGGGTTTCACATAGGCCAGCCTTAAACACATTATGTAGTGTTTAAGGATGACCTCGAACTTCTGATTCCTCCTGCCTCCACCTCCCAAGTGTTGGGATTACAGGCATGTGAAACCATGTGCCGAAGTACAGGGGGTTTTTTTTGTTTTCCTTTTGTAACAAGCAAATAATTAAAGCCATCTGGCGAGGTGGCATCCCATCGGATTTGTACTTTAGAAGAAGAGATTAGCGGGGAGGGGGTGTGGCTCAGTGTTAAGAGTGCTTGCTCCGTAGACAGGAGGACACGGACCACAATAATGAGCAAAGTCAGGGGGCGGGGGGAACCGAGGCCAGTGGCGCTTGGGTGACAGGCTACGGGGTGAGAAAAGCTCAGCTGGCCCTTCACATCGTCTGCTGACTTCCGAGCAAAACCACTGTCTTAGGTCATACAGCTGGTACATTCCAGAGTCAGGATACCAGAGCATCCTGTACCCTGTTCTTCCCCGGGAGCTTGCTGTCTGGCCATGAGTGCTGATGCGCATTGGGGTACGCACAGCCAGCGTGGCTCTTTTATTTCCTTCAGTTCTGCTCTGACCTGTGGGCAGCTGCTGTGGGGAAATGCCAAGTCATAAATAATTCTTACATTAATGCCGAGGCAGCCGAAAGGGAAATGTCATAGGAAATGGTATTTCAAATAAGTACACATTTCACAATTCAGACATTTCTCATAACAGTTATTTCCTTATTTTGAGTTTATGGTAAACTGGTCATCATTGATAAATGTGGGAGAAACTTACCTTTGTTTGGACATTTGACCCAGAGATATATGTGACATAAAAATGGAGCCATTCTATTGCCATCTAGAGTGAGACAAGTGGACCATAGGAAAGAGAGGAATAATTGGTCTTACTTATAAAAATTGGACACTTGTATCTTAAAGTCGCCCAGTACGATTATGGTATTGTGACACTTTATTGCAGCTTATAATCCCAAGGTTCCAGGAAGTTTGGTCCCAACTAACCAGAATGTTCATTAGAGTAGTTTCATTGCACGGGGCAGCTCTCAACACCAGCTTCTCTCCTAGCCAGGCCCCTTCTGGATGAAGCTCCTATCCAGCCTGGTAGTTTCAAGCCTGTCAGGTGGAACAAGCTGAGGCTGTTCTCCTCACCCCTCACCCCGGTCTGCCCATTGTGGCCAGCTGTCCCCAAGCCTTCTGCTTTTGCACAGGAAGCTAGAAATCCAGATTGCACGGGAAGTTTCCCAATCACTGAATCTCAACAACTAATTCAATTTTTTAATTTTTTTTTTTCGAGATGGGGTCTCATGTGGTCAGGTCCTATGTCTAACTGCTGTGTAGTTGGGATGACCTTGGAGTTCTGATTCTCCTATCTCCACCGTATATGACCATTCCTGGTTTATACAGTGCTGGGGTTCAAACCCAGGGGCTTCAGGCATGCTAGGCAAGAACTCTACCAACTAAGCTACATCTCCTACTTCCCCACCTCCATGGATTCAATTTTAAAAAGAAAGGACACCTAGGGTAGAAATATTTTGTGGGAGAAGTGGTTCAAGCCATGGGCCCCCTGTGGTGACTCCTGCTCTGGTCAGATATCACCGCCAGGCTGAAGGTTCAAAGGTTTGAAGGGAAGTGTGCTTGTGATTAAGAAAGGCACTGCAAGATCTCTCTTCCCTGTGTGGTCTGTACACATACATTTTGAGGGTCCTCCTGATCCCCCCTGCCTCTAACTCCCAAATGCTGAGATTACTGATGTGCTTTTCTTTCCAGACAGGGTTTCTCTGTATAACTGTCTTGGCTGTCCTGAAACTCTCTTTGTAGCCCATACTGGCCTCCAACTCACTTAGATCCTCCTGCCTCTGCCTCCCAAGTGCTGTGATTAAAGGCGTGCGCCACCACCGCCTGGCCTCATGTGCTTCTTATGATGGCTGAAGTGACTGATTCTTCTTCGTTGTCTTCTTCTTCTCCTCCCCTTCCCCTTCCTCCTCCTTCTCCCTTTCCTCCTCTCCTTCTTCTTCATTTGTGTGTGTGTGTGTGTGTGTGTGGCTCTGGATGTGTGTAATATGTGTGTGTATGCTTGTTTTCACATATGCAGGTGCACATGCACTTGTGTTCACATGTGGAGGCCTGAGGGAACCATCTTCCATTACTCTTCCACCTAATTAATTCATTGAGCACTCGAGGCAGGGACTCTCAGTCGAGTCAAGAGCTTGATGATCTGGCTAGTCTCCCTAGCCAGCTTGCTCGGGGCATGCCCTCTTTCTGCTTTCTGCCGCTGGAATTACAAGCAGGCTGCCAAGACTCACCTGGCATTTAGGTAGGTAGGTTCTGGGATCTGAATTCCAGTCCTCACACTCGTAGGGCAAATACTTTAATCACTGAGCTGTGCCCCAATGTTGTTTTTAACATCTCCTCTTTTGATCCCAGGCAACTCTAAGGGGGCTGGATCAAGATACCTCAGAATGGGCTTAGGAAGCATTATGAATAAGGCTGTATGTCTTCCTGCTGACCCAGCTCGTGGATCAGATCCTAGCTGGAATTATATTTAGTACTTGGTATTTCCAGCAACAGTTGCTTCAATAACCCCAAGAATTCCAATATCTTAAAAGGAAGAGAAAAATTGGGCATGAACTTGTGCGGGTCAGATATGAACCATGTTTCTCTTTGGGTGTCAGTGTGGAGACGCTTAAGAGAATCAAGAGAAAGTGGAGCTGTGCCCTAATGGGTGGAATGAGATGAGCCCCACCGACAGAAGCATCAGAATGCCTGGATTACTGGCCAGGGAAAAAGGGGTAGTGTTGAAAACTACACCCCAAAGATATTCCTACTGTACCCAAGACACATCCAGGGACTCGCCCAAACTATCTCAAAGGGAACAAGTCAAGAAATGGGGGCTAAGTCCAGATTTGGAGGTGCACATCTCTGACCCTGGTATGGGGGATGTAAAGGCAGGAAAATCAGGAGTTCAGGGCTACATGAGACCCTGTGTCCAGATAAAAAAACAAAACAAACAAACAACATGTGTGTGTGTGTTGAATATATATAAAATATTATATAAATGTTGAAAGGAAGGAAGGAAGGAAGGAAGGAAGGAAGGAAGGAAGGAAGGAAGGAAGGAAGGAAGGAAGGTTAAAAGGCTAAAGCTCCACAGGACTGTGGGTAGGAAAGGGATTATTGAGATGGTAAAGGGCTGCATTAGCAGCCTGGGCCAGGCACTGAACAACCATTTCAGTCCCCTCTCCCATGTTCTATATCCAGCCTTGTGACCCTGTGGGAGCCCTGCAAACCACAGTTCTACAGCTCAGGGGGCTCCCTATATGACTCTGTCTACAGAGAGATACTAGAGAGAAATGGCTGCTAGATCCAAACGGGGAGGAAGGAAACGCCCATGCTCCTTTCTCCTTGCCTGTGGCTCCTGGAGCCCTGCCATACTCCTTCACTTGACAGCCACAGGTCTTCCCTGTGGCCCGGGTGAGTTCAGTATATTAGCACTTCACTTACAGAACCAGCTGCAGCACACCTCCTTTGAGACATCAGCACTGATGTCTAGCACTTCCCTCTTGAGTCTGGTTGCAAGCCCTCCATGCTATCTCCTCCCAATATCATGTTTTCTATGTCGGCCTGTTCCTTTTGTTCCCAAGCCCTCGAGGTGAGTAGAGGAGATGGACGGCTGCTTTCTATAGCCACAGTCTCTGTGAGTTTAGTATTACCATTGTGTCTTTAATCCTCTCTGTTGAAACAACTGATGCAGCGTCTATCTACTAACGGGACCCTGCCAGATGCACATTTAAAGCTGGCTCTGTTTGTTCATCTGACTGTGGAATCAGTTCCCATTGTGTGCCAAGCTTCCTGCTGAGTGCTGGGACACAGTGATGACTAAGTCAGACAAGCCCCAAGTTCTCCCTGTGAGGAGGAAAACAGTGAACAAGTAAAGTGTCGTCTCAGCGCCCACCTCCACTGAGCTCAGGGGGAGATTTCCATCATCAACAGCTAACTCTCACTCATCAGAGCAGAAGATCCTTACTACTGAAGTATGCACTGCCTCCACCCCATCGTGGAAATCATTGACCCATGCCTGATTGCACTGTTGGCCCAGCCACAGAACAATTGCTCGCCAAGGTGAGACCTATTCTGATCAGGAGTCCATTGTGTCCCAATGCTACGTGCACCATTTGTATCTCTGACCATGTTATTCATTGAAATAGCATAAAATTTAATTTGACCAATGCTAGAAGGGTGAGGACTGTTTTCCTAAAAAAACCAATTACAGGAAGGTCATTATCAGCAGTGACACAAATAGTTGTCATGTGCCTGAGAAGGGCACTTTGTCTCTGCTGTCTCCTCTCCAGAAGTTGTAACTTGAATCTGACCAAGACAAGAGTGTCAGATGGCTCTGCCTTGGGAGATACTCTATAGGACGCGTGGCCAGTGTTTCTCAGGACTGCAAAGGTTGTGAAAAATGGATAAGGGAAATTGTCATTGACCGGAGGGCTCTGAGGAGATGGGACCACCAAATGCAGCAAAGCGCCTGAATTGGGCCCTAAGACAGAAGTGGGACGGTGGTAAAAGTGGTAAAAATCCAAATGAAGTCTGAGATTTAGTAAGCGACAGCTGGCCAGGGTTGGTTGCTCAGTCGTGACAATTGGGCTCCAGTAAAGCCTACAGTGGCACCCAAGAAGCTAGGGGAGGGGATCCAGAACGCGGCACTGGCTCTGCAGCTTCCATGCAAATCTAAAATTACAACAAAATACGATGTTTGTTTTAAAAAGGAAAGCAACTAAATTACACGCTTTAGGAGATTTGATAATTATAGCTTACTTTTTAACAATGCTGTTAAATTAAGCGTGGGCAAAGACTTAATTGTAAAAGATAAAGAAAAAGAATGGAGTCTTATTTTTACAATTTTCTTTATAGTCACTCCCCCACTTTAAAGGCACTAAAATCAAGACTTGTAGAAGATGCCCCTATGGCTGTAATTTATGAAAAAACAATAACAGAAAAATTGGCACATGCCTTTAACTCAATACCCAGGAGGCAAAGGCAGACAGATCTCAGGGAGTTCAAGGTCAGCTTAATCTACAAGGTGAGATTTGTTTCATAAAAACAAAAGACACTGGGTTCCCATCACAAACGAATGTTCATGATAATGAGATTTTATATATATATATATATATATATACACATATATATACATAATACCATAATGATATATATGTATACCATAATATGCACCATATATAATTTCTGCTATTGACTATGAGTGTACTAGCTGCATATATATAATTTCTGCTCTTGACCATGAGTATACTAGCTACTTCAAGCTCCTGCCCCATGGCTTCCTCACTATGATTGACTGTAACCTGAAACTGTGAGCCAAATCATCACTTTCTCCAGTAAGCTGCTTGGTCAGAGTATTTTATCACACCAATGGGACAGAAAAGTAAGACACTGGGTCATCCAGATGCACAGTCTCATTCCAGAAGCACCAGATACGGTTCTCCTAAGGAGAGGATCCACAGTGTATTAAAGTATGGACTGGCAATGGTCAAGGAGGTAAAAGCATTTGCAGTGCAAGCCTGATGACCTGAGTTCAGTCCCCAGAACCCATGGTGGAAGGAAAGAATGGACTCCTGAACATTGTCCTCAGCATTTGACCTCCATGTGTGTGCCACCGCACATGGATGAATCTTTTTTTTTTTTTTTTTTTTTTTTGGTTTTTTTCGAAACAGGGTTTCTCTGTGTAGCTTTGCGCCTTTCCTGGAGCTCACTTGGTAGCCCAGGCTGGCCTCGAACTCACAGAGATTCGCCTGCCTCTGCCTCCCGAGTGCTGGGATTAAAGGCGTGTGCCACCAACGCCCGGCCATGGATGAATCTTATAACCACTACCACCACCACCACCACCACCACCACTACCACCACCACCACCACCACCCGCCACACACACATATTTAAAACTTTTTAAATTATTAAAGTGTTTTGATAAGAAATGAATATGGTGAGAGATAAGGCTTGAGAGTAAGCAAGGATAGAGGACACATTGTACAGGCCCTTACAATGATGGAATTATTTGGTATGAGGGCTAAGTAGACATGGCTGCCATGGAGAAAGAGGCAATACAGCCTGAGATCTAATGGTAAATATACACAAACATGACTAAAAATTCATTACATACATCTATAATAAAATAAGTCATTTAAGAACAAAGGCAATAACTTCCTAAACCCATCACTTCCCAATTATTTGACTACATTTCAATATGATCCAAGCTATTAGCTTATTCCTTTCTTCCACCTGGTTGATAGAAACACTGGCATTCATCTCTGATGGACTTCTATGATGTTCTTCTGTGTTTCTCCTCCTAGTGGTCCAGCTAGTGACATCAGGTGATAATTTATCTTCATAATCTAACAGATTTAGACATACCTCTGGGTGAATCTGTGGGGCATTTCAGAGAGGATTAACTTGGGAGAGAGGAAAGACTCATTCTGGACGTCGCAGGCATCATCCCATGGGCTGAAGACTGATACAATGAAAGGAAAACGTAGAGAGTAAGCTAAATGTCCTTCCACATTCTCTCTCTCCTTCCTGGTCCTCTGAGATTTGAGCAAGCAGCCTCATGCTGCTATTGCCATAGCCTAGGGTTATCCACAAGGATGGGCTGTACCATCAAACCCTGAGCCAAAATAAATGCTCCTTTAAGTTCTTTCCCTTGGGTATTCAGTCATAGCAATGAGACAAGTAACTGATCCATGTTCCATTGACAGTTTTGTTTCTCCACAAAGTGAATACTTAAACCATATAAGCTCCAACATATCAGGGCTTACTTTGTTGTTTTGTTGATTTTCTAGATGAGTGAATAGCAAACTTTCCCTGTTAAATAAAAAAACCGAACCCATTAAGGCAAAATAAATGTCTATACACTACGAATTGTAATAAAATTATGTGCATATAGGTATGTGTTTGTGTTCTGGGTTGCTGCGTGTGATGGCCAACCTTGGTTGTCAACTTGACTACATCTGTAATCAACTAAAAACCAAGCAGCTGGGCACACCTGTGAAGGATTTTCTTGACTGGATCATTTGAGGTGGGAAGGCCTACCCTAAATCTGGGCCAAACCTTCTGGTGTCTGTATGCATAAAGGGACTTGGGAAAAGGACGCTTTCGCTTTGTGCCTGCCTACGCTCACACTCGCTGGCAAGTTCATCTATCCTGCTGCTGAGGCCTTCCTTTGCTGATATTAGAGCCTACTTCTTCCAGATTCGAATGTAGACTGAGGACCAGCAACTCTCCGGGGATCCCACTGTTGAGACTGGCTGAGACATCCAACTGCTGAATTCTTGGCCTTTCTATTAGAAGACAACCACTGCAGTACTACTCAGACCACAACCTGTAACACTCCAGTAAATCACCTTTAAAAAATTATATATTGATATACAGAAATAGATAGATATAGTTATTAATTCATTCTATCAGTTCTGTTTCTTTAGAGATTCCCTAATACACTGGGTATCACATATTTAACAGCACATACAATTGTCCAGGTTTCTGACTTAGTTGTAAAAGTGGATGTGGATGGGTGGTGGGAGATGTTTGTTTTTGTTTTTGTTTTGTTTTGAAACAGGGTTTCACTGTGTAGCCCTGGCTGTCCTAAAACTCACTCTGTAGACCAGGCTGGCCTCGAACTCAGAGAGATCTGCCCGCCTTTGCCTCCCAACTGCTTGGATTAAAGACACACACACACACACACACACACACACACACACACACACACACACACACACACACACACACTCAGGTGCCCTTGGAAGCCAGAAGAAAGTGTTAGATGGTCCTGGAGCCTGGTCCCCTGGAAAAGCGGCCAGTGCTCTTAACTGCTGAGTTGTCTCTCCAGCCCGGACTGAACAGAAAGTCCCTGTTTCTGTGGCCCAGCACTGGGGCTGCACGAGCTCACCACGGGGCCCAGCTCTTTACATGGGTGCCGTGGATCCAAACTTATGACCTCATGCTTGTATGGCAAATACTTCACCAGCTGAGTCATCTTCTCAGCCCCAGCAGGGTATTTTTATGTACTAGATGTTTCTGTGTTTATTATTGGACATGCAGCGGGGTGTTCTGTGGATGCTACCAGAAATAAGGTAGAAATAAAGAAACATTTGTATCTCCCAGTAAGCAAAACCCACAATGGAAATAATTTACATACTTCAGCATAAACAAAGACTGTCCCATGGAGCACTCTAGACCACATTAGGAAATTTGGAAAAGCCAGAGGAGAGAACTGACCGGAAGTATGGGGTAGAAAAGGTCTAGGTCTCCACATCAAAGGCCTCAGGATTCAGAGTCACAGGATGCCAGACGATTCTAAAAGGTCATTCAGTGTAGGCTTGGGGGGCATCTCTCAGGTTGTCAGGCAGAGGAGGCAAGTACCTTTTACCACTGAGCCATCTTGCTGGCCTGTGTGGGAGGTCTTTTGAGATAAAAATACCTGCAGCTGTTTAAAAGACAAGTAAGATGTACATGAGACTCCGTGAGACATGCTATAGCCTGCTTAAAATAGAGAAGATAAGATGACACATCATGGAAAACTCGGGGTTTGAAACAGCCCAGTCATCAACCACGGAATTTCATGTGTCAGCTAGGCAATCAACCAGTCAACAGGTAATATTAAACAATACACATAGAAACCTGTGAGGTTAGTTTATATTATTTCATATTTGAGTAGTGCCAGTTTTCACAGACCAAAATGAGCAATATTTAAAATGAATATTTAAAAAAAAATCTTGGGAGGTTGAAGAGATGACTCAGAGGTCAAAAGCAATTGTTGCTCTTGCAGAGGACCCCAGTTTTGTTCCCAGATCCTAGGGGTCTAAAACTCTTTATCGGCCTCAAGGGCACACATGTGTGTGTATACATACACTCACACACAGAAACACATACATGCACATAAATACAAATAAAATAATATTTTGAAATATTAGTTGTATTTAGAAACAGCAGTAGCATGCCTTTCAGTTCAGTGAACTCTGAAAACTGTTTATTCTCATGTAACTATCATGGTCATCACCATAATCGAAATTGAGAATATTTTCATCGGTCAAAAATTCTCTGATGGGGCTGGAGAGATAGCTCAGGGGTTAAAAGCACTGGCTGCTCTTGAAGAGGACTCAGGTTCAGTTCCCAACAACTATCTGATAGCTAACAACCATCCTGCCTTAGGGTTCCTGTTGCTGTGAAGAGACACCATGACCACAGCAACTCTTATAAAGAAAACATTTAATGGGGTGACTTACCGTTCAGAGGTTCACTCCATTATCATCATGGTGGGACACAGCAGCATGCAGGCAGACATGGTGCTGGAGAAGGAGCTGAGAGTTCTACATCTTGATCTGCAGGCAACAGGAAGTGAACTGACTACCACACTGGTTGTAGCTTGAGAAGAGGAGACCTCAAAGCCCACCCTTACAGTGACACATTTCCTCCACCAATGCCATACCTACTCCAACAAGGCCACACCTCCTGATTGTGCTACTCCCTTGGGGACCATTTTCTTTCAAACCACTACACACCCTTAACTCTAGTTCCGGAAGATCTGTACCCTCTTTGAGCACAAACCTGGTGCATGTACATAAACACAGGAAAAACATTCATATGCATTAAATAGAAAAGGCTCTCTGATGGGATAGTTGAGAGAGATCAGCTGGCAAAGAAAGGCACTTTGCCATCCAAGCTTGACGACCTGAGTTTGGTCCCGGGGCCTCAGGTGATAGAAGGGAAGAACTGACTCCCACAAGTGGTCCTCTGACTTCCACACCTGCACCATCTCTTCCCACATCAAATAAACAAATATAAATATAGACAGCTCATCCCAGCACTTGGGAGCCTGAGGTAGGTGGACTGAGGTAAATTTGAAGTCAGCCCGGGCTACAAAAGGAGTTTCAGACCAACTAAGGGTAGAGTGAGACCTGATTCAAAACCAACAAACAAACCAGTATGATGTAGATTTGATGATGTTTTTCCCACTAAATATTGTTTGTATTTCCTAAAATCATGGATTCTCTTATGTGACCACAGGACAATTACCAAAACCAGGAATTTTACTCTGAACAGTACTGTCCTATTCTCTATAGACCTTATTAAATGTTGCCGGCTGTCCCAGGGCTGTCTTTTATAGCAAAAGGAACTCAAAATTTGAATTCTGTCATTTTTGTCTCCCATCTCCTGGGATTCAGGACAACTGAGTATTCTTCTCACAACTTGAGATGGTTACTTTGCATAGTACCCCTCAATTCACTTGGGTTTGTGTGTTCACTCAACCTGGACCCGAGGGATTCTTCCTTGACAGGAATGTCACAGGAGGGATGTAGAATGCTTCTGACATGTTCTGTTAGGAGACAGCCTGCAGCTGACAGGTCACAGTGCTGCAAGGTTAACTTTGGCCATTTGGATATGGTGGTGCTGCCAAGTTTTCCCATGGTGGTGGAATTATCACTTTATTTTCCATAATTACTGTGTGTGTGTGTGTGTGTGTGTGTGTTGTGTGCATACGTGCACGTGTGTGTGCATGCTTGCACTCACTCCTGTCTTTCTTAAGCTCCACTGTATTCATCAGTGTCTGTATTTGTGAGCTTTCTTCGAAAAGGAAAATTGAGGAAGAAAAAAAAAAATCTCAATTGGCCAGAACCAACTAAGTGGAAACTGGAAACTGGCCTCTGCCAAATGTTCTGTTGTTCTCTGCAATCTGGTGGAAAGAGACAGACAAGAAATGTTTCAGAGCTGGCAACAGGAATTTCGGTCTCCAAAAGAGTTTTCTGGGGTCTGCTTGATGTTGTGATTGCTGGCCCAACAGCTACCGTAGTTGGCCTGTTATCACTGAAGTTTAGATTTCTAAGTCCTCGGGGATTAACTCGGATGTGATCGTTCTGAGTTTAGGAATTTAGGGAGGGTTAGTTATTTTAGTAAGAATTTCCACTAAGTACATTAAAGGGCTGAGAAAAGAAGCTCTTGTTCCCTACTTAGACTCGAACAAAAGCTTTCTGATTGAAGCTCTCTAAGACATAACAAAACCCACTCCTAAATGTTGACAAATGTATTTTTCCCATCCAAGTACTAAACAGGCAAAATAAATCTCCCGAGTGGGATGGCTAAAGCCTCACAAACACACTTCTAAGAAACACAGCATTGTTCGTTGACATCGGTTTTGACTGGGTGTGTTTTATCCCACACCGACTATTTTACACTTTTGTGCACCAGTGACGTTATGCTAATGGACCCTCAGCTTTTTAACCACAATCATTTCCCTTCTGGGTTAACTGTACTCACACGAACATTCCTGGCAGCAAGTCATGTGATAAGCAATGGGTAGGCACTAGGTTCACTATCTAAAGTCATCTTCTAGAATATCGATTTCTTTTGTTTCTCTAGAAGTGTGGGAAAATGTGCCCCACACATATCTCAGTGCCAGGCTGTTACCACTCCAAGTGGGGAGGGGCAGATTCTAAATGTTTAGTCATCATTGCAGAGGCTTTTGCATCTCTGCCTCTGCTGAAGCACTGAATCTTCTGTTTCCAGACATCTCCAGTCTTGTATTACGTGCAGGAGGAAATAAAAGTGTGGGTGATGGATCCTTGTCTGAGCAGTACGCACTGAGAGTCTGTGGCTTCCTGTTCACTCACCTGCATGGACAGATCAGGGCAAGTAGAGGAAGCCCCACCTGTTTGCCCTTTTATAAATATAAATGTATTCTTTTTAATTTTTATTTGTGTGTGTGTGTCTGTCTGTCTGTCTGCCTGTGGGTATGTATGTGCACATGAGTATAGGCTTCTGTTCCACTTAAATCAAATCTTTCATTCTGCTTCTATGAACTCTTTCTGAAGACTCTCCCATCAAGCTCCCCACCCTGGTACAGCCCAAACCACTTGTGATCTGTTTCCTTTACAAATTTCTCAGGCAAGCCCTCAAAAGGCCTCATGCACCTCAGTTATCGGTTAACATGGCCACATGTGAATCTAGAATCCTCTCAAAATCTGAAAGTTTATTATTTACTTTACTTTTTTTTTTATATACAAGGTCTCATGTAAGGCAGGCTGTCCTCAAACAGGCTAGATAGCCCAAGATGATCTTGAACTCCTGATCCTCCTGCCTCTAACTTCCAAGCGCTGAGGTGATGGTATGTACCCCAAGCCTAGCTTTGACAGTTAATATTTAGAAATGGTAATATAATAGTGTTTATAAAATTAGCTATGTCCATGAGCATCTATTCTACAATTTTCTGTACTTTTGAAGTATGAAATTACTTTATGAAACAAACAAAAGCTTTGAGCCTAACACAGTAATCCCAGCTCTCAGAAACTGAGGCAGGAGGATTATGAGTTTAAAGACCAGCCTGGGGCTACATAGTGAGTTCCTGTCCCAAAGCAAAAAAAGCAAGAAAATAAAGTCAGACTCAGGTAGAATGTGCCCTTTACTCACCTTCAAGTAGAATTATGTTAATTACTCTTTTAACTTTTTTAAATTAAAATATAATTATATCATTTCATTCTTTCTTTCCTTCTTTCAGTCCCTCCATGTACCCCTTGCCCTTGCTCTCTCTCAAATTCATGGCTTCTTTTTAATAGTTGTTTAATATATATAATTATATATGTGAAATTGTCTTAGGGTCTCTATTGCTGTGAAGAGGCATCATGACCATAGCAACCCTTATAAAGGAAAACATATAATTGAGGTGGTGGCTTACAGTTCAGAGGTTTGGTCCATTGTCATCATGGTAGAGAGCATGGCAGCATGCAGGCAGACCTGGTACTGGCTACATCTTGATCTGAAGGCAACAGGAAGTGGTCTCCGTATCACACTGAGGGAAGCTTGAGCAAAAGAGACCTCGAAGCCCACCCCCACAGTGACACACTTCCTCCAACAAGGCCATACCTGCTCCAACAAAGCCTTACCTCCTAATAGTGCCACTCCCTATGAGATTATAGGGGCAATTACATTCAAATGACCACAATAATATATTCCTAACTATATGAATGCAATCTGCTCAGTTTATATTTTACTTGTATGCACATGATTTCAGAACTGACCACTTGGTACTGGATAGCCCACACTAAGCACTCTTTCTCAGCTCCTACAACACAGATTTGGAATAGAACGTCTTACACCAAGCACCCTTTACTCCCTGGGCTTTCCCACGCCTTCTAGTCATTTCCACACCCATCACAGTGCCCTGAATGCAACTGTTATTTTTATTGATCCTGTTATTTTGGCAAATTTTGCTGTGTCTGAAATCAGCAGGCAGGAAAAAAAATCCCACAGAATTTGAGTCATTTCCCAGCGAAATAAGAAAAGTAACCCAAAACAAACACACTGAACATTTAAAGACGTTGAGAGAAACCGTAATGGTATTGAAAAGTACCCACAGTGTGCTCTCTTACAAAGCAGTCCTTTGCCCAAAGGCACAAAATGTGGTTTGTGAAGTAGACATTTTGGTTCTCTAGTGAACTCTCTGTCATTTCAAATATCTTTAGTGTCCAGGAGAGCTAGTGGACTTAATTGGCTTTTGCAGTGAGAAAACATTTTGACTCAAAAACGGGTGTGTTGGGAGTGATGTCAGGAAGGATGAAATTCAGAGGCTACAGCTTAGGTCCCCTACCCCCAGCCTTGCTTTCTGTGGGTACTGATATAAGCTATAGGCTAATAGCCATAGGAAGGGGACTTAAGTCCTTGAGTGACGGTGCCCTGAGGGAGACAGAGACCCCTTCCCCATCTGGCTTTCTCCTTTGCCTGAGGACACTTCCCAGGAGGCCCCAGAAAAGCTGTAGTCTGATCTCAGCTTACATGTCCATGCTGGCAGCCGGGATGGATCTTCATACAGCCTTCCAGGGGCTCAGCTGCCCCTGAGGAACTGTGGGCTGCCTTGGAGAGAGGTATTGCTCGAAACAGTTGTCGTAAAGTCCATCTGAAACTCCTTGTCAACCCTCAGTCAGGCTATGGCTTTTAGTTACACCTCTCTTTCTGCAAATTACCTATGTATTGGTTTCAGTATCTAGCTGGCCTACATTTAAGAAAATAATAGAAATTTCCACTATTTTCAGTCCTTGATGACATATGTACTAATATGACCAGAGCAGTTAGGTCAAAGGAACAATTGACTGTGTGTGTGTGTGTGTGTGTGTGTGTGTGTGTGTGTGTGTGTGTGTGTCCTAGTTTGTTGATGAGGTTAGCAGGTAGGGCTTTGATTCTAAGAGGGAGAAACATCAGAGAAAGTGAACAGTTGTGCTGGTGGATCTCCATTAACCAGACCAGAGGCCAGAATGTCTCTACTTCTGAGAACCCTATGGGCACATATCAGATACAACAGTGTGTCCCCAGCAGGTGTTCAGGAAACAGTTATGCTCTTACAGAGGACCAGGGTTCAAATCCCAGCACACACATGGCAGCTAACAACTGTCTATAACTCCGTGATCTGACATCCTCACACAGACATATATGCAGGCAAGACATCATGGCACATAAAACAAACACACACACACACACACACACACACACACACATGTTATAGCCACAGGGGACAGGCTAGGGCAGTGACATAATCCTGCTTTAGTATTTTGAGGCTGTGGTTAGTGCAATCATTCGAAGTATCCTCCAAAGTCTCATGTGCTGACCGCTTGCTTCACAGCCAGCAGCACTCTTCTGTGAGTTTCTGGAAACATTAGGAAATGGGGCCTTATTACAGGAAGTAGGCCACTGCTGGAAGGGTACCTTTGAAGGTTCTGCCTAGGCCCCAGTTCCTTCCTCTGCTCTTCCTGCCCACTACGAGGTGAAGAGCTGCCTCCAGTGCTCTGGTGGCCATGATGCTCTGCTTCCCTATGGACCCAGAGTCAATAGCACCAAAGACAGTGGATGGAGACTGGGGCGAGATCAACGACACCATGAAATGAGAAAGTAATCAGTAGATATCAGTATGTAGCTGGAGTTTTCTCCAGTCCGGCCTGGCCCACGCACGGTCAGGACAAATCTCTCTCACCCGCCAGTCCCGCAGCTGCTCAGACCCAACCAAGTAAACACACAGAGACTTATATTACTTGTAAACTGTATGGCCACAGCAGGTTTCTTGTTATCTGGTTCTTATATCTTAAATTAACCCATTTCTATTAGTCTATACTTTGCCACGTGGCACGTGGCTCGTGGCTTACCGGTACCTTACATCTCGCTTTCCATGGCAGCAGCTGGCAGCATCTCTCTGCCTCAGCCTTCCTGTTCCCAGAATTCTCTTCTCTGCTTGTCCCACCTATACTTCCTGCCTGGCTACTTGCCAATCAGCATTTTATTTATACAGAGTAATATCCACAGTATCAGTAGATTGAAGCAACAAGAAGTTCAAGACTCTGAGACCACCACACTCAGTTCTGTGATCTCCTAGTTGACATGCCAGCCCCATGTGGCATGTCATAATCAACCACAAACAGTGGTTGATTATGTTTTTAAACTGCATTTTAATTTTTAAAAATTTCATGTTCATGTGTTTGTGCAGAGGTGCCAGGGTACCTCAGAATGTGTATGGAGGCCAGAGGGCAACTTGTGAGAGTCAAATCCTCCTTATGCTATGTGGGTCCTGAACTCGGGTCATCAGGCTTGGCAGCAAACACCTTAACTGACCAAGCCACCTCACTGGCCCCAACTTTCCCTCATATTCTCTCTAATTTCTTTGAAATAATGAGATATTTCTAGTGCTCACCTGGTAAAGGCTTTGTGGTAATATATAGATAGTTCCATGAACTCTGGGGAAAAAGAAAAAGAAATTGGGGCATAGAAAAAAAATAAATTTTCTATTCTTCTCTACAAACTTCTAGGTGAACTTATGAGGGACTATTAATAGCTGAGCTCACAGCCCTGGGGCTGTCAGAGAGAGAAGGGAAAGTTTACCTGGTCTCTCACCCTACGTGGTATTCATTAAAAGCATATACCACCAACATAGACAGTGGTCATTATGATTATAAGTAAAATAAAAAGGGAAGGAGCTTATTAAACATGCTCCACAGTTGATAAGGTTAGGTCCTGACTGATCAATTCTTAGTACTGCTGGGCTCAGCGGGGCTGTCTTCCCAGTGAAGGGCTCATGTTTGCGTTACCCTTGGCAGCTCCATTTGGGATGAGAGGAATGTGACTGAGCTCAACAATGAGGGATGAGCACTCTCCACTGTGTGCTTTGTACAGATACTTTCAAATGCTAACTTTCACCACAAAGGTCTCTTCTAATCCTTAGCTGCACTCTTCTCATGATACCCCAAGAAATACCCAAAGATCAGACATGTAGGACACCTTAGCAAATGGACAGGTTATAGCAACATCAGCAACAGACTTTAATTTCACTCAATTCAACGGCTCTACCTTTAACTCTGTGTGAGGGGAGCGGGGAAGGACTGGCAAGATTTCAAGGTAGAACTAGCTCCCTCCCATACAAGCTCGAGGGCCGATGGGCTTCATTTTTCAAATGTATGAGCATTGTTTTGATAAGGATTTGAGAATTTAAAGATACCCATATGCAAATATATCTAACAAAGATTCTTGGTGTATTTAGCTTGCTTCTCAGGTTTTTAAAAATGTCTGGACTACCCTGGGATTTGCAGCAGCCCCTTGATCTTTGGAAATCACTCTTAGATTCACCGAACTAAATATTTGCAATTATAGCTTTGGGGGCAGGTTGTTTCATCTGCCTCCCCCCTGGTATTTGGCACTGAAATATACATTATAGATGAGATCAAGGCCAGTGCCAAATCAGTTGGGGACAGAACAGTTGACCAAATGTTTGCTAGCTGAGGTCCTACCAAAGCTGCAGAGACAAAACTTTAAGTCTGTCTCTTTCTCTTCTTCCTCTTGACCTTTTCTTTTCTCTTTCCTCCCCACCCCTTCCTGTGTTCTCTCCCTTCATTCTATGCTCTAGGGTCCTTTTCTTTCTTTCTTTCTTTCTTTCTTTCTTTCTTTCTTTCTTTCTTTCTTTCTTTCTTTCTTTCTTTCTCTCTCTCTTTCTTTTCTTCTTCTTCTTCTTCTTCTTCTTCTTCTTCTTCTTCTTCTTGTATTTTTTGTTTTTTGTTTGTTTGTTTGTTTGTTTTTTCAAGACAAGGTTTCTCTGTGTAGCTTTGGTGCCTGTCCTAGATCTCTGTAGACCAGGCTGGCCTCGAACTCAGAGATCCTCCTCGCTCTTTCCCACCACAGCCCGGCTCTTTTCTTTCTTCTTAAAAAAAGAATTAATGGTGGGTGTGATGGGGGCGGGCACCCACTCGATTCTCTTGTGATAGTAGTGTACTATTAAAAGCTTCTCACTGAACCTCAAAATGCTGCTGTGTCTATATAAACTTCAGTTATGAAGTCAGTTCAAGTTCAAATTAGGCTATAAACAAACAAGCAAACAAACAAAACAAGCAAGCAAGCAGTGAGGTTCAGAGAACTTGCTGTTCTTGCAAAGAACCTGATTTTGGTTCTTAGCATCTACATGGTAGCTCACAACCATCTCTACCTCCATTTCCTAGGGAACCAATGCTCTCCTCTGACCTCTATGGGTACTAGATGTATGCATGGCGCGCGCGTGTACACACACACACACACACACACACACACACACACACACGTAAAACATTCAATAAATCTAAATTTTAAAAAAAAAATTAGTGAAAGACCAGAGTTGTAGTTCAGAGGTAGAGCACTTGCCTAGCGTGTGGCAGTGCATGCCTTTAATCCCAGCACTCAGGAGGCAGAGCCAGGCGGATCTCTGTGAGTTCGAGGCTAGCATGGGCTACAGAGTGAGTTCCAGGAGAGGCACAAAGCTACACAGAGAAACCTTGTCTCAAAACAAACAAACAAACAAAAAACTTGAGATTGTTCTGTGTTCGTGGTAAGTAGAAGTTGATGATTTTCAAGTACAAGGCCCTGGGTTCGGTCCTCAGCTCTGGAAAAAAAAAAAAAAAGACTCCAGTTGCTTACTGGATGGGAAATTTCAAAACAATAAGTGCTTTCTAGAGTAAGTAGTCTGCTTTGTGACAGGAAAGCCACAGGGAATAAGAGTTATTGAGAAAGAGTCATAGGTTCTCTGCCTCAGCACTACTGGCATCACAGACAGACTAGTTTTTGATTGCAGGGGCCACCCTGTGGAGTATGGATACCCAGCAGATCCCTAGCCTCTGCCCACTAGAGACAAGCAGAAATCCCTTCCCCGGAGAAGAGAAATTCTAAAACATGTCCAGATGTTGCCATATAGCCCCCACAGGGGACAAATCACCTTAAGCCAGGACCGACTCACCCAAGCTCAGCAGCAGAACTGCCTCATGAGCCGTTCCCCTCAGAGCAGGAAGCCTTTTCAAATCGTCAAAGCTGCGCAGGGTGAAACTTCACACAGCCAAGTTTTCCTCAGACACTGGCCTATGCCAGCCTGTCACTGTCCCCCATGGGAGATGTGGCCTGCTCCTGAGATGAACTTTGATGGCCTGATAGATCTTTTCCCTGTCTCATTTTCTGCTTCGTGACAGCATAATTGATGTGCTGATGCTGGAAGCGTGCTGGGGACAATGGGAACTCAGTCTCTTGCTAGGACACTGCAGAGTACCTTTGTCCACAAAGGAAAAAAAGTCACTAATTCAGCCAGAACAAAAAGTCAGCCTCCAGAAAAATGCTGTCTGACCTCTGGATGCACATGTGTGGTGCCCTTCCAAATAAATAAATAAATACAATTTTTTTTTAAATGGAGTGAAAAAGTCAGCCTTGTTGTTGCATTCAAGGCCAGTGTACCTCATATACAGAGGAAGCTAAGATATAGTCAGAAAAGCCTAAAGATTGGAATACGCCACCAGGTGGCTTAAAAATCATAGCCATGTCTGAATATTCTATGTGGCAGAGTCCACTTGCAACACCCTCCTTCCTGTTTGGGACACAAATGATACTCTGTTCCTAGAGCCTACTGAATTGTGAAATGTAGAATTGGAGACTTGGTCATAAAAATTGTTTTTTTCTACTCATTCCCGCCCTGTTTTATTTCCCCCACTTTCCTGCCCCCGCCTTTTTTTTTTTTTTTTTTGACAGCGTTCACACACACATGGGAAGAGTTGACTCGACACATCTGGATTATGAAATAAACCACGAGGTGTGTGAATGGTTGCGCACAAATATTATGTGCTGTTGATGTTCATTTGGATGCTTGAAATTAAGCAGCTGTCTTAGCAAGTTCTGGAGAAAAGAACATGCAGGTTTTACTAGCCACTCTATTATCAGAATGATTTTTTTTTAGGTCCTACTAACCAGGTCTCATCAGAAAGGCTCAACATTACTCTAGAGACTGCCAACTGGGAGGAAACATTGGTCCACTACCTAACTTTGTACAAGTGACTTTCTCTGTGTGGACTCATCTGTAGGGCTTGCTGGGGCAGGAGATTCTCACTAATGCCTGGTTAATGGGAATTCATCCCATCCACGGGTATTTACCAATGCTTTTGAAGCATCACTAGAAATCAGTGAGGGTTTTTTTTTTTTTCAAAATTTTGCTTAATTTATTGAAGACAGCCTCACCATATAGTCCAAGCTGGCCTCAAATTTGGAATCCTCCTGCTTCAGTCTCCTGAGCACTGGACTTAAAGCGTGGGCCCTACCACACCCAGGCAGAAATTAGTGCTAAATGTCAAAAACCATCTATGATCTATGACCCCACCTTCTGGAATTCTATGCTATAAACAGACCTCTCCCTCTGGGTCTGGTCCCTGTGTGTTTCCTAATTGCTTGTCTTGTCCCTTCTGCCTGAGACAGTCCTTTCTCCCATGGCCATGTCCCTTCCAAATCCCGCCGCATCCTTCACAGAGTCTCCCCTTCCCTTATCCTTCTAGACGGAGGAAATCGGATTTCCCACATTATCTCACAGCCTTGTGACATTTAAGATCATTTACATTCCCTTGCTGCTCCACAGAAATCCCTTTGGGCCAGGCACCACATCCGGTGACTCCTTCCACTCCCCAATGCCACACAGCATTGGACTTTGTACATCGAGCTCAGCAGATAACACGTTAAATAAATGACCCATTAGACATCACGTCTCGGCCTGATATTTGCTCTGCCCTGAGCGTGTCCATCTGGAGTGTGAGATAATGCAGTTAAGCTCCCCTCCGGCCCCATCAGCAGTCCCAGGTGAGAAAAGGCAAAGGCCAGTTCCAGAGCAAATCCCTGAGCTGATGTTGCAGTCTCCCCTTAGCAAGCACATGTCAGCATTTCTGCTTCTGTATCTTCCTATGTATCTGCAGAACGCAGACTCCCTTAAAGAGAAAGGCTGGCTATTGAAATGGGGACTGTTACTAAAGACACAGCCATGTACACACACACACACACACACACACACACACACACACACACACACACACCCGCCATTTTGTTATATAACCCACCAACCAGTGTTTTCACAATTAGAAATGAAAAAAAAAAATACATCACCTAGCCCTACCCTCTTTTGTAGGGATGACTGCCAGAGAGATGATGAAATGACATTGTCCTGGACCTTAAAGCAATTGTTGGAAGTGCATCCTCAAGGATAAGGAGGGCCAACAGTTATAGCTCTTTACATTCGTGCTTGGCCGAGAATGAAGCCACAGAGGGGAGTTTTAGAGATATGGCTTCACCTGTGTTATCAAAAGTATGCCTGTGTTTTCCCTACAAGGTTCATGAGCCCCTGCAGCGTGACTCCCAATGCCACCTGACTCTGTCTCAGAATTGCTGATGGATGTGAACTTCCTAGATTGTTAAAGAAAATAAATGACATAAAGACCCTTTGACCTGTTAATTTATAGAAATCCATATTCCAATTAAAAGAATTTTTTTCAGCTGAATTTTTCTCTCACAGAAAGAGTTAACATTCGAGGGCCTGGCTTTGGGTCCTCTGCCTTCCTCTTTCTGAAGGGTTGAATTTAGACAAGATAGTTTCATAGTTCTTTCGTTTGTTTTTGTTTTGTTTTGTTTGTTTGTGCTCACTGCGGCACCTGAGAGTCATATAAAGTGTGTTTTATTGTCAACTCGGGGTGCCATTTGTTGAGTCTCACATGGTCCTAGGAGAGAGACAGTGGGCTGGGGGTGTCTGTTAAACAGCAGATGGAAGAAGACTTATCTGCCTGTGTTTGTGTTCTGGTTCTGTCGCCAGTGGCAGTTTGGATTGGGGACCACCAATTCACCTCTCCACCTCTCAGTCTGCTGTCTGAAAACTGGAGACAACAAGGATCTATCTCTGAGATGGACAGGCGCTGTGATGTGTACGATGCCACGTAAATGCCAACTCTTTTTATTCTATGGGACTCCAGCATCCAAACAGTATATTCATTTCAAACCAGTGCTCGGTGTTTAAGTACAACTTCTAATACAAGGGGCAGGGCAAGAGAGAGCTAAGCAAGAGACATTGAGTTGAACCATGCTTGCTTTGTGAATCTGGAAAAGTAGTCATCTTCTGTGAGCTCTGATTTCTCCACTGTCAGATGGACACCATAAATGCTACTTTTCAAGAACAAATGTACCAGTCTTGGTGGCACATGCCTATAATCCTAGCATATGGGAAGCTGAGGCAAGAGGACTGTGAGTCTGGGGCCAGCCTGGGCTACACATAATGCAACTCTGCTTTAAAACCACACCAAACAAAACAGGAAAGAAGGCAGTGGGGTTAGGTAAAGGAAGGCATCGAGGCCAGGTATGGTGGTATACACTTTTAATCTCAGTACTTGGGAGACAAAGGCAAGCAGATCTCTGTGAGCTTGATGCCAGCCTGGTCTACCTGGAGAGTTTCTGGCTAGCCCATGCTGCATAGTAAGATCCTGCCTCAAAAAGAAAAGTCATTGAGCCCAATACCTGTCAGATCTGGTTATTCAGTAAATGGTCCCTTTCTGATGAGTAAGCGCCAACCTAGCATTAGGAGAAGTCAACCAAGAAATAGAAAAATCTGGAGATGGGGCTGGAGATGTATGTAGCTCATGTGACAGAGAACTGGTCTAGCATGCATGAAGCCTGAGGTTTGGTCCCAGCACCATATACATACAGCCAGGCATGGTGGTGCACACCCATAATCCCAGTACTCAGGAGGTAGAAGCAGGAAGATCAGAAGTTCAGAGCCAGTCTCTGTTACACAGTGGTTTGAGGCCAGCCTGGGCCATATGAGACCCTGTCTTTAAGAACCAAGACTGGAGACGCTCTATGGAAGACTTAGAATTATAAAGGCTTATAAAGGATAGAGCCTCGATAGGTAGATTCCTATCTACATTTGAAGCAGCAGTAGGTAATATGCTCGGTGCCTTGTTCACTAATTTTCCTATTTTAAGTTTTGTTTATTTGCATAGGTGTACAAGTGGGGGGGGGGCAGGGGGGGTGAGAGGGCAGCTTGTGGGGTCATTTCTCCCTCTACCATTTGCATCTTTGGGATTGAACCCAGGTCACCAGGCTTGGTGGCTGGCACCTTTAACCACGAAGCCATCTCAGCCATACCTGCCATGTTCATTTAACACTTGGGTGTGCTTAGTAACGCGGCCTGCATTCTAAAACAAGGAGACCGAGGCACCGGGAGTGGCCACGACCTACCTAAAGCTCCGCTCATGAGTAGACACAAGCAGTCTGGCCCCCAAGCCTACGCCCACGGCCGCCACTTAGAATGGGATAGGGCAGTGGGGACAAGGCAGATGTAAAGAGAGGACAAGCATGATAGGACCAGAGAGTATGCTTTCAGCCTTCTATGTTCTTTCTCTCGAGAGGTCGGTTTGAGTGGGATGAGGCATCGTTAAAAGAAAGCCCCGTGTGGTGACAAAGGGTTCAGAGTCAAAGGGCAGGTGGGGCAGAGTTCTCACAGTCACAGGCCGCAGTGAGGTTGCAGCGAACGGCTTGCCAGCTGGATCAGTGTGTACCTGTGGGCTGCAAAGGCAGTTAAAAAGAGGGCTCTGGGTTTCGTGAAACCACACCAGCCTTTGGAAGGTGCTCTGGGTTTCTCACGAGGCCACCTCGTCTAAGACCCACATCTGTCCCTTCCTCTGTCAGCAAAAGGCTGCTGCTGCTTCTCTTCGGGCAGGAAAAAAAACCCTTTGGTGTTGCCTTTCATCAGGTCCTGGCAATTACAGGCATTTTTTTTTTAAAGGTTAGACTCGAGATGTTTTTTCCAGATTTGAGCCGTAAAATGTCATCGTGTGCATGCTTAATGAGTTGTGTTGGCGTCGAGATTGTGAAAAGCAACCTTGCAAAGCATGTTGAAGAAAACAGTAAACAGTCTTCAAATCCTTAAAGACACAAACTGCCGCCAGAAAGGCGTGTTTTCCTGGGCTGGGGCTATAGCACATGACAGGACAGAACTCTTGCCCAGGATGCAAGGAACTCTGTTTATTTTGCCCAAAGCAGTGGTGAAAAAAAAAAAAAAAAAAGAAAAAAAAAAAGAAAAAAAAAAAAGAGCATATTTCCTTTTAACCATAAAGACTCAAAGTATGCCTCGTCTGTAATATTATTTTGCCTATGTGCAAAAGGTTTGCTCTCTGCTTTCAGAGTGTTATGGACACAATTTTAACTGTCCTCAAACACCAGACCCCGCTTGACCCAACTACGATGTCTTCTTTTCCCAGCACCGCCAGTGTTTAGCTGCCAAGCTGCTGCTCCTCCACGGTTGGATTTGGCTGCGGCTACTGATTGATAATAGGTTTCCCTGGCTGAGTGTGTCCCCCCCGTGGTCTGTCTCAACAGTCTAGACAGCAAGTTTCACTAAGGGTTTTAGGCTCACAATCACATGACCTCACCTCGGTACGCAAAAGTATGCTTCCAGTCATTAAAAGGTAGTGAGTGAGCTTAAATTATTCAATCCTTTAGCTCTTTGCTCTATCTTCTGCCACTCCCACTCCCATCTATCCACTTCTCTGTCCCAATTAGCCCCCTTTATACTCTTTTCTATGTCTATTTATTTAGTGACTCAATAGATCTCATTAGGGTTTGTTTTTTTTTTTTACAAGGTGTGGGCAGGAGTTTGTTTATAGGAGTGCATGCATCTTTCCAGCAGCTACACCACTGAAGAAAATATCTTTCTCCTTCACTGGTAGTTTTCTACACAAAAATTCTCAGGGCCAGGTGGACCCCATAAAAGACTTAAATTCTAAGTAAATTCACTGTATATTAATTTCTGTTTTCTATACTTGTCATCCAATTAAGAGAAAGGTAACATTTCATCAGAGTCCTCTGCACAACTGTCCTTTCATTAAGCAAAGGGAGTTGAAGAGATGGCTCGGAGTGCTCTTGTTCGGTTCCCAGAATCTACATCAGGTGGCTCACAACTGCCTGTAACTCCAGTTCCAGAAGATTTGATACCTTCTAGTCTTCTTGGATATGTGCCCACACATGGCGCACATAAACTCACATAGGCACATACATGTATGTACACAGAAATAAAAAAAAAAATCACAGCTTTATGAAAGAATCACCATACAACTCCCTGCTCACACTTTTGCCTGTTTTGCTCCCATCAAAACATTTTTTTAAAAAAGGGACACACACACATACACACACACACACACACACACACACACACACACACACAAAATTCCAAGATGGACTGGAGAGAAACCCCCCCCCCCCCAGCACCACTGACATTTGATGGCTACTTGGAAAGTGAGTCACTCTCCTTTGGGAATGTGGCCACTGGTAGGTGCTCATACTTCAGTAGGTAGCCACATACCAGGTGCATATGGCCAGCACTAATTGGACTCAAAGGTTATTAATAACAAACAAAGAGGACATGAAGCTGAGAGGGAGGTAGATGAGACAGGGCACTAGGGTGGTTCGAGGTGTAAAATCAAAAAATCATTTTCTTAGGTGATCCTTTCTAAGATAAACCTAGCAAGAACTAGTAGACTACTAATCAAGTGGTCAAGACTTGCAGATGATAAAGCCAATTAAATGGCTGTATTTCTTTGTAAAGTTAAGAATACATTTTCTGGGCTGAAGAGATAGCTCAGTGGTTAAGAGCACCAGCTGTGTGCCGGGCGGTGGCGGCACACTTGGGAGGCAGAGCCAGGCGGATCTTTGTGAGTTCGAGGCCAGCCTGGTCTACAGAGAGAGATCCAGGAAAGGCACCAAAAGCTACACTGAGAAACCCTATCTCGAAAAACCAAAAAAAAAAAAAAAAAAAAAAAAAAAAAAAGAACACCAGCTGTTCTTGCAGAGAACTCAGGTTCAATTCCCAGCACCCATATGGCAGCTCATAGCAGCTGTCACTCCAGTTCCAGGGTACCCGACACCCTCATGCAGGTAAAACACCAGTGCACATTAAAAAAAAAAAAAAAAAAAAAAAAAGGCCGGGCAGTGGTGGCACATGCCTTTAATCCCAGCACTTGGGAGGCAGAGCCAGGTGCATCTCTGTGAGATCAAGGCCGGCCTGGTCTACAGAGTGAGATCCAGGGCAGGCACCAAAACTACACAGAGAAACCTTGTCTTGAAAAAACAAACAACAACAAAAAGAATACATATTCTGTGAACTGCAATATCTCACTTATTTTTCTGTACTTCAGAATACAGGTATAATAAATGTAATTGTTATGAATTGAAATGTGAAAGTTTGGGGGAGACAATAGAACAAAGAGAACATTGTGTCAAAAAAAAAAAACAGGTAACAAATCAATGAGTGTATTATACTGAGTAAAGTGTAAATGATACCTACCACTGTGTTCAGTCTTTTCTGCTGTTTTTCCATCATGTTCTTACTTCCTATCCCTTTTAGAGGTGACATTCTGACTGCTAATCACCAGTCAATGAAGAACCAAGGGTTTAGTGACTCAACCAGCATCACCTAGTAACAGCCCTCTAAGTGCCTAGCCCTATTTAAGGCACTTAGAATACATTAGAGAAAAAGCAGAAAATATTCCTGTCTTCTTAGACCTTATTGTCAGCCTCTTGGGGCATGGTTATGACATCAAACATAACATATGAGAATCATATAATAGTATCTAGGAAGTTCCAACATTCTCTGGCAAGATGTATACATACATACACATACACGCACACACACACACACACACACACACACACACACACACACATATAATGAGGTAAAGAAGTGATACATGTAAGGGTGGTAAGAAAGGTCAGACATTCATATCAAACAGGGTCAACAGTAGACAGGTCCGGAGCAAAAACTGAGATGGAGAGAAATATGGAGAGACGGTAAGGAGTTATCCAGGCCAGCACCTGACTAAAAGCAGAGCCAATAATAACTAGAGGAAAACCCCCACACAGGGGTCTAGTGAGGGGTGTTGTGGTTTGTTTGTTTATGTGCATGAGTGTTTAGCCTGCATGCACGTCTATGTACTATATGCATCCCTGGTGTCTGTAGAGGCCGGAAAGCATTGGATCTCCTGGACAGGAGCTACAGATGATTGTGAGCAGCCTTTTGGGTGTTGGGAATAAAACCTGGGTTCTTTGGAAAGGCAGCAAGGGCTTTGACCATTGATCCGTCTCTCCAGACCCAGGTGAGTGCTTATGTAGGAATAGGACACAGACACTGAGCAGAGGTTGGATGTGGGACTTAACTGATTGGGTAGTATATGTGACAGAAGCCTATTTCCATGTTTAAATGGGCTCTTCCAGTACTGAGTTAGGAGGAACAATGGTGGGGGTCAGTGTAGAAAGTAGGAGAACCAAATTACTACTTTCTGAAGTCACATCAGAAAATGTGAAGATCTTTCTTGATTAACACTGTTTTAAATCAAGCATAAGAAAGAGCCTGAGGCTGTGGCTCAGTTTCTACAGTGCTTGTCGAACTAAGTCCTATATCCTACTCCCTAGCCCCACGTACATCATCCATGGCATCCCACCTGGAATCCTAGCATGGCATCCCACCTGGAATCCTAGCATGGCATCCCACCTGAAATCCTAGCATGGCATCCCACCTGGAATCCTAGCATGGTATCCTACATGGAATCCTAGCACTCTGGAGGTAGAAGAAGAGGATCAGAAATTCAAGATTATCCTGTGCTAAACAGCAAGTTTGAGGTTAGCCTGGGACACATGATATACTGTCTCAATAACAAACAACAACAAAAACCTCCCACAGACTAAGAACTAGAGGAGAGATGGCCCAGTGGGTACAAGCTCTTGCCTTGGGTACAAGAGTGGCCGGATGTGACTCAGAGAACCCAGGTAAAGGTGGAAGTAGAGGATGGACTCCACAAAATTATCCTCTGATCTCCACAGGGTACCACACATGCACTCCTTCCCTTAATAATAATCCATCGGGACAAATAATAAAAAAAGAACTACAAGACTGAAAAGCAACCCAACCTCTTCCTCTGTTGTTCTCAACCTGCTACTCCCTTGCCTGGGAATTTTGCCACCCTCCCCTACCCAGGCTGCATTGTGCTTTTCTTCCACTTTGCAGCAAGGGATCCACATAACCTAGATGTGTCTCTCTCTCTCTCTTTTTGTTTTTGTTTTTGTTTTCCGAGACAGGGTTTCTCTGTGTAGCTTTGCATCTTTCCTGGAACTCACTTGGTAGCCCAGGTTGGCCTCGAACTCACAGAGATCCACCTGGTTCTGCCTCTCGAGTGCTGGGATTAAGGTGTGTGCCACCACCGCCCGGCTAGATGTGTCTCTTTAGGAGTGGAGCACTTGTATCAAGGAAGACAAACTGTGTCAGTGAACACAGAGGCAAATGCAAGGCTGGAGAGTTCTGGAAGTGGTTCTGGAACACTGAGTAACATGAAGAACGGACTCAGGAAGCAAGATCTATGTAGCCATCCAGTATCTCACCCTTGTTATAGAGGCACAAAACACGACTAATACTCGGTATCTAAAGAAAACCTGCAGAATATGGTACCTTACTCTGCTGCCCTCTGAGAATAATTCTTTTTGAGACAGGGTGTTCTAGTCTGCTTTCTTTTGCTGAGACTAATACTGTCACCGAAAACAACCTGGGGGAGGAAAAGGGCTTCTTTGGCTTGCAGTTGTAGGTTACAGTCCATAAGAGGAAATCAAGGCAGAGACTCAAGCAGGAACCCGGAAGCAGAAGCCATGAAAGGACACTGCTACCTCGCTTCCTCCCTCTGGCTCACTCAGCGACCTTCCTCATACAGCCCAGGAGCCCTACCCTGCGATGGCACCACCCATAGAGGACTACGTCATTTGATATCAATCAGCAATCCAGAAAATGTCCCACAGATGTGCTCACAGGCCAAACCTTAATTCAGGTTCTCTTTCCCCGGGCAATTCCTCAGTTAAGGGTTTCTCCTTCCTAGGTGTGTCAAGTTGACAACCAAGATTAGTCATGACACAGTCTCACTCTGCAGCCTGGACTAACCTGGACTTGCTATGTAGACCAGTCTGGCCTTGAACCCAAAGAGATCCACGTGTTTCTACCTCCTAAGAGCTGGGGTTAAAGGGATGTACCACTATGCTCAGCCTGCTTTCTTGCCTCTAAACTAGTGGTTCTCAACCTCCCTAGTGCTGTGGCCCTTAAATACAGTTCCTTGTGCTGTTGTGACCTCCAACCATAAAATTATTTTGTTACTACTTCATAACTGTAGTCTTGCTACTAGTATGAATCGTAATATAAATATCTGATATATGACCTCTGTGGGGGTCATGACCCACAGGTTGAGAACCTCTGTTCTAAAAGTTATGATGTAGTGTAGATTTTGCCAAGTCTAATGTCAAGAGTACAGGATAGGGGTGGGGAAAGAAAAAAGAATATGGGTGGGGAGAGAGAGAGAGAGAGACAGACAGCACACACACACACACACACACACACACACACACACACACACACACACACAGAGACAGAGAAAGACAGTGAGACACACAGAGAGATCCACTACAGACAAGTAGATAGGTAGATATAGAGGTAGAGAATTAGTACATTGACTGATATGTAAAAGGGGTTCAGAAAAATTAAGACAGAAGGTCTAAGACCTATATTAAGATCACATTTGAAACTTCCCCAAAATTGCCCTAGCCTTTGTCAACCTAAGAACCATTTAAGCAAATGTTCAGGGCTCTTAATTATTCCAAATGGTCACAGATGCAGGAGTACAGCTATTCACAGAAATCCTAGGAGAGATTGCTGCCCTAGAAAGACACGTCTCTTGGCCTCAGCTGCACCAAGGAAAGCCATCAGGAAATTTAAATAGAACTACAGAGATCCATCCAGTCACATGAGAACAGAGGCAAGGTCAGAAGATCGTTTAGGCAAACAAGGGCACAGCTCCCCGCCACCTGGGATCATCTGGAGCAATCGGGTGCAGGTTAGGAACTGTACCAGAGTGAGCAATGCCCATTTACAGGCCAGCCAGGCAGGACACGCAAGCACAGACAGCATAGTTAAGCATTACTGAAGAGGCTCCGCTTGCCTCCCTGTGGATCTGCATTCAAACCACAAGAGGAGGGGCTAATGCCCTTTGTGAAAGAGGACAAGATACAATGTAACATCAGAGGTGCAAAGGTTGCTACTTTAAAGTTTTCCTGGCTTTGGGGGAGAGCGCAGGTATGTCCTGCCACAGGCATCCACAACAAAGGGGATTATCTGTGTCAACAGTGGGAATAATGGACTGATTTCCTCCCCATCCTAAGTCAGGGATGAAGTCATTTAATTTTCATAGCAACTTCACGAGGTTGGTAAGATTGCCCACTCATTTTTCAAGTGAGGAAACTGAGGCCCAGGAAAGTCCAACAAATGAAGGGAGAGATTTAAGGCTGAAACCGAGACTGGCTCTAAGTCTGTCTTTGCTTTCCTGTCTCCTCAAGGACAGGAACACACAGGAGATACGGGGCCCATTAAAGATGGACACCATTTCCTAAAACACACAGACACAATACTCCACTTCCTCCCTCCAGTTAAACATTAATAAACGGGCATGCCCTGTCTGTGGTTAGCAGTGTCTGGGGCATTTCATCTGACAGATGGACGGAACTGAACTTCATCAGAGCTTTACTCTGGACAAATATAAACTTGTATGGACTGAGTAAAACAGAGCCTGTGATGGAAGCCACTGACTGACTTTCAGGCCACTTCAACCGCAGCAACTCTAGCCAATAAAAGTGCAGCAGTGGTCTAGCTAAAGAAGAGCAGGGAGAACTGAGCAGTGGTGGCGCACACCTTTAATCCCAGCACTCGGGAGGCAGAGCCAGGCGGATCTCTGTGAGTTCAAGGCCAGCCTGGGCTACTAAGTGAGTTCCAGAAAAGGCGCAATGCTACACAGAGAAACCCTGTCTCGAAAAACAAACAAACAAACAAACAAACAAACAAACAAAAAGAGCAGGGAGGGATTTTCACTTCCAGAGGCTTCTGGAAATTGCAGCCAAACTGCAGCTGTGGTTGGTGCGATGGCTTTAAGGGAACATCCACTACAGGAAGGAAGAGTTAGATACATTTCAAATCAGGAGAGTCCAGGTAGTGATGCCCACTCGTGGTACTGGTGCAGCACAAGGTGTATTTTCTCAAAGAAGCTCAGTCATCACCTTCGGAAGCATTAGTAGCCTCAGGGCTGAGGTACTAAATAATAAATAAATTTACTATAAAAATGACTTATAGTAAAAATGGCTCCTGGATACTTGCTCCAGGCGTCTCCTCATTTCTCTGGCCATTTCACTCTAATCTTTCAGCACCGTACAAATGGCAGATCTGAACAGGAACAATTACCAGAATGGATATTCAGAGCATTTTCCCTGCGAGGGGTATGGTGTGTGTGTGTGTGTGTGTGTGTGTGTGTGTGTGTGTGTGTGTGTGAATTTCAGGTAACTTCCCTGATTTGAACAACTCTTCGTGTGAAAAATCTTTGCTGTGAGCAGTCTGAGGCTCTGGGAGTGGGGAAGCATCCTTCCAGGGCCACAGTTCAGGTCAAACACACCCAGCTAAGTCCTGTCCCCAGACTGAACTGGGAAGAGGGACACTTGACTTTGGACTTTCGCCACCAGCCTTTTCCTGGTCTGACACAGAACAGTGTTGGATTCCCAAGAAGAGGTTACAACAGAGATCAGGCTGACTGTGGAGGTTGCTTCTTTTGGCGGTGACAAAGTACTGGCAAACGCCACTTAAGGGCTTATTTTGGCTTGGGTTTCAAAGTACAGCCGGTCATAGTAGGGGAGGTAGGCAGGAGCAGGGTCAGGCAGTTGGTTACCTTGTATCCATGAAAAGTGTGAGGCAGTTGGTCACCTTGTATCCATGAAAAGTGTGAGGCAGTTGGTTACCTTGTATCCATGAAAAATGTGAGGCAGTTGGTTACCTTGTATCCATGAAAAGTGCGAGGCAGTTGGTTACCTTGTATCCATGAAAAGTGCGAGGCAGTTGGTTACCTTGTATCCATAATCAGGAAGCAAAGAGATAGAGAAATGCTTCTCCTCAGATCACTTTTTTCTTTTTACTCCGTCTGGGATGTCAGCCCATGGAATAGCACTGCCAACATTTGGGTGGATATTCCCACACCAATTATCATAGCATAGAAAGTACCTCACAGAGATCCCTAGAGGCTTGTCTCTTAGGTGACTCTAAATCCTGCCAGATTGACCACCGCGGTTACATTGGTTAAATTATGGCCTCCACAGCAGAACCACCTTCCTTCTAAGCCCAGCTCCATGACACAGTGGTCAGTTCATCTGTAGCCTTAGTTTCTTAGCTATAAAATGGTCATAACAATAAAATCTACCTGCAAAGGCTACTACAGGGTTAATGGGGGTCACTGTACAGAAGGTGCTTAGTCGCAGGAGGTGTCAGACATTATTATTGATTGGGTTTTTTGTTTTTGTTTGTTTTGGAGACAGGGTTTCTCTGTGTAGTTTTGGTGCCTGTCCTGGATCTCGGACTGTAGACCAGGCTGACCTCGAACTCACAGAGATCTGCCTGGCTCTTGGACATTATTATTGAAGTGTCAGGTATATAGTTCTGGGCAAATCACATCTCATCTCAGCAGCGACGGCAACCTCGGTGGCTCAAGGGAGGTGCTTTGTGCTCAGTTCACCCAGAGTTGTATCAAAAGCCACTGCCTGTCTGCTGCAATTTGGTGAGAAAAGTGACGAGTGTTTTAGAGACCCATTTTTAAAATACCTCTGTCTGGGCCAGCGATTGCGTCTCATCAAGCTTGACAAGATGAGCTTGATCCCTGTGCCTTACTTACATGGGAGAAAGAGAGAAGTCACTCCTGAGCTCCACATGGCACTCCACATGGTTCCATGGCACACACACACACACACACTCGCGCGCGTGTGCGCACATGCACATGTGTATACATAAAATGTAATAATAAAATATCACTCTATGTGTTCCCTTCAAAATGGAGGAGGGACAGGAAGAGTCCATTTGCTTTTTTCTGTGGGACCAGAAAGCCCTGTGGGGGTTTCCTTTCTGATAACGAGAGCAGGTTTTTTTCCCCCTCCACAGGGCCCTCTTTCTTTCCCCTGAACCAGAAGGGAAGCTCCCCTTTCTCTTCTCAGTCCTGGGCAAGAACAACGTTCCATTGACGGAGTGAATGGAGCGTTTCTTACCCCAGACTCTTCCTGTTGCGGAGGCAGGGGCTTTTTCTTTCCCTTGGCTGCCACAGACTGTGATTCCAGTTCTGTACTGGCCAACAGGGCAGCCTGGGAGTCTCGATTCTGGCAGAGACTGACAGAGAAGGAAGGCTGCTTGGTGCAGAGTCTGCAGGACAGCTCATGCTGGACGTCGTTTCTCAGATGTGAAACCCTGAGGACTGTCCTTCCTTCAGCTACCCAGGACTGATCTGACCAACCCGGGCAATCTGTTCCTTTCACTGTGTATTTCTTTTGGCAACTGAGTTATCTGGTCTGTTTGACTATACATGGGATACAACATCCCCCCTCACCCCCTCAGTCCCCCACCCACTCCCACCCCCTCCATGAGACACTATGTCTTGTTCCCTATCTGGCAAATAGCCACTGCTCAGTACATAGGCACTGACTGGAGGCTGGGAGCTACTTCTGGTTTTCCTTGAAGATCTAGGGACTGCTCCTCTGATAGGTGACTAATGAAGCCAGAGGAGATGGCTTTGGGTTTCTGGAATGGCCTTCGTTGGGGTCCGTTAACCAACTGGAGTATCGTTTATGGCCCGGCAAAGTAAGAAACACAAAGGTCATGACCAGGTCCATGAAGTCTCTGAGCATGCTGAATGGTGAGGGGAAGTTTAAAATGAGTTCAGAAAAGAGAGTTCAAGGAGACGCAACAGAGCAGGTCTTCAGCAGCGGGGACCGGAAGACCTTAGTGTGCAGGCATGGCCGGGAGACAGACACTGGCGACAGAGAGGCAGCCGCCAGTTGACCACCTGTCAGCGTTGGTGGCGAGGAGCTCACATCGTTTGGGTATCTGGTTTTGACACTCTGGGTGCTGTCTGTCCAGCACCCAGAAAACACCCTATTTCCAGGAAGCGCACATGACTGCTGGTTCTTAGTAAATTCTTCCTCCCTCCTCCCCGCTCTAGCTCACTGCTTTTCGAAAATAGAAAAAGTAAGGCAGGAAGCAATGTAAAAAATAATCAAACCACAGCTGAAGGAAGGCACTCTCAAAAGAAGAAGAGGGGGAAATATCACGTTGAATCTTCTTCCGTGGTTCTTTATGCTTGAGTGACTATTCACCATGTGAAACCCATAGGGGGCGGGGCTAGAGGAGTTTGTGGGGCCTCACATTAACGTTTCCTTTGCATTACTTATACATGGACCATGTATAAGATTCATATTGACTCCTTGGCCAAAAGCAGGAAAAAGTTGTGCCACAGGGAGGGAAAAATGTTCATCAAAAGGGAAAACCCACAGCTCTGGTTTCCCTACACTATACATTCTTGCTCTCAGCTAACTCCTGCCTATTTACAGAGTCAGCCTCAGTTACCAGAGGAGCCCGGGGTGAAGGGAAATCAGAAGCCTAAGGGAATGAAGCTCTCCAGCATTCAACCAAAGCTCTCCAACATTCAGCCCAAATGGAGTGCTTGGGGAAAAGGCCTCTTAAGCCTCTAGGCTATAAATTTTAAGGCTAGGCAAGACAATGAGGACTCGGAAGTGATAGGGTGAAGGTAGGTAACCACAGAGAGAACTCATGCATGCTTACCTTACAGTGGTTTTTTGTTTTGTTTTGTTTTGTTTTGTTTTGTTTTGTTTTGTTTTGTTTGAGGTTCTGAAAAAAAGTCAGACCGGATCCTCAAAATAGAGATTATCTTTAATTACACTGTCATGCATTTAATCTGCAATGTCCCCCCCCCCCAGACTCATGTTTTCGAATGCTTTGTGCACAGTAGGCGGCATATTTATTGATTATTTCTTGTGGTACCCAGGCACATTGGTTGCTTTTTGGTTGCTGTGATAAACACCATGACCATGGCAATTTACCACAGAAAGGGGTTATTTGAGCTTACGGTTCCCGAGGGGAGGGAGTCCAGGATGGCAGGCAGGCAGGGCAGCAAGTGGCAGGTATGGTAGCAGAAGCAGGATGCTGAGTGCTCACAACACTTACTATAAGCAAGAGGCAGAGAAAGCAAACAGGAAGTGTGGCGAGTCTATACATACCTAAAGTCCACCCCCATTGACATGCTTCCTCCAGCAAGGCTCCCTGTCCCAAAGTTTCCACACAGTTCTAAACAGCACCACCAAATGGGGATCGAGTGTTGAAATATCCAAGCCTATGCTGGACACTCTTATTCAAACCACTATGCCAGGGTTGAACCCAGGACCTTGAGTGTATTTGGCAAGTGAAGTACCTCTTGTCTATTTCCCTGCCATCAAAAATATAAATAAAAACACAAAACACAAAACACAAAACAAAACAAACAAAAGACTTTGAGATAGATTCTCACTAAGTTGCCAAGGCAGGCCTTGAATTTGCCATCCTCTTGCCTCGGTTTCCTGAGTGGTTGGAAATACAAGGCTATGGCACTATTGCTGTTAGGGCCACATTAATTATCTCTATACCATTCCGAGTTTAGTAGAGGTGGTGTAGAAGCCAGCATCCATGGCATTATTTTGAAGGCCCTGGCATCCTTTCACAAGGTTGGGGTGGGATGTGGTGGGCAGAAGTTGGTCTCTAGGCTTCTGAATATCTGGCCCTGTTTCCAGCTCGCTGTTCTCTGTTCCCTGATCTGTGCCATGTGAACAAGCCTCTACTACACACCCCTCATCCAGTGAACACAGCCATGCCTTCCCTGCCTTGGTAGATTGACATGATCCCCAAACCAGGGGCCAAAATAAGCCCTTCGCCCTTTAAGTTGTCTCTGTCACGTATGTATATGGTCACAGTAGTGCAACAATAAGTAAGATAAGACTTAGACCCAGGAAAGCAAAGTAAGGCAATTCACTAAGTCCAAGCTGCTAAAAATATGCACTCACAGAACACTGTAGGTAGCAAGGAGGGCCAAGGGGACGGGCTCGTGTCTGGCAACGTCTTTGTGTTTTATCAATGGATCTCTGTGACACTGTGGAAACAGATACAGTCAGAGGTCTGAAGCATGGTTGTCCATGAAGGGGAAGCCCTCTTCTTTCCATTCAAAAGCTCCAAGGGCTGAAACTGCCACCAGACAAATGGTGAGATTCGCTATTGCTGATCCTGCGTTTGTCTCAAAGAACCACCTCTGGGCCTGGCCTACAGAGTGGAGGGCAGGGCAGTTGAGGATGAGTTGGCAGCTGGCTTCTGGCTCTGTGGGGCCTCTCCAAACATCAGAGTTTGTTCAGGACATTTTCTCTGACTCACCCCTGGTGATAAGACATGCAAGGGCCTTGAAGCAAGCTAGTCAGCATTCAAGGTTTAGTTGGTTTTTTTTTTTTTTCCATTGGGGGTTTGATTTCAGAATTTGCAAGTTCCTCAATAAAAACCACTCTAGCTTTAGCAGAACCGTTGCCATTCTGGGAGCCAAAACAGCCAAGACAACGACAAACAGAATGCTGAACCCTGCTGCCTGGGACTGAGGAGAGCTTTACTATTTGGCAGTCAGTGGGTAGTTGCACTTACTTATTCCCTCAAAGAACATTTATTGAGCCCTTTCTAAGTGCCATGCCTGTGTGAGGTGCTGGAGAAATAATGCAGTTCTGGGAGCGTGTGTGTGTGTGTGTGTGTGTGTGTGTGTGTGTGTGTGTGTGTGTATTTGGGGATGTGTGTCTCAAAAACAACAAGATCTGAGCTGGACATGATGGATGTGATGGGAGAAAGAGATATTAGCCACCTTTTGGAAGTGAAAACAATCGTATGTGGAAAGGCCCTTTGGGAGGAGGGGGCACATATAAAACTGAGAAACAGGGGCTGGAGAGCAATGGGGGAGACTTCAGGCGGTACCCAGAGCATGTGGGGCTGGGCCAGAGAGACGTAACTTGGTAGACAAGGAGCCCCTTGGGAGGTTGGGCTTGTAGCTTGTTAGTACAGTACTGTCTCGCATGCAGAAGGCACTGGGTTCAATTCCTAGTACAGCATAAAATTGAGCCTCGTGGCACAAGTTTGTAATCCCACTCTGGGCAGGTGGAGGTGGGAGGACCAAAATTAAGGTCATCCTAGATTACATAGTCAGTTTCAGGCCAGTCTGGGCTGCAGAAAAGAAGAAGCCCCCCCTGGCTTTTCATCTTAAAAGCAACATGAAATCACTGAAGGACTGAACGCTGGGCCAGGGGAGCTGTCTGTGGGGGATGCCTGAATTCCATTTGCATTTTGAAAAGATTATTCTGGCCTCAAGAGCTAACATCTTTTAAGGTAATTTCTGCTCAGCAAATCCAATAAGCACAGTGTGGTGGTGCCGGTGGAAGTGGAAGCTGGTCCCTGGCAGCCAGATCTGGGTTCAAATCCTGACTGCATGCCTCACTGCTCATGTGGCCTTAGACAAAACAGCCTTTCAAAGCTTTGGTTTCCTTGTCCATAAAATAAGATAATAATATCTTTGGTGTTCTTGAGAGGGTTAAAGGAATGACAATAAACAAAGCCTTCCTACAAGTGATTCTCTGAAGTGGAAATTGATGTTGATCATATATATTACCTAACATTCAGTGGGCCGGTTGTTCTTAGACAAGACACCTTGGACTTCACATGAATTTCAGCTGGCTGGACATCTATCCTTTGGAAATCATCACTCCTGCCTCTTTAACAACAAACCTGCAACACATACAACCACTCATTTAACTAGCTATATTAGCTGTTGCTATCCACCCTTCCTACTATGGTCTTTGTCAGATGAGACACCCCAGAAGGCCGACAAATAACAAGTGAGCCCTGCACGCATAGAAGCCGAAAGCTGTGGGCAGGCGGGGTGTGCGTGGGGTGGGGAGGTGGGGGTGGGAGTGAGGGGGGTGGGAGGTGGAGGCATGGGAAGGTTTGCTAGTAATAAGAGACTATGGCAGTGTCCTCTAGTTAGAATGGGGTCAACATTTTTTGTTCTGTTCTGATAGCCTTGTACTCTGCATGCCATCATCTTTTGGTCAGTCCAGGCTCTTGCCAAAACACAATTCAGTTGCTCCTAAGTCTAGGTGTTGCCAAAATACACAAGAGCCTACTCAGAGTCTCTCACTGTCCAATGGTTAGATGGTGTCAGCAACGGTGATGTGTAATGGATCACACATAAATATCTTGATTTTTGACTTATATATATAATGGTACTTAAAAACTGTGATCACTGTGAGGAGGTGAAATGAATCCAATAGAGGACCTTGGAAATCTGAGAGTAAAGGCAAGGAAAGAAACATTTATTGTGTCTTTCTGACATGCAATTAGTAGATGTGGGGAAGTTTTTTCTTATTGATTGATTGAAGCATCATCTCATCATGCAGTTCTAGCTGGCCTGGAACTTGCCAGTCTACATGCCACCACGTCTGGAGAGGTGAACAGGTAGTATATCTCCTACTGTCTCCTTCGGCTCACATTCTCTCTCTTTTTTTCTAGTCTCTCACTGTCTGTGGCATTTAACATACCCCTCATTCTCTCACTGGGCTGGTCTTGACCTCACAGAGACCCACCTGCTTCAGGCTCCTGAGTGCTGGGATTAAAGGGATGCATCCCAGTGCCTGGCTTTGTCTTTTGACCATTTTAACAGAAATATTTCAGCTAAAAAAAAAAAAAATGAAGACATGGGAATGACAGAACCAGAATACCATTATTTTGTAATTGTCAATGATTGTAGGCATCAACTGTCAGTGACTGCTAACATGAAAAGACACCCCCATTATGCACCTCCTAATGGAAAAACATAATGCTCTTGCCTAAACTGAACCGGGTACAAATTAGATCTAACCTCCTATTTGTACAAAAGAGAGAATGAGGTGTATGTATGTTAAATGACACAGTGAGAGACTGTGGGAAAAAAAGAGAGAGAATGTGAGCAGAAGGAGACAGTAGGAGACATACTACCTGTTCACCTCTCCAGAGGTGGTGGCATCTGGAGAATGGAGCTGATACATGACGCAGACTGCAGTCTCATGCAATAGTCAACTTTATTCAGAGTATCAGACAATTTACACGCTGAAGGTTAAGAAGAGTCACATGAAGCCGGGTGTGGTGGCGCACGCCTTGAATCCCAACACCCAGGAGGCAGAGGCAGGCGGATCTCTGTGAGTTCAAGGCCAGCCTGGTCTACAGAGTGAGTTCCAGGACAGCCAAAGATACACAGAGAAACCCTGTCTTGAAAAAAACAAACACAAACAAGCAAACAAACAAACAGTCATATGAATAAAGTGTCCAGTCACAAGGGCAAGCATGGGGTGGACAAGCCTCAAGTGGTGAAAATGTTTTTCCATAGAGGCACATGAACAAATAACCATAGCCATTTGTAACGGGAGTAATGGAAGTAAACTCACTCCTATAAGCTACACCTGGGAAGAGCACGGAAATACATTCCAAGAACAATTCTGTGTTTTTAAAGAACCTTAAGTCACAGGACTCTTGTCCTGGTTTCTTACAAGCACTCAGAAATCTCATAACGACTCCAATCTTGGACCGTGCTCCGATACTACCTAACTACAATTGTACACTAAGGAGCCAGGGAAAGTATAAAAACTCTAAAAAAATTGCTGATATTAGCGCTAACTTCAAGAGTGGTGGGACATTTGATGGTTTTCAAGAATTTACTCCTAACTTTCTATGTGTGCGAGTTGTACTGTAGTTACAGGAAGCGGGAGTGGGGGATGGAGGGTGGGGGTGGGGGGGGTAGTGTCTCACTTTTCCAGGGCTTAGGGATCTAACCCAGGGCCTGCCTATACATTGTAAGCACCCTGACATCGAGCTACATTCTCAGTCCTGAAATTATTTTTTTTCAGTGATATAAGTGGATGGGTTTTAAGATAAATGATATAATAGCTACAGTTTACTTTAAATTAGGAAAGGGGACAGAGATTGGCTAAGGGTGTCAAAAAAGCTGATAGTTGCTGAAGGTGAACCAGGGGCTCGGGGCTGTTTAATATTTTTCATAAAGGAACCGGTTCAGAAACACATTAGTCAACCCATCTGGCCCCTTCTTTTAATAATCCAAGTATTTACTATTATTAATAATGTTATGTTAACCTGTGGGTTCCCTGGACTGACTCAGCATTTTCAGCTAAAAAAACTTGAATTCTCCTTCTGTGAAAACTACCCCATCTGTGCTGAAGGCAAAGAGAATTTTGTAACTCAGCTCTCTGGGTCTCTCCCCATACTCCTTTAAAAAGAGATGAAGGCACAGGTTTCTCATACCTTAGGGCAGTGGTTCTCAACCTTCCTAATGCTGCGTGCGACCCTTCAGTACAGTTCCTCATGTTGTCGACATACCCCAACAATTATTTTTGATGCTATTTCATAAGTGTAATTTGCTACTGTTATGCAGCGCAATGTAAAAATGTGTTTTCCGATGTCCTTAGGTGACCCTTCTGAAAGGGTCTTTGGATGCCCAAAGGGTCAAGACCCACAGGTTGAGAAACACTGCCTTAGGCGCTGGCCGTGATTTTCTGGGGAGATGGGGTGGGGTGGGGGTGGGGGTGCAGTTGGACAGATTTGGAACTCGGGCTTCGGCAGGTGAATACCGGAGTAAATTTAGCCCAGGGCACCATACTCCCAATTGGTGGCATGCAAACACCAATCATGCTTAGCTCAAAGCTCAGCCATGAAGATCGACTGATATGTGCCAAACATTTCATTCATTCCACAAACAAGGAGCTCCGAGTCTCGCTTCTGGGAGGCCTATGAGCGGAGCAGTAAAGAAAATACAAGGGGTAGACCATTCGGAGCCTGAAGGGAGAGTCCAGAGCAGGCGGGGAACAGAACTTGAATGACCGCAGCTATGAAATACAACATACTAGTTTGAAAGAGGGCAGCTCTCAGGGAGCTGAGCTGCAACCTTAGGGACTGATCTGTGTCAGCCTGGCTGGGGAGCTGGTGGGACCTCATGTGACCAACGTGAAATTGCTTGCTAGGGGTGATCTGGCTTTGCCCAAGCGGGAGCAGTTCCCACTTCTCTCAGCCTCCCTGGACATCTGGTAATGTGTAAGGATTTTTGGTTGCCGTACTTTGGAAAGAGAGGGGCCACGTGGTCATGGCATTTAGTGGCTAGAGGCCAGGCATGCTTCCCTTGCAAACCATGCCTTACCTAGGACAGCCCCGACGCCAAAACTAAACTCTTCCAAAACGCCAGGAGCGGTGAAGTCGATAAACCTTGCTGGCTACACAGAGAACAGCAAGGGCAGGGATGAAAAAGAAGTTAAGCTGTGCCAGAGGGAACGAACCTAAGTCGAGAGCGGCTGAGTTGAAGGAAGCGCAAGAAGTCGACCCAGCCTAGTCTCTGCTAGCGAGGAATTTGGGGGTGTTACCCCTAAAGCGGCGAGCAGCTCTGGGAAACGTCTCTGCCGGGGAGGAGGATAGCCGAGCGGCGAGGCGCTGAGCACGTACAGGCACCCAGGGAGGATAAGGTCTGTAACTTATTGTCACTTAGGGTGCCTTCCCTACCCCGCCCAGCTTCGTTCGACCCCTGTGGCCGCAGCGTGGCCCGCAGTGACTCCTCCCGGACAGCAGAGGGCGCCGGCTCGCACTTGGCCGCCGGCCGCCCGAGGCGGGCCTCCCTCTTGCCGTTCCCCCCTCCCCACCCCCCCACCCCCCCGCCTCGTCTTTTTCCCCTTAGGAGAAGTCGGGAAGGTGGCGGCGGCGGCGGCGGTGGCGGTTGTCCCGGCCGGCCGGTTGGTGTGACCGGTCGGCGCGCGCTGCGCAGCGTCCGCGCTTCGTCCAGCCGGGCGGGACCGAGCCGCAGGCCGAGGCCGGAGCCGCCGGAGCCCGCGCGGACGGGCGGGCGGGCGGAGGGAGGGCGGGCGGCGGCGGCGGCGGCGGCGGCCAGGGCGGCCCGTGGGAGGGAGCGCGGGGCCCCCGGCAGCGCCGCCGGCTCCCCGGCCCTGCCGGCCTCCTCGGTCGGAGCCGCGGCCATGGCGGCCAGCGCGAAGCGGAAGCAGGAGGAGAAGCACCTGAAGATGCTGCGGGACATGACGGGGCTGCCGCACAACCGCAAGTGCTTCGACTGCGACCAGCGCGGCCCCACCTACGTGAACATGACGGTCGGCTCGTTCGTGTGCACCTCCTGCTCCGGCAGCCTGTGAGTGCGGGTCGGGCGCGGTGGGGGGCGAGGGGGACGACGACGACGACGGGGTACCGGGCCGGGACGGCGGGGCCCCACTGGGATACGGCCTGGGACCCTAGGACTCGGGCTCCATCCAGGATGCTCTTGGGCTTTTGGGCCGGGCGAGGGTCCAACCTTGGGGTGGCCGGCGTGGGTGGGGCGTGGGTGGGGTCGGGGTCAGCGAGCGGCCGGCCCGGCGGAGCATCCCGTCTTCCCGCCGCACAGCGGGCGTGGCCCGGCCTCGGGGGGGGGTGTTGGGGAGGGGGGGAGCGCAGGCCGGGAGCAGCCCCAAGAGGGCCGTCCGGGGGGGTGGGGGAGGCTTTTGTGCGCCCCGCAGCTCCGCGGTTTGGAACCCGGCATCTGCCGGACGCCGCGGAGCCGGTGGGAGGGGAGAGAGCCGGGACGCCCAGACTTGGGGATCTTTCTGCGGCCCACAGCACCTAGGTAACTGGGACGTGGTGGTGGTGGTGGTGGGGGTGGGGGGGGAGCGGCGTTAAAACGACTTGATGTTTGAGACGTGAATCCCAGGAGAAAAGTTCTCCCTCGAGGATGGATTGCGTGAGGGGGAGGCAGCCCAAGCACGAGGGTTGTGTGGCTGCATGGCTCCCGAGTGTTCTCTGAGTTGGGGAAAGTTTTACTGGAAATGGGGTATCAGGAGTTCGATGAGATTTCTGGATCGGCACCCAAGTGTCCTGGCTGTGTGGAGAAATGGGGACAGGGAAGACAATATCGAGAAAGAAGATGGGGATGGGCGCCTGAAATTACTCAGATGGCTTGTGCCTGGGCTTCTCTGTTTAAGCTGTGTTTTGATGGGAATTTTTGTTCCTGTGAAATTTCATTTGGAAAGACTGCAGGTAATTCTGGAACTGATTAGATGCTCTTGTACGCTAGCATCTTGAATTCAATATATGCTATTAATGAGCTTGTAGTTAATATTCCTTGGGCCTATAAAAATATTACCGTGAGTGTGTGTGTGTCTGTGTCTGTCTGTCTGTGTGTCTGTCTGTGTGGGCCGTGAGTTTATATATTTGGGTTCACTTTTACCGGCTGAGCCTTTTTGCCGGCCCTCCCCACATTTTTGTTTTGTTTTATTTTTTTTGAGACAGGGTTTCTGTATGTAGTTTTGGTGCCTGACCTGGATCTTGCTCTGTAGACCAGGCTGGCCTCGAACTCACAGAGATCCACCTGGCTCTGCTTCTCGAGTGCTGGAATTAAAGGCGTGTGCCCCACATTTTTTATTATGAGATTAGTAACAAAGTACATCACACGTGGGAAAATGAATTAATAAAAAGTTGGAAAATGTTGGACATGGCCAATAGTCCGGTATTGGCTCTTATTTCCCCAGTTTTAAATTTGCGCAAGGAGGCGTCCTCGGTTCCATGAGCATTACATTATTTTGGGTGGTACTTACTAGGTTTTGTATGAAGCTTTAGGGTGTAGTGATAGATGGTGCGATGGCCTTAGTCTCTTGGCATTTACGTTCTAATGGAGAAAATGGGAAAGCATTAAGAAAAGTGACTGGATGCTGTGCTGAACTTGCGTGTGGGATGGTAAGAGAGCCCCAAAGGTAACTTTCAGGTTTGTGGTTAGGGAAGCACTCAGAGTTTGCCACAGCTGCATAGCAGCAAGTAGGAGATAGTATGTGTGGTTCATGGTTTTCGCTTATAAATGAGATAGAATTAGAACATTACAGTCACTTATGCTATGTAACTTCAGTTCCAACCTTAAACTAATAGTCCAATTTATTTAAATTGTACTTTACTTTTAATATATGTTTAAGAAGTATGTCCTGCGTCTTCCAAACACGAGGTCCTTTGATTCATTTGAGCCTTTCTTTGGGTTGGGAGACATGCATGTTTACATTTGTATAATTTATTTATTGATTGATTATTTTGAGACAGGGTTCTCTGTGTAGTTTTGGTGTCTGTCCTGGATCTCACTCTGTAGACCAGTCTGGCCTTGAACTCACAGAGATCCACCTGCCTCTGCCTCCTAAGTGCTGGGATTAAAGACATTTGTCACCATCACCAGGTGTATTGGTATAATTTGTTAAGTTACACTTGTTTATATTGTTTGCACATGTGCATACATGCATTTGTATGCACCATAACACTTGTGTGGCTTGGATGCTGTTCAATGATGGCTTGAGGGAGTCAGCTTTCTCCTTTTATCATGTGGATCCTGGAGTTTGAACTAGGTCATTAGGCTTGGTGGCAAGTGCCACTGACCTGTCTCTGGGCTCCCAGTATAATTTTTATTTTAAGGGATTTTTTTTTTTTTCTCACATGAGTGTGTTACCTTTGGAATATATGAAGGTTGGTTTGGAGACTTCACAGAAGAGTTGATGTCTGAGGGAAGATCTTCAAAGACAAGTTCCAGGTAGCAGCAGCTTTCCTGTAGTGGAAGAGAGGAGTACTTACCGAGCTGTGACACTGCTTTTCATTTTGCCTCTAAAAGCCATGTAATTAATACTGAAAATATCCACTCAGCAGTTTCTCATATATGAAATAGTGAGAATAAAAGTTTCTATTGCAAATTGGTTTTCCATACTCAAGAGATAGAACCTCATACAATGTCTGGTACATGCCCAGTAGGTGTTACTAACAAAAGGGATCAGAAACAGAAAGTTAGACACTGATAGGAGAAGCGCCTTAGTCAGAGTCTGTCAGATCCAAGTTTTGGGCTGTAACCTGAAAACTGACTCAAAAATATGAAGGCAATTTGCTGATTGGGTTTAAATGATATTTTATCCCCTCATCTGAAAAGATGGTTGCCTCAGCTCCTGGAACCACAAACTGCACTGGAGTCCAGGTGGGTCAGCCAGTCACTAGCTACCTTGAGCTAGTGCCCTCTGCATGCTCCCGCCTCAGATTCTTGTAAAGAAATTGTGATGCTGCAGCTGTAGCATTTGGAGAAACTAGCTCCTGAGGATGTTTATCTTTGAAAAGCCACACAATGCTGGAAAAACAATTAGGAAGAATGGAATAATAATTATGTATTTCTTAGGTAGATGATATGATATAATGTACATGTTGGCTTGGATCCATCCCTTGGCTTCAGATTTTAAATTTGTGATGGCAGATTTTGTGTGTGTGCTCATGGCTGTTAAATGGGAGTAGTACATGCACTGTATTAACTTATTGAACACCTATTGTACTTGAGAAGAGGGCTAAGCAGTGGAGGTGCAAGTATGAAATAAGGCACGTTGGCTGTTTGATTTCTCTAGTGCAATGTCACTGTATAGGTAACTGGTATCTGCCATGAGTTCTACATTCTAGGATAATAAATATAATAACCTACCCTTTTTAAAATTTTTTGAGACAGGGTTTCTCTGTGTAGCCATGACTGTCCTGTAACTTTCTTTATAGATCAGGCTGGCCTCTAATTCACAGAGATCTGCCTGCCTCTGCTTCCTGAGTGCTGGCATCAAAGGCATGCGCCACCACCTCACGACTTTCATTCTCTTAATAATATCTTTGTTTAAACAAAGCCACCATTTATTGCTGATGCTACTAGACTCAGCTAATCTCTCCTGTTTTTTGTTTCTCTCTAGACTTCTGTCTTGTATGCTCAGATGGTGCTCATTCAGAATGACTCAATGCAAATTCTGAAACTTGCGATTTAGATGCAGTTGAGTTAGGGAGACACACTAGGCATGAACTGACTTACTGGTTTGTTTCTCACTTTCTCTTTATAGAATACTTAAGTTATAAACAGGTACAAATCATAAACTATCAACAGAAGTAAAAACTTGTCTTCATGGGACTGGGATTCTAACTGAGCATGCTCTGTGGTTACTCTCCAGGACTGAAGCTAGGATGTGGGATTGCCTTTTGTTGTCAGAGACAGGGTTTCATGACATCCAGGTTGGCCTCAAACTCACTGTGGGGTTAAGGATGACTTTGAACTCCTGCTTTGAACTCCTTTGATCCTGCTACTACTACTTCCCACGTGCTGGGTCACAGGCATGTGCTACCACATCCTGCCTCTTGTTTTTGTTATTTTGTAGTCCACACTGGCTGTAAGCTAGAAGTAGTCTTCCTGCCTCAGTCTCCTGGGTACTGGAATTATTGGTGAGCCACTGTAGGACCTAAGGACTAGTTTGGGATGGAATTATTTGTTTTGTGCAGACTGCCAAGAGTGGAATTCATAAGTAATATGAGATTATTTTGAAAAAAAAAATCATATAAATTGTTTAGTGAAGGCTTAGGCAAAATAAAACAGTCACATTTGAGAAACAGTTTGCCATTTTTTTCTTTCTGAGACTGTGGTTCACCGTATAGCCATGATGGCTTTGAACTTGCCATACTTCTTCCTTAACTTCTGGGATTACAAGTTTGTGCCACCATTGCCTGGCTCCAGACAGCTCTTAACCAGTGTAGAATTTAGCTGGAAGGATGTCTCGCCATCAGATAGATGCCCATTGAGTTAGACACTGCATGGAAGTCAAAACATGGGTTTTCAGCAGGTGGGATAAGGGACAAGCAAATCTAGACTGATCTTTTTGATCTTATTTATTTATATATTTAAAGATTTATTTATTATGTATAGTGTTCTGCTTGCATGTATGTTTGCAGGCCAGAAGAGGGCACCAGATCTCATTACGGATGGTTGTGAGCCACCATGTGGTTGCTGGGAATTGAACTCAGGACCTCTGGAAGTCAGTGCTCTTAACCTCTGAGCCATCTCTCCAGCCAATCTTTTTTTTAATGAGGTATACATGATACATTTGTGAGAAACTCCTAAGGAGAACGTTGGGATTGGATCTTTACCCCTAGTTTGTGTATTTTTCCATTTCAAATGGTCAAAGTAATGAAAATCTAGGAAGCACAATGAGAATTTCTCTACTGTAGTGGAAATTAATGAGACAATTCTACGTAGTTTATTTGCTAGTCCAAAGAGGTTTATTTTGGGTAAACTTACAGCAAGCAAAGGGATTGGTTAAGGGATCCAGGAGAGGTGAGGTGCAGTCCAAAGCGGTTCTCTGGAGAACTCTGACTTGGTCTTCGGTCCAGCATCCAGCATCCAGGATCATGAGGTAGGCAAGAGATGGAGCACATTCGCATCTCAGGTCTTAAGGAGTCCCGGTCTCGGCCACGTCCAGGGTAGGAGCAGTTACCTAGCAGTTACCTGCTGCCTACTAGGGGCAGTACTGCAGGGGTGAAGCACGGACAACTACCCCTACTCTCCACTGTGTGTATAAAAAGATTGTGGGAGCCCGTTCTGGGGTTCCTCGTGGCTTTACCCAGCAGGTCCGAATAGAGGATGATCAGGACCACGGGGCCTGAGTGCAGGTGTCTGAGATGGTCTGCACTTGGCTGTGCTGGGGGAGGAGGTCTTTTGCTCCACCCCTTGGCGTCTCTATACAAACCCTGGACCAGAGACAGTCGGGGCCCGTTGGAATAGGTCCCAGGCCCTCTCTAGGCTATCCTTTATTTTCTATCTGTTTATCTCCACAAGATTCTCCGCTATAAATCCTTCTATCTAATATTTCCTGCTGCTCTCACTCAAGAAAACTCTGGGAAGCTGTGGGGGTGGTGGGTAAACGCCCCACAAAAGATGAGTCATTTATAACTTTTGAGAACTCTGTCAGTTGCATAGTCCTTATGACTTCCTTTCATTGCCTTTCCATGATGAAAAAAAAAAGATTACTTAGTAGCGAGGACATTAAACTTGTTCGGATTGTGTAAAACACAGGGAGTGATGTGTATTGCTAGGAGACCGTAGTCTATACCTTTAATCCCAGCACTCAGGAGTCAGAGGCAGGCCAATCTCTGAGTTTGAGGACAGCCAGGGCTATACAGAAATTCTGTCTTGAAAAACAAACAAGCAAAAAAAGTTTGAAGGTAATTTGTTTAAGACTTCTCAGTAAAGTATTAATCCTTCTGATTAATACCATAAATCTTTTCTAAAGAGACGGTGGTAATTATACCCTTCTGCTATGGTTGCTTATTTTCAGAGGTGCCTTAACAAACTGGAATGTGTACTAAGGAATGTGATGAAGGTCGTACAGACTTACAAGAGTGTGAGATGAGTTTTCCCAGGAATGCTGTTATCTTAAAGAAGAAAAGTCTTGGGGAGGGTGGGAACACTGTACCAACTGTTCCTTAGAGATAATGGAGGCCTGTTGTAGTAAAAGAGTTACGGATTTCTTCCAGGTTACTCTGTTTCTAGGGGAAGTAGGTACCACCTGTGCAAGAAAAGGAAAGGAAGCTTTCTTAGAATTGTCTTGTCATTTGTGGAATTAGAATGAATAATTCTAATTAGTAATATAGGGCTAGTAATATAGGAACATGTGAAACCATTTTTCTTTCCAAGCTTTTAATCTTGTAGGTTGTACTTTTGAATACATGTTCAATAGTGTTTTCTTAAAGGTTACTGGTGTACAGTCAAGGATCTTGAAATTCTTGAAGATTATTTAAGTTTTATAGGAATATTTTTCCCACCAGATGAAAAAAAACCTGTAAGTATGTGCTAATTAAGTTGAAATTTGGAGAGTAATTTGAGTTTATTTTAATGTTACAGAATTTAGTTATTTAAAGAGCACCACATAGAATTTTAAAAAGTAAAGGCTGTGAACAGTGGTCCTCTGCGAGAGCAGCAAAAGCTTTTGCCCACCGAGCCGTCTCTTCCACACTAACCCCAATCTCTGATGACCATAAAAAGATCTGAAGCCCATTTGGCTCCTTCCGTATTTATTGTTTTTAGCTAACACAATATTCCTGTTCTCTTTTTCCCCAGGTTTGGCTCTTTCCAACTTTTTTACTGTAGGAGGAAGATAGGATTTGGCTCTCCTGTTCTCACCATCCTCACTTATACAGCCCATCTCTCCTCACATTTTTAATTGTCGATGTTTTATTTATTTGAAATGTTTTGCTTTAGTGTATGGGTAAAATTACTCAGGTTTTAGATATTATCTGTGGCTGAGGTACAAAATTTTTTTCCTTTTTTTTATTTTTTATTTTACTTTACAATACCATTCAGTTCTACATATCAGCCACGGGTTCCCCTATTCTCCCCCCTCTCACCCACCCCCCTTACCCCCAGCTCACCCCCCATTCCCACCTCCTCCAGGGCAAATCCTCCCCCGAGGACTGCAATCAACCTGGTAGACTCAGTCCAGGCAGGTCCAGTCCCTTCCTCCCAGACTGAGCCAAGCGTCCCTGCATAAGCTCCAGGTTTCAAACAGCCAACTCATGCAATGAGCACAGGACCCAGTCCCACTGCCTAGTTGCCTCCCAAACTGATCAAGCCAATCAACTGTCTCACCTATTCAGAGGGCCTGATCCAGCTGGGGGCCCCTCAGCCTTTGGTTCATAGTTCATGTGTTTCCATTCATTTAGCTATTTTTTTTTCAATAATTGAGTAAAACCAAAATTTATTATAAGCCACAGTCGTCCTAGGGACCTCCATGCTATATATATATAGCCTCTATGGTTCTATGGGCTGTGGTCTGATTGTTCTTTATTTTATATCTAGAATCCACTTATGAGTGAGTACATACCTTGACTGTCTTTCTGGGTTTGGGTTACCTCACTCAGGATGATTTTTTGTAGTTCCATCCATTTGCCTGCAAATTTCATGCTTTCATTGTTTTTCTCTGCTGAGTAGTACTCCATTGTGTATATGTACCACATTTTTTCCATCCATTCTTCCGTTGACGGGCATCTAGGTTGTTTCCAGGTTCTGGCTATTACAAATAGTGCTGCTATGAACATAGCTGAGCATGTATCTTTATGGTATGAATCAGCATTCCTTGGGTATATGCCCAAGAGTGGGATGGCTGGGTCTTGAGGTAGTGCGATTCCTAATTTTCTGAGAAACCGCCTTACTGATTTCCACAGTGGTTGTACAAGTTTACATTCCCACCAACAGTGGAGGAGTGTTCCCTTTGCTCCACATCCTCTCCAACATTGGCTGTCATTGGTGTTTTTGATCGTAGCCATTCTGAACAAAATTTCTTTCAATATAATAAGACATAATAGTTTATAACTGAGTGGGTGTGTGAATGTGTTTATTATGTGAATGTGCCTGTCTGGAGGCCATAGGCCATTGGGATGCCTGCTCTATCACTCTCCACTTTAATTCTTTGAGACTGACTGAACCTAGAGCTAGGCTAGCATTCACCGAGCTCCAGGCACCCACTTATCACCTCCTTCCCCCAGCCCTGGGGTTACAGGCCTGGGTTACCCAGCTTTTGAAGTGACTTCTAGGGAATTGAACTGGGGGCTTGTGCAGCAAGTGCTTTTACTCACAGAACCATCTTTCCCCAGCCCATGTCAGGTGCATCACTGGTTTTTGATAAGTCATTTCTGGGTAGTGGTTGTAATCTGCTTTGGCAATGATGCTTTCTAGGCCTCTGTACAGCTACGGTCTAGGGATGCTGCCTCTGACTTCATTCTGAGTTCTTTATGGCTCTGGGCTCTTTGCTGGCTCTCCACTCTAGTATTTTCCTGATTTTTTTGTTTTGTTTTGTTTTTTGAGACAGGGTTTCTTTGCGTAGCTTTGCGCCTTTCCTGGAACTCGCTTTGGAGACTAGCATGGCCTCGAACTCACAGAGATCTGCCTGCCTCCGCCTCCCCAGTGCTGGGATTAAAGGTGTGCGCTACCACTGCCTGGCTTTTTTGTATTTTCCTGATTAAGGATGAATGGGGAGTCACTTTTGCAAATGTGGCTGAAAATGTCTTCTGCTCTCCAGCTTCAGGGTTGCAGGTGATGCCATTCTTTTTTTTTTTTTTTTTTTTTTTTTAAGATTTATTTATTTGTTATGTATACAGTATTCTTCCTTCATGCCAGAAGAAGGCACCATTCTAGATGGTTGTGAGCCACCATGTGGGTGCTGGCAATTGACCTCAGGACCTCTGGAAGAACAGCCAGTGCTCTTAACCTCTGAGCCATCTCTCCAGCCCGATGCCATTCTTATTATGATTCTTTGTGCCATATTTTCTTCCCTTTTTGAGAGTTTATTTATTTAGTTAGCCCTTTTTTTGTTTTTGTGAGACAGGGTTTCTCTGTGTAACAGCTCTGGATGTCCTGGAACTCGATTTATAGAGTAGGCTGGCCTTGAACTCACAAAGATTCACCTGCCTCTGCCTCCTGAGTGCTGTGATTAAAGGCCTGTGCCCACCACTGCCTGGTGGCAGTGCATTTTTGTTTTTAATCTCTGCTGTCCTGAACTGCGTTTTGAAATGTTGACTATTTTGGTATAGGTCTTTTGTTCGCTTGTGTTAGGCCTTTTCTTCTTTCTTTTTCAAATGTGAAAATAAGGAGATGGCAAGGTGGCTCAGTGGTGATGGCACTTGTCCCACATGGTGAGAGAGAACTGAGAGTTCGTTGTCTTCCACTGCCACATGATCAATAAATATATAAAAATAGGAAACTACTCATCAGCAATCATTCACCATTATTTACAGTAAAGTTAACTACACCATTAAATAACATTCTAATATTATAAAGTTATTGTTCTGAACCCAGACACTGAAAAGGTGAAGTCTGCATGTAATGAATGAGTTGATAAAGAAAAAGCAAGCGGATCAATTATTTATTTTGCAGATCAGTTATTTATATTGTAAAATGTTTAGCCATTTATGTTTGCAGGCTCTAACTTGCTAACACCTCCAACCCCATGTGATTGCATTTCTATAAGCAGTCTTAGATATTTCTTGAATCATAGCCTTTTAATACACAAATTTCAACTCTGTATAAAGGAATGTTTCACTTACAAGTCGATTTAAATCTCGCTTAGCTAGATACAACAGCCTGAATGAGGATTTGTCTAGCTTTCTTGTCTGGTGGCCAGTTAGTAATGATAACACTTTGCAAATAATTATTGTATTTATGTGATGATAGAAAAATGAATTCTGGTGTGGCTGCTTTTAAACTATTTTACCCAAACTGTCACAATCATATTTAATATCAAATGTTATGGCTTTAGAGAAAAAGTTAAGCTTAACATAAATGATTTTGATACAGAGGAAATCGGAGTCCCATTTTGGCACTCTTAAATCTCATAAAATAATTTAAGAATGGACTCATGGGAGCTCAAAGAAAATTTTATTAGAATTTAAAAGAAAAACTCCTTGGGCAGGCAAGCTGTGAAGGAGGAGAGAAGAAAGCCATGCCATTTAACTGGCATGGGGGTCAGACATGGGGCAGACAAGCAGGCACATAGTTAGGGAGTGGGATTCTGAGGAGTGAGGAAGCCCCGAGTCCTGGGGGGAGACCTGTGCTAGGGGAAGCATGCTTACAAAGGGGAAAGAGGGGGGAAGTCACACTGTTCCTCGGTGATTCAGAAAGTGGGCGGACTTCGGAAGCTGCTGCGGTAGGGATGGGATTCCAGGGAGGAAGAGTACAGTCTCCACCTAGCTCTGCAGCATGGCTTAAGGTGAGCCTGCTAGGGTGGTCCCCTGGCCCCGTGATTGATCCGGCTCTACTGGAATGTTAGGTCTCCACAGAGGCAAGTGACTTTATTCTCTGGGCCAGAGGTATCTCCCTTAATGGGCCTTTCTTTTGAAAGTTTCTTAGGTTTCTCAGAATGATGGATTCTCATAGATGTGGGCTATGAACCATGGTTTTTGTTTGGGTGAAGTATCATTTCTTTAAAGATTATTTTAAATTTTAATTGGACAAAGGTAGGGTGTGTGTGTGTGTGTGTGTGTGTGTGTGTGTGTGTATCTGTACGTACATGGGAATGGGGGTGCTGTTGGAGGCCAGAGACATCAGATCCCCTTGGAGCTGGAGTTACAGGCAGTTGTAAGCCACTTGACATGGGTGCTGGGAGTTGAACTTGGTCCTTAACAAAAACTATGTTCTCTTAACCCTTGAGACTTGATTGCTGAGCCGTCTCTCCAGGCCCGGTTATTTGTTTCGTTAGTTTTCTAGACAGTCTCATTATGTAACCCCAGCGGTCTGGAACCTGCTGTGTAGGTGCACCGTGCTGGTCTCCGCTCACGAAGACTCACCTGTTTTTCCTTCCCTGGGACTGGGGTTAAAGGCATGGGCCACTGTTAGGCTGGTGAATATATTTTAGATATTTACTTACGTAAGTATCTAGACAAACAAAAACTACCAGAATGGTCTTTCTGCATACCAGTTAAAAATAAGTTCTGGCCAGGCAGTGGTGCCTTTAATTCCAGCACTTGGGAGGCAGAGCCAGGTGAATCTTTGTGAGTTTGAGTCCAGCCTGGTCTACAAAGTGAAATCAGGACAGGCTCCAAAGCTACACAAAGAAACCCTGTCTTGAAAAACAAACAAACAAGCAAACAAAAATAAATTCTGATTGAGTAATGACTGGGGGATTCCCCAACATTTAGAAAATGCTGTTCTTCAATATAAGGGGGAATATACCATAGTATCAAATATTTGATTTTGTTAAAGGAAGCAACTCCAGAAAGCTTTCATTTCATTTACTCTCTTAACTGGTGCTTTTGATGCAAAACAAAAACAAAGAAAAAAAAAATCTCAACAGCTGTCAGTACTTCCAGATCCAACATGCCACACTTGATAGGTAGAGTGTAGTTACTGTAGTTACTATTTTACAACCCACATTAGACACGAGCGCAGATACACACGCTCACACACACACACACACACACACACACACACACACACACACACACACGTCAGAAAACAGTGCCAGCATTTAGTGAGCTGATCTTCTGGACAAGAGTGCCCAGTTAGTCTTGTTACAGTATGAGGGTATTCATCTCGGCCTCCTGCTAGCCCATCTGAATGCCTCCATGTCACCCACTCCTGTCTGTGGAGACTTTCGCCGAAGCTTCTTGGTTTGTCGGCATCATTGCTATTGAATGAAAAAAGGAAATCGAAAAGGAAGGACATGACTGCCCCTAGGTGTGGTGGAGGAGATTGTTTATTTTGATATGAGGGAGGGCACAGCAGAGGCAGAGACATCAGGGAGAGTCCAGAGTGGACATGACCCTGAGCCTGGCCGTGTGAGGAAAAGGGGAAAGGGGAGAGCTAGGAGACCAAGAGGTCAGGAGGATGGACAAAAAGGACCTGGTAGCCAAAATGGCTGGATTATGTAGGGGAGGGCAGCCCAGCACTTGGGCTGGAGAACTTTAGGGTAGGGGGTGAGGTATATCAGCTATACCCTGTAACAGGTAGGGACTGAGGGATGCTGGGAGAACTTGGCGGCCAGGTCTGCTTTGATATGTTAAATAGGTTCCTCTGTTGTCCCAGGTTTGAGACCTAACAGCTGCATCAGTTTCAGTATCCTATGAAAATCTTTCTGTCTTATTTTTCCTTTACCGTTTTCTTTCTTTCTTTCTTTTTCTTTTCTTTTCTTTTTTTTTTTTTAGAATTAAGAAATGGTTGGTTAACTTCCACAACCCTGTTTTCTTTGGCTTTCCAAGTACTGTCAGTATGTAGATCCTGCCCCTTATGGGGAAGTGCCTGGCCCTCCCTTTCACCAATGTTGACCCAGTGTACATGCTGTGGAGGCTTTTCCTCTTCAGCTGTTCATCTGTCATCTGTCTCTTTCCCATGTTTTGTATTGCAGTTACTAGAAGCCATATCTTTTTAATATTTTTATTTTATAATTAATTTAATTTTACATATCAGCCACGGATTCCCCTGTTCTCCCTCCTCCCACCCCCTAGAAGCCATATCTTAACCAATGGACTTGAAGAGTTCACTGCTAAACATGCTTTGGGCCATGGCTCCAGCAGTGTTTCTATATTGAGTTGAAAAGGTTTTTAATTAAAATTCTTTTTATACTTGATGTGGGAATTCTTTTTTATTTTTATTTTTTAAAATTTTTATTTATTTATTTATTTGTTTATTTATTTATTTATTGTTAATGAACTTCAGAGGTGTGTGCTTTCCTCCTTTTGAAATGAAAAGGCCTGGCTTCCACTGTTCTGGAGTCAGGTTGTGGGCATGAAATCTGTCGTTCAGTGTTAGGTATGTCTGATAGTCAGTTTTTAGCATGGAGGCCAACAAATCCCCAGCGTGCTTGTGTCCACAGTCTTTCATAGAATTTGTCTAGCGAGAACTTCCTTCAGACTTTGCTCAGGGCCTGCTGAGGGGGTAGGCTGGTGGCTGTTGAGGAACGGTGCTGTGTTGTGACCCTAGCTGCGTCCATTCTCAGTTTATCTTGCTGTGTGTAGGGGGCTCCTGTGGTGGGGATCAGTGTCTCCCATTTGGCTCCTCCCATTCTGCAGGAGCTCTGTTGTGGCTAACTACAGTCAGCTGCTGCTGGCATATCTATGCTTGCTTCTTTGTTTTTCATACAAGGACTCACTGTATTGTCCAAGCTGGTCTTGAACACCTGGCCTCAGGTGACTTTTCCTGCCTTAGCCTCCTGAGAGGCTGTAACTATAGGCCCTGGCTTGGCATGTTTAGTTTTTTCTTCTTCCAAAGTTTGCTATTGAAGAACAGAATTTGTAGGGGCTCTTCAGTGTTTCTCATTCCCTTGTTTCTTGTGGGCACATCTTTTTACTCTGTGCTGTCCTTCCGGTGGAGTAGTGAAGATCTAATGAATACACTGCTGTTCGTTTTGTTCATCACTGTTACTGCTGTTTATCAGTTCATTACTTTTTAGATGATTGCCCTGAGTATTATAAGGATCTTGTGATTGTGGCTTTCTAAGAAAAAACAAACAAACAAAATAACTATTGTGCCTTACATTTATGGAACCTACAGTTTGTAGAATCTTAACCTACTAAAGGCATCTTCTGTTTTAGATTTTAAATGTTTTTTTTTGTTTTGTTTTGTTTTTTTTGTTTTTTTTGGGGGGGGGGCAGGGTTTCTCTGTGTAACAGTCCTAGGTGTCCTGAAACTCATTTTGTAGACCAGGCCAGCCCCAAACTCGCCTGCCTCTGCCTCCCAAATGCTGGGATTAAAGGCGTGTGCTACCACTGCCCGGCTAAATGTGTAATTTTTATAATGTGATATAAGTGATTTATTTTAAGTAAATAACTAGGATTAGGATATACCTAATGTCAAATTAACTTTATTACTTTCTGACAATAGTATTAACAACCACATACATTTCTGTAGCCTACTAAAATATTTTAAACAGCTTCTCCCTCAGTAGGGAAAAAAACTATTAATAAATCAACCAAAGGAGCTTTCTTACTCATCTAGCACAGATTGGTATTTGAATTGAACAAATGACTATTTGGAAGATTGAGGCATAGTTAAGAGCATACTGGCAGACATGCTCAGTGAGTCATACCATCTGGTTACAGTCATACCTGGGTGGTGGTCATTAAAACAAAACTCCTGGGGATCTGTGTATGACTTAATTATACTGCAGAAACATATTGGGCTCCACTGGCAGGTTACTTTGGAACTTAAAGCCAATTCACTGGCATACGTGCTTTCAAAACATTAACGTTGCACTTACTAAATGAGTAAAAAATTGTTGGCCCAAATTTGGAGACTTAAAAAACGTATTTTTAGAGTTCAGGATGGGCATTGCTTTAGTATTGGCTCTGAAAAAAATGATGTGACTTTTTCCCCCCCAATGCTGTCATCACATAGTGTGACTCATATCATTATAATGAGCTATTTTGCAAGCACTGTGTTCATGTGATAAGTAGACTAGCATGAGAAGTGGATCAGCTTCCAGGAGTACATGCTAAGATAAGAATACGTCATTTTTGACCTGTTAAGGATTCTGGCTTTTTTTTTTTCCTTTTTCTTTTCTCCTTTATTTCTTTGTTTTTGTTGTTGTTTGTTTTTTGTTTTTCAAGACAGGATTTTACTGTGTAACAGACCTGGCTGTCCTGGAACTCTCTCTGTATACCAGTCTGGCCTTGAACTCACAGAGATCCTCCTGCCTCTGCCTTCCGAGTGCTGGGATCAAAGATGTTCACCATCGGGCTGGCCAGGATTCTGTTTTTGTTTTTAAGAGATTACATTTGGTAGGTAGAGCGACAATCTGCTAGCTGGGCATGGTGCTGCACACCTGTCATCCCGGCACTTGGGAAATGGAGGCAGAAGAAGGATCAGGAACTTAAGGACAGCATGCTACAGACTGAGTTGTAGGTGGAGTTGGACACTGTGTGACCCTGTCTCAGGGAAAACAAAAGCTCACAACATTGTAACTTCTTCAAAGAGTTCTAAGACATTCCCTCCTCCCCCCACACACTGTGTGCATATGGGGTTTGTTTTGTTTTTTTCCTTGTAATTACCACTACAATCAGAACATGGAGGTGTTCCTTCAGCCTGTAAAACTCTTAGGCTTTTTTTCTCTCCCTGACTAGGATCTTTGGTTCTGAGAACAGTTTTCTGGTTGCTCACTTTTACTCACCATGCCTGTAAGGTTAATTCAGACTTGCCTGCAGTAGCTTGTCCCTTTTCACTCTTTATTTCACCCTATCACATGACTTTTTAAAAAAAAACAAAAAAAAACCATTCCTTGTTTGAGAGGCAATTAGATTGTTTCTAATTTTTGTTGTATATGAATAGAGAAGGTATAAACAAAAGTAGACAAGTTTGGGTGCAAATGTAGATTTATATCTCACTTGTGACCTTTACTACAAGGTCATGTAGCATATGTGTGTGTGTGTGTGTGTGTGTGTGTGTGTGTGTGTGTGTGTGTGTTTTATCTTTAACAGGCTTGTCCTGGTGTTCTCTTACACTGGTTTTGGAAGCTGCAAATTTCATACTTATTAGTCACTGTTGAAACTGTTATACTAACATTCTGTGATTAATCAGTATTTTTAATTTGATAATATATAGTTGGAAATATGAAATGCTTTCTCAGGTATTATTATTGCTAAAACCTTTAAATGTGTCCCCCTTTACTCTTATAGATTGACATTGTATGTTTAAATTTGCCTGTTTGCTGGGGTCTGTGTTTATTCCTTTGAATCTCAAAAATTTTGTCTAGTTTTTTTTTCTTTTTTTGTTTTTTCCAGACAGGGTTTTTCTGTGTAGCCCTGGCTGTTGTGGAACTTGCTTTGTAGACCAGGTTGGCCTTGAACTCACAGAGATTTGCCTGTCTCTGGCTCCCGAGTGCTGGGATTAAAAGGGTGCACCACCACCATGCAGCATGTAGTTTTGTTTTTTAAAGTGTATATGATGTAAGTTTCTTTACTAAAAAGTCTCCTGGGTAAAAACTTTTTTAAATCTGAAACTACTGCCATTTTTATCTTGTTCTTCAGTAATGGCTTTTCTGGATCACAGCAGCTATTTCCTTACCATGTGAAGTTAATGTTCTCATTCCCGATGAAAGTGCTTATCATTTCATTTAAAGTCTTTGAAATTTTGACAGAGTGTTTCTAACTGTAGATTTTATTTTCCACAATTTTGTTAAGCTAGTTTATTGGATCTGAAAACCTCAGCCATTGTCTCTTCAGATGTATCTTCTTCATTCCTTTAGCCCTGTAGCTGTAGAACTGGTTTTCGATGTCTCTGAGGCTTCCTAATCATAGCCTCCTTTTTGTCTTTATCTTAACTTCTGGTTGTACTTATCCTTTTTTGCCTTTTTGTCTTCTGGTTCATTAATTTTCTGTTCAGGTATGCTTATTTATTTATTTTTGTTGTTGTTGTTCTTTTTTTTTTTTTTTTTGTCGGAGCTGAGGACGGAATCCAGGGCCTTGTGCTTGCTAGGCAAGTGCTCTACCACTGAGCTAAACTCCCAGCCCATTGTTTTTTTTTAAGATGGGCTCCCATTATGTAGTCCTGGTTGTCCTGGAACTTGCTGTGTAGACCAGGCAGGTCTCCACCTGCCTCTCTCTGCCTCTTGAGTGCTTGGATCAAAGGTGTGCGCCACCACACCCAGGCCTTTGTTCAGATATGTTCAATCTGCTTTTTAAACTGGTTTGCTGAAAATTTAACTTTCACATTTATAAGCTTTCATTTCAAAAAATTGGGATTTGAAAAATGTCCCATCTCCCTTCTCACCTCTTCCCCTTCCTGGAGAAATGGCTCAGCAATTATGTGACTGTACTGTTCTTGCTAAGGGCCTGAGTTTGGTTTCCAGCACCTCACACTGGCCAGGAACTCCAGTTCTAGGGATTCCTGTGCCCTATTCTGGCCTCCTGGCACCTGTACTGGTATCTACATACCTCCCAATCCACACACATTATTACAAATAAACAACAAAACCAAAAGAATATCTTGTTTGTCATACTGTTAGCATCAAAAGAAGATATTAAATATACTAAGTGCCTGTGTAGGTGCTTTGTAAGTATTTTCTTTTACATTAGTAACTTACATTTTTCTGGCCAGTTGCTTTGCATAATATAGTTCATTCTTGGTTATTTGTTGCTGATACTGTTTTTTATTCTTTAAAAATTTTAACATTTATTTTGTGTATGTGTGCAGGTGTGGGTGTGCCACAGCACCTGTGTGGAGGACAGAGGTCATGTGTGTGACTAGTGGGAGTCAGCTGTTCTCAGGATGATGTGAGTTCTAGGGGTTGAACTCTGGTCACCAGTGTCTTAACCTGCTGAGTTAGCTCACCAGCCACATTTTTATTTGTTTTTTTTGTTTTTTTGAGACAGGGTTTCTCCGTGTAGTTTTGGTGCCTGCCCTGGATCTCATTCTGTAGACCAGGCTGGCCTTGAACTCAAAGAGTTGCACCTGGCTCTGCCTCCCGAGTGCTGGCATTAAAGGTGTGCAACACTACCTCCCGGCCAGCCACATTTTGTTTTTAACCTAAAAAAAAAAATCCCCTTCTCAATGCCTAGTTCCTATTACTTTGCTACTTTGCCTCTCCTTATTCCAGAAAAGCTTTTACTTTTCTATCTTCCTTGTAAACACTCTTTTAAAAAGAGTTTATCTGGGCCAGCTACATAGAGTAATGCGTAAAGATGCTTGCTGCCAAGCCTGGTGACCTGAGTTCAATTCTTAGGACCTGGACCAGAATGGTGGAAGGAGAGAACTGACTGTCGCAAATTGTCCTCTGACTTCCACATGTGCTGTTCTCTGCTGAGCATGTGCACGCACATGTACCCACCCACAATATATATAATTTTTAAATAAAAATCAAATTAAATGTAAGTCAAAGGAATATTGTGGCAGTTTGAATGCTAGTACTGTGGAGTTTAGCTAAATTTACTGTATCTGTATGATAAGCAGCAGTTTAATGTTAAATAATTCTGTTTATGGGATGAAAATACTTATAAGTTTAAATACACTAAAATGTTTTGAATAATTTAAAAATATACAGTAGTAAATTTTGTAAAATATTTTATCTTTTAGGAGAGGACTAAATCCACCTCACAGGGTGAAATCTATCTCCATGACAACATTTACACAACAGGAAATTGAATTCCTGCAAAAACATGGAAATGAAGTAAGTATTTTGCAATTTTCAACTTTGTTGCAGTCATTTTAATATGATTTAATTAGTTGCTTAAAATGATGTTTCCTTGTCTCAAAATGTTATTTTTGTGTTCTGTATTTAGATATTTAAGAAAGTTCTTACTTGATAATGCATTTGGAATTAATGCCTAAATGTTTCCCCATAATAAACCTAGGTACTTAAAACTTTACTTAGAAGTAAAACCTAGGTACTTAAAACTTAGCCGTGTTGGCTGTAGAAGGCAACTTTGGTGGGTGTCAGAATCCTGAGGGAGGAAGGAGGAGGGAAGAGAAGAGCTAGCTCTGTCATACTGCTCTAAACTTGTTCAGGTCTTACTCGAGGAGCTCTCAAGGCCATCCATCCTTTCAAACTAACATTTTAATTAGATGTATGTGATGTCTAGTGCTTACAGGTGCTCAACAGCGAGAGGGTCCCTAGTTCTGAAGGGTAGCATGGTGTCATAGGGGAACTGTGATCTCTAATGGGCTTTCAGTAATCTCATGCTATTTGCTTATTTATTTTTAGATTTGAGTTTTGTTACTAATAAAAGTAGTGATCTATTGTAAAAATGGGTAAAATTAATAGAGCATTATGGGGGGCTTTACCCATTTGTCTGTGGGAGGTCCCCTTTCACTTTTTCCCCAGGATACTCTTGAGGAGGGAAGAGTGAGAAATATTTAGATAGAAGGATAGAGGGGAGAGAAACAGATAGAAACACAGGACAGCCTCAGGAGGGCCTGGATCCTTATCCACTGGCCCCTTCTGTCTCTTCTAAAGGGCCTTTTATGGGAATGCCAAGGGGTGCAGGAAGAGACCTCCCCCTAGCACAGCCAAGTGTAGACTCTTCCAATCACCTGGTGACCACACATGTGGTAAAACAATCTACTAAAGCAGCCCTGCTGGGTAAAGCAAGCCCAGATCTTACTAGGAAACCTTTGTGGGTTCCACAGAGTATGGAATTGCTTTGTTTTGTTTTTGAGGGGAGGTTTTGAGACAGGGTCTCGCTATATAGCTCTGGTTGTCCTGGAACTCACTATGTAAGCCAGGCTGGCGTCGAACTCACAGAGATCCACCTCCCTTTGCTGCTGGGATCAAAAGTGTGCACTGCTATGCCTGGAGGGAATGCTTTTTTAATCTTGGCAAGGCTGAGTGGGTTAGCTCAGCTTGGTTGATAAAAAACATTATTCACAGGAAACTCCTGTTTTCTAGGAAGAAAATAGGATGTCAGGCGTACAAATATTATTCTCTTTCCAGTGCTTTAGAATGATTACTTAATTTACCTAACTAACCAAGCATTGTGTAGTTCATATGTAAACCCAGCTCTCAGAAAGAGATCAGAAACTCAAGGTCATGATTGGCTACATAGCAAATTCTGGGCCAGCCTGGGCTGCATGAGACCCCTGTCTAAAACCAAATGAAATAGAATTATTTGCCTACTATGATGCACATGTACTTTTGTTTCTAAAATGTTGAAGAATGAATTCACAATTGTGAAATGTTCTAAAATACATATTTAAGAGAATAGAGCACACTTTAGAGTTTCTCATTTTGGCCAGCAATAAAGTATTTTGAGTTAGTAGATGATTTGAGTACAATATAGGAAGCTACAAAGCTAGATGGCACGGTTCACCAGTTAAGAGCACATACTGTTCGTGTAGGGACTTGAGTTCAGTTCCCAGCACCCAAGACAGGCAGTTTACAACTGCCTGTAACTCCAGCTCGAGGGGATCTGATGCCTTCTTCTGACCACCAAGAGCCCTGTATGCTATGTCTGTCTTGTCTGTTTGCCTGATTATCCCCTCCCTCCAAAAAAAATCTTTTTAAAACAGTGCCATACTTAAACCATATATTTAGGATTAAAATACCAGTGTCATACATCTTGTACATGAATGAATTTATGTCTGGAGATGAGTGATTTTGAATTAGGAGATCAGAAAGTATATTGGTTTTGGCAGTGTTCTTAGGTCTTTTCTTTTCCTTCTGATTCACCATGGTAAAGTTCCGGTGTGCTGGAGGATGTGTTTGTTTTTTTTGTTGTTTGTTTGTTTGTTTTTTTGTTTTTCGAGACAGGGTTTCTCTGTGTAGCTTTGCGCCTTTCCTGAAACTCGCTTTGGAGACCAGGCTGGCCTCGAACTCACAGAGATCAACCTGCCCGGCCGATTGTTTTTATTATTGGAAACATTGTTAATTTAATCTGGAAAGCACCATGGATGAGTGATGGATAACTTGTAATAATGTATCGAATAGAACTCACTTGCATGCCATGTGCTATATATGGTCACTCAGGCAGTTATATAATGGCAAGCATGTATACAACCATATGCACATATAATTTAATCCTGTGTTACATGTTCCTACCCAGAACCAGTGGGAAAGATTACTAAGATTCAAGGCAAAAGGCATGGAAACATGAAACCATCAATTGTAACCCTCAGTGCATTGGCTTATCATATGTATCCATCTAGGGAAATTATCCCATCATTCAGAACTTGGTCAAGAATTATTCACTATTTTGAAAAACTATAAAACTAATGGTTATAGTCATAAATGAAGTACCTCTGTATTTGGCTGCTAGTAGCTATGATAAGCGATTAATACTGTTATTTATAAATGTGCACCAAGGCTGGATGTTTTACAAAGTATATCTTTAGTTTCTATAGATAGGCTTATAAATTATTTAGCTATTAAGTGTGTTTAGACTCTCATAGAATGGGAGCAGATGTAGTGAAATATATCTCTTATAAGTCATAGGGCATGGAGTGCCAGCCAGATGGTAAGGATATACATGACAGCAAGATGCTGTATTTATTTGCTATGTTTTTGGCCAACAAATTATTTCACACACTTTTTCCACACACCTTACCTGGAAGCTTAGTCAACTTTTTGTCACTATAATAATTACCTGAGGTAACCTGTAAAGAGTAAATATTACTTTGCCTTTTAAATTTGTTTTTGTATTTATTTATTTATGTACCTATTTATTTATTTTGGTTTTTGAGAAAGTTTCTTTGTGTGCCTTTGGCTGTCCTGGAACTCTGTAGACCAGGCTGGCCTAGAACTCACAGAGATCCCCCTGCCTCTGCCTCCTGAGTGCTGGGATTAAAGGTGTGTGCTACCACCACCGAGCTTTGTGTTTATTTTTGAAACAGCATCTCTTTATAGCTCAGGCCGGCCTAGAAATTTCTGTGACCCCCTGTATCAGTCTTTGAATGATGCCCAGCCTTAAAAGGTTTGTTTTGGTTTAGAATTGTGGAGGTTTCAGCCTATGGTCACTTGGATTGTGGGGAGGTAGCATATTGCAGCAAGAGCCTTAGAGCAACACTGCATGGCTCATTACCCAGGCAGGAAGGATGAGGGCTGGGCTTGGGGTCTCACTGTTGTTTTTAAGGGCTTGTGTAATGACTTTGAAAACCTCCCATAGGTCTCCTCTTAGAGGTTCCAGCACCTTCCAGTAGTACCACCATTGGGACTAAGCTGTTAACACATGGGTTACATGCTAGATCCATCTTGCTGTAATCTGAAAGCATCTTGTGATGTTTCCTTTCTGTCAAAGTCACTAAAAATTCTGTCTGAGGCCGGGCGGTGGTGGCGCACGCCTTTAATCCCAGCACTCGGGTGGCAGAGGCAGGCGGATCTCTGGGAGTTCGAGGCCAGCCTGGACTACCAAGTGAGTCCCAGGAAAGGCGCAAAAAGCTACACAGAGAAACCCTGTCTCGAAAAACCAAAAGAAAAAAGAAAAAAAAAAATTCTGTCTGAGGATAGGGTGGGAAGATGGCTCTGCTGGTAAAGGGCTTGTTGTATGAGCATGAGGACCTTTGTTCAGATTCTCAGAACCTACATTTAAGAAGCCTGGCATAGCACCATGTGCCTGTGGCATTAGTACTGGGAGTCAGAGGTAGAAGAATTCTGGGGGCTTGCTGTCCAGCCACTGTAGCCATTGAGCTCAAGGAGAGATCCTATGTCAAAACCTAAGGTGGAGAGTGACTGAGGAAGGCAACTTAATGTCATCCTTTAGCGCGCGCGCGCGCACACACACACACACACACACACACACACACGGAAAAACAGCATTTCCTTTACTGTCTTCTTTTGTGATACTGTGTGTGTAAATCTTGACCTTTTAAAGGAATTTCACTTTTGGTTCTCAGAGTTAGTAGTAGACCACCAGTGAATGGTGGTCTAGATAATTCTGTAGAAAAGAAAATGTAGCAATTATATAGGGTTTTTTTTTTTTTTTTTCTAGAAGTAAATTATCCTTCTTACGTGGTAGGGCATGTAAGCAAAGGACTAAGGAAAGCTTTATTGCTGATGCTCTGCAGGTGTGCACTCTATGCATATAAACAACATCCTTCATTGCTTGCTAGTGCTTGAGCTTTCTGCTAGATTGAGAACAAATAATTTCTTTTGAGGTAAAGTCCTCAGATAAAGTACATCTTTTCTTTGGGGGGGGGGTGTGCGCATGTGTGCGCACGCACACATTACTTGAGATGGAATCCCGGGCTTCATGTATGCTAGATACTCTACCAACTAAGCTATGTCCAGCCTCTTCCATTCTTTATTTTTGAAAGTGATTTTTCAATCACCTCCTTTATCAAGGAACTGTTATTGAGTGTTTATGTTACTGTGATGAGCAAAACTTGTTCCCAAATACTAAGCTTGAAGATTATGTCTTTAATTTGGTAAGTACACTTACATGAGGCATATTCTGATAAATTTTTACCTGTGCAATGCATTGTTGCTAACCCTGGGCAGGCACAGTGTTATTCAGCAGATTGCTTTGATGCCTAGCCTTAGCATTTCTGGTTTCCTCCTCCACTCCTGGTAGCCACCATTCTATTTTTGGAACCTCATAGAAGGAGATCATATAATGTTTGTCTTTCTTAGACAAATTAGTTTAGCTGTCTGTTCTCAAGGTTCATGCTTGTTAATATATAGCAGAATTTTTGAAGAAATATGTTTTAGGGAGGTTGGCAAGGTAAGTTTAGAGTATGTAAAACATTCTTGGTTGTAATGAACTGACTTATCTAATAAATAGAAGCAGTACATAGCCACTAGGGATGACTGGGTGGGTTCTTGTCCCCAACCTCTCTTTCTTTATTTGATGGTTCTGAGACAGTCTCACTATAGAGCCCAGACTTAACTCCAGTTCCTGTTTAACTCAGGTTGGCCTCAAAAACCACCATGATTCTCTTGTCTCAGCTCTTTGAGTGCTGGGATTATAGGCATGTTTCTCCATGGCTGCCCACTTATCTATGTTTTTATAACTAGAACCCGATTTGAAAAAACTAATAGGACTGGAGAGATGGCTTAACGGATAAGAACTCTGACTGCTCTTCCAGAGGTCCTGAGTTCAACCATCTGTAATGAGATCTGGCACCCTCTTCTGGCCTGCAGATATACATGCAGACAAAATACTGTATACATAATAAATAAATAAATAAATAAATAAATAAATAAATAAATAAATAAATAAATCATTAAAAAAGAAAAAAAAAACCAATAACTAAATGTTCCACAATGGGATTAGGAAAAGAAATCTGCAGTTTTCATTTCATTACCACTAATTTATGAACCTTGTGACTGTAAGCAAACCATTTTTCTCTCTCGAGCCTCTTTTTCCTTTGTAATCTATAATGGATTCTGTATTATTTATTGCCTGAGGCTTGAAGAACAGTATTTTAAAAATTGATACATTATGTTGATCTAAGCTGGCACTTTTATGTGGGAAGATACTTTTCTGATTGACTCCTAAGTTTAGAAAATAATTATCACAAAGGAACATGGTGTGCTTTGAGTAGAATTGAGTATACAGGGAGTTTTGCAGAAATCTTTCACTGAAGGCAAACAGGAATTACTGTAAGAGATTGTCATTTAAAACTACCACACTTCCCCCTCAACAGCACCATGTAATAATGTCTGTTTGCCTCCAGGGAAAGACTTCCATCATTTTATAGCATTATTTCCTGTGTCCTTTTTACAATGCTTCATCTAAATAGGCTTCAGTTATTCTCTTTAAATGTTATTTTTGGATGCTTGGGTGGTGTTATTGTTAGTCCATGTTGCTCCTATGTTAGGAATCAACAGGAACCAGCATGTGTTTTCTATGAAGCATGAGATGTAAATAGTTGAAGGTCTTTGTTGGAACTGATTAATACACATATTGTAGCCTAAACTAGTCAGATCCTAGGAAAGCAAGTTTGAAGGTCTTTGTTGGAACTGATTAATACACATATTGTAGCCTAAACTAGTCAGATCCTAGGAAAGCAAGTAGGCATGGCTATTTCAATAACTCTTGGTATGTGAAGAGGACTAGGCCAGATTTAGTTCACAGGATGTGATTTGCTGACCTGTGGCCTATATACATTGAGAATTTAGATCACTGAATTTATTATTTCTGACTAAATAAGTTGGGAAACTAAATGTTCTAGGTCAGCATACATATTTTAGGTGGAACAAAGGAGAAAAGCATTTCACTCTATGGATGGTTCAGGGAGGTAGGAAGATGCTTTGGCTTAAATGTCTGTGCCTGCTGGACCTCAGGGTAGAGTAGAGGAGCAGTGCATTAGACAGGAGGTCAGGCCTCATGAAATAGACACTTCAGAACTGTCACACAGAGGTTGTGAGTGAGTGAGTGACACATCCTGAGGTGTGCATTGGGGGTTTGCTGGATCTTTTCCCTTTGGATTGGATGGGCAGGGAGGACTTGCTGAGCACAGTGTGTCTGGAAGGAGCAATACTACCAGATATCCTGGAAGAGTTATCTAGAGTCAGGGGTTTGTTGGGTCTGATTAATCAATAAGCACTTTGATGCTTTCTTATAGGAGGACATTATAAGGCAAGGAATTCTGTACTATAAAAATGAAAACAAAACCCTACGATAAAATAAGGAAGTTAGATTTGGTCCCTCCAAAGTCTCATATTCTTTCACATGATTATGTGGCTGGGTTATAAATCCATGTTCCTGGTCTGCACAAACCGTTTCTGCCTATTTTCACTCAGTTGTGCACCTGTTAATTCTTGCTAGCACATTATAAAAAGCAAAGTGTTGAGATGAAATATAATGGTTTCTGAAATGTATATAAATGTAGAACTGTTACTTTCTTTTGCATGAGACATGGATAATAATGGGGGTTGGTTTTTGTCTCTTCAAGCATTGTTCAGTTTATATATCATTTGGATACTCTATCACTGAGAAATATGTGTGAGCTGGTAGTTTAGAATACTAGCATAGCCGAGCGAATTAAGCTTACTGCATATGAAAATGTTTATTTTGTATTTGCTTTGCTATGGTTACTTGGACCATGACATGTATTTGGAATATTTTTTTTTTATCATAGACTCCTATTACCTTGTATTTTTTTTGTTGTTGTTGTTGTTTTGTTTTAAAGATAGGGTTTCACTATTTAGTCCTACGTGGCCTGGAACTTGCTGTGTAGAGTAGGCTGGCTTCAAGCATAGAGGATCCACCTGCTTCTACCTTTCCAAGTGCTGGGGTTAAAGGTGTATGCCACTACATCAATTTAACTTAGGTTTTTCTTGGGGGAGGGATGGGCAAAGTAATATGTTGGTGATAGGTCAGAGTGTATCTCAGAGGTAGAGGGCTTGTCCCTGTGCACAGGAGTTTGATTTCCTAGCACCACTGGGGATGAGGGTTGGTGATAGAACTGGGTGTGGTAATGCTAGGCTGAGACAGGAGGATTGGCAGTTTGAGGTCAGCCTAGACTATGTACATAGCAAGATCATGTCTCCCTGAAAGGAAATTGATAGAAGTTGGTAGTAGACTTTTGTATAGGTTCATAGTGACTATCTAAAAGAGTTTCTAATAGCATTTCCTCTGTAACTAATACTCTTTACTGTTCAGGGTTTTTTTTTTTGTTTTTTTTTTTGTTTTTTTGTTTTGTTTTTCTTTTTTCTAAAAAGTAGGAGTCTGGTACTTATGAAATTTTTATTTATTTAACTTTTTTGCATTTTAGGGGCAATATTATTAAGTGTTTTATTATGTCTTACTATCAGGAGTCAGTACTCCATCTCTATCTAGGAGACAACAGACAAAAAATTTTGAAGTTCTGTGTAGTGATGTTTTATTGAGAAAAGATGCTCCAACTCCTCCTGCTGCTCTTATTCTTTATTCTCATTCAGAAGTGAACAGAATCGCGCCACATTGTTTATTCTCTCCATCCTTTTTATGACAATAAATGTTTATCTCCATAAAGGGGAATATGTATGTTGGCATTCCTGTTCCATTTTGCTTTCCTTGAGAGATTAAAAGCAGTAGTAAGTGATCCTGCCCTCCTCTTGGCCTCCTTCTCAAGCTTGTAGCTGTTTCTTACCTTTCCCTTTTATACAAGTGATTGGGCATTGGCCATGACATGGGCATGCATGTTTGTTGTCAGGGTTTTTTGCTGTGCCAACAACTGTCACACCTGCTCTTGGAGCTCTGGCCCTTACTTCAGTGTAGGTGGCAAGTCTGTCTGGACATAGAAATGGAAGCCCTTGTTTCTGGTTTCTGGCTGGGTTCTGCTGTTGGGATGATTGGATTTCTGCAGCATGGTTGAATCCTTTGACGCTCACAGCTCCCATAGGCTGTCTGGTTTTTTGAGGTTTCATTGAATGTTCTATTGCAGTGGCTGGTGGAGTGTTGCTGTTACTCAGCCTGGAATGCTGTGTTAACTCAGTGGTTTTCAACCCTTTCACAGGTTGCCTAAGACCATCAGAAAACACAGATATTTGCATTACAGTTCCTAACAGTAGCACAATTATAGTTATGAAGTAGAAATGAAATAATTTTATGGTTGGGGGTCACCACAACCTGAGGAACTATGTTAGAGTTTCAGCATTAGGAAGGTTGAGGACCACTGCTGTAACTTGAGGTTTCCTTACAGCCAGACTCTGCTTTGCACTAGTCTCTTGGCTAACTTCCAATTATCCACATTGAGTGTCCATTTGGCAACAAACTGACCGATAAAGTATACTTTATAAATCCTTTACATTCTGTTATTAGTGATCATGATGGTAATTCTAAAATGAGTTAGCACTAGAGTAAAGAAAAAATAACGCAAAGCTTTATGAATTTATTGGTTGGCTAGTGTCAGTTAATTTTTTCTTTGATTTTATTTTTAATTCTTCCTTAGGCTCAACTTATAGAAGCATCAAAAGGGTTGAGAAGTATTTCATGAGGCACATACTTAGTGAGTCTAACATATGGAAGTTTGTAATGAGCTTTTGCTCTAAAATTATAAAGCACTTTGTGAGTTGAGCAGAGGTTGATTATTCAAGACCACTTAGATTCTGCCTGCAGCAGGATTAAAGGTGGACCTAATTTCCTGCATTCCTGATAAGACTTTCCCTTATTAGCCTGTGCTTGTCTAATCACTGTAGATTTCTCAGAAATATCACAACCAATACTAATATACTAATGCTACATTAGTACAGTATTAGTATAGTATTATAATAATATAATATACACTCCAGTGTGTTAACTCATGGACCATGCCCACTATCCCTAGCAAGTAAATCCCATTATTATTTGCATTTTACATAAGAAGACCTATCAGACAGCTAACCAGAGTTGACTAAGCTAGTCCAGGCTCTCAAGCACCACAGCCACGTTACGCTATAATTAGGATGATTATCCACTTCTTTTCCACAAAGAGATCATCAGAACTAATCCCATTATGTGTTGAGTCCTCACAAATAGTGGCTTCTAGGGGTCATTATTCTTCTTCAGTACTATTTCTAGCCCCACACCCCGTGTTCCTGATGTTAATAGAAGTTATTACTTCGTGTGCCTTTTTGTCACACAAGATTTGTTCACTTTAGACTTCAACTCCTTACACCTTTCTTGCTGTTACTGAACTCCCTACCAGTGTCCACATGGATCACATAGCCCTTGAGTTCTCCACTTTGTCTCCAGTGGTCCTACATCCCATTTCCCATTTTCCATCAGTAACTCTGTCACCTCCTGGATTTAGAATTGAAGTATTTTACTGTGTGGCCTCCACTGATCCTTTCTCTATTCCCAGTTCTTTTACTATGAAGCTTAACTGCAGTAGTCAGCTACCAGAACCTCCATTCTGCTAAACACTTTTTGCTTTCATCTTTTTCTTGGCCTAGCTTAGAGTCCGTCTCATTACACCCCCCACCCTTTTGTCTGTTATACTAGCTAAAATCAACATTGTGTTTATACCGTTCTTAAACGCATTCTTTCCCTCATGCTACCACCAGTACACAGTACTACCTGCAGTTTTAATTGGCTCTCTCTGTTCCTTCTCTTCCCTAAGGGGGGAAAAATCTTTTTTTTTCCAGTTTAATTTTATTAAAACCGAACAGAAAAGAGACTGCTATTTGCTGTTTTAATAGGATAATGGGGAGAAAGACCCAGCTTTTCAGGGACCAGAATGTGAGAGTAGATCAGCAGGAGGCAAAGAGGGCAGTTTTTTGGTGTGTTGGAAAAGCTTAGTGACAGGTTTACTGACTAAACTTGTTTCCTTATTGGTAGAAAGAGTACTACATAGAAGTATGTGACATCAGCTCTCAGTTGCACAAAAGAATGGAGGTCTTTTTAGAAATTAGTATTTGTTTATGTGTATATATGCCGCCTGCCTACCAAGACATGCCTACATGTGGAGGCCAGAGGACAACTTTTGGGAGTCATTTCTCTCCTTCCATGGTGGGTTTCAGGGATTGACTTCAGTGGACCATAGGCATTTTTACCTGTGGGCAGTATTGCTGGCCCTCTTTTATGTTTGCTTTCATTTCTCTCCACCAGCATAATTGTCTTGAAGTTTGTTTCTTTTATTTGCTGTATAGTGCTGGGATTAAAGGTGTGCACCACCCCACCCCCACCACCCCACCCCCCGCCCCAAATGATTTTTGCAAGTTGTTTATCCTTTAGCTCTTGGGCCACCTTTTATACACGGTTGTATTCTTTCCAGTTTGGGCTTATCAGTAAAGCTATTGTGAACAGCTCTGTATAATGCTACGAATAGACATGTACTTCCTTATTTTTTGAGCAAATACCTCCAAAAATGACCTGGTCTTAGGGTAGGTATATATTTAGTATTTAAGAAACTGCCCAACTGACTTCTGTAAGTGTTGCACCATTTTATATTCTGGAGAGTTTCAGTTGCTCCATATTTAGCATCACTAAGTATAGTAAGTAAGTTACTCTTACTTCATAAAGTATGGACTATGTATCTGTATCCTGTGAGTGTTTCCGCCATCCGTCTCAGTGGCAAATGGTATTATACTACTTATGTGCAATGTGAACGTCTTTGGTGAAGTGACTGTTTAGAGCACCCCACCCCCACTCCCACACCTCTGTTGTGTGCTTTGTGGTTTTATTTTTTAATTAAAAGAAAATTTTTTTTTTGAAACAGGGTATCTATGTATCCTTGACTGTCGTGGAACTCGCTTTATAGACAAGGGGCCTCAAACTCTAGAGATCCTCCTGCCCCTGCCTCCCAAGTGCTGAGATTAAAGGCACGTGCCATTGTCGCATGGCCCTGTGGTTTTATTCTTAACAGTTGTATTCTTGGAGTTTCTTATCTATTCTGGATTCAAGGGCTTTCAAAGTTCTTCATTACTTGTTTTTTGTCTTTTTTCCTAAGTTGTTTTGAAAAGAGTTTTATGTTTTTATAAAACCTACTTTATTATCTTTCTCCTTTATAGTTCTTTTTTACGTCTTCATTGAGTTCTGAATCATTTCATTTCTCTTCAAAAGAGTACATGTCTCGGACTCTCATCTGGTTTAGAAAAGCACAGACTCCAATTATAAGGCTAGAATTGTTCCTGCTTGTATTTATATTACTATGATACTCTATTAACAGACTGTTCACGACTCTGATATTTATGTGTTCTTTTTGGTTGGTTTTTAGCTTGCTAAAGGACCCCTAAAATTGCTGTTGATGAACTTACTGTTTTATGGGTAAAGGAACTGAGGTTCCCACAGATTGAGTGCTGTGGTTTACAGTTCACGATCATGTGGAAACCAAGAGCCCCAGTGCTCTCTAATCTCAATTCACTTCTTGTTTCCTTGGGGGGTTCTCTTTATGAGCTGTTGTTGAAATTAATGTCCTGCAGCATATGCAAATAAGTTTAGTTCCTGAATTTAGGATTGCAGTGAATATCTTCATGGGAAGCAGTATTGTTAATAGCTTTCTAAAAGAATCAGAATTTTCCCTTGAAATTTATTAAATGAAGATATTGAATTTAACACTTTTTTCTTACTTCTTTCCAAAGGTCTGTAAACAGATTTGGCTAGGATTATTTGATGATAGATCTTCAGCAATTCCAGACTTCAGGGATCCACAAAAAGTGAAGGAGTTCCTACAGGAAAAATATGAAAAGAAAAGATGGTGAGTAGATGTTGAAAGTCTCCCAAACCACAGTTGTGGGCCAGGTTTGATTGACACAGTTAAGGTAGACAGGCAGAACAGAAGGAATTGAATGATGGTTGGCAGGTACAGCCTCATTACCTTTTGACTTTTCATTAGACTTGGTTTCCAGAAACCTTGGCTTGTACTTTGTCTTCGTGCATCTATGTCCAGCAGTAAACAGCCTTTCCTCACCATGTGAAGACTCCTGCCAAGGAAAGCCAGTGATCTCTCTGAATTTTCGGCTAAATTCCTTAGATGTTTTAGTCCTGTAATGCTTCTTTCCTTTCAATTTTTATTCCTTTAGTAAGTATTCATCGAGTAGTATCTTCCAGGCACTGTGTTAAAGCTCTTGTGGAGTAGTAATCTGTCCACTTAATTGTGTCCTGCTGGAAATCTTTGCTCTGTCTTTTTCCCCCACTCTCTCTATACTCTACTAAAGCCAGTATGTCCGTTCAGCAGAACATGGGTTGTAACTGTAGAGCTAGTATTCAGTATTTGGGGCTCCTCAGCTTTAGTTTTATGAAATAACTGAGTACAGTACTGACTAATTAACTATGATCTCTGTTTATAGCAGTTAGTATTGAACAGTACATATTCCTTCTTAGGGGATTAAGAAGGTGAGAGAGTTGAGGATAGAGGGAATGGATAATTGGGAAGCAAATGGCCTCTTGTTTCCCAGAGGAACAGTATTCTGACCTAAGGAGTGATTGGTTGGAGGGAGTTTACTCTGGGTTATGGGGAAGATACCCTTGATCAGGAAGCACATTTGCTCCAAGTTACACATTCTGTACAATCTGTATTCTTAACATTGCTTAAATAAGCCATTTCTTATGTTTAGATTAACTAGGATTCTCTTCATATGCACTAGGTATGAATAGGTAAAAATATACCAGTAGGATTTTAGTTCAAGAAAGAAGAAAATATTAGAAGGTCCCCAGGGTGATAATTAAATATGGTACACAGTGATTTTTTTTTTTTTTTTTTTTTTAAGTTTTCAAGACAGGGTTTCTCTGTGTAACAGCCATGGCTGTCCTGGAACTCGCTTTATAGATCAGGCTGGCCTTGAACTCACAGAGGTCTGACTGCCTTTGCCTCCCAAGTGCTGGGATCAAAGGCATATACCACCACATACTATGCCCGGCTAAAAAATATGTTTGTTTATTTAAATTTTATTTATCTATTCTCCCGCCTGTCCCCCCCCCCCCCCCCTGTTTTTTTTGTTTTAAGACAAGGTTTCTCCATGTATCCCTAGCTGTCCTGGAACTAGCTCTATAGACTAGACTGGCCTTGAACTCACAGAGATTAAATGACTTTTTATTTTTAAACCATCATCCTTTTATCATTCTTGTTCTTAAGTTTCTACGTCTCCCAGTCTGTAGATAAAACGGTTTTCCTTATATTGTTGCCCAGCATAGCTGTTTCAGAAAGTCAGTTTGCTGTTAGAAGTTAGCTGGCTAGGATTTTAGTGAGGTTAGCTCTAGCTGCAAAGAGAAGCAGGAATGTGAGAAAGAAGGAATGTGAATGATACTGGTATAGTTAAAGTCCTCAGTTCCTCTCCCTCATTTGTAACAGGAGGTTTCTCCTTCAAACCACAGCCTAAAAACCTGAAAATCTCAAGTAATAGTTTGTGTTAATTGTTTCCTCTTTCCTAAGAAACACTAGTCATAAGTTAAGACTATTACAGATAGAAGCTTTCTAAAAGTGATGGATTGGGCTGGGTGGTGGGAGTGCATGCCTTTGATCTCAGCACTCAGGAGGCAGAGACAGGTGGGTCTCTGAGTTTGAGGCCAGCCTGGTCTACAGAGTGAGTTCAGGACAGCCAGGGCTGATAAACAAAATAAAATAAAAGAAAAGTGATGGATGGAGCTGTGTTGGCCATCACTCTCAAGAGCCAGAACGTGCATATCCACCTGCCTCGTGCCACCTCTAACGTGATTAGAGATCAGTGAAATGGTTTTGCACGGGGTCTGAGCAGCAGCCGCTGAAAACAGCCTAAGAACGTTTGTTGTAGGAAGCAGTGCAGCAGGGTGATGTTGTATGAAGTTTTGAGGTGGTTCTTTTCACTTAGATACCTTCTTTCTTTAAGTGGGGCAAATCATTTTAGCCATAAATTATCATTTGTCTTATCTTGTGATCAGAGTTGGCCATACCCAAGAATTCATGCTGTCAGTGCAATGCCAGGTTACTGGAGAACACAAGAGCTAGTTTCAGTCTCAGATCTCATCATGTCCTGTATTTACCTGGTAGGGTTAGTTTAATTGTTTGCGACTGTTACATGGTTGTATCATAGCTAATACACTGGCAGCTAATTCTAATCACACTACAAACTTGAATTTGTTTAAACCCCACAGCAACTTTATAGGTGAAAAAATGGAATTGAAGTTCATTTGCCCAAAGTTTTATAGCTATTGAGTGGTGGAACTGGGGTTTGACCTCTGTCTCTTGGATAAATGTTTTTAGCTACCTTAGAGTTTTATTTCCTTGTATCTACTTGATATGATAAATGAGGAGGAGCATAGGAATACACCTAAAATTATAGAGACCAAAAGTTGCCATGAATTCCTTTCCCTAGAGATGAGCATTGCAGGCATTTGGGCATTATATTCCTGCTTTCTTTTTTTCCGTCCCTCATTCCCTCCCCCAGGTCCTATTTATGTGACACGGAATAGACCTGAAAGACTTGTGAGTCATGTGGGCATCTATACCTGCCAAAGAAGGGGAGTAGCTATGCAGAATTATATACATTTTAGCATAATGTATATAAATATTTTTCTATTTACAGATATTTGTTAGCTTTGTTTCCCAGTTTTTTTTAAAATTAAGATTGCAAGAGTAATGTACTGTGTATATATAGTTATCTAATTACTTGCTGAGGATAGATTTTTAGGAGTAATAATGTGAAGTATAGAACATGCCTGTATATGTATTTTCATTAGATAGCAACTAAAAATTCATAGTTCATATAGATCAGAGGTGAATAATGCATTAATGTACATTTTTATTTGGTTTCAGTTTTCATATTTTTATGACTTGCTTCTTTTGTCCATTTTAAAGTGAACTTTTTATTTTTATATTTTTGGTTGTGAGCCTAGCCTTTAACGGCTGAGCCATCTCTCCAGCCCGAACTTTTTATTTTTAATGATTTATGCTTTAGGGCCATTAATTATAAGTCTTTCCTCCCAATTTCATTTATCTCCAGATATTTATAATCTTAAGTATTTCTTACTTTAAAATTTACAATGTTAGCTGTTCATTGTCATGATTAACTGTAGATCTTCTATCTTCAAAGCAACAGTTGCTATAGTGTATTGTCTATAAAAATTGTCTTAAAAAAATGCCATGAGTAAACTGATACTTATTTTTCTTAGAGTAGTTTCAGGTAATTAATGGTCTTAAGCCGTCAATTCTAAGTGCTACCTTTTTAAGTAAGATTAATATTGTAAGAGTGTTACATAAATTTAAATTTAATACTTTAAATATGGATTCTTCCGATTTTTCTTAGCAGCCTGTCCTGATTTTCACATTACAGGTATGTTCCACCAGAGCAAGCCAAAGTGGTGGCATCTGTTCACGCATCTATTTCCGGGTCTTCTGCCAGCAGCACAAGCAGCACCCCTGAGGTCAAGCCCCTGAAATCTCTGCTGGGAGATGCTGCACCAGCACTGCACTTAAATAAGGGCACACCTAGTCAGGTGAGGGGTTGGTAACTCTTAAAGATGGACGGAAGGCGGAGTGCTGAGCACCTCTAACAGTATATCTGTGCCATTTGTAAAGTGCATAAGATTGTTTGATAACGTGGTGGGAATGTGTGGTTTTGTTGGTTTGGCCATCACTTTGTAAAGATGCTCATTTTATCTATCTTGAGTGTCTATGTCTGGTGACCAGCAGAGTCAGGAACAATAGCCTCTGTGGTGCTGTAGCAGAAAATAGTAGGATTTCTATATACCTGATTATGTAGCATGCTTATTACCATTGAAATGCACATGGCTTTGCGGTATACCTTACTCCCCAAACTGAACAGACTGAAACCATTTATATGTTGATATCTAAATACTCATTTTGTTGTAGATGATGTTATGACTGTTACTGTGCAACATTGTTACACTATACTATACTATATGTGAATGGCTTTGAAGCAGAGCACAGCAGATTAAATCCTGCCCTTTGACAGTGTGTTCTAGGCTTCTCAATAAATCCTGTTTTCACAAGTTAAAGTGGAAACAATGAAGAACGGAGTGAAGTCAGGATACTAAATCTCTTCTGTGTAGAAATGCCCTTTTAGTATCATGAATTGGAGATAGGTAGCTGTATGTAAAGCTTCAGTAGATCTACTGAAAAGTCTTTTATAGTTAATGCATAAGTGTGTATTTTAGAAACACCATGAGTAAGTAATGTGCTTGTAGTCCCCAGTTGTAGGTCGCTCTCAAGGGCAGCAGCAGGAGAAGAAGCAGTTTGACCTTTTGAGTGATCTTGGCTCAGACATCTTTGCTGCTCCGGCTCCTCAGTCAACCGCTACAGCCAATTTTGCTAATTTTGCACATTTTAACAGTCATGCAGGTATGTCTTTTCCTGATAGCTTTGCCAGGATATGTGTAAATCACCCAGAAACATATTGATTGTTTATTATAAAGTATCAGTAAGCATAGTCCACTGAGGAATTTTGGTCACCCATGAACATTGTACCATATGACATAAAACCATGGTACTTTAGGGGGACTTTTTTGACAGGGTCATATGTAGCCCAAGCTGGCTTTGAACTTGCTCTGTGCTAAGGATGGTTGTGAACTACTTATCATCCCACTCCACCACTCAACCATGGCTTTTTTTGAGACAGGGTTTCTCTGTGTAGCCTTAGCTGTCCGGGAACTCATTCTGTGGACCAGGCTGGCCTCAGAAAGAAATTTAATCCCAGATGCTGGGATTAAAGGTGTGGGCCACCACCGCCTGATCATCCATGAAAAAGTACCAAAGTATTACAAAAGAGATGATACCTATTTACATTTTTTTAGTGTGAGTGTGTGTGTGTGTGTGTGTGTGTGTGTGTGAGAGAGAGAGAGAGAGAGAGAGAGAGAGAGAAACAGAGAGAGAGAGAGAAACAGAGAGAGAATGTGTGTGTACACACTGCATGGTGAGTGTGTGGAGGTCAGAGGACAACTTGTAGGAGTTAGTGCTCTCTCCTTTTTCATCATGTGGATCCTGGGGATGAAACTCAGGTCTGCAGGCTTGGTGGCAGGTGCCTTTACCTACGGAGCCATGCCAACAGCAGCATGGCTTGAGAGAAGATCTTAATGTGTATGTAGATATTACCTTTTTTATGGAAAATTACAAATGACCAAAGGCAAATGTGTAATGTAACTTAGGGATTAACCTCATGTCACTAGTACTGTTTAATTGATTTCGAAGTGAATTTTAGACATAAATATTTTGTGTCTGTGCCCTTCCTCCCAATGTGTGTTTTATATGTTTACGCATATCTACACGTACCCTCTGGGTCAGTATTAGTTGTCTTCTTCAGTCTCTCTCCACTTATTTTTAACACAGGCTCTCTCACTGAACTTGAAGGTAACCTATTGGCTAGACTAGCTGACCAGCGAGCTCCAGGAACTTGGCCCCCTAGGAATCTTACTGCTCCCGAGTACTGAGGTTACAGACACATTGCTGAACCCAGCTGTTTATATTTGCAGAGGGATCTGAATTCAGGCTCTCAAGTTTTCGTAGTAGCAACTTTGCTGAATGAGAGCCATTGTCCAGACCCTAGAATTTTCATTGTTAAATATCACAGTAAGTAGTAGAATCATTCCAAATAATGGTAAAAGTTCATCAGTCAGTATTCAGATTTTCATTCTAGTTCAAATTTGTGTTGGTATATATAGTATGTACTATATATATGTATAAACACATACACTTACTCTCATGCACAGTGTGTATGTGGTTTGTTGGAATCAGGTTGGTTGTTTTTTAATGTATCCTTTGTAATTGAAATCTATTTTGGTTAGATTTCTATAGGTTGTTCCTTCATCCCTTTATCTTTGTGATTTGTTAGAGAAAGTAGGTTATTTGCCTTATGGATTCTGTGGTAGTTTGAACTTATTAATTGCCCTCCTTTAAAAGTACCTTTAACAGCCGGGCGGTGGTGGTACACGCCTTTAATCCCAGCACTCGGGAGGCAGAGCCAGGCGGATCGCTGTGAGTTCGAGGCCAGCCTGGGCTACCAAGTGAGCTCCAGGAAAGGCGAAAAGCTACGCAGAGAAACCCTGTCTCGAAAAACCAAAAAAAAAAAAAAAAAAAAAAAAAGTACCTTTTTTTCTTTCTGTATTGCTTGTAAGTTAGTGGTTGGATCTGGAGATTACATCAGTTGAAGATGTGTCTGTTTCTTATCAGGGTTGGAGACTGCTGGGTAAATTAGAGGTTTTTATGTGTATGTTGGGAGTGTGGCTAGGTTTCCTTTTCCCAGTGTTAACCTATCTAGCAAGATCTCCCAAATAAGGAGAATCTTTCCCCTTCCCTTTTAGGCAACCTGTGTAGCAAAATGCCTCTTTGACCAAACAAGGGACCAAGGCCTTGCTTCCTACCTCATAACCTCGTGTGTGTGTGTGTGTGTGTGTGTGTGTGTGTGTGTGTGTGTGTGTGTGTGTGTGTGAGTGATTTACTTTTAGTCTATGTGTATGGGTATTTTGCCTACATGTATGTTTGTGTACCATGTGTATAGTACCTGCAGAGGCCTGAAGAGTGTGTTGAACCCCCTAGAACAGGAGTTACAGACAATTGTGAACCACTGTGTGGGTGCTGGAATCTGAACCTAGGTCTTTGCAGGAGCAACAAATGTTAACTATTGAGCCATCTTTCCAGCCCCTATGAGTTTATTATGGTTTCATCTCCTTTTTCAAAATGCTTTTTAATGATCTTATTTATATATTTAAAGTTTAGAGAACTCTAGAATTTTGATCTTAGGTTTGTGTTATAATTGCAATTATCTTTTATTGTTTCTTAAACTTTAATGTGTTTTAAATAGCTCCTAAAATGTAAATATCTTTAGCTTTTTAGTGATTGTGTCCATACACATTTCCCATGTTAGTAAACCAGAAAGCTGGACGTGATAGTCCACACCTATAATCCCAACACTGTGGAAACTGAGGCAGGAGATCATGAGGGACAGGCCAGCCTAATCTACATAGTAAAGACCCTATTTCTCAAAACTAAAAACAAAAGTGTTTTATTAATGTGATTAAACCATCTCTATATCATTATTTTAGGTACTTAAATTATTTTTCAGATTCATTATCATTTTAAAATGAGTTACTGGGCTGGGAAGATGGCTGAGTAAAATGTTTGTTGTGTAAGCATAATGACCTTAACTTAGATTCTCAGCACACACACAAAAGCTGGATACAGAAGTGTTCATCTGTAACCCCAGCATTTGAGGCAAAGACTCGAGGTTCCTGTGCCTCAGTATCCAGCAGTGGAAACAGTGAGCCTAGGCTCTGTGAGAAACCCTGCCTCAAAAGAACAAAGGTGGGGAGTGACTGGAAAGACACCTGAAGTCAGCCTTTGTCCTCTGTTCATGTATACACAAAGAAATACAACCAAAAATCAAAATGGATTTCCTAGACTGTGTCCACAGTTTTGTTTACCAAAACGAATGTACTTAATGTTCTGAATTAGCTTTCTTTTGTTACTAGAGCCTTTAAAATAATACTGTGACTAAGTCCATTCAAAGAGTATTGTGAACAGACAGACCTATGACTTTACAAAGCACTTTTAGAAATTTCTGGATACCGTTTAGTATATACTTCTAACTGGGTTAAAAAGAAGTGATTTTTAAATGAATTCTCTTTAAAGTGAGTTATAAATTGCATTGGCATTTTCATAAAATTCTTAAATTCATTTGTCATGTCTTCTCAGTTGTAGTTTTCATATTCATTAACATATGTTGTCCTTGCCATTACAGCTCAGAATTCTGCAAATGCAGATTTTGCAAACTTTGATGCATTTGGACAGTCTAGTGGTTCGAGTAATTTTGGAGGTTTCCCCACAGCAAGTCACTCTCCTTTTCAGCCCCAAACTACAGGTAGAGCCTCTCCAGCATTGTGCTTAAATGTTTGCTTTAAAAAACAAAACTTTCCAAATGTAGTTTTGAAAAACTAAATTCTCTAGTGACCTAATTTTAAAGTAGTTGTATTTCACAAAGCTCTGGGGAAACCTGAACTCCTTGTTTCTCTGAACTCTTTGGTCATTGTCTGCTGTCCAGAACTCATCCTCCTCTTCCTGCACAGGGTTCTGCCTTGAAATTTCCAGCCACTGAGGTTGTAAAGCAACAAGTTTTTAAGTACGTTTGAAACACAGTGATTAAAGCTGATGTTGTATCTTGCGATAAGGAAGCTAGTTGATAGCTTCAATGGAAATAAAAATAAGTTATTTTATGGGGCAGCAAGCTTGAGAAAAACATTTTAATGTTATTTAGTCAAGTATAAATTGTTAATGATCACTTTATTCAAGTATGGAAATGATTTTGTGCAGGAATTGGTTTTCAAGAAAATTCTTGCATAAAGTGTACTGTTTTCAGAAATTCATTGAACCCTTATTTAGCTTTTTCGCTAACTATTTTTCTTTCAACTTTGAACTCTGTGTGTGTTGTCTTAAAGCCTGTTCTTTCCATTTTCTCTCGCCGCCTCCTTTAACTCTGATCATTTACACATTTCTGGCTGTCCAGCATTCACAGTACTTTCATCTAGCTGCAGTTTTGGTGAATTTACTTCAGCTTTTCCTCTCCAGGCTACCCACAGTAAGTTCTGTTGTCCAGTAGGCATCTCGTATTAATTTATATGCTTTCTGTGTTATTTCATGTTTTTTCAGTTATAGAACATCATCATTCTTAATAAACCTTCATAAATTCGTTTTACTCTCTCTTCTCTTATTAAACTCAGAGTTAAAGATACAGTTTTTAATGAAAGTTAGTTGATCTAATAATTTGAAATTTTTTCATAAAAATCTTAAAAATTTTGTATTTATTTTGTTTGCTAGCTAGCCATAATAGATCATTGTCTTTTAACATATTTATCTATGTTAGTTTTAGCTGATTTTTCTTTAAAACCTAATTTTTAAAACGGAGACTTGCTGTGCTGACCAGGTTGATGTTGAACTGGCAATCCTCCTGCCTCAGCCTCCTGAGTAAGTCACATTATAGGCATGTGTCACTATGCCTAGTTTTCTTTGAAACAGCCAGAGTTTAATTCTTGAGAAAGATCAGTTCGTATTTGGTTTGGAAATGTCAGAGAATTGATTGATGGTAGGTCTTTTGCATAGGTAATGATCCGTTCTACTTAAAAAAATGTGTTTGACCTTTGTTGTCCCCTTAGTGTGCATGACACTGTTTTGACAGTTTAGGAAAAAGGAACTAATATCTCTGTAGGATTCAAAGCATAGAGTGGAAGGCACTGGCGGAAGTCTCTGAGTGCTCAGAAGGATCTCTGTGGTTGAGAATATGCTTTACAGATTTAGCAGGCAGTCTGCTAGTGACTGTTATTAGGTGGGTGGTGCTTTATGACACCAAAAATGACTGTCGTGCACTTCAGTTTGTATTCTTTGAACTACATGGTAGGGCTTAGTTTTCCTGTGAGCGTCAGGCTGTTGAATACACATTGAACTGCTGTGTAGAGTCAAGTAGTGGCTCTTCAAGTGAAAATGTCAAGGATTTTAAAAACTATTACCAGCATATTCTTAAACATTACTCAGAGTCTGTTGAAGAACTGTAAGGTGATGGTACTATCTCCATAGCTAGAAGGAATGTAATTCCAGCGCTTCCACAACAGCTCTCCACCTCCACAAATAAGGCCTTAGAAAACCGAGTTTCATAATTCATAAAAGTCACATGGTTATAAGAGTGTCCTTATAGGACACCTCCCTTAGGCAGAAATGATCACAAATAATTTACCAGTGAGATTGAGAGAAGCCTAGAAATTTCATGTTTTGTTTATTCTGTTACAGGTGGAAGTGCTGGATCAGTAAATGCTAATTTTGCTCATTTTGATAACTTCCCCAAATCCTCCAGTGCTGATTTTGGAACCTTCAGTACATCCCAGAGTCATCAGACAGCATCAACTGTTAGTAAAGTTTCAACAAACAAAGCTGCTTTACAGACAGCAGACAAATATGCGGCACTTGCTAATTTAGACAATATCTTCAGTGCTGGGCAAGGTATCAATGTGTAAACAAAACAGATACTAATTGTCTAAATTACATACGTTCAAATCTGAAGAGACAATGCTTTTCTCACTTGTATAGAAGTTATATGCACATTCAATGTTTTGAGTAAAGGATTGCTGGCATTTTTGCACGTAAAATATCAACTATAAAACTGAAGACATAGAAATTATATATATATATATACATAAATATATATAATATAAACAATGATTTTCAAAAGAAAGTAATTGAAAATAATTGTATTTTTGTCTTTAAAAACATGCTTTCCTATTCTGTGGCTACAAAGAGTCAAATGTTTTATTTACAGAGCTGACTATAGTACTATTTTGTAATTTCTATTATATATGCATTTTGAACTATTTTTAGTAACATTTTGCCCCCTCCCCCCTTTTTTTTTCTTTGAGACAAGCTTTCTCTATGTAACCCTGGCTGTCATGGAACTTACTCTGTAGGCCAGGCTGGCCTTGAACTTACAGAGATCTGCCCATTATTTTTCTAACATTTTTTCTAGTAAGTTTTGGCCTTAAGATCAGTATTTCCCCTTTAACAGTATATAGCTGAATGGAGAACAGTGGGGATTTGTCCTACACTGGATTCTGCATCTTGATCTCTAACATTGTTTTTCTCATTTCTAAACTGAGAGAGATCATAGAATTGAAATCTTGGACTATATTTTGTGAATTATTGCATGGAAGGCATTTAGAGCAGTGCCTAGCTTAAGAAGCACTTAGTAAATGTTTACTGTTATAATTATCTCTGATTTTTTTTTCATAGAAAACTCTGGAAAAATGGTACTATTAATACATTAGATGCATCGTTTAAATTTATGTGTTTATTTGAACGAAACCATCTGTCTTAGAGTTCTTTAAATCCTGTCCATTTAATGTTTAGATCAAGTCAATTTTAGGTTTACCTGTGTTCATGGCAAATACGCTTGATTAACTGACACTACAATATTAAAGTTTTGGTGTAACTTTTTTGTTTGTTTGCCTTCAGGAGGTGATCAAGGGAGTGGTTTTGGGACCACGGGTAAAGCTCCTGTTGGTTCTGTGGTTTCAGTTCCCAGTCACTCAAGTGCATCTTCGGACAAGTACGCAGCGCTGGCAGAGTTAGACAGCGTGTTCAGTTCTGCAGCCACCTCCAGTAACGCGTACACGTCCACCAGTAATGCCAGCAGGTACACACCTCTGTTTCCATGTCTGAATGACATAGTTTAAAGGGACTTTTGTCGCATTGTAACTTAAACATAATTGAAGAGTTTCTAAGTTAAAATAGATCTAAAGTTGAAATTAAACGTAATTTGCTGTTTAAAATGTAGTTCTTGAGTGTTTGTCATATTCTTTTATTTAGAAATCTTAACTCCTTTTCACTCCTGGGTGCTAAACATACTTCAAAGAACACAAATTTCTAAATGGACAATTGCATATGGCTTGTACTAAGCAGATAATTGATTTAGCAGTCAAGTTGCATATGTCAGGGCACAGTGTTTAGTCTGTTTGCCCCGAACCCCCCCACTGCCCCTGTCAGTTCTCTGGCTCATCATTGTCATTTAGTATTGTAAACCGCACATGCACTACTGTGCTCACACGGACCTTGTGGAAAGGTTTTCCAGAGAACAGGAAGACTACATGTTTAAAATACCAGCCTTGTGGTAAATAAGGTCTGGTGTAGTCCAGGTTGGTTGTGAGTTCATGGTCCTCTGTCTCTGTCTCCAGGGTGCTTACAGGCATGTGCCTCCAAACCTAGAAGAGCATTAGACTTTTAATAACCCTTTTACATTTATGGAAAGTATAAGCATTCTAGTTATTTCTTTTGTTCCATTTCTATAGATAGAGCTGCTTTATTACTATTATTATTTAGTTTATTTCCTTTTGCCACCTTTTCTAGAGGGAAAGTCTAATTACTTGAAATGGGACAAATTGAATCCAGTAATAAAATTTGGCATTATTTTGGTTTGCTTCACTAATACTGTAGTCTGTGTTATATTTTAATAATACTAACAAGGTAGCCATAAGGCCTGGAAATATAGATGAAATCCATGTGATGAATGGATTATTGATATTGCATTGTGATACATTAATAGTTTACAAGTGTGATCTGTGGAATGTTTGAGTTACTTTAGACTCTTTACAGGATCTGTAAATTCAGACCTTTTTCATAATTCTGAGATGCTAATTTGATTTTTCAGTGATTGACATTTGATGGTACACAAAATACAATGAGGCAGGAAAGCCTTGCTGCAGAAATTAAGGTAGTCTCCTCAGATCAGAGCAGAACAGACATTGGATTTTTGCACACAACACACTGTTTTATTTCTGATTTAAAAAAAAAAAGTTTGCTTATGTTGCCTGGACTAGTGTTGAACTCAAGATTCTTACGCATCTTCTCAAATAGCATGTGACACCATTTCTCTCTTTACCTTACAAATAGTGTTGATTAGTTTTTCTAACGAATATTCTTGGTAAAATGATAACATTTTCAACTTTAGTTTTCCATTAAATGTACTTTCTGTATATTAAGTTAGTTATGTATCATATTTGGATGCAGAGTAAAACATATGTTTGTCTTGAAAAGAAATTTACTGTTGTTAAGTTTTGGGACAAGCCAGCTACTCATACTATGGTGGTTTGAATTTCAGTATTTGTTGGATATTTCTACAGAGTGTGATCGCTGTAAAGACTACCCCTTATGCTGAGGGCATTGCTCAAGTGTTCTTGCACAGCATGCAGGAAGCTCTGGATTTGATTCCCAGCACAGGGGTGCACACCTTTATGACCAGTACCTGGAAGTAGAGGCAGGGAAGTTCATGGTCACCCTGCAGAACAGATTCCAGACCGGCTTTCGCTGTATGGAATCTTGTCTCAAAAAAGAAACAAAACTTGTTGAAATGCAATGTTAGAAGTTTGGGAAATTTGCATTCTACCATAAACTGGAAAGTGAAGATGTAGTGAACTTTGACCTTGTGGGGTGGAAAAAGTTCATTAATAGCTTTTACATTCCCCATTTGAGGCAGCCTTTAGGAAACTGCCAGTTTTGGTGTCATATCAAAGAAAATGAAATACTCTTACCTGTTGTTAAGTATGCATATAAGTAAGGTACATGTTCATCCTACATGTCAAACAAATGGTAATATATACATGGATTAGTAGAAATGTACAATAAAAGTTAAGTTCCTTTTGCCTTGAAAATAGTTATTAAAAATACTTAATGCTGTTGTGTAATGGAAGCCAATCTTAGATGCATATTTTTTAAATTCTCAATTTCTATATACTTCTGATTGACAGAGATGGCATATGTAAATAATTTGTTACTGGAATTTCAGTAAATTTTCCTTATGTAAACTCATCTTGAGTTACCATTGAGAACTGCAGTGGTGTGTAGAAAGGTTAATTTTTATGTGCTTCAGAATCTTGTGGCCAGCTTGTAGGTAGATGACCTTGTTTCTTTATTAAATGCTGACTCTTGATATTCTCTTCAGCAGTGTATTTGGAACAGTGCCTGTGGGTGCTTCTGCTCAGACTCAGCCTGCTTCAACTGGGCCCGCTCCATTTGGGGGTATGTACTTTTCATAGAGAATGAATGTTCTTTTTAGGGGTGCTGGAAGATAGTAAGAAAGAAACATTATCAAAAGGTACACATTTTTCTCTTCAAAAATAGTGAAGAAAGTTTAAAAATCTTGAATATAAAATATTAAGATTTTACAGCATACTTTATACTTCTTTAAAAGCTACGCCTTCTACGAATCCATTTGTTGCTGCTACTGGTCCTTCTGCTGCATCGTCTACAAACCCATTTCAGACCAATGCCAGAGGAGCAACAGGTAAGAAGAAAAGACAGATCAAGGAATCATAACTGTGGGGAAAGGAGTTTATTATTTATTATTTATTTACTCATTTATTATAAGTCATACCTAACATGAGACCTCTTTCTACTGAAGCGTAGTGCAGGAAAGGGTAGGTGAGTGTGTTCAGAAACACAGATGCCAGCTGGGTGTGGTGCATATATCTTTCACCCCAGTACTTGGAAGGCTGAGGCAGGAGGATAGTATGAGGCCAGCCTGAGCCACATAGAAAGACCTTGCTGGGCAGTGGTGGTGCATGCCTTTAATCCTAGCACTTGGGAGGCAGAGGCAAGTGGAGTGCTGTGAGTTGGAGGCCAGCCTGGTCTACAGACTGAATTCCAGGACATCCAGAGTTACACAAAAAAATCCTTTCTTGGGAGAAAAAAAGAAAAGAAAAAGAAAGAAAGACCTTTTCTTTAAAAATTGACAAATGCTACTGAAAGTTTTTGACATTTAGGGGTTTAACAGTCACAAAGGACCTGAGAAGTTTATGTTTCCACCCTTCTGGCTGAAACTTTGGGTTTTCAGATTGGGATGCTCAAATATGGGCAGAAGAACTTGATTGACAATAGTAGTTCAGCTTGTTTGGTGCCAGAATGGCTATTAGGCATTCAGTATCAACAAAATGCTTTCATAAAAAGCCTTATGAGATTATATCGGATGAGTGAATTTTGTTATATTAACTCTAATTACATATCCCTAGTGTCTCTTTTCAGCTTCGTATTTTATGGGTTATTTTTGTTTGTTTGTTTGTTTTTTGTTTTTTATGAGAGCTGAGGATTATGCCTGGGTCCTCCTGCATCCTAGGCATGCATTCTACGAACTAAACTTTAATGTCTATTCATTTTGGAGTTCAGTACTTGAACATTTTGTCTTTCACTTTTTTTTTTCATTAATTCTGTTTATCTTCCCATCTTTTTTTTTGATACTTGATTCACACCCACGCCAGTCACGTCATTCTCGTTGCATTTCTTTGTTTTGACTTGCTGCCATCTCCTGGCATGGCACATCAGCAGGTGTAAGTGGTGTGACTAGACTCCATACACTTTGTTTCTGTGTGTTTCAGAGAATGTCAGAACCAAAGCTTCCACACCAATTACAGCAAGTGGTGATAGGAAGTTCTAAGGGTATACCATTATAACATACCTAATCAAACTCAGCAGTGAGAGGTAGAGGAAGATCAGGAGTTGGGGGCCAGTCTGGACTACTGCAGGGAGAACCTAGCTAAACAAAGCAAAAATTAAAAATTGTGATGCCAGAAGTCAGAATAATAAGTATTATTTTTTATTTACACAAACACATTAGTCATAATTTAAGTATTTGAAATTCCTATCAGATTTAATTTTTAAAAATGATTTGTTCAGAGCCTGGGACCCCTGCCCCCCCTTCCTTATTTTTTACTGCTTTTGAAAGTATTTTTAGAGGTAAGCTTCTATAGAGAATGTAGTGGTATATATAAGATCTACAGGTGATCTAGCAATATTTAATTTTGAAGTTTATCAGAAAGAAAATACTCTACAAATTTTTATTTCAAAATAATTTTTGTTTTGCTTTTGTTTTTGTGTCCCCCCCCCCTTTTTTTTGGAGATAAGTTATCTCTGTAGAGCCCTGACTGCCCTGTCCTAGAATTTGGTATGTAGACCAGGCCAGCCTTGAACTGAAAGAAATCTGCCTGTCTTTGCCTTCTAAATGCTGGGATTAAAGGTGTGTGCCACCATTCCTGGCTATTTCGAAGTAATTTTTGCATTATAAGGTGTTTTGATGTATCCCATTGGATATCTTTTTTAGGTTATTATGAAATTGATTAAGTTGAAACAGATGTTGAAGCTGCCGCACTGCGATGCTTTGACAGCTACACTGTGGTCCTTGGGAATTTCCAGGCCTTTGCAGAACTTGGACTCTTGGAGTGCTCTTTGTTTCTCTCAAATGTGTTAATAGCCCTGTGAAATGTTCTTTTGAGATAGCTTTGGAAGAACAGTGTGGGACAGTTCTATGCTCTTGAAGAATAACACATAAGTACCAACCTGGGCTGTCAGCTATTTCAGACTAAAGTATGGTGGTGCTTAGTACTGTTTAACTGTCACTGTTGACTGAGAATTTTAAAAATAGTTTTATTAGAGAGAAACTGGGGGCGGGGTAGGGAACTGTGAATGGCCTGTAGAACTTGTGTGGAGGTCAGAGAACAGCTTTTGGGATCAGTTCTTCCATTGTGGGATCTAGGGATTGAACTCAAGATTCAGGCTTATGCAGCAAGCCCTTTTATTTATCTGCTGAGCCATATTGCTGGCCTTGAGAAGTTTTCAAAGCAGTATTCAATGGGAAAGAGTTTTGTGCCTCAGTAAATGCATAGGGAAAGTGCTGAGAAAGCACAGTTTAGCAAGCATTACTGATGCAAGACTAGTGGAAGCTTTTAGATTTCTAAGAGAGTTAAATTGACCAAACTTTTTATCACAGAACTCTTCTTTGCCAACCTTTTTTTTTCAGCTCTAAAAATGTGTTTGTGTTCATGTACACATGCTCACATGGGTGTGTTCATAAAGCAAGAAGATGACACTAGGTGTCATCCTTAGGAATGTCATCTACCTCTTTAGAGACAGAGGCCTAGAGCTCACCAAATAGGCCACAGTTGCTGACCTAGAAGCATTAGGGATTCTTGTGTCTCTGCTTCCCCGGTCTGGGATTACAGGCCTGTGCTACCTCGTCTGATAATATCCACATGGATTTTAGCCAAAAGGCAGAGAGGTGATTCTATGGGTTCTGGGACTGAACTCAGGACTTTGTGCTTGTAGGAACTTTACCAGTTGTACCATCCCTCCAGCCCCCTTTGCAACATTTTGCTAAATTTAGAGCACAATATAAAATCTATTTAAATAGGCAAGAAAAATACTTTTTGCTTTCCACATAGTAGTATATGAACTCATTGTTGTACATCATTTTTATAGTAGCTTTGTGAAGTACATGGGTCCTGTTATCTCTGTCCTTCCATCATCCCCTTTGCAAATGAGGAAACTGAAGTTTGTATTAGTTAAAAATATCATAGAGGTAGAAAGCGGCAGAACCAAGATTCAGAGTTGTTTTCCTCTATCACCATGGGCCTTCGATTTTTGCTAATCTAAAAAGTATTCCAGTCTAAAATGCATAGAAATACATTTTAGAAATAACCCCAATCGAGACTGTTTAACAACAGCAGAACAGAGCTGTGGACTCCAGTAAGCTAAGTCTCTTCTGTTACCTGCATATATACATGAGGGAGGTGCTGTCCTCCTGCCCACCAGGTGAGTCATGCACAGGATGCCTTTCTCCATCTGTCAGTCAGGATGCTTTCAGTCAACTAAAGGGGCTCAATTCACTTTCTCCTCAGAATTCTTAGCTCATTTAAGTTATTTTTAGATATTTCTAGTTAATGTCTTGATTTGTGAAGAAAACATTCAGGTGCTCTGTTCAAGACTTGGAGTTTCAGTTGGTAAAGGAACATTTTTTTTGGACGTGTCTCATGATGCTTACTTTGTGTGTGTCTGTGCGTGCATGTGTGCGTGTGTGTGTTAAGATAAGGTTTCATGTAGCCCAGACTGGCCCTGAATTTACTTTGTAGCTGAGGCTGGCCTTTGTACTACTGATTTTCCTGCCTCCATCTCTAAACTTGTCAGGATTTCAAGTGTATGCCCCTATGCCTGGCTCTTACTGTACTGTTTTTATGGTTATAGTTCTATTTTCACATGATAAAACAAAGCTAAGATTACTTTTGTTTTGAGACAGACTCTCACTCTGTAGGCCTGGTTGGTTTGGAATTCATTATATAGGATACGGCTGGCCTCAAAGTCACAGAGTTAATCCCTCCTCCCAGGCTGGAATTAAAAGTATGAGCTGTTGTGCCCAGCTATGAAGGATTATTTTTAAAAATATATTTCAGTAGTTTTTCTTCACTTGGTATTTATTGTTCTAAACTGTTAAAAGTGACATACTATAATGTGAATGTAATTGAAACAAGAGGTCTCTTTTGTGGGTGAGTTTCTACTGTATATTCCTGTGACCCCCCCCCCAAGTGGGCAGTACTGCATTCTAACTCTAGAGCTCTTTAATGAAACCATATAACTTTTACTTTAACAGTAACTGTACATAACTTGATTGACCTTGGTCTCTTTATGGCTTCCCATAAGGCCTTTCTGGAGCAATGCATTCTCAAGTGTTTCCTCACGCTCATTTTGGTAGGTGGCCACAACTAGATATGTGTGGCAATTTGTCTAGCTGCTTGTGGAAGCTTTTGCTAGTGTTCTGGATCCTTGCATGTAGAGTTAAGTTATTTCCATGTTTTAATATGGAGTGGGCATGGATGTGTGGCATCAAGGTCACGTATTTAAAGTAACACGAAAATCCTATATAATGATTTATGTTTTAATACTGAAAAGCATTATTGCTTACCTCCATGGTCACAGTAGAATGTTAATAGCTATTTTGATTGCTTTTCTTATGTTTTAATCCATAGTACTGTAAGTGATACCTTTTGATGCACCAAATCATTTTCCTGCTTTATCTCATGGAGTTTGGTTTTGCCTAACTGTCCGAGCTTTGCTTTGAGTGCTTCCCGCAGTGACCTGTCAGCTGCATCAGCGCGTTGTGTCTGCAGTGACACCCTCCCGTCTCCTTGCAGTGTGCTCAGACTTTCTTTCTTTCTTTCATTCACTTGCTTCCCAATAGCCTGTTCTTCTTTTCTCCCCCCATCCTGTCAGTAAAGACGTAAAAACCAGAAACCTTCTGAATCTAACTAGGTTCCTTGAGCTAATTTGCATTGTCATAAACATTAGGATTGCTATAACACTTTTCAGTTTGTCTGTTTTTCGATAAGAACATTTTATGCAGTGCTTTTCATATTTAATTTCTTTGCCTTGAATCAGTACCAGTTTGGTAAAGTTTTTGAAATGAGGAAATTCAGTAAATAAGTTGATGTGCTTTGACAGTAGTATTTCACTGTATCCTTTAGCAGGAGTGCACAGTTAAAGCAACGTTATTGTCACTATTCACTCAGTCCTTCCTGATAACAAGCATACCATCGGATCATGGGAAGGTGCTGTTTTACGTATTTCCTACCAGTTACTCACACAGCATTCCACTACTGCACGTCTCTAAAGTGAGAGTTTGTTTATAAATGTGGTTGTTTATGTAAATAGGGCTTGATGCAGGCATATCACATAAACATTGGTGATTGCCACATAGAGTCCAGCTCATGCTTTACCCACCAAGCACAGCAAACCAAGGAGGAGCTAGTAACATGGACACAGGACCCATGGGCCTGGTAGTCATCTCTTGTAAAAATGCCCTTTGCGCTTCTTTTCCAATCTTTGTGCATTGATACCAACTTGTGCAGCTCAGTAACCCCAGACAGCCTCCATTCTCTTCCAGACTTGTGAAATGTGGGTGTAGAAGTGTGTGTGTGTGTGTGTGTGTGTGTGTGTGTGTGTGTGTGTGTGTTTTGTGTATGTATGTACATATATATATACACACACACTTATGTCTATATATATTGTGTGTATATATACATATAAAGTTGTATATATACACATATATATAATTAGTAGGAACTTACTATGTCCTTATAATTGCATTAATGTTTTAAATAGAATTTCTTTCTTTTGTCTTTGGCTGTAGTTATAAAACTGTAGTTTTGAATGCCCTGCCTTTCACCCTAGTTGCCTTATAAATCCTATTATTTTTAACTCTTTAAGAGGTCTTAAATTTTTTTCTACAGAAACATGAACCTTAGTAATTAAAGTTAGGTTTTTTAAGTTAGATATAGGAAAACTGCCTCAAACCCAGGATGTGTACTCACTCCTTCCTATACACCATCACAGTATGACTAGCTTCTGAAAGCAGGCTATTATTTGACTTTATGTAATTGCTTAGGGAAATTTGGGGGCGGGGGCGGAGTTTGAATGATAGCTTTAGTAGTTTCTTTCTAGTCACTGCATTTCAGAACAAAATTTCTTAGGTTCTATTATAGTTAGAGTAGACAGTGCTAATCTCTGCTGACTTTGTCAGGATTTGGGGCTTTCAGATGCCCTTAATGTGTGTCTTAGTGTTGTCAAGGTAGGTGCGGTGTATTCCACACCGTGAATTGCTGTGTGTGTCTCTGACCCCCATGTTTCTCTTGTCAGCGGCAACCTTCGGCACTGCGTCCATGAGTATGCCGGCAGGATTTGGAACTCCTGCCCCGTACAGTCTCCCCACCAGCTTTAGTGGCAGTTTCCAGCAGCCCGCCTTCCCGACCCAAGCAGCTTTTCCTCAGCAGACAGCTTTCTCTCAACAGCCCAATGGTAAGCTTGAACATCTGACCAGCTGCGTGATGTCAGTGCCCCTTACATAGTGTGATGTTAAGTGCTTGAGATGAAGACTGTCTTAGACTGCTGTAGTCTTGTGCACCGAGTGGGGACTCCGGAAGAGAGCCTTTGGCAGTTTGGGCTGTACATAAGAAGATTGTGGTTTTATACATTTCCTTGACCATGTGTTAGGAAACCTCAGTGACTGTCAAGCTCTTCTTAGAGTCACCCATGTCTTTATCTTTTAAGTCCATCTTGTGTTGTCATATGTTTCTTGGTTTGAAATGGAAATTATATTTTTGTGAAGAATGGTTGCTGGCGTGCCTTTTTGGTGTAGTGGTGTTTTAGACAAACCCTCTTAAGTAAGTGACAGTGATGTACTTACAGCTTGTTTTGGTGACTGGCTAGGAGATTGACTTAGCCCTTCTTCTTACCGGTTTCTTACTTGCTGAAGTTTGAAATCCATACTTTTCAAGAATGTTCTCAGTTCTCATACATTCAGTAGTTAGAAAATACAGTGCATCGAATAGTCATAAATGATGACATGTTTCATAAGAAATACTGTGGTGATGTGTAGAATCCACTGTATTGGCCATATGCTTCCCTCAAGTAGTCACACACTCATCTGTCAGTTAAGTCCTCAAAGGTCAGTGACCTACTCTGGGCTGAGTTAGATTGTTTCAGAGCTCGGAGGCTCTTAATAAATGCCTTAGGAAGTTTGTCTCTAGTGTCTGAAAAGACATGAGACCTAATGTTACATTTTATTTTGTCATCTGGTAAGAACGTTTATGAGACTTCTAAGGTTGGGATCATCTCTTGGTGGCAGTGTCGCTTGTAACTGGTGGCTCTCTCTCTTTTTAATAAGGTGCAGGTTTTGCAACATTTGGACAAACAAAACCAGTAGTGACCCCTTTTGGTCAAGTTGCAGCTGCTGGAGTGTCTAGTAATCCTTTTATGGTGAGTGAATTTCAGTTTTAGTGCCTTAGAAAATAAGTTACAGTTTATTAACCTGGGAAAACAGAATGTGACTATCCTTGCATACAACTTAGTGTTCTGTTAATATGATGCTATAGATTATGTATGGCCCTTACAATGCCTCTAAGAAGTTAGTTGCAAATCAAAGTGTGGATAATAGATTCACTATTTTATAATATGAAATACATGCACTCTTGCCAGAATTACACTTGAAGAAACCTTTGGATTTAGGGAAAAGGAGCCTTAAGAATGAGATTTTTGTTTGTTTTTTTGAAGGTACAAGTACTTCTTTTAAGTGCCAGGCTCCTTTTTAGACAGTATTAAAGCACTTGTGTAAACAAATACATGAAAGGACAGTATAGTCTGTAACAAGTAGGAGGTGGTTTACAGTTTGTTGACAGCAACAGAAATGAATAAAGGTTGGCAATAAAAAATTCTTAACAAAAGTTTGAAGTTTTTCAGTACAATTTAATGCTTTCGTCTCATACAAGCATCATTTCTGTTTATTTTGTCCTTGTGTTTTTTCCGATAGCCTGGTGCACCAACAGGACAATTTCCAACGGGAAGCTCATCAACCAATCCCTTCTTATAGCCTTACACAGACACTGTACTGGAACGAACTTTTATGTGATCATATTACATCTCTCCGCCTCTTGCACTGTTGTCTTGTTTCACTGATCTTAGCTTTAAACATGAGAGAAGTCTTTAAAAAGCCTGCATTGTGTATTAAACACCAGGTAATACGTGCGAAACAGAGGGCTCAGCAACAACTTTTCACTTGTGAATTGGCAGGAAAAGGTAGCGGCATCATGTACATTAAAAATTGGCTAATGTTAAGTTATTGCAGATCCCACATTCATTATGCTGCAGTACTGTACATATTTTTCTTAGAAATTAGCTATTTGTGCATATCAGTATTTGTAACTTTAACACATTGTTATGTGAGAAATGTTACTGGGGAATAGATCAGCCACTTTTAAGGTGCTGTCATATATCTTGGAATGAATGACTAAAATCATTTGAAGCATCACTTCTGGAAAGTTCAAAGTCAAAATCGGAAGGTTTTATTCATTCTTGAATTTTTCCTTCTAAAGAGCTCTTCTATTTATACACGGCTAAATTCTTTAAAGATGTGAAGGACACCTGTCTGCGGAATAAAGCTGATCATGTTTTGCTACAGTTTGCAGGTGAACAAAATAAATATTAGAAAATATGCTATTGTTTTTGTGTTCTTGCTGCAATGCCTTTACCAAAGTGGCCTTAAATAATGAGTAGTGAGTTGAGAACATCTTGAATTCTTAAAGACTTCTAGTGACTAACTTTTTTTAAAAGGCCATGTAGAAAATGTATTAAAACTACTAGGACGCTATATTCAGGACTGTGACAGTGGAAAAGCATTTACATGTAGCTTGTCAGATTCACCATGCTACTTCTAATTTCTCTGCAACTTATTAATTTTGTGAAGTTTGTAAATATGGAGAATTTGCATGTTTGTGTATTTACAAATATTTTTTAAAGATCTTAAATTCTCAGACTGCAAAAGGCCTATTTTAACTATTTTTTTTTCTGTTCTCCATTTTAATTGTCTTTGAATGTATTGGAAGCAGACATGCCTTGACTGTGACACGATTGCACCTGAGTTCATGCCCCCTTTCTCCCCCCATTTTCTGGACAGACTGATAACTATCAATAGAACATTTATTTGTGTTTGTTTTGGGGTAAAGAAACAGGAACCCAAATGTTACCTTAAAGTGATGAAATACTTTGTATAAAAAGGTAGCAATACTAAGTTTAGTTTTTCTTTTTGTTAATATTCAAATGAACTTGTTTAAATATTTATATGTAGTAATGCCTCATTCATCCCAAGGTAATCCGACACTCTCTTCAAAATGAAACACAACTAAGAGAACTGAAATGATTTAAAAAAAAAAAAAAAAGCTTCGAACAATGCCCCAAGTCATGATTCTGTATGTAGAGCATACATGTTTCTTTGAATGTGAGTTTAATAATTTGATAATTTGATTTATTGATCCATAGCATATTTGTGTTGATGAAAGGAAGGAGTCCAAAATGACAATGGAGAGCCTGCACTGGCAAAGGCCACAGGGACAGCCAGCCTGGTCTAGAGGACAGCAGTATTAGTACATTCGGTAATGACTCTGTGCCATCCAAAAAGCTAAAATTGCATACACAGTATGTAATGCCTGTATGAAAGTGATTTAAACAGTTTTTAAAGTTTGGTTTTAGGTGATGTAAGTAAGCATCAGCTTGCTCAAACATTTTATTCATGTTGGATGCATTTTGCAGTGATTGCTATTACCGTCATGCTTTAAAGTCTGGGTGTTTACTTGGGCTGCAGTCTGCTGTCCTCCTTCGTGGAAGGTGTGCTTTATAAAATGTACTTGACAAGTGACATGCCCGAGACTCAGCCCTTTCTGAGCAGCTTGCCACTGAGAATCCAGTTATTGCTGCTCAGGCTCAGCTACACCTTGGGCATAGTCTTGAATTCTTTGTACATTTTGGGGGCTTCATCTATTTTCATGGAAGAGAACTTAATGTCTTTAAACTTCTGTTTGAGATTGTATTAGATTCAAATCAATTCATATGTACAAAAGTTATACTATATAATTGTAGGCCATTACCCAAATAACCTACCAGGCTTTCCATCTATTAAGTAAATTAAACAGTTGTTATCAAAATAGTTTTAAAGACTATTTTTTCCAGTAGATCTTGAGATGTGTAATTAAATGGGGGGAACTTGTATTAATTTTCCATGAGTGCTCATAATCAAAATACAAGTACTTAGATTCAGAAGAGCTCCAGTGTTAAAGTGGGTTTTCTCATTTTTCTCTTAAAAATCCACTTTTTAGGCTTAAATTTGTTTTGCTCCTAATTTTAGTCATTGTGTCGAGCATTTGAAGCACAGTGGTCCGGGTGACAAGGCAGAGGATCTTCACACTCCCAGCATATTGCTTGAAACATGTTCCCTGTTGTGTCTTTGATCAGAAATTAATTTGTCTTTTAGGTTGGCAAAAACTGTGTTAAGTTTAAAAACATCTTATTCTCATTTTTATGACACAAGGCATGTTTTATTTGAGATTCTTTTGAAAATAGAGGATAGGTTGTCATTTCTTCCATAAGATAATTTGTTCTGTAAATAGAACACCCCTTATCTGGGAGGGGCTTTGGTGCTAGTAGTTCCTGTCAGTCGCAAAGTCGAGAGAGGAACTGGCTGCTGTCACTGGGCCAGCATTTCTGAAACATGTTTTCTGTTCATCGTTTTTATAACTGTTGAGGTCCCCCAAAGAGCTTTTGTTTGTGAAACTTGAGTTTTTCTAAGTTATATTGCAGATCAGTACAGAGGGATTTCCAAAACCTAACTTTTAAATATGGCTGTGGTAGTCCTATTGCTTGTTAACCTAGAGATTTAATATAAAATCACTTTTCCAAAATGGAAGGAAACATTCTTCCTGTTTCTCCCGCTTTTTTAATGTCAGGTTTAGTAGAAACTGTTTGCATTCTGAGTCGTCATCGTCACCCCGCAGAAAAGCACTGGGAACTGCACTGTGCGCGTGTGAAGTCCAGATGGCGAGAGAGGTGCACGCCGGCTTTAGAAGTAGTAAAAGGGCAGTTCGACCTGGTGCAGCCCTGTGCAGGCCCCCGGGTCACATTTTGAGAACACAGCACTTTACATTTGTGTGTTTCTGGTCTATGTACCTGTGGGGAACCTTGTTCCTTCTGAACCTTGATTGGGAAGAAGTGAAATTCCAGTTGAAATCATAAACTTCTTAACATTAGTGACTATTATTAAAGTACTCATGGTGATATTGTGAGTGTGGTGTTTTTACACCCTTTCATGTGTGAGGTACTCACTGAGTGGTTTTCTTCTATCAGCTCATGTAATGGAATCGTCAAGGCATAGAACAAACAGGTAAGCTCGTTACAGCCTTTATTCTTGGGAGAAGGTACTTGGATTAAATTGTACTCTAATATTTAGGTGTGATTAGATTCTCTTTATTTTGAAATTTTAAGTCACTTCCTGTATTTCTCAAAAATACTTAAATCATTTAACATGAATTTTTTGATATTCTGATGAACTATGTACCATTTACTCTGTAGAGTCTGAGTTTTTGTATTTCTGTTTTCTTCTTTTCTGACAGGGTCTTTATATAGCCCTGACTGTCCTGGAACTCACTATGTACACCAGGCTGGCTTTGAACTTACAGAGGTCCTCCCGCCTTGCCACCTCCCCCGCTTAGAATCTTACTAACCTTTAGAGTAGTGGGATAGCCTTGTCCCTCAAGTTGACAGTGACTCATTGTGTGGGGCACCTTACTGTTGTTCCAGTCTTAGATGGTCTTTAATAAAATAACTCAGAGCCAGATATCAGGGTGAAAACTGAAAGATCAGAGAAGCAGAGAAGCCAGCTACTAGTTCTTACCTCTACGACATCCTCAGCCTAAAGAGAATGAGTTTCATTTATGTAGTCTCTTCCCCTTAAAATTTTAAAATGTGCTTTTTAAAAGAAATTTTAAAATTGTATAAATTAGCTTATTGTATTGAATTTATTTCAAATCAGTTGAACTTTGTTGATTTTAGAAGCGATATCATTAATTTGCCTTTCATGTGTTGTATTTGAACAAGTGAAGGTATACTTATGTGTATCCAGTGTATACCCAGGACTGTGCTGGTGTTTCACAGCCATCTGAACAAAAGAACAGGAAGATGCTCTGTAGTAGCAGACTCATTTGACTAGCAGTCTGACATCATGAAATGCATGCATCTCCAGAGCCTGTTAGACCCTCCAGCACAGCAGTGATGTGGGAGTCCACAACTCATTGACTAGGTTTATCCGTCCTTTGATGACTGTATGCAGACTTCAAAAACCTTGAGTTTTATATTATTAGTGATTCATCTGCACACTAGTTTCCTCTTGAAAGGACACTATTGGAATTTGGAAATGTCCAAGTGCTGTGAAGGGTTTGGAGAAGACAATGGACTTCTCTGGTATAGGGCTGTCCAGGTGCTATGTTCCCTGCTGATGTGCAGCTGGGATAGTGCTTCTCAAGACTTGAGTTTGAGTCCCATGGGTGGAGCATGTACTTGTGAAGGGCTTCTGTCTCCCACCCTAGTGTTCTTGGTCATAATTTCCACTGCTTAGGGATAAGCTTTTGAATAGGTAGACCTTGAATAGGTAGAAAAGGTAGGTAGGGCTTTTCTCTGACACCTTTTCCTTTGACTTAGGACTTTATGTTGGCCTTTTCCAATGAAGACTTACTGCCAAGATGGTGCATCTAATACCCTATCCCTCCTGCATGTTTTATGCCTATGGTTTCATTGTTTTGAAATATGTACTTGTCCAGCACGTAGATCTTTGGGGGTTAATGAAAACAGAATGTTGTGATCCAGAATTTTGTAAAAAGAAAAAAAATTCTAGACAGAACATTTTATTTGCTGATAAATATGTTCATTTGATCAAACTTTTAAATTGGTTTGTTCTCCAAAATCTTGGTGACTTGTTATCTAAGTTTCAATCTTAACAAATACTCAAGGAGCCTTGTGATTATGACTATTGAGTCAGTGGCTTGAGGCAGCAAATGTTGTAAACTAATGTTACATAGTCAGTGTTCCTAGAGTGTGGTGAGTAGAGCCAGGTTTTTAAAGGCTTAGAGGCTTTTATATGTTCTAAATGACATGTGTAGGCTTTTTTACCGTTCTGCAGCGTCCACAGGTTATTTGGTAACCACAGAACATTTCCCTCTTTGACTTATTTTCATACCCCAGGGGAATACTGTTCCTGTATTCTTCATAGTTTTCAGGAATGCTGTCTTTTATTATGTCAGTCTGTGTATCTATACATGGTTCTTTGTTTTAACAATTCAAAATTTTGCAGTCTGTTCCTTTGTTTTAACTTGGACACCTTTCTATTTTACCACATGCAGCACTATCCCATCATATAAATGGCATCAGGACCCAGGAGTGGATGTCCCTTTGGAGGAACATGTTTTAAAATATATATGCTTTTATGAAAATTCTTGATTTTTGTCTGATAGGAAACTTTCAGTAAAACAGATCATTCTATTTTGAGACTCACCAGCTATTTACATTTGTTTTTGTATTTCCATCTGAGAGATTTTTCAGCTCTCTCAAATGGGATTTCTCAGCATTTAAATTCAGTTGTGAAGGCATTCAGTGTGTTTGCTGTGGAACCTCATGTCTTATTTTATACCTTACTCTTTCTGTCACCCCCACCTGTGACTCCTGCTGTTTCTAAAAGAATGGCCTGAAGACTTTGGTTTACAGTTTGTCAGTATTCTGCATCTCCTCATGCACCTTGGCCTGGAGAGTGACCCTGTGTTTATGAGAAGAAAGTGCAAGTCCACTGGTTGACACCAGACTTCACTCATTGTCTTCCAAGTTAAGCTAGCCTTTGCTTTGGAAAAGCTTGGGGAACAAGTCTACAAGTGGATCCTGATTTCTTACAGAAATTAATATGCATTTATAGAGTTATGCAAAGGACTTACTTCCTCCAAGAGTTTGTTTTAATGAAGAACACTTACTGAATAACCGAGTAAGAACAACTCATAACCGATTAACTAACTTACTCTGCACGTGAAGAGTGAAAATGCAGGGGGAGGCGGCGGCGAGCTCCAAGGACAGTGGGAAGGGGCTGTCTGGCTGTGGGCGGCTCTGTCTGGAAAATGCTCATAGGTGAAGGTTTTCAAAGCTCAGTCTTGGTGCAGGAATTGGTTTTAGGTATAAAACTTACTGATTTTGATAATTGTTTCTTCTCTTTTTTGGAGATGCTAAGAATTTGAACCCTTGGTCTTGCACATGCTAGGCAAATGCTCTACAGATAAGTCTAGCAAGTTTCTTGTTCATTGTGAAACATTGGGAAAAAAATTTTTTAAATAAAGACATGACTTTGTGTACCACTTGGGATGGCCTCTTCAATCGTGTCCTCATATAACACGGAGCCTGAAAGATTGGAAGAAGCGCCTCTGTGTGTCAGTCACAGCGGCTCTCCTGTCCCAAGCATGCAGTTAGAGGAGTAGAGATGCTGAGTTTCTTTGCTGCTGGAGAAGGAGCTCTCAGTGTCTGGTTGACACAGTCAGAGGCTCTCCTGTGTCTGCTTCCTACAGAAACGGTTTGTCTTTACTTAGTTTTACCACATCTGGATAGTGAATGTTTGTTCAGGTTATCTGGTATCTTAATTGTGTCTGTGTTGCTCTAAAAAACAAATGACAACAACAAAAACAACCCTACTTTTTATCCTGTTCTTGTAGCATGAATCTGAACAGGTCTTATTAAAAACAAACCTGAAGCCAGGTACTGGGGTGAAATGCTGGAAGATCAGAGAAGCAGAACAAGCCACAGCCACCTCGCCTCGCCAGTTCCTCAGCTGATCCTGTTTCCTCAGACTGGAAGTCTCTGAGTCCTCATCCAAATGAATCTCAGCCAAACTGCTACTCAAAAGCCTAAAAGCTTAAACAGCTCTAGTTCCTGGTCCTCATACCTTAAATACCTTTTTGCTTCCTGCCATCACTTCCTGGGATTAAAGGCTCTCGATACCATGCCTAGCTGTTTCCAGTGTGTCTTTGAACTCACAGAGATCGAGACGGATCTCTTCCTCTGGAATGCTAGGATTAAAGGCGTGTGTGCCACCATTTTCTGGCCTCTATGTCTAGTGGCTGTTCTCTTCTCTGACCCCAGATAAGTTCATTAGAGCACATAATATTTTGGGGAACACAGTATCACCAGGTGTTCTCTTTTGTAGTAACCTTTGATCAGTAGAAATTCCAAAGTACTGGGTATCGTGGTATACACCTGTAATTCTAGTGCTTTGGAGGCTGAGCACAGAGCAAGACATTACTTCCCTCTCCCCCACCCCCCAAAAAGATTTTTATTTTAATATTATCTTTTGTTTTTGTTTTTTTCCAGACAGGGTTTCTTTGTGTAGTTTTGGTGCCTGTCCTCGATCTCGCTGCATAGACCAGGCTGGCCTGGAACTCAAGGAGATCCGCCTGGCTCTGTCTCCTGCGTGCTGGGATTAAAGACATGCACCACCACTGCCCTGCCCCCAAAAAGATTTTAAAGAACTAAGTAAAATTCTTTGGAATCCTTACAAGATTTTCATCATTTACAATGTTTGTGGGTATCACTGTCGGTGCATACAAAATTTCTGTAAAGTTCTCTCAAGAGAATAACAGAATAAAAGATGTTTAGCAGAATATCTACAAATTAACACAATGTAAGCAGCTCTAATAATGACACATCATATTAAGTATGAATTTTTTTTAATTTTGACAATTTTATACCTGTGTACATTGCACTTTGGACGTTCATACACATCCATACAGTTCTTTTTTAAAAATGCTGTCAAGACTTTAAAACATCTATAACAAAATGTAGCTTTTGGTTAAAGTGCTTGGAATTGAACCCAGGGTGTTTTATGCCTGCTCAGCAAGCATATTTGTGTTGTTTTTTTTTTTTTAAAAAAAAAACAGTGTTGGTTTTCTCTCTGTGCTGCCCAAATGCAGTCAGACGCTAAAAATGCCAGCCAGTGTCTTCTCATTCTTAGTGCTGGCCCCATGGATGTACATCAGCTGCCCTTGCTGATATTAAAGTAGGGAATGCCGTGCTACAGAGTGAGATCCAGGACAGCCGCCAAAACTACGCAGAGAAACCCTGTCTCGAAAAACCAAAAAAATAAAATAAAGTAGGGAACGTTCAGGGGCTAAAAGAGTAACTCGATTACTTGGGGAGTTGGATGGTTTGGTGGGAATTTGATGTAAGAACTGGTTGAAAAAAATGCCCACTTAGTTGCTCTAAAAAATCCTCAAGAAAACTAGTGGGTACTATGTAAAGTCATATCTTGGCTGCAAGGGTTTGAGTTTGGGTTCACAGAAGGGTACTCAGTGTATAAGTAGAAATTAATCACTTGTTTTTTGAAAGCAAATATGTGTGTGATTAGACAACCAAAGTATGTAAAGAGTACTGAGCATAAGTTTGCTGCTGTAACTAATGCATATAAGGGGCTGGGAAGATGGCACAGTGGTTAAGAGCATTGAATGCCCTTGCAGAGAACCAGGGTTAATTCTTAGCACCGACACGATGGTTCACAACCATCTGGAACTCTAGTTCCAGGGGATCCAATGCCTCTTCTGGTCTCTGGGCACCACACATGCACATGATACACAGACATGGCAGATAAAACACCTGCACATGAAATAAATAACAGACATAAAAAATCAAGTAGAAAGCTTAACTTTCTCCTAGTCCTGTAGATCCATTAAAAGGCAGATCACTTTTTTTTTTGGCTTGGTCACAGGTCAGCAAACCATGTACTGCCAGCTGGGTAAATCTGAGATCCTGCTCATTTTTTTTATAAAAAAAATTTTACTGTGATACAACCACATCCATTTTTTATTTTGCTGCTCTGGCCTTTAAAAAAGGGAACTGTGTAGATGTGGCAGTGGACAACAGAACTGGAAATAGTTTACAAACAAGCTGCTGACATGCTTTGATTATCAGACATGTGGAAAGACGAACATCTTAAATAGTCTACAGTTTTATTCTTTATGAGTTTACTTGTTCCCATTTAACCCACCAAAATGAAAATGATTGTACATAATTGTGTAGGAAACAAGAGTTTTGGGATGGATTTTGTTTTGTGTGTGGGGGGGGGAGGGTTGTTGAGACAGTTTTGCAAAAAGCCCAGGCTGGCCTTGCCCATTTCCCTGAGGATTACCCCCAGTGAAAACAAGATTTTTTTTTTTTTTTAAAGGCAATATCTCACTATATCCCTGGCTGGCCTTGAATGTAGAGATCCACCTGCTTCTACACCCCCCCAGCCCCCCACCCCACCCCCACCCCGTGCTGGAATTCAAGATGTGTACCACCATACCTGGCTGAAACAAGGATTTTGATAACTACATAGTATCTCATAATGAGGTACATAGTTTCTAAGTGTTCCCTTCTCTCTTTTCCAGTGGGTTGGTTGGTTTGTTTGTTTTGTTTTTTGTCGTTTTTTCTTTTTTGAGACAGGATCTGATGTATCCCTGGCTGGCCTCAAAATTCCCTGGGTGGCTGAAGATGTTGAACTACTATGCCTAGTTTCGCTTTGTTTTCTATTTTTGCTTGGGACCAAACTCAGTGCTTCACGCATGCTAGGGAAGCACTCAGCTAACAACTATATCCGCAGACCAGAATACAGGCCATTTTAGTCGATACCTTCATACACACGTGTGTCCATAGTGTTTGGAAAGATCCAAATCTAAGGGCAGATTAACTTTCATGGTTCCTATTTGTAAGGCCCAGTTAACTACAAAGGTATTTCCTGGGTTCACACATTTCACCCTTAAGATAGAGGTGTTCATTTTCCTTGATACATACCATTGTAACATTTTTAAAGTGGCCCTAGGTCCTTTTTAAGATCTGCTTGTTCTGGTCCTTGTTGATTTGCTTAATCCCAGCCTTAGCGGATTTCTTCATGGCACATGGAAGTTGACACTGGAAGTACAGCTTTATTTCTGTCAGTAAAGTCTGATCTGTTTGTCTTTTTCCTTTCCTCCCTCCCTCCCTAGGTCATTTCCACAGATGGGGCCCGATTCCTGGGCTCCGGTGATCCCACCTCAGCCATGTGAGGAGTTAGAATACAGTTGCTGGTCACTTGCATTTCTGATGTATTTCATGCATGCTTCTCGATTAGCCTAAATTATTTTGATCCTGGATTTAGCATGCAGCCTAGACCAGGCTCTCGCTAGCTTGCTTCTTAACTTCTGTCTTGAGTGCTGGGATATTTATGTCCCATGATGTCTAGTCTAGTAGCATAGTTTTATAAGTCATTTACTGATTTGCCCACTGGGCAGTGGCATCTTCCATGACAGTAGCTCTTCAGTAATTGACTGAAGTACAGTTGTGGCATCCCCTCGGCTAAATGTGCTTAATACTCAGTGCTGCTTAGGTCGATGAGTGTTCTTTTGGATTCACTGATGCAAAAAATAAGCTTAACATTTAAAAGTAACAGTCCTTGAAAATTATTGCTTCATACCTTTTGAACAATTTCTCTTCATCTGCACAAATATCTAGAATGTACCATGAGCTAGGTAGTGATTTGGTATTAGGACTTAACTGTAGCTAATATACAGTGCTGTTCCAGAAATCTAGTGGCAAACATGGAATTATGTTCAAGTTGTAGTACAGTGAGGGGTATAGACAAATTCTCGGGGAATAAAAGCTGTGATGAAAGCTGAGGTAGCATGGGTACAGAGTGCCTAAACCAAAGTAGAGCACTGGTAAAGGGCTTCTATAAAAAGACATCTCCAGCTGAGACTTAAGTCAAGGAAGAATGATGTAGTTCAGAGTTGAGCAGCACAAGCATGGAGATTATTTAGTGCCAAACTCCAGGGCTTGTACAAACTGTTAAGGTAACTAGTGGCGTGTAGAAAAGGAAGGCTGAAGGCAACATGATGCCAGGCTGCACTGGTAGGAGAAGGTAGGGCAGATTTCCTAGGTTGTGTTGATAGTTCTCTGTAGCAGGAATCTTAAAAATTCTTGCCAATTCCTCAGCTGGTCCTGTTTCCTCAGACTGGAAGCTTCTGTGTCCTCATCCCAATGGCTCTCAGCTGAACTGCTGCTTAAAAGCCTGAATGCTTAACCAGCCAAATGCTTCTAGTTTCTGGTCCTCACACCTTATACACCTTTCTGCTTTCTACCATCACTCCCTAGGATTAAAGGCTCGCTTTCTGGGATTAAAGGCGTGAGTCACCATGCTTGGCTGTTTCCAATGTGGCCTTGAACTCACAGAGATCCCAGATGGATTTCTGCCTCTGGAATGCTAGGATTAAAGGCGTGTGCTATTACTGCCTAACTAGTGGCTTTTCTGTTCTCTGACCCCAGATTATTAAGGTACACAATATTTTGGGGAACACAATACCACCACAGTTCTGACTTTACAGAGTTGAATACAGCCAGATTTATGATTTTAGATATGACAGGCTGCAGAGGGAAGGGGATGTCAAAAGGAACACAGTGAGGCAAGTTACAAGGCTGTGTTAACTTCGGAAATGTCTTGGTGTCTTGAATCTGCATAATGAGACTGTAAGAGTGAGAACAGTTAATTCTCAGGCGACTGGCTGGGAGAGTTGGATGAAGAGTGCTCTCCTGATTTAGGGAAACAGTTGGGTGATGGGAAGACATTGAGCTCAGCTTTAGACATGCCCTGGGCAGTCATGTGTAGATAATCATCATCAAGAAATGAGACTCAAGTGAGAGGTCTGAGCCTGAGAGACACATTTAAGTGTGCACACCATTAGTATGGAGTAAATTAGGTGTGGTGATGCATGCTTGTAGTCCCAGCATTTGAGAGGCCAAGTTGGGCAGAATTTCCATGAGTTTGAGGTTAGCCTGGGATACAGGATGACTGGAACCTATTTTCATGTATGAGAGGGAGAGACAGAGAAACTACCAAAGGCATATAGTTGAGCTGAAGAATAGAATTTTAAGTCTGGTGAATTCAATAGCAGATTGGAGATAACAAAGGGTCTGTAATCTTGAAGATACCACCGTGTTATTCACAGATAAGAAACAAACTGAGTTACCTATCAGAAAATATCAAAAGAATTAATTTCTGAGTAATCGAGTTCCAAAAAAAAATATTGAACAAAATTTTGAGAAACTAATGGGTAAATATTTACTGAAACCCTTAGATAGATGACTCAAAAATCTTGGAGAATCCTTCCAGAAAGGTAAATTAAAAACTTGATAAAAATTGAATGATGTAAAAGATTGGTGGTTGCTGGGAGCAAGAGTGTATGACATGCTTTCCTCAATACTGTGACTAAATAACTGACAAGTAGCTGGCAATGGAGGAACAAAGTGTGTGTGTGTGTGTGAGAGAGAGAGAGAGAAAGAGAGAGAGAGAGAGAGAGAGAGAGAGAGAGAGAGAGAGAGAGAGAGAGAGAGAGAGAGAGAGAGAGAGAGAGAGAGAGATGTCAGAGGGGACAACTTTTGGGAGTCTGTTTTGTCACGTGAGTCCCAGGGAATGAGTGCAGGTCATCAGGTTTGACAGCAAGTACTCTGACCTGTTCAGTCATCCTGTTAGCCCATCACATGACTCTTTAAGAGCAAGGCGGTTACTTCATGAGGTTTGTGTATTGTGCATTTCTCCAAACACAAACCCTGCCGCACTAAAGGATGAAACTAATGTGAATTATGGGCATTAGGGGATAAGGAGATTGTCATTATAAGCTTATTGGTTGTAACAAATACTGCATACATGGAGGCGTGAGGATGAAGGAAACTCTCAGTAACAGCAGAGGTATATGGGAAGTTTTTACTGTCTGCTCATTTTGTGAGAATCTCCTCTAAAATGTATGTAATTTAAAGGTCTCTGAACACCTCATAGTCATGCTGAAAACCAAACAAATGAAAAATCTTGAAAGCTCAGGAAAAGTGATCATGCCAATGCAAGACCTCATCTGACTTCAGAAGCCTTGTGCCTGGAGAATCCTAGAGCCAGATCTTGTAAATGATGGAAGGGGAAATGCTGTCCAATGAATTGCATCTCTGTTTTTTGGGAACACAGAGATACAGATACACTCAGATCAGTGAAGGCAAAGAGTGTGTTGCCTCCACACATTCACTACTAAAAAGACTGAAGGCTAACATGACAGATCTTTGGGAAGGTTTATAGAGCCCAGAAAAGTAAATATGAAAGAATACCTTCTAGGCCTCAAAGGAGTAGGTATCTAAAAGTAAGCAGATCTGTGGTGGAATGTTTGAGAAAGACATTGAGTAACTGAAGTGGCTGGAGAGTTGGTCCGGAAATTATTAATTTGTTGCAGAATTCAGTTCCATCTTTTGAAGACAGAAGAATGTGCAGTCAACTGTATCAACTCCCAAAGTAAAATTAAATGACCAGTGAAATGTAACAAGTGCCAATTGTATCAATCAACTAAGGAGTTTGTAGTCATGTTAGCCAAGTAACAGCACTTCTAGGATCCTGCTTCCAGGTTTCTGCCCTGACTTTCCTTTCTTCATAATGGACTGTAATTGAGACGTGTGAGACAAATACAGTTTCCTTCCCACGTTGCTTTTGATTGTGTGTATCACAGCAATAGAAAGCTAACTAGAATGGAGCACCAAAGAGACAGATGAATGGTGATGACATGGACATAGAGAAAGAGTAGTACGTGGCCGCTAATGGGCACAGTTGTTTTTGGTTTTGTTTTTATGACGGGAGGGGGGTGCTAAAATGTTCCGAAATTAATATAGATTTTGTGAATAGACTGAAATTGAGATATATTTCATTCACGATAAAAATTCTAATTATAATTGAAATGCGTAGCTGAAAGTTTTCCTGTGTCCTGCCTTGCCTGCAGTCAGGACATATCTCTCTCACCCACCAGTCCCATAGCTGCTTGGACCCAAATAAACACACACAGGCTTATATTATTTTTAAACTATGGCCTTGGCAAGCTTCTTGCTAGCTAGCTCTTGTATCTTAAATTGACCAATTTCTATGAATCTATACTTTGCCATGTGGCTTGTGGCTTACCAGTACCTTCCCATCTTGCTTCTCATGGTAGCGGCTGGCAGTGTCTGGCAGCATCTGTCTTGCCTCTCCTTTTTCTTCCTGTCTCTCTAGTTAGAATGTCTCGTCTAGCCTTATTCTGCCCCACCATTGGCCACGCAGCTTTATTTATCAACCAATCAGAGCAACACATACAGCATGCAGAATGACATCTCCATCAGAAATGTTAATTGTGTGATAGTTCTATCTCATTCTGTTACACTTACCTATTTGCATGTGGCGTGGATGAGTGCACACTTGCCATGGTGCATACATAGGAAAGTCGGGACAGTCTTCAGGAGTGGACTATTTCCTTTAACTATATGGCTCCCATCAAGCTTGGCAGCAAACACCTTTACCCACTGAGCCATCACTGGCTCTATGTCTCACTTTTATATATATATATATATATATAAAACTTTTCAATATAAAAGTAAAATATCATACTCCAATATTCTGTACTGAAGCATACAGACTTCATTTGAATCTCTGGCATAAAGTTAGTGCATAGTAAGTGGTAGGCATTCCTTAATGTTTTTAAGCAGTCAAATAAAAGAATGGCTGAGAAGCTGTATGTAAATAAAATATCTTTGTCTTATTTCCTGGGATAATGAGATTGGGGAAACTGGGTCATTGTAACTCAGTTCCCAGTTGTGATGTGCTGCTGTTCTTGCAGATGATTCTTCTGTTTCCCATCACAAGGGCTTTTTTGGTCAACAACTTGCCCATCATGATCCATGTCCATACATAATGAGAGGGGCAACTTAGCCAGCAATGATTGCATTCCAGCACTTGGCTGGTGATCTGTTTGGGATTTCATGTAGGAAGTATCACAATGTAGGAAGTATGACAACGTGGATCAAATAAGCAACATGAGACTTTGTAGTGTCAGAATGATAGAAATCAACCACTTTTCCCACCTCAGTTATGAGTAGGAGAAGGAAGCAAAGATACCAGTGTCACTGAGAATAAAGGGGGAGGAGACTACCCAAAGTCCATTTGTAAAATCATTCTGTTCCAACTTAGAAAAAACCTGGTATCTCAAATTCTTTGCTACTTTTTTTTTGTTGAATGTATTTCCCAAGGATATTTCTCCTTACTCAGAAAGAATGAATAATTATTGGTAGTCACAGTTAAAAATATGTGCTGATGCCTAGCCATGTCCCTCTGGTCATTGGCCTTGGTTCATACAGGACCCACTGTTTCCATGGCTCTGCTGGTATTTTTGGTGCAGTGACTGATGTTGACTATTGAACCCCTTAAATCTAGATTTATATTCCAGCTGTGCACATCAGGAGGCTCAAGCCTTTGAAGCCTTATGTAAGTTCACAGCTGTAATTTTTTCTATTTGTGAGATGTGGATCAGGATATCAATCTTTTATGGCTATCAATTAATTTAGAGGAATGGATGGATGTCTTCCACTAGGGATAACTATAAACAATCTAAGAACTGTTATTTAGCCACTTGACTAGTTTAAATGATTAACTTGGGTTTTATTTTCAAGTTTTCCTCAGGGAAAATAGGTTGGAATCCATTTTAAGAGTATGGTTTGAGCTTGAATGTTTTCATTAATTCACTTTTAGAATTATAGCATTCTCTGTTTTATTCTTCATGAAAAAACTAGATTTCTCTGAAATCACACATTAATTCATCAAGTTAGTGAAAATGCAATCTTCAAACCAAGCATAAACCACTTCCGTTCTTTTTAGGCAAACTGATAATCCCCTTAATGAGTGTATATCCAGGGACCACATTTTTAGTTCAAATGGGTCATTCTGTGTATCATTGAACTCGCTTGGGATTTTAAAAGCTAGATGAGACCTTTGGAAAGATCTGACCCCCAGTGTTTTCAATGGAAGACTCAGGCTTTGGAGCTCTAAGGAACCATTGATGAGCAGACATCTCCCCAGTGTCCTCACCACACCCCTGTCCTCACGAAGGCTCCCTCCAAGGCATCAATGAATTCCAGTGTTGAAAAGATGAATAATGAGATGGGTCACTTATCCTAGGTACTTTATGCCATCCCTTCAGTGACCCATTTGCCTTTTCCAGTGTACCACCCATGTGACATAGTCTCCTAACTCCTCCTAGTCTGTTCACCTGATAATACTCAGCCTGTTTTCTTACCTCAGGATCAAAGCACTTCTTAGAGCTCCCGGTGGTAATTAAAGTCTCCCACACACTATGCCCCCAGTCTTATGAACTATTACCAACTGGTTATTTCTGGGTAAAAGTATTCCTCCTCATGTCCTCTGGCTCTTGTGGAGAATTGTTTGATGGAGATTTGGGTCCTGCCTGCTGTGTTAGCAATGTTGCCCAGACACCTTTTTATATTCCCTTCAATGGCTCTGGGTTTCTAATTCTTTATTCTGGTCTGTGTCAGAATAACCCAGAGAGAAAAGAATATCCTGTTAACATCCTTGGAAAAATAGTCAGAAACCATTTTTGAAGACCTGAGATTTCAGTAAAATGGTATATTTCTTTGTTCTTGCTTTGGTCCCTCTGGTAAAACTTCCTACACCAGCATCAAGGGGCATCAAGTCTAATGGTTCACCTGAGCAAAGAAGATCCCCTTGGGTTTAGTGCAAGTGAATAGCCTGACGATAATGCATGGCCATCCATTGTCTGCACATATAGGCTGGTCAAGAGGCAAGTTTCTCTGGAGGCTGAGTGGCCTGCAAAAACCCATAGAGACAGATAGGGAATGGCAAAACATCCACATTGATTGGCATTTTAGACTTTCATTGCCAACCTTGTCTTTCAGTTTCCCAACTCATTGGTCTGGTTTTTGTCATTGGAGGGGGGTGTGCATGTTATGTAGCTCAGTTTTCTTTGTATCTAATTATAATAATAAACAACAAAAGTTGAAGTAACAAAAGAAACTGAGAACTGGAGGATCACTGTAGTGTTTAAGAGCACCTGGCAGGGTAGGTAAGTGCTGGAGAGAGAGCTCATCCATAAGAGTGATCACTGCGGGACCAAGTCCTGTGCTCATTGCATGAGTTGGCTGTTTGAAACCTGGAGCTTATGCAGGGACACTTGGCTCAGTCTGGGAGGAGGGGACTGGACCTGCCTGGACTGAGTCTACCAGGTTAATCACAGTCCTCGGGGGAGGATTTGCCCTGGAGGAGGTGGAAATGGGGGTTGGGATGGGGGTAAGGGGAGGGGGTTTGAGGGTAAGGGGAGGGGGTTTGAGGGGGGAGAATAGGGAAACCCGTGGCTGATATGTAGAACTGAATGGTATTGTAAAATAAAATAAATAAATTTTTTTTTTTTTAAAAAGAGTGCTCACTGCTCTTACAAAGAACCAAGTTCAATTCCCAGCACTCACATTAGGTGGCTCACAACCACCTGCATTGCCAGTTCCACGGGCTCTGGCACACTTGTCAGGAGTACAGGCACCTGCACTCTTATGGTGTACATAAATACACCACACACACACACACACACACACACTGAACGATTCTTAAACAGCCACCAGTGCAATATCACAGTATCAGGAATCAAGAAAGGAACATTTACTTTCAAGAAGTCTTTATTCTTCAGATTTCTACCACCTGCTCTGCTGACCACCCCTGAGAAACTTGATGGCCCGGAGGCCATGTGGCTGTTCCTTCCTTTGGAAATAGTTCATTTTAAATGAAATTCATTGCATTGTTTTGAGACTGTTGTCTCAGATGGTGTGCTTTTTACAAAGAGTTTGAATTCTAAGTATTTCTAGAATACAGTTCTGATTTGGTTTGTAGTTTTGCTGCTTGTGGGAGTTCTCTGTGTGGAATGTCTTCTGTTGAGGCCTAGGGACACATTGAGATGCATACTAATGAGGTCTTCTGTGTCTGACCCATATGCATCACATAAGACACTCTCAGTACCCATCATCCTGTCATAAAATGGCTTTAAGTGGATTCTTGATGACAGTGACCAATTGGTGTCATTCCCTCGAAAGTGGATGAAGTCACTCACTCATTAAAATTTTAATGGATGCCATTTACTGTGAAAGGGGCTGGGAATTTGAGCCTAATGCACATAGTACCTTGATTGAGACCGTCAAGGTCTTAGAATCAAGAGATGCACTGTGATTTGTAAGAAAAGATGCTAGCCCAGGAGATGGGCAACTGGGCTATGAAGGATGAAGAGGAGAGCTGGTGAAAAAGCCCCTCGGAGTTTCCCTCTCTGTGTTCATCCAATAGGCATCTGCAATATATTCAGAGCTGTTGCAGGCACCAGGAACACAGCAGTGAACAGAGGGGACAAGCAGATAGGATTTCATTATTACAGAAGGAAGAACAAAACATAAGAATAAGACATGCAGATTTAGCTTAAAGTCAATTTCAGATCGGGTAGACAGAAAAGGTGACTGTGAGGCAGGCGATGATAGGTCACTTTATATCTATGAGTGAAGCAGGGGCCAGTTGAGCAAAGAGCTCAGAAAATGACTGCAGGGAGAGCAAGTAGATTGAGCTAGATGTTAGAGAAGGCACACAAAATTTGTGGGCTTTTGAAGAGTGCAAAGAAGGCCAGTGTGGGTGGCAGGGCAGATCTACCAGGTGGCTGGGCTCGGGAGCTCGTGGACGAAATAAATCACAGTAAAAACAATGGGTAAAGGGAAGGCCCTGGTGGGTGTGATGTGGTTATGACCTCGGGTGCTGAATGAGAGCAAGGGGGGTAGGGTGGGGAGGGGGTGCCACTAAGTGCTCAGTGGACAGAGTGGATGATGTCAGGTAGTGGGGGATGGAAGAGACATCTGTGACAGAGGAACTCAAAAGTACACATGCGAAGGACAGAGAACTAAGGATAGGAAGGTCATAATCAGAGCTGACAGCAATTGGGGTGAGCTGAGAGATGGCGGTGAGATGGTCGTCTTCTGCATGCTGTATCGATGAACACTTTTTCAAATTTCCCTGAATTTATTTTTAAACTTTTAATTTAGGTACAGTGTAGAGTTGTATGGAGTTTAAAAACTAAATTGTTTTTATTTATTGTTGTGTGTATGGATGGTATATGTGTGTGTGGTGGGGGAGATGCATGCTGCTGTGCACATTTGTGTCCAGAGGCCAGAGGAAGAAGGTGTTGGTTGTCTTCCTCTAGCACCTCCTGCCTCATTCTCTCGAGGGAAGGTCTCTCTCTGAACCTGAAACTTCCACTTTTGGCTACTGGCAGCTAGTGAGCCTCAGGGGTCCTCTGTGTTCTTCTCAGTGCTGGGGTTATAGGCATGCCCACAGTCAAACCTGGATTGTTACATGGTTGCCTGGATCTGAACTCAGGTCCTCAGAGTTGCACAGCCCTGAGACATTTCTCTAGACCCTCCCCTCTTTTTTACAGAGTTAAGAAATAATCTTCACTCAGTTTCCACCTACCTGTAGCCCTTTACATAACTAGAGTAAAACATCCCACCTGAGAAACTGACATAAGATATTTCAGTTATTGCATTGTGTGTGTGGTATGTGCACGTAGATGTACATGTCCATGTGCTCACATATACTTACAGTGGAGACCAGAGGATGATATTGAGTGCTCTGTTCTATCATGCTCTGCCTTATCCTTTTGAGACAGGGTCTCTCACCAAACCTGGAGTTTGCCTTTTTTTTTTTCCCATTTAGACTGGCTGGCCCTGTAAGTCTTCACACTTCTATTTGACTCCCCCAGGTGGGGGTTATAGATGCACATGGCCACGCTCAGCTTTACGTGGGTCCTGAAGGTGTGAATTTCAGTCCTCATGCCTGTGTGCATGCTCGCTCTTGTCATCTCTCCAGCTTATTTGCTGTAGTTTTTGAACAGTTAGCAATCCCAACTGAGTCCATGCTCCTTCAACACTACTCAGAAGTGGAGGTAAGGTGCAGACATTTTGGAAGGAATAATAACATTTTTTTGGCCTCAAAGAAATGAGTGTTACACACTATGAGGCAGGGACATTGAACTGGGCTGCTTTCAGACGTATTCCTACATGTGAACAGTGTTTCAACCTGAGATAAGACCCACAGTGTATCTCAGCCTGACTTTGATCACGAAAGAAGCAAAGCTGACCACGGGAAATTCTTTCCAGTAAGGGCTCTATACTGACTATGGATGAATATATAAAACAGAAATAGTTGTTTACACCGAGATAGTAGATAAAAGCACAAAAGGGGTCCTTGGAAATTAATAAAGTGTGGTACCTTCTATGCATTTAATTTTCAGGATTATAGGAGTTGTGGTTGTAAGAATATAGTAGAAATGACGTGGAGTATATGACCAGAGAAAGAGGCTCAGTCATGGAGGTTACTTAAAAGGGTTCCTGAAACACTTAGCAGGAACTATGATTCCATTTCCTATTTGTCAAAAATGTGACTTGGCTCCATCAGCTTCACTGTCTCTGTTTTTCATTGTTCAGATGTTCAGAGATAGCTCCATTAATGTTTTAAAATTATTAATCTGTGATATGACAGGAGAGTAACAAATCTATATCATTTTAATACATGTGAATGACCTCTGGGTCGTGGGAAGGAAGGACGAAAGCATGGGGAAAGGCTTACCAACCAGGCAGAAGCATCTCAGCAAAGACTACCAGAGGCAGTGTGGCCAGCTGAGCAGCAACATTGCTTCTGGCAGCAGCCCTTCTGCTGGCAACAGCCCTTCCCACAGCCACAGCCACAGGAGCCACAGCCACAGGTGCCACAGCCACAGGAGCCACAGCCACAGGTGCCACAGCCACAGGAGCCACAGCCACAAGAGCAGCAGCAGGTGTGGCAGCAGCAGACCACAGCAGCCAGAGCAGCAGCCAACTCAATAGCACCTGCAGGTGGTACAGCTCCCTCAGCCACCACAGCCGCCACAGCCACCACAACCCATGTTAGTAGAGAAGACTCAGGTGGAGTGAGGAGGGAGACTGAGGAGAGGAGGAAGTCTGAGTGTTTGCCCTTGCCAGGGCCCCTTAAATACTCCCACTGGAGACGACACAAGTCTTATGACCACTTCTTTGTTGTTGCTTTGGTCTCTTTGGTGAACATATTTCCTGTAGGCTACTTCCTTGCCTCATGAGGACACACAGCTTCATTTGAATTTCAGTTTTGGGTACATTCACTTCCTTTTCAACAATGGAATGTGAACTGTCTGAAATGTTTAATAATCGTCATGTTTTGCCAGCTTGAGAGTGAAATTTCTTTGATTGGTAGTCTATGGCCTTATCTGAAGAGACCATCTTCTTCACCCTTGCCAGTCAGGGCTGGCATCCCAGGTGGAAGGTGTCTTGCCTTTGTTTTATCTTTTTCTACTCATCTCTCTCTCTCTCTCTCTCTCTCTCTCTCTCTCTCTCTCTCTCTCTCACACACACACACACACACACACACACACACTTTAAATTAGGACATTATATAGAAAGTCTATCAAAATGAGACTTAAACAGTTTAGGAGATGTTGCATATTACATCTTTATTTGGGAAACTGACATATTAATGGTAATAAATCTTGGAGAGGAAAGAAAGCCTTAAGGCCAATATTCATCAACAAAGACATTCTACATACTAAATAGAAAATTTTATTTTAAAAAGAAGCCATTCAAGGATAGAGAGATGAATCAGGTTTTGGATCCCCAACACCCACGTAAAAGCTGGGTGGGTGGGGTAATGTACCTATAATCCTAGCATATAATAGGAGGATATAGGAGCTCCTCTAAGCAAGCTGCCTAGCTAGACTAACTGACTTGGCAAGGTCTGGGTTCAAATGAAAGACTCTACCTTGATATATAAGGTGGAGAATGATTTAGAAAGATATTGGATGTGCTGGCTAGTTTTTATGTAAACTTGACACAAGCTGAGGTAATCTGAGTAGAACCCTCAACTGAGCAAATGCACTGCCACTCCCCCAAATTGGCTTGTAGGCAAGGCTGTTGGGCATTTTCTTGATTGACGATTGATATGGGAGGGCCCAGCTTCCTGTGAGTGGTGCCACCTCTGTGTGGGTGGTCCTGAGTACTATAAGAAAGAAGGGGGATTCTATGAGCCAAGGGATATCGAGACCACGATTGGAAAAAGTACAGCGATAACTAGCCAAACTAGTGGAGACACATGAACTGTGGACCAATAAGCTGAGGAGCCCTTATGGTACTGGACTAGGCCCTCTGGATAAGTGAGACAGTTGTTTAGTTTGAACTGTTTAGGGGGCCCCCAGGCAGTGGGATGGTGAGATGTGAGTTATGGACCTGGAAAGCATAAGACTGAGGGCACAAATGTTTGTGGGTGCTGGGAATCAAACTTGGATCTTCAGCAAAAACCGTGTGTGCTCTTAACCAGGAAAACATCTCTCCACCCCCCTCAATTTTAATCTGTAATCACTAAACAACGGCATAAACAAATACTGTTTGGGGCCCCCAGTGCTTTTTAATGTCACAGGCCCTGAAGCTGGAGGATCTGAGGATAGCTTGTCTATAGCCGCTCTACTGTGTAGTCACTATGCAAACTGCTTTTCTAAATTCACTTTCAAAATGTGAATGTGGGGCCACCCTAAGAGGAAAGCTGCTCTAGACTGAAGGCATGTCCAGAAGTTCCATCATCTGGGCACACAGCACCCTACCTTTTCTCCTCAGAGTCACAGAACCCATGACAAATGAGAACTTCTAAAACCAAAGTGAGAAAGCCTGTGTGGCTTCATTGAGATGAGTTATTTCTTAAGTATGTGGGCTCTTTCTGTGTAGTATGTTCAACTCTGTGGGTCTAGTATTCTGCCAACCAAATTTTGGGAGACCTAAGAGTGATTATCCCCTTTCTGCAGGCAGCTATAAACGTGATCCCTCAACTAATTCTGCAAAGCCAGGCTTTGGTGGGAGTCTTTGGGAACAATGGAGTTTCCAGGGCCCTCTGAGACCTCCCCTCATGGTTGCTGTGGCATTTGCTAACCTTACGACAGGACCTACAAGCAGTTGAGGAGAGTGAGATGTGAGGAAGAGGATGGGTTTGAGATTGGGCCTCTCTACTGATGGTAATTTGATAATTCCCTTGATGAGTTCATTGGGCTCAGAGCATCCCTCTTAGGTCAAAGACATAGCCACCAACCTAGAAACCTAGGGTCCCTTTCAACTGAGATTCAGACCAATGGTGGGCACAGAAGATGGTGGAAGCTACCTTCTGTTGACCTGGCCACTAGGAACCTTCCCTTACAGGTGCCAAGGAAAATGTATGATACCCCTGGGAAAATACCAATGAGTTGGGGGGGAAATGTGTATGGGCAGATGTACCTCCCTGGCTTTGCTACTCCAAGACTGGCTGTACCTAGAAACAGGCATAGGTTCCTCTACATGTCCTCAGTGAGAGGGACAGCGATAAGTTGAGATAAACCGAAAACAACTGGGTTAATAACAAGGCTGTCTGATAGGGAAATAAACAGAAGGAGTCTAAGATTTTCCTGTAGATACTAGTAAACAGTAACAAGGAAGGGGTCATGTGCACCACTCTGCTGTCTCCAGCATTGGTATATAAGGGGCTCCCCCAGCAGAAGGAGGCATCACATCTCCCTCTCTTCTCCTGAGTCTGTCTCTCTCACTGCACCTGAGTCCTCTCTACTGACACCATGGGTTGCTGTGGCTGTGGAGGTTGTGGTGGCTGCGGCTGTGGCAGCTGTGGCTGTGGCTGTGGTGGCTGTGGCTGTGGCAGCTGTGGCTGTGGTGGCTGTGGTTGCGGTGGCTGTGGCTGTGGCTGCGGTGGCTGTGGCTGTGGTGGCTGTGGCTGCTGTGGCTGTGGCGGCTGTGGCTGCTGTGGCTGTGGCGGCTGTGGCTGCTGTGGCTGCTGCACCCCAGTGTGCTGCTGCTGCCGCCGCACCTGCTGCAGCTCCTGTGGCTGTGGCTGTGGGAAGGGCTGTTGTTGCCAGCAGAAGTGTGGCTGCTGCCAGCAGAAGTGTTGCTGCAAGAAGTGCTGCTGCTAGGACAGATGTTGGCTGTTGTGCTCCGACCTAGGAGGGATGGGAGGCTACACTGTGTCCTGCTGGTAAGACTTCACTCCATTCTTTCCCTCTCTCTCCCCCTCCCCCATCCCTCACCAACTCATCTCCTGCTTTGTCTTTCCGAGAGCTTCCTTCCCCCAGGCTCTGCATGCATCTACCCTAACCACAGGAAACAGGAAACAGATACACAACCAGAGACCTGCTGGTAAGATGACAAGAGACAGCCAGAGCCAACCAGGGACGCTGAGCTTATGCGCTGCAGTTTTCTTAATTGTCCAATCTTTTATAAATATTCAGACTGCTATGTAGCCATTTTGATGTTTCCTGCCTGGACTCAGTGTTTTCTATATTCTCTCCTTAAAATTTCTAATAAAATAACTTGCTATGCACTGAAATCCTCTTGTCGCGTCATGTTTTCGCCCGCCGCTGTGGCAGCTCTTTGTTGCACCGTCAGTCAGTCTCTCTCTGGCTCTCTCACCCCTGTATCCTCTTCATTCCAGACCCCAGCCCCTGACACCCCTAACTGTTACACACACCTGCATCCTCTTCAGAGCAGCCTCTGACGCTCATAACCGTTTATTAGACAGGAGCACCCCACATGCTGCTGCCCTGGAATGTCATTTCTCCTGCAGTGTTTGTGTCCCTGGGTCTCCCCTAAATCTTTCAAGGTAAAGGAGGTGGGAGTCAGTGGCATTAGTGGGGGGTTTTGCTTCTTAATTTGCCTAAAAAAAATGAAGACTGGGGCTGAAAGGAAGGGGGACATGCGTGGCTTTGACCCTACACCATGTGGCAGTTCCTGAAGAGACTGGAAACATGGGCTAGCAAGTGTGGGTGCTGTGGGAGGGCGGGGGTGGGGGATTGGGGTGGAGGTCATGTGATTCTGGTCCTGGCTGATGTCTGTGGATCACCTCTCTCCTCTACTGACCTCCTATGCACAGGCAAGTCTTAAGGAGAGACCAGCATCTTTTACCCAACCCACCAGCTCTCTGAGGTCATCCAGAAAGTGGAACCCCACTTTGATGTCAGTCCAAATCCTCATTTACAGCCCAACCTGCCAGCCATACAATAGAGGAGTCCCCCCCACACACACACCCTTGTGCCCTGATGCTGTACAGTTCAGAAAGGAAGACAGGGAGAAGAGTTTCCTTGGATCCTCCTTTCTGGATGTGAATGATTCTGTTCCTTCCAACAAGCCTAAAGTGGCCCAGGCTGGGGCTGTGAAGAAACTCAAAGAATTAGTTAAGAAAGCCTGACTGAACCCCAGGTTTCTCTTGCTCCAAACCCTGCCCACACTACTTCCTGTACTATAAAGGGTTTGAGCTTAGAACTCTTTCCATTTTTCATTTTCTCCTCCCCATTTTCCATCCCCCCAAGTTTCATGAATGCATATTGCCCTTCCCTTTTCTACCACGTGACCTTTGGGGGTCTCCCTGTAGTAGAAGCTACACTGTAAGGACTTCCTCCTTGTCTCTCAATGATAGTTCTGGGCACACATGAGCACACAACGGCTTTTGACTTAAGGTCACAGCTATGTTATCAGTACCTCACAGATGTGATGCTTAATCTTGAAAGAAAGGCGACATTCTTTTGTTTTCTTTTTGAGACAGACTTTCATGTAGCCCAGGCTGGCCCTTAGCTCCCTATATGGTTGAAGCTGGCCTCAAACTCCTGATCCTCCTGCCACTACCACCCAAGTACTAAGATTACAGGAATACATACATCACCATGCCTAGTGATATTCTTAACAGATGGCTCCAAGAGCCATCTTTTCCTTGAAAAATAATGGTCTAGGGATGGAACCCAGGGCCTTGCATATGCTAGCCATGTGCTCTGCCTTTGAGCTATGTCCCTAGCCATAAGAATTTTCTTCAAATTGCTATTCTAGATTCCAGGGTAGATAGCCCAGGAGATATTCCTGAAATGGTGGGAGTATAGATACTTTTCAAGTCATATCCCTGATGCCTCTCGGACATACCGAAGGCCATTTAGAGGTGGCATGATTTTAGCTGACATCTCATCTTTCCTCTTTAAACCTCCTCGATCAACTTCTGTCTAGCCCAAAGAAGTGATCTCTCACTTGGTTTCCTTGGCAACAAGATGTCCTAGTTTCATCCCTGTTACCGTGATAAAATACAATAACAAAAAGCAACTTAGGGGAGAAAGGGTAATTTTGGCTCACAATTCTAGGTTACAACCTATCTTAGGGTTTCGATTGCTATGAAGAGATACCATGACCACAGCAGCTCTTATAAGGAAAACATTTCATTGGGGCCAGCTTGAAGTTCAAAGGTTAGTCATTTGTCATTATGGAGGTGAGCATGACAGCGTGCAGCCAGACGCGGTGCTGGTGCTGGAGAGGAAGCTGGGAGTTCTGTATCTGGATCAGCAGGCAGCAGGAAGGGCAAGGGAGCCACTGGGCCTGGCTTGAGCTTCTGAAACCTTAAAGCTCCAGTGACACACTTCCTCCAACAAGAAAGACCATACCTTCTGCTAGTATCACTCCCTATGAGCCTGTGGGGGCCATTTTCATTCCAACCATCACACACTTTATCATAGCAGGGAAGTCAAGGTGACAGGGACTTTAAAACAGCTAGTGACATCACATCCACAGCCCTGAGCAAGGAGAATGAATGCATGCACACCTACCCCTTGGGTCATCTCGGTCCATCTTTTCCAGGACAATCAAGATAATTCTTCACAGACACATCAACTGGCCAGTCTGATCTAGACAATTCTTTACCGAGATTCTCCCCAGGTGATGAGTCTAGATATGTCAAGTTGACAATTAAAACTAAAACTAACCATCCCACAATGTTGTATGTTCTCTTTCATTCCTGTTTCTTGTGAAGAAGAAATGATAGGTGATTTATAGATACTCTGTGCACACACACATATGAGTATGAATATATATATGTATGTTCTCCTGTTCTCGTCCACTAATGTGTTTATCTGTTCAGGCTTCAGAATGAGTCTGACACCCTTGTGCTCACTCTGGCCTGGGTGCTGCAGGTGGAAGATGATAGTTGTTGGCTCCTGGCCTTGCCATGTTCACAATTTGATGGGAAGACAAGCAAGTATAAGGTACTATGAACAAAAATATCAGTAAGACTCGTGTTTGAGAATTGTGGATGGGTATGAAATTCCATACCTATAGCCACCTAGCTAGCTCATCTCTAAGTCCTTGTCATGGTGTATTCACAGGTTGTAAATAGCATTCTTATCATGATGTATAATTTGCTTTCAAGCAAAGCATTAAAGACTCAGTAACCTAAAGATTATAACTGGTCTTGATTTTTGTTTCCAGCTTGACTATCTACTCACTTTATTGAATACACTTGACACAGTAGGGCAATTCCTTTCTTTCTGAGTTCTACTTTGACATACTAACAATGGCTAAGTTTCGTGGTGTCCCCAGCCTTCTCATGGATGTTTTAGAAGTATTATTTCCCTTGCATTTTTACAGTGACTCTTTGAATCAGGTTATCATTTCTGTTACAGAATTAAGGTATACAAAAACTGAGTCACAGCTGTCTGGAGGTATAGGATCAATTCATGCAGGCCAATCTTGGACTTCATTGAAGACCCTTGGCACCTAATTTCTTTCCACTCATTCATGCCCAGTTTTTCTCTCAAGACCCAGTCAAAGGTCATCTTCAAAAATCCTTCTAGGGCAAAGTGCAGTGGGTGCACTGCTTTAATCCCAGCATTCAAAAAGCAGAGACCCAGCCAAGGCTGCCCAATGAGTCTTTGCTCCCTTGAAAGACTTACCTTTCTAATTATGTAGTTGGAAGTAATTTGTCCCCTTTAAGTCTTAATATCCACTAAGAACTTTGCCAGCCATCACCTTGAGGAAACTCTTGGCTTAGTAGAATATACATTTTTTTCATTACTTTTCTCTATTTCTTTTCATTTTTCTTATCACTTTAGAGTATTTGAAATACACATTTCTTGACCACCCATATTACCTTGCACATAATGAGGTTTTGACAAAGTTTTTTGATTGGTGCTGTTCAAGGTGTTTATCTTTCAAAATACAACTATACGCAGGAAGTAAATAGACAGTTACCCCAAGTAGCATCCCTTATGTATTCAGAGTAGGGACACTGGGCTACTTTTAGCTGGCATGTTAATGCATTCAAGCCATGATTTATATAAGTATTTGTGCTATTAACAAATAGGTTGCACATTTAGATAATCAATGGCATCCAGCAACATTGGTTTTAAGGGCTATGTGATTGGAGGTTGAGATAATGGTCTATGGCCATAGCAGGATGTGTTGACTGCTCAGAGGTAGATAAGTCTGAGTGCAGATACATTTGAAGGAGCTTTGGCCATAGTCTAATGTTAATTTTTATTATATTTTATTTTGGTTCTTTGAGACAGGATTTCTTTGTGTAGCCTTAGCTGTCCTGGAACTTGCTCTATAGATCAGGCAGTCCTCAAACTCACAGAAATCTGCCCACCTCTGTCTCCCAAGTTCTGGGATTATAGACATGTGTCACCATTGCCCGACTGTCTAATGTTATTTTTAAAGATAGTTTTGGTTAAAGATTTAGGGCTGGGTACATAGCTCAGTTCTAGAGTCCTTCCTTAGCATGTGTACAGGGGGATAACTGAGGTCATTCTCAGCTACAAAGTGAGTTTGAGGCCAGTCTGCTTTGGGCGATATGAGGCCCTGTCTAAAAAACAAAGCAAAATAAAATTAATAGACTCAAAGGTCTTTTAAAGTGCTATTTATGTGGTAGTCTGGTTTCGTACTCTAAATAATTATAGGGACACCCACACCATCCTACAAGGGAAGGCGTTTTTATTAGGATTAAGTGTGGTAGTTTGGGATCTCTGGGTGGCCTTAGTGTATATGGCATCTTGATTTCTGTAATTTCTATCCATCTTTTATTAGCTTTCCATTACTTATCAACTCTGTGAAATGTCTCTAACACACATTCTTATGTCACATTCATTGACTCTTGTTCTTGTTTCTGGGCATCTTATTAACGTACAAGACTTTTCTGTCCTTTCCCATAAGGACAGAGAAGCAGAAACAGAACATTATTTTTCAATGGAAGAGGTCTTTCAGCCATTCACATTTTTTTCTTTTTCTTTCTTTCTTTTTTTTTTTTTTTTTCCGAGACAGGGTTTCTCTGTGTAGCTTTGTGCCTTTCCTGGAACATACTCTGTAGCCCAGGTTGGCCTTGAATTCACAGAGATCTGCCTGGCTCTGCTTCCCAAGTGCTGGGATTAAAGGCATGCACCACCACCACATGGCTTCAGCCATTCACTTCTAAAACATAGGAAAGGATAGACAATCACTGATTGAAGATTAAAAAAAACCTAATTCAGTTGGCTTAGTCTAATCAAAAGCAGATTCTCTGAATGGCAGTTTCTCCACTATCCAGATACTTGAAACTAACAAAGATGACTTGGAGGAGGGGAATCAGTTGATACAATTCTCTATACTTCTTTTAACTTGGCTTTTTATAAATCTATTTAGAACATGTGTACAGCCTAGAGAAATGCAATTTTTCATCTAATTGTATGGGAAATTGGCAGAGAAAAAGAGGCAGTAACAAATGGACAAGGAGCAAATACAAAGTTGACTTGTTTAACTAAGAAGAGGGGTTAGTGAGCCATATGGCTAGCCACAATAGTTATCACTCCTTCTTCCATGATGTCATTTACATTTAGGGAGGGACCGGCCTGCTTTGAGGCTAAGCTCTGCATGACTGGGGATTCTCCAAAGTCTGGGTAGCTTTAGGGACATGGTGAAGTGGGTGTGTCAGGATGCCTTGGGATCAAGACTAGGTAGACTGGGCTCAGTGGGTGAAAGTCCCAACTGCACCAGCCCAGTGACCCAGGTAGGAAGCCTGCTGACCTGAGTTTGATCCCTAGAATGCATATAAAACCCCTGATGCCTAATCATGCCCCTGGAATGCCAGTACTCCTGCAGTGAGATGGGAGGCAGAGACACGAGCATCTCTTGAGTGAGCTAGCCTGGAGTATATGCTACTCCAGAGCAGCGGAACAGGGGAGACTGCTTCAACCAGATGGAAGGTGAGAAGCAACTCTCAAATGCTGTCCTCTGACTCCCACCTGTGTGCTATGGCACGAGCTCGCTACCACTCACAATGTCACACACACACACACACACACACACACACACACACACACACACACACACACACAAATTAAAAAAAATATATCTAAAGACTAAGGGACTGCCTCATATAAACGAAGCAAAAACTAAAGAAGTCAAGCACTGATGTTTATCTCTATGAGAATGCCCCACTTCTTACAGATATTTTTGAGCAGTGTACATGCTCTTACAAATACATATTTTATTATAAATAGTACAAACTAAGATATCATGTTGGAACCCATAGCAATTTTATCCCATTGTAGACTTGAGTCTGAAGCATGTGGAGAAAAAAAAAATCCGCGGTAGTATTTTGGGACAGTGACAACATACCACCAGGAAGAGGGAAGATAGTCTTCCCGTTTCCGTAGGGTGATGTCAGGGTGGTATGACACACACATGGTAAGGAGTGTTAAAAATGACAGCAGATAAAACACAACGTGGTGGCTGGTGACTGAGGTGGGCTTTATCACTACCGAGCTTTGGCATGGGACCTCCAGCCAGTACCCGCGGGAGGTGTCCTCTATGGATGCCTCTGCTCTCTTTCTTAATGAAGAAGCGTCAAGACTGCAGCCAGGGTCGAGTGATGAGCGAACAGAGTGGTCGTCCACCAGGCAGCGGAGACTGCTGTGTTTGCGAACATTCCGACCCCTCTGCACAACTCCCAGAATGATATTCGTCGGCAGGATGGCTCAGGAGAAGGTCGAAGGAGGCTTACAGCACATAAAGGTGGACAACTTAACCCATCCACTAACTGATGAACACATTGGCCCCCTGAGGTCTGTATTCTACCAGGCCAAAGCACAACCCCTTCCTTTAGACAAACAAACCATCAAACCCGATTCTTATTTTGTGTCTCAGATCCCAAGTCCTGGGTCTCTTCTCAACTGTCTTCCTAAAACTCAAATCATAGTTATCACTGACTTCCAAACTTCGGATGCTTCTTCTATGGTACCCAAGGATTTGTACCTTTCCATTCTCCCTGTGTTTCCAAGTGCGACCTTGGTGCCTCCTTCAAGCCCGCCCTGCGGTCAGATGGGAGGAGCTGTCTGATTGCCCCTCACCTTTCACCGCTATCTCCAGTGCTACTAACATGGGAAACCTGACCATCCCCATCCTGATCTTCACAATTAACCTTTTGTCCATGAAAGCTCAGAACTGGCGTACCCCCCATTCTGTTAACAACAGCCATCGGTAGCTTGTTCTGGTTCTTCTTTCAGCTCTCTGTACTGGAATAGCTTTATTATATACATACATATACATATACATATACATATACATATACATATACATATACATATATACAAATACATACACACACACACACACACACACACACACACACACACACACACACACACACACATATATAAAATGCCAGACCAAGGACCTGTGGATTCATCTTGCTGTGTTCTCACAGTACACCCTTGAGCCTCTTCCTCCTGTGAAAAAGCTATTCAAGGCTTATTTATTACATCGAACACTTCCCCCAAATATACAATGGGGAAACTATTAAGGAGCATTATTGTAGGTGTTTGTGTGGCTTCCCAAATTACAATAGACAAATCCTGGAGTTTAGCGTTGGGAAGAAATGCACCACCCCAGGTGAAGGCATGGATGGAGTGCTCTGTCATAACTGTGCTTTCTGGTGCCCTTACTCAAGCAATTTCATTGTATGGTCTTTACCCTGAAATAAGGATGAAAAGCTACTGAAGATTCAAAGGAAATAATGATATCCCCAAATGCAAGAGCAACGCCACCAACCGGAAATGATCTGCCCTTTCTACACAGGGGCCCGTCTATAACAGAGTGACCAAAGCTAGACAAACGTAGGCGGCTAGATGATGGCAGTGGCATTAACCCACCTTGTTACCTTCGTGGTTTACAAAGAGTTTCTTGTTTTGGTTCTTTTGAGACAGGGTTTCACTGTGTAGCTCTGGCTGTTCTAGAACTCGCTTTGTAGACCGGGCTGTCCTCAAACTCACAGAGATCTGCCTGCCTCTGCCTCCTGAGTGCTGTGCTGGGATTAAAGGCATGCGCCACCACTGCCAGGCTTGGAAAACAGCTTTTTATAGTCACTTCTCATAGATGTCTTTGTCTCCTCCTCCTCCTCCTCCTCCTCCTCCTCCTCCTCCTCCTCCTCCTCCTCCTCCTCCTCCTCCTCCTTCTCCCCCACCCAAGGACAATCTTATTAGCATTTACAAGGAAAACAAGACAGGTAAGCTGTAAATCTCTGCAGCTATTAGGAGGGAGATGGAGGTAGGAAAGAAAGCCATATCTTTTTAGGTAGGTTTGGAGATCGGCAAGCAGCAGCGCATGGCAGATAAGCAGCCATGCAGCAAGATGAGGATACTTGAGATGAGGTGAAGAAGCCCAGAGCACCAGGGAAGGCATGCCTGGGCTTTGTGAGTATCTGAACGAAAGACTAAGCAAGGAAAAGAAGGCAGCAAAGGAAACACTACACTTTTCTGAACCAGGACCCAGAATCGTGGGGAGGTAGCATGGCAGAGGCTCCACAGGTGGTGAGTGCCTTTTAAAACTTTGAGACAAGGTTGTATTCGACAACCCAGGCTGACTTAGAGCTACTCTGTAGCGCAGGCTGGCCTAGAACTTGTGGTGATCCTCGTGTTTTAGGCTTCTGGGTGCTGGGATTACAGATGTGCGCTACTTACATCTAATTCACAGCAATCAAATTTAAGACCGCTCTCAGAATAACTAAAAAAAAAAATCGCTGGAAGAAAACCACAGCCCAGATCACGACGTCATTCTAAGGGCTAGGCAGGGTTTTTCAGAGAAACAGAACCAACAGGATGTAAATATGCAAAGGGAGGTTTATTATGGGAATTGAGTAACATATTGTAGAGGCCAGCATGTACTGTGGTTTGTCATCTGCAAGCTGGAGAACCAGAGAAGATGGCGATGTGATTGCATTTGAATAAAATGGCATAAGAAGCAGAAGAGCCAATGGTATAAGTTCCAGCATTCAAAGGCCTGGGGATCAGTTGTGACAGAATCCAAGGGCAGAAGAAGGTGGATGTCCCACTTCAAAAAGAGGGAGAATTAGCTGGTTGTCTTTTTGTTTTATTCAGGTACTTAGTAGATTGGATGATGGCCTGTCTTAGTCCATCATGTTACTGTAACTGAACACCTGAGACATAAAATTGGGTAACTTCTAAAAAAACAAAGGTTTAGTCAGTCATAGTCCTTGATTCTGAGAAGTCCAAGACTGTCAACTGGCATCTGAGAGTGCCTCCGTGTCACCTACAGAAAATCAAAAGGGTCAGAAAGAAACAAAATAGGCGTCCTCGCATGCAGAACAAACAGGAAGAGCCTGCAAAAACAAGTCCTGTTTATCACAGCGTCCACCCATGGGCAGCAGGGACCTGTTCGTCAACCATCACCCAGGCGCTCAGGAAACTGTGAGAAAGAATCATGCCTCCAGGGTTGTCCTTATTGACACGGGCTGGCTGTAGCACGAGCCCCTGGAATCCAGGTTCGTGTCAGGAGAACACGGACCATTCCAAGAACTCAGCTGAGCAGGATGCAATTGTATTGTACACAAATACTTTCCCCCTTTCAATTTACAAAATATTCTCCAGCAGTAGGCTGTGCTACAAGCTAATGGGTAGACACATCGCAGGCCATTGACTGGCATCCGTCTATGGCACCCTGTAAAACTATGGCAGGGAAGGAAGGGGTGGCTGAGAGAAGTCCAGTTCCACCCTGTCTTTTTCAACAGTAGGGGTATGGGGGTTGGAGGGAGAGAGGGAAGAGAGAGAGAGGAGAATCAATGGTTGTTACTGGTTTGTATTAATGATAGCTCTAAACAGAAAATATAAGCTACACACGGCAAGTTCTCTCAAGCTGGAAGAATCCTTGAAGGAAGTACACAAGTGTCCACGTGAGGCTCCGTTGATATTTGCATAACAACCGGGAAGTGGAACTGACTCCAGGTTCACTTCCTCTACAGAGTGGATACATAAGGGGCTCCCCCAGCAGAAGGGGCATCACATCTCCTTCTCCTCTCCTGAGTCTCTCTCCTCACTGTACCTGAGTCCTCTCTACTGACACCATGGGTTGCTGTGGCTGTGGAGGTTGTGGTGGCTGCGGCTGTGGTGGCTGTGGCTGTGGCGGCTGTGGCTGTGGTGGCTGTGGCTGCGGTGGCTGTGGCTGCGGTGGCTGTGGCTGTGGTGGCTGTGGCTGTGGCTGTGGTGGCTGTGGCTGTGGCTGTGGTGGCTGTGGCTGCTGTGGCTGTGGTGGCTGTGGCTGCTGTGGCTGCTGCACCCCTGTGTGCTGCTGCTGCCGCCGCACCTGCTGCAGCTCCTGTGGCTGTGGCTGTGGGAAGGGCTGTTGTTGCCAGCAGAAGTGTGGTTGCTGCCAGCAGAAGTGTTGCTGCAAGAAGTGCTGCTGCTAGGCTGGCCACCCACCCTCTGCACTTCTCCTACAGGTAACTATTATAGGTGACTTTTGTCTGTCTGTCTGCTCCCATCTACTCTGTAAGTTACAATTGTGACCTGAATCTACCATCGGCCTGTGGGAATCACACACTTTGTGGTCTTATGCCTCATCGTCACTTACTACCAATCATGGAAATTAATAAACATGCAGCCTTCTCCATTAATTGCCACATTCTAATCAAACTGTGACGGAATGCAGTCAAAAGAGCCAATGATGCGCCTTCTGAAAATGCTTATTTTTTATTCTCTGTTTTAACCTCTGCAAAGCTTACCTGTGTACACAAAGCAACTCTTGTCTTAATAAATTATACTAAACCAGCCTCAAAGACTCTTCTCTTTTTTTTCCATGTTTCCATTCTCTAAACTTCCATGGAGACCACGAAGGTTATCTCAGCAGATAAGGGCAGTGTGTAAAAGGAAACAAAGAATTAAAGGTGAGATAAATGGTTTGCAGGAGATAGAGATTTATAGATAATTGGCCCTTGTGGAATTGAGGAGGGAGGGATATTGGGGTGGGGCACCTTCTCAACCTTGGCACATCAATGTTATAAACTAGAATGTACCGCAGACCTCTCACTTGACAGCCATGGAGGTCTAATGCAAGAATATTAGATCACTTCCCAAATGTTCATGTATGAAGCCTGATGGATTTTGAGGATCCTCATTTTGAAGGCTACTTTCTGTCTACTCCTAGAGTCCTTTCCTACCGAATGCTGATCCTACTGTTCATGGCCTCATTGCTGAGATCACTCCAGAGACTCCTTGCATCTCATTACCTTCCTTGTTCATTGTCTCTGTAGTTCATGTCATACTCCACATGGACCATCTCACCCTCTGATTTATTTGTTCAGGATCTGGATGACAAAGTTGGCCTATAGCTAGCTCAAGTACCAGGGAACTTCCGGCTGCCACTCCAAGCCACAGGTCAATGTCAGTTGTGATGCAAAACCAACATTGAACAAAACAAAACAAAACAAAACAAAAAAAACCCAAACCAGACAAACCTCAAACCACCCTCAGAGAGTGTCCACATACACAATGCAATATGTCTTCAAATGTCTCCTTAGTGAATCTCCCCTCCTGCCCCCCTGGTCTCTGTAGACTTCAGATTCTAGCACTTTGGGGGTTTATGTAGCAGTAGGATGTGAGTGAAAAGAGACATTTGGTAGTCCCAGCAACCACCAGGTGGTCAGATTAAACCAAGGGAAGCCTGGGTCCTTCGGTGTATTTTCCAGAAGGACATTCTTGCAACCTCTCAAGGTCCACTTAGAGTGTCTCCTTGTATTTCTAAGCAGAGCCCAGGCCAGAATAGAAACTTACACGGTAGATATGACACATGGAATTGACAGAACCAGAGGAAGCGAGTTCAGTGAGCCAATGAACACCTGCCATTAAGACTCAACAAGTGCCCTTGGAAAACCAGCTGCCATTTTCAGGGGAAGTCAGGGTATTGTTGATGGCATATGGATGAGCTTCTTGAGACTAAGCACACAGGGTGATTTGTATATCACTTGTGTTTGTCCATCTATCTGTGTGTCTTAGCTAGGGTTTCTATTCCTGTGAAGAGACACCATGACCATGGCAACTCTTATAAAGGAAAATCATTTAATTGGGGTGGCTTACATTTTCAGAGGTTTAGTCCATTAACATGGCATGACACGGTGGTATGCTGGCAGACATGGTGCTGGAGCAGGAGCTGAACTACATCTTGACCCGCAGGCAACAGGAAGTGAACTGAGACACTGGGCGTATCCAGACTCCCACACTACAGGGTCCCTGAGACTCTGATAGCCTTAGGTTACACAGAGCCCATTAGTTACTGTCAACCTGCAGGATTCCTGGACCTGTGATACCTCAGTAAAACCCCCCACTCTATCCCCTACAGACAAAGAGAAGCTTAAACCAGGATTCCTAAGTGTAGATAAGAACTTAGACCCCTTTTCCCCAGGTGGCTGTATCGGCTACAGGGACTTTGGAAAACACAGTCAGGATATTCGACCAAAAGACTAAAAAGGGAGGCAGGTTAAAATAAATTATATGGTCTGTGCCTTTAAGAACTAGCCTCACAAAGAAAGGGGAGCGCTCCTTCCAACCTCCCTGCTGTGAGTGAGAGATTTGGAAGAGCCTCCCTGGAGGCTTGTAAACTTAGAGAACACCTTACTTTTGCATTCTGTACCTAAAGTCTCCAGTGGCGGCTTTGGGGACATGATCTAGGCACAAGACCCTCACTCTATTGTCTCAAAAAGGGGGACTTAGACAAAGATATCTCAATATAGATAGACCCAGGCCAGTTTCAAGTCCCCAGAAATGATGGCGCCAGCCCCAGGAACAAAAGAACAGAGTCAGGATGTCTGATGGTAACCAATTAACCACAAGATGCCCCTCTCCGGAGATAACATGACCAGACCCAGGAGAGGAGTTATAAAACTCCTGACAGGGCAAACAGATAAGCTAGAATAAAAACTGGACCAATCAAGGATGGACCCATACTAACCCCCTCCCCTCTATAAAAACTAACTTCCCCAAGAAAGAGTAACTCTTCTCTGCCTCACTTGAGATGGCTTGAGATGAGTTCCCTGTCATGACTTGTAACAGATAAACCTTGCTTTTGCATTCTGGTATGCTCATCCTTGGTGGTCTCTCTGGGGGTTACAATCTGGGCACAACAGACCCACTATCTGAATCTTCCTCTCTTCCCGTATCTACTCGTGGAATATTCTCTTCTCATGGGACCTGTTGTCTTCCAAGAGGGAGGAGTGAGGAGAGAGTCTAGGCTCATTCATCTGACCTAAAGACAGCTGTTTCTCACTCAGGACTCTTGAGCTCGTACAGTAATGCTGATCAGAGCTCTGGGGCACACATCCTTTCCTAGGACCTAAGACCCAACTCCTTCTAGAAGTTTGTTTTCCTTGTCCCATTTCCGGGAAATGAGTTTGCTCTTGGCCCGTGGCAGTAGAAGTTGTGTACTGTGAGGGGTCATCATCACTCAGTGTTAGTATAGATTTGTGAAGAATGCATGGACTATTTTATTCTCAAAACTTACCTCAGGTACAGTCACAGGAGGAGACAGAACAAAAGCTCAGGGGTCAAATTTTATTATACTCAGAGGTCCTGGAGAGATGAGTCCACCCATGCCGAGAAGGAGGTCACCTGGGAGTGAGCAGCAAGGGGGAAAAGTCAGTCACTCGGGTGAGGAGCAGAATGAGGGAGGACGTATGGGCTCATTCCTGGCTGCTGTAGTGGAGTTTATGACAAAAGACGCTAACAGATTCCATTGGTACCTCTGAGTGCTACTATGTATCGTCCAGGGGTGGACAGAAAGAGGAACTTGTGACCAGATGTAATTTTGTTTTATAGCGAAGCACCTGACTACTTAACAGCGATGCTTAAAATTTCCAACCCAGTGCACCATTGCCATTTGATGGACATCATTTTCAGGCATGGTGTTGATAGAAGGATACCAAGACACAGTTCTTTCGACTCAGTAGGCGATCATTTGCGGTGGAAAAAAAAAAAAAAGATAAGTGCAAATCTTCGATGATTACTGGGGGCGAGGCAAGACAATATACAAGCGCCAAGTGTGAGTGAATGCAGGATACCAACAAGACGACCCGAATAAGGGCAACACATATAAGGCCCCTGGATTTTGTTGCTCTTTTGTTGTGGGTTGACATCTACTCCCTCCCATTTGTCTGCTGAAATCCTAATTCCCAACACCTCAGAAAGGGGCAGTATCTGGGCCAGAATGTTTGAAGGTGTCATTACATTAAAAGAAATAATAAGGGGAGGTCCTGGTCCAGTGACTGACTAGGTGTAGACATGCACTGAGGTGAGACCCTGTGAGCACAGAGGGAACACGGGAGTTGCACAGCATTGTTGACTGAGCTCACGTTGCAGCCCAGAGCCTCTTTCACATGGGTCTTCAACCAGATGCTCTCTGTACTTCAGTTCTGTCTGCGACATGGCTCCCCCGCCACCACTGGTCCACCTGTACTGAGTGTGCCAGGGAGAGAGCAAACAGTGCCAAAGCCACAGGAATACCAAGCCCGAGGTTTTGTGCCAGGAAGCTGTGGCGGTTAATTCTGTCTGTGAACTTGATAGGGTGCAGACTCGCCTAGGAAACAAGCCTTGATGCATCAGGATTATGTACATTAGGTTAATTGTGGTTGGAAGATTCACTGTAACTTGGGGCTGCACCACAGGGCTGGTGAGATGAAATCGTCCACCAGCCCTCACTCCACCAAGCTTAGCTTTGTAGCTGAGAGTCTTTCAATGAATTTTTAACCTTCGAAAGAAAAGCCCCTTTCAGCAATTCTCATAACTTCGAAAGATGTGTAGTCTGAGTAAGACCATTTGTCTTTTTATTTACTCAGCAAAATGACTTGTGGTTGCTAGAGATAACTTGAGTCTGGGGTCCTTTCCTTTGTGGAAGGAACATAGATCCAACCTGCATTGGTTATCTCAGTTGTCACCTTGGTTTGATCTCGGATTACGTAAGAAACACACCTCTAAGCAGGTCTATGAGGATATGTCTGAGAGGAATTAACTGAAGGTCCAGGACCTTCCTCCAGAGCGGGCAGCATCTTTTAGTGGCAGCTGAGGTATAAAGAAGTCTGAGGACAGAGTGGGCTCTTTTTGTCTGCCTGCTTTCCCTCCCTGCTGATGAATGTAACTAGCCTGTTGCTGCTTCTGTAACCCCCCTCCATCCTTTGCTAACATCAGAACACATCTTCTCTGGCCTTCTAACATGGACTGAAGATGAACGGCTTTCCAGGAACCCTCCATCCTCCGGGCTCTGAGCAGCAGATTGGGATAGATGAAGCATCCAGCCACTTGGGTGAAGCTGCCATGTTGTTAGCCTCTCCAATGTGCAAACAGCCACCTTGGACTACTCAACTCATTATCGTTATCATGTAAGCCAGTCTTACAAATCCGCTTTGTAATAAGTATTCATTCTCTGGTCCTCTAGAGAACCCTGACTAATGCCTACCCAACGGCAAGTTTTTCTCTAAGGACACAGCTTTGAGCACGGCCCAAACCTCAAGGATCCTCTAGGCTAGTAAGTCTAAAACAATAGAAAGAAATGAGCAGAAAACACAAGTCACAGATCATTGAGGAAGTTCTCCAGTGATTTTTGTAAGCAATCCAAAATCTTCACAATGCTTTCATCACGGTGAGAATGCACACAAAAGGCAAGCTGCAGCTCTCTGAAAACAGGCTGTGGGGTTTCAGAGCTTTTCAGGAGAACTAACATTGTGACCAGAGACAAATGAGTGCAAAGCCAGGAAGCCTGGCCAGAGGTAAAGGAGTGGGGGGAAGGGCGCTCATCTGCAGCCCCAAGAACAAGCAGGGTGAAACCCCCAAGGGTAGCCTCCCTGAGGGAAGGAGGCAATAAAACGTGGCTGGGAAGCCGTAGGTGTAGGTGTGTTCACACCGGAGAGGTCTGTTCTCACCTGTAACACTGGGACACAGTCTTTAGCATCAGAAATTTTAGATCATGCTTCACACATTGCATCATTTTAAATGGCAGCAGAGTAGGTTGTGAAGTCGAGAATTCAGTGTTCCAGTGATATTCTAATGAACAAAGGTGACTCTAGGTCTAGAACACGAAGAGCTGTTGCTGATTTCAAGCCTTTGGGCTCTTCTCTGGACAGCCTTCCCTGAAACAGAACCAACAAAAGCCCCTGAAGGATTTTGAGTAGTAATTAAAGGAACAACAGTTTCCTCCCCACAGCATATTCGACCCTACAGTTTCTGCTGAGCAGAAACCAGGTCAGTCCTGTCTATTGATGCTCACTCATTACTTGTGGTGACTCTAAAAACTACTGTGTAGTTAGAAAACTGGAGAAACTAAAGGAGCAGTGTCAAAATTTTAACGTGCTATATGCACATCGTAGCTGAAGTTAGAGGAAATAAAACCACCCAAACAGAACAAGCCTATCATCTGTCCTCCGGGGCCAATGGCAAATGTTCTCAATAAATAGAAATAAAGAAAATTGTATGGTCTGTATTTCAACAATCAATGTTTCTGAAAAATTGTATGGTGTGTGAGTGTGTGTGTAAAACAAAGTTTTGCATGTATTCATGGAACTTGACTTTCACAATCTAGTGCTGAGATGTTTTCTGGGGACTCAGGTAATGAAGGTTTGGTCCCTGATGCAGCAGTATTCAGAGACAGGCTTTGTCTTGAGGATTCTGATTTCATCAGTGGGTTCACCCACTAATGGGCCACGGAGAGGCGATGGAGACTTGAATGGGACCTAGCTGAAGAGAGTGGGTCCTTGTTCCCAGCTACTGCCCCCATGGCTTATTCTTGCTCTTTATACCCAACTGCCATGGGCTGTGCATCTTTGTTCCATCATGTACTTCCTGCTGTATGATGGCCTCAACACAAGTCCTCTTGGATGGGGCCAGGCAAGCATGAGCTGAAAGCCCTGAAACCGTGAACTTAAATATATCTTCCATCTTTTAAGTTGACCTACTTGGGTAATTGGTCACAGTGACAGAAAGCTAACTGACACATTTATTATCTGTAACCAACACTGCATGGAAATGGAACTCTGATGGAAGATATGATGGAAGATAGAAGCAGGTTCTTGAGTACTGCCAGTGTGTTGACACACCAGGACAGTGCAGAGTCCAGAGGAAAGAGAACTGGCCTCAAGGTTGTTGGCCACTCTGCCACCATTGGTGTCCACTGAAGGCTTTTATAGTGATTTAGTGAACTTTTAGGATTGGGGATGTGGTCACAACAAAGAAGAGACAATTGAAAATGTCAGTGGTTATTTGTATTTTATTATGAAACAAAAAGAGTCCTGGATAGGTACGGATAAAGAAGAGGTATAGAGACAGAAAATGAGTGGGGAATGAGCAGTTCTATACATCAAAGAGTACTTGATACCATATTCTGATGGAGCTCAATGGAGTGACTTCTGCAGGAGCCGGCAGCTTGTTACTGGAGAGAAGATACCTCAGATAGGAAGGTTAGAGACAAGAAAGTGGAAGAGAAAGGAATTCAGGGTCCAGAAGCAAAGCCATAGGCAGAGAACAAGAAAGCTGATGTGGAGGTTGGAGGAAAGACTCTGGCTTCCCGGTACCCATGACCCAGAAACAGAAAGCTGGTGGCAGTCGTCCTAGCAGCAGCACTTCTTGCAGCAACACTTCTGCTGACAGCAGCCACACTTCTGCTGGCAACAACAGCCCTTCCCACAGCCACAGCCACAGGAGCTGCAGCAGGTGCGGCGGCAGCAGCAGCACACGGGGGTGCAGCAGCCACAGCAGCCACAGCCGCCACAGCCACAGCAGCCACAGCCGCCACAGCCACAGCCACCACAGCCACAGCCGCCACAGCCACAGCCACCACAGCCACAGCCACCGCAGCCACAGCCACCACAGCCACAGCCACCACAGCCACAGCCACCACAGCCACAGCCACAGCCACCACAGCCACAGCCACCACAACCTCCACAGCCACAGCAACCCATGGTGTCAGTAGAGAGGACTCAGGTGCAGTGAGGAGAGAGACTCAGGAGAGGAGAGGGAGATGTGATGCCTCCTTCTGCTGGGGGAGCCCCTTAAGTACCATCTTGGGGAGGGGAAAGGGAAGAATGGAGGCCACATGACCTGAGGTCACTTCCTTGTGGAACAGCTGCTGTTTTCACAGCAGGGTCATCCAAAGTTCTCCTTGTTTACACCCCATGCTCTTCACATGACACAGCACACGGACTAGCAGTGACTTCTCCTGTGTGCAGCCGTGTTAGAAGCAAGTCAGGAGATGCTGATGTGGAGGAGGGGCGTTCATTTTCTCAGCAGCACGCTGCATCTTTCTGATTTGCAGGGAAGTGGACACTCAGTTGTCGGCAGCCTTTCCCCTTCCTCCTCGATGCTTTGCTCTCCATCATCTGTTTGAACTCACCCTGCCTTAATAGGAACTCTCAAAGGAAAAGGCAAATTAGGAACACCCAAATAGAATTTTTTTTCAAAAAACGCTTGCATCTACATTACTGTGATTTTCATACCATTAACTGCCCAGTTAGTAGCTTGTGAGTTTGCATGCTCCCTACTTAATTAAAAAATAGAGAGAATACAGGAAATGGCACTATTCTCCCTTTTCTTATCTCATTAAACTGTGTGTTAAGTTCTGGTATAATCTTCTCTTCTCTCCCCGCTCCTGTCACTGAACTAGCTCCCTTCCTGGTCCATTTCACTAGCCTGGATTTAATTTCCATAAATAGCTTTCCTGAGTAGGTCCTCCACACTAAGTCAGTTCACACTTATCTCAGCACCTAATCCATCCATCTTCCAGTCTTGACTCCATCTTCTTGCCCTGGGTCTTCTGAGGCACATTTAGTGTCCCACTCTTACATTTAAGTCAAATGTTCCTCCGAATTACCAACCCTCCACCCAAACACTTGAACACTCCTGATGCGCCAATCCTTAAAAGTCCTGTTTGAAATCTTCCTTTCTCTTACTTCAGTATCCACTCTCCCGTTAGATTCTGTTGTCTCAGCCCTTCAACAGTTTTGAACCTGACCACACATCTCTACTTCTACTCAGTCCAAGCCTTTATGAACCACCCAAGTACGCTATGTCACAAATGAACAGAGGCCATACGCCCATGGAACTTGCGACCTTTGCTCTTGCTCAGATCTTCACAGCACGGCTTAACCAGGTTGAGGAAACAGGCCGTGGGTGGTGAATCATTATCACCCAAAAGGTGAAAGATCTTTGGTGACTCCAGTATTCCTTGCTGCTGCCCGTGATCTCTCAGGGGTCAACTGAAAGGCTTCTTCCACGTATTCCTTGGAGAAAAGCATGCACTTGCGTTTGTGAGGCTTTGGTATACATGTTTACAGTCACCTCGTTGGTGCCAACTCTCAACCCCCACCGCAGCCTGCAGCAAAGCCCCTCACCTCCTAACAGTAAATGTCTTTTCACTCCTATGCTGGCCCCCATCAGCTCTTCTCCGATCCTCTTGTCCTTGCACGATGCCTCTCGTTGGTGGCCCACTCTCAATTTCCCTAAGAAGCAAAAGAGCAAGAAAGGGTCTAAAACAGAAGAGCTCATGCCAGGATATTAGTGTGTCTTTCACCCATATTTCATATCCAAAACACAGGGGAAAAAAACTTCTTCCTTCCCCAAATCAAGAAATAAAGACCATTACACCATCAAAATGCATATTCCAGAATGATTTCATCTTGTTATGAAAATTGTCATTAAACCTGAGTGCCATGTAGATAAATCACACATTAATGCTTCATATGCAGAGGTCATGTCATTGATGGCAGCCCCAGCTGACTCCAATGCTTGGAAAGAAGACAATGAAGATTGCACTTGTTAGTGACCCTTGAATCTGTTCTTGTTTTCTCTTTCCCACTCCAGTGGCAAGCTCTCTGAAGGCAAGGTCTGTGCCTCACCTTGCCTGGTGGATGCCTTAGAAGCCCACAGACCATCTGGTCTAGGGGATTCCTGAGGATGCCTGTGTCTGTAAGCCCTGACTACAGCTCACAGAAGGACAGGCTTTGAGCACTGAGAGGGAAAATGGAAAGATACCCATTACCTGGATGGCCTTCTCAGGTCCCTGGAGCCCAGAATTCTTCCCAGAAATGTTAGGCCCTTTTGACTCACACTGGAGTGCAGTTTCAGGAAGAGTAAACATAAATGAAATATGCAGAAGTCAAGGATGTCTGAGAAGAGAGATAAATAACACTGGTGAGATTCTCACATGTGCAGGAAGTCCAGTGACAGCAAGGAAGTGGTCACATGGTCCATGCTGGACTCCTCAGCATTGGTACATAAGGGGCTCCCCCAGCAGAAGGGGCATCACATCTCCTTCTCCTCTCCTGAGTCTCTCTCCTCACTGCACCTGAGTCCTCTCTACTGACACCATGGGTTGCTGTGGCTGTGGAGGTTGTGGTGGCTGCGGCTGCGGCTGTGGTGGCTGCGGCTGTGGCTGTGGTGGCTGTGGCTGTGGTGGCTGTGGCTGTGGCGGCTGTGGCTGTGGCGGCTGTGGCTGTGGTGGCTGTGGCTGTGGTGGCTGTGGTGGCTGTGGCTGCTGTGGCTGTGGCGGCTGTGGCTGCTGTGGCTGCTGCACCCCCGTGTGCTGCTGCTGCCGCCGCACCTGCTGCAGCTCCTGTGGCTGTGGCTGTGGGAAGGGCTGTTGTTGCCAGCAGAAGTGTGGCTGCTGCCAGCAGAAGTGTTGCTGCAAGAAGTGCTGCTGCTAGGACGGCTGCTGGCCTCTGGGTTTCTGCTGTAGCTAACTGATAGAGGTGAGTCTGTCTGCCTGTCTGTCTGCTCCTGTTGGGATTGTGAGTCACCAGCATGAACGGAGCTTATTGCCATTGCAACCTGGCATTTCTATAGTTGTAACCATCCTGCCAACACTTGATGGTCACCAAGCAAACGAACGAATCCAAGGTCTTCTCTGTCAGTCACCATTCAGTCACGACTGTGGCAGACACAGTCCAGGTAGGTCATGCTGTGACTTCCTACAATGCCTCTAACTCTGCGCCAATGTCTTGTTTCTCCTTTGTATTGTCATATCTGTAACCACAAAGCTACTCTTAATAAACTTCAGTAAATCCGTCTCAAACAGCGACTCCTGTGTGTCTCATTTGCTTTCCAGTCTCTAAACTGTCTTTCCAGGGGGTGAAACAATCTCAACAGACATCACAGTGCTAGATGTGCAAAAGCAGCAGAGAGCCAGAGACAAGATGGAGCGATGCCCACAGATGGGTGTGATGCTGCTCCTAGGGGAGGTCTCCTGATGGTTGGCCCTTGCAGTGAGTCAGGGCCCAGCTCAGAATCCTCCTTTTCATCCCACCTACTGGCCATGATCTGGGCAGCTTTGCTCTTTCAGGAGATCCCTGCCAGGGCATGCTGCCTCACCATGGGCCTGAAGCTGCTGGGCCAAACCACTGTGATGGTTATTCTCTGGGCCAGCTTGCCTGCGTTTAGGGAGAGGGATGCGATTAACTCTGGATGTGTCTGTGGGGATGTTTGCAGAGAAGATGAACAGGGTTTTGGAGGAGAAGAATCACCCTAAATGTGAGTGGAACCATGTCGTGGGCATGGGGCCCAGATGGAACAAAGACAGATAGGTAAGTAGGTAGATAGGTGGATGGATGGATGGATGGATGGACAGATGGATGGATGGGTGAATAGATAGGTAGGTAAGTAGATAGATAGATAGATAGATAGATAGATAGATAGATAGATAGATAGATTGATGCCACCTTTGTGCCTCCTTTATTTCTTTCTCTGCTGCCTTATGGTGTACAAATGTCACAGCATTCCTGTGCCATGTGTCTCTTGCACCTTCATGTTCTGCCCACCCATGGGGCTGAGAAACTATCGACTCCATTTTCTGACACTGTGAGCTGAAAGGAATATCTTTCTTTATGTTGTTCAATCAACCTTAGCTCTTTCCCTAAAAGTTGAATGTCTTGGATTCTTTTGTTACAGCCATGGAAGACTAACTCACTCACACCCACCATGAATATCCTCATTTACAAAGCAGTGTGTTCTTTTCCAATCTTCCCCCTGTAGTAGTTTCCCATAGTCATTTCAGTGGTCATTTCATGTCCCTGGTCATTTCAGTGTAGACTCCACATTATAGTACACTTGTACTTCATTTAGGAGCAAAGGGAGCATTAAGTCAGGCAGGCATCTCAGTTGAGGTCGGTCTATGAGTTTGGGCCAATGCATACCAGCTGCCTGAGCATGTCTGCCTTGGACCCATTCTGCTTGCTTCCTTGTCACTCTGCGCAGGCGCAGAACAGGAGCCCAAACAGTTTATTTGGAACACTGGAATGATTCAGCCAAAGGAAGTACGAGTTCAGTTCAGCTAAGAACACATAGACTAAGACCCAGAGAGGAGCCAATGACAAGTTCCCTTCCTCTTGGAGGTCAGGAGTGGCGTTGATGGTGTGTGGGTGAGCCTCCGGAAGTGACACAGTGAAGTTGGTTTGCATATCACCTAGTTCTGTCTCTGTTGTCTTGCCCCTCTGCAGGATCTCTGAGCCTCTGATGACTTTGGGTTACCCAGAGCCCTTTAGTTACTGTCAGCCTCCAGGATTCATTCTTGGATCCACTTTCTGTTTCATCATCCCCTCCTCCCGTATCTATACTTGAAATTGGCTCTTTCTTTTTTTTTTTTTTTTTTGGTTTTTCGAGAGACAGGGTTTCTCTATGTAGCTCTGCGCCTTTCCTGGAACTCACTTGGTAGCCCAGGCTGGCCTCGAACTCACAGAGATCCGCCTGCCTCTGCCTCCTGAGTGCTGGGATTAAAGGCGTGAGCCACCACAGCCCGGCTGAAATTGGCTCCTTCAATGGCACCTGTTAACTGACCATAGAGGAGCAAGGAAGAGCTCAGGTTCGTCTCTCTGATCTTGTCATCTATTCTTCACTCAGGACCCTTGAGCCAGTCTCTTGGGTATTACTGCTGGTCAGACAAACTCTGGGACATCTAGCCTGTCATAGGACCTAAGTCCTAACTTTTTCTAGGTGTTTGAGCTCCTTGTTCCATGCGCTGGAAATAAGTTTGCTCTTGGTCCATAGCAGTAGAAGACATGGACTATAAGGGACTGGTTGATGTCATCACTCAGCTGACATAGATTTGTGAAGGATGCTGGAGAGTTGGCTCAGCCAGTAAAGTACCTGCCACACGAAAATGAAGACCTGAGTTCAAGTTCAGATCTCCAGCACTGACATAAGAATCTAAGCGTGGAGGGTGTCTTAGGTAGGGTTTCTGTGGTGAAACACCATGACTAAAAACAACATGGGGGGGGGAGACTTATTTTACCTTTCAGCTTATAGTCCATCATTCAGGGAATTCAGGGCAGGAATTCAAGATAGGAAATCCTGGAGACAGCATCTGAGACAGCAATGGAGGAACACTACCTACTGGCTTGCTTTTCATGACTTGCACAGGCTGCTTTTGTAGCTGGAAGTTTCTCCAGTCCCATCTGGCCTCACCATGGGACTTATTAAATAATCACTTAGAGGCTTAATATTAAGATACCAAAGAAAACAAATGGCCCAGATGACCCAGCAGCTCAAAATGCCTCTGTTGCAGTTTCCTCTGAGTTTTACATCCAAAACAAGTTCAAGGCTCCTAGCTGAGATGATCCAGCTTCACAGACTACTTCAGTCAGGACTTGATCATAACCCTAAATTATCTTTGGGTCCCCATAAGACTACCAGCACCCCCAGTCAACAGGAAGTAGCCTAGAAAACTTGGCCCACATTCCCAAAAAATGGATTAGGGGTTTGGTTACAAATTGTTATTGATCATAGTCAATCTCTTTCTAAAAGAAGAAAGGAGGATATGATATAGAAATGATGAGAAGAAGGTAGATTATTGAATCTACTTTAATCCAAAAAACAACTGTTAATCTCAAAATACTTTACATTGGTATATATTTTGGTTTATTGATACAAATTTCAAATTAATTTTGTTATACTGTATGTACATTTCTACTCTTGTTTAATGTATTATGTTTATGCAACTCATTTAAATTTGTAATATACAATTAAGAAATATAGACTAATGGTCATCTATGATAATCAAATTTATAGTCATGTTAGTTAAGTTTTCTAGGTATACATAGATATATTTCGATTAGATAGGTAATTTTCAAACACTTCAAAGATCTACAGAATACAGCACTTAAAATGTTTTAAGAACTTAGACCTTTCTGGACATTGAGACATGTCTGCTCCTGGCAACACCAATCTACTTCAGAGAAGATGATGGGCATTGAAGAAACCTTATATGGAGTTTGTCTTCTTCTTGGCAAAACTGGCCATTTGGGCAAGAAACTGCTCTTGGCTGGACTGCTTGACAATATGTTGTACAAACTGGACATGCAGGACCCACAGGAAAGTGACCACTGAACTTTGCCAAAACAAGGTGAAATGGTCCTTCAGGTTCCTGCTTCACAGAAGAAACTGCCAGACATTCTGTAGGACACAGAGGAAAGTGACTGATGAACTTTGCCAATAGGTGAGACAATCCTTCAAATTTCCTGCTTCACTAAAAAATCTGCCAGAGACTCTAGGCCTGTAGGCTGAAGATGGATGCCCCAATGTTACAGAAGAACTTGGGGTGACTGTCCAGGCAGCCAGATGTCTCTGCCATTTCTAGAATTTTGGAAGTTGCTTACAAAGCACTTCCTGTTTACTTAGGTAATATTTATACCCTTCTGGGGTCTTTGATGGAGTTCAAAACTAGATAGTTATAACTATAGTTTTCCTCGGTTACAATAAAAGGTAAATTAGATATGAAACATTAGACTCACAAAAATAGGATAGATGATAGAATATTTTCTTTAATTTTGCCAAATACAAATAGACTAGATATTGTAACTGTAATTCTTGCTTGATAAATGTTCTGTTATATATAGTTTTACTATGTTAAAGTTAAGACCTTCTTTTTTGATTAGATAGAAAAGGGGAAGTGCTGTGGGATGTCTTTCTGTATGCTGTGAACATGTGATGCACCAATTGGTTAATAAATAAAGCTTCATTGGCCTATGGCAGGGTAGAATGGAGCCAGGTGGGAGATCCAAGAGGGATAGAGAGAGGAGAAAGGTAGGATTTGTGGAGATGCTACAAATCACCACCAGGAGAGAAGCAAGATGTGAGAGAGCAGGTAATGTCATGGCCATGTGGGAAAAAATAGATTAAGAGAAATGGGCTAATTTAAGTTGTAAGAGCCAGCTAGCAGGAAGCCTGAGCCATAGGCCATACAGTTTGTAACTAATATAAGCCTCTGTGTGTTTACTTGGGACTGTGTGGCCTCAGGACCAGGCAGGACACAGAAAAACTTCCAGCTACATGCTTTTCTTAGAGCAACCAGGACCACCTGACCAGAGGTGGCCCCACCCATAGTGGGCTGGTCCTTCTCACATCAATTAGTAATCAAGATAACCCCCTCTCAGACTTGCCCACTGACCAATTCTACAGAGGCATTTTTCTCAATTGTAGTTTTTTGTTCCCAGATAATTCTAGCTTGTATCAAGTTGACATAGAACTAGCCAGGACAGAGGGGTGATGATTGCTAAAATGCCTGCTGTGCGACTCAAAGACCTGAGTTTAGAATGCCACAAGCCATGTATAACGTGAAGTTTCTGTAATCCCAGCATTTCCTTCTAAGGAGATGGCAGGGGGAGACAGGAGAACAGCCAGAAACTCCTGGGCCAGCCAGCCAGGTAAACACAGCTGTGTACAGGACCGTGTCTCAGACAAAGTGGAAGGCAAGCGCCAGTACCCAAGGGTGTTCTCTGACTTCCATTATGCACCATAGCACATACCAGTACAAATACCATACACACACACACACACACACACACACACACACACACAGACAGACAGACAGACAGACAGAGAAACAAGACAGAGAGAGAGAGAGAGAGAGAGAGAGAGAGAGAGAGAGAGAGAGAGAGCGCAAAAACATAAGTGTTCATCTGCAACTCTGGTACTAGTGATAGTGATTCATTGCCAAATCCATGAGTTCCAGCTCCAATGAGAGACTTTGATCCAAAAAGTAGGGTGAGGGGATCAAAGAAGTCACTAGATTTCTTACACTGACCTCCATACTCATGTGTACATACCCACATGAATATGTACATATACTGAACAAACACACACACACACACACATACGGCAGAGTACATGCATTATTTTACTTATCTATTTTTTCTTTAATTGTTTAAAAAAATTCATCTATTTGTTTTATATCCCAGGCACAGCCTTGCCCCTATCCTCCCCACTCAAACCTTCCCCCCCATTCCCCCCACTATCACCCTCCAATCCCCTCCTCTTCCATCTCCATCTAGGGAAGGGCAGGTCTCCTTTGAATATCCATAAAACATGGCATATCAAGTTGCAGTAAGATTAAGAATCTTCCTATGTATTAAGCCTAGGTTACTTATCTTTTAAAACAAACTTTTATTTTTTTGAAAATTTCATGCATATATACAATACACTTAAGTGTTATCCACCCCCACTACTTCCCTGTAGCTCCCCCAGGACCCATCAATCTTTCTCCTTCTGATTCATATCCTCCTTTAAAATTAGTATCATTAATTGCCTCCTGAATTCAATTTGTGCTGACCATATGCAAATGGGTGTGGGGCCATCCACATGGGCAGTCTACCAGGAGGTACTTTCAAAAGAAAAGTGGCCGGGCGGTGGTGGCGCACGCCTTTAATCCCAGCACTCGGGAGGCAGAGCCAGGCGGATCTCTGTGAGTTCGAGGCCAGTCTGGGCTACCAAGTGAGTCCCAGGAAAGGCACAAAGCTACACAGAGAAACCCTGTCTCGAAAAACCAAAAAAAAAAAAAAAAAAAAAAAAAAAAAAAGAAAAGAAAAGAAAAGAAAAGTGACTCTCCATCAGCAGTCATCAGCAGTCAACAGCTCCTCAGCCTAGGGGTGGGGACTTGGGAGTCCCTTCCTATCTACTGGAGTACTGACTGGCTTGATTTTCTACAGGTCTTTTGTAGGCAAGCATAGCTACGCTACTGTGAGTCGACATGTGTGTGAGCCAAGTCATATCCAGAAGGCAGCATTTCAAAGCTCACTGGCTCTTCATTTCAAAGCCCATTCCTCTGGCTCTTACATTCTTTCTGACCCTTCTTTCATGATGTTCTCTCAACCTTGGATGGGGGGAGGTTCCACAGCTGAACATCCACAGTCTCTGACTCTCAGCAATTTGACTACCTAGGATCTTTGCTTTAAACACTACCCATGGCAAAAAAAAAAAAAAGCTTCTTTGACCAAGAATGAGAGCAGACTAAATCCATGGGTAGAAAGGAAACTATTAAGAAGGTAATTTGACAATATGGCATTTATCTGACTATCACAAGTAGTTTCTCCCCTAGGTCCTATGCTCTCCCCAGTCATAAGACTTTTGACCAGGTTTATAGTACCAGATACAAAATCCTTCCTGTGAAGAAGTCCTCAAATTCAAGCAGAATATGATTGGTTATCTCCTTAACAATTGTGCCACCATTACACTAGTGGGCACAACTTTTGTGCCAAGTTGGTATTGCAGCAGGCACAGTCTATCTCAGGGCAAGATCATTAATGTCTCTCCCCACCAGCGCCCCCCCCCCCACCCCATCTAATTGCTTAGTACTTCCTATGCAAATTAGCAACCAAGGAAAGAGTTACCTGGTTTGAGATTTCAGTTTGAGAGTTTCATTTGAGATTGGCTTCTCAATGTTCTACAGTCAAGGTGGGTGGTATCTTAAGGAAAAAGGTGTTGAATTTCATTATGATGGGCGACCAAGAAGAATGGCAATGACCTGTATTATTTTGGGTTCCTCAGGGTCTCCCTGACCAATAGGGAGGCAAATCCATGCCTAGTACTGAGAATTACTTCACATAACAGGTGTCTTCTGAAAGCACTGTTGTCCACCAATGGAGACACCTCTAATACAGCTCCCATCTTCACATTGTAGGTTAATTAGCTTACAAACGAGGAGATTTCCCTAAGGCTTCTATATACCCTTAGTTTTGGTTAACTAACACCTTACCCTGCTCTGTCCCATCTACCTACGTTGTTTTATTCTTAAAACAGATGTCAAATGTGGTCATAAGAGGAAAGAGGAAAAGCTCAGGGAAGCAACAAAGATTTATTCTACTCAGAATTCTGGAGAGATGGAGTGCATGCACACCAAGAAGAGGGTCACATGGCAGGGAGCAGCAGGAGAGAAAGCTCAGCCAGTCAGGCTGAGGAGCAGAGTGAGGGAGTGTGGTGGTGCAGTTTCCAAACAAAAGGTACCAGTGGATTCTACCAGTGTCTCTAAGAGCTGCTTCTCAGAGCTAGACAAGGAGAACTTGTGTGGCCAATGCTACCTTTACAGAGGGGCATCTGACTACCTGGAAGGGATACTCAAAATTTACAAGACGGTGTAACACAGCATTTAATGAACATGTCTTTGTCAGACATGGTGCTGGGGCCTCTTTGCAGAATACCATTTTACTGGAAAAAAAAAAGATTTAAGTACAAATATATAATGGATACTAGAAACAAAATAAACAAAAGCAAAGGGCATGTTAGACTGAACACAGGTCACATGGAAATTACCTGAATGAAGGATGAAGCATGCAGAGTCTCTATTTTGTTACTCTTCAGCTATGGGGCTGAACTGGGTCCATTCATCTATATACTGAAGATGTAACTCCGAAGACCTCAAAAAGTAGAGGTTATCTGGAGATAGCATCTTTACAGCAACTACAAAAGGCAACTAAGTCAACATAAGGTCACTAAGGTGGTGCTGGATAATTTTTTTTGTGAACTTTACACAGGCTGGAGTCATCTGAGAGGCAGGAACCTCAACTGAGAAAATGCCTCCATGAGATCAGGCTGTAGGCAAGCATGTAGAGTATTTTCTTAATTAATGATTGATGGGGCAGGGCCCAGCCCATTGTGGGCAAGGCCATCCCTGGACTGGTGGTCCTGGGTATTATGAGAAAGCAGGCTGAGCAAGCCATGGGGAGCAAGGCAATAAGCATCCCTCAATGGCCTCTGCATCAGCTCTTGCCTATTGGAGTTCCTAGACTCGTTTTCTCCAGGGACGAACTGTGACATGGAAGTGTAAGCTGAACAAATCTTCCCCTCCCCATGTTGCCTTGGCCATGGTGTCACCTCACAGCAGTGACAACCCTAACTAAGACAGGGAGGTTTAAATTCATCACGGCCGAGGTGTTTGGTTGAGGAAGAAAGGAGTGGACAAAAGTGAGCACTAGGCAGACCCTGTGAAGACAGAGAGGTATCCAAGTCTGCTAACACTTGACCTTGTCTTCCAACATGGGAGACGATGAGAAAATAAACACCTCTGATCTAAGCAGTCACTCCAGGTACTCGATGGAAGCAGAGAAAGGAAAATGGCGGCACTCTGCTTTCTTCTTTTTCCCTTTTATTCCATCTGGACCCCATGGGATGGTTCCACTCACATTTAGGGTGATTCTTCTCCCCCCAAACCCCATACATCATCTCTGCAAACATCCCCACAGACACATCCAGAGTTTACCACATCCTTCTCCCAGACCAATCTAAACGCAGGCAAGCTGGCCCAGAGAATAAGCATCACAGTGGTTTGGCCCAGCAGCTTCAGGCCCGTGGTGAGGCAGCATGTTCTGGCAGGGATCTCCTGAAAGAGCAAAGCTGCCCAGATCATGGCCAGTAGGTGGGATGAAAAGGAGGATTCTGAGCTGGGCCCTGACTCACTGCAAGGGCCAACCATCAGGAGACCTCCCCTAGGAGCAGCATCACACCCGTCTGTGGGCATCGCTCCATCTTGTCTCTGGCTCTCTGCTGCTTTTGCACACCTAGCACTGTGGTGTCTGTTGAGATTGTTTCACCCCCTGGAAAGACAGTTTAGAGACTGGAAAGCAAATGAGACACACAGGAGTCGCTGTTTGAGATGGATTTACTGAAGTTTATTAAGAGTAGCTTTGTGATTACAGATATGGCAATACAAAGGAGAAACAAGACATTGGCGCAGAGTTAGAGGCATTGTAGGAAGTCACAGCATGACCTACCTGGACTGTGTCTGCCACAGTCGTGACTGAATGGTGACTGACAGAGAAGACCTTGGATTCGTTTGCTTGCTTGGTGACCATCAAGTGCTGGCAGGATGGTTACAACTATAGAAATGCCAGGTTGCAATGGCAATAAGCTCCGTTCATGCTGGTGACTCACAATCCCAACAGGAGCAGACAGACAGGCAGACAGACAGACAGACAGACTCACCTCTATCAGTTAGCTACAGCAGAAACCCAGAGGCCAGCAGCTGTCCTAGCAGCAGCACTTCTTGCAGCAACACTTCTGCTGGCAGCAGCCACACTTTTGCTGGCAACAACAGCCCTTCCCACAGCCACAGCCACAGGAGCTGCAGCAGGTGCGGCGGCAGCAGCAGCCACAGCCGCCACAGCCACAGCAGCCACAGCCACCGCAGCCACAGCCACCGCAGCCACAGCCACAGCTGCCACAGCCACAGCCGCCACAGCCACAGCCACCACAGCCACAGCCGCCACAGCCACAGCCGCCACAGCCACAGCCACCACAGCCACAGCCACCACAGCCACAGCCACAGCCGCCACAGCCACAGCCACCACAACCTCCACAGCCACAGCAACCCATGGTGTCAGTAGAGAGGACTCAGGTGCAGTGAGGAGAGAGACTCAGGAGAGGAGAGGGAGATGTGATGCCCCTTCTGCTGGGGGAGCTCCTTATGTACCAATGCTGAGGAGTCCAGCAGGGACCATGTGACCACTTCCTTGCTGTCACTGGACTTCCTGCACATGTGAGAATCTCACCAGTGTTATTTATCTCTCTTCTCAGACATCCTTGACTTCTGCATATTTCATTTATGTTTACTCTTCCTGAAACTGCACTCCAGTGTGAGTCAAAAGGGCCTAACATTTCTGGGAAGAATTCTGGGCTCCAGGGACCTGAGAAGGCCATCCTGGTAATGGGTAGCTTTCCATTTTCCCTCTCAGTGCTCAAAGCCTGTCCTTCTGTGAGCTGTGGTCAGGGCTTACAGACACAGGCATCCTCAGGAATCCCCTAGGCCAGATGGTCTGTGGGCTTCTAAGGCATCCACCAGGCAAGGTGAGGCACAGACCTTGCCTTCAGAGAGCTTGCCACTGGAGTGGGAAAGAGCAAACAAGAACAGATTCAAGGGTCACTGACAAGTGCCATCACCTTTGTCTTCTTTCCAAGCATTGGAGTCAGCTGGGGCTGCCATCAATGACATGACCTCTGCATATGAAGCATTAATGTGTGATTTGTCTATGGGGCACTCAGGTTTAATGACATGTTTAAATGTAGGACTCTACCTTTATAACCATCCATATTATAGTGATGTAACTTATGCTGTCTTCCACATTGAACCAGGAATCAACTTTTGTCTTTAATTGTGGACTAGAAACTCACCTGTATAAAACACATTGATGCTAACTAGCCTGACCCGGGCTTCCAGAAGAATGGCTCTATGGTCTTTTCCAAAGCAGCAGGATTATTATTGTCGCACACCAGGGCATGGAGAAGAGCTTAGGGGAGCAACTTATATCAGGGTGCAATTGAATTTACTTGGGAGGATCAGAATATGGCTTGGGTCATAGTGAGGAGGTTCATGGGCTGTTCACCAACCAAGAGGCAATGAAAAAGGCTCTTCTTCATACAAATATACAGGAGCATTTCTCAACATGTGGAGGTTCTAGAAAGTTCTCTTTGATGAGAAGAAAAGTAAAATGAGGTAGAAGACACGAGAACTTTTAAAACATGCCGTGTTCCATGTAGACAGACCTAGTTGATATTTCCCTCTGAGAGTTCTTGTTATAAAGCAGGGAGATTACAAACGGATGATGGAAAAAAAAAAAAAAAGCACTGAGGAGGAACAGGAAATGGCTACCAGTGACTGGACTGTCACTCAAAATCGGAAAGATGCAGCGTGCTGTTGAGAAAATGAACGCCCCTCCTCCACATCAGCATCTCCTGACTTGCTTCTAACACGGCTGCACACAGGAGAAGTCACTTGCCCCTCTGCAAGGATCTCTGAGCCTCTGATGACTTTGGGTTACCCAGAGCCCTTTAGTTACTGTCAGCCTCCAGGATTCATTCTTGGATCCACTTTCTGTCTCATCCCCTCCTCCTGTATCTATACTTGAAATTGGTTCTTTTTTATTTTTTTTGGTTTTTCGAGACAGGGTTTCTCTATGTAGCTCTGCGCCTTTCCTGGAACTCACTTGGTAGCCCAGGCTGGCCTCGAACTCACAGAGATCTGCCTGCCTCTGCCTCCTGAGTGCTGGGATTAAAGGCGTGAGCCACCACAGCCCGGCTGAAATTGGCTCCTTCAATGGTACCTGTTAACTGACCATAGAGGAGCAAGGAAGAGCTCAGGTTCGTCTCTCTGATCTTGTCATCTATTCTTCACTCAGGACCCTTGAGCCAGTCTCTTGGGTATTACTGCTGGTCAGACAAACTCTGGGACATCTAGCCTGTCATAGGACCTAAGTCCTAACTTTTTCTAGGTGTTTGAGCTCCTTGTTCCATGCGCTGGAAATAAGTTTGCTCTTGGTCCATAGCAGTAGAAGACATGGACTATAAGGGACTGGTTGATGTCATCACTCAGATGACATAGATTTGTGAAGGATGCTGGAGAGTTGGCTCAGCCAGTAAAGTACCTGCCACACGAAAATGAAGACCTGAGTTCAAGTTCAGATCTCCAGCACTGACATAAGAATCTAAGCGTGGAGGGTGTCTTAGGTAGGGTTTCTGTGATGAAACACCATGACTAAAAACAACATGGGGGGGGAGATTTATTTTATCTTTCAGCTTATAGTCCATCATTCAGGGAATCCAGGGCAGGAATTCAAGATAGGAAATCCTGGAGACAACATCTGATGCAGAAGCAATGGAGGAACAACATTGCCTACTGGCTTGCTTTTCATGACTTGCACAGGCTGCTTTTGTAGCTGGAAGTTTCTCCAGTCCCATCTGGCCTCACCATGGTCCTGCAGCTGCTTATTAAATAATCATTTAGAGGCTTAATATTAAGATACCAATGAAAACAAATGGCCCAGATGACCCAGCATCTCAAAATGCCTCTGTTGCAGTTTCCTCTGAGTTTTACATCCAAAACAAGTTCAAGGCTCCTAGCTGAGATGATCCAGATTCGCAGACTACTTCAGTCAGGACTTGATCATAATCCTAAATTATCTTTGGGTCCCCATAAGACTACCAGCACCCCCAGTCAACAGGAAGTAGCCTAGAAAACTTTGCCCACATTCCCAAAAAATGGATTACGGGTTTGGTTACAAATTGTTATTGATCATAGTCAATCTCTTTCTAAAAGAAGAAATGGGGATATGATATAGAAATGATGAGAAGAAGGTAAATTATTGAATCTACTTTAATCCAAAAAACAACTGTTAATCTCAAAATACTTTACATTGGTATATATTTTGGTTTATTGATACAAATTTCAAATTAATTTTGTTATACTGTATGTATATTTCTACTCTTGTTTAATGTATTATGTTTATGCAACTCATTTAAATTTGTAATATATAATTAAGAAATATAGACTAATGGTCATCTATGATAATCAAATTTATAGTCATGTTAGTTAAGTTTTCTAGGTATACATAGATATATTTCGATTAGATAGGTAATTTTCAAACACTTCAAAGATCTACAGAATACGGCACTTAAAATGTTTTAAGAACTTAGACCTTTCTGGACATTGAGACATGTCTGCTCCTGGCAACACCAATCTACTTCAGAGAAGATGATGGGCATTGAAGAAACCTTATATGGAGTTTGTCTTCTTCTTGGCAAAACTGGCCATTTGGGCAAGAAACTGCTCTTGGCTGGACTGCTTGACAATATGTTGTACAAACTGGACATGCAGGACCCACAGGAAAGTGACCACTGAACTTTGCCAAAACAAGGTGAAATGGTCCTTCAGGTTCCTGCTTCACAGAAGATACTGCCAGACATTCTGTAGGACACAGAGGAAAGTGACTAATGAACTTTGCCAATAGGTGAGACAATCCTTCAAATTTCCTGCTTCACTAAAAAATCTGCCAGAGACTCTAGGCCTGTAGGCTGAAGATGGATGCCCCAATGTTACAGAAGAACTTGGGGTGACTGTCCAGGCAGCCAGATGTCTCTGCCATTTCTAGAATTTTGGAAGTTGCTTACAAAGCACTTCCTGTTTACTTAGGTAATATTTATACCCTTCTGGGGTCTTTGATGGAGTTCAAAACTAGATAGTTATAACTATAGTTTTCCTTGGTTACAATAAAAGGTAAATTAGATATGAAACATTAGACTCACAAAAATAGGATAGATGATAGAATATTTTCTTTAATTTTGCCAAATACAAATAGACTAGATATTGTAACTGTAATTCTTGCTTGATAAATGTTCTGTTATATATAGTTTTTTTTTTTTTTTTGGTTTTTCGAGACAGGGTTTCTCTGTGTAGCTTTGCGCCTTTCCTGGAGCTCACTTGGTAGCCCAGGCTGGCCTCGAACTCACAGAGATCCACCTGGCTCTGCCTCCCGAGTGCTGGGATTAAAGGCGTGCGCCACCAACGCCCGGCATATATAGTTTTACTATGTTAAAGTTAAGACCTTCTTTTTTGATTAGACAGAAAAGGGGAAGTGCTGTGGGATGGTCTTTCTGTATGCTGTGAACATGTGATGCTCCAATTGGTTAATAAATAAAGCTTCATTGGCCTATGGCAGGGTAGAATGGAGCCAGGTGGGAGATCCAAGAGGGATAGAGAGAGGAGAAAGGTAGGATTTGTGGAGATGCTACAAATCACCACCAGGAGAGAAGCAAGATGTGAGAGAGCAGGTAATGTCATGGCCATGTGGGAAAAAATAGATTAAGAGAAATGGGCTAATTTAAGTTGTAAGAGCCAGCTAGCAGGAAGCCTGAGCCATAGGCCATACAGTTTGTAATTAATATAAGCCTCTGTGTGTTTACTTGGGACTGTGTGGCCTCAGGACCAGGCAGGACACAGAAAAACTTCCAGCTACATGCTTTTCTTAGAGCAACCAGGACCACCTGACCAGAGGTGGCCCCACCCATAGTGGGCTGGTCCTTCTCACATCAATTAGTAATCAAGATAACCCCCTCTCAGACTTGCCCACTGACCAATTCTACAGAGGCATTTTTCTCAATTGTAGTCTTTTGTTCCCAGATAATTCTAGCTTGTATCAAGTTGACATAGAACTAGCCAGGACAGAGGGGTGATGATGCCTGCTGTGCGACTCAAAGACCTGAGTTTAGATTGCCACAAGCCATGTAAAAACCAGCTGCATAACGTGAAGTTTCTGTAATCCCAGCATTTCCTTCTAAGGAGATGGCAGGGGGAGACAGGAGAACAGCCAGAAACTCCTGGGCCAGCCAGCCAGGTAAACACAGCTGTGTATAGGACCTTGTCTCAGACAAAGTGGAAGGCAAGCGCCAGTACCCAAGGGTGTTCTCTGACTTCCATTATGCACCATGGCACATACCAGTACAAATCACACACACACACACACACACACACACACACACACACACACACACACACACACACGACAGAGAGAGAGAGAGAGAGAGAGAGAGAGAGAGAGAGAGAGAGAGAGAGAAAGTAAAAACATAAGTGTTCATCTGCAACTCTGGTACTAGTGATAGTGATTCATTGCCAAATCCATGAGTTCCAGCTCCAATGAGAGACTTTGATCCAAAAAGTAGGGTGAAGGGATCAAAGAAGTCACTAGATTTCTTACACTGACCTCCATACTCATGTGTACATACCCACATGAATATGTATATATACTGAACACACACACACACTCACACACACATACGGCAGAGTACATGCATTATTTTACTTATCTATTTTTTCTTTAATTGTTTTAAAAAAATTCATCTATTTGTTTTATATCCCAGCCACAGCCTTGCCCCTATCCTCCCCACTCAAACCTTCTCCCCCATTCCCCCCACTATCACCCTCCAATCCCCTCCTCTTCCATCTCCATCTAGGGAAGGGCAGGTCTCCTTTGAATATCCATAAAACATGGCATATCAAGTTGCAGTAAGATTAAGAATCTTCCTATGTATTAAGCCTAGGTTACTTATCTTTTAAAACAAACTTTTATTTTTTTGAAAATTTCATGCATATATACAATACACTTAAGTGTTATCCACCCCCACTACTTCCCTGTAGCTCCCCCAGGACCCATCAATCTTTCTCCTTCTGATTCATATCCTCCTTTAAAATTAGTATCATTAATTGCCTCCTGAATTCAATTTGTGCTGACCATATGCAAATGGGTGTGGGGCCATCCACATGGGCAGTCTACCAGGAGGTACATTCAAAAGAAAAGTGGCCAGGCGGTGGTGGCTCACGCCTTTAATCCCAGCACTCGGGAGGCAGAGCCAGGCGGATCTCTGTGAGTTCGAGGCCAGCCTGGGCTACCAAGTGAGTCCCAGGAAAGGCACAAAGCTACACAGAGAAACCCTGTCTCGAAAAACCAAAAAAAAAAAAAAAAAAAAAAAAAAAGAAAGAAAAGAAAAGTGACTCTCCATCAGCAGTCATCAGCAGTCATCAGCAGTCAACAGCTCCTCAGCCTAGGGGTGGGGACTTGGGAGTCCCTTCCTATCTACTGGAGTACTGACTGGCTTGATTTTCTACAGGTCTTTTGTAGGCAAGCATAGCTACGCTACTGTGAGTCGACATGTGTGTGAGCCAAGTCATATCCAGAAGGCAGCATTTCAAAACTCTCTGGCTCTTCATTTCAAAGCCCATTCTTCTGGCTCTTACATTCTTTCTGACCCTTCTTTCATGATGTTCTCTCAACCTTGGATGCGGGGAGGTTCCACAGCTGAACATCCACAGTCTCTGACTCTCAGCAATTTGACTACCTAGGACTCTTTGCTTTAAACACTACCCATCGCAAAAAAAAAAAAAAAAAAAAAAAAAACTTCTTTGACCAAGAATGAGAGCAGACTAAATCCATGGGTAGAAAGGAAACTATTAAGAAGGTAATTTGACAATATGGCATTTATCTGACTATCACAAGTAGTTTCTCCCCTAGGTCCTATGCTCTCCCCAGTCATAAGACTTTTGACCAGGTTTATAGTACCAGATACAAAATCCTTCCTGTGAAGAAGTCCTCAAATTCAAGCAGAATATGATTGGTTATCTCCTTAACAATTGTGCCACCATTACACTAGGGGGCACAACTTTTGTGCCAAGTTGGTATTGCAGCATGCACAGTCTATCTCAGGGCAAGATCATTAATGTCTCTCCCCACCAGCCCCCCCCCCCCCCGCCCCATCTAATTGCTTAGTACTTCCTATGCAAGTTAGCAACCAAGGAAAGAGTTACCTGGTTTGAGATTTCAGTTTGAGAGTTTCATTTGAGATTGGCTTCTCAATGTTCTACAGTCAAGGTGGGTGGTATCTTAAGGAAAAAGGTGTTGAATTTCATTATGATGGGCGACCAAGAAGAATGGCAATGACCTGTATTATTTTGGGTTCCTCAGGGTCTCCCTGACCAATAGGGAGGTAAATCCATGCCTGGTACTGAGAATTAATTCACATAACAGGTGTCTTCTGAAAGCACTGTTGTCCACCAATGGAGACACCTCTAATACAGCTCCCATCTTCACATTGTAGGTTAATTAGCTTACAAACGAGGAGATTTCCCTAAGGCTTCTATATACCCTTAGTTTTGGTTAACTAACACCTTACCCTGCTCTGTCCCATCTACCTACGTTGTTTTATTCTTAAAACAGATGTCAAATGTGGTCATTAGAGGAAAGAGGAAAAGCTCAGGGAAGCAACAAAGATTTATTCTACTCAGAATTCTGGAGAGATGGAGTGCATGCACACCAAGAAGAGGGTCACATGGCAGGGAGCAGCAGGAGAGAAAGCTCAGCCAGTCAGGCTGAGGAGCAGAGTGAGGGAGTGTGGTGGTGCAGTTTCCAAACAAAAGGTACCAGTGGATTCTACTGGTGTCTCTAAGAGCTGTTTCTCAAAGGTGGACAAGGAGAACTTGTGTGGCCAATGCTACCTTACAGAGGGGTATCTGACTACCTGGAAGGTATACTCAAAATTTACAAGACGGTGTAACACAGCATTTAATGAATAAGTCTTTGTCAGACATGGTGCTGGGGCCTCTTTGCAGAATACCATTTTACTGAAAAAAAAAAAAAGATTTAAGTACAAATATATAATGGATACTAGAAACAAAATAAACAAAAGCAAAGGGCATGTTAGACTGAACACAGGTCACATGGAAATTACCTGAATGAAGGATGAAGCATGCAGAGTCTCTATTTTGTTACTCTTCTGCTATGGGGCTGAACTGGGCCCATTCATCTATATACTGAAGATGTAACTCAGAAGACCTCAAAAAGTAGAGGTTATCTGGAGATAGCATCTTTACAGCAACTACAAAAGGCAACTAAGTCAACATAAGGTCACTAAGGTGGTGCTGGATAATTTTTGTTGTGAACTTGACACAGGCTGGAGTCATCTGAGAGGCAGGAACCTCAACTGAGAAAATGCCTCCATGAGATCAGGCTGTAGGCAAGCATGTAGAGTATTTTCTTAATTAATGATTGATGGGACAGGGCCCAGCCCATTGTGGGCGAGGCTGTCCCTGGACTGGTGTTCCTGGGTGTTATGAGAAAGCAGGCTGAGCAAGCCATGGGGAGCAAGGCAATAAGCATCCCTCAATGGCCTCTGCATCAGCTCTTGCCTATTGGAGTTCCTGGCCTGGCTTCCTCCAGGGATGAACTGTGACATGGAACTGTAAGCTGAACAAATCTTCCCCTTCCCATGTTGCCTTGGCCATGGTGTCTCCTCACAGCAGTGACAGCCCTAACTAAGACAAGGAGGTTTAAATTCATCACGGCTGAGGTCTTCGGTAGAGGAAGAAAGGGGTGGACAAAAGTGAGCACCAGGCAGACCCTGTGAAGACAGAGAGGTATCCAAGTCTGCTAACACTTGACCTTGTCTTCCAACATGGGAGATGATGAGAAAATAAACACCTCTGATCTAAGCAGTCACTCCCAGGTACTCGGTGGAAGCAGAGAAAGGAAAATGGCGGCACTCTGCTTTCTTCTTTTTCCCTTTTATTCCATCTGGACCCCATGGGATGGTTCCACTCACATTTAGGGTGATTCTTCTCCCCCCAAACCCCATACATCATCTCTGCAAACATCCCCACAGACACATCCAGAGTTTACCACATCCTTCTCCCAGACCAATCTAAACGCAGGCAAGCTGGCCCAGAGAATAAGCATCACAGTGGTTTGGCCCAGCAGCTTCAGGCCCATGGTGAGGCAGCATGCTCTGGCAGGGATCTCCTGAAAGAGCAAAGCTGCCCAGATCATGGCCAGTAGGTGGGATGAAAAGGAGGATTCTGAGCTGGGCCCTGACTCACTGCAAGGGCCAACCATCAGGAGACCTCCCCTAGGAGCAGCATCACACCCATCTGTGGGCATTGCTCCATCTTGTCTCTGGCTCTCTGCTGCTTTTGCACACCTAGCACTGTGGTGTCTGTTGAGATTGTTTCACCCCCTGGAAAGACAGTTTAGAGACTGGAAAGCAAATGAGACACACAGGAGTCGCTGTTTGAGACGGATTTACTGAAGTTTATTAAGAGTAGCTTTGTGATTACAGATATGGCAATACAAAGGAGAAACAAGTCATTGGCGCAGAGTTAGAGGCATTGTAGGAAGTCACAGCATGACCTACCTGGACTGTGTCTGCCACAGTCGTGACTGAATGGTGACTGACAGAGAAGACCTTGGATTTGTTCGTTTGCTTGGTGACCATCAAGTGTTGGCAGGATGGTTACAACTATAGAAATGCCAGGATGCAATGGCAATAAGCTCCGTTCATGCTGGTGACTCACAATCCCAACAGGAGCAGACAGACAGGCAGACAGACAGACAGACAGACTCACCTCTATCAGTTAGCTACAGCAGAAACCCAGAGGCCAGCAGCCATCCTAGCAGCAGCACTTCTTGCAGCAACACTTCTGCTGGCAGCAGCCACACTTCTGCTGGCAACAACAGCCCTTCCCACAGCCACAGCCACAGGAGCTGCAGCAGGTGCGGCGGCAGCAGCCACAGCCGCCACAGCCACAACAGCCACAGCCACAGCCACCACAGCCACAGCCGCCACAGCCACAGCCGCCACAGCCACAGCCGCCACATCCGCAACCACAGCCACCACAGCGACAGCCGCCACAGCCACAGCCACAGCCGCCACAGCCACAGCCGCCACAGCCGCAACCACCACAACCTCCACAACCACAGCAACCCATGGTGTCAGTAGAGAGGACTCAGGTGCAGTGAGGAGAGAGACTCAGGAGAGGAGAAGGAGATGTGATGCCCCTTCTGCTGGGGGAGCCCCTTATGTACCAATGCTGAGGAGTCCAGCAGGGACCATGTGACCACTTCCTTGCTGTCACTGGACTTCCGGCACATGTGAGAATCTCACCAGTGTTATTTATCTCTCTTCTCAGACATCCTTGACTTCTGCATATTTCATGTTTACTCTTCCTGAAACTGCACTCAGGTATGAATCAAAAGGGCCTAACATTTCTGGGAAGAATTCTGGGCTCCAGGGACCTGAGAAGGCCATCCAGGTAATGGGTATCTTTCCATTTTCCCTCTCAGTGCTCAAAGCCTGTCCTTCTGTGAGCTGTGGTCAGGGCTTACAGACACAGGCATCCTCAGGAATCCCCTAGGCCAGATGGTCTGTGGGCTTCTAAGGCATCCACCAGGCAAGGTGAGGCACAGACCTTGCCTTCAGAGAGCTTGCCACTGGAGTGGGAAAGAGCAAACAAGGACAGATTCAAGGGTCACTAACAAGTGCCATCACCTTTGTCTTCTTTCCAAGCATTGGAGTCAGCTGGGGCTGCCATCAATGACATGACCTCTGCATATGAAGCATTAATGTGTGATTTGTCTATGGGGCACTCAGGTTTAATGACATGTTTAAATGTAGGACTCTACCTTTATAACCATCCATATTATAGTGATGTAACTTATGCTGTCTTCCACATTGAATCAGGAATCAACTTTTGTCTTTAATTGTGGACTAGAAATACACCTGTATAAAACACATTGATGCTAACTAGCCTGACCCGGGCTTCCAGAAGAATGGCTCTATGGTCTTTTCCAAAGCAGCAGGATTATTATTGTCGCACACCAGGGCATGGAGAAGAGCTTAGGGGAGCAACTTATATCAGGGTGCAATTGAATTTACTTGGGAGGATCAGAATATGGCTTGGGTCATAGTGAGGAGGCTCATGGGCTGTTCACCAACCAAGAGGCAATGAAAAAGGCTCTTCTTCATACAAATATACAGGAGCATTTCTCAACATGTGGAGGTTCTAGAAAGTTCTCTTTGATGAGAAGAAAAGTAAAATGAGGTAGAAGACACGAGAACTTTTAAAACATGCCGTGTTCCATGTAGACAGACCTAGTTGATATTTCCCTCTGAGAGTTCTTGTTATAAAGCAGGGAGATTACAAACGGATGATGGAAAAAAAAAAAAAAAAGCACTGAGGAGGAACAGGAAATGGCTGCCAGTGACTGGACTGTCACTCAAAATCGGAAAGATGCAGCGTGCTGTTGAGAAAATGAACGCCCCTCCTCCACATCAGCATCTCCTGACTTGCTTCTACCACGGCTGCACATAGGAGAAGTCACTTGCCCCTCTGCAAGGATCTCTGAGCCTCTGATGACTTTGGGTTACCCAGAGCCCTTTAGTTACTGTCAGCCTCCAGGATTCATTCTTGGATCCACTTTCTGTCTCATCCCCTCCTCCCGTATCTATACTTGAAATTGGCTCTTTTTTTTTTTTTTTGGTTTTTCGAGAGACAGGGTTTCTCTATGTAGCTCTGAGCCTTTCCTGGAACTCACTTGGTAGCCCAGGCTGGCCTCGAACTCACAGAGATCCGCCTGCCTCTGCCTCCTGAGTGCTGGGATTAAAGGCGTGTGCCACCACAGCCCGGCTGAAATTGGCTCCTTCAATGGTACCTGTTAACTGACTATAGAGGAGCAAGGAAGAGCTCAGGTTCGTCTCTCCGATCTTGTCATCTATTCTTCACTCAGGACCCTTGAGCCAGTCTCTTGGGTATTACTGCTGGTCAGACAAACTCTGGGACATCTAGCCTGTCATAGGACCTAAGTCCTAACTTTTTCTAGGTGTTTGAGCTCCTTGTTCCATGCGCTGGAAATAAGTTTGCTCTTGGTCCATAGCAGTAGAAGACATGAACTATAAGGGACTGGGTGATGTCATCACTCAGATGACATAGATTTGTGAAGGATGCTGGAGAGTTGGCTCAGCCAGTAAAGTACCTGCCACACGAAAATGAAGACCTGAGTTCAAGTTCAGATCTCCAGCACTGACATAAGAATCTAAGCGTGGAGGGTGTCTTAGGTAGGGTTTCTGTGATGAAACACCATGACTAAAAACAACATGGGGGGGGAGATTTATTTTATCTTTCAGCTTATAGTCCATCATTCAGGGAATCCAGGGCAGGAATTCAAGATAGGAAATCCTGGAGACAACATCTGATGCAGAAGCAATGGAGGAACAACATTGCCTACTGGCTTGCTTTTCATGACTTGCACAGGCTGCTTTTGTAGCTGGAAGTTTCTCCAGTCCCATCTGGCCTCACCATGGTCCTGCAGCTGCTTATTAAATAATCATTTAGAGGCTTAGTATTAAGATACCAATGAAAACAAATGGCCCAGATGACCCAGCATCTCAAAATGCCTCTGTTGCAGTTTCCTCTGAGTTTTACATCCAAAACAAGTTCAAGGCTCCTAGCTGAGATGATCCAGCTTCACAGACTACTTCAGTCAGGACTTGATTATAATCCTAAATTATCTTTGGGTCCCCATAAGACTACCAGCACCACCAGTCAACAGGAAGTAGCCTAGAAAACTTTGCCCACATTCCTAAAAAATGGATTAGGGGTTTGGTTACAAATTGTTATTGATCATAGTCAATCTCTTTCTAAAAGAAGAAATGGGGATATGATATAGAAATGATGAGAAGAAGGTAGATTATTGAATCTACTTTAATCCAAAAAACAACTGTTAATCTCAAAATACTTTACATTGGTATATATTTTGGTTTATTGATACAAATTTCAAATTAATTTTGTTATACTGTATGTATATTTCTACTCTTGTTTAATGTATTATGTTTATGCAACTCATTTAAATTTGTAATATATAATTAAGAAATATAGACTAATGGTCATCTATGATAATCAAATTTATAGTCATGTTAGTTAAGTTTTCTAGGTATACATAGATATATTTCGATTAGATAGGTAATTTTCAAACACTTCAAAGATCTACAGAATACGGCACTTAAAATGTTTTAAGAACTTAGACCTTTCTGGACATTGAGACATGTCTGATCCTGGCAACACCAATCTACTTCAGAGAAGATGATGGGCATTGAAGAAACCTTATATGGAGTTTGTCTTCTTCTTGGCAAAACTGGCCATTTGGGCAAGAAACTGCTCTTGGCTGGACTGCTTGACAATATGTTGTACAAACTGGACATGCAGGACCCATAGGAAAGTGACCACTGAACTTTGCCAAAACAAGGTGAAATGGTCCTTCAGGTTCCTGCTTCACAGAAGAAACTGCCAGACATTCTGTAGGACACAGAGGAAAGTGACTGATGAACTTTGCCAATAGACGAGACAATCCTTCAAATTTCCTGCTTCACTAAAAAATCTGCCAGAGACTCTAGGCCTGTAGGCTGAAGATGGATGCCCCAATGTTACAGAAGAACTTGGGGTGACTGTCCAGGCAGCCAGATGTCTCTGCCATTTCTAGAATTTTGGAAGTTGCTTACAAAGCACTTCCTGTTTACTTAGGTAATATTTATACCCTTCTGGGGTCTTTGATGGAGTTCAAAACTAGATAGTTATAACTATAGTTTTCCTCGGTTACAATAAAAGGTAAATTAGATATGAAACATTAGACTCACAAAATTAGGATAGATGATAGAATATTTTCTTTAATTTTGCCAAATACAAATAGACTAGATATTGTAACTGTAATTCTTGCTTGATAAATGTTCTGTTATATATAGTTTTACTATGTTAAAGTTAAGACCTTCTTTTTTGATTAGACAGAAAAGGGGAAGTGCTGTGGGATGTCTTTCTGTATGCTGTGAACATGTGATGCTCCAATTGGTTAATAAATAAAGCTTCATTGGCCTATGGCAGGGTAGAATGGAGCCAGGTGGGAGATCCAAGAGGGATAGAGAGAGGAGAAAGGTAGGATTTGTGGAGATGCTACAAATCACCACCAGGAGAGAAGCAAGATGTGAGAGAGCAGGTAATGTCATGGCCATGTGGGAAAAAATAGATTAAGAGAAATGGGCTAATTTAAGTTGTAAGAGCCAGCTAGCAGGAAGCCTGAGCCATAGGCCATACAGTTTGTAACTAATATAAGCCTCTGTGTGTTTACTTGGGACTGTGTGGCCTCAGGACCAGGCAGGACACAGAAAAACTTCCAGCTACATGCTTTTCTTAGAGCAACCAGGACCACCTGACCAGAGGTGGCCCCACCCATAGTGGGCTGGTCCTTCTCACATCAATTAGTAATCAAGATAACCCCCTCTCAGATTTGCCCACTGACCAATTCTACAGAGGCATTTTTCTCAATTGTAGTTTTTTGTTCCCAGATAATTCTAGCTTGTATCAAGTTGACATAGAACTAGCCAGGACAGAGGGGTGATGATTGCTAAAATGCCTGCTGTGCGACTCAAAGACCTGAGTTTAGATTGCCACAAGCCATGTAAAAACCAGCTGCATAATGTGAAGTTTCTGTAATCCCAGCATTTCCTTCTAAGGAGATGGCAGGGGGAGACAGGAGAACAGCCAGAAACTCCTGGGCCAGCCAGCCAGGTAAACATAGCTGTGTACAGGACCTTGTCTCAGACAAAGTGGAAGGCAAGCGCCAGTACCCAAGGGTGTTCTCTGACTTACATTATGCACCATGGCATATACCAGTACAAATACCACACACACACACACACACACACACACACACACACACACACACACACACACGGCAGAGTACATGCATTATTTTTACTTAATTATTTTTTCTTTAGTTGTTTTAAAAAATTCATCTATTTGTTTTATATCCCAGCCACAGCCTTGCCCCTATCCTCCCCACTCAAACCTTCTCCCCTATTCCCCCCACTATCACCCTCCGATTCCCTCCTCTTCCATCTCCATCTAGGGAAGGGCAGGTCTCCTTTGAATATCCATAAAACATGGCATATCAAGTTGCAGTAAGATTAAGAATCTTCCTATGTATTAAGCCTAGGTTACTTATCTTTTAAAATAAACTTTTATTTTTTTGAAAATTTCGTGCATATATACAATACACTTAAGTGTTATCCACCCCCACTACTTCCCTGTAGCTCCCCCAGGACCCATCAATCTTTCTCCTTCTGATTCATATCCTCTTTTAAAATTAGTATCATTAATTGCCTCCTGAATTCAATTTGTGCTGACCATATGCAAGTGGGTGCGGGGCCATCCACATGGGCAGTCTACCAGAAGGTACATTCAAAAGAAAAGTGACTCGCCATCAGCAGTCATCAGCAGTCAACAGCTCCTCAGCCTAGGGGTGAGGACTTGGGAGCCCCTCCCTATCTACTGGAATACCGACTGGCTTGATTTTCTACAGGTCTTTTGTAGGCAAGCATAGCTACGCTACTGTGAGTCGACATGTGTGTGAGCCAAGTCATATCCAGAAGGCAGCATTTCAAAGCTCTCTGGCTCTTCATTTCAAAGCCCATTCCTCTGGCTCTTACATTCTTTCTGACCCTTCTTTCATGATGTTCTCTCAACCTTGGATGGGGGGAGGTTCCACAGCTGAACATCCACAGTCTCTGACTCTCAGCAATTTGACTACCTAGGACTCTTTGCTTTAAACACTACCCATGGCAAAAAAAAAAAAAAAAAAAAAAAAAAAAAGCTTCTTTGACCAAGAATGAGAGCAGACTAAATCCATGGGTAGAAAGGAAACTATTAAGAAGGTAATTTGACAATATGGCATTTATCTGACTATCACAAGTAGTTTCTCCCCTAGGTCCTATGCTCTCCCCAGTCATAAGACTTTTGACCAGGTTTATAGTACCAGATACAAAATCCTTCCTGTGAAGAAGTCCTCAAATTCAAGCAGAATATGATTGGTTATCTCCTTAACAATTGTGCCACCATTACACTAGTGGGCACAACTTTTGTGCCAAGTTGGTATTGCAGCATGCACAGTCTATCTCAGGGCAAGATCATTAATGTCTCTCCCCACCAGCCCCCCCCCACCCCCCATCCCCCCCGCCCCATCTAATTGCTTAGTACTTCCTATGCAAATTAGCAACCAAGGAAAGAGTTACCTGGTTTGAGATTTCATTTTGAGAGTTTCATTTGAGATTGGCTTCTCAATGTTCTACAGTCAAGGTGGGTGGTATCTTAAGGAAAAAGGTGTTGAATTTCATTATGATGGGCGACCAAGAAGAATGGCAATGACCTGTATTATTTTGGGTTCCTCAGGGTCTCCCTGACCAATAGGGAGGCAAATCCATGCCTGGTACTGAGAATTACTTCACATAACAGGTGTCTTCTGAAAGCACTGTTGTCCACCAATGGAGACACCTCTAATACAGCTCCCGTCTTCACATTGTAGGTTAATTAGCTTACAAACGAGGAGATTTCCCTAAGGCTTCTATATACCCTTAGTTTTGGTTAACTAACACCTTACCTTGCTCTGTCCCATCTACCTACGTTGTTTTATTCTTAAAACAGATGTCAAATGTGGTCATAAGAGGAAAGAGGAAAAGATCAGGGAAGCAACAAAGATTTATTCTACTCAGAATTCTGGAGAGATGGAGTGCATGCACACCAAGAAGAGTGTCACATTGCAGGGAGCAGTAGGAGAGAAAGCTCAGCCAGTCAGGCTGAGGAGCAGTGAGGGAGTGTGGTGGTGCAGATTCCAAACAAAAGGTACCAGTGGATTCTACCGGTGTCTCTAAGAACTGCTTCTCAGAGGTGGACAAGGAAAACTTGTGCGGCCAATGATACCATTACAGAGGGGCATCTGACTACCTGGAAGGGATACTCAAAATTTACAAGACGGTGTAACACAGCATTTAATGAACATGTCTTTGTCACTCATGGTGCTGAGGCCTCTTTGCAGAATACCATTTTACTGGAAAAAAAAAGATTTAAGTACAAATATATAATGGATACTAGAAACAAAATAAACAAAAGCAAAGGGCATGTTAGACTGAACACAGGTCACATGGAAATAACCTGAATGAAGGATGAAGCATGCAGAATCTCTATTTTGTTACTCTTCTGCTATGGGGCTGAACTGGGCCCATTCATCTATATACTGAAGATGTAACTCCGAAGACCTCAAAAAGTAGAGGTTATCAGGAGATAGCATCTTTACAGCAACTACAAAAGGCAACTAAGTCAACATAAGGTCACTAAGGTGGTGCTGGATAATTTTTTTTTTTTTTGTGAACTTGACACAGGCTGGAGTCATCTGAGAGGCAGGAACCTCAACTGAGAAAATGCCTCCATGAGATCAGGCTGTAGGCAAGCATGTAGAGTATTTTCTTAATTAATGATTGATGGGGCAGGGCCCAGCCCATTGTGGGCAAGGCCATCCCTGGACTGGTGGTCCTGGGTATTATGAGAAAGCAGGCTGAGCAAGCCATGGGGAGCAAGGCAATAAGCATCCCTCAATGGCCTCTTCATCAGCTCTTGCTATTTGAGTTCCTAGACTTGTTTTCTCCAGGGATGAACTGTGACATGGAAGTGTAAGCTGAACAAATCTTCCCCTCTCCATGTTGCCTTGGCCATGGTGTCTCCTCACAGCAGTGACAACCCTAACTAAGACAGGGAGGTTTAAATTCATCACGGCCGAGGTGTTTGGTAGAGGAAGAAAGGAGTGGACAAAAGTGAGCACTAGGCAGACCCTGTGAAGACAGAGAAGTATCCAAGTCTGCTAACACTTGACCTTGTCTTCCAGGATGGGAGACGATGAGAAAATAAACACCTCTGATCTAAGCAGTCACTCCAGGTACTCGATGGAAGCAGAGAAAGGAAAATGGCGGCACTCTGCTTTCTTCTTTTTCCCTTTTATTCCATCTGGACCCCATGGGATGGTTCCACTCACATTTATGGTGATTCTTCTCCCCCCAAACCCCATACATCATCTCTGCAAACATCCCCACAGACACATCCAGAGTTTACCACATCCTTCTCCCAGACCAATCTAAACGCAGGCAAGCTGGCCCAGAGAATAACCATCACAGTGGTTTGGCCCAGCAGCTTCAGGCCCATGGTGAGGCAGCATGTTCTGGCAGGGATCTCCTGAAAGAGCAAAGCTGCCCAGATCATGGCCAGTAGGTGGGATGAAAAGGAGGATTCTGAGCTGGGCCCTGACTCACTGCAAGGGCCAACCATCAGGAGACCTCCCCTAGGAGCAGCATCACACCTGTCTGTGGGCATCACTCCATCTTGTCTCTGGCTCTCTGCTGCTTTTGCACACCTAGCACTGTGATGTCTGTTGAGATTGTTTCACCCCCTGGAAAGACAGTTTAGAGACTGGAAAGCAAATGAGACACACAGGAGTCGCTGTTTGAGACAGATTTACTGAAGTTTATTAAGAGTAGCTTTGTGATTACAGATATGGCAATACAAAGGAGAAACAAGTCATTGGCGCAGAGTTAGAGGCATTGTAGGAAGTCACAGCATGACCTACCTGGACTGTGTCTGCCACAGTCGTGACTGAATGGTGACTGACAGAGAAGACCTTGGATTTGTTCGTTTGCTTGGTGTCCATCAGGTGTTGGCAGGATGGTTACAACTATAGAAATTCCAGGTTGCAATGGCAATAAGCTCCGTTCATGCTGGTGACTCACAATCCCAACAGGATCAGACAGACAGGCAGACAGACAGACAGACAGACTCACCTCTATCAGTTAGCTACAGCAGAAACCCAGAGGCCAGCAATCATCCTAGCAGCAGCACTTCTTGCAACAACACTTCTGCTGGCAGCAGCCACACTTCTGCTGGCAACAACAGCCCTTCCCACAGCCACAGCCACAGGAGCTGCAGCAGGTGCGGCGGCAGCAGCAGCCACAGCCGCCACAGCCACAGCAGCCACAGCCACCGCAGCCACAGCCACCGCAGCCACAGCCACAGCTGCCACAGCCACAGCCGCCACAGCCACAGCCACCACAGCCACAGCCGCCACAGCCACAGCCACCACAGCCACAGCCACCACAGCCACAGCCACAGCCGCCACAGCCACAGCCACCACAGCCGCAGCCACCACAACCTCCACAGCCACAGCAACCCATGGTGTCAGTAGAGAGGACTCAGGTGCAGTGAGGAGAGAGACTCAGGAGAGGAGAGGGAGATGTGATGCCTCCTTCTGCTGGAGGAGCCCCTTATATACCAATGCTGAGGAGTCCAGCAGGGACCATGTGACCACTTCCTTGCTGTCACTGGACTTCCTGCACATGTGAGAATCTCACCAGTATTATTTATCTCTCTTCTCAGACATCCTTGACTTCTGCATATTTCATGTTTACTCTTCCTGAAACTGCACTCCAGTATGAATCAAAAGGGTCTAACATTTCTGGGAAGAATTCTGGGCTCCAGGGACCTGAGAAGGCCATCCAGGTAATGGGTATCTTTCCATTTTCCCTCTCAGTGCTCAAAGCCTGTCCTTCTGTGAGCTGTGGTCAGGGCTTACAGACACAGGCATCCTCAGGAATCCCCTAGGCCAGATGGTCTGTGGGCTTCTAAGGCATCCACCAGGCAAGGTGAGGCACAGACCTTGCCTTCAGAGAGCTTGCCACTGGAGTGGGAAAGAGCAAACAAGAACAGATTCAAGGGTCACTAACAAGTGCCATCACCTTTGTCTTCTTTCCAAGCATTGGAGTCAGCTGGGGCTGCCATCAATGACATGACCTCTGCATATGAAGCATTAATGTGTGATTTACCTATGGGGCACTCAGGTTTAATGACATGTTTAAATGTAGGACTCTACCTTTATAACCATCCATATTATAGTGATGTAACTTATGCTGTCTTCCACATTGAACCAGGAATCAACTTTTGTCTTTAATTGTGGACTAGAAATTCACCTGTATAAAACACATTGATGCTAACTAGCCTGACCCGGGCTTCCAGAAGAATGGCTCTATGGTCTTTTCCAAAGCAGCAGGATTATTATTGTCGCACACCAGGGCATGGAGAAGAGCTTAGGGGAGCAACTTATATCAGGGTGCAATTGAATTTACTTGGGAGGATCAGAACATGGCTTGGGTCATAGTGAGGAGGCTCATGGGCTGTTCACCAACCAAGAGGCAATGAAAAAGGCTCTTCTTCATACAAATATACAGGAGCATTTCTCAACATGTGGAGGTTCTAGAAAGTTCTCTTTGATGAGAAGAAAAGTAAAATGAGGTAGAAGACATGAGAACTTTTAAAACATGCCGTGTTCCATGTAGACAGACCTAGTTGATATTTCCCTCTGAGAGTTCTTGTTATAAAGCAGGGAGATTACAAACGGATGATGGAAAAAAAAAAAAAAAAGCACTGAGGAGGAACAGGAAATGGCTGCCAGTGACTGGACTGTCACTCAAAATCGGAAAGATGCAGCGTGCTGTTGAGAAAATGAACGCCCCTCCTCCACATCAGCATCTCCTGACTTGCTTCTAACACGGCTGCGCACAGGAGAAGTCACTTGCCCCTCTGCAGGATCTCTGAGCCTCTGATGACTTTGGGTTACCCAGAGCCCTTTCGTTACTGTCAGCCTCCAGGATTCATTCTTGGATCCACTTTCTGTCTCATCCCCTCCTCCCGTATCTATACTTGAAATTGGCTCTTTTTTTTTTTTTTTTTTTTTTTTTTGGTTTTTCCAGACAGGGTTTCTCTATGTAGCTCTGCACCTTTCCTGGAGCTCACTTGGTAGCCCAGGCTGGCCTCGAACTCACAGAGATCCGCCTGCCTCTGCCTCCTGAGTGCTGGGATTAAAGGCGTGAGCCACCACAGCCGGGCTGAAATTGGCTCCTTCAATGGTACCTGTTAACTGACTGTAGAGGAGCAAGGAAGAGCTCAGGTTCGTCTCTCTGATCTTGTCATCTATTCTTCACTCAGGACCCTTGAGCCAGTCTCTTGGGTATTACTGCTGGTCAGACAAACTCTGGGACATCTAGCCTGTCATAGGACCTAAGTCCTAACTTTTTCTAGGTGTTTGAGCTCCTTGTTCCATGCGCTGGAAATAAGTTTGCTCTTGGTCCATAGCAGTAGAAGACATGGACTATAAGGGACTGGTTGATGTCATCACTCAGCTGACATAGATTTGTGAAGGATGCTGGAGAGTTGGCTCAGCCAGTAAAGTACCTGCCACACGAAAATGAAGACCTGAGTTCAAGTTCAGATCTCCAGCACTGACATAAGAATCTAAGCGTGGAGGGTGTCTTAGGTAGGGTTTCTGTGGTGAAACACCATGACTAAAAACAACATGGGGGGGGAGATTTATTTTATCTTTCAGCTTATAGTCCATCATTCAGGGAATCCAGGGCAGGAATTCAAGATAGGAAATCCTGGAGACAGCATCTGAGACAGCAATGGAGGAACACTGCCTACTGGCTTGCTTTTCATGACTTGCATAGGCTGCTTTTGTAGCTGGAAGTTTCTCCAGTCCCATCTGGCCTCACCATGGTCCTGCAGCTGCTTATTAAATAATCATTTAGAGGCTTAGTATTAAGATACCAATGAAAACAAATGGCCCAGATGACCCAGCATCTCAAAATGCCTCTGTTGCAGTTTCCTCTGAGTTTTACATCCAAAACAAGTTCAAGGCTCCTAGCTGAGATGATCCAGCTTCACAGACTACTTCAGTCAGGACTTGATCATAATCCTAAATTATCTTTGGGTAATTATCTAAATTATCTTTGGGTAAGACTACCAGCACCTCCAGTCAACAGGAAGTAGCCTAGAAAACTTTGCCCACATTCCCAAAAAATGGATTAGGGGTTTGGTTAGAAATTGTTATTGATCATAGTCAATCTCTTTCTAAAAGAAGAAATGGGGATATGATATAGAAATGATGAGAAGAAGGTAGATTATTGAATCTACTTTAATCCAAAAAACAACTGTTAATCTCAAAATACTTTACATTGGTATATATTTTGGTTTATTGATACAAATTTCAAATTAATTTTGTTATACTGTATGTATATTTCTACTCTTGTTTAATGTATTATGTTTATGCAACTCATTTAAATTTGTAATATATAATTAAGAAATATAGACTAATGGTCATCTATGATAATCAAATTTATAGTCATGTTAGTTAAGTTTTCTAGGTATACATAGATATATTTCAATTAGATAGGTAATTTTCAAACACTTCAAAGATCTACAGAATACGGCACTTAAAATGTTTTAAGAACTTAGACCTTTCCGGACATTGAGACATGTCTGCTCCTGGCAACACCAATCTACTTCAGAGAAGATGATGGGCATTGAAGAAACCTTATATGGAGTTTGTCTTCTTCTTGGCAAAACTGGCCATTTGGGCAAGAAACTGCTCTTGGCTGGACTGCTTGACAATATGTTGTACAAACTGGACATGCAGGACCCACAGGAAAGTGACCACTGAACTTTGCCAAAACAAGGCGAGATGGTCCTTCAGGTTCCTGCTTCACAGAGGAGACTGCCAGACATTCTGTAGGACACAGAAGAAAGTGACTAATGAACTTTGCCAATAGGTGAGACAATCCTTCAAATTTCCTGCTTCACTAAAAAATCTGCCAGAGACTCTAGGCCTGTAGGCTGAAGATGGATGCCCCAATGTTACAGAAGAACTTGGGGTGACTGTCCAGGCAGCCAGATGTCTCTGCCATTTCTAGAATTTTGGAAGTTGCTTACAAAGCACTTCCTGTTTACTTAGGTAATATTTATACCCTTCTGGGGTCTTTGATGGAGTTCAAAACCAGATAGTTATAACTATAGTTTTCCTTGGTTACAATAAAAGGTAAATTAGATATGAAACATTAGACTCACAAAAATAGGATAGATGATAGAATATTTTCTTTAATTTTGCCAAATACAAATAGACTAGATATTGTAACTGTAATTCTTGCTTGATAAATGTTCTGTTATATATAGTTTTACTATGTTAAAGTTAAGACCTTCTTTTTTGATTAGACAGAAAAGGGGAAGTGCTGTGGGATGTTTTTCTGTATGCTCTGAACATGTGATGCTCCAACTGGTTAATAAATAAAGCTTCATTGGCCTATGGCAGGGTAGAATGGAGCCAGGTGTGAGATCCAAGAGGGATAGAGAGAGGAGAAAGGTAGGATTTGTGGAGATGCTACAAAACACCACCAGGAGAGAAGCAAGATGTGAGAGAGCAGGTAATGTCATGGCCATGTGGGAAAAAATAGATTAAGAGAAATGTGCTAATTTAAGTTGTAAGAGCTAGCTAGCAGGAAGCCTGAGCCATAGGCCATACAGTTTGTAATTAATATAAGCCTCTGTGTGTTTACTTGGGACTGTGTGGCCTCAGGACCAGGCAGGACACAGAAAAACTTCCAGCTACATGCTTTTCTTAGAGCAACCAGGACCACCTGACCAGAGGTGGCCCCACCCATAGTGGGCTGGTCCTTCTCACATCAATTAGTAATCAAGATAACCCCCTCTCAGACTTGCCCACTGACCAATTCTACAGAGGCATTTTTCTCAATTGTAGTCTTTTGTTCCCAGATAATTCTAGCTTGTATCAAGTTGACATAGAACTAGCCAGGACAGAGGGGTGATGATGATTGCTCAGTGGCTAAAATGCCTGCTGTGCGACTCAAAGACCTGAGTTTAGATTGCCACAAGCCATGTAAAAACCAGCTGCATAATGTGAAGTTTCTGTAATCCCAGCATTTCCTTCTAAGGAGATGGCAGGGGGAGACAGGAGAACAGCCAGAAACTCCTGGGCCAGCCAGCCAGGTAAACACAGCTGTGTACAGGACCTTGTCTCAGACAAAGTGGAAGGCAAGCGCCAGTACCCAAGGGTGTTCTCTGACTTCCATTATGCACCATGGCACATACCAGTACACACACACACACACACACATACACACAGAGAGAGAGAGAGAGACAGACAGACAGACAGACAGAGAAACAAGACAGACAGAGAGAGAGAGAGAGAGAGAGAGAGAGAGAGAGAGAGAGAGAGAGAGAGAGAGAGAGAGAGCAAAAACATAAGTGTTCATCTGCAACTCTGGTACTAGTGATAGTGATTCATTGCCAAATCCATGAGTTCCAGCTCCAATGAGAGACTTTGATCCAAAAAGTAGGGTGAAGGGATCAAAGAAGTCACTAGATTGCTTACACTGACCTCCATGCTCATGTGTACATACCCACATGAATATGTACATATACTGAACACACACACACACACACACACACACACACACACACACACACACACACACACACGGTAGAGTACATGCATTATTTTTACTTATCTATTTTTTCTTTAATTGTTTTAAAAAATTCATCTATTTGTTTTATATCCCAGCCACAGCCTTGCCCCCATCCTCCCCACTCAAACCTTCGCCCCCATTCCCCTCACTATCACCCTCGGATCCCCTCCTCTTCCATCTCCATCTAGGGAAGGGCAGGTCTCCTTTGAATATCCATAAAACATGGCATATCAAGTTGCAGTAAGATTAAGAATCTTCCTATGTATTAAGCCTAGGTTACTTATCTTTTAAAACAAACTTCTATTTTTTTGAAAATTTCATACATATATACAATACACTTAAGTGTTATCCACCCCCACTACTTCCCTGTAGCTCCCCCAGGACCCATCAATCTTTCTCCTTCTGATTCATATCCTCCTTTAAAATTAGTATCATTAATTGCCTCCTGAATTCAATTTGTGCTGACCATATGCAGATGGGTGTGGGGCCATCCACATGGGCAGTCTACCAGGAGGTACATTCAAAAGAAAAGTGACTCGCCATCAGCAGTCATCAGCAGTCAACAGCTCCTCAGCCTAGGGGTGGGGACTTGGGAGCCCCTTCCTATCTACTGGAATACTGACTGGCTTGATTTTCTACAGGTCTTTTGTAGGCAAGCATAGCTACTCTACTGTGAGTCGACATGTGTGTGAGCCAAGTCATATCCAGAAGGCAGCATTTCAAAGCTCTCTGGCTCTTCATTTCAAAGCCCATTCCTCTGGCTCTTACATTCTTCCTGACCCCTCTTTCATGATGTTCTCTCAACCTTGGATGGGGGGAGGTTCCACAGCTGAACATCCACAGTCTCTGACTCTCAGCAATTTGACTACCTAGGACTCTTTGCTTTAAACACTACCCATGGCAAAAAAAAAAAAGCTTCTTTGACCAAGAATGAGAGAAGACTAAATCTATGGGTAGAAAGGAAACTATTAAGAAGGTAATTTGACAATATGGCATTTATCTGACTATCACAAGTAGTTTCTCCCCTAGGTCCTATGCTCTCCCCAGGCATAAGACTTTTGACCAGGTTTATAGTACCAGATACAAAATCCTTCCTGTGAAGATGTCCTCAAATTCAAGCAGAATATGATTAGTTATCTCCTGAACAATTGTGCCACCATTACACTAGCGGGCACAACTTTTGTGCCAAGTTGGTATTGCAGCATGCACAGTCTATCTCAGGGCAAGATCATTAATGTCTCCCCCCCCCCCATCGAATTGCTTAGTACTTCCTATGCAAATTAGCAACCAAGGAAAGAGTTACCTGGTTTGAGATTTCAGTTTGAGAGTTTCATTTGAGATTGGCTTCTCAATGTTCTACAGTCAAGGTGCGTGGTATCTTAAGGAAAAAGGTGTTGAATTTCATTATGATGGGCGACCAAGAAGAATGGCAATGACCTGTATTATTTTGGGTTCCTCAGGGTCTCCCTGACCAATAGGGAGGCAAATCCATGCCTGGTACTGAGAATTACTTCACATAACAGGTGTCTTCTGAAAGCACTGTTGTCCACCAATGGAGACACCTCTAATACAACTCCTGTCTTCACATTGTAGGTTAATTAGCTTACAGACGAGGAGATTTCCCTAAGGCTTCTATATACCCTTAGTTTTGGTTAACTAACACCTTACCCTGGTCTGTCCCATCTACCTACGTTGTTTTATTCTTAAAACAGATGTCAAATGTGGTCATAAGAGGAAAGAGGAAAAGCTCAGGGAAGCAACAAAGATTTATTCTACTCAGAATTCTGGAGAGATGGAGTGCATGCACACCAAGAAGAGGGTCACATGGCAGGGAGCAGCAGGAGAGAAAGCTCAGCCAGTCAGGCTGAGGAGCAGAGTGAGGGAGTGTGGTGGTGCAGTTTCCAAACAAAAGGTACCAGTGGATTCTACCGGTGTCTCTAAGAGCTGCTTCTCAAAGGTGGACAAGGAGAACTTGTGTGGCCAATGCTACCTTTACAGAGGGGGGCATCTGACTACCTGGAAGGGATACTCAAAATTTACAAGATGGTGTAACACAGCATTTAATGAACATGTCTTTGTCAGACATGGTGCTGGGGCCTCTTTGCAGAATACCATTTTACTGAAAAAAAAAAAAAAGATTTAAGTACAAATATATAATGGATACTAGAAACAAAATAAACAAAAGCAAAGGGCATGTTAGACTTAACACAGGTCACACGGAAATTACCTGAATGAAGGATGAAGCATGCAGAGTCTCTATTTTGTTACTCTTCTGCTATGGGGCTGAACTGGGCCCATTCATCTATATACTGAAGATGTAACTCAGAAGACCTCAAAAAGTAGAGGTTACCTGGAGATAGCATCTTTACAGCAACTACAAAAGGCAACTAAGTCAACATAAGGTCACTAAGGTGGTGCTGGATAATTTTTTTTGTGAACTTTACACAGGCTGGAGTCATCTGAGAGGCAGGAACCTCAACTGAGAAAATGCCTCCATGAGATCAGGCTGTAGGCAAGCATGTAGAGTATTTTCTTAATTAATGATTGATGGGGCAGGGCCCAGCCCATTGTGGGCGAGGCCATCCCTGGACTGGTGTTCCTGGGTATTATGAGAAAGCAGGCTGAGCAAGCCATGGGGAGCAAGGCAATAAGCATCCCTCAATGGCCTCTGCATCAGCTCTTGCCTATTTGAGTTCCTAGACTCGTTTTCTCCAGGGATGAACTGTGACATGGAAGTGTAAGCTGAACAAATCTTCCCCTCCCCTTGTTGCCTTGGCCATGGTGTCTCCTCACAGCAGTGACAACCCTAACTGAGACAGGGAGGTTTAAATTCATCACGGCTGAGGTGTTCGGTAGAGGAAGAAAGGAGTGGACAAAAGTGAGCACTAGGCAGACCCTGTGAAGACAGAGAGGTATCCAAGTCTGCTAACACTTGACCTTGTCTTCTAGGATGGGAGACGATGAGAAAATAAACACCTCTGATCTAAGCAGCCGCTCCCAGGTACTCGATGGAAGCAGAGAAAGGAAAATGGCGGCACTCTGCTTTCTTCTTTTTCCCTTTTATTCCATCTGGGCCCCATGCCCATGGGATGGTTCCACTCACATTTAGGGTGATTCTTCTCCCCCAAAACCCCGTACATCATCTCTGGAAACATCCCCACAGACACATCCAGAGTTTACCACATCCCTCTCCCAGGCCAATCTAAAGTCAGGCAAGCTGGCCCAGAGAATAAGCATCACAGTGGTTTGGCCCAGCAGCTTCAGGCCCATGGTGAGGCAGCATGTTCTGGCAGGGATCTCCTGAAAGAGCAAAGCTGCCCAGATCATGGCCAGTAGGTGGGATGAAAAGGAGGATTCTGAGCTGGGCCCTGACTCACTGCAAGGGCCAACCATCAGGAGACCTCCCCTAGGAGCAGCATCACACCCATCTGTGGGCATCGCTCCATCTTGTCTCTGGCTCTCGGCTGCTTTTGCACACGTAGCACTGTGGTGTCTGTTGAGATTGTTTCACCCCTTGGAAAGACAGTTTAGAGACTGGAAAGCAAATGAGACACACAGGAGTCGCTGTTTGAGACAGATTTACTGAAGTTTATTAAGAGTAGCTTTGTGATTACAGATATGGCAATACAAAGGAGAAACAAGTCATTGGCACAGAGTTAGAGGCATTGTAGGAAGTCACAGCATGACCTACCTGGACTGTGTCTGCCACAGTCGTGACTGAATGGTGACTGACAGAGAAGACCTTGGATTCGTTTGCTTGCTTGGTGACCATCAAGTGCTGGCAGGATGGTTACAACTATAGAAATGCCAGGTTGCAATGGCAATAAGCTCCGTTCATGCTGGTGACTCACAATCCCAACAGGAGCAGACAGACAGGCAGACAGACAGACAGACAGACTCACCTCTATCAGTTAGCTACAGCAGAAACCCAGAGGCCAGCAGCTGTCCTAGCAGCAGCACTTCTTGCAGCAACACTTCTGCTGGCAGCAGCCACACTTTTGCTGGCAACAACAGCCCTTCCCACAGCCACAGCCACAGGAGCTGCAGCAGGTGCGGCGGCAGCAGCAGCCACAGCCGCCACAGCCACAGCAGCCACAGCCACCGCAGCCACAGCCACCGCAGCCACAGCCACAGCTGCCACAGCCACAGCCGCCACAGCCACAGCCACCACAGCCACAGCCGCCACAGCCACAGCCGCCACAGCCACAGCCACCACAGCCACAGCCACCACAGCCACAGCCACAGCCGCCACAGCCACAGCCACCACAACCTCCACAGCCACAGCAACCCATGGTGTCAGTAGAGAGGACTCAGGTGCAGTGAGGAGAGAGACTCAGGAGAGGAGAGGGAGATGTGATGCCCCTTCTGCTGGGGGAGCTCCTTATGTACCAATGCTGAGGAGTCCAGCAGGGACCATGTGACCACTTCCTTGCTGTCACTGGACTTCCTGCACATGTGAGAATCTCACCAGTGTTATTTATCTCTCTTCTCAGACATCCTTGACTTCTGCATATTTCATTTATGTTTACTCTTCCTGAAACTGCACTCCAGTGTGAGTCAAAAGGGCCTAACATTTCTGGGAAGAATTCTGGGCTCCAGGGACCTGAGAAGGCCATCCTGGTAATGGGTAGCTTTCCATTTTCCCTCTCAGTGCTCAAAGCCTGTCCTTCTGTGAGCTGTGGTCAGGGCTTACAGACACAGGCATCCTCAGGAATCCCCTAGGCCAGATGGTCTGTGGGCTTCTAAGGCATCCACCAGGCAAGGTGAGGCACAGACCTTGCCTTCAGAGAGCTTGCCACTGGAGTGGGAAAGAGCAAACAAGAACAGATTCAAGGGTCACTGACAAGTGCCATCACCTTTGTCTTCTTTCCAAGCATTGGAGTCAGCTGGGGCTGCCATCAATGACATGACCTCTGCATATGAAGCATTAATGTGTGATTTGTCTATGGGGCACTCAGGTTTAATGACATGTTTAAATGTAGGACTCTACCTTTATAACCATCCATATTATAGTGATGTAACTTATGCTGTCTTCCACATTGAACCAGGAATCAACTTTTGTCTTTAATTGTGGACTAGAAACTCACCTGTATAAAACACATTGATGCTAACTAGCCTGACCCGGGCTTCCAGAAGAATGGCTCTATGGTCTTTTCCAAAGCAGCAGGATTATTATTGTCGCACACCAGGGCATGGAGAAGAGCTTAGGGGAGCAACTTATATCAGGGTGCAATTGAATTTACTTGGGAGGATCAGAATATGGCTTGGGTCATAGTGAGGAGGTTCATGGGCTGTTCACCAACCAAGAGGCAATGAAAAAGGCTCTTCTTCATACAAATATACAGGAGCATTTCTCAACATGTGGAGGTTCTAGAAAGTTCTCTTTGATGAGAAGAAAAGTAAAATGAGGTAGAAGACACGAGAACTTTTAAAACATGCCGTGTTCCATGTAGACAGACCTAGTTGATATTTCCCTCTGAGAGTTCTTGTTATAAAGCAGGGAGATTACAAACGGATGATGGAAAAAAAAAAAAAGCACTGAGGAGGAACAGGAAATGGCTACCAGTGACTGGACTGTCACTCAAAATCGGAAAGATGCAGCGTGCTGTTGAGAAAATGAACGCCCCTCCTCCACATCAGCATCTCCTGACTTGCTTCTAACACGGCTGCACACAGGAGAAGTCACTTGCCCCTCTGCAAGGATCTCTGAGCCTCTGATGACTTTGGGTTACCCAGAGCCCTTTAGTTACTGTCAGCCTCCAGGATTCATTCTTGGATCCACTTTCTGTCTCATCCCCTCCTCCTGTATCTATACTTGAAATTGGTTCTTTTTTTTTTTTTTTGGTTTTTCGAGACAGGGTTTCTCTATGTAGCTCTGCGCCTTTCCTGGAACTCACTTGGTAGCCCAGGCTGGCCTCGAACTCACAGAGATCTGCTTGCCTCTGCCTCCTGAGTGCTGGGATTAAAGGCGTGAGCCACCACAGCCCGGCTGAAATTGGCTCCTTCAATGGTACCTGTTAACTGACCATAGAGGAGCAAGGAAGAGCTCAGGTTCGTCTCTCTGATCTTGTCATCTATTCTTCACTCAGGACCCTTGAGCCAGTCTCTTGGGTATTACTGCTGGTCAGACAAACTCTGGGATATCTAGCCTGTCATAGGACCTAAGTCCTAACTTTTTCTAGGTGTTTGAGCTCCTTGTTCCATGCGCTGGAAATAAGTTTGCTCTTGGTCCATAGCAGTAGAAGACATGGACTATAAGGGACTGGTTGATGTCATCACTCAGATGACATAGATTTGTGAAGGATGCTGGAGAGTTGGCTCAGCCAGTAAAGTACCTGCCACACGAAAATGAAGACCTGAGTTCAAGTTCAGATCTCCAGCACTGACATAAGAATCTAAGCGTGGAGGGTGTCTTAGGTAGGGTTTCTGTGATGAAACACTATGACTAAAAACAACATGGGGGGGGGAGATTTATTTTATCTTTCAGCTTATAGTCCATCATTCAGGGAATCCAGGGCAGGAATTCAAGATAGGAAATCCTGGAGACAACATCTGATGCAGAAGCAATGGAGGAACAACATTGCCTACTGGCTTGCTTTTCATGACTTGCACAGGCTGCTTTTGTAGCTGGAAGTTTCTCCAGTCCCATCTGGCCTCACCATGGTCCTGCAGCTGCTTATTAAATAATCATTTAGAGGCTTAATATTAAGATACCAATGAAAACAAATGGCCCAGATGACCCAGCATCTCAAAATTCCTCTGTTGCAGTTTCCTCTGAGTTTTACATCCAAAACAAGTTCAAGGCTCCTAGCTGAGATGATCCAGATTCGCAGACTACTTCAGTCAGGACTTGATCATAATCCTAAATTATCTTTGGGTCCCCATAAGACTACCAGCACCCCCAGTCAACAGGAAGTAGCCTAGAAAACTTTGCCCACATTCCCAAAAAATGGATTACGGGTTTGGTTACAAATTGTTATTGATCATAGTCAATCTCTTTCTAAAAGAAGAAATGGGGATATGATATAGAAATGATGAGAAGAAGGTAAATTATTGAATCTACTTTAATCCAAAAAACAACTGTTAATCTCAAAATACTTTACATTGGTATATATTTTGGTTTATTGATACAAATTTCAAATTAATTTTGTTATACTGTATGTATATTTCTACTCTTGTTTAATGTATTATGTTTATGCAACTCATTTAAATTTGTAATATATAATTAAGAAATATAGACTAATGGTCATCTATGATAATCAAATTTATAGTCATGTTAGTTAAGTTTTCTAGGTATACATAGATATATTTCGATTAGATAGGTAATTTTCAAACACTTCAAAGATCTACAGAATACGGCACTTAAAATGTTTTAAGAACTTAGACCTTTCTGGACATTGAGACATGTCTGCTCCTGGCAACACCAATCTACTTCAGAGAAGATGATGGGCATTGAAGAAACCTTATATGGAGTTTGTCTTCTTCTTGGCAAAACTGGCCATTTGGGCAAGAAACTGCTCTTGGCTGGACTGCTTGACAATATGTTGTACAAACTGGACATGCAGGACCCACAGGAAAGTGACCACTGAACTTTGCCAAAACAAGGTGAAATGGTCCTTCAGGTTCCTGCTTCACAGAAGATACTGCCAGACATTCTGTAGGACACAGAGGAAAGTGACTAATGAACTTTGCCAATAGGTGAGACAATCCTTCAAATTTCCTGCTTCACTAAAAAATCTGCCAGAGACTCTAGGCCTGTAGGCTGAAGATGGATGCCCCAATGTTACAGAAGAACTTGGGGTGACTGTCCAGGCAGCCAGATGTCTCTGCCATTTCTAGAATTTTGGAAGTTGCTTACAAAGCACTTCCTGTTTACTTAGGTAATATTTATACCCTTCTGGGGTCTTTGATGGAGTTCAAAACTAGATAGTTATAACTATAGTTTTCCTTGGTTACAATAAAAGGTAAATTAGATATGAAACATTAGACTCACAAAAATAGGATAGATGATAGAATATTTTCTTTAATTTTGCCAAATACAAATAGACTAGATATTGTAACTGTAATTCTTGCTTGATAAATGTTCTGTTATATATAGTTTTTTTTTTTTTTTTTTTTTTTTTTTTTTTTTTTTTTTTTGGTTTTTCGAGACAGGGTTTCTCTGTGTAGCTTTGCGCCTTTCCTGGAGCTCACTTGGTAGCCCAGGCTGGCCTCGAACTCACAGAGATCCACCTGGCTCTGCCTCCCGAGTGCTGGGATTAAAGGCGTGCGCCACCAACGCCCGGCATATATAGTTTTACTATGTTAAAGTTAAGACCTTCTTTTTTGATTAGACAGAAAAGGGGAAGTGCTGTGGGATGGTCTTTCTGTATGCTGTGAACATGTGATGCTCCAATTGGTTAATAAATAAAGCTTCATTGGCCTATGGCAGGGTAGAATGGAGCCAGGTGGGAGATCCAAGAGGGATAGAGAGAGGAGAAAGGTAGGATTTGTGGAGATGCTACAAATCACCACCAGGAGAGAAGCAAGATGTGAGAGAGCAGGTAATGTCATGGCCATGTGGGAAAAAATAGATTAAGAGAAATGGGCTAATTTAAGTTGTAAGAGCCAGCTAGCAGGAAGCCTGAGCCATAGGCCATACAGTTTGTAATTAATATAAGCCTCTGTGTGTTTACTTGGGACTGTGTGGCCTCAGGACCAGGCAGGACACAGAAAAACTTCCAGCTACATGCTTTTCTTAGAGCAACCAGGACCACCTGACCAGAGGTGGCCCCACCCATAGTGGGCTGGTCCTTCTCACATCAATTAGTAATCAAGATAACCCCCTCTCAGACTTGCCCACTGACCAATTCTACAGAGGCATTTTTCTCAATTGTAGTCTTTTGTTCCCAGATAATTCTAGCTTGTATCAAGTTGACATAGAACTAGCCAGGACAGAGGGGTGATGATGCCTGCTGTGCGACTCAAAGACCTGAGTTTAGATTGCCACAAGCCATGTAAAAACCAGCTGCATAACGTGAAGTTTCTGTAATCCCAGCATTTCCTTCTAAGGAGATGGCAGGGGGAGACAGGAGAACAGCCAGAAACTCCTGGGCCAGCCAGCCAGGTAAACACAGCTGTGTATAGGACCTTGTCTCAGACAAAGTGGAAGGCAAGCGCCAGTACCCAAGGGTGTTCTCTGACTTCCATTATGCACCATGGCACATACCAGTACAAATCACACACACACACACACACACACACACACACACACACACACACACACACACGACAGAGAGAGAGAGAGAGAGAGAGAGAGAGAGAGAGAGAGAGAGAGAGAGAGAAAGTAAAAACATAAGTGTTCATCTGCAACTCTGGTACTAGTGATAGTGATTCATTGCCAAATCCATGAGTTCCAGCTCCAATGAGAGACTTTGATCCAAAAAGTAGGGTGAAGGGATCAAAGAAGTCACTAGATTTCTTACACTGACCTCCATACTCATGTGTACATACCCACATGAATATGTATATATACTGAACACACACACACACTCACACACACATACGGCAGAGTACATGCATTATTTTACTTATCTATTTTTTCTTTAATTGTTTTAAAAAAATTCATCTATTTGTTTTATATCCCAGCCACAGCCTTGCCCCTATCCTCCCCACTCAAACCTTCTCCCCCATTCCCCCCACTATCACCCTCCAATCCCCTCCTCTTCCATCTCCATCTAGGGAAGGGCAGGTCTCCTTTGAATATCCATAAAACATGGCATATCAAGTTGCAGTAAGATTAAGAATCTTCCTATGTATTAAGCCTAGGTTACTTATCTTTTAAAACAAACTTTTATTTTTTTGAAAATTTCATGCATATATACAATACACTTAAGTGTTATCCACCCCCACTACTTCCCTGTAGCTCCCCCAGGACCCATCAATCTTTCTCCTTCTGATTCATATCCTCCTTTAAAATTAGTATCATTAATTGCCTCCTGAATTCAATTTGTGCTGACCATATGCAAATGGGTGTGGGGCCATCCACATGGGCAGTCTACCAGGAGGTACATTCAAAAGAAAAGTGGCCAGGCGGTGGTGGCTCACGCCTTTAATCCCAGCACTCGGGAGGCAGAGCCAGGCGGATCTCTGTGAGTTCGAGGCCAGCCTGGGCTACCAAGTGAGTCCCAGGAAAGGCACAAAGCTACACAGAGAAACCCTGTCTCGAAAAACCAAAAAAAAAAAAAAAAAAAAGAAAGAAAAGAAAAGTGACTCTCCATCAGCAGTCATCAGCAGTCATCAGCAGTCAACAGCTCCTCAGCCTAGGGGTGGGGACTTGGGAGTCCCTTCCTATCTACTGGAGTACTGACTGGCTTGATTTTCTACAGGTCTTTTGTAGGCAAGCATAGCTACGCTACTGTGAGTCGACATGTGTGTGAGCCAAGTCATATCCAGAAGGCAGCATTTCAAAACTCTCTGGCTCTTCATTTCAAAGCCCATTCTTCTGGCTCTTACATTCTTTCTGACCCTTCTTTCATGATGTTCTCTCAACCTTGGATGCGGGGAGGTTCCACAGCTGAACATCCACAGTCTCTGACTCTCAGCAATTTGACTACCTAGGACTCTTTGCTTTAAACACTACCCATCGCAAAAAAAAAAAAAAAAAAAAAAAAAAAAACTTCTTTGACCAAGAATGAGAGCAGACTAAATCCATGGGTAGAAAGGAAACTATTAAGAAGGTAATTTGACAATATGGCATTTATCTGACTATCACAAGTAGTTTCTCCCCTAGGTCCTATGCTCTCCCCAGTCATAAGACTTTTGACCAGGTTTATAGTACCAGATACAAAATCCTTCCTGTGAAGAAGTCCTCAAATTCAAGCAGAATATGATTGGTTATCTCCTTAACAATTGTGCCACCATTACACTAGGGGGCACAACTTTTGTGCCAAGTTGGTATTGCAGCATGCACAGTCTATCTCAGGGCAAGATCATTAATGTCTCTCCCCACCAGCCCCCCCCCCCGCCCCATCTAATTGCTTAGTACTTCCTATGCAAGTTAGCAACCAAGGAAAGAGTTACCTGGTTTGAGATTTCAGTTTGAGAGTTTCATTTGAGATTGGCTTCTCAATGTTCTACAGTCAAGGTGGGTGGTATCTTAAGGAAAAAGGTGTTGAATTTCATTATGATGGGCGACCAAGAAGAATGGCAATGACCTGTATTATTTTGGGTTCCTCAGGGTCTCCCTGACCAATAGGGAGGTAAATCCATGCCTGGTACTGAGAATTACTTCACATAACAGGTGTCTTCTGAAAGCACTGTTGTCCACCAATGGAGACACCTCTAATACAGCTCCCATCTTCACATTGTAGGTTAATTAGGAGATTTCCCTAAGGCTTCTATATACCCTTAGTTTTGGTTAACTAACACCTTACCCTGCTCTGTCCCATCTACCTACGTTGTTTTATTCTTAAAACAGATGTCAAATGTGGTCATTAGAGGAAAGAGGAAAAGCTCAGGGAAGCAACAAAGATTTATTCTACTCAGAATTCTGGAGAGATGGAGTGCATGCACACCAAGAAGAGGGTCACATGGCAGGGAGCAGCAGGAGAGAAAGCTCAGCCAGTCAGGCTGAGGAGCAGAGTGAGGGAGTGTGGTGGTGCAGTTTCCAAACAAAAGGTACCAGTGGATTCTACTGGTGTCTCTAAGAGCTGTTTCTCAAAGGTGGACAAGGAGAACTTGTGTGGCCAATGCTACCTTACAGAGGGGTATCTGACTACCTGGAAGGTATACTCAAAATTTACAAGACGGTGTAACACAGCATTTAATGAATAAGTCTTTGTCAGACATGGTGCTGGGGCCTCTTTGCAGAATACCATTTTACTGAAAAAAAAAAAAAGATTTAAGTACAAATATATAATGGATACTAGAAACAAAATAAACAAAAGCAAAGGGCATGTTAGACTGAACACAGGTCACATGGAAATTACCTGAATGAAGGATGAAGCATGCAGAGTCTCTATTTTGTTACTCTTCTGCTATGGGGCTGAACTGGGCCCATTCATCTATATACTGAAGATGTAACTCAGAAGACCTCAAAAAGTAGAGGTTATCTGGAGATAGCATCTTTACAGCAACTACAAAAGGCAACTAAGTCAACATAAGGTCACTAAGGTGGTGCTGGATAATTTTTGTTGTGAACTTGACACAGGCTGGAGTCATCTGAGAGGCAGGAACCTCAACTGAGAAAATGCCTCCATGAGATCAGGCTGTAGGCAAGCATGTAGAGTATTTTCTTAATTAATGATTGATGGGACAGGGCCCAGCCCATTGTGGGCGAGGCTGTCCCTGGACTGGTGTTCCTGGGTGTTATGAGAAAGCAGGCTGAGCAAGCCATGGGGAGCAAGGCAATAAGCATCCCTCAATGGCCTCTGCATCAGCTCTTGCCTATTGGAGTTCCTGGCCTGGCTTCCTCCAGGGATGAACTGTGACATGGAACTGTAAGCTGAACAAATCTTCCCCTTCCCATGTTGCCTTGGCCATGGTGTCTCCTCACAGCAGTGACAGCCCTAACTAAGACAGGGAGGTTTAAATTCATCACGGCTGAGGTCTTCGGTAGAGGAAGAAAGGGGTGGACAAAAGTGAGCACTAGGCAGACCCTGTGAAGACAGAGAGGTATCCAAGTCTGCTAACACTTGACCTTGTCTTCCAACATGGGAGATGATGAGAAAATAAACACCTCTGATCTAAGCAGTCACTCCCAGGTACTCGGTGGAAGCAGAGAAAGGAAAATGGCGGCACTCTGCTTTCTTCTTTTTCCCTTTTATTCCATCTGGACCCCATGGGATGGTTCCACTCACATTTAGGGTGATTCTTCTCCCCCCAAACCCCATACATCATCTCTGCAAACATCCCCACAGACACATCCAGAGTTTACCACATCCTTCTCCCAGACCAATCTAAACGCAGGCAAGCTGGCCCAGAGAATAAGCATCACAGTGGTTTGGCCCAGCAGCTTCAGGCCCATGGTGAGGCAGCATGTTCTGGCAGGGATCTCCTGAAAGAGCAAAGCTGCCCAGATCATGGCCAGTAGGTGGGATGAAAAGGAGGATTCTGAGCTGGGCCCTGACTCACTGCAAGGGCCAACCATCAGGAGACCTCCCCTAGGAGCAGCATCACACCCGTCTGTGGGCATCGCTCCATCTTGTCTCTGGCTCTCTGCTGCTTTTGCACACCTAGCACTGTGGTGTCTGTTGAGATTGTTTCACCCCCTGGAAAGACAGTTTAGAGACTGGAAAGCAAATGAGACACACAGGAGTCGCTGTTTGAGACGGATTTACTGAAGTTTATTAAGAGTAGCTTTGTGATTACAGATATGGCAATACAAAGGAGAAACAAGTCATTGGCGCAGAGTTAGAGGCATTGTAGGAAGTCACAGCATGACCTACCTGGACTGTGTCTGCCACAGTCGTGACTGAATGGTGACTGACAGAGAAGACCTTGGATTCGTTTGCTTGCTTGGTGACCATCAAGTGCTGGCAAGATGGTTACAACTATAGAAATGCCAGGTTGCAATGGCAATAAGCTCTGTTCATGCTGGTGACTCACAATCCCAACAGGAGCAGACAGACAGGCAGACAGACAGACAGACAGACTCACCTCTATCAGTTAGCTACAGCAGAAACCCAGAGGCCAGCAGCCGTCCTAGCAGCAGCACTTCTTGCAGCAACACTTCTGCTGGCAGCAGCCACACTTCTGCTGGCAACAACAGCCCTTCCCACAGCCACAGCCACAGGAGCTGCAGCAGGTACGGCGGCAGCAGCAGCCACAGCCGCCACAGCCACAGCAGCCACAGCCACCGCAGCCACAGCCACAGCTGCCACAGCCACAGCCGCCACAGCCACAGCCACCACAGCCACAGCTGCCACAGCCACAGCCACCACAGCCACAGCCACCACAGCCACAGCCACAGCCACCACAGCCACAGCCACCACAGCCGCAGCCACCACAACCTCCACAGCCACAGCAACCCATGGTGTCAGTAGAGAGGACTCAGGTGCAGTGAGGAGAGAGACTCAGGAGAGGAGAGGGAGATGTGATGCCTCCTTCTGCTGGGGGAGCCCCTTATGTACCAATGCTGAGGAGTCCAGAATGGACCATGTGACCACTTCCTTGCTGTCACTGGACTTCCTGCACATGTGAGAATCTCACCAGTGTTATTTATCTCTCTTCTCAGACATCCTTGACTTCTGCATATTTCATTTATATTTACTCTTCCTGAAACTGCACTCCAGTATGAGTCAAAAGGGTCTAACATTTCTGGGAAGAATTCTGGGCTCCAGGGACCTGAGAAGGCCATCCAGGTAATGGGTATCTTTCCATTTTCCCTCTCAGTGCTCAAAGCCTGTCCTTCTGTGAGCTGTGGTCAGGGCTTACAGACACAGGCATCCTCAGGAATCCCCTAGGCCAGATGGTCTGTGGGCTTCTAAGGCATCCACCAGGCAAGGTGAGGCACAGACCTTGCCTTCAGAGGGCTTGCACTGGAGTGGGAAAGAGCAAACAAGAACAGATTCAAGGGTCACTAACAAGTGCTATCACCTTTGTCTTCTTTCCAAGCATTGGAGTCAGCTGGGTCTGCCATCAATGACATGACCTCTGCATATGAAGCATTAATGTGTGATTTATCTATGGGGCACTCAGGTTTAATGACATGTTTAAATGTAGGACTCTACCTTTATAACCATCCATATTATAGTGATGTAACTTATGCTGTCTTCCACATTGAATCAGGAATCAACTTTTGTCTTTAATTGTGGACTAGAAACTTACCTGTATAAAACACATTGATGCTAACTAGTCTGACCTGGGCTTCCAGAAGAATGGCTCTATGGTCTTTTTCAAAGCAGCAGGATTATTATTGTTGCACACCAGGGCATGGAGAAGAGCTTAGGGGAGCAACTTACATCAGGGTGCAATTGAATTTACTTGGGAGGATCAGAATATGGCTTGGGTCATAGTGAGGAGGCTCATGGGCTGTTCACCAACCAAGAGGCAATGAAAAAGGCTCTTCTTCATACAAATATACAGGAGCATTTCTCAACATGTGGAAATTCTAGAAATTTCTCTTTGATGAGAAGAAAAGTAAAATGAGGTAGAAGACACGAGAACTTTTAAAACATGCTGTGTTCCATGTAGACAGACCTAGTTGATATTTCCCTGTGAGAGTTCTTGTTAAAGCAGGGAGATTACAAACGGATGATGGAAAAAAAAAAAAAAGCACTGAGGAGGAACAGGAAATGGCTGCCAGTGACTGGACTGTCACTCAAAATTGGAAAGATGCAGCGTGCTGCTGAGAAAATGAACGCCCCTCCTCCACATCAGCATCTCCTGACTTGCTTCTAACACGGCTGCACACAGGAGAAGTCGCTGCTAGTCCGTGTGCTGTGTCATGTGAAGAGCATGGGGTGTAAACAAGGAGAACCTTGGATGACCCTGCTGTGAAAACAGCAGCTGTTCCACGAGGAAGTGACCTCAGGTCATGTGGCCTCCATTCTTCCCTTTCCCCTCCCCCAAGATGGTACTTAAGGGGCTCCCCCAGCAGAAGGAGGCATCACATCTCCCTCTCCTCTCCTGAGTCTCTCTCCTCACTGCACCTGAGTCCTCTCTACTGACACCATGGGTTGCTGTGGCTGTGGAGGCTGTGGTGGCTGCGGCTGTGGTGGCTGTGGCTGTGGCTGTGGTGGCTGTGGCTGCGGTGGCTGTGGCTGTGGTGGCTGTGGCTGTGGTGGTTGTGGCTGTGGAGGCTGTGGTTGTGGCGGCTGTGGCTGCTGTGGCTGTGGCGGCTGTGGCTGCTGTGGCTGCTGCACCCCCGTGTGCTGCTGCTGCCGCCGCACCTGCTGCAGCTCCTGTGGCTGTGGCTGTGGCTGTGGGAAGGGCTGTTGTTGCCAGCAGAAGTGTGGTTGCTGCCAGCAGAAGTGTGGCTGCAAGAAGTGCTGCTGCTAGGATCCTTCCAGAATCTTTGCTGCTGGGTCTAGCAGTTGTCACTCTTTCCTTGGCTGTCTGTTCTTCCATCTCCCTCTGGTCATGGACTTCTCCTGTCTTTGGTGTTTCAAGCCTTTCCATCAGAACAGTTTTTATCTAAACTGATAGGAGCCTTCTCAGGGTACTGAGCCTAGGTCCCACGTCACTCTCCACCCTCTGACTCCCTCCCCAATGAGATCCTGGTGTTTGGCTCCATGGCTGTTCTCTGCCTCCAGTTTTCCCTTTGGTTGGTCTTTCCCCCTCCTTTCCCTGTACCTCGTATTTTCTCCTTTTCATTTATAGTTCTTGTGTAATATCTTCCAAATTTCCTAATAAAAGAATACTTGCCACAAAAATCTTTTCTCTTGTGTTCTGGTTGACCATATGCATCCTTGTTCACAACTTCTGAAGCTTGAGAGATGTTTTATTGCTGAACAAAGACTTTTGAGACAACCTCTGATGATAGCATTCCTACAAAGGTTCACATAAGAAGCTGTGGTCAGGTCTTTGGAGACCAGTCCTTCCACCAACGAAATACCAAATTGTCCCGAATCATGTTTCCAGTATATTACAACCAGCAGACTTCTGGTACATGCCACATGGTATCCTATCAAGCCCCAAACATGGAATTTAGAGCCCTCAGTGACTCTGAGTGTTTGGCCTTAAATGTGACATCTTATCATTAGCCCCTCCACCCCCACCCCCTAGTAAGTCTCAGGGAACGCCTCAGAAGAGAAAGAATGTAAGAGGTGGAGGTTGGCAGGGGTGGTGTTGTGAAGTCTCCTACCAGATATGACATAGTTGAAACACCCATGTCCCGACAGCAGTTATGATTATCCACATAAGATCCTCACAAGCTCACATCATTAGAAATTCCAGGGCAGATGCAGATGGTGGGGGAGCTCAGAGGACCCTACTTCCAACTGAGGTGGTAGTTGATATCTGCTAGGGGAAGGACAGCCATTCTTTTTTTGAGTTGTCGCCCCTGATAGGTTGCCCATGTTCTGGTGGATGGCCCCTACTCACGCACACGCATGAGAAGCACTAAATGGACTTAGTGAGTTATGAAGAAGAAGGAGGGGGAGGAGAAGAAGGAGTGGAGAGAGGGGAAGATAGAGAAAAAGAGGACATGAAATTGGGACATGAGGGAGTTGGTTGGGAAAATGAGATGGGGTGGATATGATCATATTTCACTGTGTACACATGCTAAATCCCTAAAGAGCAGCAGAAAACATCAACAAAGAAATGACATTTAGAATCAATACAAAAATATTATTAACCAACGCTGGGACTGAGCCCATATGGGCTTTTTGTGTAATACATTCAAATGAAGGAATAAAAGCATGCTGCCGCAGCTAGTTGCAACCCAGAGCCTATAACTGGGTCATCTATAGCTGTCTTTGGTCTGATCTAGTATGTGTTACTGCCACAGAGATCCCATCCCCTTAGATGCATTCCTATACATAATCTCCAGATTAATGTCCCTAAGGTGGAAAAAGTCATGTATCTCTGCAAGTGCAGTGGTACAGTGCTAACCTGGCATATATGAGGCTTGATAGACAGTGCACCCCAAAACAGTGCAGTTATTCTGCCGTGGGGTGGACCTCCTTCTGAGCCCCATATTGTTGCTCACGCGCTCCCCTGGAATGTAGTTACTGATCTCCAGCAAACAGAGGGAGGGTGTGGAGAGAATCCACAGGACCTCACAGAGCATCTGCTTTGGGGGAGCCCACCGCACACTTTTCAGGTAAAGCAGAGCCCCTTCCTTAGGTAATCATGTTAGCTGATGCCACTGGGACAAGTACCTACAATAAACAAAGGAAGTGGTTTCTTTCAGCTCAGTGGTGCGGAGGTTTCAGTTCATGGTTGCTTGGCTTTATTAGCTTGACCTTGTGGTGAGTAGGAACAATGAGGTGGAGTGTGTGGACCAGAGCAAAACCGTTCACATTGTAGCCCAGGGAAGAGAAGGAGGGAGAGAGGGGAAAAAAAAGGGAGAAGGTCATAATACCTTTTCAACAGAATGCTCTCAGTGACTTGACTTTCTCCAAGATTGCCCTACCTCCTAAAACTTCTCCTGCTTCTCATCAGTGCCATCTGCTGAGGACCTCATCTTCTACACATGAGTTCTTGGTTGATATCAAGATCCAAACATTTAGGAGCTATCACATAAGCAGTAGAGGAACTGAGTCTGCTGCAAAGAAGATTTTAAGATCTTCTCTGTTAGAATGCAGTGGTTAAATGCCCCCATCTTGAATGAGACCTTCCACATCTCCTCTCCAGTTTTCATGATTCCATTCCTTCCCAGAGAGTGCCCTCTCCTTACCGGATATTCCTGGAAAGATTCAGAGTTCAGTTCACCCTGAAATTCAGCCACTTGCAAGATGAGATTCTGGGTGTGTTTTTCAGAATCCTAGCTTTCTGGCTACAGGTGGCAAGAGCTCTTTCAGGCCAGATGGTGGCTTTTAGGTCATAAATGTCACACCCAAGATAGGAACTTGAATCCCTGAGCTCATTTGCTCCTTTTTATCCCCCCAGTGCAGTTAAGAACAACAAGCTTCAGTATACTTCTGAGTTCCACGAAAATGATGCAAAATAGCAAATACATGGATACAGATGCACTGTAAATGGATGTGAGTTGATAACAGACAAGGAAAGACGGTACTGGTGGTGTCCTTCTAAGAAAAGAGTAACTTGGGCATTGACACTCAGAAGAAAACCACACATGACAGAGGAAGAGATCGATGTTCCTATAGGAACACCCAGGAATACCCAGGATTTCTGGAAGCCATCAAATACAAGGAGGAGCCAAAGAAGGGGCATCCCTCTGGGCCCACAAGAGAACATGGCTCTGCCAGTACCTTGATACCAGATTCTGATAACATCACAGTGAGAGAATGTCTCTGCTGTTTTAGACTCTCTGTTTCAAAAGTTTGCTATGACAATCCCAGAAAACTAATCCAGTAGTTGTTTAGGAGAGTCATTGGTGATGTTTTGTTGTTTCTATAACCACTTCATGCTGTGACCACTAGTTTATTTATTGATTCATTCATGATTTTAAATATAGCCAGACTATGGGCTAGAGAGATGGTTCAGTAGTTAAGAGCACATACTACTCCTGCAGAGACTTGAGTCTGGTTCCCATATTGCTACCTGTAACTTCAGCTCCCAGGGATAGGGATCTTCTTTCTGGCCTCTGTGGGCGCTTGCACTCACATGCACACCCCCATACATACATATATATATTTAAAAACAAACAAACAAACAAACAAAATGAATCTTTAAAAAATGTAGCCTGACTACTTAACCAACTCCAGAAACCCCAGAAACAGTTCAGAAAACTGTTTTTTTTTTAATTCTATTTCTCTAACTATGACTGCTACCGAATCTATACTGGACAGGGGTCAACCTATAAGAGATACAGGTTAAGGGATTCTTTATTATGGGTTATGTGATTATGGGGGCTGGCAAATCAGTTCAAAATTAATAGAGCAAACCGTAAGAATGAGTATGTGTATTTGTATAGTGTACATAATACAAACATATATTTGTGTGTATAGTACATCTGTTTATACAGTATAAATAATTTTTAAGTATATGAGAAAGATTGAGGTTCTTTCTGGGGTGCGTTGGACTAATACACCTAGTAGTCATCCAAATGGAAATGCTAAGTGAGCAGCTGAGGGTTTAAGTTCCATTTTCAGTAGCTGCGCTTGACATGTTAATATCTCAGATAAATAAAGCATGAAGGTGGGGTGCTCTGTCCCAGGACTAATGGGAAGAAGGATCTGAAGAGAATGTAGAAGTCAAGGCTCGCGCTGCCATCCTTTGCCATCAGTGTGCGGACATAGAGACTGTAGGACGTCATCAAACAGCATGCAGAGAAGAGGGTATCAGGGCTTGCCGAGGTCAAAAGTTTCAGAAGGAGAGGGCAGCAGAATGGTGCCAGAACGGAGCAGTAGTGAAGGAGCGAAGTCAGTTTGCATGGTGTCCTGGAAGTCATTAAAGAACTCTCCCAACAGCAGGATCTCAGCAGCAACACTACCGACGGATACAGCAAGATGAGCACTGATGACTAATGACCACATTAGACCACATGATGCTGTTGACTGACAGGCAGAGGACTGCAAAACTCAATAGGTATGTGTTGAAAAACAAAGAACAAAACACAAAATTGGGAAGCAAGGTGAGGGGGTTAGCTCAGCGGTGGAGTGTTGGCTTAGCACATACTGCAGTGTGAATGGAGGGATGGGAGATAGGGCAACACGCACTGAGTATTTTTTCAAGAATTTTTGTCTTGAAAGAGGATGGTGAAATTTCTTCTCTTACAAACACAGTGGTAAACTAAGTATGATTGTGAAGATGTCCGCAGCATACATGGGTTGCTTGTTTGTTGGTTTGTCAACTTGGCACAAACTGGGATCATCTGGGAAGAGGGAATCTCAACTGAGAATAGGCCTTCATAAGACTGGCCCATGAGCATGTGTGTGTGTGTGGGGGGGCATTTTCTTAATTAAATATTTATGTGGGAGGACCCAGTCCACTCTGCGTGATTCCATGCCTGGGTCGGTGGTCCTGAGTTACATAAGGAAGCAGGCTGAGCAAGCCAGGATGAGGAAGTCAGAATGCAATATTCATTCACTATGTCTCAAAAGTTATTTCATTTAATAACAACAAAAAAAAATTCTTGCCTTCAACTGCAGCTGTGTTTTGAAACAAAACACTAAAATGGCCGTGAAGGGGTGGATCCGGAGTCTGACAGACCACGCCCACCTGGGTATTTAGCCTTATGAAATGTGCTTGCTCCAGCTGTCCAGGCCTTCCAGTGTCACAGGCTCCATGCATACTGAACATGCCGTTTTGAGAGAAGAATGGTGGAGGGTGCAGAAAAGACGCCAATGCACAGTTGAGGGTGTGTGGTTCCAATGTCATACAGCATAGTAAGACAACTGCAATGGGAAACATGCTTCAGATCACTATGAGAAGAGCTCTGATGTTTCCACTATGCAGAAATGATAATATATGAGGAGTTAGCAAAGCTAATCATTCCTCTTTGATCATTGTACATCATGCACATGTATCAGGCAGCAACACTGCACACAGTATTTTCTTTCTTTCTTTTTGTGGGGTGTTGGTTATTGGAACCCAGAACCTCATGCACATGTTAGGCAAGCTATGAATCACTGAGTGATAGCCAGAACTTCGTACCTCATTTTAAAGTGCACATATCCATTAAGAATAAAGTGATGAATACCAATTCTGGGCAGGTGAGATAGTTTAGTGGGTCAAAGTGATAGCTGGAGCCCACATAAAAAACCGGGTGCAGTGGTGTGCATCTGTAATCATAGCACTTCCAGGGGAGGCAGGCTGGCTAGCCTTGAGTAGTGATGCTGCAGAGACAATAGAGACCCTGTCTCAGACAAGATGGAATGGGAAAACCTATGTCTGAAAGTTGTCCTTTGACCTCCACATGAGCCCATGCTTACATACACACACACACACACACACACACACACACACACACACACACACACACACACATACAGATAGTAACTAAAAGTAAAACTTCAATTTCTATATACATAAGTCTGTCTAAACTCTAAATAAATCCTTATTTCATGCACCTAAAACAAATCACATCTCTCTTTTGCTTTTCATAGACAGTGCCTTTTCCCTTACTAAGCTCTATGGAATTACAGCTAAAGCTCCATTTTCGTGATTCCTATTTTTATCTAATTAAAAGTAGACTAATGCACCAGTTATCCTAGTCAGATAATCTAATGGAGGAAGCAATCAGGGTTCATCATCTGGTCCCAGGGCAGCTGAGAACAGTGTCTGTCTGCCACAGGGCTGGGGATGCAGGGGCAGGGCTGTGGGTTTTGTGAGCTGAAGGCGCCACCAAACACAGCTGATGCTCTCTTGTCTATTTCATGTACACCTCTCACTGTTCATATTCTACACTTCCAGATCCCCAAGGGAGGGGGGTTGAAGGCAATGAGATTACCGAGTAATGGAGGTATCTAATGTCCCATCTGTTCCCTGTTCCCAAGGGTCTCTCTGAAAACTGGGTGTGGATCTCCAGGGAGAGGGATGGAGAAACCTAATAGCCAGTGTCTCATAGTTGAGTGTTCCACTATGAAAATTATGGAGTGTTACATCCTCATTTATCTAATTAAAGGAGCTTTTTGTGTGTGTGTGGTTTTTTGAGACAGGTTTCTCTGTGTAATTCTGGCTGTTCTGGAACTAGCCCTGTAGACCAGGCTGGCCTTGAACTAAGAGAGATCCACTTGCCTCTGCCTCCCGACTGCTGGGGTTAAAGGTGTGAGCCACCATGACCGGCTAAAGGATCATTGAAACGATGAACCTATTTTTGTAGCTGTGTGGCTGTTTGCCCACCTCCTCCAATACCTTCGTTGACTCAGGGTTGTGAATTTCACCTGTCTCTATAAATTAAGATTTCTACAGACAATTTATGTCAGTACTACATGACAGCACTTCCCGGACCTTCAGTAAAGACAATGCATAAATAGTTATCATGCCTTGTATAAGGAAGTGTACACCTAAATATTATTTCTAAATAACTCTACAGCCTTTTCTAGATGATATAAAACCTACCCCCTTTAGCTTTTCTTGAAAATTTCTTTCCTAGTCTCTCAATCATCTCTGAAGATATGTCTTGAATCTCTTTATAAAATCACCCTAAGCATCTTTAAATTGGGAGATCCACTAACAGCCAATGTTGTAACAACAGTTGGAGAAATGCTGAGAAAATGATTGAATTATTTTATGCAACTTTCCCTTTGACAAATGTCTGTGTCATGTGAAATTGCTAGTTCAGTTATTTTCCTATTTTTTTTTATGTTCTAACCTTTTAAAGTGTCATTTGACATCTTATTCACAGGATTTAATAAGTGTAGCTTATGATTAATGAATATTTATGATTAGGACTTGGGAGTCATCAGTCAATAAACTTCCATATTTTGGCTTCTAAAAGTTTAATTCAAGTATGCTTAATTAGATTCCAACTTAAAATAAACTTTTAAGAAGTTTACATGTTAGAGCCAGGGATTTGCATGAACATATATTGTTTTTGGAGTATAGGAAAATTCCTTTACATCTTCTGGACTGTTTTTATTTGCTTGCTTACTTATCCTGCTCTGATTTGTCCTAGGAGGTGACATTTAAAATTTCTTTCACTGGAAAAACCTAATTAAAAGATATTTTAAAGCTGAAGATACCAGAAGCCATTGGAAGACATGGTAGAAACACAAGGAGAGGTTTTTAGCAGAGTGCTTTAAGTTTGAATGGTAGCACTACTAGGGAGTTCTTGAATTATTAGAAATACAAAAGCAATACTTGAATTTCACTATCAAATAACAGATTTCTCTCCTCGGCCTCACTTGTTTGATACCAGTCTTTTATTTGACGAAAGGTCAGGATGTCATAAAAAAGACATTTAAACCAGGTTGTGTAGAATCATGTAAAAAGACAGCCTAGTGTTTTTTTGTTGTTGTTGCTGTAACACAATACCTTGACAAATGTGACTCAGGGGAGAAAGGATTTATTATGGACTCATAGTTTGAGTACAGTCTACTGTGGTGAAGAAATCAAGGCAGCTGGAGTCTGAAGCTGGTCACATTACCTCCATAGTTGGGAAGCACAAAGTACAGATGATGGCCATATTCATCCTGCTCACCTCCATTTCATACAGTCTAGACCCCAGCCTAGGGAATGGTGCCGTCCACAGAAGGCTGGCCTTCTTACCTCAATTAACCTAATCAAGATATTCTTCCACAGCCATGGCCATCTCCCAAGTCATTCTATAGCCCATCAAGTTGGAAACAGTAGCTATTACAGATTGATGCCTCAGACTCATTTCTGGTCTTCTAACTAATCTAATCAAGCCCCTTGTCTATCTTATTCTCAGGAATTACCCATTTCTAATTAATTTATAGCAGGTTTGCAGGAAGTCCAAGAGGTATCTGGAGATGACAAACATAAAAGTTCTTAGAAAATGTAAATTAAATGGACCATTGCATAATTTGTATAGACATTATTTATTTGGGATAGAGAAAGACATATCCACATATTGAGGACACTGTGGGTCAGGAATATTTTTTGGTTTTCCTTACTCTTTTAAGAGAAGATCTTGCCATGTTGATAGAACTGGCTGAATTGGAACTCGCAGTATAGACCAGGCTGGCCTTGACCTTTTGGTGCCCCTTCTTCTTCTGCCTCCTAACCATTGGGATTTACCACCATATGTTGGCATGTACCACTGTACCACACAGGAATGGTGTATTTTACAAGGCACCATCTAACCCACCTAAGGCCTCATAAAGCAGGTCATACATGTTTGTTGCATTAATAAGAGGACTGATACACTAACAACAGTTTTTTTTATTTCAATATAGGGTGAATAATTTAATATGGAATGCAAATGGGGCCAGATTGGCCATATACAAGTTATTGTTAAAGTTGGAAGTTGTAACATGAGGGTTCATTATACTGCTCCCTCTAACTTTTATGCATTTCAAATTTATCAAAATGAAAAGTTTCTTAAGTGTTGACCAGTAAACATCCAGCCTAAAAATCAAATTTTGCTAAATTTGACAGTCTTCCCTTGTTATATACAAAAATAATTTGTGAAAATCTGGAGAGCAATTTGCAAGCCAGAAAACATACTACGAATTTAATACCATTTTAGAAAGTAATAGTAGCTTTGTTATAACCTCAAAAATCATTGAATCTATGTGAATATCAATTTTAGTTTTTTTTTTTGAGACAGGACCTCAATTTATAATCCAGATCATCCTTAAACTTAAGCTTCTCTTGCCTCAGCCTCTCAGGTGCTGAAATTGTAACTATACCCCACCATGCCTGGCAATTTTATTAAACAAAGCTTATTTTTCCATGAATAGTATAAAGATAAACAGATTTAAAAGGTGTCTAGGTGTTGCAAATTGTATCAATGGAAATTATTTCTTTTTGTCTTTTTCAAAGGAAACAACTCAATATTCTAAGGAGTTTGCATTGAATATTTATAGAGATTGGCAACATTGACTGTTTTCCTGCAAGATTGGTGATATGCTTATGGAACATTTTTTAATGAGATAGAATGTCAGCTACAGCTAGGGAGAAAGTTTAGCTAGTTGTAATGAGAAGCATGTCACTGGGAATGACCACATGGCTCTGTCTTACACTATTCACTTGTATATGAAAAATTTCATACAAAACAGAAAGTACATTAACTACATGCTATTTATATTTCTCAATACTACATTATCTCACTGAGGACATTATGCTAACTGAGGGAAACCAGAAACAAAGGGCTGTATGATATGTTTCTATTTGAATGGTCTTCTAAAACAACAAACTACAGGGATATAAAACTAATCAATGGTTGCCATGGACCAGGGTGGGGAGAAAAGGCTGATGGGAAGGAGACACAGGGCATCATTTGTGGTGAAAGGAATGATCTTTAGCTACCTTGAAGCCATGGTTAGACATGTGTTGTCCATATTCTCAATTCATATATGAGAAAGGGTGAATGTACTGCATGTAAATTATCTCAACAAGTCTGATTTTAAAAATATGTGCTTGCGTACATATTAACATATTAATAGAATATATACTACATAGAATCATATTATGCACATAAACCTATGTGTACTACATACAAGTATAGTATATATTAATAGAATGTATACTACATAGAATCATATTATGCACATAAACCTATATGTACTACATACAAGTATAGTATATATTAATAGAATATATTACATAAAATATATTATGCAATAAAGCTATATGTACTATATACAAGTATATTATATATTAATAGAATATCTACTACATAGAATCATATTATGCACCTAAACCTATGTGTACTACATACAAGTTTGAGCAGAGACATCTGTGTCTGGTAAAGCACAGAGGCCATGTACTCAGCTGAGTGTTGACTATGTTTGCATATGCCATCTTTGTATCCCTAATATGAAGCTGATTTGATCATGGTTTATGCTCTTATGTTTCATTGAATGCAGTTTGAAAATAGTTTGTTGAGAATTCTGATGTCTATGTTTATCAGAGAAATTGGACTTTGTGTTTGTTGTGTCCTTGTCTGGTTTTGGTATCAGAGTAACACTGGCCTCATCGAATGAGTTTGGGAGTGCTGTTTCCCTTTCTGTCTTAAGGACTAGCTTGAGGAGTGTTGATGTCAGTTCCTGAGAAACTTGGCAGAGTTCAGCAATGAGTCCATCTGGTCCTGGACATCTCTTCATTGGGAGGATTTTCATTACTCTTCCATCCTGTTGCTCATTATAGATCTCTTTAAGTTGCTTATAGCCTCTTGATTTAATTTTGGTAGGTCATATGCACCTAGGATTTTATCCAATTCATCCAAATTATCTAGTTGTACCATGTTCTGATCATTCAAGCAAGCAAGGAAAAATGGTAGTAAAACTAAATTTCATCAAAATTAGAGTCCCATATTATTATATTATGTTGTTAAATAAGACTACTTGAAACATCCAAATAAAGCATTGCTTATTAATTGTGAGTCTCTCACTTCTCCAACCTCCACCACAGTAATCTTAACCAAGTCTTGAGAAAGTTGATTAAAGAAGAAATAGAACTTGATTGTGTCCTGTGGGCAGTATTGGACATAACACGACACAAATGCTCTTCAGAGGGACAGGAAGGATAAATAAGAACATTTTGTTGCTTCAGACTTAGCTAATTGAAAGGAGGAAACAATAAATTCTTAACACTGCTACTATGATGCAGGCGATTTTACTTGAATGTCAGAAGGCCAGCAGAAAATGTCTAAGTATTTGTTGGAAAATACATGAAAAGTAGGGGGTCCCATCTCTGCTGTGGAGAAGATCTCCAAGGCTGTTCCAGAAGACTCCAGTTGACAGTTACATAGACCAGTGTGAAGGCTGCCACTCTGGAGAGAAGGGGAAGTGACATTAGTCTGTCTTGTTAAACCATATAGCAAATAGCCTTCTGGTTTGCTGACATCTTGGCTATGACATGAAAGAATAGTGATATGGGTGGTAGAGAGGTCTCATCAGTTAAGAATAGTGACTCACTGATTGTTTTTTTCTTTTGAGGCAGTGTTTGCCTAGGCTGAATCAAACTTGAAATCCACCTGCTTAACTTCCTGAGAGTTGGGCTTATAGCCATGCTCCAACACACTTAATTTACCTCACTTGATCCAGCTCTCAGAAGTGTGCATCTCTTTTTCTTTTTATGTGTGAAACAGGCCAACATTATTTGGTATCTCTAAATCCACAGGCTGGAAAGAGGCTATGGAAGCATGTTTTGTTTTTCTTTGTTCCTTCCCTTTGCAGATGGTAACACTCAGGCTCAAAAATCTGGTGTCAAATAAAAGGAAATCTGGACTTAGGGAGAGGCTTTATTTGAAAGACAGGCTGCTGCAATGGGATGAACACATCAGAGAAATCGACAAGTATTTCACAATCAAAGAGAAACAGAATTTTCTTTCATGGGGTGAAGGAGGGGCAAGCAGAATCGGTAGAGGAAGCTGGACAATGGAGGGGAAATGCTCTGTGAGGATGGACAGGAAGCGATTCCACAGAGGTGGCCAGTTGCCAGAAAGAGCTGATAAGGGCACATTCCACAGCCATGTGATAGCTCAGGGTTGGGACCCTCGAGCTTGGGAGCAAAGAGAAAGATCCTGTTCAAGTTTGGACAACACCAAACAGAGTGAGAAAGGGAACCGTGAACACTCGGTGTTTGTTTGACACAGCCTAGATCTTCAGGCTAGAATTTCCTAATCTGTAGTGTTCTCTCTTTCTGACCAGGACCCGTTCTGCTGCCGTTACTGAAAGTCTAGCAAAGATGGCGTCTCTCCCTTTGTCTCCTTGCCCCCCTTCATCTCTGGGACATTTAATGAAATGCCCTCAAGTTCCCTGAGGAACTGCTTTCAAGAACCGCCTTGCATGCTTTGTTATTGTTTGTTTATTCTCTTCTTTGATCATTTATTCATTTATCAAGGACGTTCAGCTTTGTTATAGGACAGGGCATTGGTAAACTTTGAGTCCTTGCTTTTCAAACCATCCAGCCTGAGCTTGTCATGCTGGCACACAACCGTAACCCCAGAACTTGGGAGGCTGAAGCAGTAGGGTTATGAGTTCAAGGACAGTCAGGACTATAGAGAAAGACCCTCTCAGAAACAAACAGAACCCATAAGATAATTCAGTATGTAAAAGCACGTGCCATACAACCCTGATGACCTAAACTTGATCCCCGAACTCATAAAAAGAGTGCTATAATTCCAGCACTCTGTTTTTAAAATTAGGTTTATTCATTTATTTATTTTTTATCTGCATGAATGTTTTCTTGCATGTATGTCTCTGCACAATGTGCATGTGGTACCCTTGGAGGTGAGGCATCAGAATTCTAGGTATAGATGGTTGTGAACCACCATATGAATGCTGGGGAATCAAACCTGGGTCCTTCTGGCAGAGCAACTATTGCTCATAACTGCTGAGCCACCTCTCTAGCCCAATCCCAGCATTTTTTTCATTTTTCTTTATTAAGAAATTTTCTACTTCACACACTACTCACAGATTCCCCCTCCTCCCTCTTCCCACCCCCAGCCCTCTCTCCCAAGCCTGCCCCCTATCCCCACATCCCCCAAATCGTGCTCTCCTATGGGGAGTCAGCAGAGCCCAGCACACTGAGCCTAGGCAGGTCCAAGCCCCTTCCCACTGCACCAAGGCTGTGCAAGAAGCATCACATCATAGGCTCCGGATTCCCAAAAGCCTGCCCGTGCACCAGGGACAGATAGCGATCCCCCTGCCTGGGTGCCCCCCAAACAGTTCGAGCCAAACAACTGTCTTCCATATCCAGAGTGCCTAGTCCAGTCCCATGGGGGCTCCACAGCCACCAGTCCCCAGTTCATGGGCTTCCACTAGTGTGGCCGGTCATCTCTGCACGTCTTCCCATCATGATCTCAACATTCCTCACCTGCAGAATCCCTCCTCTCTCTCATCAATTGGATTCCCGGAGCTCAGCCTGGTACCTGGCTGTGGATCTCTTCATCTGCCTCCATCAGTCACTGGACAAAAGCTCTATGATGACATCTAGGTTATTCACTAGACCGGTCACCACAGTAGACCAGTCCAGGCACCCTCTTGACCACCACCAGCAGACCAAGGTGGGGTCATCCTTGTAATCCCAGCACTCTTACAGTGAGATGAGAGGCAACCAGATGCAGGAGAATTGTTTTAAAGTTTTCAGGCCAGCTAGTGTGGAGTATGCAGAGTGGCAGAAATAAGAGAGACCCTGCCTCAGTAAGGTGGGAAGCAGGGACTGTCTCTCCAAAGTTTTGCCTTCTTACTTTTCCATGTATGTTGTGTATGTAACACACACACACACACACACACACACACACACACACACACACACACACACACACATGTAGTAATAATAATACAGAGAAACAACAATAATTACAAAACAACAAACGAACAAAAAATCATTCATCTTGGTGGTGAAAAATTTGATAAATTATTTTATAGTTTCAATTCCAGTATAACCCTAACTTTAATATCATGGTTCTCAATCAGATTTTTTTTCTTTTCCTTCCTGTGGCTGTATCTGAAGACACACTGGTTGTTATGCCTGGGCACATGCCGGCATCTAGTGGTCTTGGTCACAGGACAGGAAACAGCACTCACAGCGAAGGCTTCTCCAGCCAGGATGTGAGGATAAGAGACACAGATTTCAGGTCTGACTGGGCACATGTTTGGGAACACATATAGCTATACAACACCTCCCTAGGACAAATTCATTTTACAACATACACTGTAGATTTCCTCATAATGTGCTCCTGGCTGTGAACTGAACGGGCAATTGTCAGTTCTATAGTTCTAGCTTTCTTTCTTTAAAAATGTGGCTCAATGTATGAAGCCTGAGAAACCTATTTAGTTTTGCTTAAAAATTTGACACTAATCATGGTCCTGGGTATTACAAAGGGAATAAAAAGTATTCTAATCAAAAAGTTTTAGTGAGCTACTTTTCTGAAAAGCCCACCTTTTCTACGCCATCCCCAGAGATGAGCGCCTGTTCCGTGAGTAGGAGATTCTTTGCTTGTCCCCAGAAGCCAGTACTTAAAATGCTAACAAGTTTAGTATGAAACGAATCCTAAGACTCAAGTGGTTCAGAAAGGAAAGCCAGAGCACCAGTTCACAATGGGCCCTGAAAACATCAAGAACTCGGTGGGTGTGGGACAACTCAATGCTAAAATAAATAACTTCAAAGTTCTATTTGATGTCAGGAAAACACAAGCGCACCGTTGGAGCAGCTTCAAAGGTGGTTCCCAGCTCTGCCTTCTCTTCCTTTAGAGCGCTATGTGCACCAGCTCACGTTACTGGTTTTGTGCCCACATCTCCATCCTCATACCTCAAGTCTTCAGAAAAGTCTTCTGAAGGTGACACAATGTATTCTTGGAAGTAGAAAGAGTGTATGGGCAAGTATGTAAACTCCTAACCTCCATGACCCTGGCTTTTCAGCTGGACATTTGACCAAGCTGAACCCAGGAGGGGCGCTTGAAGAGTGAATCCAGTGAGCTGGAAACCCTCAATCCCCAGAGAGTTTCTCAAGGCTACTCTAGGTCACTCAGTGTCTCCGGCTGTTTCCTGTGAGATAAAATGAGTATCAGTCACCCAGCTGTAAGTAAGGACGAAGCAGCAGTCACCAGACAACTCAAGGGAAAGAAAGCGACAAACAGCAGGACGCACAAACATCCGAGTTCATGGTCTAGCTGCCCCACCCTCTCCTGGGGAGCCTTTCTCCTTCACGGTACTCATCTGCAACTATTGGCAGAATAATCAAAGATCATTGGCTGTTAGGAAGGCTGTGTCCTGGGTCCTTACCAATGACAGTGGGCTACAAGCATGAGATGCACGAGAGGTTAGACTGAAAACTATGTGGGATGGTCCAGTAACCTGGCTGTAAAGAGGAGACCGAAAGGAGGCTGTGGGAGACCAGTCTGAATTACCTCTGGTTCTCAGAGGTACCCAGATATGTCACGGAATGGGGAAGCTGGGACTAGAGAATAGTTTTCTTAAATCAAAGACAACCCACTGGAAATCCCCAAAGGCAGGGAGCTAAGTAATAATGCAAGCGTATTGCTTGAGTTGTCTTGATTGAAGTGATATGGTTGCTCTGAAAGGAGGAATTTGTGACTCTCCTTGACTACAGTTTGAGGGGGAATGTACACAGTGACAGTGCATGCCTATGTGTGTAAACAGGATCCTTGTAAAGCCAGAAACATGCGCACTGGCTGATTTGCTCTGTACGATATCCTCCACCCTGTCCTAGCCCATCCCGTCTCACCCTGTTCTGTTTATTCTGTGATTTTATATTTTTGGTTGTGAGCCTAGCCTTTAACGGCTGAGCCATCTCTTCAGCCCTATTCTGTGATTTTAAAATGCTATCTGGCAGCCCACGAAATAGAATTTAAGATCCTCAATCTATATAAGGCCAGATAGTTTATACTCTTAGGTAGGGGCACATTCATTTTAGGTTAATAACATTAAGTGACAACCACAGTATCATTTTCTATAACGAAATAATGAGGCAAGGCTCTTTATCTCCTACTTTGTTTTTGCTGCAGTTAAAGAGCAGAAGTTTTGTTTTTCTGGTTTTGTGTGTGTGTGTGTGGGGGGGGGTGCATGTGCACACACATAGGTGTGTGTGTGTGTGTCTCCGTGTGTGTGTTACATGGAGACCATGTAACATCTTTGGGTACTGTTCCTCGGGAGCTGCCCACCTTCCTTTTCAGACTGGGTATTTCATTGGCCCAGACACCTGCTGATTCCACTGGGCTTTGCTGGCCCGAACATCCCGGGGATCCTTCGGTCTCTGATTGCCCAAACAAGGGTTACATGGACATGTGGGTGCTGGGACTCGAACTCGGGCCCCTTCGCTTCAGCCCCTGAGCTTTCCCTCCTTCCCTAGAGTTGTTATTTTTTCACTAGATTGGTGCAGCCTCTATGTAAACCAATATGTTCATTTTAGAGAGTGTAAGAACTGCTGGTGCTTTGAGCCTACCCACTGTGTGAGACAAACCACTAGGCTAGATTGTAGACAATCATGTCCATTAACTCACACCTAGGCTCATGGTTTTATCTGGTCCTGATAAATATGGTATGGCAAATGACTCTGATAGTTTTATCATAAGAAAAATCCAAATAAACTTCTGGAGAATATTACTTTAAGGTGTGGTACTTTTGTTTATGTTGCATTTGTTTAACTCTGTGAAGCCAAAGAAGGAGGAGGACTCCAGGGACCAGCCACTTGTGGTTACACAACAAGCCACTGAGTAAGAAACAAAGAAAGGTATGCAGGAAGAGAGGAAGATAAAAGCTCAGAGGGAAAAGATAGATAGGCTAATTTAAGTTAAGGAAAGCTGGCTAGAAACAAACCAAGCTAAGGAAGGCTAGGTGTTTATAAGTAAAAATAAGCCTGCATGTGTGATTTATTTGGAAGCTGGGTGGTGGGCCCCCCAAATAGTAAAGAGCCAAAAGACAACAACAATAAACAGATGATGATGATGACGACGACGATGTGTCTGCACGCATGCTCATACCATGATGCACATGTCAGAGGATGCCTGTGGAGTCAGTTCTCTTCTCTAACTGGGTTCAGGTTGCCAGGCTAGCACAGCCAACACTTTTATCCACTGATCCATCTCATTGGCCCCAAACAGAGAATTACAGTGAGAAAGAACCCCAGGAATGACTCTATAAATTGCACTAACAATTCACATTTGTTAAAATGACACAGAAAAGAAAATTAAGCAATTAGGAAGACTGGCCATCGATCAAATGGATTTCATGTTATAAAACATACATTTCTCTTCTTCATGTGCCTTTTGTTTTTCACTCATAAAAATGAAAAAAAAAATCCTTGAAACAGTGATAGCACATTCCAGGTCAACACACAGGAAGTTGAGCTGTTGATTCTGGATTTCTTGCTCAGTGATGAAAATAATGATGACTTGAAAACATGAGGGGAAGGATTAGGTTTCATCTCAACTCTCTCTCTCTCTCTCTCTCTCTCTCTCTCTCTCTCTCTCTCTCTCTCTCTCTCTCTCTCTGCGTGTGTGTGTGTGTGTGTGTGTGTGTGTGTGTGTGTGTGTGTGTGTGTAAGAGAGGAGGGGGAGAGAGGAAGAGAGAAAGAGTGAAGGGAAAATAATTCTTAAATATGGTCAATAAGTCAATCAAATCTTCTTTTATTCTTTTAGAGTTAGAAAAAAAAATGAGGGATGTCTCCTGATGGAGAAGTCTTAGTGCATGAAGGTACTTGGGAGATTTACACAGGAAAAAGGCATCAATAGACATTGCTAAGTAAGCATGGGCCTCCTGCCTCTTTCAGGAGCTCATTAACATGTTGCTGCGGATGACACAGAAATTTATTTCAATGGGCATTTAAATGTGAAAAAAATTGGGGGGAGAGACGATTTACAGAGCAGATAGACCCCATAGTCATTCTTAAACATTAAACTAGTAGTGAACATTGGCTCAGCATCAGTAACTTAACTTAATTGAAATATCATCTACCTAGGTGTGCTTACTTGATTCTAATACCTTTTTCCGGAAAGAGAACTGCTCAACATCTAAAAAAGCTTGAGGTTTGGCTGAAATTAAAGTCTGACATTTAGGAGCAGTTTTTTTAAGGGGCTTAGAGAGATGTCTCAGTGATTAAGAGGACTTGCTGCTTTTGCAGAAGACGGTTCCCAGCACCCATACCAGGCAGCTCCCAGCCTCCAGTAACTCCAACTCGAGAAGATCTCATGCTGTCTCTGGCCTCTGAAGACACACCTGTATGCATTTGCACCCACACATGCACATATACAAATGTTTTTGTTTTTTCAAAAGTAGTTTTCTAACTTGTTGCTTAGCCCTTACTCCTGTTTTCTAATGTCTAATGAGAGGTTACAGTGGCAGACTGGCTGGCCGAATGGAGACCAATGACCCTCCATAGAAAGGCAACGACACCAGGAGAATGTCACCCACTCAGTCCTTGACCCCTTCCTTCCTGGAGCCTCTCTGACCCATTCAGCAACTCCCACTCCTGATGCTCCCACTCATCTCCTTCTATCCCTGGAAGATCTTACTGCTAGGCACTCCAGCCAGCCAGTCAGGCCCAAAGCCACCTCTGCGACCTATATACACATACTGTCAGCAGCTGTCCGACTCTCTTGGTACCTGATTCCTCATCTGTAAAGTAGAGATGGTAACATGCTGTGAGGATCACGTATGTTAACACATCTCAGAGCACCGCCTGGCACACACTATACCATCAATAACATACATAGCTGTACTTTGGAAGCTTTTTGAAGGCATTACCATTTCGATGTGCATATTTTGAGGTTGGTTGGAAAGCTCCTTGAGAGCAGGGATAATCTTTGTGTCTGACTCATCAAATGTATCCTAGAGGCATGGGCAGGATATCATTCCCCATGGCTCCCTTTCTTTTTTGTGTGTGTGGTATATGGGCATGTACAGGTGCACTCTCTCATGCATGTGGATGTGGAGGATGAGGTCCATGTCAGGTGTTTTCTCAGTCACTGTTTTCATTGAAACAGAAATTCACTTTTTAGGCAAGACTGGCTGGCCTAATCCCCTTGTCTCTGCCCCTCCAGCACTGGGGTGTGCACTGCCACACCCAGCTTCTGTGTAGGTGCCAGGCATCCTAATTCAGGTCCTCATGTTTGTGCAGTATGATATCTTCTCAGCCTCATTCATCCTTTCTGAGAGAGGCGAGTCGGACGGTGGTGGCACATGCCTTTAATCCCAGCACTAGGGAGGCAGAGTGAGTTCAAGTCCAGCCTGGGCTACAGAGTGAGTACCAGGAAAGGCACAAAGCTACACAGAGAAACCCTGTCTTGAAAAACCAAGAGAGAGAGAGTGGGGTGGTGGTGGTGAGGTGGTGGCTTCAAGATTTAATGTCGGAAATCACCAGATTCCACTTTGAGGTTGAAAGTCCACCTATCTAAGCTGTCTAACACCAAAATGCCAGAGTTTGTGGATTTTACTAGATCAAGAAATCTACCCTGACTCTAAGGGAAGATGCGTACAGTAAAAGCTTATGTGGGAACATTGGCAGAGCACATCCTGTCAACGTGGGACTTTTGCACCTGTGTCAGGAGAGTGACTTGTGTATTCATTATCTGTCCAAAAGCAGCATGCGCTCGTTTTATCTGTCAGGGTTCTGCCTACGGGCACAGACTCTCTGAACTGAAGAATGTGTATTTTAATCTATGGAAAACTAATGACTCTTTAGGAAGACACACAAAACATTGCTGTTCTTTGTTTATATGGTCTATCTAAAATCAAATGGAGTGGAAAATTGGGCATGAGAGATTCAAACAATCCTTCCTTTGGGCTCTGTTTCTAATCCTAAGGCACTTCCCTCTCTTTAAAAAGCTAATAGAAAAATTATAACCATGAAAAAACTCACACAACGAGTTTTCAACCTCAGGTCACTTGAGTGGCATGAGTTATCATAGTTCAAGCAGGCAGCAGGTTTTAGTTAACTTTAAACCTATTTCTGCAAAGGTCACTAGGAACTGTGGTGGTTTGAATCGGGATGGCCCCCATAGACTCATGTGTTTGAATGCTTGGCCCATGGGGAGTGTGGCACTATTAGGAGGTGTGGTCTTGTTGGAGGAAGTGTGTCACAGTGGAGGTGGGCTTTGGGGTCGCCTATACGCTCAAGTCACGCCTAGTGTGACAGTCTCTGCGGCCTGTGGATCAAGGTGTAGAATTCTCAGCTCCATGTCAAATTCTCAGCTCCAGCACCATGCCTGCCTGCACACTGCCCTGTCCCACCATGATGATAATGGACTAAACCTCTGAAACTGTAAGTCAGCTCTAACTAAATGTTTTCCTTTATAAGACTTGCCATGGTCATGGTGTCTCTTCATAGCAATGGAAACCCTAACTGAGACAGGAATGTAGTTAAAATGTTGCCAACTAATGCTGTTTTTTTTCCTCTTAATTAGATTATACTGTAAATTCTTAGTCATGAGGAGAAAGTTGGGTGCATGGAAAACGATGGTCCAGGGGTGATAGTCTATCTTAGCGTTGCTTTGGGCTACTGTCCTATAGTCTGGGGCTCTGGCTGCTACAGAGCTGGGACCAGCTCTGTAGCAAATGGCTTATAAACGTTCTAGCTATCAATGTTACCATTATGTGGACCACCAGCCCCCCCCCCCCCACACCTGTTGTACTTAATCCTACCTATCTGACCCTTTTCCTTAACATTTTTGAGTCTTAGTGATTCAGAGATTTAAAAAAAATTAACCCCGTTACTGTCTGTGTGGAGTAGATGGCATGAGATGGAGACAATGCGGGATACCATCTAATATGAGTAATACTATGTATTTGTTTGGGGATGTCTTTTCTGGTAAAGGCCTGGTCACCCAGGAATTTACAAGAACTTGCTGGTAAAACAAAATCTCATAATGTCCAGTCCAGCTGTGTGGGTGCATTCTGATAAAAATGTCTCTTATATTCTAAGAGACTGAGACTTTTGCTAGACTTCACAGTCAAAGTTAGTGATGCACCTTGAGGTCACTTAAGACTCAAGACTGCTATACGACTATGTACTCAAACTGTTTGTTTAACCTGTCTTTAAGGGGACTGTGTAACATCCAGCCTTACTTGCCTTGAATTTCCCACGTAATCAACTTTTACCACCTAAGCTAATGCATAGCTTTCATCTTAAGCTATGTGCTCTGCCATGCCCCGACCCAGAGTAACTCATGTATGTTCTAACACTCACTTGCTAAGAGCAGCAAAACTAGAAGTTGAAAGCAATCTCATTAAATGAATATACACCATAAATGATGAGCACAACATTTGGATATTGATTGATAATGATGTTTGTGGCACTGTTTGTTATCTGGGTCAGTTGGGTTTAGTGACTTAATTTCCTGTAAATTTTGTTAAAGATTTCTGTAAAGTATCCCTCATTCCTTTCCTATGTGGTACTTTCTATGCTTTTTTTTAAAAAATTAAAAATTATTTATTTATTATTTATACAGTATTCTAACTGCAGGTATGCCTCCACACCAGAAAAGGGCTCCAGATCTCATTACAGATGGTTGTGAGTCACTCTGTGGTTGCTGGGAATTGAACCCAGGACCTCTGGAAGAGCAGCCAGTGCTCTTAACTGTTGGCCATCTCTCCAGCCCTTGTACTTCTGCACTAATAAATACAGAGCAAAACCTTTTGTTAAAGATGGATACTTGCAGACAACACGAGAACAGACACATTCACACTGACAGACAGAGACAGACAGACACAGGGACAGATTCACATAGCAGCCTTAAGGTAGGCACAGATTCACACTCCTGCAATAAACAGAGGATGGAAGACACAGGGAGAGCAAGGTAGATAATTCAAACCCGGGCTTTCTCTTATTAAGTAACACTAAGGGGAAGTGTGCTGTGGGATGTTCTGTATGTCCTGTGGGAGCCCATCTTAGGTTCCTCATGGCTTTACCCAGCAGGTCCACATAGAGGATGATTAGGACCATGGGCCTGAGTGCAGGTGTCTGAGATGGTCTGCATTTGGCTGTGCTGGGGGATGGTCTGTATGTCAAGTTGCTCTGATTTGTCAATAAATAAAACCTGATTGGCCATGGCTAGGCAAGAAGTATAGGCGGGACTAACAGAGAAGAGAAATAAAAGAACAGGAAGGCAGGAGACTGCCTGGAGCCGTCGCCAGGACAAGGAAGATGTAAAGTACCTAAAGTACTGGTAAGCCACGAGCCACGTGGCAAGATATAGATTTATAGAAATGGACTAATTTAAGATATAAGAACAGTTAGCAAGAAGCCTGCCACAGCCATACAGTTTGTAAGCAATATAAGTCTCTGTGTTTACTTGGTTGGGTTTGAACGGCTGGGGGACTGGCAGGTGACAAAGATTTGTCCTGACTGTGGACAAGGCAGGAAAGCTCTAGCTACAGAAGTGCTTTGATTTACTTCCTTAAAGCGACACCGACACATTATTGGTGACTCTGGGTTTAGTATTAATACATTCAAATGGACCACATCCACAAAATTGGGATTGTTGATAATTAATACTAAATGTGCAATCAGTTTCCAGGTTATACTACAAGAATAAGAAATATATTAGTCACTTCTCATTATTGTGACAAAACCACTAATGAGTGCTGTAAGGAAGGGTTTATTGTGACTCTCAGTTTAAGGGAAGTATAATCCATTATGGTGGGGAAGGTGTGGTGGGCTGCAGAAGCATGGAGTGGCCGGTCACACTGCACCCTCAGTCATGAAGGAGAAAGATAAATGTTCAGATCACCTTGTCCTTTGCATTCCATCTAGAACCCCAGCACAGGGAATGGTACTCCCCACATTCAGGCTGTGTCTTCTCACTTTAGTCAAACATCTCTGTGTGCCACCTGAGGTATGCTCAGAGCTTTGTTTCCATGGTGATTCTAAAGTCCAATCAAGTCAACAACAAAGATGAACCACCACAAGAGACTAAGTTTATAGTTTAACTGAAGTTGCAAAAAGAATGGTTGCAATGAGGAATCGCATTGTCTGGAAGTCCTCTGTCAATATTCCCTTGCATAAGAAAACTCACCATCAAGTTTCTGACAGTTGTCTACTAAAGGGAACACATGGCCTGTTGGGTCCTGCTTACAGTACATCCTAGTCACACACTTACTGAGTTCCTCATTTAGATATTATGTGAATTCATTTAGAGCCCTTCATGTATGGTCTGTAGTAGTGTACATTTACTGGATGTACCTTTAAAAGACCTGAAAGTAGTCTCTATATTCCAACCCCCTATGACTCAGTATAAGCAATGTTTTATGCCCCACCTCAGAACACTGAGTCAGCATTGTTGTGACATTTCCCACATAACCCAGCAAAAATGGTCCTTTCTTAGCCACAGTGTTGGTTAATACACACTGACCACAGGGTCTTATCTTTTTAGTGGTATTGAGACAAACCTTCTCTTACTGGGATTTTAGTCATACCATTGAGCTTGCTATTTTGGATGTCATGAGCTAGACTCAGGACAGTTCATTTCAGGGGAATTTCTCTGTCTCTTAGGGAATAAGAAATTGCTTGATACCAATTTTGGTGCTAGCCAGTGGGGCACCACTGTAATAACATGTAAAATGTGGACGGGGCTTTGGGATTTGGAAATAGGCAGAAGCCAGTATTTTTGAAACATTAGGTAATGTTACATAATGTTGACAGAATTATAAACTTTAGTGGCAGATCTGGAGAAGGTTCTTAAGGAAGAAGCTAGGAGTCTTATCTGTAATGGATTTAGATGATGAGATTTGGGACTTAAAGTTGATAATGTCCAGGTGACATATTTTGGACCCAAGTTTGATGCTGGAATTCGGGGGAATACATTTTGTACTAGGGAAGGACACGGGCTGTATATCCATTCCAGGACAAGTGCTTTAGGGGTAGAGTAGAGAGCTGTTTGCTTTTTGAGCTAATTGTTCCTGTGTTTGTGGTATTGGGAGTTGAACCCAGGACCTCTTGCATGCTAGGAAATAGCTCTTCCCCTGAGCTATGTCCTTTCCCCTTTTTGTACTTTCTGTTTTTGAGAAAGGATTGAAGTAAGTCGCCTAGGCAGGCCTTGAACTTGAGATCTTCCTGCCTCAGCCTCCCAGGCAGCTGAGTTAGTAACTGTGTTGCCAAGCCTGGCTAAAGGAAGGACTAGCATGAATTGACTATGTCCCCATAAAGATATGTTGAAGTACTAATTCTCTGTCCCAGATCTGACCGTTTGAAAACAATGCCACAGTAGACATCATTAGTTAAGAGTAAGTCCCTGCTGCAGTAGAGTGAATCATTAATCAATGACTAGTATTCTTATCAAACACTGAGAAATGGAGAAGAGACAGAGGTAGACACACAAAGTAAAAAGACCACCGTGTGTAGACTGATAGAGAGACAGGAGTCACGTGCCCACAAGTCAAAGTGCACCAAAGAGTGCCAGGAATCAGAAGCGGGGAGCCTCGGGATTCAGAAGCCATGTGACTCTGTCTACATCTTTGGACTTTTAACCTTTAGTACTATCGTGTAATAAACTTATGCTTCTTTAATCCAGCTAATTTGTGCTACTCCATTATAGCCAATTAGGGAATGGACACAGAATCATTACCTCTAATTTGAATTTTTAATGATTTGCACAAAATATGTGATTAATCTTACATTAAATGGGAGTGCTGATCAGTGATAAAGTGCTTGCCTAGCATGGGTGAGGTCTCATTTTCAATCACCAGCCTGGTCCCCACATAATTTTCATTTAGATTCGCACTGTCCTGTTTTTCTTATTTCTATGCATTCATTATTGCTATAGAGAAATAGGACAGATGCATCTTTATTTATATATGGGGTGGAATTTTCCATTTGTTTTTGTAGCTACCCATAAATATCTTCACCTAGGTAATGCATATTGGCTGAACCCCATATGGCTGTTTGAAAGTTTAGATTTTTTTTTTATAGATGACTGAAGTGCAAGTCTTAATAACTGGTTATTGTAGGAAATGCTGAGAGGTAAAGGAGTTCCTTGACTCTTTTAGGTGCCAAATGAAAAGCTGTGAACTCCTTTATAGTTGTCACTCTATTCGTAAATTTAGTTTGTACTGATTTTTGCACCTGAGATACCAATATTTATTGCCAGTGCTTTCCTTTTTGGGGGAGACCTGTGTGCCCTGAGAATGACGGCGCCTCTTGTTGGGGGCTGATGATGCTGGATGTCTTTGACAGGTTTATGTTTTCAGCCAGCAGAGGAGCCTGCATGCACATGGAGTATTTCACATTCACAGACCCTTTGGGGAAGGAAGGAAGGAAGGAAGGGAGGGAGGGAGGGAGGGAGGGAGGGAGGAAGGAAGGAAGGAAGGAAGGAAGGAAGGAAGGAAGGAAGGAAGGAAGGAAGGAAAGAAGAAAGGAGGATGGATAGATGGGAAGAAGGAAGGAAGGAAAGAAGAATGGATGGATGGAAGGAAAGAAGGAAGGAAGGGAGGGAGGAAGGAAGGAAGGAAGGAAAGAAGGAAGAAGGATGGAAGGGAGGAAGGGAGAAAGGAAGGAAGGAAAGAAGGAAGAAGGATGGAAGGAAAGAAGGGAGGAAGGGAGGGAAGAAGGAAGGAAAGAAAGAAGGAAAAAGGAAGGAAGGGAGGAAGGGAGGGAGGAAGGGAAGGAGGGAGGGAGGAAGGGAAGGAGGGAGGGAGGGAGGGAGGGAGGAAGGGAAGGAGGGAGGGAGGGAAGCCATTGTCAGGTGGTTGTGTGGGCTTGTTCTGACTCATTCCTGCACTCGTATCCCATCTTCGTAAGTCACAGACAGAGGAACTGTGACATGGCTTGGTCAGAAGAAGGAATTTTGCTGAAATGTGGGTTATTTGTATAGAATTTTTCCAATACAAAATCTGCTCTTCGCAGCTGGCACTATCATTATGGAAAATTTATTTGGAAGAAAAGAGAACTAGGGCTGGGAGTTAGCTCAGTGGTAGAGCATATGCCTGGCCTGTGTGAAGCCTAACGCAAAGCGCGTCCCCCGCTACCTGCTTTTTTTTTTTTTTTTTTTTTAGCAGACCGTGTGTGTGGCTCAGCATTTTGAAACTGGGGTTTGATTCGCCTGTTGCCTTGGGTCTGTGTTGAGGTAGAACAACACGGTGGAAGGACATAGTGGAGCAATACTGCTCACCCAAGGGTGCAAAGTGAAAGATTAGAAGAGGAGTAAAGGCCCAGGGTCCCACAAACCCGGGCTATTCCCTTTGAGACCTTCCATCAGCCCACACTCGCTTTTAAAAATTAAAAAAAGAAATTGAGAAAAAAAAAATTTGCAACATTCAGTTCAGGCTGGCCTTGAACTTACGATGTTCCTGTGTCACTCTCCTCAGTGCTGGGATGAGATGGAACTACTACGTAGCTGGGCTAGGCCTCACTTCTTACAAAAAAATCCCACAATCTCCCAGCAGCAACACGGGCTGGAGATGAACCCTTCTACACACGAGCTTTTGGGAGAGTCTCAAAGCCTAAGCTATATCATTAGGAGGGATGGTTTCTTCTCAAATCCTCTCTTGGCAAAGATATCATTCCCGGAGTGTTGTTGGAATAGATATAATCCATAATGAGTCTGAAAGCAATTTACAAGGTAAAAACTGATGAGCAAATGCTAAGTATAGAAATCCTCTTTTTTTTTTTGAACATTTTGCCTTCCAACAGGCTGTCTCCAAGCTTACTTCTACTCTACATTGCACATGTCACAAAAATGTCTGCCCCCGGGAGTGTGTGAAAGGCTGAGTTATGACTTGGTTTCTTCGCCTGGAGGGGTTGTGTCAACACCAGTTGTCAGCCCCGTTCCCAGTTACTAATTCACTGGAACTCGTAGGGAGGGACTGGGACCCCAAGTTCAATTCTTTCATTTATTTATTCGTTTCTTTTTGAAAATAGATTCTTCTCTCATACGATATCTCCCAACCACACTTTCCTCTTCATTCTATCCAGTTTCCAGGTGGAGTTGTCCCTGTGGCTGCCTGGGGTCCTCACTTCGAACGCCACTACTTAGCGAACAGCAGTCATGGCCGACCCCTGCTGCTCAGTGTTTGAAGGAAGAGACTTCTGTCCTCACTTGAGCCTCTTTGTCCCCTTGGCAATGTGGCTATGGTACATGGAGCAGATGCTGACTGGTGTCACATGGAGTCCGGGCTCACCTTCTGACTCCTTGACATGTGCTTCTTTCTGCTCTTGGAATCTTTGGTTGTATTGGTCGTGACTATAAATGTTCCATATCGCATCTTGTAGCTGAGAGAAGTTCTATTGCTAAAAAGAAGTTTGCTTTCTCCCCTATCTATCTTAAAATCTCACATCTCAATGAGCTGGAAAGCTGGGCTGTTGGGTTGTTATGACTATTCAGAGAACTGTGAAGTGGAGAGATAAGTTTGCTCTTTATTTCTAAATGTGTTTTCAGTGGTCGAAGTTCTATTAATAATGAAAGTCCGGTGTGAGAGCAAATCTGTTTTGAGACATGGAGTTAATGTTATCCAGGCTCCTTCTCTAGAATGTTCCTCGGAGCCTCGATTGGTGCTTTGGAAAACACTGGCAGGATGCTGTGGAAAGTAGGGCTGCTATGGAAGGAATATCTGTCTGGTCCTAAGTCTTCACCTTTTCCCATGAGGAATTAGAGGCTGGAAGACAAAGTGGCTGGTGAAAGCAATAGGGCCCATCTCCTGACGGCAGCCTTCCCACAGTGCCCTCATAGGGTCAAAATACTATAGTGGGATTACATAAGGGGACAAAGCCAAGGCAGAGAGATGCATGCCTTCTTAGGACCTTGGGTGTGCCTGCTTCACCTCTTGGAGTCCTCCTCTTCAGGTCACCACAAGTTGTACCTGACAACCTGCTCAACTGCCACCTCATTAATGAGGATTTCCCAGTCAACCCTTTCCAAAATGGCTCTCTTTCTGACCTATTTCCTCACCTTTCTTTATTGACAGCTGTTACACGTGTCACTGATGTAAGAGACTCTGTCGTCGTGAGACTTGGTATGTTCCTAGTGCTTCATAGGTGCTCAGCTTACATATATCAGGTGGGTAATGGATGCTATGGAAAATATAGGACAGGAGATTGGTAATGGTAGCAGTCGGTGTTCTCCAGAGAAATATAATCAATAAGAGACAAACGCAGACACATATAAATAATATTAAATATGTTAAAATGGTAGAAGCCAGCCGGGCGGTGGTGGCGCACGCCTTTAATCCCAGCACTCGGGAGGCAGAGCCAGGCGGATCTCTGTGAGTTCGAGGCCAGCCTGGGCTACCAAGTGAGCTCCAGGAAAGGCGCAAAGCTACGCAGAGAAACCCTGTCTCGAAAAACCAAAAAAAAAAAAAAAAAAAAAAAAAAAAAAAAAAAAAATGGTAGAAGCCAGTATCTTTTATGAATGGTTCTAACAGCATCCTGATAATCTAAAATTGTATTAATTCATAGAAAAAAATTCATTTGTGTTTTTGAGTTTAAAAGCATAATATCATCTAATTGGGCATGGTGGTACACACCCTTAATCCTACCACTCAGGAAGTGGAGGCTGGTGGATCTATGTGAGTTTGAGGGAAGTCTATTCTATATAGCAAGACCCAGGTCATCCAGGGACTCCACCTCAAAAAGGGGGACATAATATCTACTATGATCTAGAAATTGTTTAAATTTAATGACATTTTATTTTCATATATCCTAACTATGTTAGAGAGTATTCTTCTAATCTTTAGGATGTTTGCATTCAAATAATGTTAAGAATTTGTCCAAAGGCCCCTTTGAGAAGGGATTCTTGCACTGGGTTTGACTGTAATTGAGATAATTGCCTTGGAGAATACTGGGTATTTAAATATTTTCTGCTCTTTGACTCTCAAGGGAGTGCCTCTAATTGGCAGACTGACCTATAGCCATATAGCCTTACCTAAGATAAGGATGACATCATCACAGATTTATTCTATACTGTTGGGACTGCTTGCTTTTATGGCTCATTATTCAGAGAACTTTGGAGTTGAGATGTAAGTTTGCTTTGAGTTTACCATCTCTAAATGGCTTTAAATGACCTCATTCTACTAATAATAGGAACCAGGACACAGAGTTAAAGTTATCCAGGCTTCTTACTGGACTGTTTCTTGATTAGTACTTGGGAACCTGCTGGGAGGAGGCTGTAGAATGACTCTGGAAGGTAGTGATGGTGACCATGATGTTGAGCTGTCAATGGACGGTGATCTTTTAAAGAGGGTCTTGGAGTTGACTAATTTGCATAAAGTCTATCTTCCCTTCCTGCTGAGAATCCTAGGATTTCCTTTCCTTTCCCTTAGTCATGGGGCTCTCTGTCTGACCATGATAGAGTGAGGAATAGAAGTAAGTCTGTGTGTGTGTGTGTGATAGAAGTGTGTGTGTATGTGTGTGTGTGTGTGATAGAAGTGAGTGTGTGTGTATGTGTGTGTGTGCATTCCTGCGCGTGTGCACGTGTACATGTGTGTGCATGTGTGCTCTTCAGTGTTAAAGAAAGCCAGAAGACAAAGGTGAAGTATTAAAGAACTGATGTGTTAATAGTTGGTGTCTGTACTTCCTATATTCAGAAGTAACCTCTTTTATAGTGAGAAATTAAATTGTTTCTGTGAATATTTTCATACTTATTAGTAATAGCCAACCTGCTTTCCAAGTAATTTCACTTTGAGAGAAAATGGAGATATCGATGCTCATCAGAGAGTGTGTAAGCATGCACAGAAATCTGGCTCTCGGTGGGGGAAAGAACTGTGGAAGGGTGCCCCCCTCCCCGTAATCCGCCACCAATTCTGCCCTTGCCCAAGGTGGGCCCAGATGACGACGGACTCTTTTGAAGATGCATTTTGATGCCTCCTCTTCCAACCTGTGATAAATAATACTGTCCCAACTTACATCAATCAAGCTCTTGCTTAAAGAGTCAGTGCCAAAGACAAGCAGAACTTGGATTACACTGATGAAGAGCTAAGCCACAATGGGGAAAGTATTTTCTACAGGTTACGCTGAAGTCAATTGCTTCCCACGTACTTCTTCACTTAGAGTGGGTTCCTGAGTTCAATAGTCTACTATGATCTTGATCATGTAGATGTCCCAAACCCCACCACTAACAGCATTCTGTTCCTCACTGCTGCCTGCACGCGATTCCCAGATGTAGCCCCGTGGGAGAAAGTGGAAGCTTCCACTTCTTCTCCCGGCTGATGTCCATCCATCTACTGTCTCTCCTCCTCCAGTCCTCAGACTCTTCTTGGCACCCCTCTTTGGCATCCCATCATTCCAAGCCCCACGGTTGTCTCGCAGTTCTTCAGCACCCATAAAGGATGCGTCTTACCTCTCTAGGGCCTCCCTTTCCCTCTCTACCTCAGCTTTGCTCTCTACCCTAGTGACCTTTCCTCATGGTCAAGCAGAATTCTTCTCATGATGTGAAGGAGCCAGTCACCTGGCTGGATCTTTAGCTACCTCTCATTCCTGTTCCTTTCGTCAACTCCTTCTACTGTCTACCTTCAGCTGCTCTGGATGCCTGTGGTCTCCTTCTAACCAGGCATCCCTCTCTTTTCTTCACTTACCCTTTTGCCCCTAAACAATCACGTCATTGTCCTTGCTGGTCCATGTTTTGGTTATAGCTCTATGGAAAAAAAAAGCTGACTCCAGGAAAATCCGTCTTCGGTTTTCTTCACTTATTTTCACTGGTGAACACCCATACCGAAGTAGGATGATTGCATGATGAGGTCACTGTCGTCAGCCTCAAGTAGGATTTAGCACAAGGCAGTCAGTCATGAGAGGTTTCTCCACTTAGCCAGTCCATCACACCTTCAGGAGCCCCTCCCTTCCATTCCTTCATCCTCAGAGACTAGGGAAGCTGCCAAATGCCATCTCCCTCATACTTCCAGCAGCATGTAAATGATTCTAGATCTGCCTGTGGCTGTTTGAATGAGAATGTCTCCCACAGGCTCCTACTCTGTCCCCAGTGGGTGGTGCTGTTTGGGGAGGTAATGGAACCTTTAGGACATTAAACCTTGATGGAGGAAGTACATTACTGTCTTTGAGAGTTTAGAGCCTTGTCTCACTTTCAGTCCACACTCTTTGCTTTCTGTGTATGGTTGAAGATGTGATTGGCCAGCGTCTTGCTTCAGCTACCTGCCCCCACGTCTTTTCCCATCATTACGGCCTATCCCTCTGGAACAGTTAGTCCTATCCCTCTGGAACAGTTAGTCCCAACTTCTCCTTCTATAAGTCGTCCTTGGTGCCATTTCACAAAAACAGAAGAGTAATGCATAAACCGCCTCACCCTGCCTCTCTGCTCCCGGGTACTGCAGAGTCCTCTTTCTTGGGCCAGTGCCCCTTAGGTCATGGCCTTCCTGCTCCTCTCATCTTGTGAGGACACTTACATGGAACTTTTCCTATTATGTTTTTATGAAATGGTCTTATTTAAAAACAAAATATTAACACTTTCTCTCTTCTTTTTTTGTTTTTTTGAGACAGGGTCTCACCATGCAATTGTGGTTGTCCTAGAACTCACTATGTAGACCTGGCTGGCCTTGAACTCACAGAGTGCTAGGATTAAAGGCCGTTGTGCCCAGCTTATTCACTTTTCCATTCCAGGAATCCCTTTTTTTTAACTAACAGCCCACTTCACTGAAGGTTTTCCTCCTCTACCTTGCATCACAGACCATCTTCTTGAACAAGCTGTCAGGACTGACTGCCTCAATATTGACTTCCCAGAATTAAAAAATAAATGGCTTCTGTGCTTGCAAATCTAATGATAATATTTCAGCAGTGCATGACTTGACTTTCCAATATTAATATTTTATTTTATGTGCATGAATGTTTTGCCTGCATGCATATGTATGGACCATGTGAATGCCTATTGGACCTCCTGGAACTGGGGTTACAGATGGTTGTGAACCATCATGTGAGTGCTGGGAATTGAACCCACATCTTCTCCAAGAGCAACAAGTGCTCTTAGCTTCTGACTCATCTCTCCAACCCCTCCAATATTAATATTAATTGACATAATTATTGATTACTCTTTTCTATATCTCACTTTTGCCCCTTGACTGTTAACCTCACAAACACACTTGGTTTTCTTCTGGCTTCTCCTGGAGTCACTGTACAAAGTTGTTCCCCCCCACCCTGGCCCCCACCAAATAATTAGCCTTATTTATGGTCCCTCAAAACTCTATTATTGGCTCACTTCTCATCTCACTTTACACATATTTTGAGGCAGTTTCATCTCTGTCCCTGGCGTCTCTTGATGCCCCATTTGAATGTTGAGGAGAGGTGTCTTGGGTGGTTGTGGTTTTCAGGCTTTCAGACTCATTTGTGCCCAAAGCTAATGCCTCTGCCGGGAAATGACAGGACAGCCAACTACTCAGAACCGAGTTAGACCTTTATTCTTTTTATAAAGTATTTATTCTTGCACAGTTTCATTATGAAGCACATATTTACATAGACATGTTACATTGGTCTACAGTTTCCTGTTATTCTCTTATCTTTTCTCCTGCCACAAGATGCCTTCTCATATCATGAAAGTTCCCCTTCTTTCTTGTAGAGACTTTTATTTTTAGAAGGACGGTCCAAGAGTCCAGAGTCCAGGATTTGTGGGAAACACCCTTTCTGGCTCCGCCCCCACCACCAAAGCTGGTCTTTTTCTTTTTCTTTATTCTATGTGTCTTTTACATCATATGTATCTTGATCCCATTCATTTCCCCATGCTGTGGGATGTTCTATATGCCCTGTGGGAGCCCGTTCTTGGGTTCCTCGTGGCTTTACCCAGCAGGTCCACATAGAGGATGATTAGGACCACGGGCCTGAGTGCAGGTGTCTGAGATGGTCTGCACTTGGCTGTGCTGTGGGATGGTCTGTATGTCAAGTTGCTCTGATTGGTCAATAAATAAAACACTGATTGGCTCGTGGCTAGGCAGGAAGTATAGGAGGGACTAACAGAGAGGAGAAATAAAAGAACAGGAAGGCAGAAGGAGTTACTGCCAGCTGCTGCCAGGACAAGCAGCATGTGAAGATGCCAGTAAGCCACTAGCTGCGTGGCAAGGTATAGATTTATGGAAATGGATTAATTTAAGATATAAGAACAGTTAGCAAGAAGGCTGCCACAGCCATACAGTTTATATGCAATATAAGTCTCTGTGTTTACTTGGTTGGGTCTGAGCGGCTGTGGACTGGCGGGTGACAAAGATTTGTCCTGATTGTGGGCAAGGCAGGAAAACTCTAGCTACATCCCCATCCTGCTTCTTTAATGCTCACATGTAGGTGCTCCTCCAGCTCTACCTTTAGTATCTGGGCAACTGTCATGATTCACTTACAAACCTCTATCCTTCTGGCCTCTCTCATGCAGATGGCTTATCCCAAGAGAACTGCTTTTAGCATCAGACCACATGAGAAACCCGATATATGTTAATTAGCCAGCTCTCTGGCTCTCATCAGACCTTCTGATTTAATGGGGCAGGTTTGACGCTTACAAATCCATGACTTCAACAAACACCGGTGTTCCTGATGGCTTGGTCATAGTTTGATGCAGGCAACCTTTCTTCTAACCTTTTTGCAAGGTATTTCCCACAGTAGGCATTTGCTGGCTGGGAATGCAGAAAGTCAAAGATCACGTAGGCAGGATGCAGTGCTGTAAGGACGTGGAGCCTCTCCTCTCTCCCCTATGTCTACCCGGCTGGACCCTGCTACTCTCAATTCTCTTCTCTCAGTTCCTTCAAGCTGTTTCACTGTCTTGATTCTTCTTCCTCTGCTGGCAACTAGGTTGATGAATCTTTGAGTAGGGTTGACATCTGCACTGTTGAGTATCTTTAAATGACCACTTATTTCCCCAGATGCTAATAAATGGAGTGTGAGTTCTTGAAATCAGCTCAATCCATCTCCGAACACTTTCAGCCTGGTTCAACAGGATCCTGTGCTATTTGCGACACCTACAGGAAAAAGTCGGAAAGGCCAGCACTTTGGTGATTTTATTTTAAGAATGTGTTACCACTTGTTACCACTGGGAAAATAGTTACCATTTAACGATGCTCATTGTCTTAGACAACAACCTTAAGCTACACAGACTCAACCTTTTGTAAAAGTTCAGGAACTCTGAGCTCAGACACAGCGGGAGAGCAGCTTTGATGAGGGCCTGGCTCTTCCTGTGGGGCCTGTGGCCCAGGGAGCCCCAAGTGACAGCCCTTCCTGTCCCTTCCTCAGCTGCACAGGCACTGCCTTTTGTGGATGCTGTCAACAAAGGAGGCTTCTTCTGAGATGCCTTGTTACTGTAGCATCTCCCAGTACACAGTTCTGAGCAAATTTTCATCCTACCTCCAACCTGATTGAATGGTCTTTCTGTTCATGCAAAAGACCCCTTCCACGACATAGACAATGAAGACCAGAATAAGAATCCCATGCACGTTATTCTTACTATTGCCCTTTCTGTTTTGATATGACTTTTTTGTTTAAAAAAAAATCTCTTCAACGAATGATGTTCTAGACTCCATTTTATCCAATTAAAACTCATGCATCGGCTTTCCTTCCTTGTCTGTTCTGGCTAAGACTAGTTACCTGTTAAAGCCTTATGAACGGAGCTCACGGCTTTGCACCTTCCCTTTCTGGCAAGGTAAATAAGACACCGATGTTTCAAACTTGGCTACAGTGATCGGCCACCCCCTCCCCCACCACAATGTCACATACCAGGGTTGTATTACCAAGGTTCCCACAGAATTCTAGCCACGCTAGAGGAAAGTGCAGGCATATCGCTTTATAGTAGAGGCAATACTCCTTCTACTAAGAAGCAGGGCAGAGCTGTAGAACTAAATGTGGTCGATGAAAAAGCGCTGTGCAAAGTACAGTGTTCATGTGCCTGGCTGGGGCAGTGTTTATAACCAGCAATTATAGAAGCGGCTGTCTCACATGCATTCCTAGTGCACCTGGCTGGGCTAGGATATGTAACAGATAATTATGCAAGCACTGCTTGTTGCCCTTCAATTAGTAGAGTCGCTCCATCATCAAATCATGGGTACAGAAATCAAATCAAATCAATGGGTACCCAAAGGAATACAATGTGAGTGTCATGTCGTGAAAACAGGAGAGACTCCAAGGAGTGGTCAGAGAAGAGGAGGGATGGAGAGGCAAGTAGGGTCCCAGCATCTTCCCTTCGGCACATGGGGGTGGAAAAAGCTGGTGTCTTCACAGTGCAAGAACGAAAGAAGACGGTGATGACTTGACAGTGCTTGATGGACAGAAGAACTCTAAGCAACAAAGCGCCTGCTCGGGAGCTGTGAGAAAAGTTAACTAAATCTCTCACAACCGCAAATCAGTCGATAGTGTTAAAACTTGACATATCAGGGAAAGCTTGGGTGTGTTTTTCTAGAGACTGTCTCCTAGGTGACATCCACTGAGAGGAAGTGGGGCTGAAGAGGGAGGGGTGGGAAGATCTGTCTTCTGTGTGCTTTTCAAGCTCTTTCCAGTGTTATGGCGAAACATTTAAAAACACATAAAAAGAAGAGTTAGTGCCTTTTTAAAGAGTATATACTCACAGTTAATAAAGAAACGGTCCCCTGTACAACTTTCCACTCAGGAACCAAGCAAGCCCAGTGTCTCCAGATTTGGAGAAGCTGGTAAGTTTGTCAAGGTAACTAGAAAGAGAATGGACTCTCCCTGCTGTGTCCTACAGTGGTCGGTGAAGCCCAGCAGGGCTTAGCTTCCGTGCTCTGAAAGCTAGAGCAGAGAAGCTGTACACAGAGGGAGAATGGAGTGTCAACTGGCAAGAAGAGGGCTTGATCATGGGTGTCTAGGACTGTGGCCTCTACCTGGCCACAACAGCCTTTCTGTTCACAGGACAGACTGTGGAGCTAACACCTGCCTTAAGCCTCCCTGCTACAACCTCCCCCCCCCCCCAGTGCTTTCCCTATTCTGTAGTTAGGAGGGATCAAATCAGAGTTCCCACATTTCAGATTAGTGAAACCTCTGCCTCTCCATGGGCCAGTGGAGGAAAGCGTTGTCGGCCAGGTATGACATCATTGCTCTCTGGTCTACAATGTCTGGGATAATCAGTTTCTGATTTTGTTAGTGACCAGAAAAAGCTTTACATTCATGGTATGCCACTAGGTTTCCGCTTCCGCCTCATGCCCGGGTTTTTTTCCCAAGGTCACACTTCTCTTCCTGGCACATTGTAAGGGTCTGAAAGGTTCACATACTCCTCTTTTCTTCTGTGACACATACTTATTAATTCCCTGCTCCCAAGTTGGCTGCGTCTCCACCCTATGATGCCACTACTTCGTTATACAGAGTCTCCTTTTCCGAGACCTCAAATACAATTTAATCTCTTAGGTCAAAGTTCAGTGGCCCCATTTCCTTTATTGCATTTGATAATGGCTGATGGACATTTCTGATGACACAGCTCAGGACCTGCTCACGAGACACCTCTTTCAACTTGTTGTTGGCAGCTGGATCCAAGTCTGTCACGGCTCTAAGAGATGGTGGGACCGGGGAAAATGGAGCCGATAAGTGTGGCAGGCTAAAGTCTCATGCAATAGCCAATTTTATTCAGAGCGTCAGACAATTGATAGTCTGAGGGTTAAGGAGAATTGCACATGTAAAGGACACAAGGACAAACAGCAAGTGGCAGACAAGCCCAGGGTGGCAGAAACATGTTTTTTCTATAGAGTCATGAAAACAAATAGCCAACTTTAATGAATAAACTAAAAGCAAACTCACTCCTAATCACTACACCTGGAGGAGCAGAAAAACACAGTCCAAGAACAATTCCATGCTTTGAAGAAACTGAGGTCACAAGACTATTGTCTTGTTTTCTTGAAGTTTTCTCATAAGCACTCAGAATTCTCTTCACATGACTCCATCCTTGGACTGTGTTCTGACACAGGTCCAAGCTCCTCCCTCTTCATGTAGGGCAGCTCACAGACACAAGCATCCGCCAGCCGACACTGAATTTTACATACTGGTCTAATGCCCACATGTATTCCCTGCTATGGGAGTGGTCCTCATATTGGCTCTCAAATGGAGAAGGGAATGATGATCATGAACGGAACAAAAATAAGTGACAGTGTCACCTATGGTTTTCATTCTGTGCAAGGACAGAGTGGGGGCTGTGGCCTCCAACAACACTCGAAGACTTTTGAGACTTGGGTTAGGGTAAGTTAGCCTCCCGGCCTCCATAATTCTATTTCTCCTTCTGTGTCAGCCTGCTTATGGAAGAGGAACTCAAGTGCAATCCTTCAACAATAGTGTCCTGTGAACCCAATTGGACTTCCAGTGTTTCTCACCTTCCTGCGGCCTTTCTCCAAAGGCCAAAAGAAATTGAGCAAGGGCTACAAAATTTGTATGTGATTTGATTCTCATTACCATAAATGTCTATTGTTCTGACATCAATGGTTTACAGCCTTCATAACCTGTTATTTCATTCTGGTTTTCCAAATAATCCTTTGGCTATAAAGCTATAAAGAAGGGCTTAGAGACATGTCTACCAACACAGGGTACCAAGAAGTGGAAATTTGGGCATTTGGTTGAATTTCATGTAAATTCTAATATGATGAATGTCCAATTTACTGTTATTATGGAAGCAGAGAATGTCCCTGTGCATTAAATAAAAGCAATAGATGTCCATTTCAGTCTGGGTTGCGATTAAATTGAGCAGAAATGATGCTTTGGGTAGCAAAGAGAGTTAGTTTGTGTGTGTGTGTGTGTGTGTGTGTGTGTGTGTGTGTGTGTGTGTGTGTGTGTGTGCGTGTGTGTGTGTGTGTGTGTGTGTGTGTGTGTGTGTGTGTGTCTGCCTATGGAGGCCAGAAGAGGGCATTGAATCCTCTGGAGTGAGAAATACACAGCTGTGAGCTGCTGGCCATAGGTGCTGGAAACTGACACCCCACCCACTCTTCTGCAAAAGAATCCTGGAGTCATCTCTCCTTCCCTAAATTGGGTAATTTCTGTTTACTGTACATTATAAAATTGAAGGGTGTCCTTCTAAGTGTCTTGATAAAAAAAGAAGCTAATTGCAAGACCTGGACTCATATCTGTTTTGTATCAAGTACTCAATGAATTCCTAGGAAATGGTCTGAACTTAGTGAGGCTGTCTTCAGTATAGCCTGGATTTTCAGTTTCATGCAGAATATCTATGCTTAAGCCCTCTAAATTGCCCATTTTTTGTCATGACTGACCACAGTTCCACACCTCAAAGCTTGTGCTGTGCCGTCTCTGATTTAAAAAATTAGGCATCTCAGAAGACGTGCATGTCTGGGCCATGGCCCTCTGTAAAAACCACCACAAATTGCAGCCAACACTGAGATTCAGCAGTGACCTAGGTAGTTTGGGGTTCTTCCCGTGAATGCCATGACCCATTCAGCTCTCATAAAGCTAGCATGAAGACCACTCTCGGGCTAGTTCACTATGAGAAGAGTAGGACACACAGTGCACAGAGATTGGAAGATGACCAGGCTGTGGGGAGTCTTCTGTCTTGACTGCCGGTCTCCATGGCCTGCATCTCCTGCAGAAGCTGCCCCATCAGGGCACGCTCACCTTTGGTTCTACCAGAATCACCTCACAGCATCCCATTCTGTCTTCCGTCAGGGAAGGGGAGGTAGTAAGTGGATTCCATTTCCTGAGTTCTCTTGCTTTTCTTCCTTCATGGGCTTCCCTACCCCTTCCCCCATCTGCCTCCTTCTGGAGAGATTTTAAACTTCAGATTCATTTGTCTTAGTAGTTCAAGAACAGTCCAAGTCTTCTGCTTCTTATAATAGAGTAGGTTCACTATCCTTGGGTTTGTAGTTCACATTTTTTTGGTTAACAAATTATTTAGAAGTGTTTCTATGTTTCTGAAATTATAGACCTCAGTTTTGTTTCTTATTTCTAACCTAATTCCATTGTGGTCTTAATATATAATCTACCATGATGAGACAATTTTTTTTTTTGAAAAATTTGGAGGCTTGTCCAGTGGATAATAGATAAATCCACTTTCTGCAAATGTTTTATATATACACTTGAAAAGAACACACTTTTTCTTTATTGTGATTATTAGAGATCCACACTTCTATTAACCATACTTACACTTTTCTTACATATATTCCTCTTTCCATTTTTACCTTCTTTCAGAATTAGTCAAGGCCACCATTTCTCTCACTCCCCCTTTTCCATTTTGCTATTGTTTTTCTATCTCACTCTTTTTTCCCCCATCTCTCCTAGGTCAGAAGTCCCAAACTACGTTCCCATGCTTCCAGCTGCCACCTAAGTAATCATCAGTCTGCTCAACTATTAAGCTTGAGTAACAGAGCGCCTCACCCTTTCCTCAGGTAACTCAGAGACCTCAGGATGCTTCCCTCAGGTCACTTCTTGTCCAGCTTAAATTGTGCCCTTGGCCAGTGTCACAGGCTTTTCTGCAAACACCACAGCTAAGGGTTGTTTTGAACAGTCGCGCACTTCAGATCAGTCCTTGCTCACTGGGCTTGCTCAGTCCGTGTCTTCTCAGAATGTTGCACCTTCCTGAGGATGTTTCTTTCTTCCTGAACACACTCTAAGGAAATCCTTCACAGAGATCTGCTTGTGGTGAGTGCTTCCCTTCATTTGTCCAAAGCTCCCCCTCCTCCCGCAAAACCTTGAAAGGGGGGTGTCTTTTGGATTCAATTCCAGTTTGACTTTCCCCTTCTGATTTCTCTTCCCCTGAGACATCTTTGCTCTGTGATCATCTTTTGTAAGGAAACTTGCCGTTTTCTTTCTGGCTGTTTTTATATTCTGGTGTGTGTGTGTGTGTGTGTGTGTGTGTGTGTGTGTGTTCTTCAGTTTCACTATAAGATTTGTAATTTGGATTGACTTGATTTTATTGAACTGGGCATTTATTGAGATTCTTAAATCTGAGAACAGATGTCTTTATCATTACAGAAGCTACCACCCTTTATCTTTAAATCTTGTATCTTTTCCATTCTCTGTATATTCTTTTTTTCTTAACTTTGATCAGATGTTTGTGAAAATAATGGTTAAACTCTGTTCTTTGCCACTCATTTCTCTCTGTGAATGTCTAATCATCTTTTTTTTTTTTAAAGATTTATTTATTTATTATGTATACAGCATATGTGACTGCCGACCAGAAGAGGGCACCAGATCTCATTACAGATGGTTGTGAGCCACCATGTGGTTGCTGGGAATTGAACTCAGGACCTCTGGAAAGAGCAGTCAGTGCTCTTAACCTCTGAGCCATCTCTCCAGCCCCCTAATCATCTTTTTAACCTAACATTTATTTAGTTTATACACTCAATCATTTCATTTATTTCTAATTGCTTTAGAAACTTGGTTCTTAACATTTTGGTCATCAATAGTCTTGTATTCTTTGTCGCATTTATATTTTCTGTTGTTTACTTAAATTTATGGACCATTTTATATTTTGTTGACTCCAATGTACCAGATATTATAAGAAGTGTCTTTTGCTAATGTGTCATTAAAACAGGGGCTGAAGAAATCACTCATCAATTAAAAGCACATATTGCTCTTGCAGAGGACCAGAGTTCAGTTCCCAGCACTCACAATGGGCTGCTTACAACCACCTGTAACTCCCACTTGGGGGCCAAATGGTGCATCTGGCCTCTATGGGTACCTACACTCATCTACACACACACACACACACACACACACGCACACACACACACACACACACACGCACGCACACACACGCACGCACGCACGCACGCACGCACACATGCATGCACGCATACACGCACTCGCGCACTTAAAAATTAAAAATAAAATTAATCTTTAAAAGGAGAAGAATTAAAAGAATCTGTCAGATTTTTTTAAAACAGTCTTCCATTATGGACTCATATTTTTCTTCTTGATATAATACATTGATTTTAGAATATAATCAAAAGTTTGGCATTATTTCTTGAGATTTCTTCATAATCTAAATCAAGACTTAATCTTTTTTTCTTTATTAAGAAATTTTTATTCATTTTACATACCAACCACAGATACCCATCTCTTCCCTCCTCCCTAGCCTTTCATTCCTGAACCCACCCCTTTTCCCTCTTCCAAAGTAGTAAGGTCTCCCATGGGGAGTCAGTAAAGCCTGGTACATTGAGTTGAGGCAAGTCCAAGCCCCTCCCCTTGTATCAAGGCTGTGCAAGGTGTCCCACCATAAATAATTGGCTCCAAAAAACCAGCTCATGCACCAGAGATGGATCCCGACTCTATTGCCAGGGAGCCCCTTAAGCAGATCAAGCTACACAACTGTCCAGATTATGCAGAGGGCATAGTCCAGTCCCATGGAGGCTCTACAGTTGTTGGTCTAAAGTTCATGAGTTCCCACTAGCTTGGTTTGGTTGTCTCTGTATGTTTCCCCATCATGATCTTGATGCCCCTTGCTCATAGAAACCCCTTTTCCTCTCTTGGACTGGACTCCTGGAGCTCAGCCTGATGCTTGGCTGTGGATCTCTGCATCTGCTTCCATCAGTTGCTGGATGAGGGCTCTGTGATGACAGGGTATTCACCAATCTGATTACCAGGGTAAGCCAGCTCAGGCACCCTCTCCACTATTGCTAATAGTCAAGACTTAATCTTTAGGATCATTGTTGAGGAATAGTATTTTAAGGGGTGTTCCTTTGTTTATGTTGCATTTGTTTAATTCGGTGAAGCTGTGTTACTGTGCCTATCTAAAATACCTGGTGGTCTAATAAAGAACTGAATGGCCAATAGCAAGGCAGGAGAAAGGATAGGTGGGGCTGGCAGGCAGAAAGAATATATGGAAGGAGAAATCTGGAAGAGGAGAAAAGAAGGAAGGAGCCAGAGAAGGAAGAGGAATCAGGGGCCAGCCACCCAGCTACACAGCAAGCCACAGAGTAAGAAATAAAGAAAGGTATACAGGAATAGAAAAGGAAAAGCCCAGGGGCAAAAGACAAGTGGGCTAATTTAAGTAAAGCTGGTAGAACAAGCCAAGCTAAGGCTGGACATTTATAATTAAGAATAAGCCTCTGTGTATGATTTATTTTGGAGTTGGGTGGTGGGACCCCCAAAAGACCAAAGACCAACCAACAACAGATCATAGTGAGAGAAACTAGTGAGGTTGGGCTGCTATAAGAGAAGGCAGCAGGATGAGGGGGTTGGGCTTAAACTATAGAAATGCGTTTCCTTGCAGTTCCAGGAGCTGAAAGTCCCAGATAAGGCACCACTGGGGCTGGTGTCTGGTGGGGCTTCCTCTAGCCTTGGAGGTAGTTCCTTCTTGCTGTGTCATCACGTGATCTTTCCCGTGTACATGAAGAGAGCGTTAGTGTTTCTTTTTCTTCCTCTTAAAATGACACCAGCTCTATCACGTTAGGGCCCCACATGAATGATCTTATTTAATTTTGATTATCTCTTTAAAGGCACAGTCTCCAGGCCTGCATTGGGTTTCAAATTTTGGAAGGATACCATTCAGTCAATAGTCAAAGGCAACTCTTGTCGGGACACCATATAATAAAGTTCACTTGTGTGTGCTTTTCATAATTACAATACTTTTGTTCCGTCTATCTACAATACTATCTTTGTCTTGGCAAATAAGTTTACCAGGTATGGATGATGCAATGAATGATGCTTACATGCACTGACTGTTGGGAGGATGTGTGCTTTCCATGATGTGTGTAGAGGTGGCATATGCTCTTTCTTCTGGTCAATTTGCCAGCCTACAGTAGACATTTATGAAACAAGGATCTAGGCAGTTTGTGAATATAATGGAGTAAGCTAAGTGCCTCCTCGCAGTAGTAGAACCTGTTCTGGGCCCATCTCAAGACCCAATGCCTCTTGGTTGATCAGACACAGCCACCAGCTGGCTCTCTCTGGTGATGCCAGTGCCTTGGAGGATGGGCTGCATCCCCAACTGAGTCCTATTCCTGACTGGCTGCCCTAAGCTCCAAATTCCTTCATCATTTATCTTTTGCCACTTTGGCCCTTGGCATGTTTGATGCCCAGGATCATCCGTACGATTCACTGCTCCACAGCACTCCCCAGGCGAGGCTTTTCCACTCTATGTAAGTCCCAGGAAGTGCTTAGGGGCCCACTTTTAATTGAGAGAGTTTTCTCAGAAAGAGACAATGCATGTATGCTGAGTTATTTTTTTCTTCTCTCACCTCTAGCCTTCCTAGATTTCTTCTCCACATATCATACCAAGTTTGAGGGTATCTGTAGTTTATTCACATGAATACAACGCTACAAGGTCTGGTTCTTAGTATGTAAATGGGAGCTTCACAATTTAGTTCTTTTATTAAGCCAAATGTTTCTAGTAAGGATATATCTGAGAAGTGACACCATGGTGTTTTTGAACCCTAGAATAACTAAGAATGAGGAAGTATCTATTGTCATGTGTCTTGAGTCACAGCACTACCATCCTCCTAGACTGGTATATAAGGGGCTCCCCCAGCAGAAGGAGTCATCACATCTCCCTCTCCTCTCCTGAGTCTCTCTCCTCACTGCACCTGAGTCCTCTCTACTGACACCATGGGTTGCTGTGGCTGTGGTGGCTGTGGCTGTGGTGGCTGCGGCTGTGGTGGCTGTGGCTGTGGCTGTGGTGGCTGTGGCTGTGGCGGCTGTGGCTGTGGTGGCTGTGGCTGTGGTGGCTGTGGCTGTGGTGGCTGTGGCTGCGGTGGCTGTGGCTGCGGTGGCTGTGGCTGTGGCTGCTGTGGCTGTGGAGGCTGTGGCTGCTGTGGCTGCTGTGGCTGCTGCACCCCCGTGTGCTGCTGCTGCCGCCGCACCTGCTGCAGCTCCTGTGGCTGTGGCTGTGGGAAGGGCTGTTGTTGCCAGCAGAAGTGTGGCTGCTGCCAGCAGAAGTGTGGCTGCAAGAAGTGCTGCTGCTAGGACGACTGCTGGCCTCTGGGTTTCTGCTGTAGCTAACTGATAGAGGTGAGTCTGTCTGTCTGTCTGTCTGCCTGTCTGTCTGCTCCTGTTGGGATTGTGAGTCACCAGCATGAACGGAGCTTATTGCCATTGCAACCTGGCATTTCTATAGTTGTAACCATCCTGCCAGCACTTGATGGTCACCAAGCAAACGAACGAATCCAAGGTCTTCTCTGTCAGTCACCATTCAGTCATGACTGTGGCAGACACAGTCCAGGTAGGTCATGCTGTGACTTCCTACAATGCCTCTAACTCTGCGCCAATGACTTGTTTCTCCTTTGTATTGCCACATCTGTAATCACAAAGCTACTCTTCATAATAAACTTCAGTAAATCCGTCAAACAGCGACTCCTGTGTGTCTCATTTGCTTTCCAGTCTCTAAACTGTCTTTCCAGGGGGTGAAACAATCTCAACAGACATCACAGTGCTAGGTGTGAAAAAGTAGCAGAGAGCCAGAGACAAGATGGAGCGATGCCCACAGACGGGTGTGATGCTGCTCCTAGGGGAGGTCTCCTGATGGTTGGCCCTTGCAGTGAGTCAGGGCCCAGCTCAGAATCCTCCTTTTCATCCCACCTACTGGCCATGATCTGGGCAGCTTTGCTCTTTCAGGAGATCCCTGCCAGAGCATGCTGCCTCACCATGGGCCTGAAGCTGCTGGGCCAAACCACTGTGATGCTTATTCTCTGGGCCAGCTTGCCTGACTTTAGATTGGCCTGGGAGAGGGATGTGGTAAACTCTGGATGTGTCTGTGGGGATGTTTCCAGAGATGATGTATGGGGTTTTGGGGGAGAAGAATCACCCTAAATGTGAGTGGAACCATTCCATGGGCATGGGGTCCAGATGGAATAAAGGGGAAAAAGAAGAAAGCAGAGTGCCGCCATTTTCCTTTCTCTGCTTCCATCGAGTACCTGGGAGCGGCTGCTGAGATCAGAGGTGTTTATTTTCTCATCTCTCCCATCCTGGAAGACAAGGTCAAGTGTTAGCAGACTTGGATACCTCTCTGTCTTCACAGGGTCTGCCTGGTGCTCACTTTTGTCCACCCCTTTCTTCCTCTACCGAACACCTTGGCCGTGATGAATTTAAACCTCCCTGTCTTAGTTAGGGTTGTCACTGCTGTGAGGAGACACCATGGCCAAGGCAACATGGAGAGGGGAAGATTTGTTCAGCTTACACTTCCATGTCACAGTTCATCCCTGGAGGAAGCCAGGCTAGGAACTCAAACAGGGCAGGAATCTGAAGGCAAGAGCTGATAAAGTGGCCGTGGAGGAGTGAAGCTTGTGTGTTCCTCATAAAACTTGCTCAGCCTGCTTTCTCATAATACCCAGGAACACCAGTCCAGGGACGGCCCCGCCCACAATGGGCTGGGCCCTGCCCCATCAATCATTAATTAAGAAAATACTCCACATACTTGCCTACAGCCTGATCTCATGGAGGCATTTTCTCAGTTGAGGTTTCTGGCTCAGTTGAAGCTTGTGTCAAGTTCACATAAAATTACTCAGCACCTTAGTGACCTTATGTTGACTTGGTTGCCTTTTGTAGTTGCTGTAAAGATGCTATCTCCAGATAACCTCTACTTTTTGAGGTCTTCGGAGTTACATCTTCAGTATATAGATGAATGGGCCATGGTCAGCTTCATAGCAGAAGAGTAACAAAATAGAGACTCTGCATGCTTCAGGTAATTTCCACAGTGAGCTGTGTTCAGTCTAACATGCCCCCTCCCCTTTTTTTAGTTAAATGGTATTCGGCAAAGAGGATCCAGCACTATGTCTGACAAAAACATGTTCATTAAGGGTCATGCTACACCTTCCAGGTAGTCAGATGCCCCTCTGTAAAGGTAGCATTGGCCACACAAGTTCTCCTTGTCCACCTCTGAGAAGCAGCTCTTAGAGACACCGGTAGAATCCACTGGTACCTTTTGTTTGGAAACTGCACCACCACACTCCCTGACTGGCTGAGCTTTCTCTCCTGCTGCTCCCTGCCATGTGACCCTCTTCTTGGTGTGCATGCACTCCATCTCTCCAGAATTCTGAGTAAAATAAACCTTTGTTGCTTCCCTGAGCTTTTCCTCTTCCCTCTTGTGACCACATCTAACATCTATTTTAAGAATGAAACAACGTAGGTAGACGGGACAGAGTGGGGTAAGGTGTTAGTTAACCTAAACTAAGGGTATTAGAAGCCTTAGGGAAATCTCCTCATTTATAAGCTAATCAGCCTACAATATGAAAATGGGAGCTGTATTAGAAGTGTCTCCATCTGTGGATAACAGTGCTTTCAGAAGACATCGGTTACTTAAAGTAATTCTCAGTACCAGGCATAGCTTACCTCTTTATAACTTACTGATCAGGGAGGCCCTGAGGAACCCAAAATAATATAGGCTATTGCCTTGGTTGCCCATCACAACTAATGCTGAAGATGCTACCCACCTTGATGACAGAACACAGAGAAGCCAACCTCCAACTGACCAGGGAACTTTCTTCCTCTTGGCTAGTTTACATTGTGCTAGAAGATACTAACAAAACTGATGGCGTGGGTGGGGGTGGGGGAGACAGCAATGCTCTTGCCCTGAGATAAATGTGAAAATACTGCAATGTAAGCACAGGGTTCTTGGGAAGCCCTTTGGGAACCTGTCTGATCCATAGCCAACTGCCATGCTTGCGTCTCTCATGATCAACTCTTCCCTCACTTATCCCCCCACCCCACATACTGTGTACCTCTTCTAAAGACCCCTAGACAAGTTGACAAGCCTCTTCATCTTCAGCTTCTAAAACCAAATCTTCAAGTTTCGCACAAGTCAAGGATTAAATAGAAACAAAAAGCAGATCCAAACAAGCTGGAACCGTGTATGGCCTGGTATTTTTTCCTCAGATATGGTGATTTTTCTCACCATCTCTATGCCTTTATTTCCATTCCTTTGCATGTGTATGTATGTATGTGGCATGTGTTTGCATGTATGTGGGACGTGTGTATTCAATGTGCACGTGTGTACGTGTATTTGAAAGTCAGAGGTTGAGGTTGGGTGTCTTCCTCAATCATACCCACTTTATTTTTATGTATTATTATTGAGTCAGGTTCTCTTTCTCCCTCTAACCCAAAGCTCACCAATTTCACTAGTCTAGCTAACCAGTTTGCCCCAGGATACCCTATTTCCAAGAGACAGGGCCCTATGAAGTCCAGGCTGGTCTTGAACTTTCTATGAAGCTGAATATGATTGCAAATTCCCAAACCTCCTGACTCCACTTCTTAAGTGCCAGATGGCATACCCAACTCCCACCACACATTTTTCTATTAGAAGTTATCTAACCTCATAGGATAAATTTTTCTTTTCATCTTGAGCACTCAGCAAGTGCAAACTGTTGACTTGCTTTATGATAAAAATGATGAGAGCCATTAGAATCATATATTACCAGCTACTGGGGAGCTGAGGCAGGAGGACTGCAGATTCTAGACCTGCCTGTACTACAGAGTGAGCTCAAAGTGACTCTGGGAAACTCTGTGATACCTTGTGTCACAATAAAAAGTCAGCTTGGGATATTACTGAGTGCAAGAGAGCTTATGTACACACACACACACACACACACACACCCCACACTCACACATTGGATGTCAGAGGACAAGCTATTTATAAATGGGTTCTTAAATGCTGAGACATGAAAGATCATTTCTGACTCACGTTAGAAACAGTGGTTAGCACCAGCTCTTGGAAGTGAAGGAGGCCCCACTCCGCATATTAGTTTCCACTCTTTTCAAATGTTTCCACTTGGTGTGAAAATCCACTGACAGCATTTTCACTTTAGTTATTAATTTTCTTTTCCTAAGAACTAATTGACTTTTCAAGAAGCAGCTAAATTTACAAGCAGCAAATGTAAGAAAAAGTAAATAAAACATTTTTTTAAAGAAGGAGATACCTAAATAAGCCCTCTCAGATGATACATGGGTTAGCTTGAGAGACATGGACATTATCCTGCCTATTTGAATCTTTCATGAGACATTCATATAAAATTATTAGAAAGGAAAAAGGAACCCAGACAATAAAGCACAAATTAAAAATGCTTATGGTCTCCAGTGTATATTTCTTCGCCACCACCGCTGAAATGAAATCTTGAACGAATTACATTTAAAGACATTTCTAAAACAGCAGAAATCTAATTGCACCCCAAAGTCATGAAGTATTGATGATTTCAGAAGCCCTTTTGATGCAACCAGAGCAAGGCAATGATCCAGTCAACTGAACTGTGTCAGCCACGCTGCAGGCTGGAGGGGAAGCTGACAGGTGAGAACTGCTCAGAACCGCAGCATCCCTGGACTGTTACAGCTTTATGCTGAATACTCGACCATAAGATGCTTGGATGAAAGCTGTTCTGAGGGCTGAAGAGACAGCTCAATGGGCACAGTGCTTGCTGGGCAAGTGAAAAACTGAGTCTGGATCCCTGACACCTGTACACCTGTGTGAAGAGCTGGTGGTGGTACACACCTGTTAGTCCTGTTCTGGGAGATAGAAGGATCCCTGGGGATTGCTGGTCGGCTAGTCTAGGTAAATCAGTGAGCTCCAGGTTCAGTGAGAGATCCTGCCTCAACAATGATTGAGGAAGACAACCAATGTCAACTTTTGGCCCAACTTGCACGTGTACGCAGCCTGCACACACAAACACACACACACACAGTTTGTACACACATGATCCTATCCACATGCATAGGTGTGTTCACATCCATGCACACATGAAAGTTGTATCCTCTATATGTTACATTTCTTGGGGCAGAAACTGCGTAGATCTAAGAATACAAGTGGAAGAAGGAGGCGATACTGAGTATAATGAACAAGCCCTTCTGCTCACCTGCGGCCTATCCTTGTGTTTTATGTATCTGTTGGGAAGGAGGTCTCCTTCAATTCATCTCTGCCCTCCTCCCACCCTTCTGTTTTATTTATGTGGCTCTATGTTCCCCACTACTATGGAGAGGGGATGCTGACTGGAATACAAACACAATGATTTGACCACAGCCCTGGTGCTAACATACGCTAGAAGACACCTGTGTGATCAGCTGTGTCCCCAAGAAGTTTCAGACAGCAGCACTTGGGTACCGAGTCGGGGGAAATGAAGTTTGAAGTTTTTATAGCTACAGATATTAATAATTAAGTAGTAAAGTAAGGAGGGAATGGAAAAAGGAAGGAAAAGAGAGTAAAGGAGGAATGATGAGGAAACAGAAGGTACATGGGCTACAGATACAAGGGATAAGAGAAAAAATAGAGTAGGCGTGGGAAAAAGACCGAGTCATAAAAACATAGTCTGAAAAGATACAGGCTCACACAAAACAAGTAATTGAAGTATAGGTGTACAGATTAAAAAAATACAGAAATAAATGTAAAAATGAAAACAGGAAATAGAAAGAAATGGGAGGTATTTACAGCTTCAGTTAGCGCCTCTTCCTTGTTGGGTATATTGTCTTCCCAAACACCGCACTGAGTCTACACAGTCCGAGAAGCCCAGCTTCAGTCACTCTTCATCTTGCTGCTCTCAAGGAACCCATTTAAAAGAGGGGAGAGCATTTCAACAGCGTAGGCTGGCCCTATCTGGGGTGGGACAATGCCAGCCCCGTTGGTCTGTCTGCAGCTTGCCGCTCCCGTGGCATCCGTGTCTGCAGGGGGGCTGACCTCAGCTCAGGGTGAGCAGTGCAGCGAGGCTGGAGGTTGGTCTTTGTCCCTCTCCTGTGGCTTTGAAATGAGATTTCTCTCCCTGTCCATCACCCAATGGAGAAATCACTGCCATTGTCAGATCTGCAGCTGGATTGGGGTTTTGGGGAACTGTGGGCTTGCCATGAGGGTATGGCGGCCAGGCTCTTTGCTGGGGCTGTCTGTGAATGCGTTGGATGTGTTTTTGGCTTCCCCAGCCCACCTCTATGCACCACCCATTTTCTCTTTCACAAGCTTTGTCTGTCCTATTACTACCTTTGTGTTATTTCGAAGAATCTTCCTCTCTTTCGTTTGAATAGTCTGTCGTCCCCTGCCCCACTCCGACCTCACATCCATAAAAGTGACGGTTCCTAGCCCGCCATCTTGCCTGGAAACTCCCCTTTCCATTTTAAAAGACACTTTGTTGGTTCTGTTTCTGGGTAATTGTTAAACATTTATTTATTTATTTTGTGTGTTTGTCCCCCACAGCGGTGGTATATGCACATATGATGGTACACTGAGTGATGGGCCAGAGAACAACTTCACATGGGTGGTTTTCTCCTGCCACCATATTGACTCCAGGGATAGAATTCAAGTGGTCAGGCTTGGTGGCACCCTTACTGCTGAGCCATCCTGTTGACCCAGTCCTTCTTTTTCATTATTTAAACCACTTTTTCAATTTAAATATATTTTGATCATATTATTCTCCTCCTCGAAGTCCTTCCAGATTACCTCCTCCTCCCTACCCACCCAACTTCTTTTTCTCAAAAAAAAAAAAACCAAACAAATAAAAACCCAATACAACAACAAAATGTCCCCCAAACAAACAAAAAAAAAAAAACAAAATAAAACCACACCCAAAAAGAAATAAAAACAACAAAAACAAAACACAGTACCAACTGTAACCAAATAAAGGCATACACAATAAACCTTTTGGAGTTCATTGTATGTTGGTCAATTACTCCTGAACACGAGGCCTGTCTTGCAGTATTTGATAGACCCAGTGTCACTCTATTGGAGGAAACTGGTTTTCCTTCTCCCAGCAGGTATAAATGACAGTTTCATTGTTAACCTTTACCCTAGTGGCTAGGTTTTCACTCATTCATTAAAATATATATATATAAAGATAGAACAAAACCTACCACATTGAAGTTGGACAAGACAAACCAGCAGAAGGAAAAGGTCCTAAGATAAGGCACAAGAACTGGAGACTCACTGTTTTCATACACACCCAGGAATCCCATAAAACAACACTAAATTGGGCTGGGCGGTGGTGGCCCACGCCTTTAATCCCAGCACTCAGGAGGCAGAGCCAGGTGGATCTCTGTGAGTTCGAGGCCAGCCTGGTCTACAGAGTGAGATCTGGGACAGGTAGCAAAGCTACATGGAGAAACCCTGTCTCGAAAAACCTAAATAAATAAATAAATAAACAAAAAAACAAAGCCATAACAAAACAAAACCAAAAAAATCCAAAACAAAACACTAAACTGGAAGCTATAATATAAACGAAGAAGACCTGGTGCAGACCCGTGCAGGCCCTCTGCACGCTGCTTCGGTCTCTGTGAGTTCATATGAACATTGCTCATGTTGATTTAGAGGGCCTTGTTCTCCTGGTGTCCTCCATCCCCTCTGACTCCTACACTCTTTCCACCTCCTCTTGAAAACCGAGAAGATCATGATGCAACTATTAAGTGAGTAGCATGGATACATCCCAGACAAGACAGAATGGATAGTGAGCTTCCACTTGTGCCTATCAGAACAGTATGCGGTTTAAATTATGTACTGTTTATTTCTAGAACTTCCCACTTAATAGTTCTGGAGAGTGGCTGTCTATAGGTACTCAAATTACAAAAAAAAAAAAGTACCAGTTAAGAAGATATTGCTGTTTAGGTCTTTGGGATAAATTTTATTTTCAATCCTATTGGATTTTAAAATTTGGAATGAAATATATTTAAATTACAAATCCTAGGTCAGTATTCTTTTTTTCTCCTGTAGCAGACTTCTCAATAAATACTCCACTGCATTTCAAATGGCAGACATTCTTAGACAACACTCAGAGAGATTAACAAATTTGGATTCTTTTAAAATTTTAATATTTTATTGAACATAATCTCTGACATTTAAAAATTAGCCATGGGCCCAAGGGTTGATCTATCTTAGTGGCAGAGTATTTCTCTGGCATATGTGAGGCCCTGGTTTGATCCTTAGCACCAAACATAAAAATAAATTAAACAATTAGCGTTTGATTTCTGCAAGTGTTTTCTTATGTATAAAAGTTGCCGGAAAACTCTGGAATTTCCTTCAGAAATGTTCTACACTCATCAATCAAACACTTTTCTCCAGGGTCATGGTGAGAAGAAGGCTCATCATCTCTCCCAGGCCATTGGGAACTGATGTGAGGGCATTCCAAGGACACACAGGAGCATCTGGAGTAATCTCTGGAGGAGAGTTCCAATACAAAGTCCCGAAGGGACCACAAAAGGAAAAAAATGACATCCGTGAGACTGCCCAGTAACAACTTGTGAAAAGAACGACGGTATTTTCAGAGTGGAAGAGGGACTCTCAGAAATGGGCACAAATCTAGTCATTCTTTCAGAGAGCTGTCATTAAAACAGAAGTCTGCTTAGTGGAAGAGGAAGAAAATGGTCCCAGGTGCTGCCTTTTTAGATCCTCAACATATGTAAGTCAACTCCAGGTCAGTCTTGTTGGTATAAGTGCTCACTCAGAGATCATGATTTCTAGGAGGCTTACATCTCTTCATGACTTGTTCCCATGCCCTTTGCTTGTTCTCAGAACGCATCAGAACTTTAGCATTTCCAAGTTATTGTTATTCATGTGGGTTCCCAACGAGGGTTGTTCACAGCTGTTAATATTGATAGTTGATATTGTCACCTTGACAGGATCTAGAGTCACTGAAAATGTATAAGCCTCTTTGAATATCTGTGAGGGATTATCTTTATTAGGATCACTGAGGTGAGAAGACTCACCTTAAATGTGGGTGGTGCCACCCCCCTGGCTGGGGTGCTATGTTGACTGAAAAGGAGAACGTGGTCTGAACACCAGCTTTCACTGTTCTCTTCTTTCTGATTGCAGGTGGAATGTGTCCAGTAGCTTCTTTCTGCTGCAGACATGCTTTCCCTTCCACGGTGGAATGTACACCCCGCCCCAACTGTGAACCACAACGAATTGAGTTCCTCTCTTAAGTTGCTTTTTGTTAGGTATTTTGTCATAGCATAACGAAAGTAACTAATCCAGTTGTGGTGGCCTATATGGAGTGCTTGGAATTAGCTGGGTAGAAAGACATTTAGCCTGAGACTGAGGTTTGGTTGTGGTTTTAGAATTCATACTGGCCGAGTGTCTGGGTATGGCAAAGCACGTCTGGAGGCCCATCTTGAAATCCTACCCTTTTAAAATTGGAGTTGAGGTAATTGGGTTAGAACTTTGTCTCTTGTGGGTGTGGCTCATTGGGACTCTGAGTGGCAGCAAGGCTCTCTACTTCCTTTCGGCACTTGGCTGAGTAGATAATGTATATGCTTCTCATTAGGAAGACCCCAGCAATGATAGCAAAGTAAATTCCATAAACTAAAAACTGGAAGAAAACAAACAATTAGCTATTTATAAAATTTGACCATTTGTATCACTGATAATATATAACAGCCTCCCTTGTTTGATTGGATTATGGGGTAATTGATATCCAGAACTTAATACGGGTTACTCTGACTGGACTCTTCTATCTCAAATGAACCAAGGTTAAGAGTGTAAGCATGGGGAATAGTGATGAAGGCTCTGGCTTTGAAGCAGGCTGCTTAGGTTCAAACCCTAGCCACTTCAGCAATAGTGGAGGGAAACCCCAGTAGATCCCAGGGTTCTATCTAGGTTTTATGTTTGAAGGCTGGTTCAGTGTAATGACTTGTAAATGCTGAGGTTACTTCTTACCCACCTTCTTCAAGTAGATATAAATCTAGTCATTCTAAACTTAGTTGCTGTTATAATTAAGGACTGCATATTTAAAACTGCTCATAACCAAATAATTTTTAAAAAATCTTCAAGGTTGGTAGTTTATGATCAAGACATCTTAGAAGCAAACTGGTTATCTATATTCCTAGCTATTGTGTCAATAAAGACCAGAAGTCCTGTGGCTTACCTGAGTGGTGATTTGCAAGTGGAGCCCTCTTTTATCTGCCACAATCACAGTCATGATGGCTTGAATCACCAAAGCAATAAAGGTGTCCATGCCAAGCACCAGGGCATAAAGCTCTACACTCAGGTTAACGGCAATCTGAAACCTGCCATTAAATGCTGAGTTAGTATTTAACCATAGAATACAAACAATTCTTATCTAATAATAGAAATTGAAGCTGGGCATGGTGGTACATTCCTATAATTCTAGCATTCAAGAGGCAGGAGGAATTCAAGGTCATTCTTGTCCACATAGCAAATTTAAGGCCACCCTGGGGTACTTGAGACCTTGTGTTAAAATCAAACAAAAAACCAGAACAAGACATAACAAAAAAGTTGAAAATAGTGTTGTCAAGGCACATTTTATCTCTTATCCAGTATAGACAAACAGGAGGAGCAAAGAAAAAAGAATTAAATATTGTTAAAGGTTGGATTAAAGACACTATGACAAAATTTCTTCTGCATAATCTATCATGTTCCAGAAATTAAATATAAATCTTAACATCTTATAACTTGAAAATATTGAATGTCACTTGCTTTTATACATGTTTGCAATGAAGTTTTATAAAAATGCAAACATCATCCAACCTGAGGACATAAAAAAATATAGTCAGTTTATTGTCACTGTCCTACAGTGAGAAGATATTGTGAATCGGTGATTTTTTGGAAGATTCAGACCATGGTTGGTTGTGCAACTGACTGAATCCATAATCAGTTTTTAACTAGAGATGTCAAAATCTTACTACATTTCTTAGACTGCAGATAAAAGGCTTTGGGCCCTGAAAGTTTTTTAAATGCAAAGGAATGGTAATAGTTCTACCTTTCAATCCTCATTATAAAAAAAAAAAAAAGAAACTAGACCTACAAGTTTGATACATTAAACCAAGATATTTTAGTCAAAAACAGCTTTCTGTGATGGTTAATTTCAACTATCAACTTGATACAACCTAGGATCGCTTGGGTAGAGAGTCTTAAAGAGGGATTGTCTAGATCAGGTTAGCCTGTAGACACATCAGTGGGGGACTGTCTGGATTATTAACATGGGTGGCATCATTCCCTAGGCAGGAGAGCTGAACATAGAAGAAAACTATCTCAAGAAGCAAGGATGCTTTATTCTCTCTTTGCTTTTAGTCATGGTTATAATATGACTCCCCCCCCGCCCCAAGGTTGGATTGTAACTTGGAATTATAAACCAAACAAATCCTTTCTTAGTCTCTGTCGCTTTTGGCCAGAGTATCTGCCACAGCAACAGAAATGAAACCAGAGTACCTGCTAACTAGTTACACCTCCATTTTCTTCTGCGCTGTGCCTTGGAACTCAGACGCTAGTGTTTTACTGTTTATCAAACACTTTTCACAAATTAAAAATGAAACTTGATAGAGCTTGTCACTATGTCTCAGATGTAGCTTGGAACTAAAATGCATGTTTCTCATCTCTTTTTGGCTAATACCAAAGAAAACTCCCTTTTCCTCCTCTTTTCTGAGACAAGATGCATGTGGCCCAGTCTGGCTTCAAGCTTGCTGTGTCATCAAGGATAACCTTGAACGTCTGATCCTTCTGCCTCTACGTCCCATGTTCTGAACAACAGGAGTGTTCTACTGTGTCCAGTTTGAAGGGACACTCACCCACTCGAGCATGTGGCTCTGGCAAGCCTTGCCCTCCCCCTCCCCCATTCCCTCATTCTTGCTAAAACCCCTTAGATGGCATTCCTAAAGCTATAGCCCTCAAGGTCTGTTCCCTTATTTGGCTACTTCCTTCTCCAGAGGCTGACCACCAAGGTCCAGCTATCAAAGTATTGAAGTTCAGCAATCAGAAGCCCCCTTTGGCTACCTAATTAACATGCCCAATTAAAATTAAATACCTCATTACCTAACATGGGGTTTCCTCTTTTACCTTTATAAACCAACATTTTCCTATGTGCCACATCTGTCTCCTCTCTATCCAGAGGCAGTTTTTGTCTCCCTCTGGGGACAAATCCACCTTCTCTCTCATTTCCTTCCCCTTCTCCCTGGTCATCCGTCTCTGTCACCTCCTATTCCCTACACTTTATCCCCCTGGGGCAAAGATCTTTGTGCAGAGACCTTGGTCTTGGGGTCCCGAGCTGATACCGCTCTCTTTTACTGTTTATGTAGGGCTAGGATTCGAAGCCAGGAGTCCATGCGTATGTGGCAAGCACTTTACCAACTGATCTACATAGCCTGTTCCCAAAGAAAATTTCTTGTAGGCAGCTTTAACTGTACCCATACAAGCTCACATGCTTTTAAATAATTTCTTTCTAAAATATATAAACCAAAACCTCTTAAAAAGTAGACATAAGTATTAAAGGAAACTGAATTTCAAAGACCTTATTTTAAAAAAAAATGATTCCAAAGCACATAGTTCCAGGTACACGTGAAGCTGGAGTTTTCTTATCATCTTTACATCATCTCTCCCACCTCCAACTTTTCATAACTTTCCTGAGACTATTTTGTTCACAGAAAGTATGTGCTTAGAACTTCCCAAGCAACTAAGTGAGGCTAGGGATAAAATCTAAACCCGTGCATCTAAAATTAAATTACATCATACCTTATTATGACAAATCGTTGGAAGTAAAAAGAAACCAAAAGTAGACCATGGGTCCTTGCTTTTGGTTCACACAGTATCCCAGATTTTTTCCCCCTTGGATGACTTGGCAGTATTCAGCTAAATGAAGAGATGGCTTCATTGAATTCCCTTCACTATGGAGTTAACATTTGACATTGCAACTGATGGAGATCCTTCTGAAGTTCTCAGTGAGTCTTTAGGAATCCAGGAAAGAGTAGGGGGATGGTAGGGGACACTTACACTGCTATGGTTATAAGAAACATATAGCTAGCCTTGACCAGTAAATAGCCCACATAGCACACCCAGATGCTGAGCGTGTAATGCATGAGAAACAGAGCGCCAGAGATGATGGCCGAGAAGATGGCTAGACCCAGCTCTCCTAGGAGATCCCAGTTGACCTTCACATAGCCCACTGAGAAAGCCGCCAACGCTCCTGGAAACAGACATGGATAAAGAAGTCAAGCTATTGACCTTGTAGGAAGAAAAAAGAATTGCATCAAAGAAACAAACAAAACTCAGCTCTTAAGCAATTACAAAGACGATGAATGTATCATTTCACAAAAACTATGTGATTCACTTAAATGAAGATTTTTTTTTAAAAGAACTTTTTTCAAGCAGGTTTTCTTCTTTTCTCACTTCCTATTGTTTTCAACCACTTCGCTCTTATACTTTTAATTAGTATTAACGACATATCAGGCATACACTAGGCAGAAGAGATAAAAGGTGCCAGAACACAGCAGTGTGGGAAGCAGTAACACAGGAGCCCTGTCATTTACAAAACGCCAGGATAGCAAGCATGTAAATGTCTTACAAATAAAGTTGCTCTATTGTTTTCAATTGTATGTTTTTGAGTGGTGGGTGTCCCAATTTTCTTTCTTCTCTTTCCTTCCTGCCTTTCTTCCTACCTCCTTCCATCCATTCTTCCCTCCCTCTCTTCTTTCTTTCCTTCCTTCCTAGACTTAAGGGACCTTTTGGAGGTCTCCTTGTATTGCGCTTGAACTCCTGGGTTCAAGTAATCCTTCTGCTACAGCTGACATGATTTTCTTGAGGCTTTGGACAAAAAGGACCTGTACTGATGTATAGGGTTTGAGAAAGTGAACAACCCTTCGGTTAGTAACTATGCAATCAGTTAGTAACTATGGTTCTCTTGAACTGAACAAAAGATATTTAGGGCTCAAATTATTGATAACTAGACAATTATTTTCCCATAGGTGATCTGCAGTACAACTGTCTCTAAAAAGGAATAGCTATTACCAAGAACTTGGGCCATAGGAGCAATAATTTCAACGATCTAATTCTGTCACAGCCTTGGCTGTTAGGAGTTTGCTGAAGCCTCCCAAGAGGGAAACAATAATAAAACAGAGGCTACGTGCATTTCTGAAGCTTTCCATAGAGGAAGGTGTAGAAAAATATCCTACTTCCTAAAACATATCTTCAAAGTCTCACGTAACATTTACGTTTCCATTTACGAGTATATAAATATTTATTGCAGAGTATGCTTCAAAGGCAAATTTCTTTTTGATATTAGAATGCTGAGTCTAACATCATGGAAACTGTGTAAAAAAGCCACTGGTGAAAAATGTTGGTGTACCACCTAGAGGTGTGAAGGTCCCTAAGAAGACTCTCTGCGTAAGATCCTGGAAACCTTCACGCACTTTCTAGTGTTAAAAATAAAAACTCTGAGCCGGGCGTGGTGGCGCACGCCTTTAATCCCAGCACTCGGGAGGCAGAGCCAGGCGGATCTTTGTGAGTTCGAGGCCAGCCTGGGCTACCAAGTGAGCTCCAGGAAAGGCACAAAGCTACACAGAGAAACCCTGTCTCGAAAAACCAAAAAAAAAAAAAAAAATAAAAAATAAAAAAAATAAAAAAAATAAAAACTCTGCACTTTCTCTTTTCTTTTAATATTAAAAACCATCTGGACTCTCGTAGCTCAGGAAATAAGGGTGGCAATCAACAAATGAGACCACAGGAGACTGGAAGCTTCTGCAGGGTGGAGGGAAGCAGACGAGTGAAGAGGATGGCTACAGAATGGGAAGAAAGTCTTTGTTATTGGACACAGACAGAGGCTCTATGTCTACAATACCTGCATCCAAAACACTAAACAGGAAACTGAACAACCAGGATGGAATGAGAGTAAGGACACAGAGGTACAGGGGGAAGTATGCCCAACATACAATATGCACTCATTGGGCACAAATATGCCCAACAACATGTACTTGTACACAAGATCGAAAAGACCAAAACAGCCAAGGCCTGGCTTAGCTTAGTCAGTAAAGTCCTTGCCTTGCAAGCCTGAAGACCTGAGTTTTAGCCCCAGAACCCATATAGAAAGCTGGGCATGGTAGTGTATTGTATTTCCAGCACTGGGAAGGCAGAAACAAATGGAACCCTAGCCCAAACTGGCCAGACAGTTCGGCCTACTTGGTTCGTTAAAGGCTGGTGAGAAACCCTGCTTAAGAAGAGAACAGAAAAAGATGACTGACACCCAAAAGGTGATACTTAAAGTTGTCCTCTGGCTTTCACATGTACCTGCATGTACACACACACACACACACACACACACACACACACATGTACACACGCACACACATGTACACACATACACATACCAAAAAGATAAAAAAAAAAGAAGTTATATTGATGTCACTCATCTTTAAACTAAGAATAAAACAAATTATCAAACTTTAAAATATATGAACATAATACTGAAGGAACAGGGCACATTATCAACATTTATTTTAATAATGAAATGGGACCTATGGATTCTACTAGAAATACATTACTTGGTTCTAAGCTTTATACTCTGGAGTTATTTGTAACTCTAACATATAGCATAAAAAAGTTATTGTACTCTTATTTTTCCAGTGCCCTCTATCCTTGAATGGGAAGATGGCTTAGTGGGTAAGTGGTCTTATGATGGAAGCATGAGGCCCTGAGTTCAAATCCCCAGAACACCTTTAAAAAGTTGGATGTGCTTGTGCATGCCTGCAATCCCACTGCTGTAGGGAGCAGAGACAGGAGGATCACGGGGCTTGCTGGCCACTAGCCTAGCTCTGGGGTCAGCAAGAGACCCTATTTTAGGGGACACCTAATGGCCTCCTCTCACCTCTGTGCACACACAGCCACACACACGTATGTACATATACCCCCCCCCCATTAAAAAATACTATACTTTTTGATCATAGCTAATTAATCACCAAGGAGAAATTTAGCATCTGGAGCAATGCCCTTCAGAGGGTAATAGAGGAGGATAGAGATGTCTACTTACCTCCAAATGTTGCAATAGCCTCTACTGCTCCATTATAGATAGAAGAGTCTTGGGAGGGTGCCTTGTTTTCCCATAAGACTTGAACAAAGTTCAAGATTTGGTTATAACCTGCTGTCGCAAAAGCCCACCACAGGGACCAGTAAAAAAGGTGCTTTGAGGAGTAGCACTCCTTCAGGTCTTGGAACCAACGCACAAAGGGTCTCAAAGCCACATTTTTTGGCTCTGGGTTGTTCCGCTCTCTGTCCCCTGGCTTCCCTGAAGGGGCATGCAGTGCTGGGTGAGCTGCCTCGTGGTTCTTCTGAGCTTCCTCAAGGACAGTATCTTGTTCCAGTGGCTTTTGATGGGCTTCTCTCTCATACTTGGTATGGAAAAACATGCTCTTCTTAGGCATTGGTAGAAAAAGTAAGAAAACAAAGGATACAGAGACACAGGCCAAGGATATGTAAAAGAGGTAAAAGTATGGCAGGGTTGCCAGGGATACCAGGAGCTGGGCCAGCACTGAGCCGGCTGTGTAGGCCACCAGTGTGACACTCCGACAGTAGCTGCTCACTTTCTGGTAGTGCTCTGGGCTGACCATGCTATAGATGTAGGAATAGTAGCCTATCTCTGTGGATGTGACGATCCCAAAGAAGAACTCAGCCACCTGCATGAGCATCACCCCTTGGCCAAACAAGAGAAGCAGGTAGCAAATGATGAAGGCAATGACGTTTAACATGATGATTGGTTTGTAGCGCAGGTAATCGGTGAGGATGAACACAGGGGGCAGCGTTGCCAAGTAGGAGTATGTCCAAACAGGCAGGACCTCATTGGTCATCTGTGGGGTCGATATGTAGGGGTGACCAGAAAGCATGGCATATCTCAAAGAGACGTGGTAGATTTGTACCTCAAAGTCACATGTAATCAGATATCTTTGTATTATGGGGAAAAAAATAATAGAAAACTGATCTACAGGCAAATTGCTAAGAAAGAGTTAGTGTCTTTGCTAAATGAAAAACAAAACAACAACAGAAATAACCCAATATGAGGCTGGGGGTGCAGGCGGTGGTAAAGAAAAAGAAAAAAAAAACCAGTACTCCAAGCAATTTACATACTTAGGTGTATCCTGGTAGAAGAGTTCTAGGGAGATAGTATGCCCTCTGGATTACATAAGAAAGTTAAGTTTAAGTAATATGTAATAGTTGAGTAAATTAGTTTTAGAAAATTCAAGTTAAGTTTAAACTTAAATACTCTGATCTTCTGAGATTTCCGAGTTCTTAAAAAATCCCAGTCTATAGAACAAGTTCCAGGACAGCCTGGACTACACAGAGAAATGCTGTCTCGAAAAAAGCAAACCAAACCAAACAAAAACCCAGTCTAGGGGGCTGGAGAGGTAGTTCAGTGGTTAAGAGCATTGGCTGCTCTTCTAGAGGACCTGGGTTCAATTCCCAGCACCCACATGGCCGATCACAGCTGTCTATAACTCCAGTTGTAGGAGATCTAACACAGTCATATGGACATACGTGCAGGCAAAACACCATTGCACATGCAATAAAAATTAATAAATTAAAAAAAAACCCAATCTACTCTTACACAAAGGTTAGCAATGTTAAGTACAGAGCTCACAATGTAAAGAGTGAAACAATCTCCCTCTCCTTAATTCACCATTGTCTTCCACCTGTCAGAAATCTGGGTGGACACACACAATCGGTAGCAAGAGCCAATGGCTTTGCCAAATTACCAAGTGGGAACAGGTAATGCACGTCATTTCCTTCCTGTTCAGATTTGCTGGGCTCTCCAGCTCCTCTCACCCTATCCATGTCTACAGATTTGTCACTGCTTGCTTGAGTTTACTGTGGGTCATATTACTGTTTAAAGACAAACACATGAGTGCTCAAGTTTCGCAGGCAGAGAGGATGCAAAAGATTGTTAATGATCTTTAAGTGTGATGGGTAAGAGAGCAGTCTTTTGAATCACTCAACTTTCCCTCATTGACATCTGGGTCCTCCATGGTCTCAGGAGGGCCCAGATCTAACCCGTGGTTATGAAGGCGAATTTATTCACTTGTCCATAGTGTATGCAGAGGCAAACCTGGTGGGTGGGTGTAGTGGGTAGACATTCCAGCTTTGACCTGGAAGTTCCAACCCCCATTGAGGCTTCGGCAATGGTCACGCCTACAAGGCAGGGCTGAGAGAGGACACTGAAGACCTGAGATCTGGATGCCCGGGCTCTCTTGGTTCCTGGATCCTGGACGCTGGACTGCGCTACACCTTTCCCAGACCCTGCAACCTATCCCTTCACTTGTAAGTTACCCCACAAAATAAACCTCCCTTTTAACTACGTGGAGTGGCCTTAATAATTTCACCAATAGGTGGGTTAAGCTGACTTTGGGCCATCTCTGTGACCTTTGTCTTAAGTATGACATGCTTCAGTCCAAGGAACTCTGAAGCCATTCTGTTTCACACAATGAATCTGGCTTCCGTCTTTGCCCATTCCCTACTGATGACCCACTACCAATTAGATTTCAAGGTGAGGTCACATTCCACACAGTATTTTCATGGTTGTGGTTGGAGATAGTAAACCAGCCTAGGGTGATTTTCTAGTTGGGTTGGTACATTTTCTTCTTGTACCTTTTAGACAGAGAGAGAGGAAGGGAGGGAGGGATGTATTCCTGGCTAAACTGGATCATGCTATGTAAACCAGGCTGGCCTTGATGTCACAGAACTCCACCTGCCTTTACCTCCAGAGTTCTGGGATTAAAGGCTTGTGCCGCTGTATCCAGTAAGAATGATCCTTTTGAGTAAGAGAACTTGACTTTCCAGGAAGGAAGATCAGGGAATCAATCTGTTTATAGCACATTCGCTGCTAAATAGTTCTTCAAAACTGAGTAAGAGTCACAAAGAAATACAATCATGTGTTGCTTTGAAAAATGTGTCTTTGGCTAATTTTGTTTACTGTGCAAACCTTGCAGAGAGTGCTTTCAGAAACTCAGGTGGTATAACTAACTATATAGACCAGCTATGTGGTGTATAGTAGCCTATTGCTCTTAGGAGCTGGAAAAATAAAACACGAGGCTAACTTAAACACAAGAGAATATGATGCAATCGAAAGGTACAGTAACCACAGGATGTACGGGCTGATGCTGGTGCAGTACGGTACTTTTATTTTTGCTACGTGGGAACATACCTTAAGACAATGATAAAAGCATCGGTAAATGCATAGGCAGTAACAGCCATTTACCATCATCACCAAGCTTTACATTGCATACTATATATAAAGGTGTGCGCTGTATTTTTATGGGTGATAGAGAACAGCAGTGCATTTGTTTACACTGATATCACATAAATATATACATAAACATTGAGGGGTGATTTTAAGCCGGCTATAGTGTTACTAAAGAATTCTCTGGGATATTATGATTTTAACTATAGTTAAGATAGCTATACTTATAACTATAGGGACACCATTGCATATATGGTCCACCATTCACTACACATCATTATGTGACATGCAATTATATTACACTTTCTTATTGCATCCTGCTTATACTCAGTGGCCTCTCGGTTTCTCAGAAGGCATTCCTTAGGCAGAGAACAATTTTAGGTAAGTGTAATAAAACCAATGGAGACCTGAAAAACTCCTAGGGATGCAGACTAACTTCAACACACTGAAAATTAAAATACTCTTCATACATGTTAAGTGTTTGGCTTAACATTTGAAGGTGTGAGGAGGAAAGAGCAGTTCTATTATGTAATAAATTCTGTGAGAATGGGGCTCACTGGAATTCCAAGTTTGTTTTTTTTTTTTCTATCTTATTGTAGACTGAATGATATCGCTACCTCTGTGTTTAAATCCTACTGTTACCCACCCCCCCTCCATTAAGATATGTACCCATTAGCTTACCTCTGTTTCGGTTAGATTCTTACTGGGTTCAAACAAAAATGGGATTAAGAATGCCTCGGAGGGCCTGAACATGGAGAAAAATCCAAACAAGCAGAGTATCACAGTGGGGTAAACCCAAGAGTTGCTTGGCGGGGTCCTGGAACAGCAGTTCATGGCTGGGCAAATGGAAACAGAGGAAAGTTGAGCCATGTTGATCCTTGTCTGGCATCTTGGAGAGCATGAAAACCTGGTTATTCCTATACATTTCATGAAAAGATGATGTTCATCCATCTGCTCTGAAAAGCTGGAAAAGTAAGAGATGAATTCCTTTTCACACATTTCACGGGGAAATCCTCTTTTTTTTCCAGAGGCCCCCTTTTCATTCTTGCTGGAGGGAATCGGATTTCTTTAGTGTTTTTTTCAAACATAGTTATGGGCAGCTACTAATAAACCCTGAGTGGTTGGTCAGCACATGCTTGATCCTAAGTCAGATACCAGTTAATGAATCTATGTTCAATTGTAGCAGCGAAAGTGCTTCCAGATGAACAGACTGGATTAATCAAGCCCTGGTATCTGCCCACTCCACTTTCCATGGATTTGATAATTTTATATATATATATATATATATATATATATATTTTATTTTACAATACCATTCAGTTCTACATATCAGCCATGGGTTCCCCTATTGGATTTGAGAATTTTTAACACATTGACTGGCATTCATTTATTATAAATTTATCTTTCTACCAGACTGTTCCTGGTCTGGAATCTTACTGGTTGTATAATAAACAACTGAAATACATGTTATGTTTCCCCATCTTTGAAGAGTTTCTAATTTTTCAGTTAGAAGAATTGATCAGGAAACATTTGGGTGGCTCAGCCAGGCAAGCCTGATGTCTGAGTTTGATATCTTTAGTTCCCCACCCACCCCACCCCCATTTTTTTGAGACATGGTTTCTCTGTAGTCCTGGCTGACCCAGAACTCACTGTGTAGACCAGGCTGGCCTCACACCCAGAGATCCACCTGCCTCTGCCTCCCAAGTGCTGGAATTAAAGACGTGTGCCATCACGTTGCACATGGTGGCAAACATCTGTAACCACAAAACTCTTACCCTAAGATGGGAAGCAGACGTTAAGAGAATTGTCCAGAAGCTCACAAGTCAGCAAGCCTGTAGTACATAGTACAGGAGACACAGAGACCCAGCCCTAGCAAGGTGGAAGTCCATAATAATCACCTGAGAGTTGGCCTCTGATCTCTAGACTCTACAAGTGCACCATAGCATGTATGTGTCTGCCTCCACCCCATCCCATATTTAAGGAAATTAATTGGATAAAGATTTAAATTTCCCCCATATTTCCACCCTCACCCCATATTTTCCACTGGTGCCAGTTATATTTGGAAATGGGAGGCGTGGCTTCTAAGGCAACCACTCCACTTTTCATTATGAGTGAGTTCTTCTCTAAATGTGCAGTTGCAGATTATTCATGGGGATGGGTCATTAATTCTTCACACTTTTCCCTAGTGTTGATACTTGAAGTTCAAACTTCAGACATAAAGCACAAGATCTTAGTTACTGCCTAGAAAGCAAACAGCAAACCCAACCAGCCTTATTGTATGGTAGCTATATTTGAAAACACCTGACACCCCTACCCCCCATGGATTACAGTAAGCACAGAGATGTTTATTATATCTTCATATTTGAGATCAGATTCATAGTGAGAGGCATTTTTGGTGGTCGTGATTTTGCTTACATTTTGGGATCATCTATAGGAAGGTAGTTGGCTATGGATATGACAGATTTCTGTATATTTTCTCATTAAAGCATCAGAGTAATCATAATTCCAAGATGACTATGTGAAAAAGAAATCTCACCATTGGATTGGAACCATGATCAAGACTAGTATTGCCGGGCGGTGGTGGCGCACGCCTTTAATCCCAGCATTCAGGAGGCAGAGCCAGGCGGATCTCTGTGAGTTCAAGGCCAGCCTGGTCTACAGAGCAAGATCCAGGACAGGCACCAAAACTGCACAGAGAAACCCTGTCTCAAAAAACAAAAACAAAAAAGCCGGGTGGTGGTGGCGCACACCTTTAATCCCAGCACTTGGGAGGCAGAGCCAGGCAGATCTCTGTGAGTTCGAGGCCAGCCTGGACTACCAAGTGAGTTCCAGGAAAGGCGCAAAGCTACACAGAGAAACCCTATCTTGAAAAACCAAATAAATAAATAATAATAATAAAATAAAAAGAAAGGGCTGGAGAGATGGTTCAGAGGTTAAGAACTGGCTGTTCTTCCAGAGGACCCGGGTTCAATTCCCACCAGCCACATGGTGGCTCACAACCATCTATAATGAGATCTGGTGTACTCTTCTGGCTTGTAGGCATACATACAGGCAGAACACCATATACATAATAGATATTTTTTTTTTTTTAAAAAAAAGACTGGCATCAAGGTCTCCTAACTCCTATCAGGATCCTTTCACCCATTCTACTCTGCTTTAGTGTGGTGACACGTTCCCATCTACCACTGTATTAATCTACTGACAGACTCTTTACACAGAGAAAATAAAGTGTTGGTATAATATAATGACAGCCTTGCTTTAGCGTGAGGAACGAGTTTCCAAACAGGAATCCATGGCTGACACTGTGGCTTAATATATAAAACTTTCAAAAGGGAATGTTTGAGTGGCCAGAATAGTTCAAGTGGATGCTCATCCCAGAAGGGTGGACCACCTGGGTAGAATGCCAGGTGTCCAGGTAGAGGTGCCTGTTCAGTCACATCACATTTTGTCCTCACCCAACCTTTAACAAGGTGCCCTAGACAGCTGCACAACTTTTCTCTTAAGTTAAATAAGATCAATACCATTTCCATTTATGTCAACAACTCTCTGGACTTCTCAGGTTAGAAAGCATGATGACTGCATTTTGGAAAATGGTTCCAACAGTGAGCAAGGCAAACTTGAGTTTGTCTGACCACTCTCAACTTACGCCCTCAGCCCAGAAACCATGGGCTTTCTTTTCTCATTTTCTGAGCTTCTGCCAGGCCTGCTGGGACTACCTTCCTATCTTATTAATGGTCTCACAGGAATGATTATCTCATATAGCCAACTACTGAGGCTAGAGCATCTTTTGAAGGCTGGTGGTGATAGGGTGGCATTTGTTGGCTACATGTGGAACATTCAACCTCTGTTGACCATAGATTTGGCTGTTGACCCGAAGTTATCCTCTCTGTGCATCTTCCTGGGCTGCTAGTAGGACCATGGATTCTTTATCTCTTGACTCCATATGGTCCAAATACACCCACTTGGGAAGGTAGTAAAAAATATGTCCCTAGAGTGTAAGTCACACAAACTCAGGGCAAGTTGTATGGCTCATTACTCTGTCCTAAGTGGCTAGAAAGTACCTGACAGTCAGTAAGCCCTCGAGGATGATGGGGAACTTAATAAGCAAACAACTCTAGCCTATGTGGACAATGGGGATAGAAAGGGAAGATGATGTCAGGATCAGGAGAGACACAGGGCATGAGAATGCACACAGTTCCCTTGCGGTTGGTTCTTCTGGGTGCACTCCACTTTCTAGTTGTGTCGGTGAAAGGCCAGATCTCTTGCAGTAGTTTTCACACTGTGAAAATTAATTTTGTGGAGGTAGAGGTAATATTGTTCTCATTTAATTTAGCTTTTACTTTCAGTTTTTGAGAGCATCTCATATAGGCCAGGCTGGTCTCAATTCCTTATGTAGCTGAAGACAGCCTTGAACTTCTGATCCTCTTGCTTCTACATCCTGAGAGTGCTGTCCTGTCTGGGTTTACACAGTGCTGGGGTGTGAGCCCAGAGCTTCATGCATGGCATGCAAGCACTCTACCAACTGATCTATAGCCCCAGCCTTTCATCCTCATCTTATAGAAGGGAAACAAAAGGTTAGAACGTGGACCTGGACTAGGTTCTTCCAATCCCAACTTCCCTAATCTTTCCTCATCTTTGTGGTCGGAAAGCCCGGATACATTTCCAAAATTTCAATTCTGGCTTAATTTAGGATACTATCCATTCTGACTGTGTTGTTAAGAAAAATCTAATGCTCATGAGCCGGATTTTTTTTTTTCTTTAAAGCAAAACCATTAAAATTGGAGTTCACTGCAGAGTCAATGAGTGTTTTTGTCCCCATGTAACTTTTGTTTATTTCAATAATAAAAAAATACACAAACACAATTACAAATGTGACTCACGAGGCAGTCTGGGGTCAGGAGTTGAAGAGGAAAGAAGTGTAAGTGTGTATGTGTATCCCTCAGAACACACTGGGGCAAGTCATCCCAGGACACCTGTGTGGTCCTGGAGGGCCACAGCCTCTGGACTCTTAGATGCTGGGGCATGTGACATAGCTCACTACATAAAGGCACTCACGATGCAAGTCTGGCATCCTGAGTTTGATCCCTGGAACTCACATAAAGGTGGAAAGAGAGAACCAACTCCAGAAAATGATCCCCGGGCCTCTGTACATAGGCTGTGGGGCATGTAAACACACACACACACACACACACACACACACACACACACACACACACACCACTTAGAATAAACATATGGACTACAGTGTTTAGTTGTGTCTCTGACCACCCTACCATCCCTCCTAAAAGATACAACTGAAGTTCTCCTTGCTTTACTTGTGTAACTTGAGGACACGAACTGGTTTGATACTATGAGGTGATCCTTCTGAAAGTAAATTTACCTTTCCCCTCCATCTCCTTGCTTTCCAAATACAATAATCCTTTAAAAAGTGGCTCCATAGCAGCGGTCTTTATACATTACTCATAAACCTTACAAATGTGTGTGTGTGTGTGTGTGTGTGTGTGTGTGTTTGTGTGTGTGTGTGTGTGTGTGTATTTAAGGTACAAGAATACTGTGTGGGTTGAAGTTAAAGAGAAAAAAAGAAGCAGATGAAGCAAAAGAAGGAAAAAGGAGGAATAAAAGGAAGGAAGGAAGGAAGGAAGGAAGGAAGGAAGGAAGGAAGGAAGGAAGGAAGGAAGGAAGGAAGGAAGGAAGGAAGGACAAAACATCGTCCAAGCAAAATCATGGCTCTCAGATTTAAGTGGTGAGCAAACATCAGTAAAGACCGGAAGTGCAGCACACACGGTGGAGTTCATCAGCCACTCCTTCTAGCTCAGACTTGAGGCAGCTAAACCTGCAGCAGAAGTTACCCAGGTAGCCTGGGAAGGATGTGGAGGATTCTGCAGAGGGAGAGATGAGGCTCACAGCACAGAGGGAGAAAGAAGGAGGTGAATGGACCAGGAGAATAAATAGTAAGTCTCAGCCTCAGGGTCCTTCCCCACCACGCTGGACACTGGTTGGTCTTACCTGGTCCACCCACTCTCATGACAAGAGATCATCGCAACCAACCCATAACTTTATCTCTTCTAAGACGTAAGATTTACTTGTGTTTTGACAGTGATCATGTTTGGGTGGAAGGCTTCTCATGTTTTTTTTTTTTTTTTTTTTTTTTTGGTACTTTGAGAAAATGTCTTTAAATGCTGCCTCTTACATGCTGGCTATCCTTGGTTGTCAGAGTTTGACGTTGTATTCTTCAAATCGTTACCATGTATCGACTTCTTTTAACCACTGCCTAAAAATGTCCTTTCCTAAAAAGCAGGAAATAATATATTGGCTTCAAGGTAAGTTCATTTGACATCTCAAGTCCATGACATCCCGTCAGGTAAGGTCTTTCTTCTTTCAGAAATCCGAAGCAGAAAGCTCCACTTCCTTGTCAGGATTCCATGCAGGGGTGGGGGTGGTTACCAGGGAAAGCTAGAAGTCACTTCCTGATTCCACTGCTGTTCCTTCAGTTAGCCTGGACTCACCCCTGCCATGACTGGTAAATCAAACCCTTGTCACGCTGGCACACAGAAAATTTCATATACTGTTTATATGAACACACACACACACACACACACACACACACACACGGGTTCCAATTCTCCCCCCATAGATGGCTTACAGAGCTCAGGAAAAGATGTTTACTGGCAGATTATGAGGGAACATTACAAAGGTTACTGATGGTAGTTCCATGACAGCTAGGATGAGGTTAGGAGATGCTGCAAGCTCCAGTCCTCTAAGCCTTAATCCCTCGATCTCCCCAGTTCCTAGCACTATACTGATGTCATCTAAGGGAACCCACTTTCAGATAAAACCATTAGCATAAACTGTAGTGTCAACAAAAGGCTCTGAGATGAAAACAAACAAACAAACAAACAAACCCAGACACTCCTACCACTCTGGAATTCCCAAGAATGACAGGGAGTGGAACTATGATGGAGTAATGCACATTTTCTTTTGTGCCAGCTGCATTTTCTAAAAACCCCATCTCCTAGGCTTTCAACACTACCCATCAATTTCCTCAATGGACAGATGCAAACTAGAAGTCTGACTAGCAAAAATTGAAATAGCTACTTTGAACCGATATCAGATCATAAAAGCTGAGTGTGTTTTTCCCTCTACTTCTTCCTAAAATGGGGAGAATTTAACTTTGAATGGAACAAAGGCCTGCATGGACAATAAGGCAGATCTGGTGGAGGAGGCACAGACAAAGGATGCCAGGCTACTGCCAAAGTCTATTCCTATGATGCAAAACCAGGAATGGAACATGAATCCACCCATTTCTACCTAAGCTACTATACTTTGTCTGTGAATAGTCAAATTAAAAAATGCCTTTCACTGTATGTAATACCCTGTATGTACAAAACCAATTTGATATATAAAGTGTAACACTATCCAGAGGAAAACAGATCTTTGAGACCAAGGAACTGGCAAGTATTTCAAAGAAATGACAAAAAAGACTAACCTTGAAAGAAAGAAAAAAAAAGGAGAGAAATAGAATTTTATAAAAGCAAAACCCACAAATATTTGCTTATTGAGAGATACTGTTCAAAAATTGGGAAGGGAAGTTATAGAGCCAAGAGAAAACAGCCATAATCCCAGTGTCTGCCAGAGGAATGCCACCCTAAATGTGTAATAAATTCCTGCAGCCCAGGGATAAAAGATGAGCAGGAGATCTGAACGCGTTACAAAAATGTGTCTGTCTGGAAGTACAGAGAGATACCCCTCAGAAGTTCTCAGAAACCATACATCAAAACTGCCAATGATGACTTACAATCGCTGGGAGGGCTAAGTGAAAACTGATAGGCAAGCATACCGAATGCTGGGAAGCCTTTCAAGTTAATGAATGTGTATACGTTGCTTTGCGGAAGTGCAAAACACTGCCAGCTCTTTTGAACACCATTTGGCAAGCTGTCCAAGAGAGTTCACGTTTTCATGATGTGGCGAAAAGTGAGAAGCAACCGGGGTGTCTGTTAAATGGGGAAATGAATACGCAGCACCATATTCTTTTTATCAACCAATAGCAACCGGCGGTTGAAAGGACCCCACTATTGCAAGACTAGGGTGAATAGTAAATCATTGCACTATTTCAGAAGATCCCCATCCTCCCACTCATACAGTCTCAGGTAAGCAAGACTGGCCTAAGGAGACAAAGAACAGATTAGGGGCTGCCTTGCATGGGGTTAGGGGATGGGACAAGAGCAACAGAGAACACGGAGGTTTGTGTAGTGAAAAGAATGCTCTCTCTACAGCTTGGCTGTGGTGATGGCTGTAGGTTTTTATCCAAATGTACGCAGTACGGTACATCTTAGCGTAGGGAGGCCATACCCAAACAAAGATTCATATGTATAAGGAACAAAAGTAAATTAACCTCAAACACAATGTTCCATAAAGGAATCCAGGCACGAAAAGTAATGTTGAGCAATTCCATTTATCCCTTGTCCCTAAGCAGGCAAAACTATAGTACTTCATGTTGACTGAAACCAGAACTCTGAGGTGGGGAACTGGGAAGTGGGAGTGGCCACATGAGGACACTGTCTGGGTTATTAAATATCTTAATGAGCTAATTATAAGTAGGGGTTTAATTACTTACACCCAAACTTAAATCTGCTTTCTGTCTTGAAAGTCGGTTACACCTCAATATGATGAAAGGCAACCTCCCCCACCCTCCTCTGAAGCGTTTTATAGTGACCCTCAGTTTCCCTTACAGGTACAGAGACTGCAGTAATTCCAATTCACTTGAGGGCGGGGCTCCTATATGAATGGAAAACTGAACACGATCTCCGAGTTTGGGCTTATCCCAGAAAATTTTGAGTAGAAATAGTAGAGAAAGCCAAATCTAGGACAAATGAACTAGCCCACACTTGGCCCCTTCAGAGTAATTCAGATAGATCAAGTACCTCTTTCTTCAGCGTCCTGAGTTGGAGACTGGCTTCCTGCCTTAGACTCACTTCCACTCCTTCCAGCTGCTGCGAAGCACAGCCAGCTGCATGTCCCTTTAGCTCGCGAGGAAAGGCATTCCTTAAGAACCAATCTCTCAGGGCAATGGCCCTGGCCCCTTCCGGAAGGCTGACTGATCCAGAGCCCACACCCCTCCACCCTCTTTTGGAATCCTGGTAAATAAACCAAGCCCCTAGGCTCAGAGCTTCCTGAAACACAAATGATTAGAAAGGTCTACACATTCCAAACAACGTCCACTTGGCTCTGAATGGTATTATTAAAGTAACCTAGTTTGTCTACAACACAGTCCTAAGTGACTTAAGCACTGAGAAACTAGGAAGGAGGCCCCAGTTCACTGGTAAACCTTCATGCCAACTCCCAGTCTTAGCTGTGGGGAGAAGCATGCTGCACAGATTCAAGAGGTGTGAACGGGGCCCAGATGTCCAATAAACAGGACAGAAAGGTTCACCTTGAGTCAACGGCACTGTCAAAGCACGAGGGTTACTGAAAGCATGTGCTTCAGCCTCTATTTTATCATATATGCTATTCCTCTTTTTATTTGGGTCTGGCAGCTCCCCAGGTATGTCTATTCTCTGCCTGTCTATGGCTTGACTTAAATAAATATAGGGAGATGTCTGATTAGCAAAGCTATAAAAGTGATGATCAGTTTAGCCAGAAAGTCAAGCAATAAACCAACACCCCTCGCTCCCCCCCACCTCCCCCCACCCCACTGTGGACGTGGAAGGGTGAGGACCTGACAGAGGTATGCAATGAGGGTGGGGATAGATCAGTCTATCTATTTTATAGCTCTGTATTGTAGTAACTGATAACTTTGTGAAAAAAACTTGTCTATAGGTACGCAAAGACCCTTCACCTAGGGAAGGGGCAATATTCTTCTCTCATAGAAATTAGTTTCAGTTATCTCAATCTACGTTTCCTTAATCAATATTCAATGTCCCCGTTTCACGAATGTACCCATTCTTTGGAATCTCTTTCCATTACTAGTGTCCTTCATAGTGACTTGAGATCATTAGCACCTTTATTTTTTATCTATTTATTCTTGACACAGAAAGACTCACTCGCAGTTGTTAAACAGTCTACTCTGTCTTAACTGCAAACTCTCCCGAGCTGGGGCTTTTATTTTCTCTTTGTTTTACTCCTTCTTCATTAGGTTTGAGTCTGCGGTGGCAGTGTGGGGCAGCGGACAGACCTTGACTTTGAAATCTGAACCTCTATGTTCCTCCTGGCTCTGGCTTTGCTTGTCATGTGTATAACTTCTCTTAAAATATAGAAGACCGGGTCCGGGGGATGGCTCAGGTGATATCACTTGTTGTGGAATTATTCCATCCAGATGTTAGCACGTGACAGCTAAGACTATGACTCATTTCTTCTCCTGCAAGCACACATTACAGACTCTACCAGAACTGGTGGTTCTGGGTTCTCACAGCTTAGGGAAAGATCTCAAACAGGTAAAGAGCAGAAAACTTTATGTTAATGGCTAGGGAGTGGGCCGGGGGTGGGGGCAGAATAATAAATTCCTCTTTAACTGTTTATGCCTGTTAGATAAAAAATTACAGAAGGCCATTGTATTCTTATGAAGTGCCAGCGCTAGGCCTTCACAGACTGGCTAAAAATTAAGAGTCATTCATGCCAAAGTCCTGTGTTACTAAGGTGTAGCTAAGCTGTTGGCTGAATAATGAAGTTCCCTCTGAGTTAATTCTTACAGAAAAGTAGCCACCTACAGTTAACTTGTCACTGATTTCCCCATTCTTCTGCTCCTGTCACCCCCACGTAAAGACGGGTACCCTGAAATGACTTGTACGGTCTTCCCTCTTTGTATAAATCCACCTCTCTGCCCAGCCCGATGAAGTGTCCATTCTAGAACCCTTTTGGACCATTAAACTCAATTCCTCAGCTATCATCCTTTGACATTCTTGAATTTTCGAGTTGCATTTTCCATTACAGAATTTGCTCCATTAGCAAAACTGACTAAACAAAGTTGGTATGTTTTCCATTTCTGCTACTTCTGAGGCGACACGAAGAAAAACATATTTGGAAAATTAGTTAATGTCTAGGTCTACTTAAAATGTATGTTTAATACAAAAATTCGGTTTGCCTTAGGAGATGGCAGTGTGTGTGTGTGTGTGTGTGTGTGTGTGTGTGTGTGTGTGTGTGTTGATCCTGGTAGAATCAGGGCTCTTTCCAATTCTAGAAAACATTTCCTTACCGCAGGGGCACTGACTTGATACATGGTTTTGTTTTCGTTTCTATTAAAATAGTTCTCAACAGTCTTGGTTCTTTTAATTTCAAAGTTAGCCTTTTCTTTCCCCCTTTGGAAGGAACTTTTCATTTTTTTTTGGCTTGGGATTTGGCATTCTGTGCTAAAATTGCTTCTGGTGAAAACCTAGGAAGCCGGGTGTGACCATGGCAGCTGCTGGCACTAGACCAGGATGGTTTTTTATTTCATCTACTCTTGCGGAGGTCTGTACAGGAATCCTGGCTAGAACAACTTGGGTGGGTTCCAGCAAACAAGGAATATTGAAGATCACAGAAGGCCCCAGAAGCGGAAGCCAGCGGGTCTGCGGGCTGGCGCATGCGTAAGGCACACGCTCCCCCGCAGTCTCCCACCTCCGCCCGTCCTCCAAACGAGAGCAGAGAGAAGCAGGTGACTCCGGGTTCCTGGAGTTTCTTTAATAACTATACTCCTGGGAAGGTCTTACCTATGGAAGCGGGTGTTGCTCACTTGCCGGGACATCAAGTACCTTCAGCTATTGTAGGTGCACGAACTCAAGGAAAGGTGGACTTGGCGGCTGGGCTGGGTCACTCGAGCTGAATCGAAGGCCACGCCCAACTTTGCATATGCTAATTAACGAAAGCCCCCAGGTTTTTGATCTACAGGCTTGATTCCGAGGGAGGTCCCTGAGTCGGTTTGCCCTGGGCTTAAAAACTGAAGCCAGTACCTGAAGAGAGCAACCTCGGTGTGCTGACTTAGGGCAAGATGAAGGGGAACCAGGGCTGATCTGCTCCGGTTGTCTTTTCCTGTGAGTTCTTTTATTTCAACTAAGAATCAGGAGAAAGGTAGGCTGTAATCCTCAGCTTGCAAATGAAGAAAGTGGATAATAAAGAGACATAACCATTAAGTTAGAGAGGCATAGCTTTTAGTTGGGACATCCTGAATTCAGAGACAATTTTTATAAGCACTGTCTTTCCGGGTCCTAAGGAGGTTGGTGGGTGTTTTCCTGGCACTTTAAGAGAGTGTTTGGTACAAATAGTTCATATTTGGTACAAGTAGTTGCCAGGTCCTTGAGCATAGGTGTGTACCATTGAGCTGTCCACACGAGTTCCCAAAGGCTTTTAAATTTAATTTTATCTACTTAGCATAGATTTCTCACTAGTTAAATTGGAAATACTTAAGAATGTCTTTTTAAAAACAAATTAATTTATGGAAATAAAAAATAGTCCCCCAAAGAAACACTGTTTGACTTTAAAGAGCTCCCAGGAAGCAGAAATGAAATTGGTTAACAGTCCAGCAGGTGTCTTGGATCTCTGTACTCCTAGTTTGGACTTTTCTGCCCTACCCCTATGGTTTCTGAAAAGGCTGCCCGTGAGTGTGTAGCCACACCTTGAGTATGGGAGAATTCTGTGCATTGTGCAACACACCGTTTTTGCAAAACTGGTTCTCCCAGAGAGTGTTGGACATATTTTGAAAGGTGAAAGGTGTACTGGTCTGCTCCATACCCATCTGTGAAAGAAGACCTTTTGAGAGGCTATTTTGTTTCTTTGTTACTGAGTAGCAAGCAGTAGTCATCCTCCAGTGGGACTCATCACAGCAATGTATTTGCTGATGAGACCAGGATCTGGTGCTGGAAAGGGTGGGGGGTAGCCTCACAGGGGGGCCTGGCTAAGATAATTGCTGATAAAAGCCTCAGTGTGGCTCTTGAACTTTTGCATGTAAGAAAACCACATTGTAAAAACCACTTACTAAGACTTTATTAACTAGATACTATGTATCTGTCAGTCACTCTTCTAGGTGCTTTGGCTCTGCCAATACTAATCTTCTTGAAGCGTTTACATCCTGGTTGGAGGTAGGGTTAGGTGAGGGGGAACTCCAAACCATAAGTATGGTATGTTTGTGAATGTTAGGGTTGATTAGGAAGTGTTAGGTTCCTTGGCAAAGAAAATTAGGGGAGAGTGGAGATCACATGAGAGTGTAGATCTGATGAATAAGAGGTTCAAGAGGAGAACTAGCTAGGGTCTGAGACTTGGGGTTCCAGTGGCGGAAGGAGAGGTCAGATAAAATAGCAGGAGGCAAAAGAGCAGCCACGAGGGCACCACAGTTTATGAAAGAGGATGCAGGGAGTCTGGGAAGGAGGGTTTGGGGGAAGGAATGGTCAGTTCTGCCCAATGATCAGTTTGGTACAAGTTAGTGAGTGGGAGGTCAAATGTCAAATGTCTTAGAAGAGAAAGGCAGGGTTGGAGCTCTGAGGGGAGAAAAGGTCTACCTCAGAATGAACCCTAGAAGGGCTCTGTTGTGGAATATTAGTTTAGGATGTGTTGCATTTATTTATGCTGTGGCATATTTTGTTTAATGATTCCAAGATGTGTTGCATCTTTTTTTTTACCTTGCATTTAACTCTGTGAAGCTGTGTTACTTTGCCTGTCTAAAACATCTGATTGGTCTAACAAAGAGATGAATGGTCAATAGCTAGGCAGGAGAGGGCTAGATGGGGCTGCCATGCAGAGAGAATAGATAGGAGGAGAAATCTAGGGAGGAGAGAAAGAGTGGGAAAAAAGGAGGATAGGAGGATGCCAGGGGCCAGTCACCCAGCCACCCAGCCAGCCATGGAGTAAGAAGGAAAAAAGATATATAGGATAAAGAAAGGTAAAAAAGCCCAGAGGCAAAACTTAGTTAAAGAGAAATAAGATAATTTAGGTTAGAAACGCTGACTAGAAACAAGCCAGGCGAAGGCCAGGTATTCAAAAGTAAGAAAAAGTCTCCATGTATTTATCTGGGAGCTGGGTAGCAGGCCCCCAAAGAGAAAAACAACAACAATAACATCAACAATAACAACAACAAACCCAACCAACTACGGGCCTCTCGCCAGGGGAACCTATTGAGTAAACTTTTCTCTCAGGCAGAGTTAATGGTTAAACTAGGATGTGTGGGAATGGCAGCTGTTAGCCGCAGGGGAGAGAAGAGGGTAGAGTACAGTCACAGAGCGGGGAAGGGGCTGGAATGAATGATTTCTGAGTTGTGCTCTTGTTCTCACATGTGGAAAGTGTGGTCAACTCACCTAGTGAGGGAATTGAGAATCTCACAGGGTCAGTAGTCTGCAATGTGACTCCACAAAGTCTACAAAAATCTACTTACACATTCTAGATAGGGTGGCCCATCCAAGAATGGCAGACATTAGGAAGCTGCTAGAACTGAGTCTGATTTATTCATCTCCCTCTTGGATGTTGACTCTTTGAGGACCAGGGCTTGTTTATCCTTGGCTATCCAGTGCTTGGCTGGGTACCTGGCCTAATGGAGCACTCAGCACCTGTCTGCTCACATTGGGGATGGTAAGGGTAGGGTGAGGCTGTGACTTGTCCAGTACTCAAGCTCTTGTTCAGTTGCTGGTCATGATGGTCCCTGCAGGAGAGGACCAGGGTGTTCCCCCATGACACTGTTGGCTGAAGGTGGGAAATCCTCTCCTAGTTTCTATCTTTATCATGGAATTTATTCTTAGACATGATAAGGATGAGACATCCACCAACCAAACCTCTCTGGAGTTTGAATGTCACCTTCTCTTGTTCCATTGCCCCACCCCCCATGCAAGGGAGCACATTGTACAAACCAGACAGACACATTAGAGTCGGTTAGATTTTTGTTTTATTTATTGAGAATGAGTCGCTTTTGTTTTAAAAAAAAAGTTGCAGAGTTAGGGAAGAAGATAGTGAATATATATGTTAGCCATAACTATTTTCTTTAATAAAGTGACATATTACGTTAAGCTCATAATATAAATACATTTTGCTCTTATCCATAACGTTGAGAATATATGCTAGTCAAGATTAGAAAGATTACAGCAAATATATACGTACTGAGCACAAAGTCCTAGAAGACAGGAAGAATTGTAGGAGCCTTGATATCACCAAGAAGGTCAAGAAACAACCCTGAAGCTTCAGTGTACAAAAGACCGAGAAAGCATTTCCAGTGGATGTAGGTAGACAAGAAGGAGGAAAGGGAACAGGATGGGTGGCCCAAAGTCTTACCACATTCAGTGAGCAAGGTCCCAAGCATTACTTAGAAGCACAGCCAACATCCGTCCTAGCAGCAGCACTTCTTGCAGCAACACTTCTGCTGGCAACAACAGCCCTTCTGCTGGCAACAACAGCCCTTCCCACAGCCACAGCCACAGGAGCTGCAGCAGGTGCGGCGGCAGCAGCAGCCACAGCCGCCACAGCCACAGCAGCCACAGCCGCTACAACCACAGCCACAGCCACCACAGCCACAGCCACCACAGCCACAGCCGCCACAGCCACAGCCACAGCCGCCACAGCCACAGCCGCCACAGCCACAGCCGCCACAGCCACAGCCGCCACAGCCACAGCCACCACAACCTCCACAGCCACAGCAACCCATGGTGTCAGTAGAGAAGACTCAGGTGCAGTGAGGAGAGAGACTCAGGAGAGGAGAGGGAGATGTGATGGCCTTTGCTTTAAGGGGCCCTTAAATACACCTGTGGACCCACACAGGCAGGTATAGCCGCTTCCTTGTTTCTGTCAACTTCCCTGGGAGAATCCACAAGACCCTGAGTGCATTTCCTCATGGAGTGTGCCTCACTCCATAGAATTGCTTACTTTAGCATTTACTTCCTCCAGGGATGCTTCCAGTAAAAACACATTTCTGAAATCGTTAGTCTTGTTTGAGCATCAGTTTTCAAGCTCACATGTGATTTTCCTGTGGTCTTGTTTGGTGAAAATGGACCTCCTGGCCACATATCAGGATTCCTCAGCTCCCACTGCATGCCTTTCCTAGGCTTCAGAGGAGCCTGTCCCATGTTCATCTCCACTCTGATTAACAGAGAGAATTAATGTCACCCCTTATGAAGAGGCAAAGCTCCTTAAGACTCTCACACTCCAAGTGTCTGTGTCAGAACGTCTCGTTTCCCTTGATTCACAGGAAAGCAACCTGGCAAGGTCACTGTGGGTTTGGAGAACTTGTCATGTATTTCAAAGTGAACTTCTCAGACTGGTTCAAAAATATCCCCCTTTCTTCTCATGTATTTCCAGGGTGGGTGGGTAACAGGATCCAGAGCCTCCAGCACCAGCTGGCTTCATGTCCCAAATAAATTATAGTTCCTTGCAATTTGAATTCCCATGAAGTACAAGAAGAAGAAGGAGGGGGAGGAGAAAGAAGAAGAAGGAGAAGGAGGAAGAGGAGGAGGAGAAGGAGAAGGGGAACGAGGAGGAGGAGGAAGAGGAGGAGGAGGAGGAAGAGGAGGAGGAGGAGAAGGAGAAGGAGAAGGAGAAGGAGAAGGAGAAGGAGAAGGAGAAGGAGAAGGAGAAGGAGAAGAAGAAGAAGAAGAAGAAGAAGAAGAAGAAGAAGAAGAAGAAGAAGAAGAAGAAGAAGAAGAAGAAGAAGAAGAAGAAAGAAAGAAAGAAAGAAGAAGAAGGTGGTTTACATCAGGACAATTTTGTTTGTGAGGATGGTACTAAATGCAAATAATAGAGGGAGCAAATCCCTCATCTCCTTCCGCCTGTCACCAAGCAAGTTAGCATCCGGGATAATGGACCTCAGGGAGTCTCACCAAAAATTCAAGAGGAAAGAAGAATTTTTTATACCAAAGCCTGATGAATACTTCAAAGGGCTAATTGTAACCACTCCCCCGCTCTTAGGTTGCTACGATATGTGGTATTTCCCTTACACTTTCACGGAATAGTGGGTTACAATCACAGGGGACTATTTTGCCTTCAGGACTCACTTGGCAGAGACATTTTCAGGTGTTGCACATGGGAGAGAGGTTGTCTTTACTCCTGGCTTGGGTCAGAGATGTTGCTCAGTGTCTCACAATAGACAGGAGAGTCACAGTCCTCTATTAAAAGGAATTTTCTGGCTCACAATGTCAGTGCCAAGGTAAAAATCCTCATCATCATGTTTAATCTCTCCACAGCATTTTCCCTTCTGTTGTTTTTAAGCAGTATCATTGCTGGAAACTCACCTAAAGGAAAGTATTTCTCGAATAGGAAACAAAGATTCATGGGTTCCCACTGTGCTCCTGCTGAAGGGTCCTGAAGCTGAGTCCTGTGCTCCTTGTCGGACTTGTGTCTGAAAGCTGAATAATCAGGTTACCGCTATGTCATGTGCCGCTACGACCAAGTGATACTGTGTAACGCTGACCATGGTGGTGATTTTGAACATGTCTGAAACACTAACTAACTACATGTGTCTGGATGTGTCCAGTATTTCCATGCCCTTTCCTATCTGCCGCGCCATCCTCTGTTCTACTTGGCAGAAGCAGGGCCATGTTTCCGCTGCGAGCTGTCTCCGTGTTTCTTATTAATTCCACTATACAGTTCCTTTTGGACGGGCAATGTTAGTTTATATTCCATCAGTGGCCATTTTACTCTTCCATGTTACTTTCGACATGCCTGCGTCACTATGTTTAGTAAAAGCTGAAATGGATGATTATTTTACTTTTACGAATATTGCTCACTTACAGAACCAAATATTCCATTGTGATGAAATTTCTTCAGATATGGTAATTTACCCCACCTCACCCCCATCTGTCTCGTTTATTTTCTCTTTGTGTGTCTACCATTGCATACGACTAGCTTGACATGCAGATTTTCCTTTTGGATAGCAATTGATAAAACATTTCAAACACTCCAATTAAGTTTTCATTCTAATACACGGTCTCTACACATCCAAAGCTCGGTAGGAGTTTATAAAAAGAAAATAGATTAGAGAATGTTGTGAAGGATTCCTTAGGCTTCCTGGACAATCACAGTGTTAAACACAGAATATTAAAAGCGTACCTCGCGCCACAACTGTGTAGGAGGAGGGAGGCAGATCTCCCATTGCTCAGTGGACCAGCTCTGGCATGGATGGCTGTTTGGCTTCTTTGACAATGACATTTGTGCCTAAGACTTCCAATGGCACCACACTGGGAGAGTTTCCTGATAATGCTTAGGTGTCCTTCAGATGTGAAATGACCAGTTCGAACATTTTGAGTGGTATGTGGGCCTTCTCAGTGGGCCCAGAGATGCCAGTTTTCTTTTCTTATTTATTTATTTATTTATTTATTTATTTATTTATTTATTTATTTATTTATTTATTTATTTATTTATTAAATTACACTCATGATATTAATCACATTTGTGGTATTCATAGATTATATTCGCAGTGTTCATTCAAATATATATGTATATATAATTTTAAATGTCGAATGTCATTTCTTGAAGGGGGTAGGAGGTCTTAAATACAGGCTTACAGCACAATGGGAGGACCCCGGAGGGCAGAAGTTCGCTTCTGATGTCTTAGAGGTACCAGTTTTCTATAACTTCAGGCACATAACCTAGGAGAAGGAACAAAGGAAGTAATCTAGTAAATCTGGCTGACATTCCAAAGGGAAGCAAATAATGCGTCTGAGGCTCCCTCATGACAACTGAGCCAAACAACAAGGAAGGGGTCATGTGTGCTGCTGTTTCCCCTGGAGGGGGTACATAAGGGGCTCCCCCAGCAGAAGGAGGCATCACATCTCCCTCTCCTCTCCTGAGTCTCTCTCCTCACTACATCTGAGTCCTCTCTACTGACACCATGGGTTGCGGTGGCTGTGGTGGCTGTGGCAGCTGTGGCTGTGGCGGCTGTGGCGGCTGTGGCTGTGGCGGCTGTGGCTGTGGAGGTTGTGGCGGCTGTGGCTGTGGAGGTTGTGGCGGCTGTGGTGGCTGCACCAGCTGCACCACCTGCAGGTGCTACCGGGTTGGCTGCTGTGGCTGTTGTGGTGGTTGCTGTGGTTGTGGTGGCTGTGGCTGTGGTGGCTGTGGCTGTGGCTGTGGTCGCTGCTGTGGCTGCTGTGGCTGCTGCACCCCTGTGGTCTGCTGCTGCCGCCGCACCTGCTGCCGCTCCTGTGGCTGTGGCTGTGGCTGTGGGAAGGGCTGTTGTCAGCAGAAGTGCTGCTGCCAGAAGCAATGTTGCTGCTAAGAGGACTTGACCTGGTCCCTGGCAAGGAGCTGCAGGTAACTCTCGGGTTGGTAAGACTTCTTGCCTGTGCACTGTGATTCAAGTCACGAGAGTCTCATCCACATCCCTTGGTCTCTGAGAGTCTGTCTTCAAGTGAAAAATTCCAACAAGAATCTTGCCCATAAACAACCAATCTGAGTATGAACTCAACAAAATAGCATAAGGATTCTTAATGTTATGTCCTTTGAGATTTCCCCATTTAAATGCTTATCTCTACTTCCCTTCCCCTTGTCCTGTAGCTCTCACATATTGTATCTTAGCTATGGTTTTTCATTTTTGTGAAACCAAGACAGTCTTCTCCCAATAAACTACACCAAATTGTCAATCTGTCTGCTTCTTTTTGTATTCTGGCGTGTCTAACCAAAACTGCAACTCAACCCAGAAGAGTAAACCTCCTGCTGTTTGTTCAAGACAAGTGAAGAATGGATAGTCTCTACTAAAAGGTGTTCAGACCATCGTAAAGATTAGGTGTCTTTACCCACCCCCTTATATAAGTCAGAAAAGAACTCAGGGGTTCATCCTTGGTGTCACATTTCATCAATGTCTCTGGGCCTTTGGAGTGCCATTTTCTAGAAGAATCCGACCTCTGTCTGAGACCAGGTGATATGCAGCACCTGAAACCCATGCAGCAATGGGGTCTGGGTTATTTTAGCTTGGTTCTATTAACAGGTTAATATTTGATCACATAGGTTTGGGGAGATGGCTCAGTGGTCAAGTGCTTCTTTCAAGCACAAGCACCCATGTGAAAAGCAAGGCATGGTGTGTGTGCATTATTACCAGCACTGGAAGATAGAGACAAGGGTCTCTGGGACTTGCTGGCTTGCCAAATCAGTGAGCTCTGAATTCAATTAGCAACCCTGTCTTAAAAAAGGTGGCAAGTGATGGATAATAACATGATGCTGACTTCTGGTCTTCATGTACCTATGAACACATGTACACACATTTCTATACACATATATGCATATACACATGAACAAATACACACATCAATACTTGATTTCATTTTAGTGGAGATCTTGATTCCATCCCCAGTACTTATTAACTATCTCTCTGGTGGATTATGATCACAAGGTAGTCGGTGTTAAATAAATCTGTTAGTAAGAGTTCAAAGTTGCTAAAAACAGGCTATCCAGTTTGATTATAGCCTGTTATAGGTAAAAAATCATTGTGAGAAGCTGAGTGTGGTGCCAGTGTGGGAGAGTCACAGAAGCCTAGGCGTCCAAGGTGAGGCCAGGCAACACAGTCACCCATCAAAAATAGCAACAGAAAATAATAAACAGTAAGAGGCCATAAAAAGCAGCTTTTGTACCATATTGCTGAATTCCTAGAAATGAAACCTCGTAAGATTTGTGGCATTGATCTATCCATGCTCTGGATGAACTGCCTCACCCTTTTTCATAAGCTGTTAATTTCTAACTTTGTACCTCAGTACCTCTTGTAAAAAGTGTGGGATGGGAAATGAACTACCCATGAGGTCAACAGCTACCCTGTGGCTTCAGAAGTGAACCACTCACACTGCTTCCTGATCCTCGACCACGAGTTCTCTTCCTTTCCCTTCTTCCAGGAAGTGCTCTCAGAGAATCCATACTTCAGAATCATTGCACTAAAGAACACTACAGAAGAGGCCAGTGGAGGGTCCAGGTTAAAGGTACACATCAAATATGAATGCCAGGAGACTCCAAAAGAAAGGATCAAGAAGAAATGTGTACTTTCTGTCTGATCCTTGCTGTTCTCAGACACACCTAGAAGATGAAGGGCTATGATGTTGACTCTGAGAAAGGCAGAGTGCTAATACTAGTTTGTAGGCAGAGTTTTTTGTTTTTTTGTTTTTTGTTTTTTGTTTTTTTTTTTGGTCAGGACTACTGGCTCCCCAAATAACCTCACAGAGACTTATTACTAGTTATAAATACTCAGCCAATAGCCCACGCTTGTTACTAACTAGCTCTTACAACTTAAATTTAGCCATATTTCTGATCTGCACTCTACCATGGGGTGGTACCTTTTTTCAGCACGGCCTGTGTTCATCTTGCTTCTCTCCTAGTCTCCTGAAGACTTTGCCCTCCTTCTTCCCCAGCTTTATTTTTGTCCACAAGTCCCACCTAACCTCTACCTGCATAGCTATTGGCCATTCAGCCCTTTGTTAAACCAATGAAAGCAACAAATATTTACAGTGCACAAAAAGGTTGTTGCACAGCACTTGTTATTTCCCTGCCACTTTGGCATTATTACGTGCATTGGAAAAACCAGATAACAATATAAAGTAGATTAATTTGCTTACGTGCACAATTGACAGTCTCCAATTTTACATCAAACATGGGTATGCACAGTGAAATGCACAAAAATGAGTCATGGTTGGGACTTTGTTTGGGTTCATTTGGTCCATCTTCTACAAAACCATGGTTTCCACTTTTAAGTGTGTATAAAAGATAGCATGTATGTTCCAGCAGATCCATGCAAGGATGATCATGATAGTATTACCAAAATAGCAAGGAAATCCCATAATCTGGACAGCAGATGAATGGGTGAATTTTAATTCATAGAAAGAAATGCACGTGATTGTAGTAAAACCATATTCAAAGCAAAGCAATGATGAATGTAGGCTTTAGGATAGAGGCTGTCTTGCAAGTGGGATGCCTGAGGGATGGGCATACAGTCAGACCATATTTTCAAGATCCTGACCTCTTGGCTATTTTTAAAGTAGCCAATTAAACAAAGACAATGCTTAGACTATCTTATGAAGCAACAAGATTATGTCTCATTATTCTTTGTGCCTTTTATAAAATTATGGTAAAATGTGGCATTGTGGAGAAAGAAAAGCAAAGTGTGTTTTTGGGGGGAGAGAAGCTTTGTGACTGTGGAGGCCAAAGAGGATTTGGGTAGAATGTGTCATCTGAGCGGACTACAAAGTGATGAGGGAATGAACTGTCCAGTTAAGTTCTAGAAAGTGGTAAGGGAGTTGAAAGAAGGCAGTTCTAGAGAAACCAATTGAATGAGGTGTTAGGAGTGGAGGCCAGGAGCAGGAAGTAGTGGTTAGCTCATTGTAAATGTCAGCTTGGATGCAAGAAGCTGGCCGGGCATGAGGACCACTGCTTTCGTTTTAGAAGGATTACTTTGAACAGAGAACTGACCTGGTGAATGGCTGAAGTGGAACCTACACTATCCACTCTGAGGAAGTCCTGGGTGGACGGCATGGGGCCTGGCCTGTGGAGTAGGGGAGCAGGCTGTGAGGTCTGCTGACGATCCCCTATAGGTCAGAAGGGAGCTGGAGTCAGGGTGGCAGCCATTCCTTCTTGGCCTGTGCAACTGCAGTGATGTTGCTTTGGAATGACGTTTGCAGGCGAGGAACACACAAGTTCAGTGAGAACGGAGGGGAGCTAATGGGCCGTCAAGAGCTCAGTGACTAACGTGTGAAATTTGCCTTGTCAACTGCCTCCCCTCCTATAGTGAGTCTCCTATAAAACCTTGGTGAGAGAAGAGAAGTTTCATATGAAAGTTAATGCAGGGTTCTGTCTTGAATGTGGGCTTCAATTATGCTGCCCGTGTGGTCTTTCGTAGACTTTCACCCTATGTGGTCTGGGGGTAGGCATAAAGTTTCTATTTGGTCATGTTGATATGGAATATATTTTTGTTGTGCTGGTATGTGAATAGACACGCCCCCTTTCTCTGTTTAGACTCAGACTCCTTGTCTCAGAGACAGGCAGCATGGGTTCTCTTTTCAAATGGTTGCTCACAAAGGTTCTGGAGCATGGACCGCAAGGCTCTGGAAAAGTGTAGCAGTCTGATTTATTTTTAAGGTTTTTTTTTTTTTTTTTTATGTATGGGTGTTTTGCCTGCCTGTCTGTTGTCTGTGCACCACACGCATGCATTGCTCTCAGACAGAGGAGGGCTCAAGTCACATCATACCTCAGCCTTGATCGCAGATGGGACCACATGTTATTAGTCTTCACGGCCAATTGCCAAGGGCACAATACTTACATTATGCACACGTGACGCTGAAACAAAATACTGTGTGTCATACAATACTAAAACTGGTTTTTTGAATCCTAAAATGTGACCTTGGGCTCAAGGCAAGCCCATCACATGTGGCTGCAGGAGTACGACAGGTTTTTCCCTAAAAGGACCAGATGCCCTGTCGTCTTGTATGGAGACAGACCTGAGACAAGAAGAACTGGAATGTGGGTGGTCCTCCTGCTTCCACTGCACTTTAATGGTGCCCTCTGGATGGACTCCCAGGAGAGGAAAGCTCCCAGAGGGCATTCCTGTGGGAGGAGGGGAGCGAGTCCGTACTGCCAGGCTGGCATCAAGGGAGAGAGGACATAGGACAGAGGCCTTTGTCAGTGGCACTCCAAGGCTGTTTGGCTGTGATTTTAAATTGTTCTATGTTGTCCTGGAACTTTTGTGCATACTTCCTCACCAATTATAATCGAGAGCCTGAAAGGTATTGGGATATCATGAGAAAAATCCTGATTTCCCCCAGCAGATGGGAAGCTGAGCCAAGTCCAATGGTGGACAAGCTTCGAGCATCAGTAGAAGTGTTAGGATTTGGGCTGCTGTGAGGATTTTATTCAAAAGCAAATGCACTGTTTGATGCTGTGCCGTAGCTGTGTAAGATGGTACCACTGGGTTTAGAACAGATGAGGTGTCTCACACTGTTTTTATGGCTAATTTTGTTCACATGCATTAACTGTTCAAACAAGTAGGTCTGCTCTGGCATTTCCATCCCTGTGTGTATTGTGTGAGGATCATGTCCGGTTTTCCTCGGCCCTCTCTTCATACCATCTTTGTGGTCAGAAAGCTACGAGCATTTTGTAGTAACAAAAGCACATTTTGTTTATTTATTTATTTATTTTTGTTGCAGTTGGAATCTTCAGTTGACCTGTATGTTCAGAGATGGGGCCCCTGAGAGTTAATTAGGATTGGATAAAGTCCTCAGGATGCAGTCTGAAGAATAAGTCTGGTGGCTTTATGAAAAGAGGGGGACAGACTGGATACACAGACATGTGTATGCTTCCTGTTTCCTGCCATGTGATGTACTGTGCCAAGCCACTGCTCGGCCTGCAGAAAGGACATCATTTTCCCCCATCCCACCATTCTATCTTTAATTGAAAGTAGATTATTTTCATAAGGACTCTCCAGCTAGCCTCTGTCTGGATCCACAAACAAGCAGCCATCTAAAGAATAATACTAATAATAAACATGAAATACAATAAGATAAATAAAAACAAACAAATTTGAATATGACAAAACAACCAAGAAAAAGAGCCAAAGAAAGAGCAAAAGACACATATATAGACACAGAGAAAAACACATTTCCACGCTCTCTCTCTCTCTTCCTCTCTCTCTCTCTCTCTCTCTCTCTCTCTCACACACACACACACACACACACACACACACACACACACACACACACACACAGGAATCCCATAAAAACTCCAAACTGGAAACCATAGTATATATGCAAAGGACCTCTAAGGTAGAGAGGAAAAAAAATGCCCTGACTTGACATTATAAGACAAAGAACCTCCAAAGATGCCAGAGTTCATTTTGTATTAGGCATCTACTTTTGGGCATGGGGCTTATCCTTAAGAGTTTTCTCCATTAGTGGTGTACACTGCAGTAAACAAGAGACCTCTTCCCAAACAGGATTGAAAGAGATGACTGATACCCAAGGTCATTCTCTGACCCTCCACATGACTCTTATGCACCTATAATTACACATACAAACACATATGACACATACACATTGATAAAGAATAAAATTAAAATAAAATTGGAATTAGCCAATGTTATTATCAGCAGAAAATAGGCTAATTCATGCTATCTTTAAAAGTTTTGGCAACAATTTAGTACCAATGATCTTTATACACAATTAGATATAAGTCAAAAGTCAGGATACAAAACTATATATTCATAATTCTTTTAATTTTGCCATATAAATGCATTGGGGATAACACCATATTAATGAAAAGAGGAGAAAAGGTAAATTGGCAAGGGAGAAATTCAGTAAACATCAGATTAATATGGTGATCAAGTTTAACATCACCAGTAATAGGATAAACTTAAATCACACGCCTTTTTTCAAAATGTATTGTGTAATAATCTTGTAAAGGTGTTAAATCATACTCTGACCTTTGGGGGCCGGGAGAGGGAGGCTCTATACCACTATTTCCCAATACCATTTTTTGCATAAAAATAATAAACATAGAGGATTGTTCTCGATTAAAGCAGACTAAAAGGACAGCTTTGAAACATAGAACAAAACACCAGCCCTAGACATTCCTAGGATGGTTAGGGGAGGCAAAGCTTGAGGGTATATAGCACATAAGAATGCATGGCACTTTTACATTTCTGGCATCTGATCATTGCCATGTGATTCTAGAAAGAATATCTCTTTGGGGAAATACTTGATAAAATATTTATAGTTGAATGTCATTTATACACCTTAGTGTTAAAAAGGACAGAGAGAAATAAACAAGGAATATGGTAAAATGTTAATTACTAATGGACTGAAGTGAATGGCTACATAGGGTAATGCAATACTTTTAGTCTTTTGCTGTGAACTTGAGATTCTCCATCATAAAAATACTGCAGGGAAAGAAGGCAGAGGAAGAAGCTGGGACGATTAAAAACAAAATAGTACTAGTGGTTGCTGTGGCTAGTCTCGATCCTTATCTCGATGGAATGTAGAAACACCTCTGGGAATGTCTAGGAGGTACCAGAGAGAATTGACTGGGGTGGGAAGGTCTGCACTGGCCTCCAGCAGCGGGCAGCGTCATTCCTCAGGGGATGGGGCCCAGACAGAATAACAAAGTGCCACTCTATTCATCTCCTTCTGCCTCCCACTCCACCAAAATTTGAAGAGGTGACCATTCTGAGCTGAACCCTGAGCCACCTGCCTCCATGCATTCCCCTCCAGGAGGGGCCATGCCCTTAAACTGCGTAAATAATGAACAAATCTGTCTTCCCTTAAGTTACTGCTGGTTAGGTATTCGATCACCATGGTGGGAAAGGGAATGCAGAGAGTGCTGGACAGCATCCCTGCTCTTCTCTCTTTCTCCTGTTCTGTATTTTAAATGGATTTCTAATGATGTATGTTGTTTTAAATTCAGAGCGGGAGGGGGGGAGCCGGGGAGGGGGACACTTTAAAGAAAAAGGAGGGAAGGGTGAGGTTGCTCAGTGGGTAGAGGTGTCCGTTTCCAAGCCTGGTGACCTGGGTTTGATCCTTGAAGACGAGGGACAGAAATGGCTTCTTTAAGTTGCCCTCCCTCCGATCTACACACATGAACCATGATACACACACACACACACACACACACACACACACACACACACACACCATAATATAAACACACACACACACAAGCCATAGTATAAACACACACACACACACATGCACACACACACACACACACACACACACACACCATAATATAAATACACACACAGGCCATAATATAAATAGACACACACACACACCATGATATAAATACACACACATATACATACAAACCATGATATAAACACACACACATGCCATAATATAATTACACACACACACACACACTGAAAATATAATTTACAAAAGCAAGAGGGGAAATCCATTTTATCATTTCTATTATTCTCTTTTTTAACTTAAATTTTTTTTTCATATAATGTATTTGGTCACGTTTTCCCCCTCTCTCAATTCCTCCCAAATCCTCCCTATTTCCTTACCCACCAAACTTTGCACTCTTTCCCCCTCTCTGTCTTTAAAAGCAAGAGCCCCAATACACATAAAAATATCCCACAAAAGCAAATAAGAATATACAAGCAAAGACCAATAAGACAAAAGAAGCCCAAACAGCAAAATGAAACAAACAAACAAAATAATCTTTAAAATACTGCTGAGTTCATTTTGTGTTGGCCAACTACTCCTGGGCCTGGGGCCTGCCCTGCAGTGTGGTTAATACTGTCCAATACAGTCCAGTGAGACTGCATTGGAAGAGACTGGTTTTCCTTTTGCTAGTGGGTATCAGTTTCAGACAGCTTCTTGATTAGGTGTGAGAATCCATGCCTACATCCCCCTCTCGGTGCTTGAACCTGTGCAGGCTGTGTGTGCTGCCACAGTCTCTGATGAGTTCATATGTGCATCAACCCTGCTGTGTCTGGAAGACACTGTTTCCTTGGAGTCAACTGTCACCTTTGGACCTGTGGTTCTTATGTTTTTCCCATGATGGAGACATCCCATGAGTACTGAGTCCTCAAAGTCTCTCACTCTCTGCACACTGTCCAGTCGTGGGTTTTTGTGCAAATTCTCATCTATTGAAAGAAGCAGCTTCTCTGATGAGATCTGAATCTTGCCCATTTTTTTCCCTCTCAACATTGCAGATCAGTTCCTAAAAGTGGCAGCAGAGATGACTCAGGAAAGAGGAGAAAGCAGTGTTGATGTTCAGGGTGGACTCTCCTGGAATGGGAAGAAAGTACCCCCAGCCTCGCCTGTATCCTCAGTTTTCACATCTGTTGTGGACACGTCTTAGGATAAGTCTCTCTCTCTCTCCTGCATGTGTTTTCTTGGGAATCAAAGGAATGGTTGTTCCACAAGGACTCTGAAACCTTGAGGTCTTTGACTAATTGAAAGTCAGCCACGACAGTGAAGGCAGCCATTGGTAACTTCCACGCTGAGTACTACTTCAGTCCTATCCCTAAAGAGGAGAATCAGGAACACCACTCTCCTTGGTTAAAAGCATCCCGTACAGTGATGCCATAAGATCACTACAATACATGGTGATGATGCTTGTGCCATCTGAAAGTCTTAGGGCTTCCATGGAATAAAATCATGGGCTAAAATCTCCCTTCTTCAAACACATTCCTGTCTTCCTGATTTTGTACCCTAGGCACCTGCATAATATTCTGTACATATTTCACTGAGAATGCCTTTCCCTTGATTGTGCATTTTAAATTCATTAGGTAAATTTCCATTTATATAAATGATGTCACACATAACCTACATTGGATTTTAAACTTTTCTGAGACTCAAAACATTCCTTCTGAATTCCCAGCAATCTGGCTTATTCTTTTTGACACTGTATAGTGCTCCCTTGTACGGGTAGATCATGTGATCTGACCTCATTTACAGACTGACCAGTGGTTTAGCTTTCCTAGACCTTTTACTCCATGAACTGCACTGAATACTAAATGATAAGGGTTTTTGTTTGTTTGTTTTCATATTCAGAGTGGTAGATTTCTGTCCTAAGAGACAATGTCATTTCACATTCTTGCTTATATTGCAGAAGAAACATGTTCTCCACATCTATGCCCATAGTTTGCTATTCTTTTCCAAAAGTGACTAGTGGGACTGAAGGAAAAATTGCTGAAGACGTAAAGGATGAGTTCCTTAGTCATCTGCACTTAACATAAACTGATACCAGTGGTGGTATTTGTTAATGTGTATGTGTGTTTGCATTTGTGCGTTTTTGTGTGTATTTGCATCTGTAAGTGTGTTCGTGTGAATGTGCTTGTGTGTGTGAAATCCCATGGGTAACAGATGGTAGAATTATCGTAAAAGCTTCCCAGCTCCACAGACTGCTTTAGTGTGAGAACAAGCTCAAAGTGAGCTGTGTGCTATGTGATAGAGAATAATTAGATGATAGGTAGACCCGCACTTGGGTCAAGCCTGGAAATTCATCCTAATCTAAGCTTTTAACTTTACTTGAAGAAATATCTTTGTTTAAAAGATGCTATTCCTAAATTAAAATTGTATAAGAAATCCATATTTTCACAAAACGATTTCTGCTGAATAAAGAATATGTATGGTGAGCAAGATCAGAAATGATGCCCAAGGTAAATTTTGTCAAGTTGTGTAGAGCCCTGGTCTCCTCCCATATTGAGTAAAGCCGTTGCCTGATTGCCAACCTTGACCAGATGTCCTCCCTATGATAATTCCCTGCCGGTATCCACCCTTCTGAATGCTTAAGGGAAGTTCCTTGTTTGTGTATCCTGCGTATTGGGCGTTAACAGCTTAGATGCAAGAATGTTCGGTAGCGAACTTCTGCCCTCCGGGGATCCTTCATTTGTGCCGTAAGCCTGTATTTAAGGTTTCCTCCCTCTTTCAATAAACGGCATTTGGCATTCGGCATTCTGCTGAGGCGAATGACCTGCTGTCTCTTGTCTCTTATTTTTTTAATCCGCAGCCCCTCGCTCGGACATGGTGAACCGGTATCGGTAAAGTGGGCGTTACTGCAACAAAGTTGATTTGATTTTACTATTTTTTTGTGTGTGTGCATGTATGCATGCAATGTATATTGTCAGTTTACTTAAGCCTTTCCCACAAAAAAGGAAATTGTTTCAGGCTAAAATATAGATTTCAAACAGATAAAGCATTTACAATTTCAGTGTTAGCTAATACAAACCTGTCATTATTGTAGTTCAAGTTCATAGTAAATCCCAGCAGTTCAGGGAGGACCCTCTCTTCTCACTCAGTATTACCCACCCATCCTCCCTCAGAAGTAATCCCCAAATAAGAAGCTTTTGTGAGTCAAAAATGCAAGGACATTTTGTGTAGTTTATTAGACATTGAGGATATTACAGATACAACTACAGCGTAACAATAGAGACACTGGGAATCCACTGTACTCATAGAGAGGAAAGAGAGACATTGGCAGACAATAGCATAAACATTTGAGAATCAAATACAGACACTGGGAATCCACTGTGCTCATAGACAGGAAAGACAGACAATAGCATGAACATGTGAGAATCAAATACATGTGATGTAGCCCCATGGGTCTGTGGTCCCAGTCACCTGAGGTCCAACTGATCTATAGTTACAGGGAGATAATCATGGGCTTGCACTGAACTCCTGTGAGTTCAGATGTTTTAACTGGAAGGGCTTGGAGTACCCAGAGAGACAGAAGAGAGAAGACTGAACAAAAGCAAAGTTCCAGCACAGTCCCGTAAGCAGGGCACTGGTCAGCCACATGCAGGAGCAGCTTGAAGGACTTACCCCAATCCCAGGGGCGGAGGCCAGGCATGACGCCCCTAGAGAACAACTGGGAAGTTTCCATGTTAGTCCTTAGAGGACGCTGTGAGGGTTGTCCGTGTGACTACCTTAAAGATCAAGGAAGAAAGTATAATAGAGTTCAAGTGACAGAGAGACAGCTGGAGACCCACAGGAGAGGGTGTAAGAGACCTTTAGTGACAGGAACCAACAGAACCAAGGACTCACAGAGCTCCTGAACAGCCCTCTGCCTAGCAGCAGCACTTCTTGCAGCAACACTTCTGCTGGCAGCAGCCACACTTCTGCTGGCAACAACAGCCCTTCCCACAGCCACAGCCACAGCCACAGCCACAGGAGCCACAGCCACAGGAGCGGCAGCAGGTGCGGCGGCAGCAGCAGCACACAGGGGTGCAGCAGCCACAGCAGCCACAGCCGCCACAGCAGCCACAACCACCACAGCCACAGCCACCACAGCCACAGCCACAGCCACCACAGCCACAGCCGCCACAGCCACAGCCACCGCAGCCACAGCCACCACAGCCACAGCCACCACAGCCACAGCCGCCACAGCCACCACAACCACAGCAACCCATGGTGTCAGTAGAGAAGACTTGGGAGTAGTGAGGAGAGAGACTCAGGAGAGGAGAAGGAGGTAGAATGACCCATTCTAAGGGAACCCCCTATTTATACTGCCCCCTTTATTTTTAGCCTAGTTTCTGTGGAGAATGTCACAAGACTTTAACTTCCTTCTTGAGTTAGTGTGTCACCACAGCAGCGCTATTTTTAGCACTACTATCTTGGAAATCCTTTGAGCATTCACTTGGGAGTGAAAAAACTGTGGTGTACATTTAAGAGCAGAAAAATGATTCACAAAATGTAGAGGAAAAGCAGGTGTAGCATCAAAAAAAAAAATGATTTCTGCATCTGAAGACTTGGGCCACAGGAGACATTTATGAGTGCCTTATGCATGAGGCTGGACTCTCAGGGTGCTGGGCAACCAACACATTGAGTAGGAACAGTCCTCCCAGCCTCTGCTTGACAAGAAGCATATCAGGGAGATGAATTTTTTTTTTTTTTTTTGGTTTTTCGAGACAGGGTTTCTCTGTGTAGCTTTGCGCCTTTCCTGGAACTCGCTTTGGAGACCAGGCTGGCCTCAAACTCACAGAGCTCCACCTGCCTCTGCCTCTCGAGTGCTGGGATTAAAGGCATGCGCCGCCGCCGCCGCCGCCGCCGCCGCCGCCGCCGCCGCCGCCGCTGCCGCCGCTGCCACCACCCGGCCAGGGGGATGAATTTTAATGCTTTATTTCCCCTGCTTTCCATTGGTTTATTAAAGTGATACCGATTGGAAGCTCTGGCACATGGGCATCCTGGAGTAGATACAGAGGCTGAAAAGCCAGGTCATCCATTTGTGACCCAGAGCATGCTATGGAAGTTCAATAGAGGCATCTGAATGGTGTGCATAGCACATGCTCAGATATCTGCTGTGGTTTGTTGGTAGCATCTAAATTAGCCAAATGGCCTTTAGTCTGAAGACAGTTGAGCAAGATCATAACAGCACATGACTGCTGCAGGTCCTTGGGACCAGAAATGGAGGCCTGACAGGCTGAGTCAGTTGGGCATTTCCAATCAGCATTCCCTTTTGAGAGAGTTTCATGATCTTGGAAATAATCATAAAACAGATAAACAAAAGACAGGAGCCTCACCTTTGCAGGTAGCTTAGGGCTAGGCTGTCTCAAACTTGTACTTTTTAAGCATTGGACATCTCAAAATTACTTTACTGTAACCTTAAAGGTTTTTCTAGTGAACAATTCCAGTGAGCCATGTCCTTTTTGATACCAGTTTCCCACTAATTCCTCTGAGAACATTTTCCAAAGAGGCCATGTTCCCAAAGATAGCGTAAAGACTGTCTTGTCTGAACTGCAATGCCTAAGACATAGACATGGAAATCCAGAGCTTTTATCTGACCCTAGATTGAGCATTCATAGCTAGAAGAGAGTGTAGCTTCAAATTCGGAAGTATTCCCAGCATTGATTTAATTTAAAAAAAAAAATGCACTGAATACTTGCAATGTGCCAGGCACTATTGAAGGTACTAGAGTAAAACAAACATACACACGTGGGTAGAGAGCTCTCAGACTCATGCTGGGATCTAAATATAGACAGAAGAGGTGAGCAAAAGCTAGAGCTCACTACAAGGTCAGGATGTCAACAAGGAAGGATGCTAGAGGCCTCGTGAGCTCTTTCATGGGAATTTAGATAAACAAGAACTAGCTAGATGGTCAGGTGGTATCCCAAGGAGCTGGTACATAAGGGGCTCCACCCCAAGGAGGGCCATCACATCTCCCTCTCCTCTCCTGAGTCTCTCTGCTCACTGTATCTGAGTCCTCTTTACTGATACCATGGGTTGTGGTGGCTGTGGTAGCTGTGGCAGCTGTGGCTGTGGAGGTTGTGGCGGCTGTGGCGGCTGCAACAGCTGCAACAGCTGCACCACCTGCAGGTGCTACCGGGTTGGCTGCTGCGGTGGCTGCTGCGGTGGCTGCTGTGGTTGTGGTGGCTGTGGCTGTGGCTGTGGTGGCTGTGGCTGTGGTGGTTGTGGCTGCGGCTGTGGTCGCTGCTGTGGCTGCTGCGGCTGCTGCACCCCCGTGGTCTGCTGCTGCCGCCGCACCTGCTGCCGCTCCTGTGGCTGTGGCGGCTGTGGCTGTGGCTGTGGCTGTGGGAAGGGCTGTTGTTGCCAGCAGAAGTGTTGCTGCCAGCAGAAGTGTGGCTGCAAGAAGCAGTGCTGCTGCTAGGATGACTGCTGGCCCCCGGGGCAGGTGCTGTGAGTACCGGTCTGTTGGTAAGTCCTATGGTCTTCAGGGGATGCTACAAGTTAAGCCTGTTCTCACTGCGAAGGCTTTCTTCTTTCCCTGTCTCACACCATCCTGCCTCTCCGACATCTGGAATCGGGCACTTTATTCCCTGATTGGAATACTTTGAAGTTCAAGCAATTTTTGTCTTTTTAAAGGCAGTCATAGTCAATGCTTTCCAAGGACAAAGATGCAGGACCTCTTGGTTAGTGATGTCAACAAAAGGGTATAATGGTTTTCATTGTGTTTTCCTGTTTGAACTATGCTTTAGGTCTCCCTGTGTTTAGCAATGATAATCTATATTTCCTGTAGTTATGGACATTTTTCTAGAGTCTAGACAATATATTAATCCACTTTAAATAAAGTTAGAAAATAAAATGTAAACTGTCTCCTTTAGTTTCTTTCATTTTTTTGATTTTGTTTGTTTTGTTTTTGAGACAGGGTTTCTCTCTGTAGCCCTGGCTGTCTTGGAACTCACTTTGTAGAGTAGGCTGGCCTTGATCTCAGAGATCCACCTGCCTCTGCCTCCTGAGTGCTGGATTAAAGGCGTGCGCCACCACCACCTGGCTTTAGTTTCATTCACTTTGTTATTTACACCAAATTACTGTTCTTTATTATTCTCTGTGAGGTATGCCCATACAAGACACAAATAATTAAGTCCCCGTGTGATTTATTATGTAATTGTTTATGGATGGCTACAGATATGAAGCAGAAAAATGGTAAGCATTATAAAGTATCCACCTGGATGTGACACGATATAGAAAGAAGGGATTGACACACTGTTGCATGGAGCATCACTGCCATTTAAAAGAATCAGAGCTCAAAAACAGGCCATTTGGGGAGTAGTTCGAGGGTTAGTAAGAGCTAGTAGAATTGGTGCTTAGGGGTGGATGTTCCAGTCGAGGCAGAAAAGTGAAGAATGGGCGTTTGAGATATAGTATGTTGACATCAATAGTTACACACAAATAAGAAAAGGAAGGCTAAGGCTGCTGTAGACGTCTGCAGGTCGTTGGGGTAGCAATGGGAGCAGTGGCAGCAGCAACAGCCCAGATAGCCCAAAAACATTCATGATGCCCTTAAGGGCCAGGTGTTTGGGGCTGGGGAGGCAGCTCTTAGAAAACTGAGTTTGATCTACAGACCCCCTGCCAAAGCCAGTGCACCTGTAATCCCAGGGCTGGTGATGTGGAGACAGGTGGATCTCTGGGTTTGGTTGGCCACTCATCCTAACTTACATGGTTTGCTCCAGGTCAATGAGAGACTATGTCTCAAAAAAAATAGGTGGACACCTCCAGAAGAATGACATAGAGGTTGACCTCTGACCTCTATACAAATATGCATGCATATGCATGCCTATGTGTGCCTATGTGCACCCATGCGACTATACACAACACACACACACACACACACACACACACACACACACACACACACACACACGAGACCAAGAAGGCAACATGTGAAAACACCCAAATTGATATTCCTGTCACAGCCACTCACAATCAGACAGGGGTTCAGGTGTCGCTGAGGCGTACTTTGGGATCATTCTCACTTAAAACCCTGGATACAGGAGCAAATAAGACAGGCCGTCTCCCGAGAACATAGATGTGTCACAAATCACAGGAGAGAAGCGGTGTTATCGCACCCATTGCATACAAAGGAAGAGAGCACAGACAGTTTGTGACTCGCTCAAACCACACAGGGTACCTTTGGAGAGGTGACTTCTAAGTCTATGGCGACTTGCAGAGTTAGTGCCTTGGGAGAAATGAAGCTATTTTGGTGCAATGAGTGCCAGAAACAACAGCAGAGATGGAATGGTAACAGGTCCTCAGGGAATTAATGATGTCATATAAAATCAAATCTATAAGGGCAATAGTAACACAGTGATACACCATGATCTATTTTCTGAGAGATTTGGGTGACAGGACACGGAAGCCTATTTAAAATTTTATATTAAATACAATCAGCAATAAGACAAGGAATCAATCAATTCCTCAAGTTTGTGCCATTCCTTAGGGTATATAGAGAAAGAGAATTGGTAGCCTAAGGGAGTAGGAGTCATCTAATACACGTACATGGTAATTCCCTAGAAAAGCACCCTGCCTCTTAGTCAGGGTATATGTTTTCTATTGTAGACGTGGCCTGATATGGTCTGGAAATCTGTGAAGTTGTTTGTATCAGGGATTCTGTCACAGCAGTGCAAAGTCTGGCTAATACAGAAGGATGTAGTGTCACCTAATGGGTGAAGAAGACTTGTAGACACTCAATTCAGCCAAAGCGAAAGATGTAGGAGCTCTCCATGTAGTGAATTTTACCACTTAGTAAGGGGTGTGCCATTTGGTGACTTGTCATTGTGCAAAGATTATAGAATGAACTTACAGAAACTCTCTCTCTCTCTCTCTCTCTCTCTCTCTCTCTCACACACACACACACACACACACACACACACACACACAGAGAGAGAGAGAGAGAGAGAGAGAGAGAGAGAGAGAGAGAGAGAGAGAGAGAGAGAGAGGAGCCAGGTTTTTCCTCCTAAGATTATGGTGAATAAAATATGAGATTCAACCAAGCACAGAAGAAAATGAGAGAGTTGGTAAACACGGTTGTATGAGGCTATGCTGGGACGAACGTGACATACTGGTTTACAGTAAACTTTTAATAAGTACAGATACACTCCAGTATAACAATAAAATATAGTGTGGTAAATATATAAGCCAGCAACAGTGTTATCATTACTAAATATACATGCAGAATATAATTGTATACGCTGCAATTTTATGTGAATGGCATCAGGTAGGCTTCCCCATACCAACAAGGTCACAAACACACAAGCAGTGAGCCATTACAACTGTCCAGTGGCTACAGTGTCGCTAGGCAATAGAAAAATTTTGGACCCATTGTCATTTGATGGGACCACCATCCCATGTGGCATGACACTGACCAAAATGATACAGGAACGCTCTTATACAAAGACCATTCCTGAACTATGTATTGGCGCTGGCTGGCTTAGTTAGTGGGTGGGGTCTGATGATGACAGTGGGAGTGGCCTGTGGGATGATGTGAAGGTGAGCAATGATGAATGGCTTGCTCTTACAAGAAGGAAAGCTAAGATTTGGCCGACAGTAGTTTTTCTTTGGGCTTGTCTCCTGGCTCCCTTATTTGATAAAATGATCAGTTTTGTTTAAGATGTCCAAAGTTTAAAAGTCATGGAGCTTTGTTGGATTCCATATGGTTTAGACTCTCTCGGCCTGAAGGAGTGTAGTCCTTGGCAAGATCCTGAACTGACATCCTGGCACATTCCATCTCCCCTGCGTCACCATCAAATAATCCAAGTGGTGACCTCTGCATATAGTTCTATTTAGACTTTTACTAAACCAGAAACAGATAGTATTGACTTTAAACCCTGGTGATAAAATAATATTTTATTATTTGATTTTCAATTACTGAGAACTATATTATAGAATACGGAACTATTTCTCAACTGGCTTTCTCTGATCTGTCATCTGTCACGGATAGCCTTGTGGACCAGTCTTCTGAGGCGTCTAGAGAGAACCAACACACACTGCCTCACATAGGAAAGAAATTAATCTCCCGACACTTCTGGGATCTGAGGGGTCAAATTCAAGGAGCCTATGGGGCTGGTTTTACCAGAGGTACCTCTCTCTTTGGTTTCTATGGTTACTGTCTCATTTGTCTTCACGTGGTCTCTCTTCTGTGTTTATCACCCCTGGGTGTTCTTCTCCTCTCATAAAAATACCATCCAGCGTGTGTCAGCAATTCTCAGCCACAGAAACGTCTGACAGAAACAACTTCAGGAGTGGGGAACAGTCTAGCATGACAGGGAAGGCATGGCAGTTGGAGTAGCTGTATCTGTAATGGCAGGCACTTGGGGTACCACTGTTTTACGTGGCAGCAGACTGGGGATCAGAGCTAGATTGGAATTGGAGGCACACAGAACCTTTAAAGGCCCAGTCATAATGGCTTATATGTCCATCAGCTAGGTCTTATGTCCTAAAGGTCCCATGACTTCCCCAAACTGGGGAAACAAGAGATCAAGAACTTTCAAATCGTGAAACCATGTTGTGGACTGGGGCCCAGGTCTGTAACTCAAAGTACTTGGGAGTCAGGAGCAGGAGGAACAAAACTTCAAGGCCTACCTGGGCTGTAGAGTCATGTCAAGGCCAGCCTGGGTAACTTAAGTTTGAGATAGTGAGAACCTATCTCAAAATAAAAAGTAAGAACAAAGCTGGAGTGTGTCTCATTGGTAGACACTTACCTAGCATGGACAAGGCCATGGTTCATTCTCTAGTATTGAAGATGACAAAACAAAACTCATCAATCAACTGTGTTAGGGATTCAACCTTATGACATTGTTTAATTTCCTAAATGTTTGTTTCCAAATATTGTCACTATTTAGGCATAGGGCCTTAACAGTGAATTTGGGGGAACTCTAAGTTCTGCCCATAACCCACAACATTGCTATTAGTTCACAAAAGTGGATCAGTTTGAACAGTATCAAGGGAACTCTCAAAATAAACTTACGATTAATCTTAAGAATAAATGGAGGAAAAAATTGCGTGCATAACACGATCTCTCTATTCCCGTCTTACACCACTAGATGGCAGCAGTACCACATTTGTCCCTCTCAACCCCAGTCATTCCAAAAAAAAAAAAAAAAAAAAAAAAAAAAAAGTCCTCACAGAAACTGCTAGGAAAACTTGGGACACTCATCATACAGGAAACAAACAAAATCTTTTTCAGCTATCCATCCAGCAAGAGATTAATACCTAAATTATATAAAGAACTCAAAAATTTAAATGCCAATCCCATAAAACTCTGATGAAGAAATGGGAAGGGGAGATGAGCAGAGTTCTCCAAGTACACGTGGACACTGGGTAGGACACATAAACCGTCCGACATCCTCAGCGGTCAGGGAAATGCAGTGAAACACGCTGGGATTCCATCCCCTCTCTGTCCCTGATGAGAATGGCCGTCATCATGAAGATAATGAACAGCAGGAAATGCTAATGAAGATGTGGGGGGGAAAAACCTTATACACTCCTGATTGGGGATATAAGCGAGTGTAGCCGCTGTGGGATTCAATATGGGGAGGAAAGGACTTATTTCATCTTATAAATCTCAGACCACAGTTCACAGAGGGAATTCAGGGCAGGAACGTGGAGGCAGGAGCTGATATAGAAGCCACAAAGGAACTCTGCTTACTGGCTTGCTCCCATGGCTGGCTCAGCACGCCCTCTTATAGTACCACGGACAAACTAGCCCATGGTGAGCTAGGATCTCTCACATCGACCATTAATTAAGAAAATGCAAGAGAAGCTTTCTCACAGGCAAATCTGGTGGAGGCATTTTCTCAATTGAGGATCCCTCTTCGCTAATGACTCTGGCTTGTGTCAAGTTTAGATCTAGCCAGCGCACACCTTTTCTACTCCCAGTATGATCAGGAACCTCTAACTTATGTTCCTAGCAGGTTTAGGTTGAGGTTTCTGCTTACTCTTGCATGGTCTCATGCAAAGTTTTCTTCATACATTAATGTCAGTTCTAGATTTAGTAATGTATTTCATCTGTGTGTATGTGCACGCGCGCATGCGTATGAGTGTGTGTGTGTGTGTGTGTGTGTGTGTGTGTGTGTGTGGCATCTATACTCACCTGTGTAGTAGCATGTCAGGTACGGATTGTAATTGCCTTTGAGCCGTGGATACATCTTATGAACTCACACTTTCAGAAGCAGACAGTGGGTATAGTGTAATGGGGAGAGAAGAGCTGAGGAATTGTTTCCTGTACAATTCTGTGTAGGTTCCAGTGTCAGCTACTGTGATACAGTAACTAGGCTGGAAACAATCTTACTAGAAAACACAAATGAGCAAGGAGGGACTTGGAGAACAGAACAAGAAAGGAGGAGGTACAACTGTGTTTCCAGCATCGGACAAAGATGAGATAGCATTAGAAAAAGCATATAAAGCAATTCCGCCTGTGATCATGAATGGGAATGTTCTACATAAGTTGTTACCAAACAGAACTCACTACATGTGTTTGATGTAATAACCATGTAGGCTTTCCCTAAGAATGCAAGAACAGGCTATTGTCTGAAAAAAAATCTAATCATTAAAAGACTAAATAGAGAAAAATGCTCAAGGTTGTTTTAGGAGATTAAAAAAATCTCATTGCTCAAATTTCCTCGTTCACTATGCTAAAAACATTAGAACTGGAATGCAAGAAAATGCCATGTATCTGACAAGAGATGGGCACAAAAGCAATAGCAACTTTGTATTTTGGAAACTTCCCTTTGAAGTTAAGAATAAGACGCTGCCATCATCCTTCAAGCAGCGATGGACATCTCAATTAATGCTACTGATGGAAGAAAAAGAAGGACTCACATGGGAATCCCAGACTACTGGTATTTTTAGATGAAATTATTCTTTCTCTAGAAAATCATAGTGAACCTCAAACTAATGGACAAGACACAAATGTTGGAAACAACATGAAGTTAATTACATGCTATAAGCCACTACTAGCCAATAAAAATGTGACAGGGGAAGGGATACTATTTACTATTTGAACAGAGGCTATTTGCATCTAATGATAAATTTACAAAAACCGTGGAAGGCCATTATCAGAGAAATAACCATGGATTTAAAGAACACAAAAAGGAGCCTGAGATAATGAAGGATAATGACTAGATAGACAATATTCATGGATTATTTTTTGTATTTTTTTTTGAGACAGAGTATAGCCTGTCATGTAGCCTAGACTGGTTTTGAACTTGTTATGTAGCTGAGGATGACCTTGAACTCCCAACCTTCTGATCTTCTTGCCTCCACCTACAGAGTTCTGGGATCATAAGAGTATGATGTTTTACCATTCCTTGTTTTATGCAGACTTGGAGGTGGAATGTAGGGCTTCGTGCTAGGCAATGTCTCTACCAACTGAGTTAGATCTCCAGCTGAAAGGATGAAATTTTGTGAAGATGTCTGTAGCCCCACAAATAAATAAATTTAATGTAATTATAAAGCAACAAAACCATTTTTTTAAGATGAATCTGGTGTCTTAGTTACTTTTCTGTGAAGAGACACCATGACCAAGGAAACTTGTAAAAGAAAGCATTTAATTAGGGGATTGCTTAAAGTTTCAGAGGGTGGGTCCATGACCATGATTGGAGTCGGGGGGGGGGGGGGGGAGGGGGGATTGTTGGTTTTAGTGGTGCTCTTATCTTGCCAGGAAAAGTCACAGAAAAGGGCAAAACCCACTAACACGACTTTTATTAAGGAAAGAAGAAAGAGATAGATGTGTTCAGGCCTGCTGAAAGGACATCTGAGGGAAGAGGGGGGACAGAACACATGGGATCCACCTTTTAAGAACCACCCTGCACATGTACACATGAGCCCATGAAGCTACTCCACATATAGATCATGTGCTCATGGCATGTGTGATTTACGTTACCACACAGTGCATGGGTTACATAGGGCATATGACCCAGAAATGACTAAGTGTCCCACCGGGGCATGCACGATCATGGGGGTGTGGCTGGAATTACTACCGGAAATGGCAGCAGGCAGGCCAGCATGGTCCAGCATTGGAACAGTAGCTGTGAGCATACATACATGTTGAGAGAGTTGGGAGGGGCGGGAGAGGGAGAGGGAAAGAGAGAGAATGAGAACTAGGATGGCCTAGGCTTTTGAAAGCTTAAAGCCCACCCTCAGTGAAATACCTCCTCTAACAAGGCCATACCTCCTAATCCTTCCTCAAAAGTTCCACCAACCAGGAGCAAGCATTCAAACACATGAGCCCATGGGGATCCAGGTCCATTTTCATCTAAACCACAACAATAAGCCAATCATAAAATGAGTATAGAATAAAAAAGACAACCAGAGAAAGAAGAATGGCTGCTTGTCCTTTCAGGTGGGAATGTAGCTTTGACTACTGTATGTGACTTAATGTTTTCTGTAGGTTATATCAATAAGAGAAGGAGAATAAAGCAGAGGAGGGAGTCAAGTAATGAATAAAAGTCTTTAGAAACTTGGTGTGTGGTAGAGCAAGATTGTAATTTACTGGGAGAAATGAAGAGTCATACAGTTTGTGATGTTGAAGCAATTAGGCCCATCACTTACGAAAAAGAATCAGACAAGTTTATACCCCACATCATACAGATCATAAAAGTAAATTGCAGGTGGATTAAAGATACAAATATGGATAGCAAAACTTTAATTGCTCTTTAAACACTTTCAAATGTATGGTATCTTTACGACTTTAGGATTATAAAAATTTCTTAAAGTAGAGATCAACAGCACAAATGTAAGTGAAATGATAAGATTGATTTTATACTAATAAACACTTTTATTAGTAAGATCCACATAATATTAAAAGACAATAAAATACTAGTGATACATGAAACAAAGGTGTATTATTAAAGGTATATAAAACTCACAAATTTAAAAACGCCTGTGACCTAATAAAAATATAAATTATATACATGGACTGGTTACAAAGAAACTTCAAATTAAATACTTCCTATTCTTAGAGAAATGTAGAGTTACAATGATGTATTGTTAGAGTCATCAGATTAGGTGTGCAAGCTGTGTGTGTGTGTGTGAGAGAGAGAGAGAGAGAGAGAGAGAGAGAGAGAGAGAGAGAGAGAGAGAGAGAGAGAGAGAGAATGGGAGAGAGAGGGAGAGAGTGAGAGTGAGAGAGAAGGGGGAGAGGGAGAGTGGGGGAGGGATGGAGGGAGGGAGAGAGAGAAAAACACTCTTGAAAGTACACAATTGCTTGGAAATTAAGCAGTTAGGTGACATCTTTTTCAACTGTGTATAAAATCCAAGTCATCAATTAAAATTTTAATTTTGTGTTTCAGAAAGCCTTTCTAATTTCTGCATGAAAAATGACATAAGAAAATTGTCTGCTGTCTTAGTTAGGATTCATAGTGCTGTGATAAAACACCACAACCAAAGGCAACTTGGGGAAGAAAGGGTTTATTTCAGCTTACAGTTTGACATTGCAATCCATCATGGAAGGAAGTTAGGGCAGGAACTTACAGCCGGAGCCTGGAGGCAGACACTGAAGTTGGCTGTATTCTGAGTGATCTCAAATCCTTTGTGAAACAAGATATATTATCCAGAAGCAAGCAAACAAATAATAAACTAAAACTATCTAAATTTCAGCAAAACAGCAACAACAACACAAAACACTGGCCATGTCTTGGCTGGAACTTCCCAGAATTCAACTTCTTTGGTTTCAGTCGCCGGGAACAGTTTACTTCCTGTTGAAAAAGGATCCATAGCTGTTTTATCGAATGCTTTTACTCTCTGCCATCATTTTGCCCAAACACCCACCCATTATATTTTAATGCATGGTTGAAAATGGATTTACAGATCCTCAGAATAAAAGATTGTGCATAATGATGAAAAGAGGTAGGTAAGGTTGGAGGGTGTGAACTTTGTCCGTACCCCAGAGAAATGTCACTCATCTCTAATCCTTAGAGTTAGCTCTTGGCCACACTTGGTGGCAGTTCAGAAAAATCATGCTTTAAACAATCTGTATCAGTCCTTCACTAAATTTACGCTTTTAGCATAGTTAAGAATCATTTTCCTTCCTTGTCCCTCTTCGCCATCCCTTACAGGTCATACCTGTGAACAAAGGCATGTTCTGTCTAGATCAAGCTGAAGGATGTTTTGGCTGAACTTTCCCGAGTTTTAGTTAGGGTTTATATTGCTGAGACGAAATACCATGACCAAAAACATGTTGGGGAGGAAAGGGTTTATTCAGCTTACACTTCCATATTGCTGTTCATCATTGAAGGAAGCCAGGACAGGAACTCAAACAGGGCAGGATCCTGGAGGCAGGAGCTGATGTAGAGGCCATGGAGGGGAGCTGCTTACTGGCTTGTTTCCTATGGTTTACTTAGCCTGCTTTCTTATAGAACCCAGGACCACCAGTCCAGGGATGGCACCACCCACAATGGGCTGGGCTGGGCTGGCCCCCATTGATCACTAATTGAGAAAATGCTTTACAGCTGGATCTCATGGAGGCATTTCCTCAAGTGAGGCTCCTTCCTCTCTGATGACTTTAGCTTGTGTCAAGTTGACACAAAACCAGCTAGTACACCTTGAGACACACCTCAGCATCTTGTTCTGAGATCTTATCAAAGGTTTAACCATCTCTTCATCATTCTGGACTGTGGGCTGTGTCCAACATTCAGGTCAGAACCTCATATATATATATATTTTTTTTAATTTATTTTACAACACCATTCAGTTCAACATAATAGCCACAGATTCCCCTGTTCTCCCCCTCTCGCCCCCCTCCCCCTCCCCCCAGCCCACCCCCCATTCCCACCTCCTCCAGATTAAGGTCTCCCCCGAGGACCGGGGTCGACCTGGTAGACTCAGTCCAGGCAGGTCCAGTCCCCCCCTCCCAGACCGAGCCAAGCGTCCCTGCATAAGTCCCAGGATTCAAACAGCCAACTCATGCAACGAGCCCAGGACCCGGCACCAACGCACAGCTGCCTCCCAAACAGATCAAGCCAAATGACTGTCTCACCCGTTCAGGGGGCCTGATCCAGTTGGGGGCCCCTCAGCCTTTGAGAACCTCATATTTTTATTGTATAATTATGTACTGCTGACATTAGGGGCAGGGTCCGGATAACATGTCTCCAGGTGATTGTGAAGACACTGTGAGTGTGCTTGCACAAGTTAAGATGACTACGATGTCACTAGACAAAATAAACATATTGGACCACCATTGTCATATGGTTCATTGTTGGCAGTAACATTGTACTTAGCATGTGGGTGAATTCAACTGTATGGGCAGAAAATCAGTACTTTCTTTGAAGAATCATTTTTTAAATGTAAAACCTACTCTTTATTACACTGTCTCATTCTTATTCCTGTCTTTGGTAAAACATCTTGTTTATATGTGTGTGGAATAGAGTGACAGATCCATCATAAGTGAAAACACAATATTTTTAAATTGTTTTTTCTTCTTTATTTTGTATAATTGACAGAAATAGCTTTTTTAGTCGCTATATTACTCTTCAATGTGTGTGTGTGTGTGTGTGTGTGTGTGTGTGTGTGTGTGTGTGTGTGTGTGTGTGACGGCACATGTGTAGAGGCCAGAGGACAACTTTGTGGAGTTGATTCTCTTTCCAGGGATCCAATGTGGGACTCCAGGCTTGCACAGGAAGTTCCTGTACTCAGTGAGCTATCTTATCCACCCTCTAGTGGACACAGGGTCTCACTATTTAGACTTGGCTGAGCTGCAACTGGCTTTGTAGACCAGGCTGGCCTTGAACTCAGAGAGACTTACTTGCCTCTGCTTCCTGGTACTGGAATTAAAGGCACGCACCACTATGCCAGTCTAAATTTTTTTTAAAAAGACATCTTTACTTAAAAAAAAATTAGTTCATGAAACCGCATATTTTGCAGGTACATTATTAGTGTGAATTCTCAGTTCAAATGACAGTTTTCTCTTCTTTGGATTTTCTTAGCTAAGAGTTGTAGATGTAACCATCTTATTAAATAAGAAACACAGAGCCAAATGCAGAGTTAAAAGCCCAAGAGGTCAGAGCAGTAGCTAAGAGCTGATACTTAAAACTGCCTTTCTTACCCTTTGCTGCCGCTGTTGTCCTTCCCCTCAGAAAGAGACCTACTTCCTGTGTATCTGTCTTTTTATAGACTTTCTGTTCTGCCTTCTCATTGTTTGTAAACCCAACCATATGACCTCCTCGTCACTGCCTGTCTATACAGACCTCCAGGTCTTCTATGGTTGGTATTGAGATTAAAGGCATCTGTCTCCATGCTGGCTGTATCCTTGAGCACACAGAGATCTGTCTGTCATGTGATCTGGATTAAAGGTGTGTGCCACCACCACCCGGCTTCTGCTATGGCTTGCTATTAGCTCTGACCCCCAGGCAACTTTATTTATTAACATACAAATAAAATCACATTTCAGTACAAACAAAATATCACATAAAGAGTCCCATTGCAACAGCAGTTCTTGATATGCATAGGCTTCAGGACTTGAAATTTATGGATGAAGACCGGTGAGTAAACCTCATAGATAACTCTAGGCAGCAAGGGATGCTTCACACTTGTGTGGGAGAGGTTGTGTACCTTCATGATGCTATTCCCTGAGGGGCGATTGGCTAGAGTCCAGGAAAGATGCCTCACGTGGTGAGCCCAAAGCAACGAATGAACAAGATAAAAGTGGGCTTCGGTGCCCCTGCTGATGCTGCCCCACGGGGCTCTTTCTAGGTTGTTGTTGGTGTTAGTTCACTGAGATGCCTCTGCGTCCATGACGCAGACATTTTCTTTCCTCGTGAAAACTTACTTCTTGGCAGTGCAGCTCAGTGCTAGGGTAGCATGCAGGAGGCCTGCCGTTCAATCCCCAGCACCAGGAGAAAACAAAATGTTGCTTTTAGAAAATATTTGAGAGCAGAAGTCACTTATTAAAAGCTGTGAAAGGATTTAGGGCAACTTCCCAGACAGATTTTTTTTCCCACTTACTCTTTTCTTCTCAGCTGGAAACTGAAGGAATGTCAGGTATGGGGAAGTAGTTAGGGCTGGAGCATTTCCTGTGATGTTCAGCATGAGTTGGTTTAGAGAGTGCATGGAAGGATATTCATCCCTTTAGCAATAATTCTGAAAAACAAGGGTTAATATTGCACTAGGTAGTTACCCAGCATTTTTGTGCTGACCCTTTGGCCCATAGCAAAGAGAGAGCAAAAGGCAGTAGATTGAAGAAGGAATGAGTTTAGTCACTGGCTATAATACACCTTTGTGACTATTTTCCCAGATGCTGTTTTTGTAGTAAACAGAAGGACTCCTTAAATGTTCAATTGGTAGCGACTACTCTTTGTCTTCAAAGTTGTTTGAGGCATTTTGTTGAATATGTGCATATATGTGTCTGTGTGTGCCTCTTAAATCACACATTAACAAAGCAGTACAGAAGACTCCTTCCTTTTCTTGCATTTAGCTGTCTGCATCTTAATCCTGATACTGCAGCAAAATTGTGTGCATGCATGTTCATGTGGGTTTGGTGATTGACACCAGATGTGGCATGCATTATTACATGCAGAAATGTTGCTCCTGTATAAATAAGTATTCCTCCCCTTCTGTTCTGTAGCTCGTGAGCTTGCCTGCCAGGTCTCTGCATGGAGAACTACAAGAAGGGCTGCAAAGTGAAATTCAGTTATAAGAATGGGGGCAAGAACCACAGCAGTGGGGTTCTGGGAAAGAGCCCACCATGAGTTCTGTGGACATTCGAGCGTTGTCTTGAGTGCAGGGAAGGGAAGGAATCTGGTCATGTCCTGATGGGAAGAGACTCAGGAGAGACTGAGGGACAGAGGTGGGCTTTACTGTTCACTTACTCAGTTCCTATAATTTACTTCTGACTCGGGCTTTAAGGCGTGGTGGTAGATTTGTACTTCTTATTTTTTGAAGACAATTTTGGCTTGCTATTGAGGTCACCCATGTTGCAAAGAACATGCACGTCTATGTATCTATCATTCCATGCTTATAATAATTTTATATTGGAAAAATATCACCTGTATTATTCAATGGCTCACAATGCAGTCAGCCAACACCTTGTATTTATGTACGCCTTGAACAAGTTCCTGGATAGATGCAAGTGAATGAATGCGCATGCTTGTTAGTAAATTGCTGCACTGCATTCTGAGTAGTTAAGTCAGGTGGCTCTTGTTTTATGATAAAAAGTGGTCAAGTAAGTTTGCATAAGAAGGGCCTTATGGTCCATAGCCATTCTTCCCTGAACGCATCCCATCTTCTTCGACCCCCCAAACCCTGAACCTGGGAGGAAGGAAGGAAGAAAGGCATTAGGGATTTTTGTTTTGTCTACTGAGGCCGGTTCTTGCTGTGCAGCCCAAGCTGGCCTTGAACTCCTGCCTCTGTGTGCTGCTTTTAAGCCCCAATTTCTTTCTATATTTGCCTCCCCAAATAGTTTTTTGAGCAGAGGGGAAAAAAGATTAATTTTTACAAAACTGAAGGTTATCTTTTTTTGAGGGGGAAAATGATCAACTAGTAGTAATTGAATGAAATTCCTTTCATAAAGCCGACAGATATCAACACCAACAATTACAAGACAGCAAATGACTTATTTGGCCAAGAATAAAATACATCATTGTTAAATATTGCCATATGTTGTACAATAAGCATCTACTATGGTGTCATATACGAGATTCAGTGGATATAGGATAGGGAAAAGAGGTGATTTACGTACATTCCGGCCGCGGGGGGGGGGGTGTGATGGAAGGGGAAATATTAGAGTAATCCATGGCATGAATGTTGAGAAGGTAGTGGTTTGCCTGTCAGAGAAGAAGTACCTTCTAGCCAGAAGCCACAGCCAAGTACAGACGTAGTAACAGGAGGTACAGAGAATGTGCAGGATCCACGGTGAGGAGGTCCTAAAATTAGTTTTGAGCTCCCTCCCCCACCTTGGTAAACTAGATGAAGAGTGTTTATTCCTTCTATAACCTGTGGGCTACTGTCAACCAGATGGGGCTTTGAAGCAGGGGCAAGGTGTGATCCCTGAGTGGAAACATTCCTCTGAGGAGAAGTGAGAAGACACACGCTTTTAGACAGACAGTTGACAAAGAGAGTTTTACAGCTAGCCAGGAAACTGCTCAGATACTCTGATAAATATTCAACCCTGGGGATGGTACGAAGAGACTCCAGTGAAGTGCGATGGATTTTCTGTTATGCATGTTTAAACACGAAAGGTTAATCACAGTCGGCTAGAAGAGACTGACATTAAACAGAGATTTATATAACAGCATGTCCCTCAAACTGAGCTTGCATCGTGGGAGCGTGTTTCATTTTGGAGCTTGTTTATACTGCTTCACATAATCCACACACAAATCTTACGGAACAGATTTTGTTATCTATGCCTTACAGAGAAGAAAAACAAGGCTCACAAAAGCAAGAGGTAACTTAATGAGGGGCTCCTTTAAACTGTTGTTTGTAGAGTCTGAATGGAGCGCTGAAAAACAACTCCGTGCTGCCACCCAACGGTCAGAAGTGGTAAGTGCAATAATGGAGGCTCCTAGTGAAGGTGAATGAATAGTCCCTGGCTCTCTGGAAGAGGCTGAACTGGAATAGAAATGATTGTTCTGGACGTTGAGCAGAGAGAGCAGCTACGCCAACGTACAAAGACTACAGTTTTTGAGCCACATGTGGAAAATGGGCGGTGTTGGGAGATAAAGTGAGGAGGGGCCACATTGTGGGAGACCTCATAGGGTCTGGTAAAGGGCTTGGACTTCATGCTGAGCTCATGGGAAATCACTGAAGAGGTTTGATCATGTAAAGAGATTTAAATTTTAAACAAATTTCTAGGAAAATTGACACAGGGGCAAGTTATCCACAGGGTAAGCAGGTGAAGAGGAAAGACTTGTAAGAGGTTCAGGGACTCCTCACTTTGCAAAACAAACAGCTTTTTCCCACCGTCCTTAGCCCAGTTGGAGACACCTCCCTGCATCCCTAAATCCCACTGTGCTCTTAGGGTTAAAGCCAACCAGTATCCATCCCCTCGTTGGTAATACCAGATTGACTGTCAAGAATAAATTCCTCATGTCCATGACTTTAAAATAAAAGTATATATAAGAGGGGCTGCTGGACAGACAAAGCTGCCTGCTTGCTATCCACAGACCCCAGCGACAAAACCCTGCGTGTCTTCTAGCACATTCATTTTTGCCTCAGGACAAAAACCAATGCTTGGTAAAAGCACTGTGAACATTGATACCAGTTTCACTGGAAAAACCACAGGGCCAGTTAAGATGGTTGAAACCCTAAGAAATAGGTATTCTCTGAAGGCTGATATTATATTTTTTTCTTGGGTGCTAAAAATATTTGTGAAATGAGATGCAAAGCCAGGCGGGCAGTGTGGGCAAAGCACATCGGCTTCACATTTTCTCGAAATAAGTACTACGGTTTTACAGTGTTGCTTGAATCAGTTTCTCCGTTGGTTTTAAAACACGACGACATTTCTTGAAACTGGAGGTGGTTTGGGAGCTTTTGAAATATTTTGTCATAGCAAGAAGAGCAAGTGGAACAAAACACAGGCTGTTTGGGTGTGATGAAGTGTCGTTCCTCTGCGTCATGAAATACCAACCATTCCCTCCGCTTGCATGGCTCTTCTAGCTACAAGATGTTATTTTTTTTTTTTTGTCTTCAGATAGAGTGGAGGAACTTGTAAGCATTTTTGCACACAATGAAGATACCATGAGGGATAGAACACAGTTTCAGTGGCTTGTTATCTCCCTGTATGCCCTTGATCTTCTGTAATGTTACTGCTTATCTCTCCACAGATAAGGATAGGGGAATGTGACAAGAGTTCCTGATGCTGGGCAGGGCTCAGGGAGCTTTTCACCGAGATCTTGCCAGGCTCCGATGGCAGCGTCCCAAAGCAGGGATTAGAAGTAGCAATCTGGGGCTGGAGAGATGGCTCAGAGGTTAAGAGCACTGACTGCTCTTCCAGAGGTCCTGAGTTCAATTCCCAGCACCCACATGGTGGCTCACAGCCATCTGTAATGAGATCTGGCACCTCTTCTGTATACATAATAAATAAATAAATCTTAAAAAAAAAGAAGAAGTAGGAATCTGGTCAGGCACCAGCCTCCTGGATATCCAACCTATGGTCCATAGGCTGTAGTTGGCCAAGGATAGCTATGAATGTGATCTAATTACAAATCATAAATGTATTTAAAACATTGTGAGATTTGTTTTTTTGTGATTTTTTTTGGTAACTAGATGGTGTGTTTTTTAAGAGTAAATTTTGTCAATGGCAATGTCAACAACTTGGACATGCCTGCAAGTTCTATACCTTTGGATGATTGGAATACAGTCTCATCCCAGGGACTGGGATCTGTCTGGCACCAGACTTTCCAAAGAAAAACCTAGAAGCATCGGACACAGAAGAGTGTAACTTTGTAACACTCCCTGCTTTAGACCATTTGCACAGCTGTAACAAAGTATGGAATAGCCGGCTTATAAACGATAGATGTTTATTTCTCACAATTATGAAGGCTGCATAGTCCAAGGTCAAGGTATTGGCAAATCCAGTGCCCGGGAGTCTCGTTCCATGTGGACGATGACTTTTGATTAAGTCCTCATATGGCAGAAAGGACTAGCTTAGCTCTCCATGGTCTCTGTGGTGGGGGCACTAATTCTACTTATGAGGGTAGAACCCTTGTGACCTCTCATCCTCCCAAGGTCTACCTCCTAATTATATCTCGTTGTCAATTAGAGCTCAACAGATGAGTTCTGGGGACCAATCATGCGTGCCATAGTCTTCCTTTCCTGCTGAAGTTCGTGGGGGAATCCATATTGCTGGATTCTTGATGTTTTCAAATAGTGTACGATTTAAAAGAGCATGTTGGCAGGAGGGTAAAAAGCTCCCACTAACAGGAGGAATACACTCAAGAGATCTATTGAACATTTTGGCGACTACAGTTGGTGGGGTGTAGTAACTCATACCTATAGTCTCAGACCTGGGAAGCTGAGGCTCATGATTCGGAGCTAGCCTGGGCTACACCTTGACAGGTTGAGAGCATGTTTTTTTTTTTTTTTTTTTTTTTTTTTTGTTGTTGTTGTTTTTAAAGAATCAAATCAAAATCCCTAAACTTCTAACCTAGGCCAAAACAAAGCCTTATATATTGTATATTTGAAAACTGCCAAGGCTGTTCCTATCACAGAATAATAAAATAAAAGGTAACTGTTAAGGTAATGTATATATTGTGATAGCTTGATTTAGCTATTTTACAATGTACGTGTATATCAAAGTTTTACTTAACTAGAAAGAAAATAGTTACAATGATAACTGAAAGAGTACAGGAAGCTGCTTGGAAATTTTTCCTGGGTAATTTATTATCAATAATAATACATGTGTATTACAGTCTAACTTCCTTTATTCATTTTGATATTCTTTAGGCCCTGGAAGCAAGTCTAGGGTCTCTAACGAGGCAGTGTGAGAAAGGTGTTGTGGAGTACTGTGCTAACAGATTGAGAGTAAGGGTTCAGGGGACAAATTAGAGGCCAGGGGCTTCCCTCCATCCCACTCCCAGCACCACACTACTTCGACAGCTTCTATAAGAGAAAACCAATTCCTCCCACCTACTATCCCGGTTCATCTCCTCTTGACACTGTACGAAGAGCTCCAAGTGGGTGGCTTCAAATGACCCAGGTTTGCTCTCTTGTCATACCATAAGTCAGAGGTACTGCGTTGGTCTCATGGGGCTATGTCCCGTCACAGCAGGGCTGGCCCCTCCCACAGGCGGTATCTGGCTTCCTTGCCTCTTCTAGCACATGGAGGTCTTGTGTATCTTTGACTCATAGAACTTCCCAGCCTTGGCTTCCATGATCATCTCTGCTTTTTTTTCTTCTTCTATAGTCAGGTTTCCAGCTGCCTGCACCTCATAAGGACACATGTAATGGAATTTTTGGGGCCATCCTGAAAAACCAAGATCAGCGATCAGATCTGCAAAGTTCTTTTTGTCAAACCAAAATGACCCTTAATTGGATCGTCAAAGTTTTTTTTTTTTTTTTGGTCAGGTAAGTTGGCATTCATGGGTCTCAGGGGTTAGGACCTAGGCATCTCTGGTATGCGTCGTTTTGCCAGCCCACAGCATCTTTAACATAGGTCATACTGATGACTCAGAGGTTCATGTTTAGTCAGGGGAAAATCTTATAAGATCAGAGCCTATTGGCAAACTATGAGGCTGACATAACCATTCTAAAAGCCAAGGTTAAGTGCCAGGAAGTGTTAGCTTCTCAAAGCAAAGGCTCCGCTGAAAATTCTTGAATTGATCAACCTGTTATGAAATGAAGCATTTATTTATTAAACAAAGCTCATTTTCATATCACCATCATCTTATTATCTCATCATATCATTCTAATTCTGTTTGCTTGCTCTTACAGTTAACACAGCCAAGATGCTATCGGCCAATTCCACCCAGCTTTGTGTTATGGGTGGTTATGGGTATTTTCCTCAGAGCGCCTTCATTTCTGGGATTCTTTCTTTAACTGCTCTCAGATCTAGCCATCTCTGTGTTGGTCTTTGGTTATTTTGTCCAGATGAATGCTTTCGGAGAGGATAGATTCCCAGGTTCTACCAAACAAGAGGCAGCTGAATTTTGGAGGATTGTTTCACTTCCTCCAAGTGGGAAACTGAATATTCTGGAAAATATGGTATGGCACCCAGTGCAGGACAGATGGGTTTTTAAGTGGTTAAGTTTGAATTTCTTTTGCATGGACCTGTAATCCAAATGGGAAAAATAAATTAATTAGCTGATTTATAAAGGGCTAGCCTTCGTTGCTCATTACTTACTGAAGGATTTGGCTAGATCCAAGCACTCTTTCTTCTGTACCATGAACAGCAAATTAAAAGTTAAGTCTACATAAGTTTAGGGGTCATTATTGAGTCCTCCTCTAGGTACTAACCCTCTTGAGAACTTCTGAGAAGCAATAATGACGTTCAATATGTGGAGTAAAGAATAAAAAGATCAGAAGATGAAGTGGAGCTGGGAGAGAGCGTGGAGGAAGAACACATTTGGAAACTGAGGAATCCTATTTATTGCTCGTTGGCCCATGTCACTAGATTGTGTGGTGTGACTGAAGTTCACGCTTTTCAGTTGCCTCTTCATGTCCTCTAAAACACAGTCGTCCCCAGTGACCACTGAATCACCATTCACTTCCCTATGCCATATGTGTTTATCTGGGCATAGATCTGTTTCCCAGGATTGAAAGCCAACAAGATGGTAGGTGGGAACTCATCACATCTGCTGTCTTTCTTCCCACGTGTTTGGTAGTGTCCGGGACACCTGTCACTGGAGCATACTAATATGGCCATCCATCTCCCCCAACTCTCTCATCACAGCCAGATTCTGGTTACTTTTGAGATACAAAACCCCTTAGAGTTCTTCGTCCTCTGCCTGCCCTTGCTCCTGGTGACTTTTCCCACCTTAATGTTTTGCTTACAAAATCAGTTGCCTTTCTGGAGGTATTTCTGGTGCTAAACTAATGACATCGTTAGTCTCCGTATAATTAATTACCTCCTAGTATTAAAAGGACAGGGAAAGGCTAATGAGGACAGAACCTTGGGCTGTAGGATAAGGCCCTCTTTGAAAGCATAGCTTTTCTCCGAATCAAACAGTGTAAAAAACCATTCATACCATTATGATTAGGTAGCTACTTTCCAAGAACAGGTAGCTGTTACCTCCGGGTTTTCCGTTGAGACTCGTCTTTTGATTGTGAATATCCTTTTTTTAAGCGATGAATAATTTTACGCCTTTCCCATAGTCTGACATTTTATGTTTTTATCTAAAGGAAAGTCAGCAGTAAGGAGTTTGTGGGGTGCATGAAGGATCAGCTCTAGGATTAAAAGTCTCAGGTTGGGGGCTCTGAGCCTCTGCTTTCTTAGGGGACTAAAGTTGTTAGTTCCATCTGGCTCCCATTTCGTGATTAGAAACAGCAGTGGTTATATTCGTTGACCTTGAAAGTCTCTAGAGTAGTGGTTCTCAACTTTATGTTGTGGTGACCCTCAACCACCAAATTATTTTGTTGCTACTTAATAACTGTAATTTTGCTGCTGTTATGAGTCATAATGTAAATATCTTATTTGCAGAATGTCTGATAAGCAACCCCTGTGAGGTCTTTACCCACGGGTTGAGAATCACTGATCTAGGGAAATATCACGGAACTTGAATGAAATAGGTCACTTTTCTTAGATTTATCTCCCCCCCCCCCCCCGATATCTAAAAGTCCTTAGGCTGCAGATCTAGGTTAACAAGAGAGACAAAGATTATAGGTGAGGAAATGAGTCTAACATTTTCCATTTTTTTTTTTAAATTTAAAAAGCATCCAAGTCCTGGGGAATGTGAGAGAGTTTCCGTTAATTGTGAAAAGGACACGGTCCCCTTGTCTGTGCTTCTCATTGACTTAAAATCTCCCATGTCTACTCCACTGGAATTCCAGGAGGTATCTGTGCTCTCAGACTTTAAATGGTCTGGTAAAGGAGTGTGAATGTTGTCCATGACCGTTTTCTGAACTGGAGGACGTGTATGGAAATTTAAGAACTATGCTCTGATTAAGCCATTTCCTTCTTATCCCTGATGGGAGTACTGTGCCCACGGCAGGAAGAAGGTAATGATGTGATGGGAAAGACCTGCTTTGCACAGAGGAGTGGGGCTACCAGGAGAAGAAGAGAAGAGGAATAACAGGAAGGAAAGAGAAGGTTCTCCTCAGCCCAGCAGTGGAGAGCCAGTGCCCTCCTGCCCCAGGGAAACCACACATGCAGGAGCTTCCCAGTAGACTTAGATTTTTTTTTTTATGTGCATTGGTGTTTTCCCATGGGTGTCTGGTCTCCTGAAACTAGAGTTACAGCCAGTTGTGAGCTGCCATGTGGTTGCTGGGAATTGAACCCGGGTCCTCTGGAAGAGCAGTCAGTGCTCTTAACCGCTGAGCCATCTCTCCAGCCACTGACTTTGAATTTTTAAAATTACATTTCATTTACTTATTGTGTATAAGTATGTGTGCTTGTGTGTGGAGTGTGTGCCACAGTGCACGTGTGGAGTCCAGAGAACAACCTGTGGGGGTTGCTTCTCTCCCTCTACCATGTGGGATCCAGGGATCAAACTCAGATCTTCATGCCTGGCAGCAAGGGCCGTCGTCACCTGCTGGGCCATCTTGCCAGCCCAGTAGACCATTTGAGTAAACAACTTTATTAAGATCAGATTCCCATGCTGCTTGGAATGCACCATTCTGCCTCTGCCTCCAGCTCCTGCAACGACTGCCCTGATGACTACCTGTGGACTTGTCCACTAAGGACGTTTTACCCTAAACCGACAGCTCTAACGTGTTATCTGCTGTGTCTGGACTTCCCCATTTAGCTTGGGTTTTTGAGGCTCTTCATCGATGTTGCAGCACACACGACTACTTTTGGGTTTTGCTGATCTGTAGTTCGTGGTGTGGCTAGGCTGCATTTTATTTTTAATGACTGATTACGGAAAAGGGAGGAACAAGGCAGTAGAACCATTGTGGAAATGCTACCTGTGTTTTGAGTGCAGTGGAAGAGAATGTCTTTCTGCCTCTCTGGAAAGACTTCATGGACATAGAATATGAAGTTATGCAAAGTGAGAGTCACATTTTAATGCACTTTCCATCTTGTGTGTGTTGCACTCTTCTGGGTTCCCAGTGACATGTTTTTTTCTCCATGGTCCAGATTCCTGGACCCCTTGGGAAGTCACAGCCTTATTGCAGTAAGAAGTGATTTTTTTTTCAACTGTGGAGGCAAAGAGAGGATGTAAGAAACACTGTCCCACTGTTTCTTAGCTGATTTCTTTGAGTTTCAGAAGATGGTGATTGATGTCTGTTAAGGAACAGAAAAGCCGTTTTATGGGTAAATGCACATGAGAAATGTATCATGTTCCACTTTGGGAGGCAGCATATAGAAATGCCTCCGGAAACACACTGGCAAAGTATCTGGTAAAATTGAATTGACCAAGGCCATCCAGTATTGGCTTTCATTATCTCAAGTGACAATGGGCCATAGTTAAGTGGAGACACTGCTGGAACTCTGCTACCTTGCCCAACCTGAGCGTGTGTTCCTGTTGTGATTTCTGGGCTCCTGTTCTCATTGTTGGGGTTATGGTCAGCTCTCAGTCCTGGTACCTTCCCTGCTTATTCCCAATTCCATTCTACTCTTCACATGGTAACCCAGGAACTCTAGCCTCATCATGAACAAGCAGCTTGGCTGCCCCCTGCTAGATTCCATCTTCACTGTATACTCACATTAATATTATATATTATATATGTATAATAGTGAAAATTATCAGATACCCCCATTTCTTTCATTCAAATGTCCTAGTACTATGTTCCTTTGCCTGGATGACTCACTGCCTGCTAGTACAACTCCCAAATATATTGGTCTCAAAGGAACCGTGTGTGAGACAGAACAGTGCCCTTATGGATGTCTTGAGCCTGGAGGCTGCTCAATACTCCTGAAACTGCAGCATAGCAACATCAATATGTCTATCTTCCTCCTGTGTTCAACTATGGACCATGTTGTTGCTGAAGGAACATGAGTTCTAGAGCCAGGTAGATTTAGATTTTCATCTTGGCTCTGGGACTTTTTGTTATCCAGGCCTGGATTTCATCTCTCAATAAAATAAGGGCGAATACACAAATCTTTCACAGTTATGGAGAGTGATTTAGAAGAGGGTCAGACAATTTCCTTTAAACAAGCCTCCTGAGACTTAGGCATGAACAGTTTGCAAATATTTCTGAGAAACAGGAGACTAAACTGTGGGTACAAAATCCCCGAGCCTGGAAGCTTTGTGTTTCATTAGTTAATATTTGAAAATCACTTAGGCCAGGGTTTGCTATTAAAGGAATGTAAGCACCATGTGTTTGCTAGAAAAAGAAAAGTTCCTCCTTTTTCTTCCTTCTAGAAATTAAGAACCTATGAGCCATTGGGTGAGCTGTCAATGACAGGAAGCTAGAATAAACACGTATATGAGGTTGCTAGTCATGCCAGGAGTGGGGGTAACTCTCATTTAGGTTGTACTTCTTCATGGGACACTGAGCAAAACAAACAAGCAAATTAACTAAGAAAAACCCAAACAAGCCCCCAAACAAACTAGACCGCCTGATGGCAAGTAAGAGTGTATTACTACGTTAATAGAGAGGTGAAATTTCTCTATATTCCAGAAGAAATTACCTTATGTAAAGAAATTCTGATTTTCACACTACATGGTGATTCTAACGTATGTCCACCTGGAGTTATTCCTCTGCCAACTGCTACCTTGAGATCCTTTGCTTGTGTCTCAGGAATGACTGTCTTGCCCTTCACCCACCCTGGCTTCAACATTGTCATCTCAACATTTTCTTTTCTTTTCTTTTCTTTCTTTCTTTCTTTCTTTCTTTCTTTCTTTCTTTCTTTCTTTCTTTCTTTCTTTCTTTCTTTCTTTCTCTCTCTCTCTCTCTCTCTCTCTCTCTCTCTCTCTCTCTCTCTCTCTCCCTCCCTCTCTCCCTCCCTCCCTCCCTCCCTCTTTCTCTCTTTCTTTCTTTCTTTCTTTCTTTCTTTCTTTCTTTCTTTCTTTCTTTCTTTCTTTCTTTCTTTCTTTCTTTCTTTTTTTAATTTGCTGCTTTTTCAATTCTAGATCCATATAGCACCATGAAGCGAACCTCCGACATCCTGGGAGAAGAGGGTGTTCACTGCGGTCACATCTTCCAGACAACGGCTGCATGATGTCCTCTAACGGGGAAAGCCATTTCTGCTCTTTGTGTCTCCTGGAAGAGTTACAGTTGTGAGGTGTGGGTTTGGTAGAGTTTATAGGACCTTTGAGGTGGGTCAGCTTCTGGTTTGGGGGGACTTGAAACTTCTAACAAGCAAGAACTCCTGCACAGTGCTGTCTTTGCAGATTTGATGCCTAGCCGGGGTCTCAGATACTTCTGAACCTTGGAAATAGTTACCAGAAATAGTGAGGCCAGTGGTAACCTTAGGTTTTATGCTGGTTGCATGTGACTCCAAATTTGGTCATTATTGGCTTTTTTTCTTTTATAGAAACATACGTATTTTCAGTCCAGATTCTACACAATCAAGCCTGCATATTTATATTATTTACTTTAGGATTAGGGGTTGAAAAATTGATCAAATGAATTTGCCTACATGCTTCTGTTTCCAGGGCTAGAAGAGTGGCTGTATAGAATTAGAAAATATTGGTTCACTTAAAAAAAATGTGTATATGTGCCTAAGAGTCATTGATAAAGAATAGTATGGAGGTAAAAGTTCTCTTGACTACACTGAAGTAATTTTAACATTTTGATAAGATTCTTAGTGTCTGGATGATTTTAGTGTTAAGATATTGATAACTGAAGTTGCTCACTGTATTAAAACCTGACTGTAGATTGGGAAGTTTCAGCACTTTCATCCCAAATCAACATTACATTTCTTATTGAAGCTTGGATCGATGAAGGAAATAGACATGGGAAATAAATTGGGCTCACATTCTTCACATTTCTCAATAGGTTTGGGGTTTCCTTTGGGGGATTTTTTTTCTTTTCTTTTTTTAAAGAACTGATTGGCATTGGTCCCAGCATTAGGAAAGTACTTGCTCAGTCAGGCCCGGAAGGGAAGGCTGCAGATAAGAACCTGGGAACATTTATCACTTAGGTTTCCAAATGAGCAGTGCATAGGCACAATCCGGCATAGTCATCCAAATGGGGAAAAGAGGGAAGTACCAGGACTGGGAATCCATAGCCCAAATATCAGGAATTCTGTAATTCTATCATAGGAAGCAACTGAGAGTAATTCTGAGCACATTATATGTTCCATAAAAATGCTGGGCAGTTAAAAACCTTTTCATGGTAGACTAGGAAATTACCAAGAAGGATAAGCATTAATTTTTTCCATTTCTTTTTTTATTCTTTTTTTTTTAATTCAAAGAAAACTCAAGTGTTTGAAGAAATGTTTGAAAGAATTCTTCAGATCTTTGGGGTTTTATCTTCTTTAAAAGCTCCAATAAAAGCTGTGGGCTAACTCACAAGGAAAACCCACAAACACAACCTTTTACCTACAACTGCAGGAGTGTGGGACTGTTCTTGAAGCCTATCTCCAGGAGTTCCTAGGTACCTACAAAAATTAGGTTAATCCTCCAGTGTGTAAGTACTGCCACTCACTTCCCTAAGTGATAGATATGATACAAAGACACCAAAGGAGAGCAAAGAGCTCATAGAAGATTGAGTTACCCCAAGCAATACCATGGAGGGTTGAGAAAACTTGGAGAGCAACAGACAAAAGCAAGATCACAAGGCAGTGAGACTTGGATCCAGGAACAAGCCAGGTCACTACTGGACTTGTAGCTCACCTACAGTCTGGCCGTGTGGACTTGGGCATGATTGCTGTGCTGGGTAGTTTTTGTCAACCTGACATAAATTAGTTACATGGTGACTTAGAGTTTCTATTGCTTTGAAGAAACATCATGACCCAAAAGCAAATTGGGGAGCAAAGGGCTTATTTGGCTTACACTTCCAGATCATAGTCCATCACTGGAGGGAGTTAGAACAGGAACTCAAGCAGGGATAGAACTTGGAAGCAGGAGCTGATGCAGAGGCCATGGAGGGGTGCTGCTTACTGGCTTGCTTCCTCTGGCTTGCTCAGCCTGCTTTTTTATAGAACCCATGACCACCAGCCCAGGGATGGCCCCATGCACAATGGGCTGGGCCCTTACCCATCAATCACTAATTGAGAAAATGCTTGATAGCTGGACCTCATGGAGGCATTTTCTCAACTGAGGTTCTTTCCTCTCTAATGACTCTGGCCTTTGTCAAGTTGACACACAAAATCAGTCAGCATATCTGGAAAGAGGAATTGCCTCCATCAAATTGACCAGTTGGAGGGTCCATGGGGTATTTTCTTGATTAATATTGGATGTATAAAGGCCAAGCTCATGGTGGGCAGTGCTACTCCTGGGCAGATGCTGCTGGGCAGATGCTCCTGGGAGTTGTGGTCACTGTGAAAATGTATCACTCTGACTGGTTTAATAAAAAGCTGAATGGCCAATAGCTAGGCAGGATTTCAGAGCAGAGAGGACACTGGGAAGAAGAAGGTAGAGACACCAGGAAATGCTGAGCAAGCAGGATGGGCACTACGGAGATAAGGTAATAAAGCCAGGAGGCAGAAAGTAAATTAATAGAAATGGGTTAATTTAAGTTATAAGAGCTAGTTAGAAACAAGCCTAGGCTATCAGCCAAACTTTCATAATAATACGTCTGTGTCATTATTGGGGAGATGATGGTCCCGAAGAAAAAAATCTGCCTGTATTTGGGTTCTATAAGAAAGCAAGCCAGTAAACAGCTTTCCTCCATGGTTTCTGCTTCTGCTCCTGATTGAATTGCTGCCCTGACTTCCCTTACTGATGGCCTGTGATTGAGATGTGTAAAGCAAATAAATCCTGTAGCTGGAGTATACCTGTGTCCACCTGGCTCCTGGAGCCACTCAGACCCAAATAAATACACAGAGACTTATATAACTTATAAACTGTCTGGCTGTGGCAGGCTTCTTGTTATCTAGTTCTTACATCTTAAATTAACCCCTTTCTATTAATCTATAAGTTGCCACATGGCTTGTGGTTTACTGGTACATTACATCTTGTTTCTCATGGCGGCAGCTGGCAGCATCTCCTGACTCAGCCTTCCACTTCCCAGAATTCTCCTCTCTCTTTGTCCTGCCTCTACTTCCTGCCTGGCTACTGGCCAATCAGCACTTTATTTATTAACCAATCAGAGTAACACATTCACAGCACAGAGAACATCCCACAGCAAAATCCTTTCTTCCCAGGTTGCTTCTGGTTAAGGTGTTTATCACAGCAACAGAAAGCCAACTAGAATAAGCACTTACTATGAAGCTCAGAGCCCAGTGATCTTACTCACCTTCATTTAATTCCCTATAGCCAACACCGATGAGCAGAAAAATAGACCCAAATGGACTGTGGATCTGGATGGATTCCAAACCAAGATCTGACACTGTAAGTTGGGGGACCTAAAACAAGTGACTCAATTCTCTAGTTTCCTTATCTCAAAGAGAAGTACAGATATATGTACCCAAAGACTCATGCAAATATAAATGAAATGTTACATGGAGAACCCCGAGTAGTCGTTTTTATCTTGACATGGGACTCTAGTTCAACTTCAGCAGAGGTGACATTTTGACAGCAAGTGGCAACTGGCTCTATTGAGAGGCCTAATGCAAAACTGAAAACATCAGAGATATTAGGTTTTGTCTATTTTTATTTTTAGCAAACTTTGTTCATGTAATATTATGCTATGCCTTGCTGTGTTCATCCTACTCTTAAATGGGGATTTTTTTTTTAAATTAGAATCTTAGGATGTCTTTTGGTAGGTAATGAGTTAAAAGTGGGAGGAGTTCTTCAGCTACTAGAACAGCAAGATTAGTTAGTTGGGAAATGAATGGTTTCTAGGGTATCTGACATCCCAGTGATTACTGACATATTTACATAGGTCACTTAAGCTTCCTTTTATTCACAGAAGAGGTGGTTTTCTTCTTGGATCTTAAGATTTTATGACCCCAAGGCTCTATTAGAGCCTATGCAAGGCAAGATATTTGTGATTTCTGGTCTTTGTTTACACAACACTGAAAAATATGTAAATATATAAGTTGAAATCACAAAAATTTAAAATTTTTACAAATAAAGTTCATCTTAATGTTGGATTTTTTGTAGAGGCAGACCAAGGTCTTTTATTTTCCATTAGGCATGAAATCTTCCAAACTACTGCCTATATTTTTATTTTTTTAATTGTATTTATTCTTTAGTAGTTTCATATAAGCTTACACTATACTACTCCCTTTTTTATTTTTAAATTGTATTTATTATTTGGTAATTCCATATGTGCATACACTGTACTTAGATCATATTTCTCCCCTCTGCTCCCCACTTCACCTCCCATCTCTTCTTGGACAACCCCTTTCCCATGTCCTCCTTCTAAATATATCCTCCTCATATCTTATCTATCTATCTATCTATCTATCTATCTATCTATCTATCTATCTATCTATCTATCTATCTATCTATCTATCCTTTATAACCCACTGAATCCAGTTAGTGTTGTCTATGTGTGTATGAGCATAGGGCTATCCACTAGTGTATAAGTAATGCACTTCGCTGAAGAACACTGACTGTCCTTACCCTGGTGGCCATTAATTTCCAGTAGCTCTCAGCTAGGGGCAGCACTCATGAGTCCCTTCCCTCTCCAGGCTGGCCAACTATTACCTTTAAATATTATTTTCTCTTCTCTGAATTTCACATTCGGTTACTGCTAGCCTGCTAAAGTTTGAATCTGAAATGTTTCTCACAGACTTATCTATCTATCTATCTATCTATCTATCTATCTATCTATCTATCTATCTATCTATCCATCCATCCACCATCCATGTATGTATGTATGTATGTATGTATGTATGTATGTATCTATCTATCTATCTATCTATCTATCTATCTATCTATCTATCTATCTATCTACTTATGTATGTATGTATGTATGTATGTATGTATGTATGTATGTATGTATCTATCTATCTATCTATCTATCTATCTATCTATCTATCTATCTAATACTTGATCCCCAGCTGCTGGTGTTATGGGATGCGATAGGGTGCCTAGCTGGTGGTGTGGCTAGTGATACTGTGAGACCTTTGGGATATGGTGCCCAGCCAGTGGGTGTTATGGGATGCTGTGGGACCTTTAGGATAAGGTGCCTAGCTGTTGGAAGTAGGTCACTAGTGATGGGCCTTTGAAGTTATGCATGGCTCCTGGTTTGTGGAGGGCTCTCTCTGCTCCATTGCCTGTTGTCAGTAATCTGAATAACCTCTACCACATGCTCCCAAAACCATGAACTGATCTGTAGTGCCCTATCCTCAATCCCATCCTGAACTGAACCTTCAGAAACCACAGACAAAATAAACGTTTCCTCTCATAAGCTGTTTCTGTTGAAGTGTCGTGATGACAGTGACCCAGAAATAATGCATTGAGAATTTCTGGTGGTTTGTATAATTGATGGATATTTTAAAAATGAATGTAAAAATGAATTACAAGCTGGTGAGATGGCAGGTAAAGGTGCTTGCTGCCAATCCTGATGACCTGAGTTCAATCTCCAGGATCCTCATCGCAGAAGGGGAGAGCCAGATCCTACAAGTTCTAGTCTGATCCCACGTGTATGTCTTGGTATTCACTTAAATAAGTAAACGTAGTATAATTTTTTAAAACGGTGACATATTAAAAAATTAGCCCCCTAGGAAAGAGAGCCTGGTATGATATGCCAATATATTTTTATTTCCTGGGGTGACCAACCAACTACAACATTGGAGATAGGTTCCTTGTGTTGCTATTCTACTATTCTTTGATTCTGTACCTGGGGTGAGAAAGTCACTTAGTGTATTAATACAGACACCGAATTCTGAAACCTGAGACCAGACAGCAGAGGTTGGGGAGAGAAATGTGAGTTGGAGATAAAGTGTGAAAAATCATCCGTGACTAATAGACATAGGAAATAAGGGTGGGAGTAATCCCATGTGTTTGGATCATTGTGTAGACACGTGTGAACCTCTGAGAAGCGTCTGCGAGGTGCTAAATAGACAAGGCTGTGATGGCGCCAGTGATCACGTGGTGTGGAAAACAAAGGCCCCATGCGAGTTCACAGTGAAGACTCATCTTGTTTCATCTCTCTGCCTGGAAAAGTGGGCTTCAAGCTGCATCTTGAGTGATATAGAGGATACCACATCTAAGAAAGACAATGATGTGGTTGCTCCAGGAATGGGGGAAGGCACAGTGGAGAGCTCTAGGGCTCAGGAGGAGATAAGACCAGAGGTTTCTACACAGTCCTTAGGTAGCTGAATTGCAGCTGAGCCCATAACTAGAACTTGAACAAGTGAGGCTTATTTTACTCGCCCAGCGCTCTCAGGTCTGTAGGTGTTCCAGGGAATCTTGTCTGCCTTAGGTGCCTCTGGACACCAATGGTTGACTGGGAAGTCTGGCTCCAAGAGATGCCGAGGGATCTCAGGCAAAGGAGCAGACCCCTTCACTTCCGCTCCTGGCTGTGTCCTTTGCCTGAAGCTGACGTGCCTTTTGCATTCAGTTTCCCAGACATTGTCTTCCCACTCTCCCCATCCCTACATCCTCCTTTTGGGTCACACCCTAGTGAGCGGGTGGTTTGGCTCTGCTCATCTCGAACTCGTGTGTGAGCCTTATTTCACGGATTGGAGAATCAGGTGGCTCAAGCACAGTCATGCCGGGTGGCTATTACTCACTCCTGGGAACTGGAAGACATTCAAGAGCTAATGCCTTTGCTGGGATAAGATGCTGACAGGCCACTTTCTACGCCGGCAAAGTCAAGTCCCTTCTTGGTGTGCAGGAAATGATAACTAGGTCACAAGAGAGGCCGGCCTCTGAGATCAGCAGCCATCTAGCTGCAAGAGTCGAAGTCAAGGAGGGAAGGTGGTGGCATCCTTAGACCTCTGGCTAAATGGCACACGTGCCGGGGAAACTTTCGTAGGATGGTATCATGCCGAGTGTAGGAGGATTGCAAATATTTTTTTGGAATGTCAGGCAAGAAGAGGGGTGTGGGTTTTATTTTATTTTTTTAAGCCACTGGATCAAAGAAATGACTACAGGTGCCCAGAGGTATCTTAGCACATTTGGGAGCTTCCAAGATGTTTTTTTGCATCAAGTAAAAACATTTTTCAATTAATTAATTATTAACAAATTAATTAATTAACAAATTAATTAATTAATATTCCACCCCTCCCATTTCCAGAATGTGTGTTTTCCTTCTTACTCAAGGAATGTTCTTACTTATGTCATGACAAGTTTTGAGGTAACTGTGTGGAGAGATGAACAAATTCATTTTATCTTTTGATAAAGGGTAATGTGTCAGATTCTCATACCCCACCCCATTACTTTTAATAAACATAATGAGGACAGAGAATTAATTCTTGAATTTTTGCTTTGTTTTTTTTAAGTGTATTTATTAGTGTGGGTGTTCAATAGCTTGATGGTGAATTGTCTTCTTTAATCAGGGAAACCCACAGTATAGAAGCATATATTTTCTTTTATTTCTCTCCCGCTCCCATCCTGTCCCCTCTCCTTCCCTTTCTTTGTCCTGGGAATCAATGAAGGCTAGGCAAGTACTAGTCTACCACAGTCCTCAGCCTTCCATCTTGTTTCTCTTCTGCCCGGAAGACAGTCACTGTCCTTCCCTCTATAGTTTAGATCTTACATTCTCTCTGCTCCCTCTTCCATAATGTTTTTAGAGTCTTAGAGGGGGTGATGGAAATGGTCCATTTAGAACCAAACTCTGAACTGTTACTTTTTCCTAACACCTCGAGTGCTGAGTGTCGCTGTATTGATCATCGTTCATACAAACAGAACCTTCTCCTGTCCTGTTATGACTGGGGGTACTATTTACCTACTATTGCCTATGACATAAACATAAATACCTCATAGGCTAGTTTCAAGACAGGAAGGGTTGGATCCATTTCTTATTTATATGTGTTTGCATAATCCAGATTTGTGAAAAAAACTAGGCTTTTTAGTTTTTTCCTTTTTTCCCTTCCTTTCTTCCCCTCTCTCTCTCTCTGTCTTGTTCTCTCTCTTTCTTTTTGGTTTTTCGAGACAGGGTTTCTCTGTGTAACAGCCCTGGCTTTCCTGGAATTCACTTCATAGACTAGGCTGGCCTTGAACTCACAGAGATCCACCTGCCTGGGATTAAAGGCATGTGTCACCACCTGGCTTTAGTCTTTCTTTCATTTCTCTCTCTCTCTCTCTCTCTCTCTCTCTCTCTCTCTCTCTCTCTCTCTCTCTCCCTCCTCCTTCCTTCCTTCCTTCCTTCCTTCCTTCCTTTCTTCCTTCCTTCCTTTCTTTTTTAGATTTATTTATTATGTATACAGTGTCCTGCCTGCATGCATGTTTGCATGCCAGAAGAGGGCGCCAGATCTCATTATAGATGGTTATGAGCCACCATGTGGTTGCTGGGAATTGAACTCATGACCTCTGGAAGAACAGTCAGTGCTCTTAACCTCTGAGCCATCTCTGCAGCCCTAGTCATTCTTTTTTTAAAGATTAAAAATGACACTTATTTGTCACATGAATCTTAAAAGGTCTTATTAATAAAATCAAACCCAGGGTCAGGTATTAGGGTGAATGCTGGAAGATCAAAGAAGCAGAACAAGCCACAGCTCCCTCACCTTGCCAGTTCCTCAGCTGATCCTGTTTCCTCAGACTGGAAGCCTTTGTGTCCTTATCCAAATGGGTCTCAGCTGAACTGCTACTAAAAGCTTAACCGGTTCTAGTTTTAAATACCTTTCTGCTTTCTGTCATCCCTTCCTGGGATTAAAGGCTCTTGTCACCACGCCTGGCTATTTCCAGTGTGGCCTTGAACTCAGAGAGATCAAGATGGATCTTCGAAATGCTAGGATTAAAGGCGTGTGTGCCACCATTTTCTGGCCTCTGTTCCTAGTGGCTGTTCTGTTCTCTGACCCCAGTTAAGTTTATTAAGGTGCACAATATTTTGGGGGAACACAAAGTCACCACACTTATTGAGCATGCACAGGTGGAGGTGAGAGGACAGCCTGTGGGAGCTGGTTTGCCCCTTTCCATCACGTGGATCCTGGGGACCAAAATCAAGTCCTCAGGCTGGGCAGCAGTCACCTTCTCTTGAGCCCTTGTCGGTCTTCCTCATCTGTTTTGTTGCTTTTCTAAGAAGCCCCACTTCAGTCTCCTCCTTTAAGGAAAGCCCTCCAGCAGTAAAGTGGAAGTGTAACTAACACTGAGGAGATTTGAAAAAGCCATATGGAAACTTACTATATCCTAATGTCATGTGAAAGAGTTTAATTTGGCTTACCCCTACAAAGGGGATAACGCCTCTCCCGGAAGACACAGATTGCCAAATAAAAAATCCAGTGTCAGGTATGGGATACCTCCCCTTGAGTTGTTGGTCAGGCTATCCCAGAGACACCCCCAAACAATATAGGCTGTTACCATTGTTTCTGATTGCCCAGGAATTGATGGTAAGTTCCTATTGCTGAAGATACTATGCCCTTTGGTCATAGGACATGGAGAAATCAAGTTGGCCTTGAGCAGAAAGCTTCCCCCTTGCTGCCTAGCTTTCTTTTTACATTTACTTATTAAATTTAATTTTACATATTAGCCACAGATTCCCTTGTTCTCCCCCTCCCATCCCCTCCACTTCCCCCCATTCCCATCTCCTCCAGGGCAAAGACTCCCCCAAGGATTGAGTTCAACCTGGTAGATTCAGTCCAGGCAGGTCCAGTCCCTTCCTCCCAGGCTGAGCCAAGCATCCCTGTATAAGCCCCAGGTTCCAAACTGCCAGTTCATGCACTGAGGACAGGACCCAGTGCCACTGTCTGGATGCCTCCCAAGCAGATCAAGCTAATTAACTATCTCATTTATCCGGAGGGCCTGATCCAGTTGGGGACCCCTCAGCCTTTGGTTCATAGTTCATGTGTTTCCATTCGTTTGGCTATTTGTCCCTGTGCTTTATCCAACCTTGATTTCAACAATTCTCGATCATATAAACCCTCCTCTTTCTCACTAATTGGACTGCCGGAGCTCCACCTGGGGCCTAGCCGTGGATCTCTGCATCCAGATTCCTCAGTCCTTGGATGGGGTTTCTGGAATGACTATTAGGGTGTTTGGCCATCCCATCACCAGAGTAGGTCAGTTCCGGTTGTCTCTCGACCATTGCTAGCCGTCTATTGTGGGGGTATCGTTGTGGGTTTCTGTGGGCCTCTCTAGCAATTTAGCATTGTTTGTAATAACCAAAACCTGGAAACAACCTAGATGCCCTTCAACTGAAGAATGGATAAATTATGGCACATATACACAATGGAATACTACTCAGCAGAGAAAAACAATGACATCATGAGGTTTGTAGGCAAATGGATGGATCTAGAAAAAATCATCCTGAGTGAGGTAACCCACACTCAGAAAGACAAATATGGTATGTACTCACTCATAGGAGGATACTAGATGTGGAACAAGGATGACTGGACTGCTACTCATATCACCAGGGAGGCTACCTGGAAAACAGGACCCCAAGAAAGACACGAGGATCACCCAGTGACAGAGAAATGGCTGAGACCTACATGAACAACCTGGACATGAGTGGGAGTAATGAAGGGTGAGGGTCGAGGGAAAGAGAGCCTGTGGGAGCGGAAGATCCCAGCTGGATCAAGAACAGAGAGGGAGAACAAGGAATAGGAGACCATGGTGAATGAAAACCACATGAGAAAAGGAAGAAACAAAGTGCTAGAGAAGCCCACAGAAGCCCACAAAGCTGCCTAGCTTTCATAGGACTGGAAAGTGCTATCCAGGCTGCTGTGGGGGAAAGTCATCAATGATTTTATCCACCTGTTAACCTATAATAATTACTAATATGGTAAGAGATGCCATGAGTGTAATAGTGGCTCAAATGTTGTTGGAGTAACAACAACTTTCAGGTTGGATTTAAGGCCTATTCCATAGGATAAAATGCATGTCTAGTACTGTAAATCATAAAAAAAGCCCCATAGTTGGGAAGCTCACAGGCTCTATTGGTGACCCTATTGATCCTGTTTTGCTAATGGCTATAGTATCAAACCCTCCTCTACGTTCATCTCTCTATATCCATAGATCAGCATAGCTCTCAGACCTCATGGGAGAGTTTTCTATGTGCGGTGGAAGGTGCTTAACACAGAAACTCACAATTGGTCAAAATGCATAAAAGAAGCATCTCTTGGGTGCTTAGCCACCAATGGAACATCTACATCATACCCCCTCCCCTGAAGGTTCAGGGACCACGTGGAAGAGGAGGCGGGAGAAGGAAAGAGCCAAGGACTGAGGAGGACCAAAGTAAACAGTGTCTTCTCGACACGGCAGGACCACTGCACACATGAACACACACTGGTTGTAGTTACTAAGGAAAACCCGCATGGGGTTCAGCCAGTCCACATTTACTAGTATGGACAGGGGTGGGGCTCATGACCCCCCCTCCTAGCTGAGGAGCTATTGATATGTGGTGGCTTCTAGGGAAGGGAGAACAGTTTTCTTTAGGGGTGTGGTTCCTGGTCGATAGACCATGTGCCAGTGAATGGCCCCACACCCAGGAGTATATGAAGAATGTAAATTGGACTCAGTGGGTTATTAAAAAAAAAAAGGGAAAAAAGGGACATGAAATTGAGAGGTAGATGGCAGGATCTTGGAAGAGTTAGGGGAAGAAGTAGAGATGAATATGATAAAAATACATTGTATGTATATGAAATTCCCCAAAAAACTAATTAAAATGTGTATTAAAAAATTCTCCCAGGGTTCCACTCTTTGCATTTCTGTACCCAGTCATCTGACTATGTGTACAGTGAGAGTCAGGATCCCTGGAGATGAAGGGATGAGTGACATGTCAGCTAATACTTTTATTATCGCCTCCTCTCTAACCAAGTTTTCACATGTGAAATGGCTAAAATGGTCATCCTATAGTAACCCTAGTAATCATTACTAACTGGTTCTAAATTCTGAAGGGTCTGTGTAAGATTGACATAGGACTAAATACACATATTTCAATCAATAATGGAAACGCCTTTGTTTAGAGCAGGCAAGCAGATATTCTACTCCTGTGTGTGACTGTTTGGTATAGAAAGAAAGGAATAAAAAAATGAGTCAAAAGAGAAGGCAAAATGTATCCTAAATCAGTATTTTGTGTGTGTGTGTGTGTGTGTGTAAAACAATAGCCTACTTAAATGAAAAAGAAAGATCAAGTAGCAAAAGAAAGAAAGGAATGGAGAAAAAGAAAGGAAAGGAGGAAGTAAAGTAAAAAAGCTTCAGTTCCCAAGCAAGACGTGAGGGATGTTAAAAGAAAACACTGAGTAAAAAAATGCACAGTGGGTACCTGGGAGGGTGCGTCCCAAACTTCTTATTCAGTGGTGTTTGAGTTACTGTTATTGGGAAAGGGATCACGGATCTCTATTGGTTAGGAACACACCATTTTATGGAGGAAAAGTCTCCAGGGAGTCTAAGAGCGGGACATACAATTTCATAGAATAACCTAATAACTTTCCTTAAATTTTTATTCTCGAAATGGTCCTGCTTACCCATGGGTAAAGTCATCAGAGACATCTGACTCATGGCTGGAGCAGTTTCTTTCCTGGACAACTTTATGTGTGGCATTGGCATTTGGAGGGTTCCTGGCTTCATCTGTGAGTCTCTAGTGAGGGAAATCACTGGTCCTCAGATAGGGTAGAGGCATTGCAGAAAATACTTAACTCATTACACTGGGTGGATTCTGTTGGGAATTCTTTACAAAAGGTTTTGGGTGTAATTTTGGAGATGGACTGATTTTATGGCAGAGGAAAGCACCATCTATATCATTTGTCCCCCTTCCATGAGGCAGGCCTAGACAGAAGCAGTCAATGAGCCATCCAGTAATGGCTCCGAACTTGGGACTGAACTAGCATCATTCCATGGATAGCTATGCCATCACCCTGCCCCATTCCAGTGGCAACCCTACCAGCTTTTGAAAGGAGCTGATGACTCACTTCATCGTTCAACTGACTTACAGACTTTAGTCAGATAAGTAAGTGCCTCACGGCTTAAGCCGGAGGGCATGGCGGAACATTCCAGTTGCTTATCTGGTTCTGTCATTGGGTCTACTCCCAATGGCACCTGTGAGCACTGAAGATATATGTCATAAATGGTAATGTATGTAATAGGAAGGTACAAGGCAGCCCAGGCTTTACCTCATCTGTGCTATGAGAGGAATACAGTCATGGAAAATACGCAGGTCAAAATGGAGGCTTGGATAGGACCAGGCCATGGTGTAAAACATCTACTGGTTAAACTGGATTGTTACAAGCTGGTTTGAGTTATAAGGCTGATGTATTGCAAGAGCTGAGACTCATTTGCTACTGAGTAGAAATGAACTTACTAGGTAGCAAGATCTATAAAAATTATTTTATGCTATTGAAATTCGCGAACAACTTTTGATAACCCTCTACTTACTGAAGAGTTCAGAGGCTAGTATTTGCATATTTTTTCCAGCAGAGTGGTTGAGAGCCAAAGAACATGATGACTTTCCCAGTCACACATGAGCTATTGACATGGATACTTAGGTAATTCTTCAGACCCAGCAGATAGAGCAATGTGTTCTAAAACTGTTTTGTAGACACATTTTCCTAACTGAACAAAGCAACTTCAGAATTAAATTAGCAGGAGAGTTAGTAGCTGTATAAACTGTCTCCCATAAGGTTTTGCTTTATCCTGCAACTCTAGAACAAGATGTGTCATTGTGTTCCTGGCAGAGTTATGTCTTTTATGGGGCCAGCCACAAACCTTCAAAGGCAGTGAGAATTTTGAAAGGTTAATCTTACTATTTTTGTGAAAACATGGTTTGGGAATGCCAAGTTAACAAGGCCCTGATTCTCTTTTAGTGACTTTTTTTGTTGTTTTATTTTTGTTCCTTTGTGGTTGTTGTTGTTGAACTAGAAAACTACTGAAAGTAAAAATAAAATTTCAATTTACTTCTTATACTAGGGTCTGGGTTCTTTTTGCATTTGGTTTTGAAAACAATTTGTCCTTTTTCTTTATTTTTTTAAATATTTATTTTTATTTTATGTGCATTGTTATTTTGCCTGCTTGTATGACTGTGTGAGGGTGTAGGGTCCCCTGGAACCAGATGTACAGACAGTTGTGAGCTGCCATGTGGGTGCTAGGAATCGAACCCAGGTCCTCTGGAAGAATAGCCAGTGCTCTTAACTGTCCAGCCATTGTTCCTATTCTTAAATGGATTTACCAATATGATTTTTTAAAAAGACACAGAAGAGAATGAGAAAATAAAAAGTATGACCTTCCTACAATGGGGGATAATTCTATTTTAATGTTGGTGAATGTCCTTCAGGTTTTGTTGACATAAATGTAAGTAAGCATGATTTTCTATGATGATTTAACCTATTGTTTATAGTCTTGTTTCTGACTCATCTCCTATCATTATGTGACAACATTCCTTGTCTCATAAGTACTTCAAAGATATTAAATGGCAGTAAAACACCCAACTTTATGGTTGTTTTATAGTTCTTTTATGACTGCGTTATTGGATATTTGTTTATTTTATCATCGTATTCCCTATTCTAGTTGCACTCGAATGAACAGTTTTGCATATGATTTTCAAAAGTTAGAATATATTTTATTCTTTAAGAATTTCATCCATGTATATTCAGTGCAATATGATCATAAGCACTCCTCCCACTTACACCCTCCAGCTTGCTCCACATTCCTCCAACACGCCCCTCTTTAAGTTCCTGTCTTTTTTTTTTCTTTTGGATAACTGAGTGAGCCTGATAAGTGACACCCATTTGTGGATGGGTGTGGGACCATCCATTGGCCTGCTGGAAACCTACAAGTGGTCACACCCTCAAAGAAGAATGATTTCCTCTCCCCATAAGCTAGCTATCTCCTGCCAATAGCTTCTCACTAAAGGGTGGAGCCTGGAGACCATCTCCCTCGTCTCCCTCATCTCCCTCGTCTCTGGCATTTTGGCCGACTTGATCTTGTGCATGTTCTCACAGCTGTGATTTTATGTCTTCAATAGCCCTGCCATTTGTAGCTGACAGTGTTTTACAGCATCCTTTTCATCCTCCAGCTCTTACAACCTTTCTGCCTCCTCTTCTGAGATGTTCTTCAGGCTTCAGTACGGGTAAGATGTTAAAGATGTTCCACGTAGGGCTGAGCACTCAGTCTCTTCTCAGCTTTTTGACTAGTTATTTACATATAATTTTTTACATTCAGACATGTTCATACATGTGTGTGTGTGTATGTGCACGCGCGTGTGCGTGCGTGTACACACACACACACACACACACACACAGTAATAGTTAATCTTGGTTGCCAACTTGGTAAGACTTGCAATCACCATAAAAATGAACCTCTGGGCATATGTAGGAGGGAATTTCTAGATTAGGCTGATTAAATGAAGTGGGAGAAACTCCCCTGCACATGGATGTTACCAGTCCATGGACTGGGTTCCTAGGCTGAACAAAAAAAGAAATAAATTGAGGCCGGGCAGTGGTGGTGCATGCCTTTAATCCCAGCACTTGGGAGGCAGAGCCAGGTGGATCTCTGTGAGTTCGAGGCCAGCCACCAAGTGAGTTCAGGAAAGGCACAAAGCTACACAGAGAAACCAAAAAAAAAAAAAAAAAAAAAAAAAAAAAAAAAAAAGGAAGAAGTTGAGTATTGACATTCAGCTCTCTCTACTTCCTGACTGTGGACAGGGTGAGCATCTATTTTAAACACCTGCTGCCTTGACATTCCCTCAAACTGTGGGCCAAAGTCAACCATTCACACACACACACACACACACACACACACACTATTTGAAGTACTGGAGAGTGAACGCAAAGCCTCACATCTCTCAGCCATCCTCTAATTTTTATTTTGAAACGGTCTCCTTAGTCCAGGCAGCTCCTGCATTTGTAATCTTCCTACCTCAGCTTCCAGAGGAGCTGGGTTAACAAGCAAGTGCCCCTGTCGAGCCTGGCTCTGATGATAGTCTCAGGAGATATGTATTGTCTTATATAAACAACTAGGCTTAGATGTCCTAGACTGGAGAAATGTAATAAATGGATATGTGGACCTTCTCTACAGAAGTATAATAAATGTACACCTGTATAAAACTGAAGTATTGAAACACTGCCCATTATCATGTCGACACGTGGGCCTTTTAGCTAATGGCATTGGTAAGGATCAAATGGTTGTTCTCAGCTCTATCTTGAAGCTTCATGTTATGGATGACCATGGGGACTCGGTGATAAGGATGAACAGAATTCTTTAGCAAGTTACTTTCTGATCAGTCAGATGGTTTTTTTTAGCTGACTTCTTCGTGGCAGCTTTGAGAAAAATATGTAGGGGAATTTTCCACTTTACAATAGGGAGCTACCATGATTTCATCATCATTGGAGCCATAGCTCAGTTACATATTAAAACCTTTGGTCTGCTGAATAAATATACTCAGTACCCCGAGGCTCCTCTGGAAAGTACGGGAATGCCATCTCTATCCCTCGGCTCTCTTCTTCCTGTTCTTCCATTTTTTCTGGCAAATATTTACTTGATGAGCTTAGGGTGTGGCACATGTGCACCACGGGACATTCTCTCCTCTTCTCCAGGAGGAAAAGTTAAAAATGATCAGCTGCTAGTGAGTTTGCACCAGGGTATATCACAGGAGGGGTGAGCACTGGGTCATGGGACAGACTGAAGACTCCACTTAATGAGTCTTAGTTGTTTTCATATGCTCTGAGCAAATTCATTCACTTCCCAGCATTGCTAGCTGTACAGGAGAATGGGCCGACTCTACAGAGAGTTTCTGGAAGGAATTTTGCTGTATCAAAGTTATTGAATATATGCTTGTGTTTTGATTCCACAATTCCGTATTTTGGATTTCTCTTAAGAAAATAACTAAGGATACGTGCAAAAATTCACGAAAAATGCTTCCTCTCCCCACCCTCCCACCCCCCGCAAAAAAAAAAAAAATACTTTTTTGCAGTACAAGTGATAGGAAATGAATGACTTGTAACAACCTATGGAGATAAATCATGGATAAACATGTAATAGGAAATGAAAATGATGGAAAATGATGACATAGAATGTTCATTTGTTGGTATGGGTCAATAGCCAGACTCATAGACTTAAATGAAAAGGAGACACCTTAAGGTGCTCATAATTTATGCAAAACATGTGACTAGCAACCAGTCTAAAAGTAATTTAGTATTTAACTCTGTTCTTTGAATGTTGAGCATATGATATTTTTTTGTTTGCTAGATTTATATATTGTTGTATTCCAACATGGTATATGCATCATAGCAATTTATTTATTATGGGGGGCATATGTATTTGGTAGTCATTTGGTAATCAGAGGACAATTTTTGGGAGTTAACTTTCTTTTCACTGTGTGTTCTAGGGATCAAATTCACATTGTCAGGCCCGTGTGGCAAATACTTTTACCCACTAATCCATCTCAGTAGCCCTATGGTAATTTTTAAAGTAATAAACTAAAAAAAATTTCCCCCTGTATTTTGCTTTATAGACTTTCTCCAACTTCCAGAAAAAGACAGTAAGTGATTCAGATATTCAGTTTAACAAGCATATTTTGTTTTGTGGTAAAATCTTTTGAGGAAAAGAGGGACCATTTAACCATTACATTAGGATCATACTTAGAAGTTCAGGAGAGAGATGTTTTTGAGGCTTATACATGCATAGTTCTTAGATTGTTAGGTAATCCCCCAATTCAAAGCCACCATTTCCATCACGTTGTGACACTCTCTCCTCAGAATCCTTCTCAGCGCGGTTCATAAAGGTTGGCCTTGTTTGCCACCTCAGGAAAATTTCATATGCCAATTAACTGTAACACTATTGGAGAGTGTTTGTTATATTTTTCCACCGGATATTATTTTAAGGGAAGTCAACTAAAACAAGAGGCATAGGCATTTCATCAAGGAAAGTCCTTTGAAGAAGAAAAAATGAATGCTTCAGAATATTTAAATAAATAAGTGTAATAGTGTGGTGAATGTTATACACTGCAGACATGAAAAATCAAAAATATTTTTACAAAACAACAAATCAATCACTGTGCACCTGTCAATCGTATACACCTAGAAAAATTAGATGCCTTCTCAGAGTTCTATTTGCATTCACACATTCAGCATCAGAGTTTTAGAAGAATCCGTGTCCTCGTTCAGTCTGGGTTTCAGTGCATAAGTCTTAGCTGAGCCATTCAGGTTTGAGGATCTCAGTTAGTGACTGACTGGATAAGGCAATGCAGAGTTGGTTTGAAAATGGGAGTATCTGAAAACACCATTGTATCCTAAAAGACATGAGGATCCACAAACAAATGAATGAGCAAACAAACAAGCAACAAACTCTCTAAGAACAAATTTAATCTGGTCGAACAGAATCTATCTTATTGAAATATAAACTTAGCCATGGAAAGCGGACTGACTTGGGTATGCAAATTACTTTACTGCAGCAAGAGAAGCTTATTGGCTTCAGGATTCACAGTGGGAAATTTCTGCAGAAACTTTTGAGCTCTCATTACAGTTACAGTAATAATCAGAATCATATTACTGTGAAGGGCTGGTGGAGAGCAGCCAAGTCCCCAACTTCCTCAAACAGTGGACATGATAATCCGAAACAATCAGGAGCAATCTCTTTTATAATACCTAACAACAAATTCTTTTGACCACAAGACGTGCCCGTTTAAGCACACGAGGGAGGCGATCTTTAAGTGATATACTTCTTGGTTCTAAAAGACAGCAGGGGCTCAGTTGGTGAAGTGCTTGCCATCTTAGCATTAGAACACGAGTACGTATAATCAGCCACCAAATAAAGCCAGGTACAATGGCACATGTCTGCAACCCCAGTGTAAGGAGAAGGAGTGAGAATAGCCTCCCAGAGCTGTACAGCTACTCTAGCCAACTGGTGAGCTCGAGGTTCAGTGAGAGACCCTCACCCAAAAAATAAAGTGGAGGGACATTGAGGAAGACATCTGTTATTGACCTCTGGCTTTTTACGTGTGCATATACATGAACATGTGCTTCATAATACACACACACACATCAGTTGCTGCGTGAGTCTATTTAGGTCAATTATAGGGCCTCATAACATTTCCTTAGAGAGGTAATATGCAAGCTACTCTTTGTAAGGAGCTTATGAAAAATTGCAAAAATATTCTTTATTTTGGTGTTTTCTTCAAGATGCTTGCAAGTCCCACCATGCCTTGGCTCTGAACATCCCCAGTGTGATTATTTTTGACTTTCTCTTTTTACAGCAATGACACTATTGTTAGTCATCGGCAGCTCTTATAGCCAGGATACTTTGGTTTTCCTGAGTATAGCATATGAGTATCTCCCCCCCCCCCCCCCCGCCAGGGCTATATGGCCTTGCAGCATCATGAATTTATATGTCAAATCTTTTCTTCCAGAATAAATGAATCATAAAGAAACAGCCCATGGATATTCACTGTGTTCTGGAGAAGACAGGGTCTTTTTTGTTTTTGTTTTGTTTTGTAAAACTAAAGAGCTGAGGTGTCTTTCTGGAGTTTTGGAGGAATCATCTGGCCTGAGCATGCAGGATGTTTCTTTTATTCACAATTGCTCTTAAGATAGCTGCTGCTTCTTGCCGGCGGTGGTGGCACACGCCTTTAATCCCAGCACTTGGCAGGCAGAGCCAGGCGGATCTCTGTGAGTTCAAGGCCAGCCTGGTCTAAAGCGTAATAAATAACACTAGGGGACAGGCAGACAGTAAGCTACTAACCCTATTGCTGTGGGATGGTCTGTATGTCAAATTGCTCTGATTGGTCAATAAATAAAACACTGATTGGCCAGTGGCCAGGCAGGAAGTAGGTGGGACAAGGAGAGAGGAGAATTCTAGGAAGCGGAAGGCTGAGGTGGAGAGACATTGCCAGCCGCCGCCATGACCAGTAGCATGTGAAGACGCCGGTAAGCCACCAGCCACGTGGCAAGGTATAGATTTATGGAAATGGATTAATTTAAGCTATAAGAACAGTTAGCAAGAAGCCTGCCATGGCCATACAATTTGTAACCAATATAAGTCTCTGTATTTACTTGGTTGTGTCTGAGCGGCTGTGGGACTGGCGGGTGACAGAGATTTGTCCTGACTGTGGGCAAGGCAGGAAAACTCCAGCTACACCCTATTTATATGTTTACTAAAAGAGAAGACAAAATGTCCCATGATGTGAATAGAGATCCAGGACAGGCACCAAAATTACACAGAGAAACCCTGTCTCAAAAAACAAAAAACATAAAACCAAAACCACCACCACCACCACCAACAACAACAACAAAGATAGCTGCTTCTAAAGAATTTTCTTGAGATGTCTGTAGTAAATGTTAGCTCCAGTTTTGATTTGAGCCCTTGCCAACACCCATGCTGGAAATGGCTTCTTCTATGTCTGCCTTCCTTTCAGCTCCTAGACGTGTTCTGAGCTGAGGGAGAATGTTGGATCACTCCACTTCTCCCATACTGAATAAAACCAGTGGAGGCTACTGCCCATGAAGAAATCTTCCACTAACAAAGGTGCTGTCTCTCATCCTTCAAGGGGATTATTTTCAAGACAACCATTTCCTTTTTTTCCCCTCAGGAGTCTCTAGTAAAGCCAACTTCCCAATGCCCATGGATGACCTTGGAAGCTATTCATCCCTCTTCCTGTCTGTCTTCATGCTTCCTGAGATGACCTCACAACTACATTATCTGCATTTTCAGTGCTTTCAAGGGAATCCAAACTAAGATGCCCCAAATCAAGATTTTTTTAAAGTAGTCATTAAAATATTTCACATTGTTGTCATTTATGAAAGTGTAGCCTTTTAATTCAGTTTTAATTCGTTTGTTCTGAGACAGAGTCTTGCTATGTTGCACAGGCTGGCATATGACTCTTGAGCTGGAATGCTCTTCCTGTCTTAGATCCCTTAGTAGTTGTGCATGCATGGCTATTTCATTCAGTGATCTTTATAATACGTTGGATATGATTAAGCCTGAATAGAAACTACAACTTGTGCTGCTCTCTGAAAGAAGCCGGGTTAATGTGCAGGTTAATGATGCATAGTCCTGTGATCTACTCCACAATTAGGTAACAAATCATTGTGGAGGAAATGAGGAATAAGATGTTGACCTAGGGAGGAGGGCAGAAGCATCACTTCTGGCCCCCCAGGTCTATACTGGCAATGTCTCGTGTCTCCCTGACCTCTGTGACCTTACCTTTAACATCAAGGTATTGAGTCAGATGGACTTCAAGCTGTTCGCCTTTAGGAACTTTATAGTTTGGCACTGTTCAAGAAGAAAAAAAACGGGTAAGAACACTTTAACTGCACTCATAAGTCATCAAAACAGTCATAAGGCAGGCAGAGGAATTAGTGTAATAAATGGCATTGGGGGACAGGCAGTCAGTAAGCTCCGAACCCTATTTATACGTTTACTAAAATAGAAGACAAAGTGTCCCATGATGTGAATAGAGCAGAAGTATAGTTTATAGGCAACAAAGGAAAGCTAAGAGTGAAAGAAACAGTTCTTCCCAGGGATGCTCCGACTTCTTGATCTCCTAATTTCAAGTGGCCAGCACTGAAATCATAAGCTCTTAAGCAACACTGAGCAGAACCAGCAGGTGGAGTTTATATATTTAGGATGTATGCGAGGTGACTTAAGAAAAGGAGGACATGATTTTGAGAGAGGGAGAGCAAGGTAGGATGGTTTATGGGAGGGGCTGGAGGAGAGGGAAATGATGTAATTTCATTTTAAGTAAAAAATATTGTGAGCTATGAAAAAAGGACAAGTAATGTAGTTTATGGAGACTATCACTAAAGTTTCAAAAAATTATCACGAAAATTGTCCACTAATTCTTTGTCTCTGGTGTCATGGATACTTGAAATTTGAAGGTAGCTCCAAAATATCATTTGTATCAACAACTAGGCCTGAATCAAAATGTAAAACTATTGCAATATTATATAATTGCAGTCATAATAATGATCTTTGAAAATGATCTTTTGCAAGTAACGATGGTGTTCACATTCTGATAAAAACTTGTTTGTAAAACCCTCTTTTATTATGCAGGTAACTGGTTGTGCTCTTTGTCTTGATACTCTCTGGAACATTTAAGTTTTCACTAGTGTGGCACCTGTGGATTTGCTGTTCTTGGATTCTCTCAGACCAAACTGGTGAACACCAATGACCAAATGGCTTTAAAATCACTGGCTTCAAACTCGTCCTTGATGCAACATGTAACAAAACACCTTTCATAAATTTCCACCTTTGGAACCAGTGCTGCCCTAGTAATACCTAAAAAACCCCTCCTGATGCCAAGGGTGGAAAGTGGCTCAAGTATTTCTAGTATTTATGACCAGTTGGGATTTAAAGAGGTCTTCTGGAAAAAAAGACCCCCTCAACTCTACAGCTTCTTGCAGTCTCTATGTATAAGGCATGGGTATAATCCCCTCCATCACAAAGAAAGAACAGTAAAGTTGCATGTGAAACACCCTCTGGTTCTTGTCATGATGTAATCCCTAATCACATTGCGCGCGCGCGTGCGCGCGCGCGCACGCGCACACACACACACACACACACACACACACACACACACACACACACACGAGAGAGAGAGAGAGAGAGAGAGAGAGAGAGAGAGAGAGCAACAGAGACAAAGAGACAGCGACAGAGACAGAGAGACAGTGAGAGAGGAGATACTCATAGAACCATACATGGCCTGAGTGCTGCTGATAGCAGACATCTGGACTTTGTGTATCAACAAGTAATAGTGAGAGTCAAAAACTTATTTTTGAGATGCTGAACTGAACGATGGAAACCTTAAGTACTTTCCAAAAACCATGAAAGAAGTACTCAAGGTTGCATGCTCACCTCAAAAAAATTGTAATAACAAAAACTGTAAACAACTTAAGTCTCCCAAGTGAATGAAGAAACTGTACTTTCCCCCAAATGATCAAATGCTGTGGGTCCCTGAATGACCACATTCTAGAACAGGATGTGGGAAATGATAAAACTCCAGGGAGTAAATAGTTTATGCTTTTCAGGCCACACAGTCCATTTCAAGAGCTCATCTCTACCGTGGACGTGCTGAGGCAAGAGAGCGTGGTGGGTGCCAGTAAAGCTTTATGCACAAATCAGGAAGTGGGCTGAGTTTGGTTTGTGGGTGGAACATAGTTTATAGACCCTCAGTTAAAAAAATATTTATTATATGAGAAAATGTCTAAATATATTGATTTATATTATATATTAAAATAAGATATATTTTTAAAAGGTAAGTTGTATCACTGAAAATACTTAACTAGAAATCCAATAAAATATAAAAGAGGATTCATTATTGTTCCTTTGAGACTATGGCTCTCACTTACAAAGACTTTTGTCCTCTAGAAACAATTGGCATTTTGCTTGTCACAGTTGGAGGTGGGAGACAGTGGTTGCTGCTGTAAGTAGAACACTAGTGATGCCTCTCAGCATCTGTAATTATCAGGATGGTTCTGATAGCAAAAAAGTACGCCTCACAAGTGTGAGGAGTGGTCTGTGGAGGAGCCTGGGCTAGGGTGGGACTGAAGGCTCTTTCTCTTTCCTTCCTTCCTTCCTTCCTTCCTTCCTTCCTTCCTTCCTTCCTTCCTTCCTTCCTTCCTTCCTTCCTTCCTCCCTTTCTTCCTTCCTTCCTTCCTTCCTTCCTTCCTTCCTTCCTTCCTTCCTTCCTTCCTTCCTTCCTCCCTTTCTTCCTTCCTTCCTTCCTTCCTTCCTTCCTTCCTTCCTTCCTTCCTTCCTTCCTTCCTTCCTTCCCTCCCTCCTCCCCTTCTTCTCTCCCTCCTTCCTTCCCTCCTCCTTTCTTTCTTCTTTCCCGTTCTTTCTTTTCTTCCTTCCAGCAAATGTGTCTTTCTAGAAATAGGAAAATGCTCATTTAGAAAAACATAACAGTGTCCATATGAGTCTTTTTACTTTAATAAAAGAGAAAGTAAAATATAGGAAGAGTGATACTGTAAAAGAAAAGAACTGATAATATTGGTCCAAAGGCTACATTTTCAGAGACTGAAAACACATAAATATAGTAAATGTTACCATAGTAGTTTTAGAGATAAATAGAAAAGCTACAGTTTCCAGTGTGTTTCTGTACTAAATTTTATACTCCTGAGGCACATGTCATAGTATATGTTATTATGATCACATTTGTTTCCAAGTAGACAGGACAGATACAGAGTGTTATTTTTTGTGGGACACCCCTTGAAGCTAAAGTTAGATTTTGAAGATGAGTGAATTGAAATGCAGCCACGTGTTTCTTAACAATGGAACAAGGCTCTGAGAAAAACATAGGAGATTCTGTTGGGTACGTTGAAGTCCTTACATAAATGGAGATGCATAGTTGATTACATGTTTTGGCTCAAAGTACAGTTTTTTGCTCTTAGGTTATAAACCCACACAGCACGTGACTTCATTGTATACTGTAGACGAGTGTAAGTATTTGTGTTCTTAAACATAGGACAGACACCATAAAAAGATGCTATAAAAGTTACAAGATGATAAACTTGCATGAGGCAGGCACCATGACTGGAGCTCAAAGGGCTGGCAGTCACTCTACCACTGGCTGGTGCGGGGTGGAAGAATGACGAGGCCCAGGACACTACTACACACTTGTGCACACTTTATAAGTACTGCATACTAAATTTTTAATTTTTTCAGGAATTTGAGCCTTAGACACTGTGAAACTTTTACTTTATGAACATTTACATTTTTAAAACCTTTTAACTCTGGTAAAGAAACACTGCTTAACACACAAAGACACCATAGGACAGTGCAGAAATCGTTTCATCTCTTAGAACATGATTTTCTCTTCATCATTACTACTATTCCATTTCTAAACTTAGTTGTGAAAAGTAAGACACGAACATGCACATTAACCTGCTCGCTGGGTTCCCCCTCTGAAGGCTGCAGTCATCATGAGTCCTAATCCCCACCACTCCCTTAGAGTAAACCTGCTTGGTATTCCCCAAATACTTACCCAGCTTACTATAAATAGACAAAGTCCATACCAGTAGTGTGTGGAGCTTTACAACTGGACACTGGCACCAGGCATATGTCTGACTCTTTGATACCAGTCTGGGATAAATCAGGTACATTACATATCAGAGGAGGTCATTTTGTCTTGGGTGCTTTCGAAGTCCACAGAGTCTGACTTAAATTATGGAGTCCTGCTTTGGTTTGCCCTGTCCCAATAACCATGATCCCATCAGCAAGTGGCCAATGAGTTGCCCTCTGTAAGGACCTGGGTCTGTTTGTCTTTGGTCTCACAGCACCTGGGAGTTGGTACCACACAACAGGGTCAGGCTTATCTGGAACAACCACTGTATTGGTTACTTTCCTTGTTGGTGTGAGTGGCCAAAATCCTTGACAGAGGTAACTTAAGAGAGGAGAACTTATTGGGGAACACAGTTTCAGGGGGCGTAGTACATTACAACGTAGAGGGCATGGCAGCTGGAATGGCTTTCCAGTGGCAGGAACTCGAGACATGGCTTGTTCACATCTCAGCAGACCAAGAAATAGAAAGCTTAGGGTAAAACCAGAAGGCGATACTGTCTTCAAGGCCCATTCCCAGAAACCCACCTCTGCTGGTTAGATCACAGTCTCAAAAGTTCTGAAACTTCCCCAGACAGAGCTGCCAGCTTGTGTCCAGGTGTTTAGCCACATCAGTTTACAGAATATTTTAGTCAATGTTCTATGTCTGAGAAGAGACACCACAACTACAGCAAGTTTTACAAAGAAAAGCGTTTGATTGGGGCTGGCTCATAGTTTCAGAGGTTCAGTTCGTTATCATCATGGTGAGAAACATGGCTGCAGACAGGCATTTGTGGTGCTGGTGAAGGATCTGGGAGTTGCTTTTGAAAGCACATCCCCAGTGACATATTTTCTCCAATAAGACCATGCCTCCTAATCCTTTCTATTACTGCCACTACCTGAACATTTAAATATACAAAACTATGGGGGCCATTCTTATCTAAACCACCACATGAGGGTACATTTTACATCCAAACCATAGCTGGACCAGGGTCAGAAATGTATGTCACTGAATTCTGCCTCCACATCCTGGCCAATGGAAGGTCTTGAGGGGCAATAGCATTGAGGAGCTGTTGTCTTACATGGCAACAATGTCCTCTTCTGAAGTACCTCATGAAGGACTGGGTAGTTTTCCAGTTTCTCTCTCTCTCTCCATCTCATAACACCTTTATATAATCATGAAAATTATAAGTACATAACTCAGTAGCACTGTAACACTGTACTAATAATTATCAAGCCTCACACACTGCACACAGCTGTGTGGTATCATATACACTAACAGAACAGCAGGCTTTTCTACATCAGCATCGTCACAAACACGAGTGTGGCTAAGATAGCCACAGCATTCCTAGACAATAACATTTCTGCTGTTTCCACATAATCATACCGGAGCACCATCATATAAGCACTGGATGTGATATATGACTGTATAGTTACATAGAGTTAGGAGGAGACATACGGAATGAGTTAATCCTGAGACCAGAAAGAAAAATTGAGAGGGAGGAAGAGGAGAATACCTGCTGAAAACCTACTGTGTTCTATGAAACATTTTACTATCCCTATTTATGAGAAGGAGATCTGAGAGTCAGTTTCTTACTTCCTTTTGAAGTCACAGAGTCAGGAAGAGTGCAAGATATGCATCCATACAATTGAACATTTTTTCCATTGTGGGTTGAACTTTTTCATGAAAAGATTACAAATTTAAAGCTGGCAGTTTCTTGGTGATCAGAAAGGAAGGCTGGGGATGTTTGAATTTGACATTGGGAAGGGAAGTATCTAACTTTCCTTCAATTTGATCCTCAGATATGCCTCCTATGCTGCTCCAGACAGGGACATCATCCTTGTCCTGCCATAGCTCTTGGTTTATCTCTGATGCAGTACTTTGCAGGATCTATGGTGGTCTATGTCTTCTTTTGAAGTTTTCCTCTCCCAGGAATGTGCTCTCTTTAGTAGGAATCAAACATCATGGCTCCTTGCTTTCATAACACATTCCCTGTCTTGCACCTGATAGAGGCACAATCCATGCAGCTTTGCAACGAACTTCCTCCTTCCTAAGATGTGTCATGGAAATTCAGCAGAGACAGAGGATGTTGGGTGGACACAGAACGTGATTGTCACGCCAAGTTAATATTCACCTATCATAGAAACCGAAATAAGTCATGCAATGTCTAGATGGTCATTTTGTTAGCAATTCTATTACTGTTTTAAGTAAAATGTATGTGGTACATACTGCTTTTAAAGATGCTTACACTGAAAGCAGACACCAGCTTTCAGCTGTCTGTATATACACACCAATAAGCTCCTTCCATAGAAGAGATACTTGTCAACTTTTTTTGGGAGGGTGTGGAAAGCAAGGCCCTGAGAGTCTACTATATGTAGGAATTAGGACTTGTGACAGTTGTGTCTAAGTTATTTGGAAAGAATAAATTCCAGAAATTACCCCCACCCCTCATAAAAATCCAACCAACTAACCAAAGAAAATCCCTCTGATAGCTTTTTTTTTTGTCAAAGGACAAATTCAATCAAAGTTACTTTGAAAAAGAAGGAAAACAAATGGCCAATAAACATTTTAAAAACATGTTCAATATCCTCAGTAATCAAGAACATGCAAACCAAAACTGCTTTGAGATTCCATCTCATTTCACTCATCCTGGCTGAGATCAAGAAAGTAATATGCAGTATTGTTCCAACTAATGCTGGAAAGGATGTGAGAGAAAAAAACCTCTTGTTCACTGGTAGGAATGCAAATGTCTAACTATGAGGAAATTAATTTGAAAATTTCTGAGAAAATTAAAAACAGAACTACTATGTAACCCAGCTATACACTCTTGGTTTTATAGAAGGGACTCTAAATGGTACCACAGAGATATATGTATAGATGTGCATCTATGTTCAGTGGGGCGCTATTGATGATGACCAAGAAATGGGAGCTGCCTGAATGTTCATAAAATATGAATAGATAAGGAAAATGTCACACACACACACACACACACACACAATACACATGTGTGTTATATAAATTTTATACAGCCATAAAGGAAAATGAAATGATGACATTTAATGAATGCAACTGGAAACCATCATGCTAAGTGAAAAAGGTTAGGCTTAGGATGACAAATTTTATGTTTTCTCTCCTACTTATCTCGATACCAAATCTAAAAGAGCTGTTCTTTTCTGTGCCTATTTAGACGTGAGAAAGAGAGAGGCAAGCAGGGGGTGTGACAGGAGTGGAGGAAACAGGAAAAGCGAACCTGGCTGCAAGGCCCCCTGACTAGTGACAGAGAAGAAAGAGGCTTTGGCAGCTGGGGCAGGGACCAGACACGGGCAGACAGGGCACTCCTTTGTTGCTGTTGTCTTTATTGAGGTGTAATTGACACACCATAAAAACCACCAGCTCCGCTTGCACGATTTGCCGTGTTTTCGTATATTCCCCGGGCTGTGCAACCATGACCAGTATCTGTTTGGGGGGTAAAGAAGAACCAAGTATCACAGATCACCATCAGCAGTCACCCACATTCTGCTTTCATTCCCTCAGCCTTGCCCGGGACAATCACCCTGTTGCCTCTCAACTCTGACTGATTTGCCAGTTCTGAACAGTTCCCGTGGAAGGAATCGCATGGGGGTAGTCTCTTGTACATGGCCTCTTTCACTGAGAACAGTGTTTGCCTAGGTTCATGCATTTTTGGGTTTCTATTGCCTCACTGATTTTGATTACCAGGTAATATAGTTCATTGCATTTATCTATTCATCAGCCGATGACACTTGGACTATTTCTACTTGCTAGCTGTTGTGAGTCCAGCTGTCCACGGAGTTTGTGTGAGGATGTCTTTGCACTCGCTTGGGTGTATATGTGGGGATGGGATTGCTGGGTCCTACTCCATGATTAAACACGGGATGAGCTGTCAAACTGATGCCCAAATCTCTGCTCCGTTTCTCACTCCCAGTAGCGTGTATGAGGTTCCCGTTTCTCCACAGCACTAGCAGCTCTTCCTATTTACTTACTGATTGTAGCCATCCTGGTGGGTGTGATGTGGTATGTTATGGTGGCTTGGATTTGCATTTCCTGTGTGACTCAGGACGCTAAGTATCTTGAGCTTTTGCACGTGCTCATCCGGCATTTATACGGCCCTTTTGGAGAAATGGCTACTCAGACACTTTGTTCATTAAAAGGTTAATTACATTTTATTTTATTTTATTATTTATTTATTTATTTTTATTTATTCTTGACTTTTCGAGACAGAGTTTCTCTGTGTAACAGTCCTGGATGACCTGGAACTCGCTTTGTAGACCAGGCTGGCCTCGAACTCAGAGAGATTCACCTGCTTCTGCCTCCCGAGTGCTAGGATTAAAGGTGTGCACCACCACCCGCTTGGCTGTTAATTAAATTTCAATATATTTATTTTGTATATGCTTGTGTGTGTGTGTGTGTGTGTGCGTGCATGCATGTGCAAATGTTTTTCTTTTGTAACATTTCACACAGGTGTACCCTTTACAGTCAGTATTCACTCCCTGCTGCCCTCCCTCATCCCCCTTTTCCTCCCTCTTGCTGGCTTTTACGTAATTCACTTTCTTTCTTCTTTTGTTCCATTGCTTGAACTTTTGATGCCAGGAACAAAAACCATTGCATAATCTATGGTCGGGAAGGTTGATTTCTGTGTTTACCTCTAGGAATTTTATAGTTTAAAATTATTATTATGCTGGTGACTCATTTTGAGCTATTTTGTGTATGTTGCGAGTCTAACTTTTTTTTTTTTTTTGGTTTTTCGAGACAGGGTTTCTCTCTGTAGCTTTGTGCCTTTCCTGGGACTCACTTGGTAGCCCAGGCTGGCCTCGAACTCACAGAGATCCGCCTGGCTCTGCCTCCCGAGTGCTGGGATTAAAGGCGTGCGCCACCCCCCCCACCCCCCCCCTCCCGGCTACATTTTTTTTTTCATGTGAATATCCAGCACTATTCACTGAGAAGACTCTTTCTTTCGCTAACTGCCATTGTTACAGTAAGCAAAAATCGATTCTTCAAAGACAGGGGCTAAACTCCAGTGTTTCAGTTCTTTGCTGCTGGCCACAGATGTCCTCAAACCAACTTCTTGGTCAGCACAGCTTTTCCATAAGGGCTGGAGTGAGAAAATGTGACTCCTTCCACTTGTTTTTGTTCTTTTCAAGATTGTGTGGGCCATTAAGGATCCCTTCCAATTCCATGTTATTTTAAATACTGGTTTTTTTTTTCTATTTCTAAAAAGAAGCTAACTTGACTTAAAATAGGACCTGTATTGAACCTGTAGATGAATGTAGTGAATATGGATATCTTAATAATATTAATCTATTTTGTGGAGCTGGAGTATGTTTCCATTTATGTAGCTATTCTTAATTGTTTAATGATATTTTTAGGTTTTAGTATATTTTTACTTCTGTCAAATTAAAAAAAAATACTTGTTATGCATGTGCCTGTGAGTGTGCATATGCCAAGTGTGTACATGTGGAGGTCAGAGGATGAATTTCAGGAATGGTTCTCTGTTTCCATCACGTAGGTTCTGGGGATCAAATGCGGATGGTGTGGCTCAGAGGAAAATGCCTTTATCTACTTAGCCATCTTTCCGGTCCATTCTTTTCTCAAATTTATGCCTATTTTATTTTTTGTATTTTCTGAGTGCTGATATGACAGGCCTGTGTCACCACAAACATCTCATATTTTATTCTTTTTGATGACGTTGTAAGGTTATTTTCTTAGTTGTATTTTCAGACTATTCACTGATAGTTTGTAGACATACAATTGTTCTTGTAGAGTGAGGTTGATTCTTGGACCTCAATGAATTAATCAGTTCTAATCATATTAGAGGATTTAAAAAAGGATTTTGCATGTGCAAGCTTCTATCGTCTGCACATTTATTCAGTTCCTACTTCCTCTCTCATCTGGGTGCTCCCTCCTTCCCAATTTCATGCTTAATTAGTTGTGCATGCACATCCAGTACAGTGCCAAATGGTGAGAGCAGACATCTTGTCTTCTTCATGCCCTCAGGATCAGGTATTAAGCCTTTCAACAGTAAGCGTGCCATTAACTCTGGGGTTTTCACAAATCCACTTTATCAGATTGAGGAATTTCTCTATGACTCCGAGATTGTTGGGTATTTTTTTTTTTTATCATGTGTAAGCATTAGAGTTTATCAAATATGTTTCCAAATGGATTTTTTTTTTTTTTCGAGACAGGGTTTCTCTGTGTAGCTTTGCGCCTTTCCTGGAACTCGCTTTGGAGACCAGGCTGGCCTCGAACTCACAGAGATCCGCCTGGCTCTGCCTCCCGAGTGCTGGGATTAAAGGCGTGCACCACCACCGCCCGGCCCAAATGGATTTTTTAAATAAACGTTGCAGTACATATCCTTTAATTCCATGCCCTCTGAGGTGCCTAATGTTTTAGTTGGCTGGTATAATTAATCTCATTTAAGTGTGATACATAAGTCTATTATATAAGTGACTTGATTCAGTTTGCTAGTGTGTTGTTGAGGACTTTCATGTCTGTTTCTTTGTAAAATTTTCTAACAAAGATTTATATTACTCTTAATTATGTGTACGTATGTGTCTGGGAGACCAGAAGAGGGCATCAGATTCCCCTATAGCTGGAGTAAGAGGTGATTTGCCCAGCTGGCATATTGGGAACTGAAAGCTAGGGTGCTCAGCAAAGCAGTACACACTTAGAATGGCTCCTTGTGTGTCTGTTTTCCTAAGAAGTACTGACTTGTGGTTTTCTTTTCACATGAGGTCTTCCTCTCATTATTGTCCACCAATATTGTACTCACAGAATGAGTCAGAAATTTCCTCTCTTGATTTTTTGTTAAAGTTGTGGAAGGTTGACAACATTTTTTCTTTGACTGCTTGACAGAACTTACTAGTGAACCAATCTGATCCTGGGATTTTCTTTGTGAAGAAAAACTCCAGTCACTAATATGATCCCTTGCTTAAATCTATTCAATATTCTATTCTAGTTCTGACTCAATTTCACAAATGTAGTCCTTCCATTCATGTTGTATGTTGTATGACATACAGTCATCCATAGTTTTATCTTACAATTCTTGAATTTCTTTCAAGTCAGTAGTGATGTGCTCTCATCCCTGAGGGGACTTTCTTTTCCATCTTCTTGGTTATTGGAAGTAAAGTTTGCTAATGTCAAACATGATGAAGAATAAGGGTCAGGTCCCATTGGTTTTCTGCTACTTTGCTGTAGTCCTTACGTTTCCCCTTTGACCGCTTTGGGTTCAGCTTGCTCTACTTTGTGAGTGTCTTGAAGCAGAAGCATACTGACTTGACATTGTTCTTGGTTTTCATGCAGATGTTGCAGCTGTGGGCTCCCCTTTGAGCACTGTTCTCACAGTCTCTTCTAAGTTTTAGAAAGCTGTATTTTTTGTTTTGACTCATCTCAAAGTATTTTTCTACTTCTAGTGATTATTTTTGCATGTTGGTTATTTAGAAATATGTCAATCAATTTTTATACATTTGTGAATCCCCAAATTTCCTTCTTCTATTAATTGATGATTTAATTTCATTGTACTTTCCAAAAACATAGTATCTATTATTTAAACACTTTTGAAATTTTTTAGGATGTCTTCAGTAACCTATCATGTAATTTATCTTGGAGATTCTTTCATGTACAACTAAGAGAAATGATTATCTTATTTCTGAGTAGAACGTTCTAGAGATGTCTGTTGTCTTTTGGCTTAGAGTATTGTTTAAGTTGCCTGTTTTTGGGGTAGATCTTCAGCTCACTTTTTTTTTAATGATCACTGAAGTGTGGAATGGTAGTCTTCAATTTGTATTATTGAATTTTCATTTCTTCTCTTCAGTTCTGTCAATTTTTGTGTCATGTATTTAGTGGTGTGATTGCTTGATGTGTGTGTGTGTGTGTGTGTGTGTGTGTGTGTGTGTGTGTGTGTATGTTCATAATTTTTGTGTCTATATTCCTATATTCATGAATGTCTAGATCCTTTAATAGTGTGAGAATCCATCCTTATCTGGAACAGTGTTTATCTGTTTTGTCTAAAATCTATCATATCTAGCATAAGGACAGGAAACCCCAGTTATCTTTTATTTAATTTTTTTTTTTGGATTCTTTTACTTTCACTTGATTTTTCTGGCAGACAGCTCTTAGAAGAGCTCCCAATACATTTTTATTATCATCACCATCGCCATTTGGGAACTGCTTTTCCGATTGGCCCTTGCTGATAGTGTTTGTTTTTTTCCCTCCCTTTGGCTCTATATTCAGTCCATTGTCACAAAGAACAAAAGGCAGGTGGAGGGATGGTGGTTCTGGGCTATGGTGCTGATTAAAGGTATATAAATAAATACAGACAATTCTTAGAGACGCTGGTATAAAATCAAGATGAAGTCGCTGCTTGAGGGGAGGTGGTGAGGCTGGTATTTTCCGTAACTGTTTGGGAAACTTCTGTCATGTCGCTTTACAACCTGCTCAGGATGTTGGTCCAGAAATTCAGAATCTTCTGTGACTGCTAAATCTCCATCATGTAATCACAAACTTGTGTTGCAGCATGCCTGATCTCCCCCCTCCAGCGCTGGCTGTGGGCAGGAAACTGGTGTAACAACAGGAGTATGAAAATAGTCCCATTCAGAGGCTGTTCTTCTCTGAGAGAGAGAGAGAGAGAGAGAGAGAGAGAGAGAGAGAGAGAGAGAGAGAGAGAGAGAGAGAGAGAGAGATATTAAATTAAACCTGGATGGGTGCCATTTCTGGGGCACTAGTCTGAGCTGCCTTTCTTCTTCCTACATCCAGAGGAATTAACACGGTTCTCCCCTCCCTTGTGCTCCGCCTCCCCTCCCTCCCCTCCCTCCCCTCCCTCCCCTCCCCAGCCCCCACCTGACCTTCACACCTTCCCAACATTAGGGAAAGGAAGGAAGTTTTCCCTGTGGGTTTTCTTTGTGATGAGAGGAGGAGGCAGATTAATCAATGGGGGAAAACCCCGAGAAAGCACACGCCTTCTTGTGTACATTCCCAATATTTTGCTATAAGTAGGGCTGGTGCTGGAGCAGAAGAACACTCACAGGGCACTGGGTACCCAGCACTGAGCAGATCACTCCTGGAGCTGAGAATGTTCTGCAGTGGCAAAAGGCTGCTCTGCCTTGCTTTGGCATGGGTGCTGCTGGCTCACCTCCACAGCCAGGTAGAAGGTAAGTGTGGCCCCTTCTGCTGGTCCAGGAGGGACAAAGGCTTTCTTTTCCCCAGGCCTTATCTTGGGATGCCCTGTGGAGAGCAGTTTGCTAAGAGGTGTGTAAGAGGGTCTGGTTGGGTAAGAGGAGTCTCATGGGGAAGAGGAGGAGGAAAGAGTGGATGCTAGCGACCAGGGATCTTCTCTGCTGTCAATTCCAGCAGATTTGGAGAGTGAATGGGCTTCCGGAGACACTTCAACTTCAGGACAATGCCTAAATACCTTTTCTGGGAGTGATGTTCTGAGTGTGACATTCTCGGGATATACGGTCATTCAGAAATGTGGAGAATATTTCACTTCCAGCCTTTTCTTTTTTTTTTAACCTCCCAACGAAGTAATGTTAGTAAAGTTCATAATTTCCCTTTAAGGTTCAGACTGTGACACTTGACCTCAGTGTCCCCGTGAGGCCTGAGGACATTGTTCTCCAACTTTGAGATAACATTTATCCAGTGCCTTACAGCAGGTTACACTTTAACTCCGAGGAGTGTCCAAGTATTGCTTTATTATATCACTATCTGCAGCAGGTGCATGCCTGAAAAACACGTGGTGAACTTCGTGGACGGGATTTAAATTCCACCAGCCAATACAACAGCTTCGGAGTGCTTTGGGCACAACTCCTAATGACTACATTTCCCTCTGTAATTTTGTCTTTGTAGTTCTTAGAAAATCACATTTTCTGTGTAATTTCACTACTGCCTACTCAGTAGCCAGAGCACAGATTGAAATTTGACGCCCCCCCCCCCCATATTCTGAATATGAAATGCTTCTCTATAAAGGTCTTTTATTCTTGAAGGATGGTGGTGGGGACGGATACCCATATTCTTGAGTGATTATGGCAAACTGCCATGATATATTTCAATTTCTTATTAGAGATTGAGAGACGCCACGGGCTTGTATACTGTGTTGGTTTGGTTGAACCAAAACATTACAGCCATACCATTTTTTAAAACGATATCTGGGCACTATGTTAAATTAGACCTAAAACACCCTCAACTCTGTTTCAAAGACATGACAGCTCATCCCTGTGAACTCAATGGCTTTGGTTTTTTTTTTTTTCTTTTAGCAGCAAGCAGCTTCGACTGCTGCCTTCGGTACACAAAAAGCATCATTCCTTCCAAAGCAATTGTGGGTTTCACAGAACAGCTGGCTGACGAAGCTTGTGACATTAACGCTGTCATGTAAGTTATCCATCAACTTCGATTCCATTATGTCAGGAATACATGGGAATTTCAGAAACATTTTTTTAATTTTATTGGCATTTTATTCAGAGACAATACACGGAACAAAATAGCTTTATTTCATATGTACTTCGAAGCTTAAGCAGGACTGAAATAAGCCCAAAGTTTAGTGTTTAGGTTTTGAAGGAGTAAACATTGCACAGGGCAGAGTCACTTTCTAGAATAAACTTGTTGAATGTGACACATGGAAGACACCTTTGAATTCAGCATTTTTCTAATGGAAAATGGGGCTCATTATAATATCACTTAAAATACTCATGGTTCTTTTAGGGTGTTATATTTTGGAGTAATATAAGCTTCCCACCATGTACATACATATTACAAACCTCCACCAGCAGCAAACATTGGATGACAAGTCTTGGACTGCATCTGCTGCAACTGTAGAGTCCTCAGTTACATCACAGGGCAAGTCTGAAGAGGTCTCTTCCATCCCTTCCATCAGGATTTATTATGAGCATTTTCTCTTTCCTTTCATCTCTGGAGCCAAATGCTTAGCGTGTGGAACAGCACACTAGCGCGTGAAGCTTCCTTGCATGGTCTGTGAAACACAAACACGTTTCAGTGCTCACTGAAGGAAAATGCAATGTTCAATGTTTGATTTTTCAGCTTTCACACCAAAAAGAAACTGGCCGTGTGTGCTGATCCAAAGCAGGGCTGGGTGAAAAGGGCCGTGCGCCTGCTCAGGTATGGATCACTGAAGGACAAGCAGTCTACCCGAACGATGGGGGAAGAAGGGTGCAGAGGGTGGGCAGGCCCGGAGGAGGTCTTCAGTCTAGAGACATTGGATTTTAGAAGGGGGAACTTGGGTTAGACCATGCAAGCATAGAGTGCATTTTTGTGCTTATATGTCAATTCCATCATTGTGTTTGTTATTATTTTAAATTAATATCTTTTCTCACATGATGTATCAGATCTCTCCGTGCATCTGATAGTCATTAGCTACTTGATTTTCATTGCTGAGATGTTTCCTCTTTTTATCCTTTATAGACTTCCTGACACTTGGTTGGTTGCTAAACCCTGAAAAATAAATTTAATTAAAAAGAGACCAGTGATTCTGGTTTACATCAGTAATGTAGCATTTAATCGATAGATGGTAGCTAACACTGTTGCACCATATATACTGAACTTAGAAACCCTAGACAAGTGTTCATACCCTGTTCCTGTTGTGAGCTAGCTTAGTTATGTTGAGCAAGGCCATCCTTTCTCAGACTCAAGTTCCTCATATGGACTCTGAGCTGCTCTTCATATCGAGATGAGAGTGAAGGTCTGTGAAGTAACTTCAGGTACTAAAGCCGTTCCTACCATCCATTCCTCTATTCGCAGTTTACACTTTTTCCCCTCTTTTGTTACAGCTTGAGAGTTAAGAGGATGTAAACACTGATGCTTTTCTGCATGGAATTGGACACAGTCCAAGGACGAAATGCTCACACACAACTGGGGTTGGAGGCTGCACCTGCACATCACTGTACGGACCTGATTTGTGTCTCACTGGACTTGTCCAATGGATGAAGTTGATTCATATTGCATCATAGTGTGTCTTGTTTAAGCTCGTGTTAGAGTTAAGTTGTGTTTTATGTTATTTATAGATCTAGGTTTTCTATGTGTAGCTATTTAATGTTAATTTCCCACAAGCTATGGGAGGGCTTAATCTAAGGTATAATATTATGTTTAAGGGAATAAGATTATGTGGTCATTCCTGTAGGTAATAAGCTATTGTAAAAAATATTTAATTTTCTTCTGTGTATTTAATTGTTTCTTAAATTGATGTAATTGCCTTGTCAAGCAGAAAGTAATTATGATTATATATTGAAAATAAAAGGACTGAAAAGTTACTTGTTGATGGAATCACATGTTATTTATTGAGATGTATACTAAGGATCTTTAAGGGTACAACACACATGAATTTTTCTGAAAGGATGTATCTTCATTTAATTTTGCCTGGTTTTCCCCTTTGCTTCTGCTCCTCATGGCCTGGCTTTTTTGTATAGATTACAACAGCAAGGTTTCACTTCTGTAATTGGCAGTCATTCCCCCAAAATTAGAATGGTCCTGTATTTGAGATGCACAGTCCAGTGTTTATTAATATAAGCATTTTAACATAAATAAGTAGGATCATATACTCAGTGGCTATATAGAAACAGCAACCATTTAGAAAACCCCTGGGAAAGTCACTTGGCTAATCTTTCTATCAGCCGCTCTTCATCTCGGCTGGGAATATTTCTGTGCTTTTAAGTCCTGAGCTACCTTTCAGCAGTCTTCCAAAGGAAAATAACTACTTAGGAAGGTCTTAGGACCCCAAAGCCTTAGTAGCCAGAGGGGAGACTTGAGATGGTTAAAACTAGAGAGAATCTAGCAATAGGACCCTCAAAGAACGGCATCATTCTGGAGGCTCACCAGTGTGCTTCCATAGCCCTCCGGATGGCCTGCTTTTGTTTCTAAAGAGCACCAAGGACCACTGGAGTTAGTCATGGTGATGAAGTAAAGCAAAGTTCATAACACACACACACACACACACACACACACACACACACACACACACCTACAATGTAGCCCAGAGTTGGGTCTTTTGACAACAAGCTAAAAAGAATAGTGGCCTCAGTATGCCCTGCAGACATCTCCATGCCCAGGAATAGTAACCTTGAGTCATCAGGGAAAGTATGCCTAACATCCTGTTCATTGGTTCAGCCAGACCAGGGTTAGTCTCCTTATGCGCCAAACACAAGTGCTAGAGAGATGAAATGATGTAAGAGTTGATAATGTGCTCATAGTTAATTAGGCTTAAACCATGTGGTAAGAGGAAGGGATGATAAGTAGCCTGGCTATTACAGTGCCTGGTAGCAAGCACTTTAATATAGACAGTCATGGAGTATACTTGTACATCACTAGGGAAGGCTTCCTGGAGAACAGACTATTTAGGTTAGCCATATTAAGTAGCTAATACCATGTTCTTGGACAATAACCAAAGCATTTCCATGTGGCTCAGCTCAGCACTTGAAGTGAGGTATGAAGAACCAGTAGGAGGTAGTCAGTTGGAAAGGGGGCAGCTCAGAATGCTTGGAAACATCTGGGGCATGTTTTAGTTGTCACAATATCTGAAGGTGGGTACCGCAGGCACTCAGTGGGCAGGAGCCAGGGATGCTAAACCTACTGGAATGCACGGAATACTTCTGCACAATGAAGAATTGTCCCACCTGAGATGTCAATCATAGTCATGCACCCATGGAGCAATACTGGATGAAGCAGACCGCATGCAAGAAGTGACGGGGGTATGAGACAGCAGATTCAGTCAAACGGTTGCCTTTACTGAGTAGAGTGGTTTGGGCTTGACCATGGGGTTGCCACAGAACCACTAAAAAGGCCAAGGCGGGTGGGGTCTCTGATAATGGAGGAGAGAGAGGCGAGACAAATGGAAACTACAGCTGCTTCAAAGAGTGAGAGATAATGAAACCTCAACTAAAGTCAAGGCGGAGGGAAAGGTAGAGAAGAGATAGGCTGGTGAATATTGAGATAGCTTAGCTACCTCCGGTCCACTCTTAAGCATCACCCTTTCTTGGAACTACACAGATGAAGAGAACCATTGTCAGGGCATGGGAAATTTGGCTGACATATAGGAGGGGTCACTAGGTAAGCCTTGTCGAGTCAGAAAAGGAATATATTTTATTAATATACTGAACATGTCTGAAGCTGTGGGAATAAAGCATTCTAATAACTGCTAGGTAAGTCTGCAGAGGCTGTTGTCTCCAGGACAGGTGCCAGTTTAACAGCCAACAATGAAAAAACAAAGGTGACCGATGCATGGGCATATGCTTGTGGGTATATTAATTGAGCAAGCTATTTCAGAAATCATGTTGGAATCATAGTTGAACTTGACTTCCAAGCACAGGGGACCTTACTATGTATCTTGAATATTTAATGCATTAATTTATTGAGCCAATCATGGTCTTAGATCATGGATATAATTCTTAGTTTACAGGTCTTTTGTTTTTCATTTTGGAATGCACATTTTTTTCTACTTAATTTTCACTTCAGGTGTAATTTACATGCACTAAAATATGTACATCTTACATATATAGCTTGATGAATTTTCTTTCATATTGGTAAATATCTGTTAGCAACTTTGCTAACATAGGGACAGTAAATATTTTTAGCACCTAGGAGTGTGTCTTCACAGCCTCTTCCACCTGCAGCTCAAAGGTAACAGATGTCTGGGTTTGTTTCACAGTAGATAGCCTCTTTGTGATTTCATACTTATGAAACTACAGAATATATGTTTTGGTATCTGGCTTTTTATTAAAAATAAAACTAGAATCTCTCTCTTAATTGCTTTCTAGTTGTATGTGCAAATCATAAGTTCATGGTCATTCTTAGGGCCACACAATGGTGGTGACATAGTGTATCGAGTGATGAACTCCATCAAGTCTTCAGGCCTCTAGTGATAATATGAGAAGATGCCTAGACACCCACCAAGATAGGCAGCTTTTCAAGTTTATTTTCCCTACTATGGTTTGGACTCAGTGAAAGCATGCATACAGTGTTTGTAAAGGACTCTGGCCCAATGCTGAGTTTATGGACAGTGCTGTGCGTAGTCTAAAGTGGGACACTGGTCTCCATTCCTCCTATGATTAGCATAGCTTTTTCATAGGACATATGAACCTGCTGTTCACAGGTTTGAAAGGCTGCCCCAAGAACATCGTTTTATATTTTATATTCCTATTTTCTCCTTTCTAGGCTGAATAACAGTAGTTTGTTACAGTGATATAAGGAATTGAACCCTACTTCATCTCCAGGTGTGAGAGATGAGTTAGAGTGAGATACATTAGGACCAGGCCACAATGAGCTTAGTGCTTTGCAACCCATAATTCAGGAAAGACAGAATTCCCATAATTCAGGAAAGACAGAGTTGCTCACCTGACTGGTGAGCACTTGAGGCATCCAGGCAGGACAGGATCCTGAGGCTAAGAGGCCAAGGAGAGCAGAGGGAGGCTGATCATACACTTACCATATCTGTTCATAAATTCTCTTCTACTGTCTATTATGACCACATTTTAACTGATTTATTTTTAGTTATTTTATTTATTTTATTATTACATAATTATTTTATGTCTGGGCTTTTGGAGGCCAGAGGTCAACTTTGGGTGTCATCTCCTTTAGTACTCCACCATATTTTTGAGGCAGAGTCTCTCATTGGTTGTTCTGGGTTCATGGTTGGGCTAGACTGACTGACTAGGTAAGCAATGAGAATCTACTGTCTGAGCCACACAGCAAAGGGCCTATGGTTAATCAAGGGCCCAAGTTGGATGTGAGTGTTGAGGATGTGAACTCAGGTCCTTATCCTTTCTCACTAAACATTTTATGCACTGAGCCACCTCCACAATCCAAGACCACATTCTGATACAAGATCTTCAGTTCCTAATGCAAATTCTTTGACCACAGAAATTTCTTTTGTCTTCCTTAGTCCTGTTTTGTGAGGACAGAGGGACAGCACAGGTAAGACTTCTTTATTAATGGTCCCAGACCACCTGAATTATCTGGGAGCAATTTATGGACATCTCAAGGAAGTGGCTGGCATGCTGAAGCATACCATGGGTATCACTATGTGTGTATGTGTGTTTGTACCCTTTCCCCATCCTGAGATGGCGGTGGGGAGTCAGTGAGCTCTCTTTCTCTGTTTTAATTAATGAAGCCAGCTCGGCCTTGGAATTTTGTTGAAAGCATATGAGGTCCGGACTCCAAGTAGATCCATAGGTACCATTGGCATCTTCAACAAGATAAAGTCTAGAGTGATTATGACAGCTATCCCCACCCTCTTTTCATCACCCATTTCTGGTCATGACTCCTTGTGTTTGGTGGGTTGGGCACAATCTGATCTTGCCTGAGATGTTACATTTTGCTGTTGAAAGGGTTTAATTTCCTTAGTTTCAACCCTCAGGACTCATGAGCCGGTCTGCTCCCCGCCAATCTGCCTGGTTTTGCTCCTCCGCCATCCTACACAGCCTAGTCTGACCTTGCCTGGGCCTGACACACCCTGCCCTCCTCCCTTCCCTGCGTGGAAGGTAGCTGTACTTTCTCTGGATGGTAGAACCTGCCCGCACATGAGTCACTGTGGGTGCCAATGTCAGTTTAAGTTAAAGAGATGTTTCCTGTTTTACAACAAAGGTATAAAATGTTGTTCCCTTGAGACTAACCAACCACAAAATCCCCACTAAAAAAATCCTTAAGTCCTACATTTATCCTGCAATTAAGAAGCACAAAGAGACAGTTTCTAAACTTGTGGAAGTAGTTTTAATAGTTAAGGGAAGGGCCAGGAGTTCTACATGGGCCTTGCAGGTTCTGCCAGGGTTTCCAAGAAATATGCTGCCAAGTGAGTAAGAATGTCACTAACATTGTTGGGTGGAAAAGTCAACAGCTGTACACCAAAGCTCTTGTTCATAAAATATTAGCGGGTATGTATGTGCTAGGGAGTGTGTGGATGGCCTAGTGAGTGTATGTGAGCCTATGTTGCAGAGTGCCTGGAGATGGGGCTGCAAAAAGTAGTCGTCATCTTAAGGAAATGCTTTCATCCTAATTTTAAGACGAAACAGCTACATCTTGGAACCATACTTGGCTCCAGAAGTTAGGCTTTTCTCCTAAGGGCAGAGCTGGGAGGTTAGGGTATTAGGTTCTTGTTCTTGATGATTATATTTTAAAGGCTGACTCTCGGGTCCTAGACAAAGTCATGCCTGGGCTCTTAAACATGGCTTTTCAAAAACTTAAATCTCAATGAGTTGGGGGAAAAAAGCCCACAACGAAGTTTTCTAATGTAGATACATTGAGGAGGGAGGTGATGTCAGGATCCTATAAGTGGGGGTAGCCAGCTATAGGAAACCGCAAGGCCTTGTGGGTATCTTGGAGCTGACCCCATGAATTCGCACAGTGTGACTCTGCACACAGTGATCACCTTGCCTCCATCTTACTCTCTAAATTGTGATCTATAACTACTAAACATCTCCACAAGGGTGGGCCTTTCTGGCCACCTGACCTCAGGAGGTTTTTCTAGTTATTTATTTTATAATATCTTGTTAATAGTTAGATGCCTGGTAAGTCATTTGTTTTAGCACTTCAAAAAATGGGAAGGATGAAATGAACTTACACTTGAAACGTTATTTCTGACTCTTGGCAGGCACCCAAATGTTGTCATTTCTGACATGTTCATTACCTGTAACTATTTTTTATTCATGTAAACATGGTCTAGCTGGTCTCTCAACTATGTCCCACCATGACAAATTTATTAAGATGCAGATTTCAGGCTACCACTCATCATTGTATTCCCAACACCTGTAACAGCATCTGCTTGTGGGGGCCCCCTCAATAATAGAGAAATAAGTCAACTTCTGTGAAATAGCAATCAGACGTGTTCAACTACAGGTAGACACATGTGAGAATATGCACGAGCAAACATCAGTATTCCTAGTATTATTTTTAAATATTATGAGAAAAATAATTATGCACAGGAAATAAAATGAAAGGAGAAACAATGATCAAATAATTTTTAAAAACTTTAAATTGTCAGATAACAAGAAGCTTCCATTTGTGTCTTTTTTCTTTTTCTTTTTTTTTGGTTTTTCAAGACAGGGTTTCTCTGTGTAGTTTTGGTGCCTGTCCTGGATCTCACTCTATAGACCAGGCTGGCCTTAAACTCACAGAGATCTGCCTGCTTCTGTCTCCTGAGTGCTGGGATTAAAGGCCTGTGCCACCACCACCTGGCTCCATTTTTTTGTCTTATTTGTTAATATGTGTATTATATTATATACTATATTAACTCTATGTGTATTAATTTCTTAATTAGGAAAGTCTTCAAAAAGAATGTTATCTAACATTTCAATAGGTTGTTGTGATAAATTTATAATGTAGTTTGTAGGATACATAAGATAAATGTTTCTGAATCTAAAAGGACAGAAACCTTTCCATTTCAGAGAAAACCCAAACAGTAGGGACAGTTTTAACAAGGTACCACATGCCAACTCTCTTCCTTTGTAACTTCTAATTAAAAAGGCTAATTCTAGAGATGTTCAAAGAAATTAGATGGTTACCTTTTCTGTCAGTACTCTGGGAGAAAAATTTCTCCTGTGCTTAGCAAGCCTCCTGGTTTGGGTTTATCATTAGATTTTGTTGGGGGGCTGTGTGGTCCTTAAATAGCTTTTCTCCATGTTGCTTGTTAAAAGTTGAAATCCCTGGTGATTCTGGTACTTGATGATTAGGTCTGGAGTGGAAGAGATATCTAGACTAATTGATCATCACTGTTGGACGGGCCTGGTCTCTGGGCCTCGTCCACAGGAAAGAGAATAGTTTTCCTCTTTGTGGAGGTCAAAGTCAGCTGGCAGATGTCCTATCTGGATGGGGCTCTCAAGACAGATCTTTTAAGAGGGAGTTTGTAAGAATTTTGTTTTCTTTCCCCAAGAGCTTTTCTTCCTCATCTGAAGGACTTTAACCGGCTGTCACTGAGATGGGATCAAGCTGTTTCCAAGGTTGGTACCTTATTGTCTGATGGGCAACTGAAGAGGAGGGGGAGCAGATTGGTCTCACTATCAGGATTGTGTGATCGGTAAGAAGTGAGGCTGAGAATTGAGTCCTGACCAGTGTGGCTCCAGTGCTTACAACTTTAAAGTGTCCAGACAGAAGGAAATACTGAGATCACTGGTAACATTCCGGATAGATGTAGCATGCCTGGAATGTTTGCCATATTATCCCAGGCTAGGAGGAGTCCTGGTCACATGCCAGGCACCTAGTATACATCTTCTAAGTTAGTGAACTGTCTTGAATTCACTGGTGTAACAACAACACCATAAATGTGTGATGTTCTATGTTTCAAATAGCTGAATAAAGTTTCTTGGCCTTCCTTCCTTCCTTCCTTCCTTCCTTCCTTCCTTCCTTCCTTCCTTCCTTCCTTCCTTCCTTCCTTCCTGCCTGACTGCCTGCCTGTCTGCCTTCCTTTTTGTGCTCAGGAGTCCATCTCCAGTCACAATGCTAGGATGCAGTAGCCAGTTCTACTCTTAAATCTGAGATCCTGATGTCGGATTAGTTTATACAAAGCCGTTAGTCATGAGCTTCTGAACGAATCCAGATGGGATTTTAACATGTCTGTTTGTTTGTGAATGTGAGTTCTCTACCCTAAATGTCAGTTCAGGATATTTCTGTGATATTTAACTAACACATAGCTGCTCAGTCATGTCCATGTAGGTCTAAAAAAAAAAAAAAAAAAGGAAAGAGAAAATAAAATGAATTTGGGTATAGCTGTGAACCATCTTTGTCAACAAGAGAAAGCAAGGCCAGGTCACACTGTTACTGCTCGCACAAGCATCTAGAATAAAGAGCCTTCTGGAATGAAAGCTTCAAAAGGGGACAGTGGGTGAAACTTTCTCTCTTTACTTCGGTTTTCTGACTTAACTGCTGCAAGCTTTTCTATTATAGTTTTTCTTTCCAAAAAAATTACAGAGTTTTGCTACTTTACAGAAATGGTTTTCCTGCTTATTTCTGATCAGATCTGATTTTATTTTAAAAATGGATCTATAGACAGGATTAGGCCAGTAGACATCTCAAAGAAAGGTTTCAGTAACATGAAATAGGGAATGGAACTGTATTGGCATTTATTTGAAAAGCCCCTAGAACGCCCTGTTAAATACATTGCTCTTTGTTCGATAGTCACTAAGGAAAAAGGTAAGGGCCCTCAACTTCTCTTTCCCCCGACAATGAACTTGCTTTCAAATTGTGCTTCCAACTATAGATCTCTGTTATCAAATAAATATCCCTATGTTTGCTTCTAAGTATGGAATTCCATGTTTCCTTGATGTACTGCTTTCATATCTCATGCTGTGGATATTGCTCTATATAAATAAAACACTGATGGCCAGTTACCAGGCAGGAAGTAGGTTGCTAGGCAGGAAGTAGGTGGGACAAGGAGAGAGGAGAATTCTGGGAAGCGGAAGGCTGAGGAGGGAGACACTGCAGCCACCGCCAGAACAAGCAGCATGTGAAGACGCTGGTAAGCCACCAGCCATGTGGCAACGTACAGATTTATAAAAATGGGTTAATTTAAGATAAAAGAACAGTTAGCAAGAAGCCTGCCACAGCCATACAGTTTATAAGTGATATAAGCGTCTGAGTGATTATTTTATATGTGGATTGTGGGACTGCGGGGTTGGGGAACCTGGAGAGAAGCCCTCCAGCAACAATCTCACTTGGCATATCTATGATATCTGGAATGTGTTTTAAGCTAGTAGAACAATTGCTTTCTCTATGCTGTGACAAAACACACCACAGAGGCAGATCAAGAGAGGGAGAGTTTATTTGGCTCCTGTTTCTGCCCGGGGATGTCAGTCTGTCTGGGGATGTCAGTCTGTCAGGGGATAAGCAGTGGCTCTGTCTGTGCTGCTGTGAGTGTCAAGAGGTGCCTGGTCACACCATGGGCAGCTGACAAGGAAGTAGAGAGCTTCAGTTGGAACCAGAAGCAGCTATACCAACAAGGCCCTTGCTTAGTAACACACCTCTACCACATAGGGCTCATGTCCCCAGACCTCCCCAAAAAGGATCACCGGCTGAAGATCAATAGTGCCAACAGCATGAGCCAGTTATGGACACTTTACTATGACAAGAAATAAATTCATTTAAACCATAACAACTAATAAATATCTCTCAAAGAGCTTAGGAGTTGTGTAGTCCATACAAAGTTAAAGCAAACTTCAGTTTTAAAATCACAGTTTAGCAAGGGCATTTGCTTTGTGCTTTAGTTCTGAGAGCAGTGACTTCATTCTTTCTGTGATGGTGGCTTCCTGTAGTAGAGAGTTCCCACTTGTCTGACAAATTGCCGATGGTGTTTGTAGATGGAGAGGAGGATTGGGAAATAAGAAAATGTCAGCCCTGACACTCTTGCATCAATCAGGTAGCAGGTTGGGTTTCGTGACGCCCAATGACCTCACATCTAATAATCTTACATGACAGCCTTTGGACTTCTACACTGGGTAGGTTGCATCAGGAATACCTGGAGGGTTAGCATAATGTATCCGGTATTCTGCCTGGAGAGATTCCTACTCTATAGGTCTAGGGTGGGGTCGAGTATTGTATTTTCCATCCTCAATTGTCTAAGGCAGTTTCATGTCCCAGATTTTTTTTTACTCCCAGTCCATACGTAAGTTCCTGTTATTTTAAAATAATTTATTTTTTAGATGCTTATTTCCCAGATTCACAAAATTTTTGTCAGTTTGAGTTTCACGTGGAAACCAAAAACCTCTGTAGGCATTTTAATCAAGATGGGGTTTAGTGTAGGAAAGTGGGTTATAGAAAATTCCTGGGAACCTGAAGGAGTGAGTTCACAGTTGAGGTTCTTAGGAACGGTTCTAGAAATGTGAAAGGACGGATCCCCCCGAGTGCAGTTCTGAAGCTGAGAGCACCAAGAGGAGCGGCCCGCTGCTGTGTGGGCTGTGTCGCAGGACTCCAGCCACCTGTACGTGCCCAGGACCCTGGAAAGTGGACACCCAGCTGCAGTCCAGGGACTGCAAGTCTCTTCAGGAAGCTGAGGCAGATGTGAGAGGGCAGCAAAACAGGTTGGCTTCTGTGACTTCTCCAGACGTGAATATCTAGAAATAGAAGTGTGTGTGTGTGTGTGTGTGTGTGTGTGTGTGTGTGTGTGTGTGTGTGTGTGTGTGATGTTAAAGGTGATGGTGTCTCACTTCTGAATCTCAAATCTTTTAAAATTATGTTTTATTTTTTTTAAAGACTATAATATAACTACAGTTCTTCTCCCATCCCCTTCCAGGCCTTCATTACATACTCCTCCGTGCTCTCTTTCAAATTCATAGCTTCTTTTCTTATCAATTGTTGTTACATAAATGTATGCATTTGTATATACATATATGTTCCTAAATATGCAAGTACAACCTGCTCAGTCTGTATAATGTTACTTGTAGGCATGTATCTCAAATGTTGAGGCAGGTTATCTGATGGCTGATCCTGACTCACATCCGACTCTCTAGCTGTTAGCCTCTCAGTTTAGAAAGTGAGCAAAAGAGACAGCGGTGAGTATGAAAAGAGCCATGTCCATCATGGACAGGGCACAGAGGAGTCCTTGAGGAGTCTGCAGGGCAAAGCCACCTGTCTGACTGAGCAGGAGTGTGCCAGTCAGGAAGTGTCCAAAGGAAGCTGTGATTTTTTTGTTTCTAGAACACAGAAGGATAGAATATATGATCTGATCTTTGAAAAGCAATTTGATGATAAGATGTTGATCCATTGGATGAGTCTAGGACTAGATGCCAGGTATGATCATGGATGGAACAATACTGGAGATCGAACCCACCTCCTCTCACGCACCACTCTACTATGGAGATTCGAACCCACCTCCTCTCATGCACCACTCTACTATGGAGATGCTTCTCCAGCCTTTTTAAATTTTGAAACAGGGACTGGCTACGTTGCTTGGGCTGCCCTTGAACTTCAGATCTTCTTTTACTTTCATCTCCCAAGTAGCTGAAATTCCAGGCATGTGCCACCAGGTTCGACTGATGCTTAATTTTATTTTAAATGTATTTGCTTTGGTTTGATGCTACTGTATTTTGAAATAACAGTCTTTATTATGAGATCCTAAAGCTTTTATTCATTATTTCCCATTTTCTCTGTTGACATTTTTTTTGAAAAAAGTTCAAATGTACAGAAAAGTTGAAAGTTGAGTGACCAACTGCATATCTTAAGCCAGTGCTTCTCAATCTTCCTAATGCTGCGACCCTTTAATACAGTTCCTCATGTTGTGGTGACCCCTCCCACCATAAAATTATCTCATTGCTACTTCATAACTATAATTTTCCTACTGTATGAATTGTAATGCAACTCCTGTGGAAGGGTCGTTCCACCCCCTAAAGAGGTCGAGACCCACAGGTTGAGAACTACCATGATAAGCAGTCTTCAATGCCTGTGCGCATTTTACCACATTGCACTCCTGCTTGTGAGCCATTCTCTATGACATGTTGGCTTGGATTCTTCATATCATTTGGAGAAATGGTTATGCCTCACCTCTAAATGTTCAGTGGAAACGGAGAGACCACGAGATTGATTCTCTGGCATAATCTGCACTGTGTCACACCTAATAAATGTAATTATTCCTCTCAAGTGTGTAGATCTATATTATACATACCCAAACAGTGCTCCACACTTTTTCTTTTTCTTTTTTAAACCTTTTTACCTTTTCCAAATTAGGGTCCCACAAAGACTTACACATTGTACCCGTTGACATTATCTAAAAGCTAGACCTTTACACATTAAGTATTTAATGATGGTTTGTTTCTTTAAGCTTTTTTTTCAGCCTTTTATATTGTCTTCAAGCTGAAAGTCAATTCTAATAGTTGTATGGTTGTACATAAACTTTTCTGATATGATTTCCTAGGCGAGGTTTGGAGTGTGTGCCTGTTTCCACAAAGCACATTATGCCACCCTGTCCTGCTATTAGTAATGCTAATTTAACTGCTTGATAAGGCTTCAAAGGTCAGATCTCTCCATCATCAGGGAGGCCTCCCCTTGGCAAATACTAGCCGATGGGTTGATACTTGGACATCAAATCCAGCTTCCGCCATGATTTTACTGGTAGCTTTTTATGCCTGATGGTCCTGAGTCAATTATTTCTTTGGTGGTTAAAATCTCTTGTTATTTTTTTTATACTCATTTGCAAACTCTACAAAGCTGGACTTTTCTCTAACCCTTGGGAGGCAATATATAGTCCTTAGGAAGTTGCTATTTTTCAAAGTAGAAATTTGGGATGGAGGATAATTTCAAGAAACAAGAATCCTTTATTTTCATTTATCAGTGCCTCCCTCCCCACATTTTTGATATAAGGTCTTGCTATGTAGCTCAGGTATAATGAATATATAACATATATAATATCAGCATTTGACTTCCTGAGACATGAAGGTCATGGTTTTAAAATAAATGTTTCAGGCCCTGTGAGATAGTTTATCAGTTAAAGGCACTTTCTGTGGGCCAAACTGGATGACCTGACTAGGATTCTTCAGGCCTTGAGTAGTGGATAGAGAATATGGACTCTTGCAAGTTGTCCCGTGACCTCTACATGTAACTTTTGTAGAGTAATTGAAAAAATGATGCATTAATAGATGGCTTCTGTAAATAAAAAGAGTTAAACCACTGAGTGGAGTTGTTTATTTATTATTTTAGATTTATCTCTTCTTGGAATAAATACTGCCATGCATTTTTTACAAAGTGCTATATTAAAATGTTTCTTGAAGTATTATATTTGATATTAATATTTAGGTTCATTTCTTTCCTTTGCTTTATTTCATGGTTTTCTAGCATTTTATTATTTAAAAATACAAACATATAGAAACATTGAAATATTTGTGCACTGGTGCTTACAAGCTAGAGCGATTGCACGATTGCATTGTGTGTTGGGTATGTATGTATATACATCCTTGCTTCCTCTACTGAGTCTATCCACTCATCCACCCAACATGTTTTAGAATGAATTTCAAAGTAAGTTGCAAAGGGCAAACAATATATTCTTCTAAACCTTTTAACTTCTGGCTCAATGTTTACTTATAATGTCTCATTTCTTCTAATGTCGTTTTTTTTTTTTTAGTGAAATGTGAAGAACAGCACTGAGTATCATTCTATAAATTCTAACAAAAGTTAAATAGATGTAACTATCCTTACCCTAGAATGTTCTCTCCAATATTTACCAACAGTTCTAGAGGCAAAGATGGGTGCAGATGAGTAAAAGAACTCCACAGAAGCAGAAACCAGACTGCCTGTTCTTTTCATGTTTGGTTCCTTCCTCCTCCTCACATCCTTCCATCTTTCCTGGATGTGGTTCTGTGTGGAGCTCTTGCTAAGAGAGAGAGAGAGAGAGAGAGAGAGAGAGAGAGAGAGAGAGAGAGAGAGAGAGATGGGCATCCTCCATTCTTTGCCCTAGGGTTTTAGACATTGGCTGTACAATCCACTGTTGCCTCCCTTACTCTGCTCTGAATAAAAGTTAGTCCACTTTTCTCTATAAATCCACAGTACCACTAAAGAAAACATTTTATGAATGACTGGAAAAATGAGTCTTCTAATCAGGGTTGTCCATATGCATTCAGCCCCAAGACCTCCCAAAATTGATCCTTGGGGAATTTCAGATACCAAAGAGGTCAGTAAGGATTCATAAGTGTAAGGGAATTTCATGAATGAACAAATAGATGGATGGTCCTCCTACACATCCGTCAATTTGGTAGCTCTGGGCATGGAGCGATGAAAACACCATGCCTGCCCACCAGATGAGCAAGGCTTTTGTCATTATTGTAGAGTGAAAGGAATTTCCGTGCTCCGATGCTGGGAGTGCAAACTGTTGGCGACACCTTTGGAAAAAATCAGTTTGGCATTTGGTAACAGAGCAGGTGTATCGGCTGTGAGTCAGCAGTTCTTCTACCTGCCCTGCAGAGACACATGCACATGTGGGCCAGGATTCTTGTTCAGGAATGTTTGCAGAAGCATTGTTTACAGGAGCTCCAAACTGGTCCGGCAGCTTTACAATGGCCAAGTGAAATGTAGGCTGTCGGACACAATGGCAGTCTACACGGAGGAGATCACAATAATGTGTAGCTAGATGCGATGACATCCTGGAATTGTCAACACGGATTTGAGAGGAAGGAAGAAGACAGAGGTCTTAGGGGGATCTCATTCTTGAAAAGTTGAAATGGTCAACAGTAAACTCTGTGTTTCAGTACAGATGCCAAGGGAGTGAAGATAGAAGAGGGTGGAAGTGCCTGCCGGAAAGACAGAAAAGACTTGGTGATAACGCACTGATGAGCAGAGAATGGCTGAGACAGGAGGCGTGGGGGGTTGGAGAGCTTTGATTTTTACAGAGGTTCTATGAAATATTAATTATTTAATATACCATGCATTTATTTATGCATTCCACATGCTTTTATAAACAGCATAGATTTACAAAGATTAATATTAGCTTGAATTTAGGTTGAGAGGAAGTTTAATCTGTGGGCTGATGGATGCATAGGTGAACTTTTCTTGACCATGCTAAAAAGGTCTTGTGGAAAGTCACCCTGGAAAGCTAAGAGATAAATAGATAAAGGGCAGGGCATTGAAGCAGAGGCAAGCCTTGCTCTAGGAAAGAGTGATTGTGCTGGTAAGCAGGCTAGGTCTATGTGAGAGTATGAGCAAGGTGGCCGATGAAACAGGTCAGAGACAGAGTTGTCTCCGCAGGCTTTCAATTTCTGTTATGAAAAGGAAGATCTGAAATGTCTTTCTCCTCTTAAAACAAACGAGCAGAATCAAAGACTGGCAAAATCAGGGAGATCCTCAGAAAAAGAGGCCAAGGGAAATTTGGAACAATTAAAGCATAGAGCCATGTGGAGGAATGACTAGAGACTGAGTGGAGAGGAGGGGTTAAGAGGGGGAGAGGGATAGGAGAGAGAGAGAGGAGAAGAGACATAAAATGGAAAAGCAGAGGGAAGAACTATGCCAAGAGGGGAGAAACAAGAAACAGAAGAAATATCTGCAGCTAGGTTCTGAAGCCCATTTCCCACTTGGAGGAAGACAGGGCAAAGGTCAAAAGCAATGAAAAATAGTGTGGTCAGGAAAAGAGAAATTACTCAAAGATTTAAAAGAAACATGAAAATCAAAAGTTCATGAGGAAAAAATGAAATGGGGCTAGTTCTGTTTCTTTTTTTTCCTTAAAAAAAAAAAAAAAAGAAAAAAAAAACATTTATAGGAAATCAGAAGGGTTCACATTCCAAAGCTCAGTAAGACAAAGTAATAGGAAAACAACAATGACTTAGACATCTTCATAATTGGATTATTTAGGCTGTGGTATTAATCAAGGAAAGGTCCAATTGGTGCGATCTGATGGAGACGTCTTTTTGTATGCTGTGAAAATATGTTGCTCTGACTGGTTGATAAATAAAGCTGTTTGGCCAATGGTGAAATAGGGTTAGGCGGGACATTCTAAGTAGAGAGGAGAAAGGCAGAACAGGGAGACGCTGCCAGCCACCACCATGAGAAGAAAGATATAAAGGTAGCGGTAAGCCGCGAGCCATGTGGCAGAGTATAGATTTATGGAAATGGGTTAATTTAAGCTGTAAGATCTAGCTAGCGAGAAGCCTAAACCAGGAGGCCATACAGTTTGTAATTAATATAAGCCTCTGTGTGTTCATTTGGGTCTGGGTGGCTGTGGACCAGGCAGGACACAGAAAAACATTCAGCTACAGCCGTCCACAAAAGATAGAGAAGAGAGCAGGGAGATCTGGCTCAGAATTTCAAGTGCTTGCCACACAAACATGAGGACTTAAGTTCCATCCTTCCAAAGTCTCCTTAAAAGCAGGGATGGTGGCAACACTAGAGGAAGTCCTGACAGATGGATTCCTGGGACTTGCCGGCCAGTCAGCCTGGCCAAATCAGCCAGTTCCTAGCCAGTGAAGGGACCTTGCCTCAGAAAACACTGTGGACCATATTCCTGAGGACACATGAACCTGGCGTCCAAACATGTGTGCATGCACAAACGACACAAAGAAAATATAGATCATAATACTCCAACATTTTCTAAATTCAGTGCTACTTGCTTCTTGTTTTGTTAGAAGTAAAACTGAAAGGAGGCAGAGAAGATGAGAACACACCATGAGACCATGCATTTGTAGTCATTCCCAGTCTTTAAAGCAGGGGAAATCCAACCATTGCAGAAAGGAATGCTCAGCTTGATAAAACTGGAGAGGCAGATGGGAAAATGCAAGTAGAATGCTGTTTAAGTGATGAGTTCATCTTCTCCTGCCCTTGGGCTTAAGCACTAGCTCTGCTGGAAAGGCAAGTTACATGCCAGCCAACGGGGCACTAAGGAAGTGACACACAGTCCTGTGCTCTGGAGTAATTCATGACTTTCGTGATTTCACTCAGTCTACCACGTCTTGACCTAGTTGAAAACTAGGTCATGCTTTTTTTTTTCCTTTCCAAATAGAAACCTAAACACCCCCCATCGCTTAAAACAAGTGCACAGTCTGGATTATTCTGTGCAATCAGTTTCCATTCTACCCTTTTGGGGATGCTAGGAAAAGTTACTGCAGCCAGTCAGAGAGCCTAGGCTCAACATCCATGGAGCAAAGCAACAGAATGCAGGGCCATGCGGGGAAAGCAGACTTGCCCCAGACCTCTTGGCCTGGCCCTGGTATTAAATGGCAGTTCAGTGCCTATATGTACCCCTCTCTGATACAAATAGTATCAAAGTTTTCTAAGAGGGATGCAAAATGGAAGTGAGGGACATGAACGAGCAAGAAATCCATGAGGCTACAGAAGTAGATCCAGACATGTGTCTCCAGAACACATAGAGAGTCTGTGAAGTCCCGGGATAGAGAGTAATAATATGACCAGACTGGCATTTGGAAGCAAAGCAGAAGAGACTGGTGTAGCTGGTGCATGACCTGGGAGGCACTGGCAGGAGTATGGAGCCAGTTTGAGAGGCTGCTTGCTGCTGTGGATATCACGCTGCGTGTAGAATGTGGTGCTCTGATTGGTTAATAAATAAAGTGCTCATTGGCCAGTAGCCAGGCAGGACAAAGAGAGAGGAGAATTCTGGGAAGTGGACAGCTGAGTCAGGAGATGCTGTCAGCCACTGCCATGAAAAACAACATGTAAAGATACCGGTAAGCCACAAGCCATGTATAGATGAATAGAAATGGGTTAATTTAAGATATAAGAACTAGATAGCAAGAAGCCTACCATGGCCATAAAGTTTATAAGTAATATAAGTCTCTGTGTGTTTACTTGGCTGTGGGACTGGTGGGTGAGAGAGCTTTGTCTTGACTGTGGGCCAGGCAGGACCAAGAAAACTTCAGCTACAGCTGGCTGATGAGCAACTTTGGTCCAACATAGACCACAAACACTTCTTGGATCATCATTCCCCATGATGTCTTCCCATCCAGTTGGGTGATACGACTCTAAGAAAGGTTGTTAGATAAAACAAATTAGAGGATAAGCTGTGAACTCCGAATTTCAGGCAAATAGCATCATTATTTTATTTGTTATTCTTTATTTATGTATCTATCTGGGTGTGGGTATGCCACGTGTAGGTACCATGGTAGCCAGAAGAGGGCTACAGATTCTCTCGCACTGGAGTTATAGCTGATTGTGAACTGTCCCATGTTTGTGCTAGGAAAACACTCTTGGGTTCTCTGGAAGAGCCGCAAGTGTGCTTAACTGCTGAGCCTTCTCTCCAGCCCCCAGTGCTGTGAGATGTTTTGCATGCTATGAATGTGTTGCTCTGACTGGTTGATAAATAAAAAGCTGATTGGCCTATAGCCAGGCAGAAAGTATAGACGGGGTAAACAAACAAGGAGAATTCTGGGAACAGGAAGGCTGAGTCAGTATACACCAGGCTGCAGTCCAGGGAGCAGCATGTAATGGCACATAGGTAAAGCCATGGAACATGTGGCGATATATAGATGAACAGTTATGGGCTAATTTAAGATATAAGAGCTACCTAGCAAAAGGCTTGAGCCATGGCTGAACAGTTTTAATCAATATAAGTGTCTGTGTGTTTACTTGGGTCTGAGAGGATTCAGGACTGGTGGGTGAGAGAGATTTGTCCTGACCGCGGGCCAGGTGGGACACAGGGAAAGTTCATCTACACCCAGCATAACTTTTTAAGTGAAATTATGTTCCACATATTTTCCCCTTCCTTTCCCTCTCTCTCTGTTTGTTGAGGAGATGCAAAGGATAATATAGGCTGAAGATGATGCCCCAACACTATGGAGAAACCTCAGGTGACTGTCCAGGCAGCTGGCTGTTTCTGTCAACTCACAAAATTTTTGGAAGTTACTTGCATGCACTTCCTGTTTTTATTTTTGTTAGCTTATATTATTTCCTTCTTGGGTCTCTGAGGGAGTTGAAGATTAGTTAGTTATAGCTGAAGGTTAGTTAGTTATAGTTGAAGATTAATTAGGATAGAAAGTGAATTAGATACATTTTGGACTTACCAAAATAGGATAGATAAGGGAATTATTTTCTCTGATTTGTCAAATACAAATGGACTAGACATCGTTTAGGTATTTGTTACTTGTATATATTGTATACAGTTATTGTACTTTTGTATATAGTTTTTCTTTTGTTAGTTATAACCTTTTGCCCTTTTTCTTTTTATTAAAATAGAAAAGGGGAAATATGGTGGTATTTTATTTGTACTGAACTGTGATTTTCATTGTATGTTAATAAATAAAGTTGCACGGGGGTCAGAGCTATTAGAGCCATAGCAAGAGCGTGGTGGTAGCGGCGGCGGTGGCGGCGGTGGCACACGCCTTTAATCCCAGCACTTGGTAGAAGAGCTAGGTAGATTTCTGTATGTTCAGGGATACAGCCTTTAAGACCTGGAGGGCAGCACTTACAGACAGTGATGAGGCAGTCATGTGTTTGGGTTTACAACCAGTGAGAAGGCAGAACAAAAAGACTATTTAAAGACAGACACACAGGAAGTAGCTCTCTTTCAGGGAGGTAGGAGCACTGCAGTAGGTAAGATTTTAGCTCTGAGCTCTGACCTCTCGACTTGCTCTTTTACATTGGTTCTGTGTTTCTTATTTTAATAAGATGGTTGCTTACATCTACAGGATGAGGATGTGTGTAGGCAGGAAGGACACTGGGATGATCAGAATAATTTTGTTCCTGTTCAGAGGAGGATAATGAATGTGTGATTGATAGATAACCCAGCTGCAGTTTTTATTCCTTAATGTTGCCAGGCATTATTTCTTTTCTATTTTCCTCCTCTTTTTCATGGAATTCTCTCTCTTCAAAATTCTTTCTACTCTCTTTATTTCCGTCTCCCAACATCTCTATCAGCTACCCAACCACCATTCAACCATGTATCCATTTCCCCTTATCCTTTCAACTGAGGACCATTATTCTTTGAGTGCCTTTATTTCAAAAGAACACTTGCAGAACCACTAATCTTGACTTCCTTCAAACACTTCATACATTTTGTCATCCCTGCCACTGTAAACCATTAGTCATGGATATAAGAATGAACAAACATGCTACCATTTTATCAATGAAAGGATGTTTTAACACTAAAAAATATGGACGAACAATTTCAGAAAAAAAGGAAATATTGTAAGAAGTGACTGGAGGTGAACATGTTGACACATGGGTGTCTTTAAAAGGGTATTTAAGAATTCAGGTAGATGGAAATAAAAACAATATCACAGTGGTTTACTTGACTTGCATTTTTTATTCTAGGTTATCAATTGACAAGCTTATATTTAGTGCAATATGATTTTATTTTATCAGTTTATTATTGGAAATCTGTTTGCACATGTGGACAGAAACAGAAACAATGTTCTTGAGTCAATTTCTCTCCAACCTAAAGCACTCTGTGTCAAACTAAAGAAGTAACCTCGGGGTTTCAGCCATACCCTGCCTTGTCTCACTCTCAGGGAAGAAGGTGCTGTGCTTGGTGGTTTGTGCCACTGGAAAGGAAAGAATCGGAAGACCCAGGACATTTCTTTCATGAGATCTGCTGGTACCCCAAACTGAACCCCAGGAGCTTAGTGTAGGTCCAAATGAGAGAGCTCCATTCAGGGGACCCTTCTTTTGAATATACACTATAGCACCAATGTCTGTTTGTGAACTCACCATTTTTCATTGTGTTTGAAAAGTATGATGGAAACTTGCCAGCCAGTGGCTGTCCAGAGCTGACCAGAGCCTCCTGTTTGTATAGTTGTATGGACAGACAATGACTCAGCTCCATTTAGACCCATAGTTCCTGGGGGCACAGGTATTATTTTTTTTCTCAAACCACTCAAGTGATCAGATAGCCATTTGTGTTCATAACCTTGTCATGCTTCTGTGTTCCCATCCCTATTGTATTATAGTCCTACCAAGGACTGCTTAACTCCAGATGACTTTTATGGGGTGTGGGGTACACAGTAGAAGTTATAGGACCTCCCCAGACAAAGATATTATATAACCATAACAGAGAATTTTTAGGGAGAAATGCTTGTCATTTTATATTTGTTCTACAAGCTGCTCAATATTAGGGCATCTTGCCCATGTTACTCCAGAGCCAAGAGTTAGCCACTCCTTAGTGGGACTGTAGAAATCAGGGATTCTCTGTGGAGGCAGGGCCAGGGATTACATTGTAACGTAAGTATTACTTCCTGAGTGCTCACTGAGTCCCCAGGCATGCATTGGGGTGGCCACGGATTACCACATCTCTCCAGGACTCAAGCAGGTATGCATTGTTATCAACCTCATTTTGCAGGAGAGGAAATGGAAGTTAAATCTGCAGCCTGGATTCATGTTGCTTGTGCCTACATAATTTTGCATGTTGCCTGACTCAGAATTTATCTCTTCACTAGAGTGGTGGGCAGGAGAAATTAGAGTCTGGTTGGGAAAGAGCTTACAAGGGGATTGTTAAAGAAGAAACTGGGTGTTCAGGCTTACAGTGTGTCAGCTTTCAAGGGTGATCCAGGGAGAGCTTCCCTCAAGGCAGAAACTGAAAGAAAAGAGCACATGGAGACATCCCTAGTGGGAAGGAGCATGGATGCCCGTTTGTGCAAAGACACACTTCCTTGATCTCTTTAAATAATTTCCAGAAGGAGACAGAAACTGACTCTTAGTGTGAAGTATGTGTATCCTATAAAGTTCCCATCAGGGAAAGTTTTCTGTTACCATGTGGCTGCCTCCCATTCCCATGCAGGCATTTATGAAAGGCACAACATTGGACTTGGAGTTTCTAGAGTAAGAGACATACCAGTCCTTTCCCTTGTTTGTTCAGACCACAACAAGAGAATGAGCCATGCTTGGAAAAGAAAAGAGGAGGGAAGCATTTTCAAAGGATGTGCTAACTTTAGGGAGGAGGGGTTTAATTGGCTCACGGTATAAAGGGACATAGTTTATCATAGTGGGCAAGGCATGGTGGAGGAGGCTGGTAGTGGGGCTTGGCAGATATCATTAGACCAGGAAGCTGAGTGCTGACCAGAAGTGAGGCTGGACTATAATCCTGAAGCCTTTCCTCTTCAGCAACCAACTTGGTCCAAACCTCATTCAATCCTACAACTTCCCAGAACACCACCACCAGGGGTGGACTAAGTGTTTAAATATATGGGCATGTGGAGGGCATTTCATCTCAAATCGTAACAGGATCTCAAGAATGAAGGCAGTAGAGATTGGTATAAGGAAGGGATGGGATTGGAAGCCTTTTTGAAAGGCACGCCCTAAGGGCTTCCTCTGAGCTGTTCTCAGAAAGCTAACCTTGCTGAGTATAGTCTCAAGATTTAACCTGGCTGTAGAAAGCAAAAGAAGGACTTAATACTAAGAGAAAACTGTGCCCAACAACCCCGGAAAAACATCTCCCACATTATTGCAAAGAACCATTAGAGCTGAACAGTGACTGTGGAGAGGGTCTGGGTTTTCAGGTCTTTCAAATGACTTGTGGTTTTGTGGTTCTGTGATGATTCTTCAGCTTCATGCAGAGCAACAGTTCATTGGTTTGGTGTGGAGCATACTTGATGTGGTGGTAGATAACACACATCATTGGAAAGTGCAGAAATGAGCTGGGTGACTCACGTACCTCTGATGACTTGCAGAGTTTTATTTAAGACAGTGCTTTCTACTTATACTTTAGAGTTAATTTCCACCTCTCCTCTCTCCTCCATCCCTCCCTTCCTTTGTTTTTCATTTTCTGTTCCTCTTTCTCTAATTCTGATTCATTATCTTCCCATTTTATTATCATTTTTTAGTCTTTTACAACTTATTCTTCCATCTATCATATCGTCATTACCTGTTAATATATGGATAGCATTAACACATTTGTTGAACAAAATCTGTTATGTAGATACAAACATTTCTAAGATATCTATTCATCATTTCTATATTCTTGGTTGCAGAGAAAATATAAACTTAGTAAGTCTGAAAATGTATAAAGTTTCACATGTGACTTTCTTTGGATGCCTGACATATTTCAATAACAGAAAGAATAAGTTCTTTGTCTCTTCCAAATCAATTCTCAAAAGAGGAACTGTCTCGCCCCACCCTGGGCATACTAAGTGCCTAGAGCTTTATACCAGAATCTGTATCACATACCATGTGCTTTGTTACTGGGTAATCAACAGCCCTCTTGTTCTGCCCAGGTGCTCAGGTGTGAGACATTTCTGAAGCAACAGCCTTGGCAGAATGGTTCACTTCACTTCATTGTTTAAAAAGAGGTACTTTCCGTCGGCAAACAAACTATTTGAATTTTTTTTCCCTGTCTAGAAGTTAAAATCCTGGGTAAGGAGTTTTAAGAGTGAGCATTCAAATGGTTTATTAAGAGACTGGAGGGCGTGTAACAACAACTTTCAGGAACTTTAACATGTGGGAAGTACTCGAAAGGGGTCACGGTGGGAAATTTTTGTGTATTAAATAGCACTTCCTGCTCCCAGAAGGAAAGATAGCAAGACGGTAGCTGATACAGGGATGTACAGGATATACTTCTGTCCCATATCCCTGTAAGCCATGAGATAGTCCAGTTCTGCTGTGACGTTGGGAGGCTTTGTCTGGGTAACTTCACATCCAGAAAAGAAATCAGGCTCCAGCTAGGCTAGGATTTCCCCTGGCTGTGTGCCCAGGTAGATAATATTGCAAATTCGTCTCTTAGCCTTCCTGAAAGACCGCCCAGTTTCTACTCTAGTTGTAGCTGGAAAAGGCATGACCAGATGTCACCTTGCCAAACCCATCTGTCAGTTGTTAAGTGGACTGGTACTCTGTGATTTGTGCCAGGTCCTCTGCTGGTGGTTTACGTGTCTTTTTCTTCAATTCTTCTAGCGATGGGAATTCATTTTTTGCCCATATAGGATAGTAAGGCTCAGAGATGTATAAAGCCCATAAATTGCCTGCATTCTTATAGAATTCAGCAACAGAAGAAGGGTTCAAATTTCTACTTTTCTGACCTGAACAGCTCTCAGCTTTCTAGAAATTTGGTTAAAAAATAGCCCAAATCTAGGCTTGGACACTCTTTTGCCTTTTCTTTGGTACAGTTCACAGAGAGCCTGCGTGTGATCTGGACACAGTGGAAACCTGAGCAAGCGTAGCTAGGAAATTTAGCTTGGTTTTTCAGTTCCAGCTTGCAGTAAAGGCCAGAGACAAAGTGGTTGAAATGGACTTCACAGAGCCAGTGGCTGCTTTTGCCTCCCACTACATCATCAATTGCTAGACATCCATATTCACTCTTCTCTCTTTTGTAGATTTCAAACCAAATAAAAAAAATGCTCTCATGGTTGTAATGAAACCTCCTCTCATGAAAATGAGAACACATGCAACATTTTTCCTGGTCGTTATCAGTGGCAACACTCATCTCGGGGCATCATTCTTTCTTCCTATTAAAGTTATTATATTTTAACGTGTGGATAAAATTATGAACTTACATGCCACCAACAATTCCCCATGTAAGAGAGGGTAAAGGGATGGAGAGAATAAAATGACAAACAAGGAAATACTTTAGCTGCAACAATGAACAATGTTCCTTTGCAACTGACCATAAGGTTTAATTAGAATGTATTCTTTGTATGCTTCCCATTCCATTGTCAATTCTGCCTCAGCTATCCATCTCCTGGGTTAGGGTCTATAGTCACAAGGTAATTCAAATCTTAATTAGTGAGGACTTTGTTCTAGTACCCACTGTCTTCCTATCAGCTTTTACTACTTGGCACAAAAATGCCATCCCTTGGAAAATCTAGGTTTGAGGAATAGTCTCTCATTTTTAACAGGAACCTCATTTCCCCTTGATAATCTAATCTTTCCAGTCACTGTGGTAAACCCCCTTTTTGTTATATTTACCAAGGGACATAAACAACCCCGGAATGGCCAAAGGGAAGTCTTTCTTTAGCTAGGAGAACATACGTATGTTGTTTGACTAATTTTGTCCTTGGGAATCTCAAATTTCCAAGGAAAGGGAAAGATGGTTGAAAAGATAACAATAAAACCCCTTTCAGTGACTTGCTAGATAGAATTTTCAGAGATGCCAAAACCATATCCATTCTTTGGATCTCTGTGTTTTATCTACAAAGACTTTGCACTCAATATTGTTTGTAGTTCAGAGCAAATAATCATATCAGGGTAACAAAGCTCTATTTTCCATCCAACTCTGTAACTGCATTCTCTGTCACTTATAAGCCATGTAGTGTCTTGACAAGAGGAAGAAGTCCTTTGAACACCTTTGTTCTTGGGCCTGGACGTGATGTTCATGTTGAGAAGCAATATTGCTTTGACACTGTGATTATGGATAAAGCAGCCTGTGTTTCATTAAGGAACAGAAGGAATGTTCTTATCCAAATTTACTGTTTTCCACTGAGCCAGCCTGGCCTTTCAGGATGCAATACATAATTGGGATTCCAGGTTGGTTTCTGTTGAAGGTGGCCTGAACATTCAGCAAGCAATATATACTTCAGCTCAGTGACAACAGGTCAGCCTTGCTGAGAGGGACTTCTCTTTAGCCATCCATGTCTTCCTCCATCCCTGCCTCAAGAGCCAGCTTATGCATGACCCTCTAGAGTTCAAAATGGAGTTGATGGGGAGGAGGCTGACAAGTCTCTCCATCATGGGTTTTTTGTTGTTGTTGTTGTTGATTATTGGTAATATTCATAGAGCTTAGGATGTAGCTCAGTGGTATAATATTTGTGTAGTGTGTATGAGGCTATGAGGTCAACTCCTAATAAGGAAACCAGAGAACACCCCCTTTCCCCGACACACATAGCCATTGTTGATAAGCTCCATTCCCATGGAGACCTTTGGGGAGCATTCTCATAGGACAGAGTTCCTCTGGCTGGGACTGTAACTTCATAGTCATCTACTCACCACTTACGGGGACATATTTGATTATATTTCCTATTACAACTAACTGAGCTCCCCATTAGGGGAAAGCTGTATGTGGAAGAAAAGATGTTAGTGTCTCCAGATGGGTGTATTGGGGCTTAAATTTTAATTTTGTTTACCTAGTGACTTGTGCATCAGGATTTTCTTTGATTAGGATGTTAGATGCTGTCTTTCCCATTTAGTTTGTCAAGGGCAGAGGATTAGTTTCTACCAGGTCTCTGTAATAAACCAAGAACTATTTTTAAAAGAAGAGCTACTCAAGGCATAGGAGATGGTTCACTTCTAACTGTAGGTTTTGAGCTGCAGTTCTGTGAAGGCTTGCCGGAAGGTTTTATACTATGTTCTGTGAAGCCAGAGACCTTTGGACTCACAAGCGTAAGTGACAGAATGGTCACTTGCATTTCTTCCTGAAACAGATGCAAATTCTTCTTATACTTACCTCTGTTTATGTTCATTGATTCACAAGTTTACTCAGTAGGAATATGCAACATTTTTGCCTTTACTGGTTTTTATTTCCTAATGAGATGGGGTTCACTCTGCATCGTATTTTTCCACTTTCAGTTACTGACAAGTCCAAGGACATTAGTCTTCTAGAAATGCCAGTGAAGTGGCAGGCCCTCAGAGAGTTTATCTTTGAACCATTGGCATTCTTAGGTCATCATCAGATAGCTTGTTACTTTGTGTTCATATCATCTTAGCAGCGCAGTGATGTCACAGAGAAGTAGCATGGCTACTGAGATGACCCGAGTCCCTGAACCTGAGAACTCTCTGCATCTCTTTCTGTACTGGTCACTGACTCCAAACACCCAGTAACCACCCCCAGACTCTGCTGTTTGAGAGTTTGTTGCTTCTACTCACCTCTCTAACCAATGAATGACTTGACAGAGCTCAGTGGCAGTTTAAAGGAAAGCGCTTAAAACAGTGCTTCTGTTTTCAAAGGACAAAGGTGTCACTTGCGGCTGGGAGTCAAGCCATGTATTGCACCTGGGCTGTGAGGACGCATGCACTCTGCCACAGGCACTAGGCCATCTCTGGTGGGGATGAAATAGGGCCCAGTGACCCACCCGCCCAGGCAGCCAAAATCACCGTGTAAGTGTTGTAGAAAATAAAGGTCTTGCTGGGTGATTAAATATGAGACAGAAGAGTCTAGCAAGATGCTGAAGAAGAGCTGGCGAGGCGGAGGGGTTGTTATGGGTGTAGAGTTAGAGGCAGAAATATGGACTAAAACTGAGAGGAATGGAGACCAGAAAGAAGCCAAAATGCATTAGGAAGGAAAGGGACAGAAGTGGAACCAGAGAGAGGCGAGACAGAAAACATGTGGAATCCTGGTTTTGCCAGAGTCCAAGCATGTGCTCAGTCTGTCGCCCACAGCTATCCAGGAATGATATTATTCTGTATGGCTGCACGGTCCATGGGACATCAGGCTTGGTCCAAAACATGGCAGTTAGAGCACAGACCCAGGTCCTAAAATGTCACCTTTTGTAAATACTCCCATGGGAAACAAAGGGAAACAGAGGGAGATTGATTTTCTGTTTTCTGATTGAAAATATTGCTTTTTAGTAACCACGTAGTTGGTTCAGCTCCTGTCACCGAGATTCTGCCTGAGATCTGCCAGAGCTATTATTATCTTGAACTTTATCATAAATTAGAGTGAGTGTGCCGCAGGGAACGTGTGGTATTGAGTTCCACACGGACACACTTAGAGAAGCAATAGCTGCAGGTCTTTTTCATGGTGACATTCTTGGAAACAAAGTTATAAGCAAAAAGTTTTTTTTTAAGTCAAAAATGCAGACTAAAAGGCAAGCAAGAAAGTTGGCAAAATAAAAGAACTACTTAAAAGTTATAAATACAGGAAGGAGTACGCTTGTATTTTTTAATCAATCTTTTAAGACCTCAGGTTTTCATCTATAAGATGGGGACAACAATCTCTGAAAAAGATTTGAGAATATTAGATTTGTGTCATAATTTCTGTCATGCACTTAGCCCAATGTCTGGCACACAGTAGGTTCTTAATAACTATTACCTTTCATAATAACTTGTATTATTAGCATTTTGTCTTTTGTGGGGCTACTTAAACCATAACTTTAATTTTTATAGCTGTATTAATGCAGCTATCAGCAATTAATCATATTTTCAAGACTGGTTATAATTTTTGTCATTCAAATATGTTAAAATATGGCTAAGAACACAGTAGTAACAGTTAAGGAAAGTTAAACGCAGTAGAAAATGACAGCTGAATCTAGTTCACAAATTGTAAAACTCTTTTAAATATACTTTATTTTTAATTTATACCTAATTATTGTAGTTTTTATGGAGTACAGTGACATTTCAACCTGTATGCAGCATGGTGAAATCTTTTTTTCAAAATAAAGACAGGGATACCTTCAGATTACATTAATTTTAGTAAATAAATGCATAATTTTTAAAATGTATTCTTCTCTCATACAATACATCCTGACTACATTTTCCCCTTTATCCACTCCTCCCAGTTCTATTTCCTCACTTCCCCTCTCCCCAGGTCCACTTCTGTTTCCCTTCAAAAAGGGTAGGCCACCCAAGGATAACAACTGAACACAATGTAATGAGATGCAATCAGACTAGGCACAAACCCGCATATCAGGGTTGGGTGAAGCAACCCAGTAGGAGGAAAAGGGTCCCAAGAGTGAGAGACACCCCCACTCCCACTGTTAGGAGTCCTGCAAAAATACCAAGCTAAACAACCACAACATATATGCAGAAAAGGGAAAAAAATCTGTTCTTATAGTGTTTTGTTATATTCACGGAATTACCTTTAAAGACAGGTTTCACGCAGTTAAAAGGAATGGGTTTAATCCACTCAGTACCCTTTGGTCTGACCAAAGGAAAAGAGCAGCAGCCAGATAGAACCATGTACGCTGCTGCCCCCTACTGTCGATGGAGCTACTTAACACGGGCAGAACTTTTCCCAGATGGCAGAAGTCCTTCAATGATAATTTATTTTGAATGGGATGTTTTGATAAACTCTGCATGCCAAGACATACTCAAGAGTTAAAGCATTTGGTTACGGAAGGGGGTAGCTGAAGTAAGATTTCTAGAATAATGTTCTTAGTGTCTAGAACTTGGGTACAGTGTACTGCATGTATGTCATCAACTCTTAAAGTCCCATGAAGCAGGAAGAATTATTATCCTCGCTTTAAGTGGAAGTAACTGACCTTTTAAAAGTGAATGTGTTAATATCTGGCAGAATTGAAACTCAAATACCAAACTCCTCTGATTCATAATTGTGCCCTCTGATATACGACGCGCTGCGTCCTAAGGAGGACGCTTTCTAATAGCAGGGGTCTGACTCTCAGCAGTTCTAGCCTAGTCACACATTACAACATTTCCCACACGTGTCCTTTGTTGAAAGAAAGCACAGGTGCCTTTCTCACTTACAAGGAGGCTGTATTCTAAGGAACTCATTTATACCGAGAATGCATCCACTGAGGACCGCAGCTTAGCGATATGGTATCCTGTTGGCTGTTGGTGCTTGCTCTGTGTGGTTCATTGATTCCAACACAGAAACCCTGAATAAAGATTCAATCTCAAAATGCAAGTGTATGGTTTCTACTGAGTATGTATTGCTCCTGCAACCAACACAAAGTAAAAAAAAAAAAAAAAAAAAAAAAAAAAAAAAAAAAAAAAACCTAAAAAATTCTAAGTCGAACTATCTTAAGTGAGAGACCGCTGCACATTAGAGTGGTCTGGTATATGGCCCAAATAAGGCAATGTGCAAGGGCCTCATTGCTAGCTGTCGTAGCCTAGGGAGAACTCCTAAGGGCCAGTAGCCTAGGGAGAACTCCTAAGGGCCAGTACCTCAGCTCCCTGCTAGGCATACGTGGCTGGGAACTCTAATTAGCTTAGAAAACCCTGCCAGGGAGGATAGGCAGGGTAAAGGCTAGCTTACTGAGCTCTAATCTCCCTGCTGTGCAGATATCCCCTTTGGCCTCATCCCCGAGGTCCTGGAAATGTGAAGTCTTACCCTCTACCACAAGAGGCACATCATTGGCAACCATAGCAAAGGCTCTTTCCTCCAGCAAGACAAAGGGCACCCAGGAACTGCTTCCAGCTCATCCCCTTCCAATCATGCCATCTCCAGTAGCCCAGTAGTGTGTTTAGATGATGACCAATTATCTGGGTGTGGTGGAGGAAGGGAGGGAGACACCTTGTCATGGCTACATGTAGGAGGGCAAGGTTGTAGAACTTCACTGAAATTTTGGGATCCCAGATGGGAACAAAAGAACAACGTGTAAGGGCCCTAAGGTGATAACGAGCTTTCAAAAGTCCCACAGAGAAATTTTCATGTCCTGCCAACATGGGCCGAAATTGAACAGAAGTGGCAACCTGCCACAGACTCAAGACTCAAGTGGGATTCTTTTTTTTTTTTTTTTCCTATGGAGCTGAAAACTTAATGCATTTGAAAGACCACTGGACCCTGGAGTGGAGTGTGAGAATTACAACAATTTGCAGAACTTCTTAAAGGATCATGTGGTGAAGTTCCCATCTACAGTGTGGATATCTGATGGTGTAGATGTGAGAAAGTTTGATGGACAGAGCAAACAGTTTCATCTGGACCAGCTGTAAGTACACCTCGTGAAAGGAGGAGTTCCGGTAACTGTCTGGCAATGATGTGAGTGAACTTGCTAAGACTGACCACAGGGCCTGGTCACTGGCCAGGGTAGAATGTAAAAAGGTGTAGGAATGCCAACAAGGACCACAAGAGGCTCCCAGTGCAACATGTGGCCAACCCATACACAGAATTCAAAGAAAGCTTCATTACCAGTAGTTCAGCTCCTACTTAGTGTTACTTGGTATCCTGGTAAGAAAACCCTTAGTGATCTTCTAGGGCTGGATTTCTATGCTGAAATTGGAATCTAGAGTTTATTTATAGACCTTTTGGATCTTCTAGTGCCTAGAAAACTTGAATCCAAGGTAGTGGAGCAATTGAAAGAAAAGAAAGAGGTCATTGCGGTCAAAGGCGTGATAAGGGTTCATTAGATGAGCTATATGACATGATTCAGTCCCATTAGCAGAAGATAGAAGAAATCATGGTGCGCGCGCACGCGCGCGCGCGCGCACACACACACACACACACACACACACACACACAGGGGTGGGGCAAACAAAAGAATAAAATTGGTTGGAAGAAAGGAAAAAAAGAAATTTAAATGTAATGGAGCCTTCAACATGAAGTGACTGAGGAATGATTCGTGGGTCATACCTGAAAGCATCCAGACTGGTTGTCTATGTGAGGGCTTGAAGAGGGAGTGGCAGAGCAGGGATGTTGTGGAATATGTGATGTGTAACCCACATGCACGATACCCTGGGAATGAAATTGAATTGAGCATGTCAAAAAGATGATCCTAGTCTGGTAATGCTTTAAGCAGATGGAAGAGGAGGCTTATTGGGTGTCAGCAATGAGGAGGATAAAATCCCAGGGCAGGCTGTGGGATATGAGTGCTGAATGGAATGGAAGAAAGTCATTTCGAGTTGAGTAACCAAAGGCGAGCCAGTTAAAGAACCTGCTTCATCACGGTCAGGGTGAGAGGTCCAGACTCTGGAAGTGTAGTTTTCTAACCAGCAACCCACATTAAAAACAACAACAACAACAACAACATTTCTTAATCTCTTATGAAGCACACAAATACGTTAAGAGGGCAGAATCATAGACTCATAGAATTGTGAGGGGAATTTCATCTATTTCTGTCTATGAGTCAGTTTGGCACCAAGTCCTATAACTTGGCAGCTGGTCACAGTGTACCAGTGAGAACATTTCTGGTGCTGGGAAATTCTCTGAGCTTCAGAGGCAGCCCGAGTTAGCTTGCCATCACTGAAACAATATCCAAGATAAAGCAATTAACATTTCATTAGTTCTTTGAGAATTTTGATCATAGTCATTCCTCTCCCCGAACTCTTGCCAGATCCACTCCCTCCCTATCTGCTCAACTTTGCATCCTCTTTTTTTCTTTCTTCCATCATTTTCAGTTTGTGCTGCCCATGTATTCTTGGATGTTGGTTGACTTACCAAGGGCAGCACTCTGAAAGAAAACAGATTCTCCCTTTACCCAGCAGCTGTCTATCCCAAATTGTTCCTTAACTAGAATGGGACTTTACCTCTGTCTCCCTACTCTATGGGATTTGGTCTGGCTTTAGTTTGTATGGGGCTTGTGCACTCTGTACAATCTCTCTGAGTTCTTTTTCACATTGTTTTCAGAGAACACCATTTCCCTGTACTCACCCACTGCTTCTGGCTCTTAAAATCTTTCTTCCCATCCTCTACAATGATCCCGTGAGTGTGATATAAATGCCCCATTTAGGGCCAAACATTCTGTAGTCTTTTATTCTCTTCACCTTAGACAGTTGTGGGTTTCTGTGTTACTAACCATGCACTACAAATGGAAGCTCTTCTGATGAGGGCAAAGAGATACATTAATATATGGGTATAATTACAAGTTATTAGGAGTCCATTCAAATCTCTATCTACTTATCAGAATAATAAGAGTAGATCCTTCTATTGATGAATAGATTGATGACCTGTGTAGCCACAGGTTCTTGGCCTGGTGACAGCACTAGGGTATAGGTTTTATCTTGTGGAGCAGGCCATAAATCCAATCAGAGTGTCGCTGGTTACTCACATGATGTTCATACCACTAATACACCAGTGGTATGTCTGGTCAGGAGAGATGTTACTGTAGCTCACATGGCTGGTGGCTGGCTAAGATTGATGATCACTTTTATTTTCTTGTAGTGTTGTGTCCATAGCACCTTCCTGCACCATGAAAGTTAGCTAGGAGGAATGACGTTTCTAGGTCAGAAACAGCTTGACATCTCCACGTTCTGTGTCTGAAGTACGTGGTGTCTTCAGCAGTAGAGGGTTATCATCAATTTCTAGAGGGTAACCAATAGCATTGGCAATAGCCTGTAATGTTTAAGGGTTTATGGGGTCTCAGTGGCCAACAGCGCTGAAAGAGCTAATCCGTTCCTGGCATAAGATTTTTTTTTAAATTCTTTTTAGCCTATAGTATCTAGTAGGGGCATTTTTGTCCTGTTACAGGGGCAACTTCATTTGAAATCTCTTCATATATTTGTTTATATACAGACAAGGCAAATTTTAAAAGAGGAAGATGATTTTGATCATGGTTTTGGAAGCTTCAGTCATGGAAGGCTCTGTGGCCGTGGGGCTGTGGTGAAGGTAGTACATCCCGCTGGGGAGTGTGTGGTGGAGACAAGATGTCCACCTCATGGCTGAGACTCCAAAGAGAGAAAGAAAAGGGCTGGCTCCCTCTATCCACCTTCCAGAGCATACCGTAACCTAAGTATGACTCATTTCAAATCCTCCTGAACACCGATTCCTTTGCAATGTTGTTCAGAAGGAGATACCACTGACAGTAACCTATCCAGCTTTACCAGCTCCTTCATGCGTATTTACTGAATGACTCAGTGGATTCTTAGTGTCGATTTTCAAATTCCAGGTAAGAGCAGATGTTCTGGTGTCCTTCCGTGGGAGTGCAAGCAGTATGGGAAGAGGTAGAGTGCAGGGAACTCTCATGCACAACAGCGCAAAGCAGGCCCTCTGCTCTTAGTCCCAGTGCGGTAAGGCCAACTCTGGTTTCCATGCGTAGCTCGCCCTCCCCTACCCGGCTTGTAACATCCACACATTTCCTTCCTCTCCAGCAGAAGATGGAAGCCGTCTTTTATCTGCTGTTCCCACTGAAGGCCCAGTGGAACAGACCTCTGGTTGATACTGTGACTTTCTCAAGGAGGGTCCCAATGGATTCCACAAAGTCCAACTGTAGATGGAAGCCGTACTTCCACTCCCCTCTGTCCATCCTCAGTGCTGAATCTAGACCCTTGCTGCCTAGTCTGACTTCTCCCCTCAGTCTCCTTGCCTTTCTCTGCCTCTTTCGCTTTTAGGGGCTGCCCTCCACCTTATTTTTACCTTCCTGGTGACTTTATCACTCTCTCATCTGTGTCCACTGGCCTTTGCCAATTACTGGGATATCCGGAGCAACGTTATGTAAAGAACTTCAATTTCTTACCAAATGTTTTTTTGGGGGGTCCCATTCATATTCGAGGATATGAAGATAAGGTTCCCGTCTGTGGTGGTTTGAAGAAGATATATTCTATTGTCTATGGCATTTGAATACTTGGTCCCCAGTTGGTGGTTCTGTTTGGGAGGCTTTGGAGGAGGGGGATTTGAGAGTTTATAGAATCCTGCAGTTTCTAAGCTTCTAGTCTCTCTCTCTCTCTCTCTCTCTCTCTCTCTCTCTCTCTCTCTCTCTCTCTCTCTCTCTGTCACACACACACACACACACACACTTTGTGCTTGTGATTTAAAGTGTGAGCTCCGAGCTTGCTGCTCCAGCCACTGTGCCTGCTTATGGCCACCCTTCCTTACCATGACAGTGATGGACTCCCTCTGAAATTATAAGCCAAATAAACCCTCCCTTCTATAAATTGCTTTGGTCACAGCAACAGAAAAGTAACCAACTAATACACTGACAATCGAAGAGACCTATGTAATGAATATAGTACACCAAAGATCTGGCCATGGGAGACAGGGCCCATCTTGATTCATTCAGTTTTGGCCGTATCAACAAAACTTATTAACCTAGTGCTATGCATCTTAAACTTCATTCATGATTGTCATCAGCAAATTTGTTTCAACCGGGATTTGCAGGGCCTCCTTGTTGATTTTTTCTGCTTCAGCAAGTCTAGGGAGAGAGGAAATGAGCCCAGAACACACATTTCTGAAGGATTCCCTGATCATTTTGTTGCTTCCATTACTGGACCACAATGTGAGATCTGAAGGCCACAGTTACTTCACTTGACTAATCCGGATTGGTTTAGAGGGGGGAAATTAAGGCCCCTATGTGTATAGCTTCTGCTTGCTCAGGGTTGGTCCTCACAGGATCCTCTCAGTTCAAGCTGTTGCAATAAAGTGTCATTGACCGGCTGATCCCTGATACATAGAAAGCGATCTCTCATGATTCAGGAGGCAGGAAGTCTGAGCTCAGGGCAACACTCCAGTTAGTTCTGGTGAATCTCTTTTCTGGGTTTAACAGCCCACTATATCCTCACATAGAAAGGGGATTAAAGAACCCTCTACAGGCCCCCTTTATGACAGCCTCACCTTCAGGACTCAAGTAGTTCCCCAAACCCCATTTCCTATACTATCCCATTTGGGTAAGAATTTGAACATATGAAATTTGGGGGCAGTGGAAGAGATTGTCAGTCAACCGCAGGGAAGAGACCCAGAATCAAACACTACATTGTGTGTAAGTCCCTGTGAATGTCAACCAGTCCTCTAGTGTACAAAACCATGGAGGGTTCCATTCATGCAGGGCAGTAATGTAGACCTGTGAGGAAGTTATGCTCAGCCCACACTGTGATGGGGACCATCACCCGGGCAGTGTGTGCACTTTCTTTGTGAATTGCTCATAACACATGCACTGGAGATGAAAGAATTCCTCACCCAGGCCGCAAGGCTGGTGCTGTGGTTTCTGTCAGTGAGTAAGTGATGAGTCAGCTTTAACCTCAAGTTAGGCCAAAGCCAAGAGAAATCCAAGGCAACTCAACTCTCTCCTGGATCACCTTTCTGGGTCACCTTTTTGTTTGTACACAATTCTGTTGTCTTCTAGGAAGAGGGCTTGGCTATTTGAAAAGAGTTCTGGGTTGTAAAATTAGGACCCTAATATCCCTCTCTGTATAAGAGGACCTTGAAGGAGCTACTTGGGCTTTGGAAACTGAATGGAAGTTAGTGTGCACATTTCTGAAAAATTATTCTCATCCAAAGACCAACGCAAGGCCTGATGCCCACCCTGGGAGGTATTAGCCCTTGGGAGACTGAGCTTCAACTCCAAGGCTGTGTTATAGTTTTGGTCTGAAGAAGTATGTATTGATTGCTTGGACCCCAATATGCAGTGGTGTTCAGAGGTGGGGTCTTTTTGAGGTGACTGGTGACTCTAACTTCATCAGCAGATTGGCTGTTGATAGAGTCACAGCTTAACTGTCTATTGGGAATTAGTGGCAGCTTAGCGAATTGGGGCCTACCTCAAAGAAGTATAACATTTAGGGGTTCTCTTAATTTATCCATTTCCCTCCCCTTGTTTTTGCTTCCTGGCCACCATGAGGTGTGAGTAGCCTCCTCCAGCATATGCCAGGATTTCCCAAGGATAGACCCCAAAGTGACAGAGCCAACCATAGACTCAAACCTCAAAAACCACCATCCCAAAACAAGCCCTCCAGCCTTCAAGTTGAGTTCTTTCAGGTGTTTTATTACAGTAACAGAAAGCTAGCGGAGAATGAGAGATACTTCCTCCTGGGTTGCGTCAAGTAATGTTTTTCAGGCAGGACTTCCGGAATTGTGTCCGCTTTGGTGTACCGTGACAGCGAGTATGGGATGTTAGTGTGTCTCAGTACTGGTGACGGCGACTTGGATGACATGATTTAGATGCTGTCCACCAGCTTTCTCCACAGTGAAGTTGTTTTTTCCAAAAGCCATATTTGCAAATGGCAAGTGCGGAAGCAATTACATGGGTGAACAAACCTGCCTCAGACTTCCTCATTTCTAGAAAGGGAGATTTTCATCTCTTCCTTCGCATCCCTTCCCCAGGTTGAGGCTTGTAATGATTGGTAGAATGGTAGGGCAGGAAGAGGCAGAAGGTCACATGTATGTCGGTTTGACAAATGGGTGACACTTCCAGCTGAAGGTGTGTGTTGCTACCAGGCTTGCTTGTATTTATCAGCAAAATGCCTTCCTTCAACTTTCTTTCCAATCTTCTGAGCAAGTAGTCTTGGTTGGTTTGTCGTTTTAAATTCTTACAAGATTGTTATATTTTTAACAAAGAAAGGAAAGAGAAAGCATCGGTTTAGAGGCTTTGGCAGGCGACAGAATACTAATCCAATAGTTTCTTAAAACTGCATAACTTTATTTGCTCCTTACTGGAAACTGTATGAACATTTTCTTTTCCACAATAGTAATTATTTTTTCTTTCACCCTAAAAGGAGCTAAAATAAACGAGTCTAATCAGGAAAAAATTTAAACAGTTGAAGGATGAATTCTTTCCCATGAGGTAGACTAGCGCCACCCCCAGGGAACACTGGCTTCTCGCCGCCGCCAGTTGAGCATTCCAAGCTTGGGACAAGCCCGGGCGGGGTTCTCCAAAGGCCATGCAAAAAGACTTGCGCATGCGCCTCAGCGACCCAGTACTGTTTGTCCGTTTCCATGGCTACGAAGCCCATCAGCTTGGACGAGTAAGAAAATGAAGCTCAAGAGCCTCTTGCTTCGGTATTACCCACCAGGTACGGAGTTTTCACGTGTGGACCCGGGATACCCAGACTGGGACGGTCTGGGACTGAGGAGGGGGCGGGAACTTGGGGAGGGGCATCGAGGTCCTGTTGGTGCCACTGAGTGGGACAGGAAGCCAGAGCTCTCTGTCTGGGCCTCCTACCCTTTCACACGCTGACCGCTGTTCCTCAGAGTCCTTTCAGTGACTCTCGGAGGAAGCCTTTAAACTTTTTAAAAGCTTTCTAGGAACTCACGAGTCTGAGCAGGGTGGGGCTGGAGGGGAACTACTTTACCGAAGTTATCCCGTGACCTCCGCACATGCACTGTGGAATATATGCACGTTTTTCACGTGCTGACGTGCACACACGTAACATAAATAATGAGTGCGGCTGAAATAGCAAATAAAATGAAATATGTAAAAGAAAGTCCTCAACACTTGGCTCCGAATAACTGCTAAACACACTTGAGCGTCATATTTGATTAAAGAAACTGCAAAAATTTCAGAGGCGAGCTAATTCACTTTGTAGCAGTTTAACCAAGAAAGTTTTATGGATGTGGACTAGAAGAATTTCAGGACAGAGGTCCCATTTTCCTCAGCAATGCAGCCAACATTTCAGTTCATAATTCTAACCAAATTATTGAATAGACATGGATATCATTATTCCTTTCTTTGAGGGCATCCTGATGTTGCTGTTTTTATAGTTTGTCCACTGTCAGCAGTTATCGTCAACTGTCTCTCTTTCTTTTCTTTCTTGCCCAGTTTTTTTCCCTGCAGAAGCCACATGTCCATCCCTTATTTCCCCCTGACCACCGCTCACTGCCTCTTTCTGCTTGCTCTTTTCCGTCTATCAACAAATTCTATCACCGCGACTTCTAAAATATTTCATGAATCCACCAGTTCGCCCCTCTTTACATCACACAGTTTTCTTGGCTCAGCATCTATTCCATCTGCTAGCATAGTCTGACTCTTGGTTCAGGCATCTGCCATCTCTTGTTGGGAAACTTCAATGTCTTGGTTTTCACTCTCATTTACTGTTTGCCTGTAGAATCTGAACCAAAAGTCTCCAGCAGTCTCCCATTATGCCCCTGTTAGGCTTAGAATAAAATTTGCCGTCTGAAAGAATTGGCTCAGCCTGTTCTGTTGACTTTAGAACTTTACTCTCTACCCCCTCTAGACTTTAGACCTCTGAACCAGTCTTCCAAAACTTAAAAGAGGGCCTGTGCTGTGAAATCATGCTTTTTTACACTGGTTTAATAAGACGCTGATTGGCCAGTAGCCGGGCAGGAAGTGTAGGTGGGATAAGCAGACAAGGAGAATGCTGGAAAGAGGAAGGCTGAGTGAAGAGATGCCAGTTGGCCATCCAGGGAACAGCATGTAATGGCATACAGTTAAAGCCACAGAACATGTGGTGACATAGAGAATAACAGAAATGAGCTGTTTAAGTGTAAGAGCTAGTCAGTGGTAAGCTTGAGGTAATGGCCAAGCAGTTATAATAATGTAAGCTTCTGAGTGATCATTTTATAAGTGGGCCGTGGGACTGCAGGGGCTTGGCGGGACCGAAGAAAACTTCCAGCTACAGGCCTGTCGCTCGATGTCCCCTCCCTGGACAAAGTTTCCCCTAGACCTCACAATGGCTAGGCTCTTTACTTTGTTTCAGTTAATGTCACTGACCCAGAGAAGCCTTCCTTTTCCATGTCAAAAGTACCTCTTACTGACTTACTCTACACCATTTTGTATTTTTGTTGTATTTATCACCAGATGGCACTGCTGGCTGCTTGACACAATCTAGAGTCGTCTGGAAAGAGGGAGCTTCAGTTGGGCAGTTGCCTCCACCACGTTGGCCTATAAGCAAGTCCATGAGGCTTTTTCTTCATGATTGATGTAGGAGAGCCCATGTCATTATGGGTGATGCTAACCCTGGGCAGGTGGTCCTGGGTTGTTTAAGAAAGCAGGCTGAGCAAGCCATGGGGAGAAAGCCAGTAGGAACTGTTCCTCCACGGTTCTTGCCTCTGCTTGAGTTCCTGCCCTGACTTCTTTCATTGATAGACTGTAATAGGTATGTGTAGGCTAAATAAATCCTCTTTCCTTTGAGAGTTGCTTCTGGTCATGGTGTTTTCATGGCAAGGGGAATCAAACTAGAACAGAGTCTGGTAAATGTTGTCCCACTTGATCCCTTTGCTGAGGAGCTTGGGTTAGGGGTGTGGGCTGTGAGGCCCAAATAGCCAATTATCAGCACATTAGACATTTTCTGTGGGGCAAGTGGATTGGGTATGTCAAGCTGTCAGTCAGTAGCTCCTACCTCCCACTTCTGCTGGCTTTCTAGTTGCCAGCACAGATGCCCTGTTCCTTCAGTCTAAGCCTACTTTGAGCCACATGCCCTCCAACCTACCTCTTTTCTCTCTTTAGCTCATTTCCTCTTTTCACAGTTACCACACCCCAACTCCTGTCTCTTTTTTTCAGGATCCTTACTGATGACCTCCATGAATCTGAATCCACTGGCTGTGTCACAGCCCTTAGCAGACAGCAGCAGTGGACTCGTGTGGTTACTCTGTCTGACTTCTCAGATAAATACTCTGCCACTTTTTTTTTTTTTTTTTTTTTTTTTGGCTTTTTGAGACAGGATTTCTCTGTGTAGCTTTGCGCCTTTCCTGGGACTCACTTGGTAGTCCAGGCTGGCCTCGAACTCACAGAGATCCGCCTGGCTCTGCCTCCCGAGTGCTGGGATTAAAGGCGTGCGCCACCACCGCCCGGCCTCTTGTATCTCACTTCTCCTTCATCTGCCCCATTCCCTCCTCTGCTCTCTTAGTTTGGAATGCCCCAGACTTCTGACCTCGAACTTCTCTCATCTATTTGCACTCATTTGCTGGGCGACTTCAACTGTCCTCAAGGCTGAGAAACCACCCTGAGTAGTCCAGAGCAACCTAACTGCCTGACATCTTCATAGGTACATCCAATCTGCACCTCAACATGGGATAAGTTTCCCGTGGTCTTTCCTACCTCAGCTGCACCTTTGGTTCTAAACTAGTTCATGACAAAGATTTTGTGTCATTCTTACTTCTCACTTCATATCTTGTTCAATGAGTAATTCTGTCAGCTCACACTTTCTTTCTCCATCCACTCACCCACTAATCCATCCTCTCTATCTCTTTACCCATCCATCCATCTGTCATCTATCTGATAAAACATTATACCAGTATCACCGGATATCGGAAACCCCATTCCACCTTCATTTCATGATATCAACTCTCTCTCTTACTATAGCTTCTACCTTGCCCCATGTCAACAGAGCAAACTGCTGACTCTGTTGAAGTGTCCATCTGAAGAAATCACTCTGGGACTCAAGCTCCCCACACACTTTTGTTCATTTTTAATCTCAAAGTCAAAAGGTCATGCCGTCCAGCCTCCTGCAGGACCTCATCCTTCTGCCTCTCTGATCCTGATATTTTTTGAGTCTTTCTTAGCATCACCACCAATTTCTGTGTGCTTTGGACCAGCTGGATGTGGTCCTACTTAGAATTCCTTAGGCTGATACTACATCTTCCTGGAATAGTTTTTCTGTGGTTGTTTGCATAATAGGTGTTCCCAAACATTTAGCCGTTTCCTTAAAGGTGTATCAAGTGAAGTCTAGATTGCTTCTTTTTCTAAAAGTCCCATCTTCTCAAGGTAGTTCCCAGACCCCTTTCCTGATTTCTTCTCCCACGCTACCTCAGGGCTATGTCAATCCAACACACTATCTCATTACTATTTTTTTTTTTTTTGCTTAACTTTCTTCACAAGATAAGAGTTCTATGAGGGGCTTTGCCTGCTTTGTTTATCATCTATTTTCAGCAGGTATGTAGAGCTTGGTGCATAGAATATCCACTCACATGTGTTGAATAAACAAGTTTGATGAGATGATATGCAAGGATGATGCTGGAATTTCTGCTGAAACAAGAATAGATCAGAGAAATCTGATCTCTACTTGATCCAGCCCTGACAGCCAATATTCTAACAGGTGTCTCAGACTTCAGGCAGGCTGCACACTCTGGCTTGCCACTCTTGACTTGATGATTATTTTTATAGTGAGGCCATATTACTTAGCACAATTAGGTATTTGATTTCTAAATTCCAATCCTCGGGGTGCTATTATATATGCAAGTTTCCCAGACATTACTGAATAGCAAGTGGGTGTTTTTACTAATATTTTCATATGGGAAAAAATGCTTGACATGGAATGTTTCCTATACTCCCTTTATGAGGTCTATATAGAGAACAATTTTGTTTTGCCTTCTAAAGTTCTCATTTCAATCCTCCCACTTACAAGTCTGAAACACCCTTCTGTTAGCATCTACTAAAGCAACCCAGTCCCTGCCTCAATACCTGGTGACTAAATGCACATAGCAGGATGTGGCTGATCCAGCATAGACCATTTACTCTCTATGTTGGTCATGTTCATTAGTTCATTAACCGAAAGGTGTTGGCTTTTTGAAGCTTGGGTGCTGACGAGCTTTTCCACCAATGCAGTTATGACAGCCTTTGTCTCCTTTGTTGTTTTGTGTTCAGTTCCTTGCTCTTTGGTTAGGAATTAAATAAGCATCAATTAAACTGGTTAAGATTCCCAGCACTTCAAAAGCTTCGCTGTTCTGAGTAAAGAATACTAATATTTCTTGATGCAATGCCACAGTATGAGGGGAGAGGCTTCTTTCCATAATGTTTTCAGAATTAGGCTTATGCATAGTAACTGAGGACCAGCAGAAGGTGAAGAATGTTGAGAGGTGGAGACGAATCATGGAGAAGAGATGGACACCATCAGCACCTTTTTCTGCTCGCTTGTATTCTCTGTAGCTCATGCCATAGTCTTCAGCTCCTGTTGCAGCCCAGGAGTTGTGGACAAGGTGGACACACAGCCTTGACATTTTGTCACGGCGATGCCGCCAAAGGTGCATGTTTTAGATTTTTGTACTTTACTTTCTAGACCTCGCTGTACAACAATTTAATTTGATTTTTAGTAGTCAGCCTCAGGGCTTTGGACATCACTCATTTTGATAGAAAGAAGATAAGTAAGCAGTGAATAGAAAAAGAGCGGACCAGGCTTTGGATTAAAGTTCATTTGCTAATTTTGAAAATGCATTTTCTTAGGATATTAGATTGTATAATGTGGGGTGTCAACTTCTGTTTTTTTCGAAACTTTAAAACACAGATGATCTTATTCCATATCCACCCCTTATAGTAGTGGTTCTCAACTTTCCTAATCCTATGACCCTTTAATACAGTTCCTCATGTTGTGGTGATCCCCAACCATACAATTATTTTTGCTGTTACTTCATAACTGTAATTTTGTTACTTTTATGAATCATAATGTAAATATCTTATATGCAGGATATCCAATATGCAAACCCTGTGGAAAAGTTTGAACTCCAAAGGGGTCACGACCCACAGGTTGATAATGTTTACCTTACAGCACTTCCTAGAAAACATTTTTGAGTGCTGGATTTCCTCAATAACAGTACACAACAAGTCCATTTATATATAATATAAAATCCTACAGTCACAGAAAAGGAAAAACATTTTAATGATAACATTGCCTCACATTTAGGTAGGCTTTATATAGTTTAAAATGCTGTACCTTATTTGGTCAGTTAATCTGGTGGGGGTCTCATTCCTTAAGAGTTTATATTCTAACAATGATAACTCCTATCATTTCTCTTCTCTTCAATTTTAAAAGTTTTTTTATATTTTTTTTAAAAAAATTATGGGAATATTTAATTAGGCATAAATCTTAAGAAAAAAATTAAAGAACTAAGATTGCTCTCATTTTGCAGAGGATACAATGATCCTTTGATAAAGTCTCTTCATAGAGTTGTATGTGCTCCATTTTTCAGGCTGCTAGCACCCACAATCTTCATTAATCTAGGAAAATCATATTTTTATTCTTCTCTTATTAATGAGACAGAGACTTTTTATTTTATTTTGTATATTTACTCATCATTGTCTATCCCCCTGCCCGCTTCCCCCGCCACCCCATAAAAAAAAATTAGCCACTCACTCCTTTTGTTCAGTTTTCTTTAAAATTAGGTTTAGAGTTCTTCATACTGAACTTCCCGAGCTGAAATGTTTTCACTTGGTTGCATTAACTCTTTACTGTGCAGGAGTTTAAAATTAACTGCAGAAGTCTCCTTCAGAAACTTCATTTTTAGCTGTTGAGTTTCACATACTTAAAAGACTGATTGCAGACACTGAAATATAAATATGTCCTATTACTCAAACTGCTTCATATTTTATTACAAATATTATTTCTAATCAACTTTTTTATATGTGTGTGGCAGATAGCTATGCCATTTTTAAAATCCAACTGATTTTTACATCATTGCTTGTTAAATAACACATTACTTGCCCCTTAATTCTATACGCTGCTCCCTTGACCTTACTTTGAAACGTCGATGTGTAGATAATTCTATCATAGTAATTTATTTTGTATCAGAACTATAGTTTACGGTTCTGCGTAGTAAAATAATATCTTAAGTTCCAAATATGAAAATTTCATGTACCAGTTTCATGTATTTATTTGACATCTTTACAACGTTGACTTTTGTCTTTCAAAATTGCATCTCTCCGCTGTCACAGTTTTAGGGCTGTTGTTTAATGGTTCAGATACATCTTGTCTATTTTTCTTTGATTTTATATTTAGGCACCCAGAAGCTTCCTTTGCAATTGTAAATGGGATCTTTCTATTAACTGCATCTTCATTTGTTAAAATATGTGTATAATTTATCCAGTTCCAACCTTAGATCTTTAAATGGTTCCTTTAAACTCCCTTCAGTTTATTTCTAGATCATAGTGTATTTAACTATGTACTTAAAAGATTTTAAAAATGTGAGAGATTTAAATAAAAACTAGGGATGCGAAGTTGAGAGGATAGGGAAGAGAAGTGTGCATCTGGGAGGAGTTGGAGAATGGTGGGAATATGTCAAAACATATTATATGACATTCTTAAAGGACTATAAAATGAAAAAAAAATGCTGTAATATCCACATTTTGCTGAAAATTTCAATGTGTCAAAGTTGTCTGTTTCTGTCCTAAATAAACAAGACTTTTCTTCAAAACTTTTTCTGGTTTTAAGTTTATTTTGCAACTATAGAACCTGAGTCTGACTCCAAATCTTTACTACAACTATCTTCTACAAAGACAAACTATGTCAAGACAAACTATGGCAAATAGTGCCTTAAGTTCAGTCATTCTCCTGTGCTAGAAGGTTCTGGGCAGTTCAATCAGTCATTAAAAGCATTCTGAATGCTTTTTCTATTCTAAGATAGTAAACTTCATTATTTAACAAACACTTGGGTGATCTGCAGTGTTTTGCAAGTAAAGTGTCACAAGACTGTATTGAGATGAATTCCTTCCAAGATTGTGACACCAAGAAGGGACCTTAGAGGAGAAGCAGGGCTAGGAAAAGAGCCTTGCTTGTTTAATGTGAGGGCAGATCACTGACATGTCTGGAACTCAAGCCTATAGTGGGGAGCGAGCTATAATTAATTTTTATAATGATAATTAATGGTTAGCATATTGATGGCAAAGCCATGAGCACCAATGAAAGAGAGTAGTTAGATAGATAGATGTTAGATAGATAGATAGATAGATAGATGATAGATAGATAGATAGATAGATAGATAGATAGATAGATAGATAGATAGATAGGCAGCTAGAGGGACATATAGATAGATAAAGTGAGAAGAGTACTTGGCCATATATTCAGGTTAAAAGAAACAAAGCCATTGGAGGAGAAAGAGGGAGCACATTCAGAAAAGCCCAAGTAAGATATATTGGAGGTAGAAGGGAATGTGAACTCCAGAACTGGCTATCTCTGAAGGGTCATGGGTACAAAGGCAGGGGACGCAATCTAAATAAGCAGTCTGAGGACACATGTCCAACCACATACCATGTTCTTGTATTTAGTGAGCATCATGGTGGTCCTTAGGACAAATATCTGCAGTTGTGTGAGTTGTAGAATGAGGTGTTCCCTCCACCCATCAACTCCTACCCCTTGAAGATCATTTTTACTTGACAGACGGACAGAAAACTGACACTTTTCAGATTTGGGCCACTTGGGAGACAAGGTTTCTACTAAAAGCCACAAGATTTCTTGCCAGCAATAAAATTTGAACTTTCAAAGAAAACAAGAACTTCAGAAAACTTGTACCCACCACATGGTCATGATGGTTTGCCATCAGTGAGAGATTTTTGATGACAGATTGGAGGTACTGCTAACAGATGTGGTCACTGGAAGCTGCATGATAGAGTCTGTGAACACCAGAAGCTATGCATGATTCAAAGAGAGTGTTTCTCAGTTATGCCCGGATACAAATTCACGGAAAGTCTGGATTTTAGTGTATCCGGATATCACAGAACTCACAGAAGTGGTTGTAGTTCTATACTACATCTGTCACTTGATAGTTGAAAGAACTTTTAATTGTTAAGTTTTAATATCATATTAATGAAGAACCAGCATTGTTTGGAAAAGCTATTACATGTTACATATGTGTATATGACCATTTTTTCCCTTCTATTTCATCCCAAACAGCATATATATGGCAAGAATTTAAATGCAGAAATGGGAATGAGAGAACAGCTGGCTTCAGTTAGGCTGGGCATTGAAGATGCATGTCAAACCACTGTGCCGCTGTCCTGATGGTTTTCTTGGGGAAACACACGGCTGTTTTTTAAATAGTATACTGTTACGTGAGCATGTTATGAATCTGTTATAAAACCACTTAGTAAATGCTTAAAAGTTCTCGGCTTTAACATGGAAACCATTACACAATGAAAGCATATTTGTTGTCCCAAGATGTCTGAAAAGCTTCAGACACTCTTGTGGCCCAGGCTTGAGTGTGGAGGCGGTGCGGCATCCAGAGAAAGTACAAGGAGGCAGGCAGTGTGATTAGGATGTGATCAGTTCTTCCCGCTCGTCTCTTCTTTCTCTGCTGTGAGGGTTGAGTATATTTCATACATCAGTCTTCACAGACACACATCATGCCTCTAGTCATCTTTAGGATGGAGCCAATCCACTAAGACAGCTTCCGCAAGTTATTGTTCTCTCCGTTTTTTTTTTAAACTTTCATATGATTCTGTTTATTGCCAGAGAATTTTTTCCGTTCTTAAAAAATATTGCAAGTGGATTTGTGGTTGTTGAAGTACTAAAACATGTATTTTTATTAATTCTTTGAAGATTTCATACATGTATACAATAATTGGATATTCTTTTTCCACTCCTCCTCCAACTGCTCTCAGATCCACCCACTCCTCAACGTCATGCCTGTTCATACACTTCTGAGTGTGGGGCTATCCCCTGGGTCATGGTTTGCCTACCAGGGAACACACTGTTAAATAAAACCGACTCTCCCTCTCCAATGTTCATCAGCTCCTCGGCTAGGGATAGGGACTTGTGAGCTCATTTTCTCTCTCAGTGCTATAATGCTGCCTGGTTCCCCCTTGCATAGGTCTTATGCCAGCAAATTAGCCGCCGCGAGTCTGTTGAAACATTTACTATTGTTAAAATTTTATTTTTATTTTTAATTATGTGTATGTGTCTGTATGTGAGCATATGCATGTGAGTTCCAGATGTCTGTGGAGTCCGATTCCTCTGAAGCTGGAGTTACAGGTAGTTGGAGGTGCTGGGAACAGAACTGGGGTCCTCTGCAAAAACAGTATCATTCTTAACTACTGATCCATCTTTCTAGGCCATGTTGAGACACTTTTTATTGATGCTTTCTTTAATGTGTACACCAGGTTATTAAAAAGTCTCATTCATCTCAGCATTGGTGTTTGTTATTGGTCTTTGCTGGTTATCAGTAGAGGGGTGTTTTATTTACTTATTTATTTTTATTTGTTTATTTTTTATGGATAATGGCATTTGATGATGTTGACTCTCTCTTCCTGGTTTTAGCACCATGAAGTTATTGTTAAGATCCTTTCTAGAGCATTTGTTTGTTACATTTAATAAACAGGTCTGGTCCCTTTCTGTGGGCTTTAGTGCCAACAACAGTTTGTTTGCTTTCCTGATCCCCAAGAATATTACTGTGCTCTGCTTTGTGTTTTGGGGCTTCTGTGACTTCAGCGAGGGGCATGAAAGTACTTCTCTGCAGGTTGTGAGTGACCCCTTGGGTCACCCCACCAGATTGGTGATGCCATTGGCTGGAGGACAAGAAGACACGAGGTGTCTCTAGCATTGCTTCAGGGTGTAGACAGGTTTGGCACACTAGGACTTTACTGTTTCTCCTTTTAGGATGGGTGGGATGGGTTGTCCTCCAGCGATCAGCCTTGGAGAAAAGTGCTGGACCTGTGTCCCTCTTCCACCAGCCCTGGGCATGCTGTGGGGCACAGGCTAAGGCTAAGGACACATGGAACTCTATTGTGCTGCGTCTACCTGCCAGGGCCAAGTGCACCTAGGTGTTAGGACCAGGATAGCTCAGGGCTTCCACTGTGGCTGTTCTGTTGGCTGGTCACATTTCATTTACCCTCACGAAGCTGAGCATGAACAGGAAATGGGGTGTGGCTATAACCTCCCCGGCTCCACAGTGACCCACTTCTGCCAAGGAGGCTCTACCTCCTAAAGGTTTCATGACCTTCCTTAAAAGCATCACTGGCTGATGGGGGGAGAGTTCATATTCAAACAACAGTACCACACAAAATTGTGGACCAGATTTCAGATCTAAGGCATCCTAGCACTAGGGAGTCAGATACTGGCAAACCCCAGATGCTCAATGGCAAGCTAGCCTAGTCAGACTGATGAGCTTGAGAGACCTTGCCTCAAAAAATAAAGTGGAGAACGGTAGATGAAGATACATGGCGTTGACCTCTGGCTTCTACATATGTGCTCACGCAAGTATGTGCACACCCTCTTTTGCACATGAACTTGTGCATATACCACGCACAAAACAATTAAAAATCTGAAAAGTAAAAGTTTTAAAAAAAGAACTCAAAGTGCATAAACCTTTCTCTAGCACTTTCTTAAGCACTTTATATCACGCTTTTTTTTTTTTTTATATAGGAATTATGCTGGAATACGAAAAAGGTGGAGAACTAAAGACCAAATCCATAGATTTGCTTGAGCTCAGTCCAAGGTAAGTTAGCCATGCAATGTAGCATGTGCTTTATATCAGAACCTTTTAGATGAACACACCAAAGAGGATATATGCATGGCTGGGCTGAATAACTATTATTAGAAACATAAAGGTCATGTAGCTGGAAGTTTCTGTGGTCCTGCCTGGGCCCTGCGATTGGGATTAATCTCTCCCACCCATGTCCTGCAGCTGCTTGGTCCCAAATAAACACACAGAGACTTATATTACTTATAAACTGTATGGCCTAATGGCTCAGGTTTCTTGCTAGCTAGCTCCTATAACTTAACCCATTTCTACTAATTTATAAGTTGCCACATGGCCATGGCTTATTGGTATTTTCACATCTTGCTTCTCCTGGCAGTTCTGATATCTCTCTCCCTTCTGCCTTTCTTCTTCCTGTCTCTCTCTTCAGTTTCCCACCTAGCTATAACCTGACTTGCCATGGGCCAGATGGCTTTATTTATCAACCAATCAGAGCAACACATATTCACAGCATACAGAAGGACATCCCACAGCACTTCCCCTTTTCTGTCTAATCAAAAGGAAGGTTTTAACTTTAACATAGTAAAATTACATATAGCAAGCAGTTATCAAGCAAGAATTACAGTTACAATATCTAGTCTATATTTGGCATAATTAAAGAAAATATTTTTATCATCTATCCTATATTTGTGAGTCTAAAATTTTATATCTAATTTAACTTTTATCATGACTAAGGAAGGCTATAATTATAACTATTTAGTCTTTAACTACATCAAAGAACCCAGAAAGATTTAATATTACCTAAGTGAACAGGAAGTACATTATAAGCAACTTCCAAAAATTCTGAAAATGACAGAGACAGCTGCCTGCCTGCCTGGACAGTCATCCAAAGTTCCTCTGTAATGTTGGGGCATCCATCTTCAGCCAATAGATCTAGAGTTTTTTAGTCATTTCTTCCTGTGTCCTGTAGAATATTGGCAGTCTCCTCTGTGAAGCAGGAACCTGAAGAACCATTTCACCTTGCAAAATTCAGTGGTCACCTATCAACAAAGGTTATAGCTGGTCTTCCCAGGACTTGAATATTATCTCTAATTTTCTCAGGATCCCCATAAGACTACCAGCACCCCTTATCAGCACGAAGTAGCCTTGAACACAAGCCCACATCCCTAAAAAATGGATTATGAATGTTTGTCTTTGTTTAGGGGACTGGTTACAAATTGTTATTGGTCATAGTCAATCTCTTTCTAAGAGAAAAAAGAGGGATATAATATAAAAATATAGGATATAGATATGATAGGATAAAAGGGTAGATTATTGAATCTACTTTAAAAGAGCAACAACTTGCTTAAAATATTTTATATTGTGTGTGTGTATTTCTACTCTTGTTTAAGGTATCATGTTTGTACAGCTCATTTGAAATTGTAATGTATAATTAAGAATACAGATTAATAATTAGTCATCTATGATAATCACACTTATAATCATGTTAGTTAAGTTTTTTAGGTATACATAGATATATTTCAATTAGGTAGGTAATCTTCAAACACTTCAAAGACCTACAGAATATGGCATTTAAAATGTTTTAAAAACTTAGACTTTTTGGACAGTGAGACATGTCTGCTCCTGGCAGCACCAATTTACTTCAAAGAGGAAGATGGGCATCAAAGACACACCATATAGAGTTTATATTCTTCTTGGCAAAAATAGCCATTTGGGCAACAAACTGCTTTTGCCTGAACTGCTGATAGTATGTTGTATAAACTGGACACACAGAACTATAAGAAAATGACCACTGAATTTGCTGCAACAAGGTGTAATGGTCCTTCAGTTTTCTGCTTCACTGAGAAGACTGCCAGACATTCTACATGACAGAGAGAAGCGACTGAGAGATTCCAAGCCTATATGCTAAAGGTGGATGCCCCAAAGTTGCAGAGGTGACTGTCTCTGTCATTCTAGATCTTTGGAAGTTGTGTACAATGCACTTCCTGTTTACTTAGGTAATATTATATCCTTCTGGGATCCTTGATGTAGTTGAAGACTAGAGAGTTAAAATTATAGCTTTCCTTGCTTATTATAAAAGATAAATTAGGTATGAGACTTTAGACTCACAAATATAGGATAGATGATCGAATATTTTCTTTAATTTTGCCAAATACAAATAGACTAGATATTGTAACTGTAATTCTTACTTGATAACTGTTCTATTATATATAATCTTACTATGTTAAAGTTAAAACCTTCCTTTTTGATTAGACAGAAAAAGGGAAGTGCTGTGGGATGTCTTTCTGTACTCTGTGAATATGTGTTGCTCTGATTGGTTGATAAATAAAGCCATTTGGCCTATGGCAAGTCAGGTTATAGGTAGACCAGAAGTTGAGGATAGATAGGAAGAGAAGAGAGAGGCAGGAGAGATGCTATCCTGCCATCCAGGGAGCAGCACATAAAGGCACACAGGTAAAGCCACTGAACATGTCGTAACATATAGATAGATTGAAATAGGCTGAGTTTAGTTATAAGAGCTAGCAAGAAAATTGAGCCATAGGCCATGGCCATGCAATTCATAATTGATATAAGCCTCTGTGTGTTTACTTGGGTCTGAGCGGCTGCCAGACTGGGTGGGACAAAGGAAAACTTCCAGCTACAAGGCCATCACTCTGCTACTTCTTTTCTTTTTCTGAGCAGGATTGTTTCAAAATATGAGCTGGCTAGTCTAGAACAGCTTTAGAAAATGATTTAAGACAGAGTGGCCAGTTTTCCCTATTTAGTGTCCTAGGTTGGCTTGGTAGAATTGTCACAGTCACCATAGTAGTATTGATACATTATCATCAGTCCAGGTCCAAACTGTACACAAACTCTCTGAGGTTTACCCCCTTTCCCTTCTGTGTTCCAGGACTCTAGCCAAGATCCCATAGGTCATCTAGTCTTCATGTCTCCCTAAGTTCTTCTTGGCTGTACCAGTTTCTCAGACTTTCCTTTTTGTTGGTAGTCTTAACACTTCTGAGGAGTACTGGTTATTGAGTTTGAAAGACACACTTGAGCCTGATGTTTCCTCAGTAAAGAAGTATTTCATAACGCTGATGGACTGTCAGAAAGTGGACAGAGGTTTAAGACCAGAGGTCTCCCACTGAAACCCCGTGTGAGGCTGGAGAAATTCTCCATAGGTTTAAGTACCCAAGATTCACTGTGTAGGAAACCCCATGCAAATCTCCACTTGCACAAGCAGAGCCAGCATGTAACATGGAGCAGTAATATACCATTCAATGTAGCTGGAGTTTTCCTGCCTTGCCCACAGTCAGGACAAATCTCTGTCACCTTCCAGTCCCACAGCCGCTCAGACCCAACCAAGTAAACACAGAGGCTTATATTGCTTACAAACTGTATGTCCATGCCAGGCTTCTTGCTAACTGTTCTTATAGCTTAAATTAATCCATTTCCATAAATCTATACCTTGCCACGTGGCTCGTGGCTTACCAGGGTCTTCGCATGCTGCTTGTCATGGCGGTTGCTGGCAGTGTCTCCTTCTGCCTTCCTGTTCTCTCAATTCTCCTCTCTGTTAGTCCCGCCTATACTTCCTGCCTGGCCACTGGCCAGTTAGTGTTTTATTTATTGACCAATCAGAGCAACAGATTTGACATACAGACCATCCCACAGCAATTCAAAGAAGTCACAAGCTTTGGTCTTGAACTTTTTTCTACCAGAAAATAAGAGTCTTCTGGTTCTGCCTCCACCTCCCCAGAGTAGCACAGTGATTACTGTGCATCCAACTTTTGGGGATTCAAACTTAGGTCTTCATGCCTGTGTAGTATGCACCTTTACCCACCAAGCCATGTCCCCCCAGCTCAAAATGATGGATTTCTTCATGTTGTGAGCATAGATACACATTTGACATGCAAGTGTTTTGGGGTGAATTTCAGTACTGATGTCAACACCTTAGTAGAAGAGATCCAGAAAGTGGAGCCTCTGATCACAGTGTCTCGAACACAGCAAGTCAGACTCCTGGTCCAGCGGCTGCAGGAGAAACTCAGGCAGCATTGTGACCACAACTTCTACCTGTTCAAGGTAAGTAGTGCTTAGGGACACCAGGCCCATGGCTGCTACCTGCTAAAGTTATGGTTAGGGACACTAGGAAGGACAACTTGGGTGCGTTACTGATTTCTCTTACAAGTGAGATCTTTCCTTAAAACACGTTTAGTTCCTTCCTTCCTCCCTCCCTCCCTCCCTCTCTCCCTCCCTCCCTCCCTCCCTCTCTCCCTCCCTCCCTCCCTTCCTTCCTTCTCTTCTTTCTTTTTTTTCAAGAAGTGGTTTCTCTGTGAAACAGTCCTGGCTGCCCTGGAACTCTCTTCGTAGACCAGGCTGGTCTGGAACTCACAGAGATCCACCTGTCCCTGACTTCTGAGTGCAGGGATTAAAAGTGTGCACCACCACCACCACCCAACTAGTTTTTTTTTTTTTCTAGTAAAGTACGTGCTTGTGGTTTTAGTGTTCTGCCTGCATTTGGCCAAGTATTTGTTGAAAGAATAAATGAAGTTCACAATGCTAACTTCTTGAGATGCTCAATAAGGATTTGCAGTGAATTTATTTCCCTTTTTAATTGAATTACTAAGATTATTTTCTAGTTACAGTACTTCTAAGAAGTTGTATTTCATGATATATCAACATTTCCTATTTTCAGCTTTATCATGAACAAAACTACAAGCTAGTGAATTATTAACTAAATGTAGTATAAATATGCTTTTTTCTTTGTTAGTTTCTGACTAAATTAGAAATATAACAATTGTATCTGTGTAATTACTTAAGAACAGCTTTTTAAATTAAATTTAAAAAATTGTTCTAAGATTGCTTCATGTTACACTGACTTTATGTTTTGAAGTATTATTATTATTATTATTATTATAACAGACATTCTTTATATTTTGTGTTCATTGGTTCTACCTGATATAAATGTCCAGGTTCTCCTTGGTTCTTATCCATTCAAGTTCCCAGAAAGTAAGGCTTTTCATGCTTTGTTTTTTTTTTCTACAGCAGGTGGCACTGTTTAATTACAAATATAAGCTGTGTAACTACCTTGCCCTTGTGAGTTCTCATGTAAGAGAACATACTTGATAGCCAAAAAAGGAAGCTATTAGTAGTTGTACTCTGGAAGCAGACATATCTGAGGCTGACTAACTCTAGCTAACCCCTCAGCTTATAAGTTATTCAATTACTGTATTTCGTCAATGAACATCCATTAAGCACCCACTAACTGATAGATAATGTAGGGATTTCAAGATAAATGAGGCATTCCAACTTGAAGACAGTTTTAGGATTAAAAAAAGAACAATGAATTGTAAAATGTGTTTGAAACATTTAAGGTTTTTTCTTATGTACACTGTTCAAACATCCATAGAAAACCATATGCAGCATGTACAAGACAATGTCACCAAAAAGTGCCGTTTGGAATCTTCTTTGGTAGCCATAATTTATCTCAACAGTAAATTGGTATTGATGGGAAGTAAAGAGTCAATTACTTTTCACAATTATCTATGGCTATTGAGAATATAGTTTGTCTTTATCGGAGACACACTGCTGTTTTATTACTCATTTGGTTGACTGCTGGATCTTGTCTATTTACCACATATGTTTAAGAATACATCGAATGTCACCATTTTTTGAAGTGCAAATGGATACATTTAATTTGGTGTGAGTCCACAATAAACGGTGTTTCCTTCTATTGAAGGTTCTCAGAGCACACATATTGCCGTTGACCAATGTGGCGCTCAACAAAGCAGGCTCCTGGTAAGGTCCCCTTGCTCCTTTTAACTTGTAGCAAGCCAAGGATGAACATTCCCGAGGGGTTCTCAAGTAGTTCAGTTAGTTACAGAACTAATGTGCCCATCTCCTGGATTGTCTGACCCTGATGACCACAGAGGAAAGCACTTGTTCCCATGGCTGTAGCCCAAGTTCTCTATGCGTTTGTGTAATTTTGTGGGAGAGGTTTCATTGAGAACTACAGCTGAGACCAACAAGACTCACATCACTGGGTGCCTGCATCTTTGCCTGGGCTGTAGGAGCTGCCAGTCAGGGGCAGCACTGTGCCTGATGCAGCACTGTGACTGATTGGCATGTGTTCGTTCAGAGTGGGCCTGTCCTGTCTAGCTCTGTTTTGGTGTATGACGCTTAGAACCACCAAGGCTGTGTTCAGAAAATTTGAGATAAAAGGATCATTTTGGTACACAGACATGCAAATATGTCTTATCCGTCTGCTGCGATTGCTGTCATAAAGCAGCTCAGACTAAATGGCTCTCAAATAGAAACGCATTTTGATATTGTAGAATATAATGACAGGGGTTTGTAGAGTGCAGGGAAGAGAGGGCCAATGGTAATGTCAAAAGCTATGATCTGAACAACCGGGAGCATAGTCCTACTCACAATGAAGTATGTGCAGTTTCGCAAAAGTTTTACAAGTCATTATAGCACACACTTTAATTGTATAAGAGTATGTATTATAGGAATAGAGCTGGAAGGTTTACTTTTCTATTTAGTGATATTTTAAATTAAAGGATTTGCAAACTGTTCTTTGTTTTGAATGTATGATTTCCAATATTAAAAGCATACTAAAGGATGGTAAAGGGGTTATTATCCAGTGGGGAGAAAACAAAACCAAAACACAAAACCCAGCGAGGTATTGATGAGTGCAATGCCTGTCATTTTTATCATGCAATGTGCTCATATCCCCTGTGCTAGCTTCATCACAGGAAGCTATGATCGGACGTGCAAGGTGTGGGACACTGCATCTGGAGAGGAGCTGCACACGCTGGAGGGCCACAGGAACGTGGTTTATGCCATAGCCTTCAACAATCCTTACGGGTATGTTCATTCCATCCCCTCACCCCTTCGTCATTCCTGTATTCATCCTGCCACCTACTGCTTGACAAGGGAAGAAGACAGGATTCAGATTTATTGAGTTTCTGCCATGTTCCTTGGGAAGCCTTTCCAAGTTTCTTTTAATGTTGATTGCCTTTGGGATAGGCATCAGTTTTACAAAATGTTGGAAGCTGAAGTGCCCTTCCCAGGATCACAGTGTAGAGACTCAGCTGAAGTTTGAAATTCCCGAGAAGTGGCTCTTATTGATGTACAGCACTGTGCTCATGGCTCTGGACAGTGTGACATGCATCAACTGTATAACATGGTTTCTTTCACTTTTAAGTGAATATTCAGTCTTGTGGGGCAGAAAAAACATGTGTATAGTAATATGCTAAGAAACAGTGCCAAGAACAATGGCGGCCCCTTTCAGGCCAACCTCTGGCCAGCTGACTCAGCAATTCTGTTTTCACCCATGTTTCTGATGCCCATGCCACTGTGAGTGTTTGTAGCCACAAAGTCACCTACCTGTCACTGTCTTTGACTCTCCTGTGGTGAGAGTCTAGTCTTCACAAGAGGTCATTGTATGTCCACAGACCTAGGCTTTCAACCATCCTTGTGGAAATTACTATGGGATCTAATCAAACAAGTTATCAAAATAATTAAAAAATACTACCTAAACTAATGAGGTGCAAAGACGAAAAGAGAGTTTCTGTCTTCTATGAGAGCAGTAAGAGAAATGGTTGAGAAAGTTCTTCCCGATGAAGTTCTGAGTAAGAGCCAATGGAATTTGTCCTTCTAGTGTATTTAAATTCTTCAAATTTCTCGTCCTATTTAAAATCTTAAAATATATGTTCAATTTTTAAAATTTCATATATATAAAATTATATAGATAGATATAGATATAGATAAAGATAAAGATATAGATATAGATATCGATATCGATATAGATATAGATATAGATATAGATATAGATATAGATATAGATATAGATATAGACAGATAGATACACATGCACCCAGATGCCAAAGTGCGTATGTGGTGGCCAGAGGATATTTCACTTCCCTTCTTTTACCACATAGGGACCAAGAGATGAATCTCTTCTCAGGTTGGGCAGCAGGCACCTTTACTCCCGAACCATCTCTCAAAGTCCTCCTCATCCCATTTGAAAGAAAACAAAGCTAGGAATTGTGGGGATTCAGTCAGATTTCTGTAACCCAGGTGATCCATTTGCTGACCCTGAGCCAGTTACGTGAATTCAGAGACCTTGGTTTTCTGTCATAAGGGTGCCACGTGAGTGTATACATTTGAGTAAAATTTCAAAAATTGGACTTTTCTTTCACAATGGACCCCTTACAATGACTTTTTCCATTAGTGAAAATGGTTTGAGGAATCTGATTTATTTATGATCTCACCATCACGACAAGAACAAAATGGTAAATGGTTAAAGGGTTAAGAGGAGGAAACCAAGGAGATTCCTCCTGGTTTGGGTGTCTTAAGGTGACTCACATAAAGCTGAACCCTGAAGGTGGAAGCCTGGTGACTATACCAGGGGGAGGGGCAGTAGCCGCTTGGGCTTTTACATTGGCGATTCACCAGCAGCCCAGCAAGCCGCCGGTCTGTCTCTGAAGGGACTGTTTCCCAAAGAGGGGTGCAAGGCTGAGGTCAGCATGCGCGGTGGAGGCACACTTTACCCTTCAGGGCTGGACTGCTCACAGAGGCTTGTGATACAGGAACGGAACAGTAAAAAAATGCTTTTGACAAAGATTGTTCTGGCAGACTGAAGGGTCAAAGGGACATGTGAGGAGGCAGGGGATCAGCCCTCACAGTGCTTGGCGCCTTCTTTGACAGAGCTGCAGAGGGAGACAATGGAGTCTGCAAGACTGTTTGCACTTAGACTAGACTTTTTTTTTTTAATTATTATTTTTAAATATTTTTATTTTATAATTAATTTAATTTTACATATCAGCCATGGATTTCCCTGTCCTCCCTCATCCTACCCCTCAGCCTTCCCCCCCCAGTCAAGCCCCCATTCCCACCTCCTCCAAGGCAAGTGCATGAGCTGGCTTTTTAGAACCTGGGGCCTATGCTGAGACACTTTGTTCAGCCTTGGTGTAGGGAGGAGGGGACTGGACCTGCCTCAACTGAATCTACCAGGCTGGGCTGACTCCCAGGGGAGACTAGACATTTTGCATCACAGTTAAAACAATCAACATATCGGCTTCTAGTGCCATTATATCTTTTAAAATACATTCCAAAAATACATTAATTAGGATAGCACAAACAACTTAAATTGATATTGTAAACTGATAAACTATGCAGAAAAATTAACTTTGGTGCATACATTTTTTACATTATAGAGAATAATAATTTTTATAGTACCATATTAAACTAATCTGTAGCAATAAAAATCTTGTATTGAAATTAAATTGATACTTTTAAAATACTGATACAGTGTTTAATTTTACTAAATGTTCCTTAGTAGTCTATTTAACAGGCATGATATTCTTGTGTGAACAAAGTTTTCTAGAGAGAGGCATATATTCCGGTTGTTCTATTGAAGTCTACCCATGCCTCTGAAGAAAATTCACATGTCAAATTATGAAAATAGTCATTCCAGACTGATGATTTATTTATGAGCTAGAGCAGAGTTTTCTATTGCACATCACTGCATTTTGGTTTCAGAGAAATGGAGATAGCTATCAAAGAATAAGATGGCGTGTGAGTGTGTGTGTACCCACACATTTGAGTCTAAGTGTGTGTGTGTGTGTGTGTGTGTGTGTGTGTGTGGTGCTCACTTAGTGTTTGTGTGTTTTTATAAAGTAAAGGGTAAGTTTTGGCTCAATAGTGTAATTATTAAAACACTGAACCTATTATTATCTTTTATGGTATGATGTCATAAGACATAGAGAACAGTTTGCCATGGAGTACAAATTGACTAAGAGACAATGGCAGCTTGAGACTTATGTGTTTGAAGGGCAGGAAGGCCAGCAAAATGGACTGAGGTAACTCACAAGTCTTTGAGGTCATGCTGAACAGACTTTGAAAGGCAGCAGAAGTGAAAGTAAAATGCCTTGATGTCTTGGACCAGATACCATGTATTTTAGTTGGGGTTTCTATTGCTGTGAAGAGACACCATGACCATGGCAACTCTTATTGATAAGTTTTTTGCACCCCAATAAACCTCTCCGCCGATGCAGCAATCCAAATCAGACCAAATTAGAACGAATTAGAAACGGGGTAAAGCGTTCCCGGGTGATTCTCTGGCCCCAAGAGAGGAGGCAGAGATGAGAGAACGGAAAACCACATGTCTGTTTCCTGTGATGCCGCTTAAATACCCGGTGGGTGTGGTCTTGAGCCTCTCTCGGGGAGGAGCTGTGTTTGGCGGGCTTTGAAGGGGCAGGAAAGAGATGGGTGGGGGGAACTGAGATGGCTCTCCCACCAGAACATTCCAGACCTTTTGGGTATAGGATGCCAGGGTGCCAGGGACTGAGGTGGAGCTTCCACCCAAACACTTATAAAGGAAAATATTTAATTGAGGTGGTGGCTTACAGTTTCACAAGTTCAGTTCATTTTCATTCTGGTGGGACATGGTAGCATGCAGGCAGACATGGTGCTGGAAAGGTAACTGAGAGTTCTCCATCTTTCAGCCAACAGGAAGTGGTCTAAAACACTGGGTGGTATCTTGAGCATATGTGAGGCTTCCAAGCCCACCGCCGTAATGCCTCACTTCCTCAAACAAGACCACACCCACACAAGGATACACCTCTAATAGTGGCACTCCCCTGGGTGGCCATTTTGTTTCAAATCACCACGTCACAGGAGGAGCTCTTTTGAGACTCTGGAGCCTGACCAGCCTAGAGTGTCAGGAAGCTTTTGGGCATTCTGTGGGTGTTCACCAGGATGAGCTACCCTGGAGCGTCCACAGAAAGTCCTTGCTTCCTTTAGTCAAGAGCGATTGCAGGTACACTGAGCCAGTAGCCTGGGACCAGAGGAAAAAGGCAAGACATCAATGTTGTCTGGACAAATGTAAGTTCCATGCCTGTCCCGGGCATTTATAACTTTCTTTAGTATATGTGACTTGGACCTTATGGCCCAGTCCTTATGCTTCTGAAAAAAAAAAAAAGAATCTTCAGCAAGATAATATGTAATGATAATGTAGGGACTGAGGATATAGTTCAGTGGTAGAACACTTGTCCAGCATAGGCAAGAGCCTGGGTTTGGAAAAGAAAAATGAAAACACCAGAGAAACAAAAGAAAACAAATATTTTAGATTCTTTTTTTTAAAGATTTTTAAAAATTTATTATTATACAATGTTCTGCCTGCATACATGCCTACATGCCAGAAGAGGACACCAGATTTCATTATAGATGGCTGTGAGCTTCCATGTGGTTGCTGGGAATTGAACTCAGGGCCTCTGGAAGAACAGCCAGTGATTTTAACCACTGAGCCATCTCTCTCCAGACAGTTAGATTCTTTTTTTTTTTTTTTTTTCCATCACAGGCAATTTATTTTGTTCTATTCATTCACAGTTAATACAGAAAATACTTGGAAACATTTCCATATAATGTTTGACACAGAAATCATCAAATAGAAGTATACAATGTTGACAGGATGCAGTACATTTATAATTTATAACCCCAAATGTATTTATAAATTAGAAATGGAAAGATCTACAAATGAAATTATGAAGGTTCACCAAAGTCATTTAATCTGTCAGTTTCTCATTCATTTTTTATGTCTTAATAATATTCTATTGTATGAATAAGCCACATTTTATTTCTCTCCAGTATTCGATAGCTATTTGAGTTGTTTTAACTTTTTTACTATTAGCAACACACTGCTGTAAACTTTCATGTACATGTTTCGTAGGTGCACATTTTCAGTAGTTTGAGGATTTATTCCTAAGGGTAGAATTGTTGAGTAACAGAGTAACAATGTTTTGCATTTTGACCAACCACCAAACTGTTTTGCCAAAGTGGCACACCATTTTACAATCTCACCAAATCCTTGTTTTTAAGGCTCTGATTTTTGTACAAAAGCATTCAATCATTCTGTCAGACCAAACCAGGAAAAGTAAGCTATAGTTCAGAGCTGTTCTATTCCGTTTACTATGCAAAGCCATTCTTGGCGTTTGCAACTCTCAGCCCTTTTGAGTATTCTTGCAGTGTTCACCTTTTCCTCCACCACTTTTTTATCTTCTTTCTTTCTGGTTTATTTCTATCTATTACAAATGTATAAAAAATCCTCCATCAACGCTGCTGTTAGCAGCAGAACTTTGAGAAATATACCTTTGGTTTGCCACAGAAAAGGAACACATATTGCACTGTAAAGTTTATAAAATTGGCGCAAAACATTGTGATAATGTTACAATACCAGTTTTAAGAGTTCAGTGACTAATGGGGAGCCGATGGGATACATGCAGAACTGTGAAAGCAATCTCACTTAGCCAGCTGTACACGTAGACTGTAAATCTACATTCAGATCATTTCTGAACTAAGACTGTCATCTCAGTTTATCTGTTGAGGTCAACCAGGAAACCCTAGAATATACCTTGATTTTTGCAAAAAACAAAATAGGGGGAGGGGTTTCTTCAGCATTTCAGTCCACGAGTAACAATATCCTAACAGGCAAAGTGTTCTCTCACTGTCAACATAGAATGAATTGCTGCTAGAGGTCAACTTGGGTTTTAATTTGCATTAGCACTTACATGCATAGTAGTCCAAGTTGTTAACCTCATGACTTTAAAAAGTAACTCTAAAAAGTAAAATGGCCCTTCTTGGAAGACTAAAGAAAGACATCCAGCCACAGTTGTAAAAAGTCTCATCAAAACAATATACCCTTTTATGAATTACGCCTCAATTAAAAAAAAAAAAAGGAGCCCCAAATAAGAAGCAGCTCTGAAAAAGAAAATATAACTTAAGATATTTGAAAAAATACTTGCAGCTTGATCTGCACTGACAATGATTGTCGAAGCCTAGAATTCAACATTTACAAATTCTCATTCACACACACAAAACACACTATTATCACACAACTTGTGTCTTGAGAGAATCTTTTGCTTTTTAAATCTTTGGCCTCCCAGTCAATCCCAAGTTCAACCAACTTTAACTAAAACTTCACTCAGAATTTCACCCACACATTAATGCTTGTCGTATCTTTCATCAACTGTCAAAATCTGAAGCCTGCTCAGAAATCGCCAGGTAAAAGAAAATAAATGAAATACACAGAGGTTATTTCAAAACAGAACATGACCATCATCCAAAAAAAAAAAAAATGTCACGATTCCCGATTGGGATCATCTTTTGTTTCTCACGTTGGACTATTTCACACTCCGGCATTGGCCAAAGGACACGAGAGCTGGCTCTGGAGCATACAGTTTCTCACACAGATGTCCCCAGAGGAACACCAGAGACAAAGTCACGTGAGGCCTCTCCCGTACAGAGACTGTCTCACAGGGGCAATGAGGGAGGACACCCACTAGTTTGTGGAGATCCCTGAAAGAGTATGATTCTTAAAATCTGGACTGTACATAATTCACATCAGCCCTGTTCAGGTACTTACTGGAAGAAAGATGCAGCTGTTTGCCAGAACTCAGCACTCCACTCTAGATCTCTGCTGCCTTAGTCTCCATCTCGGATTTCTGAGTTCTGGTAGTTACCTGGACCACTGAGGCATTGCCACAAGACTTCTTCTCTTTTGAAACATCCTTTTTCTCTAGATATTAGGATAGCTACACCAGCTTGTTTCTTAGGTCCATTTGCTTGGAAAGCCTTTTCCCAGCCCTTTACTCGGAGGTAGTGTCTATCTTTGAAGTTAAGGTGTGTTTCTTGTATGCAGAAGATGGATGGGTTCTGTTTTCTTATCCATTCTGTTAGCCTATGTCTTTTTATAGGTGAGTTGAGACTATTGATATTGATGGATATTAATGACCAGTGATTGTTAATTCCTGTTATTTTTTGTAGTTGTGTTGTGTTGTCCTTCTGTGGTGTATGTTGGTGTGGGATTATCTATTGCTTGATTTTTCATGGATGTGTTTAGCTTCTTTGGGTTGAATTTTCCCTTCTAGTACTTTCTGTAGGGCTGGGTTTGTAGACAGGTATTGATTAAATCTGGTTTTATCTTGGAATATTTTGTTTACTCCGCCTATGGTGATTAAAAGTTTTGCTGGGTATAATAGTCTGGGTTGGCATCCGTGGTCTCTTAGTGTCTGCATGAGATTTGTCCATGATCTTCTAGCTTTCATAGTCTCTATTGAGTAGTCTGGTGTTATTCTGATGGGTTTACCTTTATATGTTACTTGGTCTTTTTCCTTTGCGGCTCTTAATATTTTTTCTTTGTTCTGTGTGTTTAGTGTTTTGATTATTATGTGGCGAGGGGACTTTTTTTTTGGATCCAGCCTATTCGGTGTTCTGTAAGCTTCTTGTATCTTCATAGGTATTTCTTTCTTTAGGTTAGGAAAGTTTTCTTCTATGATTTTGTTGAATATATTTTCTGTGCCTTTGAGTTGGTATTCTTCTCCTTCTTCTATCCCTATTATTCTTAGGTTTGGTCTTTTCATGGTGTCCCAAATTTCCTGGACGTTTTGTGTTACGACTTTTTTGTCTTTAGTGTTTTCTTTGACTGACGAATCTATTTTCTCTATCGTGTCTTCAGTATCAGAGATTCTCTGTTCCATCTCTTGCAATCGGTTGGTTATGCTTGTTTCCGTAGTTCCTGTTCGTTTTGTCAGGATTTCTATTTCCAGCATTCCCTCAGCATGTGTTTTCTTTATTGTCTCAAATTCATTTTTCAGATCTTGGAATGTTTCTTTCATCTGTTTAATTGCTTTTTCTTGGCTTGATTTGATTTCTTCCCATTTTTTGTTCGTTTTTTCTTCCATTTCTTTAAGGGAGTTTTTTATTTCCTCTTTAAAGGAGTTTTTCATTTCCTCTTTAAGGGAAGTTTTTATTTCCTCTTTAAGAGAGTTTTTCATTTCCTCTTTAAGGAAAGTTTTTATTTCCTCTTTAAGGTAGTTTTTCATTTCCTCTTTAAGGAAAGCTTTTATTTCCTCATTGAGGAAATGTTTTATTTCTTCTTTAAGGGCCTCTATCATCTTCTTAAAGTCATTTTTAGGGTTGATTTCTTCTGTTTCTTCTGTCATGGTATGTTTAGGTCTTGCAAGTGTAGAATCACTAGGTTCTGATGTTGCCATATAGGTCTTTATGTTATTGCCTGTATTTTTGCGCTGGCGTCTACTCATCTTTTCCTCTGTGTGGTGCAGGTGGTGTCTGTGTCTGAGAGTGCCTCTTTTGTTCTAATTTTTAGTCTTGGTTTAGTAGGGGTTCTTGGTTAAATTGGTGCTATTGGGCTGTTTCTTCAGGGACAGCTGATTTCAGTCGGTGAATTATATACTTATGATTCTGGTGATCTGGTTTAGTGGCTGGGTAGCGCCTTCTTCTGTATTCCCAGGTCACGTTTTGTTCATTTGTCAACTCCTCAGCTGATCTTGTTTCTTCAGACTTCAAACTGTAGGCATCTAAATCCTCTCCCAGATGGGTTTCAGCTGAGCAGGGTAGTCTCACCAACACCTCCAAGTTGTTGGGTTTCACAGGATCAGCAGTTGGGCCCTGGGTTGTCCCCAGAGTGCCCAGACTCGCCCTGGTTCCGACCCACGGAGATAGCCTCTTCCCCAGGTGTTGGGGCCAGGGGCATCCCCGCTCCAAGCTGCGTCCACCCCTCTCCGTCCCCGGGCCTGTCCACCCCAGCGGCCCGCCGCCACAGGCCCACCTGCGTCCACTTGTCTCAACTGCCGGGCCTGTATGTCCCTGTCAGCTTCCGCTGGGTCTGTCTGCCTCTGCGGGCCGCCAACGGGCCTGTATGTCTCTGCCGGCTGCCACCGCGGGCCTACCCACCTCTGCTTGTCACTGCTCCCGGGCCCATCCACCTCTGCCGGCTGCCACCGGGCCTGTATGTCTCTGCCGGTTGCCGCTGGGCCTGTATGTCCCTGTCGGCCGCTGCCACTGGGCCTGTCCACCTCCGCAGGTCACCGACCTGCGTCCGCCTGTCTCTGCCGTGTGGCCCGTCCACCTCCGTGGGCCGCCGCCGGGCCTGAATGTCTCTGTCGGCCGCCACCGCCGGGCCTGTCCACCTCCGTCTGCTTATCTCTGCCTCAGGGCCTGTCCACCTCTGTGGGCCTCCGCTGGGCCTGAATGTCCCTGTCGGCCGCCACCGGGCCCGTCCACCTCTGAGGGCCGCCGCCACAGGCCTACCTGCGTCTGCTTGTCTCCGCCATCTTGACAGTTAGATTCTTAATAAAATAAAATAAAATGCCAGGTATGAAGGTGCACATCTGGAGTCGCTCAGGAGGCGAAGACAAGAGAATCTTCGGATTGAGGCCAGTCTGGGCTGTGTAATGAGACCCTGTCTGAGGCAAACCCAACCCAACCAAACAAACCACTGCAACAAATAATCCCACCGGGTGGACAAGACTTTCTGAAAAGGGTAAATAAATATGGATTGTGGGTGAAATGAAAGATTTCAGTGCTAAGATGGAAGGACAAGGAGGCTAACCTATTTATACCCTTTGAGTAAGGACAATATCCCTGTCCTAAAGTCAACACAGCCTTTTGTTTGAAAAAGACCCAAGTTCTCTCTCTCTCTCTCTCTCTCTCTGCAAGTGCATGCATGTGAATACAGTACCTGTGGAGACCAGAGAGGGCATTGGATCTCCTAGAACTGGAGTGTAGGCAATTATGAACCACTTGATATTGGTGCTGGGAATCAAACTCAGGTCCTTTTCAAGGACAGTGCAGACTCTTAACTCTTGCGCTGTCTCTCCTGCTCCAATATGTGGCTTTCTCATGTGGGTTCTGGGCCTTGAACTCAAGACTTCATGCTTGTGAAGCAAGAAGTTGACCAATTGAACCATTTCTTCTGCCCACAGTATTCTAGTCTTCGAGTCTATCCTCTGAAAATGCCTCTGCAACAGGAATAATTTGGTGTTATTTTCTCAAGGAAATCACTGAAGTCCAACTTCTCAAGATCTTATCAACCACTTGCTTTCCTAGACTTATCTCTGTGACTTTCCCCCTTTAAAATTTAGTGTTTCCCTTCTGCATACCTACAATAGAGTTTTTCTATGTCCATATAGCTAAGATTATATATTATTGAAATTTATATAGCTAATTTTTCCTTTATATACTTTTATTGGTTCTTTGTGGATTTTACATCATGTATTCAGAGTCCATTTATCTCCCTCCACTGCAAATCAAAACTAAATTTAAAAGAAAAACCCAAAACCAAACAAAAAAAAAAAACAAAAAACAGAAGAAGAATCTTGTCATGGAAGCTGTAGTGTGGCTCATTGAGACACACAGTTTACTCTTTAATCTATTCATCTTTACTTGTAAGTGTTCATTACCATGAATCATTAGTCTGGCTCAAGGCCTCTGGTTTCTACTACACCACCAATAATGGGATCTCACTGGGGCTCCTCTTGGATATCCTGTTGTTGTCCTGTGTCGTGGAGATCCTGCTGTTTTGGATCTGTAGGCTCATCCCCTTCACATGCTCCAACAGTTCATACATTTGGTGGATGTTGGGGTGGGCCAACTCATAGCCCTTGTTCTGGGCCTAAGCGGTAGCTGGGTTGGTCAGCTCTCTAGCTTTCCCTCCTCGTCGTCACTACCCTGGTGAGCTCCAGTATTGCCTCAGCCAGCTCACCCAATGAAGCCTGCAGCAAGGAGTGGGGGGCAGTTCTCCTGCTCTCAGGCCCTCAGGTCTAGGTCCCCCTCGCTCATATTGCGAGACCCAGCTCTACTGTTTGTCCCTCTCTCCCGATTGCTGTAGGGGGCATACAAGGGGGGCAGGGTCAGCTCTCCTCCTCTCACGCCCTCTGGGCTGGCTCACCTATGCCACCACCAACAGGTTCAGCGCTACTGTGCTGCCCAGATGGGACGCAGGGACCGCTCACCCATGTAACTGGTGTGGGGCAAAGCTAGTTCTCTCACTCGTTTCTGAAGTTACATTGTTCTTATGTTAATTGTTTAATTGCAAAAATATATTCATACCTCTAATGAGAAGTCTTTGACACCCATGCATATGAGTTGATACCTTTAGAAATCAGACCTTGACTTTGTAATTCACTGGAGCAAGCAGGAAACTGCTTCTTATTTTAACAGTGCAGTGTATGCCCAAGTAGCATGATAGCCACATGTCAGCATGTATAGTCTCAGTTCAGGGTATCGTGCAATGTGGCCAAATTTGTTTCTAAAATCCAGACCTTTAAAATTCGCAGTGACAAAATTGCCACTGGGTCCTTTGACAAGACCTGTAAACTCTGGAGTGCAGAGTCGGGAAAGTGTTACCACACCTTCAGGGGCCACACGGCAGAGATCGTGAGTACTGTTGACATTCTGAAGACTCCTTCACGTTCCTCTTCCCCTTCCTTTTAGGACTCCATAGTGAGAGTGAAGGTTATTTTTATATTGAGTTTTCAAACCTTGACCCAGTATTTTTAGTCTGCGTGGATTGTCCATGTAATTCCCACCACTTAAGATTTAATCATTCACAGATACATTTAGAGTAGCCTGCAATGACTATAAGCAGCCATGTGATGTCATTGGCATCTAAGTGTGATGAGCAGACCTCTTCTCTGGTTTTCATTTGCTTATCATTAGAGAAAGGACTCCATGAGGGTTGATGAGGTTATCACAGGAGCTGTAAGATAACTTCTGGGAACCCTGTTGAATGTGTAGGCTGAGTATGCCCGAGGCAGTGATGCTCCCAGTGCCATCAGCTGAATGGTAATGACAGACCAGGAGACAAGGCAGAGGTCTCAAGGACACCGAAGGTTTCCTGGGATGAGGATGGGATGGCAAGTGAGGAAGAAAGCTGAAAGTATTCGGGAATTGTAAACAGAGATGGACTAGCTGGCAGTGAAGTTATAGTCATAGGCACAGTTGCTAATGGGAAGACCAAAGGCATGGGTCTGGGAGTACTAGAAAAACTGCCTGCAGAAAGGCCATCCAGGACATGGAATTGACAAAGTGAGCCAGAAATCACAGTTAATCACTGAAAAGCATTCTCAGTAGGACTGTGATCACAGCTACAAAGACACAGACAGCCCCTAGCATGAAACTCACAGGAGATGGGCTGTGCTTTGGCTCTCATTGTTCTGTGTTCTGGAAGCTATAAAGGGAATCTGTGACAGAGCAGGTGACAGGAGAGGAACAAGGCCTCTCTTTAGTAGGAGATTGCTCAGGATTCTACCTGGAGCCAACAAGTTTCCCACTCTGATGGCTTGGTGTGTTCTTACACAAACCATTAAACTGACATCTGCTAAGGTAATTGAAAGAGTTTCAAAGCATTATTAAGAGTCTGAAACATCATGTTTCTAAAGCTCCCCCCCCCATTTCATTTGTTGTAGGTGTGTTTATCATTCAACCCACAAAGTACAGTGGTTGCTACTGGAAGTATGGATACCACGGCCAAATTATGGGACATCCAGAATGGAGAGGAAGTGGTCACTCTAACAGTAGGTCCATATTGTTAATAAGCCTGTCATCTGTGTTGATTATTAGTTGTATTTTGTTATGGAGTGAAGGATATGTTAGAAGAAGTTTTTGAGCCACTGGTGTTTAAACTGTGAGAGATCCTATAGTTAGCTGGTTTTCTAACTATTGGGTCAGACTCACGTAAAGGTAGAGAAACCAGCCCAGCTTTTGTTTTTTATTATGTAAATCACATAATCTTAGCATCCCTTGTCTATCTGACTGAAAGGGAATGGGTAGGGGCTGTTCCTGTTTGAAGACGCACCATTGAAGAACCACACCAGAAGATTCTTTTCGAGATTGTGGTTCATGCTCTCCCTCTCCTTTCATGTCCCGCTTCAAATTCTTCTGAGTTACACAGAAAGACAAGGGACTGGATGGAAGCAGAAAGAGCAAAGGGCATGACACACAGATGGGATGCCGATGGGTTTCTGTCTTGCCTGTCACCGCCCCATGTTTGACACCTTCCCAGGACCTGTCACCCTCCACTTAGTCCCACCCATCTCAAGTGTCCACAAGTGAAATAAATGTAGCTCCCTATTATAATGAGTAGGAACCGTTAGATGGTGGTCCTGGTTTCCTTGTTCTTTTACAAGTGTAAGTGAATTTTCAAAACAAACCAGACAAACACAAACAGAATACTTTCTCTAAGAAAATTAAAAGTAGACTAAAACAAGAGGGGAAAAAAAATCATCATTTAAAAAGTCTGTGAGTTCGAGGCCAGCCTGGGCTACCAAGTGAGCTCCAGGAAAGGCTCAAAGCTACGCAGAGAAACCCTGTCTCGAAAAACCAAAAAAAAAAAAAAAAAAAAAAAAAAAAAAAAAAAGAGTTATTCCAATAGCTTTTCTTTTTTAAATCTGAAGACCTAGCATTATTAACATCAGCATGGGACAGAATTTCTTGATTGCATTTTCTTTCAGGAAAACTTCGTTTTAGTTGATGTCTGTGGTTTCAATATATTTTCCTGCTCTTGACTCTGCTGGGCCTGTTTGGCACACTGAGGCCTGCTATACACGTGTGCCTGCATACCCATCTGCTGGTAGAAAGGAGCCTGTGTGCGTGCCCCAAATTCAGATGCTCAGCTATGTTTCATCTTGTCAGTCAGTCAATTTGTAGATAAGATTTTAAACTATTCTATTATCCACAGATATACTCAAGGGCTGAGTAGGTATCTCAGTGGGTAAATCCCTCTGAGTAAGCGTGAGACACTGAGTTCAGATTCCTTGTATTCATATATAAGTCAGGTGTGGTGACACAGACATGTATCCCCAGTGCCTGGGATGGTAGAAACAGATGGGTCCTGGCCAGCCAGCCCAGTCTAACAGTCAGCTCTAGGTCTAGTGAGAGACTCAGTCTCAAAAATACTAAAGTGAATAGTGAGGGAGAAAGATACATGAAGTTGACCTCTGGCCTCCACAGGCAAGTGCACCCACAAACATGCACATATACATACATCACAGACAGACAGACAGACAGACAGACAGACACACACACACACACACACACATACACACACATACACACACACACACACACACACACACACACACACACACACACGGGTGGGGGTGGGGTGGTGGTGGTGGTGGTAATCCTAGCAGTTCAGAGGTTAAGACAAGAGTGTGTTCAAGGATATAGTGTAGAAGCAAAACGAAACATGGTGAATAGAAATAAAGGCATTTAATCGTATTTATTTACTGAAATAATTGGGAAAATGATGCTCATATTGCAAACAAGATCCGCTTTCCAGAATCTCAGAATTTACTGCAGGAGAAACTTCTTCATAGGGTCTCATACAGTGGGCTTCTCAGCTCTAGCCTGTGAGGAAGGAAAGTCAGGTCATGGGCAGCTGCCTATCATCGACCAGTTGCCATCACACTACCATAGAAGTTTCTCTCTTTTTAAAGTTACTAGATTATCCTGTCTACTGTCTCCCCACCCCCACACACACACTCATTATTATCATGACTACCCAAAGACAGCCCTTCTAGCCTTCCCAGGACAATGGGAAAGACCTCTTCTAGTTTCTCCAAGCACATTCTTTTATTTTTAAAATAACCCAGTTCCTGTCCCATCACATTTTCATTGTCCTGCAATGAACCCACTTGAAGGGTGCACGACAATGAACTTTGCTGACTTACTGTGCGCATCACCAAATTCTCATCTCTCAACCTCCTTGTCACCCTGCAGAGAAAGCTGTGCACATGCATAGCCCTTCCTACCCCACCCCGCCCTGCCCAGCCCAGCCCAGCCCAGCCCAGCCTAGTCAGATTTCCTGTGTCTCCCCATACATTTCTCTTTTCTCCCATCTTTTGGATGATACTGTACTCTTATCTACACATATTCTTATCTGAGTGCTCTTATCTACACATGTGTATGACTGTATCTGTTTTTTTTTCCAGGGTCATTTGGCAGAAATCATTTCCTTGTCATTTGACACCTCAGGAGACAGAATTATCACAGGGTCCTTTGACCACACAGTTGTAGTATGGGATGCCAGTACTGGAAGGTAATTTTCTAGATATTTTTGACCTGTGGCAGAGCTTAAGAAGATTCTGTGTTACACATTAGCTTGGCCTTGCCTAAGGAGTTTGTGACTTAAATTCTGCAATCTCATAGTTGATTTTTAAAAAATGTGTTTTAGTAATTTTCCTGCATGGATGGGTGAGTACCACAAATGTGTCTGGCACTTCCCTGCTTGAAAGCCACTGTGTAGGTGCTAGGAACTAAATCCGGGTCCTTTGCAAGAGCAGCAAGTGCTCCTGACCATGAGTCATCTCCCTAATCTCCAGAGTTGGTTCTTTGGTGGTTTGGAACCACAAAATAAGGGATTTCCCACAACTCTGGGCAACATGAAAGGAGATAGTTAGGAAGAGCTTGGTTACGTAGCTGTTATTAGTCCCATGTACTATATAATGAAGTTTCAATGACATCTTATTATGGTATGGCTGAATATCATGAATTAAAACTTGTAGTTAATTCCTAAACTTAATTTAGCCCAGGGACTTCAATTTCCTTTCTAAAGGTTGTTAGTCTTACTTGTCAAGAGTTAGCTAAATAAGCATGTTTGTGTTGGAAAGCTCCATTCTTGAACTCCAAATTTGGATAGAGGGGTTCATTACCCAAGAGCACGAATGAAGAAAGGACCTTGCAACCATTTGATGCACTGCTTCTGAACACCCATGGCTCTGTGGGATCCAATAATATGCTTTCATTCATTCATTCATTCATTCATTCATTCATTCATTCATGCATGCATGCATGCATGCATTCATAAATTAGAATAAATTATTGTTGGAGTCAGAGTCCCATATAGCTCAAGCTGGCCTCAAACTCACTTTGTAGCTGTGGGTGACCTTGAACTTCTGATCTCCATGCTTCCATTTTCTGAATGCTGATATTATAGTCATGTGCCACCATACTTGATTCATGTAGTACTGGGGCTTATTAAACCCAGAGTGTTCTTCATGGTAAGAAAGCAATCACTCGGCCGTCCGGGCTACCTTCCCAGCTGTACTTATTGATTTTAAGACCATTTCTAGAGTTTGAGACTATCTTTATGAGCCATTACCCAGCGTTTTCTGAAATGTTACTTTAAGTAAAGTTATAGTTTTCAAAATTTATTTTAATTGTACATATTTATATGTACAATGTGGTAATTCAATATATGTATAAAGTGTTCAATGATGAAAATAGAGTAGTTAACATCTCCATCTCCTTCAATACGTTTTTTCAAAGTCATACTAATATATATATGATAATTGTACATCTTTATGGGGTACAGTGTGATATGTGAATACATGATACAATATGTTTCTGATCAAAACAGAGACTGTCTGGGGCTGGAATAAGGCAGACACAATCATATTTCCTTTGTAAACAAAGATTTATTTTTATTTAATGTATATGAATGTTTTTGCATTCATGTACGTATATGCATCACATGCCTATCTGGTGCCCAGGGAGGCTTGGAGAGGACATTGGATCGCCTGGAACTTGTTATAGGTGGTTGTCAGTTGCCATATGGATGCTGGGAACTGAATGTGACTCTTCTGGGTACAGTGAGTCCTCTTTACTGTTGAGACATCTCTCCAGCCTCAGTCATATTATCTTTGGTTGCTTAAAACTTACGTGTATTTTTTACTGAAATTAGTGTTCTCTTTTTGAGTAGCAGCGAAACTATTTTTGTTTCATTATAAAGAATGTAATTTTGTAAATACTAAAATTTAGTTCACACATGGGGGTTTGACTGTGTGTGCATGTGCTGTAGTAAAACACCCGTGGTAGCTAGTTTTTACTGTTAACCTGACACAACCCAGGACAGTGGTTCTCAACCTTCCTAATGCTGTGACCATTAAGTACAGTTCCTCATGTTATGATGACCTCCATCATAAAATTATTTTCATTGCTACTTCATGACTATAATTTTGCTACTTTTCTGAGTCGTCATGTAAACATTTTTGGAGATGGAGGTTTGCCAAAGGGGTTGTGACCCACAGGTTGAGAACCACTGGCCTAGAGTCACCTGAGAAGAGAGACTCCAAGTGAGAAATCATTTTGATAAGGATGGCCTATGGACATGTCTGTGGGAGATTCATGTTGAATGTTCACTGAAGTAGGAGGACCCACCCTGGATGTGGGCAGCACCATTTCCTGGCCTGGGCCCTAAACTGTGCTAAGAATGAAGAAAGCCAGCTGCACAGAAGCAGCACCGAGCAGGCAGCATGGGGTGGGGGGTGTTCTTGCTTCCCTCTGAGATGTGACCAGCTGTCTGAGTCCCTGCCTTAGATTCCCTGAAATGATGGGCTGTTCCCTAGAATGATGAGCTGAATAGTCCCTTCCTCCCCTATGCCACTTTCTTCACACAGAAATGAAACCAGGACATCGTTTACTAGCTGTGACCGTTTCTGTCTTGCAGGAAGGTGCACACTTTAATTGGCCACTGTGCGGAGATCAGCAGTGCCTTGTTCAATTGGGATTGCTCTCTAATATTGACAGGCTCCATGGACAAGACTTGCATGGTGAGCTCAGAGTTGGCCTTGCTTTATACAGTGTCTCTGTCCTTTATACCACATCAGGTGTTCGTCATAACACTAACAGACTTCAAAGAAGACATACAGTTAAACATTGATTTATAATAATAATTGCTATTTTTTATTTCAAGTTTCCAGTTGTCTAAGCTTGAAGGAACTATGAGATGAAAAAACTATTTTGATTGCTTCAAAGGCAAGAAAGGTCTTGTTTAAAAAGCTACATTAATTTTATCGAGTGTCCTGCTGTTTATTTAGTATGCTTCAATTGGCATGGCCCTGAAAGAACCTCAACTAAGTTTCTTCCTGCCATTGGGTCTCTTCTCTTCAACAATAATTACTGAGAGGTTATAATCACTTGTCACTTAACTTTATACAAGTAGCATTCAAACCTCACGATGGATATACTTTTCATTTTCTGTCTTAATAGTCTGGGATCAAACTCATAGTCCTCTGAAATCTTTGTCACAGAAAAGATCCCTTCATACCAATCCCTGAAGCACATCACTCAGGATGATTTTTAATTCCTTAATGATGTGGAAAACTCTGAGTGTCTCAGCTTTGATTTTCCCATGACCAGATGGTTGGCTGTGGTCTTTGGTCATAAATCAAAGTGGAATTAACTGATCAGAGAGAATTATACGTATCCTTTTAGCACAGTTATTTAGCAAGGCACACTCATATCATGAAGATCACTGGGCATCTTCCCATTTGGGGAGGGATTTAGTTGCTTAGTTGATGGTTTCTGTCTTTCCCAATTTCAGTTGTGGGATGCTACAAGTGGGAAATGTGTAGCAACCTTAACAGGCCACGATGATGAAATACTAGACAGCTGCTTTGATTACACGGGAAAACTTATTGCAACAGCTTCTGCTGATGGTAAGTCATCTGTCACACAGGTAATTTATGGAGAAATTTATGTTTGCCTTGGAAATGGTGCCTGACTCTATACCATGCTCCATCTCCCCAAGAACCTGTTGTGGTAGAAACATGTGTCTGATCTCCATGATGACGTGTGTGTGTCTTGTCACATTCTTTTTGTCTGTATGTGATACCAGGGGATTGAATCTACTGTTTAGTGTGAGCTCAGCAACATTTTTCCCACTGAAGTATATCCCCTGAGTCTTATTTTGAGGTAGGATCTCTCTAAGTTGTCCATCTTGGACTTGAATTTACTCCATAGCCCAGGCTAGCCTGAACTTGTGATCCTTCTGCCTCAGTCTCTGAATAGTGGGCATTGATGATTGTTTCACAAATTCTGGGTCTATGTTGCATTCTTAATAATCACATGTGATGTTTTTCCATTGTCTGTGTCACCTCCTTGATAGAGCCACACATGTCTCCACAGGTCTTGATGTCTTCTGTGTGTATATCCCATGTTCACAGTTATGTCTTTGATGATTGCACACAATGTTCCATTCTTTTGGGATTATTGGGATTTGGGGATTATCATCTTGGTCACTATTGATGTAACCAAAGTAAACTGCATGAACTCTATAAATAATGTGCTGTTCCACTATGGCTGTCGAATCCCTGTGAGAAACATATCCTACAGTATGCTTCCATTACCTTGTTCATAGGCAAAGACAGACAATACCATATTATGTCCTCATCATCTGATGATCCTGTATATTTTTGAAACACCAAGTCCTCACTCTGATTTTGTACCATTGGCCTGATTATCATATATGATGCTGCTTGTTAACTACAAATGGTGCTATAATATTGTGTGCCCTTGTCCTTGATCACCACACATGATGCTACACAGTATCCATGAAGTCTCCTTCATGTCCATTCTCCAACACTATGCTCTTGGTCATTAATGGAATTTTCCCAAGGGCCTGCCCTGAGAAAATTCCTCCCAGGGTCCTGGGGAACATGCTATGTCCAGAGTGGGGTATCTGAGGGAAAGGAATCTGTGTACACCATGCTCTTTTGTCCATCACTTTATTTCTCTAGGACAAAATTCTATCTGTACAGCTTCAGCTCCATCCTCACATATAGGTCCTCTCTGTACCTACTGCCCTGTCATTAACCCAGCTAAGTTCCTATGCCTTCGACCTCTTCTTCTGTTCCTTCGTCCTCCATCTTTCCTTCCTTGCTCCTTACCCCTGGCTCTGAGAAACTCTGCCCTGTTCTCTTCTCTCTGCCTACATGGTTCTGTCTATCATCTACAGGAACTGCCTTGTTCTTTCTCTCTGGCCATGGGACTCTGCTCTGGCTGGCCTAATTCCTCTCTAATCTTCACTGCACCTGGTTCTGCAAAAAACCCTATTGTTCTGAGTCAATAGCGCTATAATGGTATTGGCCTGAAGGCAAGGGGTGGTCTGAACTTCATTTACACAAGTAACAAAGCTGTGCCTCTCTGTCTCCTAGGCCCTTGCAGGGGTGTTACCTAGTAGTTCAGCAGTAGGTCTGAGAAGCTAAACTGTTTGCCTATAACCTAGTAGTATATGGGTACACAAGAATTTCATAGCAAAAGACAGCTGATATATTAAAAACTGATGCCGGGCGTTGGTGGCGCATGCCTTTAATCCCAGCACTCGGGAGGCAGAGCCAGGCGGATCTCTGTGAGTTCGAGGCCAGCCTGGGCTACCAAGTGAGCTCCAGGAAAGGCGCAAAGCTACACAGAGAAACCCTGTCTCAAAAAACCAAAAAAAAAAAAAAAAAAAAAAAAACACTGAGTAACACCAAATATTCCTTGATAAATGGCTTCCTCTAGAAAAATGCCTTGACTTTTCTAGGTATAGCTTTAATATACAGCTGAATCTCTATAATATATTCTTGCAGCCTGCTGCAGGTCATGGCTTTGATGACCAGTTATGGTACTACACTAAACAGTCACATAAATGCCTATGTATGGTACCAGTCTATGTTTCATCTCCTTGAATACCACTCATGATGCTGTTCACTGTGTGAATGACATCTGAGAATGTTATATGTGAAGCTGTGTCAAGCCATGCCACTTCCTTTCTATCCATAAATGACAGTATATTGTCAACTCACTGATGATCACTTATGAGAATCCACAGTCAGCCACACCCTCTGGATGAGCATGTTTTATACCACAGTGTATCAGAGTCATAAGTTAAAAAAAAACACCTCTGACACTACAGTAAATTTATGTCAGTTTAGTTGCCGCATTTATCTTATTTACCTTATGATATTTGTGAGATATATATATATATATATATATATATGTATATATATGAGCTCTACTGGTAGCTTCTTACTCTATATGATGAAGATATATATCTTCATTGTCTTTACTGACAATATCTTACTTTATATGATGCTTCAGTATATGTATACATGATGTCTATTGACAATACCTTACTCTATACAATCCTGTAGTGTGTGTGATCTCTACTGACAATATCTTACTCTATATAATGCTACTATATATATATATATATATACATTATTAATATTGACAATATCTTACTCTATATTCTCTACAGATAATCTCAATGTCACATAATCCATTGAATATATATATATATATATATACATTATTAATATTGACAATATCTTACTCTATATTCTCTACAGATAATCTCAATGTCACATAATCCATTGAATAATGGTAATATACTATATAAGTATAATCTCAGTTACAACTGGGTTTATTATCTCACTAACTGTATCAGCTATACACAATGCTTATATAATCTTCTTGAAGATCATATATGATGCTGCATTAATATGTCAGCTCTTTGTTAATAATATGATATTGTATGTCTACATAATTTCTGATAATTATTCATGATTCTATTCTGTAGGTAATGTACATGACAACTATGTATCATGTTATACTATATATATATATATATATATATATATATATATATACACTTTAGAATACTACATATGGCACTTTAGTCTGACTACTTTGCCTCTTTGATAACTGTGTGTAATCCTGCTATGAAAGTCTATGATGATGTGGAATGATGTTGTAGGTGCCTGAACTACATACATGACAAAAATATATGACAAAAACACAGTGTACCTCATATTTAAATTTTATGTCATAGTATGGTCATACTGTGATATATTGTAAAGACTATGCGATGCCCTGCCATTATTGACATCTCTGATAGCATTGTAGGCATGAAAACTCTATTTTCACCCCTTTTTTGATAATGATGCATGATGGTAGTGTATGATTTATAATATCCACGATATCATAAATAACATTTTCAAGTAACATTCTATTTTGGTTCATCTTTTTGATGATATATGAAGCTGCCCTATATATTAATCATAAATTAAACATCATTGTAATATCACTATACACTTCTTCTTTTGGATATTCATAAAGAATGGTATTTAAACTGAGCATGGTGGCACCCCCTCTCCTTTAGTTCCAACAAGAATATCCTTAGCTTTCAAAGCCCCTCCTGAATTCTTCACACAGTGACTATCAGGTAATAAACAAGTCTTTAACCTACTAAGTCTTGGGGAACTTGTTGCATGCAGCAAGATACAATATAGAGATTTTATAGCTTTTGCTTTTACACTTCATTGCAGTAGTTTCTGTATATGGAGTAAATAGCAGTGTGAGCTCATTGCTTCCCATACCTGCATCCATATGATATTCTATTTCTTCCATTGAATTGGACTGGGCAATGGGTGGGAACCAAATGTGTGTACCTCTTCTGAGCTCTCTGTAACCTATGTCTATTCTTTGGCCAAGACCACACAGTCCTATTTACTATGGCATAAAGAAAATATTGATGTCAGGAAAGAAAAGTTCTCCAAATGCTGTCCTTTTAAATGACTTTAATTCTTGTTAGTCTTTACCTGCTTCCCTGTCCTCATTCTTTATTGGTTATTATATTCCTTAATTTATAACAACTAATTTAGATAGGTCTCATAGGTTCTTTCTTGACTAAAGACTGCTATACTGTGTAAATCTAGGAATTTGTTTGCATAAAATCAATATCATAAAACCAATCATGGAAATATCACTTCTTATAACATAGCTTTGCAACTTTGAACAAAGGTTGTTATGAGCAGGTGCTAGAGAAAGGGCTCAGAGGCAGGCAGATCTCTGTGAGTTCCGGGCCAGCCAGGACTGCGTAATGAGACCCTATCTCAAAAACAAATGAACAAAAGTGGTATTTAATGAGTCAATGCCATCATTCAGCCATAAAGCATGGTACACTAATATAAGTCATCTCTTATGCTGCTCCACTGTGTTTTTGATGTCACTTTAATAGCTAAGTCCCATACTATATTGTGTTATATCCTTGATCAGCACACAGAAATCTTCACTGAATGTGCCTCATCTCCAGAAAGACCACAGATGGTGGCATGCACTGTCTCTGTTATCTGTCTGATGGCCACATGTGGTGCTGCATTGTGTCTCCATGTCCCCAGTAACTATGTCTGGTGATAGTCTGTGTCTGTCTGGTATGATATGATCCAAGGCCTTGAAAATGACCTGAGATACTACCTCATGCTCTCTGTGAAAGACACATATGGTGAAATGCCATCTGTCACATCAGTTTGCTGTCCACTTATGATGAAAGAGTGTATTATAGGTTTATCTTTGATGACAGTGTATTAAAATGTATATGTGCCATCTCTTGGTTACTGAGTGACATATTGAAGCATATATGTGTCATTATGGTGCCTCGCTATGCATGCTGACCATGTATGATACACACTATGAGTTTCTGGCCTCCTTGGATTAACATAATGCAATACTATGTGTGCTTTATCTGTTTAGCCAAGTGCCATGCTTTCTCTTTTCTGTGTCATAGCTTTAATATTCTATAAATGCCATATTCCCAGTGATCCCATGTCATACTGTTCTGTCTTACCTCCAAAAGCCCTAATATGATATTATACCATATTTAGACAGTCTGTGACTATACTGATTTCTCTGGTTTGAGCTATAGGAAGAGTGAGGTAAAACACTGTACAGAGTTATATAGTTTATTCTGAGTATTCATATGCTGATACTGTGTATATCTATATCATTTATGGTGATGATGTTTGAACACCACATTCAACTTTGATTCTGCAATATGTCATGACATTTCTTTTACGTATATGTGATACCATGGATATGAATGACATATCTCCTTTACGTGTTCTGCCACTCCAAACAATGTATAACCACATATGTGGATATGCTATTTCTGTGACAGCTGCTGGTACCATATATTATGCCACACAATGATTGCTTTTTCTTCCCAATGATTGTGTGTAATGCTACACTAACTTCATGTCCTTGAAGACCTTACTGATGCTACACTTTCTATGTGTAAGATGTTTGACATTTTGCATTCTACCACACTATGCTTCCATTATTTAGTGATGTAACACATGGCTTTTTATCATATCTTTGTATCATATCTGTATAAGAGGGGCTGGAGAGATGGTTCAGTTGTTAAGGGTGCTTACTGCTCTTAAGAAGGACCTAAGTTTGGTTTCCAGCACTCATGTTAGGTGGCTCACCACTGCCTGCAACTTCAGTTCTGTTGGTTGCAACATTCCCTTCTGGTCTCCACCAGCACCTGCACTCACCTATAATACCTACACACAGATGCATACAAATACACACAATTAAAAAGAAAACAAATCTTTAAACAATCTGTGTAAGCTATCATATTGAATGCACACCATATCCTTGAGAATAATGTGTGATTCTACACAATATTGCATACCCATAGTAAATACCTGTGGGCTTTAGGCTGGGTCTGGTCCTTGATAATATTGCATGAAATTGTGTGATACTTGACCTTACTACTCTCTTAGTGTATATTTCTGTATAACCACTTCTGTCTATTGTGTATGATGCCAAGCTGTACCTGTGTCATGTTTTCTTAGAGTAGTGTGGAATGCTGCATAATCTCTCCTCTTTGCTCAACAGCACACATAATGTAACACGGGTATCTACATCATGCCCTTGAAAACTCTCTATGATTTTATGTGGTAGTTTATCATACTGTGGATAATTCAACATATTCCTCATGAAATTATGTTATGGAAAGCAAGACAGGACATAATTAATCATCCATACGTATTTATTACATAAACTGTTAGGTTGCATAGAATATTGGAAGTCACTCCACAGCATTTGCTGGGGAAAAGGTTGGAGGATCAGAAAGCTGAGGAATTATAGCAGCAATTAATGAGGCAATTTCATGTAGTTTATCTGGTAGTTGAAAGAGGTTTATTTCAGGGTCACTTACAACCAATAAAGGGTTGGTTACAGGATCCAGAAGAGGTGAGAACTCGGACTTGGTCTGCAATCCAGTATCCAGGATCACGAGGAGCCAAGAGAGCCGGCACATACACATTTCAGATCTTAAAGGGTCTCGTCTCGGCCACACCCCAGGGGCAGGTCATAGACAGGTGTGGCAGTTAACCTGCTTCCTCACTAGGGGCAGTGCTTCAAGGTCAAAGATGGAACAGCTACCCACTACAAGGAATGAAGTGTTTGCTAAAGTACAAGTTCCATTCTAGTTATCTCCTTGCTACCTGTTGTTCATTCCAATAGTGATTCTGTTCTTCCATTGTTCTACAAACCATTACTTCAAAAACAATTTCTTTTTCTTTTAGGGTATTCTTAAACCTCTTCTAATTCTGTACTCCCTAAGAAGCATTGAGATGTGTAACATTCTTGTTTATCTCCAAAATGACAAATGTTTATTGTTTGAGGTTCATAAGTTTGGATTAGTTTGTTGCACAGTAAAAGATAATTAACCCAGGCTGGCCTAATTGTTGTCCTCATTTTGCAGCTGAGGGAGCTAAAGTGTACATAAAGTAGCTAAGGAACCTCATGTCAGGACACAGAGTTAGGATATTATGGAGTGGGATGTGGGACCAGCAGTCTGCCTTCTGACTTCATTCTTATCCTGTCTTGTACATGGCGATGATATCAAAGAGGGGTCTGTGCATCACATACCATATTTCAAGTCCCTAGTCTTCCTTTTTAAGGTGCCCCACATTTCTGTGTTACTGGATTGTGAAGCATCTCAGCTGTAAGCTTTATGTGTGTAAACATACCAATTCTAAAATAACATTAAAAATCATTTTATCTATTCCACTTTTTTTTTTATTCCACATATACTTTCTTCTACTTGGAAGCCCATGATCTCTTCCAATAATGTCAGAGACAGAGTGCACGTCCTGTGCCATCTCTTCTGCAGTGGGACAGCTTGCGTTTAGAAGGTTGAGCATGACTCTAGACACAGGAAGGACAAACTCAGTGCAGAGCTCATTTGTCAGAGGATGGATTTTTAGGTAACATGACGTCTTGCATTTCAGATGGATTAATGTATATTCCAATCCCTCTCCAAAAGGGACAGCAAGAGTTTACAATGCAACCACAAGAAAATGCATAACCAAACTGGAAGGCCATGAAGGAGAAATCTCAAAGGTGAGTTGCCTTCTCATTTGGATCAATGTGTTCCCTGGAAAAAAATAGAAGAGCATCTTTAATATGAGTAGTATAATAGAGGCTACAAATTAACTCTCTGAATTAATAGATCAGAACTCACCCTTTAGCATAACCAACATATTTATTAATATGGAGCAGGCAGAGAAGTAATGTTTCTGATATCAAGTGGCTTGAGGTAGAAAGAAGAAAGATAAAACCAAGTTAAGTGAACAGAATGACATTTTTTTTTAAGATTTTCATTTTTAAATGCATTGGAGTTTTGCCCATATGTATGTCTGCGTGAAGGTGTCAGATCCACTGGAACTAGAGTTACAGACAGTTGTGAGCTGCCATGTGGGTGCTGGGAATTGAACCTGGGTCATCTGGAAGAGCAATCAGTGCTCTTAACCGCTGAGCCATCTCTTCAATCCCTAGAATGACATATTGCTGAACCCTCAATGAGTCTAACATGGTGTCCAGTGTTGCTAGAGATCCTGGAGTTGAATGGCTCAGGAGAAACATCATTGGACTTGCTTATGTCATATCTGTACTTGATGATTAGTTTAAGATGAATGTAATTTTCATGTAGAGTGACTGAAAACACCACTTAAAGCAACTGATAACACCTCTAGAAAATATCTACCATGGAAGCTACTCATTATCTTTCCTACATCCATTACCAAAGTGGCTTCCTGTTGGAGAGCAGAGAAACATGGATGAATCAGACTGGATTTTGAGTCCAGGAATTTCAGTTAATTGTAGATGTAATCAACTGTCTTATTACATAAGAAACACAGAAACAATGTAAAAGAGAAAGCCGAGAGGTCAGAGCTCAGAGCTAAAATCTCACCCTTCCTCCTGCTGTCCCAGCTTCCCGAAAGAGAGCTATTTCCTGTGTGTAAGTCGTTTTTTTCTAGTCATTCTGCCTTCTCATTGGTTGTAAACCCAAACACGTGACTGCCTTGTCACTGTCTGAATGTACAGCCCCCTAGGTCTTAAAGGCATATGTCTCCAATGCTGGCTGTATCCCTGAACACACAGAGATCTATGGGATAAAAGGCATGTGCCACCACCGCCACACTCTGTCTATGGCTCTAATAGCTCTGACCCCCGGGCAACTTTATTTATTAACATACAATCAAAATCACATTTCAGTACAATTAGAATACCACCACAGTTAATTTTTCTTTCAAAATACTAGTAAGCTCATTTATTTCATAGAGAAATACATAGAGATGGAGCTACATCTAGTGTTGGTTACATAAAATGCAGTGTTCTCTAGATCTTACAGGGATTAGCTGGGCATGGTGACACATGCTTGTAATTGTAGCATGTTGGAGATGGAGATCAGGAGTTCAAGGCCAGTCTGAGCTGTATGATACACTGTCCCAAGCAACCAAAAAAAAAACCAAACAAACAAACAAAAAAAACAAAAAACAAAACCACCCTCCCCAACCCCACAAACAAAATAAAACAAAACAAAAGCCAGGTGTATTGGGACTAAAGTGTTCAAGTCTCTTTAATTATATCATCCTGCCCTAAAACCCAACTACCTCAGCCTTTCTTTCTAAGCATACCCCCTCTGATTCAGCAAAAAGAAATGATTTCCTAGACACTTAAAAAGCATGAAACAGTATTCTTTTCAAACACCAGCAAATATTTAATTAGCTGAAAATACCCAACTCAGCAATTTAAGGAGCTTGTGAAGTGCTTTTTTCTAGCTCTAGTAAGCATGCAAGTTTGTATTATGCAAAAAAGCATGCGGTGCCTCAAGGGCTCTGTAAATTAGATGGAATGGAAGGAGTGATATTTGGAAATATTTAACAGAGTGTGAACTTATCCTTGAAACTCTAGGGCTGTATCTCAGGGTTTTATCACACACTTTTTAGAAGCTTCACAGAGCAGAGCCACTCAGTGAGTGTCTGAGGTTTGTATGTGTTCCCAGAACATGACAGCGTATGCTAGACTGAGTAAGGAGGGCTCTTGACTCCCAGCTCAGCCCACATTCTTGGTTTTCTATGTGAGATCTTCTCTGCCACTCCCTTATGAAATAATAGCTTGATGGCTTCAGAATTCTGAAGGTTATAGCGAGATTCCAGCATTGACCATGTGTATTCCTGTCCCTCCATCTTTTACCCCTATTGCTGGTGGCCATTGCCCTGTGGCTGGTAGGTGCTGGTATCCAGGGCAATGGGTGCTGCTGACCACTTCATGGACTGAGAGGAAATGGGATGGCAGGAGGGTATGGGAAAGCAGGACATGGAAGGGCAGCCTGGGCCATATTTGTGAGGATAGCTACCGTCATGTTTGGCATTTCCCCTCAATGAGTGTGTATTTGTCTTTGTGAGCATGTGACTATAAGAAAATCTTGAATTCTATATTATTAAATTATATGCATATGAAAAAAATATATTGCTCATGAAATTACTGTTCCAATAATAATTATAAGGAGTACAGAGCTCAAACAATTAGTATCTTACATATTCATTCACTAAACACGTAAAACATTAGGATATATTCCTTATGTACAATAATGGATTTATTATGACATTTTCATACATGTATATAATGTTTTGAGATCATATTTATCCCGATTACCTTCCCTTGTCCTTCCTGTGATTCTTTTCCTATTTCCAATTAGCCCTCTTTCTAGCTTCACGTACTTTTGTGTGTGTGATCCAGTGGGTTTCATTAGCATGGCTTAGATGAGTGCAGGTGTCAGTAATCACCTTTGGAGAGCTTCCCCCACACCAGGTGTTGGCCGATACTGGTGAGACAGTGATGAGAAACAGACATGGACTTGTCCTCCTCATGTTTCCAGTCCCGGTGGAAGTGGTTCAAATCATTGGCTCATGATAAATATAGAGGGCTATCACTGGGAATATCAGAGGAATGCAAGGGCCAGCAGCGAATGTCTCTGCCACTCAGACACTGAAGGAGAATGCCTGGCCCCAGGGAAGCATCCAAACGTATTATCTGAAAATGATGCATTTTGGGTGGCAGTAGATGAAAATCCCCTTGCGGCCCTGGGTGCCTGCTCTTTCTCTGGTACAGACAGATGGATTGGGCGGGGGGGGGGGGGGGGGGGTAGGGGGGAGTGTTCCCTGTGGTTTTAGTGACAGAAGAATGTGTGGCAGTGGTGACATTGGACTTGACAGATAGAGCCTGCTTTGTTTTTATCTATAACCCGGCTCTGCCTCTCTTTTGGGTGAGGAGGGAACCATGAGTCTTTGTGAAGAAACTGTTGGGGAATATCCTAAGTATTCAGGCACTTTGGTCTTTTACGATTAGAATTGTGAGAAAGTAAGCAATTAAACATTAGCATCTAGGTTTCAATTTTCAAATATTAGTCCCTGTATTTTTCTCATCAGGAAGCAATTGTAGTAAAAATGAACACTAGGTCAGGGAGAAGATGGATACTCAGCCCTCTATTTGCTAATGGGAATATGTTAACCCAAACTTCAACTTATTATCATCTCTTTTGTTATTTTGCAGATCTCTTTCAATCCCCAAGGAAACCGACTCCTGACAGGCAGCTCTGATAAGACAGCCAGAATCTGGGATGTTCAGACTGGCCAGTGCCTCCAGGTCTTGGAGGGGCACACTGATGAAATATTTTCATGTGCTTTCAACTACAAAGGAAATATAGTCATTACAGGTATGAGAGAAATACACATCACAGAGCTAGTTTTCCTTTTAAATTGCCTACTAGAATTTTAAGAAGAATGCTAAAAGGAGTTCATGCTCAACCTCTGCTCACTTTTCCAGGGGGTCTGGCTTATCCTGGAATTTCATTTTACTTCCATTATTGAACTTTTTTTTCTTACTATTGGCTTTTAAAAAGTATTTTGAAATGGGGTCTTGCTATACATCCTGGCCTCAGACTTGCAGCAATCCTTCCATCTCAGCCTCCCCAGTGCTAGGGTTGGAAATATTAGCCACCATGCCAGGTTCCCGCTTAGTTGCACCAGGACTCACAAGAGTGCCCTCTGCCACTGATGGTGAATTTAATTCAATTCTGTTGCTCTAGGTAAAGCAGCCATTTTGGAACTTGTCTAGCTGGTTACTCTACTTTTCTGATGGTTACTGCTCAGCTGATGGTAGTAGACACCAGTAATGTAAACAAGTCAGGACATTTCATTTTCCACAGATGATGTGGAAAATGGCCCAGTAGAGATGTTAAATTTAAACGTCTTTTTCTTGGCTTTTTCTGGCTAAAGTGTTACTATGTAGGGAAAAGAATATGCATTGAACATTTTTCCCAACTATCAGCAATTGTGTGACTTCCTGATGAGCTGTCCTTTGCAAAGCCTCACGTTTCACACATGGCTGAGTAGCAGTGACCCAGGACAAAGTCCGCCTGTTTGAAGAGAGGATAACAGAAGTAAGATAAGGGGGAAATGATCGTGCAATTTGTTTCATCAGGTAGCAAGGACAATTCCTGCAGGATATGGCGTTGACCGAAGGGCTTTGCTGTGGAGCAGGGCTGTTGGCAACAGTGATCAAGACCTTGAACTCGCAGAGAACAAGTGAGCCTATTTCCTCTGCTTCCTTTTTTTTTGTACAACTCACCCATGGAGCGGCCTGTCCTTCACTTACAGAGATGACCGTGAAAACTGATGAACTTACATCATTTCTTGATGTTATCTGAGGTGATGGCAGGAACAAGCATAATCTGTGGTTAATGTCACTGATTGTTTTAGTTGTGTTTTGTGTTTCAGTAGCATCAGGATACTGATAAATGGAGTCAGAGTGCCTTTACAGTACTTCTAGATTCTAGAATCTTCTAGATTCTACCTGAAGGTTGATGTTACAGTTTCTCTTCAATAAAGGTTTTAGACAAAATTTCTTGTGAGTAGTGTTTCATTATATGCTTGGAGGGTAAGATAACAAAGAATAAAATGGTTATCATCAGCAAATACATTCTGCATTGAAAGTAGCATTGAATTTATGTAGGTAAGTTTATCTCTAAGGATGTGTTAAACAGAATATATATTCAGATAAGTAAATTTAAAAACCCTGAATGAAACCATTGAAGTATAAAAGAAAACAACCAAACTGTTGCTAAAATATTAAAAATGTCTTGGGGTGCTGGAGAGATGGCTCAGCAGTTAAGAGCACTTATTGCTATTTCAGAGGACCCAGGGTTATTCCCCAGCACCCATATTAAGCAGCTCACAGTGGGCTGTGACTCTAGTTCCAGGGAATCTGACACTGTCTTCTGTGGTCACCTGCATTTATGTGGTACACATAAACTCATGAACACACACACACACACCCACTCACACTCACACACACACACACACACTCACACACACACACACATACACACACACATACACACACACACACACACACACACACACACAAATCTTTAACGATCCATTGTCTATCTCTCATAATGAGAATGTTAAGATTTACTAACAAAGATCTAAAGGCATAGCATCACCACACGGTAACCTAAATTTATATTTGTCACTTAACTAAAAATTTTTACTCTTTGACCAGTATCTTTTCACTTCATCCACCTTCTAGCCCTTGGTTACCACTGGTCTACTGTTTCTGTTGAGTTTGGCTTTTTTTTTTTTTTTTTTTTTTAGATTGTGTATATGCCTGAGATCATGCACTATTTGTATTTCTGTGCCTGACTGAATTCATTAGCACAATGTCCTCAATACTATTCTAGTTTCACAGATGACAGAATTTTCCTCTTTTCCCTGCCAAATAAGGCAATTCTCTGTATCCATGCATGTGCATGCTCTGTTCATTTACCTGTTTATGCCACAGTACGCCCATGTAGGCGACAGGACAACGTGATAGAATCAGTTCTCTCCTACCACGTGGGGTCCCAGGGTTGATGACTCAGGTTGTCAGGCTTGGCAGCAAGTGCCTTTGCCTTTCCCCACTGGGTCGTCTCACCAGCCCTGCTTCTCTTCTGCCTATGGTTTCCTTGGAGGTACTTTAGATGGCATAGTCTCATTACTTTTTGCTTTTACTTCCTGTGCTTTTGGGCTCATGTCCAAAAACTCACCGTCAAGAACAGTGCCACAGTACATTCCTCTTATGGTTCTTCGGGGAGTTTTATATTTCCCAGTCTTGGTGTTAAAATTTCCAATGGATTTTGAGGTGACTTTTGTGTATAGTGTACAGTATTTGGTTTAGTTAGCTCTCCACCACTATGATCAAATATCTTAAGATAATAAAAATCAGCTTATGAAAAGATTTGATTTTGTTTGTGTTTTTAGAAGGTTCAATACAGAACTGCTTGGTCCAGTTGCTCCTGGGCTTGTAATAAAGGAAATGAGGGAGTATATGGCACAGCAAAGTCATTTACTTCATGACTAGGCAGAGAAGTGAGAGATGGGAGGTGTGGAGGGAAGGAGAGGGAGAAGAAGAGATGGAGGGGAGGGAAAGAGATAGAAGAGAAATGGAGGGAGAGAGAAACATCCCGATGGGGGGGGTCCTATAATCCCTTTTGAGGACAAGCCCCCACTGACCTGGAACCTCCCTTATGGCCCCATCTCTTAAGGTTTCCACCACCTCCCAGAAATGCCTAGCTGGAGAACAAGCCTTTAGCACATAGGACTTCAGGACACGTTCCAGATCCAAATCAGCAATACAGATAGTCTTATTTATTGTATGCAGAAACTGTTTCTCCAACACTTTTATCAAAGAGCCTATTTATTTCTCCATTGTGGTGGCTACTTTTAAGACTCTAAAGGAGTAGACACATGCTTGGGACTCTTTTGGATTTAGTTCATGTGTTAAAATCTTTATCAACTTGACACATCTGAGAAGGGGGGGATCCCCAAATGAGGAATTGCTTCCATTGCATTAGCCTATGGATATGACTGTGGGACATCTTGTTAATCAGTGTAGTCCACTGTAGGCCATGCCATCCCTGGGCAAGTGGCCCTCAATTCTATGAGGAAGATAGCTAAGCAAGCAGGAGGGAGCAAGCCAGTAAACAGTGTTCCTCTGTCAATTTCTGCTCCGAGCTCCTGCCTTGTGGTCCTTCCCTGACATCCCTCAATGACAGACTATGACATGGAAGTATAAGCCAAATAGACCCTTTCCTCCCTGACATTGGTTTGGTCATTATTGTATCACAGCAACAGAAAGCAAACTAAGGCATTCATACGACTCTATGTACTTATTTTGTTACACCATTCAAAAGAGTCAGCCAGTGTTAGTAGGCATTCAATGTCTGATAAACCAGCTAAGGTGTAGGCAGCTTTGGCCTGATAATGATTTATTCCTTTTGCCTTTATGTACCAATGAAGTCTTACTCCTCCCTGCCCCCCGCACTCCCATCCCCCAACCCCTGCCCCAGTACTGGGCATCAAACCCTGGGTTAGCACATGCTAGGCAGTCATTCTGCCACTGACCTGTACTCTCATCCTCGTTTCTTTTCTTTTTGAGAATATGTCTTGGCAAGTTTCCCAGACTGCACTTGAATTCCTTCTGTAGCCCAGACTGGCCTTGAATTTGTGGTTTTCCTCCCCGGCTTCTTGAGAAGCTGGGATTATAGCCCTGAGATTCCAGGACTGGAAGGAAGTCTTTCTTAAAAGAATATTTACTAAGATTTTTAGACACCAAAGCTTGCTTAAAAATAAGTGCCTAATGCTAGGCAGTGGTGGCACACGCCTTTAATCCCAGCACTCGGGAGGCAGAGCCAGGCGGATCTCTGTGAGTTCAAGGTCAGCCTGGTCTACAGAGTGAGATCCAGGACAGGCACCAAAACTACACAGAGAAACTCTGTCTCAAAAATAACCAAAAGAAAAGTGCCTAAATAATCAAGATGATATGGAAAATAACATATCCCATTTATTTTCATTTGAATTAAAGGCAGCATGATACTATAAGAAAGCCTGTGGAGTGTGGAGTCAGGTTGCCTGGATACACAGTCTCCCATCCAGGTACTAACCAGGACCAGCCCCACTTAGTTTATGATGTCAGACATACCCAGAGTGGTATGGCCACAAACACCTAGATGTATGCTCTGACTTCTGCCCTTTATTGTTGGGAAGGCCTTCACCACTCTGATTCTCAGTCTCCTGTTTTCAAAAGTTATAATAATAGTTCTATTTTGAGGATTATGAATATCTAGTATGTACAAGCATGTGATGCGTATTAGTTACTAATTGTATGATTAATAATTTTGTGATATATGAACATATTTTTTTGAAAACAGAACACAATGTTTTTCAGAACTTTAGTAGTAATGATCTGAACTATTTTATGTTTTATAGTGTCTTAAGAAGAAATAGATCTTTTTTTATCAAATAAAATCTAACATTCCTAGGATAGTTGTCTTTGTGTTAGTATATTTTCTACTATACATCTTCTACTCTTCCCCCTAACTCCTTCCAGATCTGCCCCTCCCAATTTCACATCTCTTCCTCCTCTTTTTTTTTTTTCATTTTTTACTGATTCTTTGTGGATTTCACATCATGCATCCCAAAACAGTTCCTCTCCCCATCCCTTCAAGTCTACCCTCTGCCCCTGCAACCCACAAAAAACAAAATAAAATTTAAAAGAAAAAAGAATCTCATCATGGAAGCTGCAGTGTGACACAGTGAGTCACACAGTGTCCCCTTTAGTCCATACATCTTTACTTGCAAGTGTTCGCTGCAACTGAGTCATTGGTTTGGTCTAAGGCCTCTGGCTTCTGCTGGGTCCTCACTGAGACTCCCCTTGGACATCTTGCTGTTGCTCTGTATCATGTTGATCCTGCAGCTTTGGATCTACAGGACTAGCCCCTTCATGTGCTCCAGCAGATCATAGATGGTGTAGATGTTGAGGTGGGCCAACTCACAGCCCTGGTTCTGGAGGGTAGCTGGGTTGGTCAGCCCACCAGCTTTCCTCATCCCCATCACTAGGGTGAGCTCTCATCACTGCTCCAGTTAGCTCACTCTATGCAGTAAGCTGCAGGGAATGGGTCCTGTTCTCCTGCTCTCACTCCCTTGGGGGCAGCTCACCCACACCTACACCACCAGGGCCAGCTCTACTGTGCTGCCCAGGTGAGGTGCAAGACCCACTCTCCCAAGTGCTGCAGCCAGTCGGGGGCAGGGCCAGCTCTTCCACTCTTCACTATCTTGACCCCGGGGTCAACTTTCCCACCTGTACCAGGTGTCCAGGTTCCTTTTTTTTTTTTTAAATCCACTATGCAATTTTTGGTGGCCATGTACTTAGGGATGTGGGACCATCCAGTGGAACATAATAGACCTACCAGAGGCCACACCCTTAAAGAAAACTGATTCTCCTTCCCTTAGCAGCCATCAACTGCTAATAGACCCTCAGCCAGGGGTGAGGGCTGGTGAGCCCATCCCCACTCCAGGCTGGCTTGACCTGTGCATGTTTTGTTCAGGTAACCATAACTATCTTTTGTGGTTCTTTTTTTTTGGTTTTTCAAGACAGGGTTTCTCTGTGTAGCTTTGGAGCCTGTCTTGGACTAGCTCTGTAGGCCAGGCTGGCCTCAAACTCACAGAGATCCACCTGGCTCTGCCTCCTGAGTGCTGGGATTACAGGCATGCGCCACCACCGCCCAACTCTCTTTTGTGGTTCTTAGTCCTTGAACCAGAAATGTTAAGAAGTGAGAAGACTGTCAGTTTAGATGACTAAGGTGGGGGTCCATATTCCTCATATAAATCCAGTTTTTAAAAACAGCTTTGTTCCATATTTGGTTGAATACATGGTTAAAGAACTCCATGGTCACAGAGGGATGACTGTCGTCTTACCCTCCCTATCCTTTACATTTGATGTTGTCTCAGAAGCACCATTTCTGCCAATGGGGGATAACTCGCTTTCTTCTTTTTCCTCTAGCCACAGAGTCATTACCGACCTCCATATGGCTACCATTTTATCATCACTCTGGCACTAGGAACAGAAACTGAACAAAATTCTAAATTACTCCGGCTTCCTCCCACCTTTTAAGATTATTTCTTTATGAGATAAACATTACTTATAAAAAGGCTTAATATTTTATACTTACAACACTTTCTCATAAATCAGCATGTTTACCCAGAGGGAAGGAATAGGAATGGTGAGCTCTAGAGAATGATAACACATAGTCAGAAATTTAAATGATTTGGGCTCGATTGCCCCTCTTTACCTCTCATTACCCTCCTTACTTTCTTCCCTTATCTGGAAGCATTAGATTGGTTTGGGAACGATTTGTGAACCTTTAAAAGATGTAAACCCCAGAAAAGTTCTGGGGAGGCAGCAGGTAAAATACTGGTGAAGGTTACCATTTATTTTGCCTGTAAGGAAACGTTGGATTCATTACTTTGGACAAAGCAACCTTTGATGCCCTTTTACTGGAAATATGGCGTGTTGCTTATATATTTGTTCCTACATGTCAAGTGGGAGCACCCATTAGGGAGAGCGAAGAGCCCACTAGCTCCCTTTGATGAGCCTGGAACATGTTGCTGTTTACAGAGTTTATGGGCTTACAAGCTTTGATTTCTTCTCTCCTCTCAGTAGGGGGCAGTGTGTGTCCTTCTGCAGTTCTTGCTTTTCTTGACAGAGACTGCAGAGTAACCTTTAAAATTCCAGGTCCCTTACAGACACGGTTATGTGGGGATACGATACTCAGTATGCGGTATAGTTTAAAGTTTGCAACTATCCTGGCAGATTTGGGACAAATGGCATATCTCATTAATCTTGACATTCGGCAGAGACATTTCCTCATCTGTCTTGAGGACAGAGACCAGAAAGTTGAATAATAGATAGCTCCAATGTTTCTTTAAAGGTCCCCGGTGGGGAACCGTGTGCAAAGATTTATTTTTTTAATGACTCGTATCAAAGACTGCAACTCTGAACGAAGTCTTTTCACACCACTGTCTGATCAGAGCAAACATGGGTTGTTTTGTGTGTCAATGAAATTTTCTGTAATTTCAGTGGTTGAGACTAAGCATTACATTTTATTTTATCATTACATAACTGTAAACTAAATCAGTTCATATTTGGTTGGCAAAGACAAAAACCTGAGACCAGGGGCTGGAGAGATGGTTCAGCAGTTAAGAGCACTGGCCGCTCTTCCAAAGGACTCGGGTTCAATTTGCAGCACCCCCAGGGAAGGTCACAATGTCTGTAACTCTAGTTCTGGGAGCTCTGATAGCCTCACACAGACATACAGGCAGGCAAAACACCAGTGCACATTAAAAATAAAAATAAAAAAGAAAAGAAAAGGTAAATTTGTTTTTAAAAAAAGTGTGAGACCAAGCTAAGGAAGTCTGCTACTCATAAGCTGGTGGCACGGGAGCCCAGCTGTTATCACAGGAGCCCAGCTGCTGTCATCACTTCCTCCCAGGACACCAAAAGCAACCCAAGGTCGGCTTTACAGAAAGAAAAGAAGAAACACGGGCTGGCCCCTCATTAAGAGACTATTTTTAATATGGGAACTTTGGACCTTCTCATTAGTCTTCAGGCACAACCAGTCGTGTTTGGATGGCTACAGTTGGGGAGACAAACAGGCTGGGACTGTCAAAAGAATACGGGTCATTTTGTCTTGTGGGAGATCTCTATCTCTGTCTCTCTCTGACAATAGAGTGACTATTTTTCTTTTGTGATCAAACCTTCATAATATTTGGGGGCAAGATTTGGCTGCCCAGCCAGCCTGCTGCACCTGAGCCACAGTTCTTGGTGATTAAAAACATGGGCTCTGGAATTGGAAGGCCTGTTTTAATATTCTGCCCTCTGCTTCCTGGCACTGGGATCTTGGGGACATCAAACATTCTGTAATTCAGGTTTCTTATTTTTAAAATAGAATGGATAGCAGTATGTGGGAACTTTGCTCAGATTAAATCAGTCCACAAATGTGTAAAGGGCTTGATATAAAGCAAACAGTCAGTTAATATTAGCTAGTGTTTGTAGACACTGGTCTGCTAACTCGAATTTGATGGATTTAAGACCCATGAAAGCAGTATCTGTCCATTCAGGACGAGTTTTGTCATTATTATATTGTTTGCAATCCAAGTCCTCTTTTCTTAGGAAACAAAAACAATTAAAGAAATGTAGTGGCTGTTCTGTATTCAGGGATGTGAGTACTATTTGGGCTCAATTTAATAATCTAGTGGTGATTCCGAGTCAGCCCAGGCTTTCTTTATCTTTCTCTTCTTGCAAAGTGCTATGCCTCTAACTTGGTTAAGGCACCTCTACCAGCCTCCACCTCAACAGAAATCATTCCATTTGTGGGTAAGGAGACAGACGAGATGTAAAAATCATTAATTAAGTATGATTTCATAACGCTTCCAGAACCCTTCTTCCCAATACTTGAGGAAAAATGAAAATGTATAAGGTACTTAAAATACTTAAAAGTGGAGACATTCCCTGAAGTTCTGATATGCAGTGTTTTGTATATACTCCAGACTTTGCCAGTAAAGAATCCAGCAGCATCCTTCAGAATAAATGGCTTCAAATGAACTTTGCATTGGCTTCTCTGGTATAAGGACCATCAATATTTCTGACTTTGCTCTATGCTAAGTGTTTAAAGACTCTTTGAGAAGGATCTTGTTTAGGATTGCTTCTGGGTTAGTATTTTAGTTTTTGTCCACACACTCTGTTGGTGTTTCTAGGACACACTCATCTTTAATTATAGAAATAACAATCTCAGGGAGAATGCCTGAACTTCTGCTTAATTCAAATACAGCTCTTCTTTGCTTTCCAGCTTGTACGTGGATGGTGATGGAAGCTTCTGGAAGATAATTTTGGCCTTCTTTCCTCAGGCAGTATAAGACATATTTTCTAGGTGTGCCTGAGGCAAAGGGACTGTGCAGTAGATACTCTCCAAAGAGAAGTAGATGAATAGTTACTGTGCTTTGGGTTATTACCATAAATAAGCAATTAGTGTAAATCACATTCAATTGCCAATTTTGACAAAATTTGACCTATAATGATTGCATATAGTTTTACTTCGTATGTTGCTTATTCAGTGAAGGGTGAGAGATTTTTGGCTCAGCTCCTTCAGCAAATCCTCAACAGTGGTCCACTCCCCAATACTACAGTCTGGCAGAGAGGGCAGACAGCAGACAGCAGATAGCATAATTCAAACCAAAGACTAAAGAGAATGTGACCTACCTCATCAGGGAGAGAAAATCCACTACACTTGGTGTGTGGCTTTGGTAGAAGAGCATATTCCACTCATTGCTCCCGTCATTGTGAACATGTCACATTACCAGGCTTGTTTCCTTATCTGTGACATGAAAATATGATAATGGAATGAAATAAGGTACCGTAGACACCCACTAGCTCAATGTCTTCGGTGTAGTTGATTGTTGCCAAGTGTGTCAGACCTTCCCTGTGTCCCTGGAGAATGTATACTTAAGGTTGGTATCAGTGCTGACTTGTGTCTGGGGGAAGGCGCTGGTGCCTAATTGCCAGCTGTTGGGCACAGGGGTAGCACCTTAGTCTTCCTGAAGGCTCCTTGCTGATGCTGCAGGATGGAGACTCCCCCCCCCCAATGCTCTTCTCTGATGCCCTCAGGCACAGCAGGTGGCCTATATTTAGAAGAGCATCAGCTGCTTCCCTGAACATTTGAACTAATGCTTATAAGCACTAATGACCCCCCTCCCCTTGTTTTAGATGAGATCAGTTACAGTTAAAGTAGTATGTTCATAGAGAATTTTTTTTTTAGCATTGCCCATTTAGTAATCTTTTTAATATTTGTAGGGTCTTGCTGTTAGATCTGGTATGGAGGAAGAACAGAAGTAGAAAAAATATAAATATCACCAAGTGTTAGTTGCTACAAATTATATGCCATAGCTTGCACAGAAAATTTATTTGTGAGTAAATTTAACCCTCAATTTTGATGAATTTAATGATATAAGACATATCATGCCAAGTGTCCTTAGAGTCCACACTCAAAGTAGAAAACCAGAGAAAGAGACCCCAGTCATTCATTCTTAAAGAACACATGAGACAAAACTAGGAGACCACCTGTCATCCAGGAAGACAGAGAGACCTCAGAAGAAATCAGCTGTTTAGGCACCTTGATCGTGGGCTTCAAAGCCTCCAGAACTCTTTTTTTTAAAAGTTTCAGTTATTTAAGATGCCCAGTGTCTTAATGTTTTGTTATAGCAGAGAGGAGAGGAGAGGAGAGGAGAGGAGAGGAGAGGAGAGGAGAGGAGAGGAGAGGAGAGGAGAGGAGAAGAGAAGAGAGGAGAGGAGAGGGAGAGGAGAAGAGCTCATACATCAGAGGAGCACTCATGGGATCTCACTGTCTTGAGATGCTCCACACTTCCCTTCCTCTGTGGCTCTGCTTTTGCCTTCTGTCTCTGAAGCTCCTTTTTCTATACCTACAACTGGGTAAGACCACTCCTTTTCTATGCGTCTTAGTTACTGCTTTGTTGCTTACAGTTTCAGCGGGCCAGTCCATTAGCATCACGGTGAGGAACAGCAAGCAGACAGGCATGGTGTTGAAGCAGTAGCAGAGAGCTCACAGCTGATCCACAAGTTGCAGGCAGAGAGACAGAGATTGGGTCTGGTCTGGGTTTTCGAAACCTCAAAACTCACTCCTAGTGACACACCTCCTCCAATAAGACCACACCTCCAAATCCTTCCCAAACAGCTCCACTAACTGGACACCAAGCATTCAAACATATGAGCCTATGGGGACCATTTTCATTCCAACCACCACATCATGCTTTATTGTTTACCCCAGACAGAAATTTTTCTTTAACTCCCCCACCCCCTTTTCTTTTGAGTTTGTCCTACTCACATTGACACTCCTTGCTAAAAATGTAGTCATCACCAGGAGACACTCGGGAGGCAGTGGCAGTTGGATCTCTGTGAGTTCAAGGCTACCCATTAGCTTCAGAGGTGTGCCCAGAGGCTTGTCTCCTAGGTAATTCTAGAATGTCTGTGAGGGATTATCTTGAGTGTGTTGATTGTTGTAGGAAGATTCATCTTAGTTACGGGTGGTACCATTCCCTAGGCTGGGATCCTAGGCTGTATATAAAATGGATAAAACAAGCAAAGGATGCATTCATTGCTCTCTCCTTCCTGGTCATGAGTGCCATGAGATAAACTGCTTCAAACTCTTATGACCTTGACTTCTCTGCCATGGTGGACTGTGCCTTTAAACTGTGAGCCAGAATAAACACTTTCTCTCTTCATTTGCCTTTGTCAGTCTTTCATCACTGAAGGGACAAAGCAGACACCATCACAGGCTGCTCAGTCCTCTCTCAGAGATCAGACCTCAATTTCAGTTTCCTGAGACTTGAGCAAGCAGTTTCTGGGAGGGCCATGACACAGTCCTTGCAGTAGCTCCCTTTCTGCGTGTACTCTGACGGCTCAAGGTTCAGCCAGTTGTTTGCTGTCTGGGACCCCTCACCAACTCAGAGCTACATGCATGGGTCAATGTGAATGTGGGAGGCCAGCCAGCCTCCATGGCAGCTCAAGGACAAAGCCTGGGACTTGTCCAGGTCTGCCCCCAAAATGGTAACTGTAACCCCCAACCTGTAAATTCAAAGGTTACACACGCTCACCCAATCATATGACGCAAAGGCTTGTACCACCTTGCTTGCGTATTTTCCCTTTAAAAACCCCTCACCCCGAGAGCTCAGGGCCGTCCTCCTCCACCCACTGTGTCGAGTGTTGGACACAGACCGAGCCCGAGCTTGCTTGTTCATAATAATAATAATAATAATCGGATAATGGCTCTGTGGTGGTCTTGCTCAGGGTTTCTCAACATGGCCACAACAATCACAACCACAGGAAAAAGTCACTAGGAGAAAACCTGAATGGATGTAATAATAACAACAACAATAATTCTTATTATTTTTGCGAGTGTCTTCCGGGCAAAGACTATCTAGAGCTGAACAAATCAAGTCTATTACTTTTTAGAGAAAGATACCCTGCCATGGGGACCCATGGGGCATCTCAGACACAGATTGACAGGAAGGATTTATAAGATTTTTGGCTTTGTTCTGTTTTGAGAAGGACTCGAGGGCTTTGCTGTTTGAAACAATTGGATGTAATCAGGATGTGAGGCTGATTCCGTGACTGAGCATCGTCATGTATTTCCTGGGTAGGGAAAGCCAGCTCTAGAGCAAGACTAACATTGCGATAGGGAAAAAGGAGCCGCTGTCATTCGTATCCGCCAGTAGAGGGAGGTGTTGAGTCACTTCTGTGTCTTTTGACCTGTTTGATCCTGTTCAGATGTGACTAGAGCACTGTGGAGCTGTTTCTCTGTCTCATCCATCACAGTCAGAGGGTGGCCTTCTTTGTGGTAATATTCTGTGGGGTTGTTTATGTACAGTATGAAAATACCATGGTCTGGCTTTGATTTTTCAGGCCAATGGCAACAAGTCCTGGCCAGTGAAAGCTGGATGCCACGACTTCGGTTTCTGTGGGCCATTTTTCTGTGGGTGAAGTGCTTGAAAACTGAAATAGATATTGGCAGGTTTTTTTGGACAGGAATGGTCACAGATGATCTCACAGAGTGCTGATGGGTGGCACTGAGGGTCCAGCCAAGTTGGAGAGGTTTATGGTACACATGGACATTGTGCTTCTGTGATTCTCTGCCGTGGTATTTATAGTATGGCTGTGACCAAGTTGAAAGTCGGCACTGTGAAACAGACTAAGCAGGTGGGTCTAGTGGTACATGCTTGCAGTCTCAGCAACTTGGGAGACTGAAGCAGGAGAATCGTGAGTTCAAAGCCAGCCTGGGTAACTTCGTGAGACCCTGTCTCAAAATAAATAGAAAGTAAAATAAAGGCCAGAGCTAGGGGTATACTCAGTGAGAGTGCTTGCCTGTCACGAACAAGGCCCTAGTTCAACTTGAGTACCAGAAAAAGAAGAAAATAAATGAGCCTCAGTCAGAAAATGAATTCTCCTCAGACCACTTCTTATTTGTCAGACATATGGCTTCTTCCAGGACAGATGCAGGCGCTGTGACAAGCGGTCCCTCTTCTGACTACTGTGTCCTCCTCATTGTCCTCTTCTGATAGAGAACATGACCTCATTTTCTATTTATAGAATTTGCTTCATCTCAAGTGGCGTTTGGAACTGCCACTGTGTTGCTGCTGTGTGGCTCTGGAGCATCTTAGCTGTTGCTTTGTGCTTCACAGAGATTTTGATGATGGAACACTTCTTTTTTTTTTTTTTTTTCATTCTCTCCCCAGGGCCCTGGCACAACCTCATAGAGGAGACATGAGGTCAGAGAAAGATCTGCCAAGTGAGTATCCAGTTTTCACAAAAGTCAGCGTCCTTTGTCTGTAGATGTAACCAACCGTCTTATTAAATAAGAAACACAGAACCAATGTAAAAGAGAAAGCCAAGAGGTCAGAGCTCAGAGCTAAAATCTCACTCTTCTTCCTGCGGTGGTCCTAGCTCTCCGAAAAAGACCTGTTTCCTGTGTGTATGTCTTTTCATAGTCTTTTGTTCTGCCTTCTCATTGGTTGTAAACCCAAACACGTGACTGCCTTGTCATTGTCTGTATGTACAGCCCCCCAGGTCTTAAAGGCATATGTCTCCAATGCTGGCTGTATCCCTGAACACACAGAGATCTACCTAGCTCTTCTACCAAGTGCTGGGATTAAAGGCATGCACCATCACCGCCATACTCTTGCTATGGCTCTAATAGCTCTGACCCCCAGGCAACTTTATTTATTAACATACAATCAAAATCACATTTCAGTACAATTAGAATACCACCACACTTTGTCAGATACTCCTTGTCTTTTGATTAAGCCCCAAAGGCTTTAAAAAGCACCCAAAGACCCCAGCCAGGCTCAGAAAGACCTGCAACCACAGGGAGTGATCATCACTTTTCAACCTGGCCCCACCTCCAGGAAACATGTCTTCTTCTTTTGCTTTGAGTTGGTCCTGGATGTGGCTTACTGTTGGGATCCAGTAGTGAACATTGAAGAATGGACTGACTGAATAGATGAGTAATCATGCACTCAATTAATTTAGAATAGATTTTCAATCTATGCTTCTGTGGGGATAACTGATGTACTACACTCATGGAACTTCACCTTTTAGAGGTTACATTAATCAAAGGAAATGAAAATGTATAGGTAGTTTCCTATCCAAGCACTAACCAAGCCAACCTTGCCTGGCTTTGTGGTCACACAACACTGGGCAGACTCAAGGTGGTACAGATGTAGACTCTATGTATCACCTATCATCTATCTATCTGTCTATCTATCTATCTGTCTATCTATCTATCTATCTATCTATCTATCTATCTATCTATCATCTAGCTATCACTTATTATGTACACATACATACACACACAGGGAGAGAGAGAGGGAGAGGGAGAGGGAGAGGGAGAGAGAGAGAGAGAGAGAGAGAGAGAGAGAGAGAGAGAGAGAGAGAGAGAGCGAGCTACTCATGGCTGAATAACATTTTGTATTTGAGTGTACAAAATCAGATCACTGTCTGTTCTCTGTATACTGCTCCCATAATCTCCATACGTCAATCCCAGCTGTATTTCTGTTCTTCCACAATCTCTATAATTAGATATACTTGCTTCTTAAGGTGAATACTAATGGCATTTATTTTGCCCTATTGTCCCTCTTTTTTGGTACATGCTTTACCTTAGCAGCCAGATGTTTCATTCATTTATTACCGTATTCATTCCCTTATTCACTCAGTATGTATTTAATGGGCGACTGTTATGGCCAAAACATGTTGCTAGGTACCAGATATTCATAACGAATGAGACAAATACCTATGTTCCACAGTTTACAAATTAATGAGGGCGAAGGAATGTATTAGTCAAGCTCCACCGAGAGAAACTGAGTGAGGAGATCTGACAGGGTTTGCTGTAAGTAGCTGGGTTATGTGTTGTCGGGGAGGAGCAGACAAGGCTGAAATCGTTAGGGCAGGCCATCAGAACAAGGGTTCCCAAGCTTAGAAGTGAAAGCTGCTGTTCTTAGGTGAAATTCCTTTTTTTTCCCCCTGAGAGGTCTTAGTTCTATTGGAAAGATCTGTCAGTTGATCTAAGCCCCTCTAGAGTGTGTAGGGTGATCTCTCTTATTTAAAGTCACATAAAAAGGCTTTTATCTCTCTACAAAATATCCTCACAGCAACACTTACATTAGTGTTTGTTTGGATAGCTGGGAATCATAGCCTAGCTTCATAGCATATGAAACTGATCACTACAGGGAGGAACATGAAAGAAGTGATTAAAATACCTTATATTTCCAGAAATAGAAATTCCATTTTCTCTGCTTAGCAATAACCTTAGCGTTTGACTTAATGTTTAATTTTGAGAGTAATGTGAAGACTTGTCTCAGGAGCTTAAGGAAGCCAGATTCACTGAGTCTGAAGCTAAGGGTTTTTGAACAATTCTGATGCCTGCATCCAATTCTGTACCAACTATAACCTCTAGGGTATAGGTCCTTGTCATTGATAATTTGAAAACGTGATTCAAATAATTATTGAGCATTGAGAATAAATATTGTAGTGGATTTGACTTTTAAATTCTTTTATACATGCTTTCATATGAAAATGGTCTTTTCAACTTCTTTGGATGTGAATGCTTATGTAAATTAGAAACAACTGTTTTTGCTAAACACAGCATTATTATAGCCATTGAGATGCAGTAACTCATTTTCACTTTAAGCACACAGAGGACAGGAACCCTATATCATTTAATTTCTCAATTATGATAGGGAAGGTAATGTTGCATATACAGCGAACAATGGCCCTCTATCCTCAGAAGGGTCATGCAAAAGGTATTTCTTGACTATAGAAAATTTGCTCTGGGTTTTCAGGACAGCTGACCCCCAGAGAAAGCTCACATACTTTTTAACCTCAACATGTGGTTCATGTTAACTAAGGCAAAGAAGAGAAGTTGTAGAGCTGGGAGTGACACCTGATACATCTCACTGCAATTCTTCTTTGTCATTTGGCCAGACTTCAGAAGAAAATGGAGCATAACCTTGAGTGGATGGGAGTTGGAAGGAAATAGATGCTGATGAACATTAGTGTCATCTAGACTGCTTGGTGTTTTATCTCTGTGCTTGGTTCAACAAGTGTTGCATAGTAAAGACTTACTTGATATTGAGCAAATCCATATACTACATCTCCTTTGCTTTTAGATATTGTGTGTGTGTGTGTGTGTGTGTGTGTGTGTGTGTATGTCTCTCTGTGTGTGTCATGTGTGTATGTCTGTGTGTGTATGTGTTTGTGCATGTGTGTGTGTGTGTGTCTGTGTGGTGCCTTTAGGCCAATGATTCTCAGTACATTAGCTCTGCAGGTCTATGGTGCCCATGATTTGTGATTCTTGGGAGTGGAAGAACAGAGCTGACACATCTATTTTAATCCCAGAAGTGGGATGTAACCAGCCACAATGATAGTGGCAGCAAGGAGACTCGCCCTTGGCACAAGGATCTCCACCTGACCTTCATCTCTTAGAGTTTTCCCATTCATACAAAAAAGAGAATAAACCTTTGGGAGTGCTTGACTAAGTAGTAAGAAACCATAGCATCACCACATAGACACAGAAAATTGCCCAAAGCATAAAAGAACTCATTCAAAAATATGCTATGTTTTAGGACAGAGAAAAATGTTTCTGCCTTCTGTAGCCTGCTCAAGTCACTGTGCTGTGAACCTGCTAAGTTCTGTGGAGATGAAACAATACAAAATCTGGATTACTTCCTTGGTCAGATAAATACCACTGGACGGAACACTTCAGCATGTTGGAGCTGCATAGCTCTGAAGAATAGTGGGATGACTTGGAAAGGCAGACAGTCTGTCCTGAAGATCAGAGCATCTCAAGAACCTCTCCTGTGACCTGCCAAGCTTCTGCTTTTCCATGTGCTGCAACAAGAGATGTCACCACCTCAGGGAGAAAGAGTCACCTGACATTGAACTCTCCACGAACCCTCTATCCAGAATGAAATAAAAATGAGGACTTTTTTTTTTTAACAGCACCGTGGCTAGGAGGGCAGACTCGTCTTTATTCAGAGGCTAAATTTGGCAATGTTTGACTTGTATTTATATTTCATATTTCCAGTGGAAAAGTTAGATGTGTATACCTATCTTGTTCTAATTACATTTGAAAGTTTTCCACTACCTAAATAGTCTGCCAAAGAAACATTTCTCTGTACCAACTATGCTCACAATTTGGCAGGCCCGGTTTGTATATGCTTTAGAATAATTAACATGACCTTGTAGCAAAAGCATCTGTTTGAAATCCAAGCTATGTACATTCATTAGCTGTTATGTCAACTCTGTAGTACTAGTATTAACTAAATAAATCTTCAGTAAAACTGTCTGTGTTGCAAATTCTCAATAGTAAATGTGACTGGCGACTACCATATTGAACATCCTGGGTATGGAAGATGTTATCTCATCATAATGCAGATGTGTTTGTTGGAGTGCATCTGAAGTGGCCAATACCAGCACTGATAAAAAAAAGTTGCCTCTATCCAAGACCTCAAGTACTCTATTGAGTAGGTATGGAGAGAGTGCACAACTTTGTTTTGCTCCTGATTAGTGGAAATGCTTTTTGAGTTTCTGTCCATTTAGCTTGATGGCTATGGGCTAGCTGTAAACTGCTTTTATTATGTTGAGGTATGTCCCTTGTATCCCTAATCTCTCCAGGATTTTTATCCTGAAAGGGTGTTGATTTTGTCAAAGGCCATTTTCTCCAACTACTGAGATGATCATTTTTTTCTTTCAGTCTGTATATATGGAGAATTACATTTATTGATATACATATGTTGGACCATTCCTGCATCTGAAGGAGATCAAAGAGATACAGTTAGGAAGGGGAAAAGTCAAAGTATGTTTATTTTCTTATCATATGATAGTATATTATAAATGACCTAAAAAAATTCCACCAGGAAACTTCTTCAGCATAATCACTTTTGCCAAAGTAGTAGGATACAAAATTATCACATACAATTACTAGCTTTCCTATGTAAAAGTGACAAATGGACCGAGGAAGAAATCAGGGAAACATTGTCTTTCACAATAGTCTCGCAAGATATTAAATATGTTGAAGCAACTCTAATAAAGCAAGTGAAATACTTGGATGACAAAAACTTCAAGAAATTGAAGAAAATATTAGGAGATGGAAAGATCTTCCATGTTCATGGGTTGGTAGCATTAGTACAGTAAAAATAGGCATCCTACCTAAAGTAATCTATAGTCTCACTGCAATCCCCATCAAAATTCCAACATAATTCTTCCCAGAACTTGAAAGGATATTTTAAGCTTCACATGAAAACACCAAAAAAAATCCAGGATAGATAAAACACTCTTGGAAAATGAACAACTGCAGGAGGTATCACTATCCCTGATTTCAAATTGTACAACAGAACTATAGTAATGAAAACAGCATGGTATTGGCACAAAAACAGATATGTTGATCTTTGGAACTGAATTCAAGACCCAGATACTATGGACACCTGATTTTTGATGAAGAAGTCAGAAATACACCCTGGGGGAAAAGGAAAGCATCTTGAACAAAAGGTGCCTGTTAAACTGGATGGCTGCACGTAAAAAAAAATCCAAATAGATACCTAATTATCACTCTGGGCAAAACTCAACTTAAGGGGACCGAAGACTTCAACATAAGAGCAAATACAGCAAATCTTACAGAAGAGAAGATGGGAGAATAGTTTTAAACTCAGTGGCACAGGAAAAGACTTTCTGAACAGTGCACCAATAGTACTGGCACTAACAACAATTAATAAACGGGACCTCACAAACCTGAAAAATTTCTGCATGACAAAGGACATCACCATTCAGAAAAAGTGTTAGGCTACAGAATTGGAATTTTTTTTTTTTTTTTTTACCAACTAGACATCCAATAGAGGGCTAATATCCAAAATACAGAACTAAAAAACTGACTATCAAGAAAACAAATAACCCAATTAAATATGGGGTACAGATAAAACAGAGAATTCTCAAATAAGGAAACTCAAAAGGCCAAGAAGCACTTAAAGAAATGATCAACCCTTAGTCATCTGGGAAATGCAAATCAAAACTACTTTGAGATTTCACCTTACAGCAGTCAGAATGGCCAAGATCAATAAAACAATCACAGCTCATTCTGGCAAGGATGTTGAGTAAGAGAAACACTCCTCCATTGCTGGTGGGAGTGCAAGCTTATACAACCACTATGGAAATCAGTGTGGCAGTTCCTCAGAAAGCTGGGGAATCAATCTACTTCAAGATTTAGCTATACCACTCTTGGCCACATACCCACAGGATGCTCAACTATACCACAGAGACACTTGCTCAACTAGGTTCTTTGCTATTCTACTCATAATAGCCAGAAATTAGAAACCACTTAGATGTCTGTCAGTTGATGAATAGATAAAGCAAATATGTTATGTTTGCACAATGAATATTACTCAGCTGCTAAAAAAATATATAAACATTAAAGTCACAGACAAATAGAATGAACTAGGAAAACCTCATGATGAGTAAGGTAACCCAGACTCAGAAAGATAAATATGGTTTTTGTAGCTAGAGTTTTCCTGCCTTGCCCACAGTTAGGACAAATCTCTGTCACCCACCAGTCCCACAGCCGCTCAGACCCAACCAAGTAAACAAAGAGACTTGTATTGCTTACAAACTGTATGGCCGTGGCAGGCTTCTTGCTAACTGTTCTTATATCTTAAATTAATCCATTTCCATAAATCTATACCTTGCCACGTGGCTCGTGGCTTACTGGCATCTTCACATGCTGCTTGTCATGGTGGCAGCTGGCAGTGACTCCCTCCACCTTCCTCTTCTCTCACTTCTCCTCTCTGTTAGTCCCACCTATACTTCCTGCCTGGCCACTGGCCAATCAGTGTTTTCAGGTTTGTATTCACTTACATGTGGATATTAGCTGTTAAGTCATTGTAAGCAAGCTACAATACATATGACCCCAGAGGTTAGGTAGAAAGTAAGAGATTAGGGGTGGAGGAATGGATCTCCAGTGAGGGGAAAGAGAATAGATAGTTTATGGATAGATGGGGGGGGGGGCAAATTGGAATGAGAAGTTCAAATGGGGAGGGTGTAGAGGGAGCAAGGGAGGTAAATCTACAACTAAGGGCCATTTGAGGATTTGTATGAAAACCTAATACAGTAGAAGCTTCCTCAAATAATACATACATGAAGCCAATTTAAATGAAATCTCCAAATAATAGGGGAGACAGAACCCAGCTGGACATCTCTTACAACCAAATGAAACTTCCTGCACTGAGAATGGATTACATCTAATTTGAGTTGTTGGCCAAAGGGTCCCATGAGAATCTCCCAACAACCCAGGCTATTGCCAAGGCTATTGGTTGCTCTCCACAAACAGACAGTAAAGTCCTATTGCTGAATACAACACCTACAGAACTCATTGAACAAAGAGAAGTCAAGCTAGTGCCTACCTAGAGCCTTCACCCCCTAAAGACTAACTAAGGTCCTCTGAGGGCTACCAAAGGAGAAAGGTAAACACCAACCTAGCTACAAACTCTCTGTTCTACAGGAGTGATCTGCCAACCAAATACACTATTGCAATAGTCACACAAAAATTGTGGAAGCAACCAACCAAGATCTGACTTGATTTAAGGCCCACTCCATGATATGTAAACCACACTTAACACTGCTTGAGTAGCTAAAAACCCGAGACTACATAGGCCAGAGACCACAATAAAATCAGCTGTTCTGCTGCTGAAGAACATAGCAATACAAGGGATCCTAATGAATTCTGCTATACTCATAGATCAGTGCCTTGCTCACCCATCATTAGAGAAGTTTCCTCCTGTAGCAGATGGGAACAAATACAGAGACCCACAGCCAGACAAGATAGAGAAAGTGAGAGACCTTGGAATTCTCAGCCTTAAATGGTATATCTCCATCAAATTCCTCCCCTTAGCATTCAGCAAACCCCTCAGAAAAGGAGGTGGAAAGAATATATGAGTCAGAGGAGACAGACGATACCAAAGAAATGAGGTCTCAACACAGCAGGACTGATGTGCATGAGCTCAGACACAGAGGCAGCATGCACAGGGCCTGCACAGGTCTGCAGCAGATGGGGTCCCAGAGCTGAAAGAAAAAGTGGACATATGCCCCAACCCTTAACACAAAGCCTAGCTGCAACTGATAACCACTTACAAATGAAAACGTAGTTTACTCCAAGGGAGTCTCATTGGGGAAACAAACTACTCATAAAAGGCTCCATGTCCAGCAGTAGATGACCAACACTGTGACTAGAGTTTTCCTGCCTTGCCCACAGTTAGGACAAATCTCTGTCACCTGCCAGTCCCACAGCCGCTCAGACCCAACCAAGTAAACAAAGAGACTTATATTGCTTACAAACTGTATGGCCATGGCAGGCTTCTTGCTCACTGTTCTTATAGCTTCAATTAATCCATTTCCATAAATCTATACCTTGCCACATGGCTTACTGGCATCTTCACATGCTGCTTGTCCTGGTGGCAGCTGGTAGTGACTCCCCCTACCTTCCTGTTCTCTCAATTCTCCTCTCTGTTAGTCCTACCTATACTTCCTGCCTGGCCACTGGCCAATCAGTGTTTTATTTATTGACCAATCAGAGCATTTGACATATAGACCATCCCACAGCACAACACAAAATGAACTCAGTGTCATCTTTGAAGCTTATTTGTCACATAATGCTGTGATGGGGCATTTTTTCTTTTTCTTTTCCTTTTTTCCCCTTACAGGTCCTTTGCATATATATTATGGCTTTTGGTTTTGAGTTTTTATGGGATTCCTGTATGTGTAAACATGTGTGTCTTTGCATTTACTTGTGTTTCTCATGTTTTTTCATTGGCTCTTTTCTTCTGTTTTTGTCCTATTCTGATATTTTGGTTTTCTTTTATCTTATTTTATTTTATGATTATTCCTTAGATGTTTGTTTTCTAAGTAGAAACAGAATAGGTGTGGATTTGGTGTGAGGGCAGGTGGGGAGAACCTGGGGAGAGCTGGTGAGGGAAAACTGTAATCAGAATGTATTGCAAGAAAAAAAATCTGTTTTTTAGAAAAGAAAAAAATACCTCTTCTCTACCTAAAACTCACATATTAATTGTAGTATTCTTGAGTCATGGAGGCACCATGTTATGTCAGTTCAGGACCTGCAGAAGACAGTGTAGAAAGGCTGTAAGTGGTGGATAACTTCAGGGAAACAGTTTTTTTCCAGACCTGACAGGGCAGCTGCACAAAATAACTCACAACAATTGTGACAGTTTGCAAAAGACCTGGGCAAGCCCTGGCCAGAGACAGTCCCGGCATAGCATGGGGAAGGTAAAGATGGAATCCTATTAGCTGAGAGCTATAGGCATTTGATAGCTGTTGGGAGAGAGAATAAAACCTTTATCCCAGGACTAGCTGGGAAAAATAAACTGGACTTGATTGGGATAGAAGAAACAAACAATTGAAAAAGAAGCAATCGCAAAGCTGAATGGGAAGGGGCAGGAAGATTAAGAGTGTGGTAAGGGGAGAAATTGAGGCAGGTAAATATATTGTAGAATATGTCTGTCTATCTATCTATCTATCTATCTATCTATCTATCTATCTATCTATCTATCTATCATCTATCTATCTATCTATCTATCTATCTATCTATCTATCTATCTATCTATCTATCTATCTATCTAATCTGTGGTGGTATTGTGTTCCCCAAAATATTGTGCACCCTAATAATTTATCTGGGGTCAGAGAACAGGACAACCACTAGATAAAGAGGCTAGAAAATGGTGGCACTCACGCCTTTAATCCTAGCATTCCAGAGGCAGAAATCTCTCTGGATCTCTGAGTTCAAGGCCACATTGGAAATAGCCAGACATGGTGACACATGCCTTTAATCCCAAGAAGTGAGCCTTTAATCCCAGGGAGTGATGGCAGATAACAGAAAGGTATATAAGGTGTGAAGACCAGGAACTAGAAGCTTTTGGCCTGGTTAAGCTTTTAGGCTCTGAGCAACAGTTCAGCTGAGACCCATTCTGGATGAGGACTGAGAGGCTTCCAGTCTGAGGAAACAGGATCAGCTGAGGAACTGGCGAGGTGAGGTGGCTGTGGCTTGTTCTGCTTCTCTGATCTTCCAGCATTCACCCAAATACCTGGCTTCAGGTTTGATTTTATTAATAAGACCAGTTAAGATTCATGCTCTATCTATCTATCTATCTATCTATCTATCTATCTATCTATCTATCTATCTATCTATCTATCTATCTATCATCTACCTATCTATATATATCTATCTACCTGTCTGTCTGTCTACCTATCATCTATCTATCTATCTGTGTCTATCTATATCTATCTATTTATCTATATCTATATCTATATCTATCTATATAGCTATATATTTAAAGATGATACTGGACAAAGGAGATAAGAAGTTCTAATACACTTAATATATATATATATATATATATATATATATATATATATATATATATCACTTGCTGTCAATGGTCTCTGTATGTTGTAGTTATTTGATGGCAAGAATGACGTTTTAGCGCAAGCAGTAAATTTGACGTAGTTTTATATCTTCTAGGATATCCAACTACAGTAATGCTTTATGACTGTTTCTTAACATTTAAGATGTCATGTAAATTAAATTTTAGTTAAGAGGAAAGATCATCTTAAAAGCATTGAGCTGTCCTTACAGAGTCCTTCAAGGTTATCTTACATCATATTGAAAAATTCAGCACAACCATATTCCTTTTTTTCCGAGCCTAACTATAGATTTCTTTTGCTCATACTAATATCAACAATAGAAGCTGTAGCTGTAAGTTTTTCCATGTCCCACCCAGTCCTGAGGCCACTCAGACCCAAGTAAACACACAGAGGCTTATATCAATTACAAATTGCATGGCCTATGGCAGGCTTCTTGCTAGCTAGCTCTTATAACTTAAATTACCCCATTTCTATTAATCTATGTTTCGCCATTTGTACCATGGCTTACCGGTCTGCTGACATGTTGTTCCTTGGGCAGCAGGCTGGTGTCTCTCTCTGCCTCTCCTTTCTCTTCCCGTGTCTCTGCTTGGCTTTCCACCTGCCTCTAAGCTACCTTACCATGGGCCAATGCAGCTTTTTTTTTAGCAACCAATCAGAGCAACACATCATCACAGCATACAGAATGGCATCCCACATCAAGAAGCACATACAAACCAGTCACAATTTCTCTTTTATTTCCAGATGAAGATTATTAAACTGCAAACTTTGATTTGAACATAAATTTTCCTTTACTAGGGTAACTGATGAAAGTTGCAGTAGCTTTAGACATATACCCCACAGGTGCCATTGTTTTCCATAAGGAAATACTGGTGAACTGTTGATGCCAATGGACTTGGAGTCTAGAGGAGGCTAAATCTGCTCCAGCATGGTTGCTTAATTTCCCTTAAAAAAGCATAAAGGATTTATCAAGTCAATATGTTCCACATCACAATAAGCTCCTTTTCCTATCAAATTGTGTGGAAATCCTGGAGATGGCAATGATTATCTGTCATGGAAGATGTTTCCCCACATCCACACTAACAACTTCTAGCTTTAAATAAATAATTCTTCTTGGAGTTCAGAATTCAATTCACTGAGCCCATTTTGAGAGAATAATTTGAAAGTGTACCTTTCATTAGAGAGGACTCTGATTTAAACTTACCATGCTGGTGCTGAATTCTAACTTCCAGAGATGCTGATCAGGTACCCGCATCAAGTACCACTGGGATGAAGACATCTTCACTTGCTTTAAGAAGAGCTGCATTATGGGATGTACTGTCATGGTGATTATTAATAAGCATGTCTGGGCTGTCTATAATGGAAATAGTGGGGGAAATTACTTGTGTTTTGGTATTTGTGTCTTCTCTTTATAATAAAACTTTATCAATAATGCTTACCATATTTACATGAAAAACAATATGAAAATGAGCTACTTGGAGGTTATAGAGGAATGACTTTCCCCCTGTGGTTATTAGATAAGAACTAAATTTATTAGTTAATTATCCTGAGTCCATTTGCCTCGACTTTGGGATGGTGTAATCCAATAAATCAGGGCTCCCTGCTTGGAGCATAAGTTTTCTAAAAACAGACCAAGAAGAGAACTTGTGTTCCTATTACTGTGGATTCTTATGCAACAGTAATGCTGTTTTTCAAAGTATTTCTTCTCTAAATAGCTCAGACTTCCTGTCGCCCTGATCCTAACTAGATAAAACTTCAACTTGAGTGTAAAAACTAAGTTTTAACTATTGAGGAAAGGAAGAGGAAAAGAAAAAAAACTTGTCTTTACCATGAAATACTTAAGATATAGCAAAGGATTCATAAAGGTTACACTTTTGTTTTTTTATTCATTTATACATTTATTTTATTTTACTGGGATATGTATGGTCTTGCCACGAAGCCAGACCAACCTTGAAATCTTTCTCAATCTACCTGTCCTAACTTAGGCCTTCTATTTAAATTAATTAGTAATTGTGTGTATATGGGTATTTTGTCTGTATGTGTGTCTGTGTGACACGTTTGTACCTGGTGTCCTCAGAAGCTGGAAGAGTACATTGGATTCTCTTAGACTAGACTTACAGATGTTTGTGGGCTACCTTGTGGATGCAAGGAATAGAACCCTGGCCCTCCACAATAGCAGCCTGTGCTCTTAACTGCTGAGCCATTTCTCCAGTCCTGTCTAGGCCATCTTATTTTTTCCCTACTCTTGACCTTTGCTCAAGATGGTTTTTGTGACCCCAGATATACCAGTATAAACAATTTAGGTATAGAAACCAAACTTTTACTGATACTCAATCATGAAAAAAAATCTGTTTAAAAATAATCATTTGATCTCTATAATGTTGCCATTCATTAAAGATAAAAGCAAATTTACATACTAACAAAGAAGTGTGCTTGTTTATTTTTGCATAGAGAATTAAATCATGGTTTAATATTTGATTCTGTACAATGGAAAGTATCATCAAGGTTTTTGAGAATTGATCAATATTTTGCCTTTATAACCAATAGTTTTCTATAGCTCCTTCCCATGAATTTATAGTACAGAATGACAGAAGTATGTGTATGGCCATTTCAGAAACTAGAAATTCAGTCCTACTCCAAAATAAAAATACATTAGATAAAATGATTTTTTTTAATGAAACACAAGTCAACAACTCAAATACCAATTTCAAAAATCAAACATTCTGGCACAATATAATTCAGATATACCAATTTATTAAACATACCAAGGAGTAATGGCAGGGAAACATGAAAAGTCTGTGTTTTTCATAATGAAATCATTGTATTTCTGCAAGAGCTGAAAATTTGTATGTGCAGAAAGAAACACTATGACTTATAACAGTTAAGATTCTGGAATCTGAGCAAAGGTGTTTCCAGAAGCTGTTGGTGTGGTTTGGTGTAATGGCATTCTCAGTGTAAAATGCACATAGTGTGTGTTCAGAACCACAGCTACAGTGAAGTCACACTGTGCAACAGGAGTAAGCTTTTCATTTTGAATTTTGTTGCAATTCAGAAATATGTTACCATTGCCAGTTTTTGTTTGCTTGTTTGTTTTTGCATGAGTCCTATGTTCAGTTATATCACGAATATGGGGTTGCCACTCGCAGTTTTAAGAAGCCGAGGCTTAGTCTACTGAGTGGTGGGATTATTGGTGTATTCCATCAGGTCTGGCTAAGGTTATATCATTATTAAGCTTCATAAACTCTGGGATTTAAGTGGGTAAACAAAATAACTCAGAGTGCAGCAAAAAAAAGTACTTGGGCCAGATCCAGGGCCATGCTCATGGCCACTGACTACCTCCAATATTGTAAAAGGAAAAACACTTCATGGAATTCTAGCTATACTAGACAACTGTATCTATGCACCCAGTAGTTGAAGACTACAAAAGGAAAATGTTAAAGTCTATTTGTGATAAACAATAAAGACAATTGTCTTGCTACCATGCTATATAATTGACCACTGAAAACTCTAGCATAAAGCGTTTTGTTACATTAGGCATTCTATGTTTTATAGCAGAGATAGTGTATTAGGCAGTGTTCTCCAGAGGAACAGAACTTATATTATATACTTTTAAGTGAAGTCAGAGCCCAGGCTAGATTTTATATAAATGGGATTCTTTAGCATGGTATATAGGCCAGAGTTTTAGTTAATTCCAGATGTAATCAAGTTGACAACCAAGAACAGCCATCACAGATGGCATATCTCTGCCTGATGATGTGGTCCTCAGAGGGGAAGACTTGAGTATCAGGCTCACTGGGATTGTCAGCAGAAACACACATAATCTCTCCAGCATGGTTATTTCAGGATGTCATGGCTTGACTATAGAATTACTCCATGGTAAATTCTGAAGGGCATTGGGAAGAAAGTGTGTGACATTCAGTGGCTGAGCCTTAGCAGTCATTCAGGACCACATTTATGAAATACTTTTCATGAAGTTAGAACCCAGCCCAGATGCAAGCACAGGGACACAGGTAACACCTTATCAAAGCTGGAAAAAACTATGTGTAAATTAAAGACAACTGTGTAGAGACATGGATTATTGCAATGATTTCATCAAGTTCATCTGATATGATCCTGATGATTTTTTTTGTTAGGTGTCTATTTTAATAGACTTAAATGGGGCAACAGTTGGTAGAAAGGAGATGCCATACTTATGTACATTTCATCTCACAGAAATCTATGCAAATATTCGAGGCGAGGCAACTAATCAACCTTTAAGTCAGTGGTTCTCAGCCTTCCTAATGCTGCAACCCTTCAATAGAGTTCCTCATGCTGTGCTGACCCCCCGCCAACTATAAAGTTATTTTTGTTGCTACTTCATAACTGTAATTTTACTACTGTTATGGACTTCAAAGTAAATACCTACGTTTTCTGATTGCTTTTTGGCAACCCCTGTGAAAGGATTGTTAATCCCTGAAAGGGACTATGACCCACAGGTTGAGAAGCATTGTTTTAAATGTTTGCCTCCAATATTTACTAAACTGTTAAAAAGGATGATCAGTCTGACCTTTTCAGTTTTTAGAAAGAAATATATTTGCATTTCTGGAAATTCAGCAGAACAGTATGTAACACCACACATATGTAATGGGAAAATAGTAAAAGTACCTGTTCTATTCTGACCAATGGATTTAATTAGTCTACAGTAGTCAACTAAACCTTGCTTAAATTCTTCAGGTTCTGTCATACATATACTTTTATAGCCATGGAAATAGAATACAATGGTTTGTTGAACCTAAATCTCATGCCTACTCATGGGGGCCTGGAACGGCATTACTTTCTTTCTAAGCAAGCAGATAGACAAATGTAAACTAGGAGCCATTTAGATGGGACAAACAGGAGCTAGAAACACTGCATTCAAGTGTCTGTGATAGGAGAATGTGTATCACAAGTGGAGAGAGGTGCTTGGGTACGGCTCTGCAGCCCTGTCTGCAGATGTGGGGAGGAGCTTACATGGCTGGAGCAAATAGTGTATGAAACCACAAGAACTAGGTTATAACTTCATCTCATCAAAAATTGATGAACTGTTTCATTCTGGGCGCTGTTCCTCGATAATGGAGAGACTTTTATTTTCAAGGAGCTGAGATCCAGAGCTGGAAAAATATAACCAGAGAGTCCAACTCCAGAAGGACTGTGCAAAAGTTATATTTTCAAAATCCTTAACTGTTCCCCCAAATCTTAAGAGCTCAGCTTTCAGGTAAAGCTGAGTACCCCCAATTAAAAGCATTCTTCCCGGGTCTCAGAGCTTGTCCCTTGAAAGGTTCTCTTGAGAATCACTTGTCAGAAATATTCTTTGCACAAATGAAAATGAGATTTATAAATATTTCAACCAGGTTTAGCACTGTCACTTTGTACTTAAATACCATTTTTCAAGCAGGCACCATTTATGGATGGCATTTCAAAAATGGCATCAAGTGTTCAGAGATTTCATGGGCATGCTATCTTAGAGAGCCCCTTACAAGGTATGTGGTACAGTGTGAAATGTCTCCCACTATCTATGTTTGTCCCCTTGACTTTCAAATGGTGGTGCTGTTTGGGGATGGGATTAAGTCTTTGGGTCTGTGGCCCAGCTATCCCAAATGAATTGTGTGAGCTAGGCCTTGATGGTAAGAAGTCCAGATGCAAGCATAGGGACATAGACATTGGTCAACTGAAGATATATATATATATATATATATATATATATATATATATATATATATAAAATCTGTGACTATTAAAAAAAATCACCTTCTCAAAGCTAGGAAAAACTGTACTTCCATCACTGGCAAAGCCATTTCAGCTGCCATGCCTTTCCTGCCATTGTTGACCAATACCTCCCGACATTGTAAGCCAAAATTAGTATTTTCTCCCTTAAGTTGTTCTGCCTTTCTTTGGGGTGGGAGGGGGGAATCACAGAAATCAGAAAACCTGATACAGAAAGCATGCCTGTCTATTGAGTACTTACAACAAACAACCCTGTAACAAATGGTTTTAATGACTTTCCCCAAGACACACACAAGTTCAGTGGCACTGAAGACACAAGGCCACAGTCTTCTGTTCCAAATACAGTCTTTGTCTTAGTTAGAGTCTCTATGGCTGTGAAGAAACACCATGACCATGGAAACTCTTATAAAAGAAAAATGTTTCATTGAGGTGGCTCACTTACAGTCTCAGAGGTTTAGTCCATTATCATTATGGTGGGAAATGGCAGCATGCCAGCAGATATGGTGCTGGAGAAGGAGCTGAGAGTTCTACATTGGACCCACAGACAACAGGAAGTGAACTGAGTGCCACACTGCATGTAGCTTGAGCAAATGAGACCTCAAAGCACACTCCACAGTAAAACACTTCCTCCCACAAGGCCACACCTACTCCAAGGAGTCCACACCTCCTAATAGTGCCACTCGCTATGAGCTTATGGGGGCCAATTACATTCAAACCACCACAGTCTTCCTTCAGTCAAGCTGCTTCACCCCTCCTACCATCAACAAGGCAGATGCCCAGAGAACCTCATTCATCTCAGTATAACACAATCATAGAATACGTATCTTATTTTAAGTTACTCCAGGTAACTGGCTCTATGGCTGTGATTTGCCTATCCTTGAACTACTGGGATAATAATGGAGAAGAACATCTAGCCTTCCTTTGTGGTGAGTTTTTGTTGAATACTCTTATTTTGAAAGAGTGAACTTTAAAAAATTCTCACTAAGACACATGTACAAGACAAAACCAAAAATACACATGTGTACAAAAATACATTAGTTGGATGAACCTTAGATCTCCATTTTGTGATCAAGGTCTTCCATGTTTTGACTCCAGCTACTTCCGCATCCCAGGTCCTCTCAATCTCCCATGCTCCTCATCCATGCCGTCTGTCTTCCAGTCTTCAGACCACTGCTCACACTCCCCCTCTTGCCTAGAATTACTTTGCCTATGGCTTTGACATCTTTGCTTTTTCACATCTGAACTTTCCGGCAGAGTACAGATGAAACTTCAGTGTCACTATGCCCCAGCTGACTCCAGGTATCTCAAGTTTGTCTCAGTGTGTGATGGTTGGCACACTGATGGAGCATCAAGATTCTCTGTAGATTTTCACAAAATGTCAATGTTCCATCTCTCAACACACTGGCTTCTCCACTTTTAGGTTATAGAAGTGAAGGCCAGTAAAGGCCAGTTAAGTTGCTGGCAGGCAGACCAGACGGACCTTAACTAGTTGAAAGCACCTGACATGTTAGAAAGGTATTTGGATATTTATTCTGCTTATATTGTACCATTCTCTCCAAAGAGAAGCATTTAACCTTCTCACACGGCATGACAACACCCGTTGTTCACATCTGACACTGAATATCGTCTCTCATGTTGATTTTTGGTAATTTTATTTTATGATTTTTGTCATTTGCACTTTTCTAAGCACTAAACATACAGCAGTCTCTTAGATGTTCTTTTGGTTACTTTCTTTTACTTTTTCTTTTTCAAAACACTGTCATTTTCTTTTACCTATTTCCTTTGGTAAATTGCTTTTCTTTTTGATTATAGGGGCTTTGAACAACCTGGTTCTTTTTTTTTTTTTTTCGAGACAGGGTTTTTCTGTGTAGCTTTGCGCCTTTCCTGGAACTCACTCGGTAGTCCAGGCTGGCCTCGAACTCACAATGATCCACCTGGCTCTGCCTCCTGAGTGCTGGGATTAAAGGCAATTGCCACCACCACCCGGCACAACCTGGTTCTTTTGCAAAATATTTTATATATTGTAAATATCCTTCAGTTGGTTTTTGAGTGTGTTTATGGTGTTTTATTATGTAGTTTAGGAAATTATTTTTAAGGGCACAAGACAGCCTAGTAGTTGAAGAAATTAAAATGTTTATTATGTTTTGGGCTCAGATAATTATATGATTTACATTATTTAATAAAATATTTTCATTATCAAGCTGGTTGGCTATATGCCTTCTTTATCAATTTTCATAAGAAGAGAGAGTGAGAGAATGGGCGCATGCCCACGAGACTGGGGGAGGATGAAAATGATAACCCTAGTATGGTTCCTTCCCTTCAGATTGAGCCATTGTAGACTCCACTTCTCCCTTGGACAAAGTTTATTTTATTTTTAGTTACATGTATCTGAAAATGCCTGTGTGTGAGTATGTGCACATGAGTGATGGTGTCCACAGAGGCCAGAAGTCTCAAATCCCCTGGAGCTGGAGTTACGTAGGATTGTGAGACACCTAACATGGCTGCTGGGAATTGAACTCAAGGTGGCTTGGAAGAACATTATGTGCCTTTAACCACTGAGACATCTCTCCAGACTAGCCAAATATTTTGATAAGGATGTACTTACCCTGACGATTTAGTCCAGCCTGTGCCAGAGTGGAGATAGCATCTCTCACATCACTGGGGTTATATAGAGGGGGTGCATTTCCGTTAATAATACCAGGAAAGGAGAAGGAGATGGAATTCTCAGTATGGGGGCCACCACCACATGTGCTAGCCATAGCTTTTTACCTTGGCAATGACCCATATGGCCTTGGGTGATGAGGACCAAATCCCTTTGTGTTGCTTCATGCCAAAGGTCCTCCTGATTACTCGCAGTTACGATTCCTGGACAGACTGGGATAGGTTAAGTACTATTTCCAGCATGTGACTGGTGACCAGCAGATTTGTGTGTTGTGATCTTTTCCTTACCCCTACCTTGTGCTCATTGGCTGGCAGTAGGCAAGATTTCCCTAATCTCAGATCCATAATGAGCCCACCTTTGACAAGCGGTACTTTGAAAACTACCCACCCCCCTGTTCTAATTGCTTCTTGGAATTCAGTTCTAAAACCAGATTTAAATTTATCTACCAGTATGTTTATGAGCTGATCATTGTCCCCAGGCTGAAAATTTGGCTGGTGCAAACCTCCTCTGTGATATGTGGGATGATATGGCTCTTCATTGTTGCTCCTTGTTTTATTTTGAACAGATAATTTTCACAACATGCTTAAGAATGTTTAATATATGATTTCAAGTTAAATATTGTATGCCATTGAACAGCACTTCTATAAGTGGCGTTAGAGAATCTTAACACATTTACTTCGTTATAGTTATATTTTACCACTGTCTCAAAGCTTTGGAAAATGTCATGACCCATTGCTCTCTCAGCTCAAGGGCACCTTTATGTGTTACATTTGAAGTGGTCATGGCCTGGAGAAGGCTTGTGTCAGTGATGGGGAAGTGTAGTCTCTTTCCATGAGCGTGTTGCCTCTCAAACAGCTTTCGGAATAGTAGCTACATCCAGCTTCCCAAAACACTTGCAAAACTCAGTTTCATCCATTTATCTTTCTCCTTACATTGGGAGAAACATGGATACCAAAAAAAAAAAAAAGAAAAGAAAAAAAAAGAAAAAAAATCCACAAGAAAACAAAACTCCAAAAATCTGCTAGTAGATCATTGCTGTATGTACCTGGTATCTTTTCCTGTTCCTCCTGACCTTTTATGCCTCCATTGATGTGAAATCAAAATCCTATACCAGGAGGCAAGAGGGTGGGCTGAAGATATCCCGGTTCGGGTGCTAGGGAAGTTCCCAGGAATTCACAAAGGTGACCCCAGCTTACATTACTAGCTATAGTGGAGAAGGTGCCGGAACTGGATTACTCCAGTAATCAGATCAGTGAATATCCTGTCATCATAGAGCCTTCATCCAGTAACTAATGGAAGCAGATGCAGAGATCCACAGCCAAACACTAAGCCAACTCTGACTGACTTACCTTCTTGTAGGATGGAATGGGGGTGGGTGGGTTGTGGGGGAAGGCTGGAGGGGTGGGAGGAGGGATAAGGGGGGGTCTGTGATTGGTATGTAAAATGAATAAAAACTTTCTTACTAAAACAAAACAAAACAACAACAACAAAAAGATAATCCGGGTTCTGCCTCTCTGTCCTTAAGCCATTTTGCTAACTCTTTTTGTGTTTCAGTTTCTCCAGTAATGATGTGATCCTAACAATACCTACTTCAGAGGACTATTGTTGGTATTAAATAGATCTATATAAGAAAAATACTTCAAATAGTGCATGGGACCTTAACTACAGTACAGTCCCAAATACATGCTAGGTTTTGTTTCTACTGCCTTGTTGAATCCCCCTGCAAAATCTCCATTTCTCTACCTGCAAAATTAGGTTCCTAAGAGGAGGATAACAGTGGACAGTTAATCGGGTTTAGGGACCTCCTTAGGAAGGCTGCTCTGCACTCCCAGAATCTCAGCAGTTGACCATGCCAGATCTTACCAGATGTTCATTAGCAGATGAATGGATTTCTCTTCCAGCAAAAGAGCTTGCCAACCCTCACTGCTAAGCTGGGAAACTGCATTTCCTTTTTCCAGGAGTGAATCCATTTATGCTCAAATGTTATCTCTTCACTGGGCCAGGAACTTCCAGTTAACAACAGCATTGCCCTCGACATTTTGAAAGATGAGATACCCTTGACACAGGTAACAGTGTGTTCTTATGTCAACAACCTGTTGTAGCATGAGGCAGTCTGGAAAAGGTCGTGGGAGAGTGTACTGGGATTTTAGTAGTGGTAATAATTATGTTTTAGATGACTCTGTATGAAGGAAAAGAAAACTCAAATGGCTTGTTTGAGGTATCAAAGTCAGGACCTCATCCCCTAGCCACAACCTGAGGCTAAACAGGAGCCTCATAAGTTCCATGAAAGGGTGCCATGCTTTGACCCATGCTTGCAGTATTCAAAATGGACATTTAACCTCATGTGTATTAGCTATGACATATTTGTGGTCTAAATATTGTCTTCCTTCTGGGTGCAATATTTTCTCATTTGAAAATAGCCATAGTTTTAAAAGTTTTTTTTTTTTTTTTTTTTTTTTTTTTTTTTTTTTTTTTTTTTAATGAGGTGTTTTTGGCCGGTTATGGCTACAGAGGGAGAGAGTGTGAGAGTGTAAGTTTTTTTTTTAGTATTGTGACCCATGGTAGGTTGCCCATGTGCTCGTGGATGACCCTTGTCCACGTGCATATGGGCAACACCAATTGCGTGTGGGTTATAGACGAAAAGAAGATGATAGAGAGGAAGAGGTAGACAAAGATGACATGAGGTTGGGAGGAAGATGTGGTGGGGAGCTCCAGGAGCAGTTGGAAGGGAGAGATGGGCGTAAGTATGATCTAAATATATTATATTCATTTATGAGACTACCAGAACATGAGAAATAAAGCTTTAAAAAATTAAAAAATAAATGTTGCACATAGAAAAATAGCGTCTGTTGCGAAGGGTCACTCTCTTCCATTCCTTTCTTCTCTTCTCCCTCTCTCCTTCTTTCCTGCCTTTCTTCTCCTGTCTGTCTCTCTCACCTACCTATTATGTTTCTTCTTTCCTACATCCGTTCCTTACCTTCCTTGATGAGGACAGGTTCTTTAAAAGTATATATTTTTATTTTAAAGTTTTATTTTTTGAGAATTTCACACATGAGTACTGTAGATGGGGGGGGGGTGATGGTAATTCGAATGCATTACAGACATGTATGAAATTGTCAAAGAGCAATTGAATTCATAAAAAAAAATTATGAAAGACACCTCTCCCTATTTTTTTTTTTTTTAGAAAAATCCAAAATGCTGAAGGCATTCTGCTGCTCCCCACTGTGGGTAACCCACTCCAATCTCTTTTTATGGTGTGTACTTTGCTTAGCTTTCTAACTACACTTCTGCTTCTTCACCTAACAACCTGCAGTTGCTTTGTTAAGTAAACTTCTGCCCAGACTGTAAAAAATAAATTACAGTTACATATTTCCTTTGTTCCACTGGGGCCTTTCCAATATTTCTTTGGCAGGAATTGTTCAAAATTTGATCTCTCAGGATCTTTCCTCAGGTATTTATAACACAGAGAGCCATACCACCGTGCTCCAGGGCTCAATCCAGGCTTCCGAGGAAAACAATCACAATCCAGAGACACGAGACCCCCCAGGACCCCATTACATTGCTCTGCTCCCCCACCTCTTCAGCAGCCAAGGATTGTAATGTGAAATTCTCACGTGGAAGTGACCTTACAGGTCTCCTCGTTCATGTACTTGATTTCTTCTATTAACAAAAATGAATTTTCAGAAACAATTAATAAAGGCCTGGAGCACCCATGCAGCTGGGACTCCAAACAAGTGATTTTTTTTTTTTACATTATTCCCCACACTCAAATTCAAAAATAAGATCTTGCTGCCAAAAATGAAGAAAGAAAGAAATAGTGGGACTTTTTTTTTTGACATTTCTATGGGTCTCACAAAAGGTCAGCAAGTGGTCTGTTTCCTTTATTACTTAAAATATGGCCAGGTCAAAAATAATTGGCCTGTTATTTGAGAGAGCAGGCAAGCTTACCCTTCACAAATGTCACACATGGGCTTGGAGGAGAGCTAGGAATGCTGGGAACTAAAGGCCAGTCTGCTGGTCTGGTTTTGGGTATGTTCCCTCTCTATCAACAAAGGTGATTCTTTTTTTTTTTCCTGCAGGAAGGGACTTTTGTTGACATTTTTTGAGTGCTGCATGCTGTTGTTTGTGACAGGGCAATAGAGGGCTATGTTGTGTATGTACAGAATTTGCACTAGCTCAAGGTTCAGCTCAAGGACAATGTTACTCACCTTGAAACTATCTTTGCACTGGGATGTGTGTGATAAGAGCATCATAGTAGTATCTTCAGTCCATGCCACAGTTTGAGTCAGAAACAGAGCAAAGTATGTAGTATAATCAGGTAGAATTCACCAAGGAAGTGAGAATCTTTCAAATGCAAAAAAGTTAACTTTTAATGATGGCCATCCTTGAAGAATAGTAAGGGCCCCCATTTCCTTTCCTATTAAGGATTTGTGAAAGCTGAGAAAGAGAGACAGGTGTAGTCTTGTGGGGAGAATATTTAGATGGTCAGATTAACATTTCATTTGTGCAGAACTAGTTTTTGTTAGCTAGGAGGTTAGGCTTAAATGATTCCTTCCACTCTATTCATTTTATTCCAATTTATCTGCCTTCAACTGGCCTCTGAGTCTTGTTAATAATGCAGATGAGTAACACTTGAAACCATCCCAATACCATTACAATGTTCTTATACTGTGTTATCTAATGTTTTAGGTCAAACTGTCTCATGTGATTTAAATAAAAATCTCATGTTTACAAAGTATTTCACTTACCTGAAAACCAAACTAATTTCATTAGATAACATGAATGGTGTTATATGTCAAGTAACAGGTCTCTAGTCAGCCAAGAAGAACCTCAAAACAAAGTTGCATTGCTAGAAATTATGATTAAATATCAGCTGTTGTCATGGTTAAACTTGATTAACTTGATGGCTTTAGAATCCCTACAGAAACCAACATTTAGGCATGTCTATGAAAGTGTTTCTAGATTAGGGTGACTCATGTGGAAAGACCCATTTCCCATACATGTGGTACCACTCCATGTGTCTATTAGCTTTCCAGTCCAATTGACATCAGCTATGGAGAAGACATTATGTAAAGGACTGCTGTAGATACCTTAGATGAACAGAATAAAGTCCTTGCCTCAAGGAATTTGCAATCAGAGATGGAGACACATGCATTCCACTGGCCATGTTGGTTAGCAGATGACAGTGTCTCTGCAGGAAGACTTAACTCAGGAGGTCTGCATTGCTCCCATTTGGCATCCCTACGCCCAAGATTACTTACAGAGTTGTCTCTTGTCTGACTCCTAGAGCTAACAGCCACATCTTTAGGATGCTCTGCTTGCTCCAGGTTATGAGGGTTTCTTGTTTGTATTTTTGCATATGTCACATATAGGGCCAAGTGGTTCTAGTCTTACCAGATAATTTATGGCATGCACATAATTTATTTTCACCCCTTGATCTGGAGAGATGATGCCTTAGGAAAAGGTGCAGTCAGTTACTGTTGCAGAATGTTTGTTTACACCATGAAGATGTGTCTTTGCCAAGGCACCTTCTGGTTGGTGAAAGAGCTGAATGGCCAATAGCTAAGCAGGAAGAGGTTAGGTGGGACTTCCAGGGATAGATAGGGCTCTGGAAACAAGGAGGGCAGAGATGCCAGGAGACACAGAGCAAGCAGGATTTGCAGGAGGAGAGGTAACAGCCACAAGTCACATGGCGGGATGATCACATGTGATCTTACTTTTTCTCTGAGTGGACTCTTTTCAATCCTTGAAAGTTCTTATGCCCTTATTTCTTGAAATGGCTCCTCTCAAACCTAAAAATCAAAGCTCACATGTCTTCTCCTTGGAGTGGTCCAATATTTCACCTGGCAGTGATAAATACTTCCTACATACTGATCTCTCAATTGTTAATCTATGGAGAATTACCTAACAACAGGCTTACTTTGTTTTACGAGATTGACATGTTTGTTTCCTGTGTGATCTGTGAGTTTTTAGGTGTGATTTAGATTTTTGTTCTATCTAGCATGGTGTCTGATGCTCCACAGTCACTAAGAGGATGTACACTAGATGAGATGACATGGTCCTATTCTATGGAAGAAAGATATCAGATGACAGAAATAGTCAAACATAATGGTTTTATCAATAACTTTTATATGGCCTTTGATACCAACACTATGATCTTTATCTGAGCCTTGTAATGATAGACAATCGCCACAATCAGAGAGATGCTCCTAAACATTTTGTTCTTGGACAGAACTTATTGCCAGAAATCATCCCTCTCCATATGAATCAAATAAAATTCTTAGATGCCCCTACCTCCACTTGTATACCCCCAACAAGACCAGAGAGAGACACTCCAAATTCATATTCTTATTGATTAGCCAAAGTACCCACTGATCAATTAGAATAACATGGTTCTTATTCAAGCTTCTGTTAAGTTTGGGCACCCACACTTTGACTCAGTTTCCTCCTTTCAGTTGTCTGATGGAATAAAACATTCTCTGGTCTACTACATGGTCACGATGCTTTGATGTTTGAGTATCATCCTTTCTAGCCTGTTTATTCTTCTTTATTAATGAAAACTGCCTTTACCCTGATTGTTGAAAAATTTGGTGGTTAGGAGTCTTCACTGTTGAATTAGTTACTCATTTCCCAACAGTCCTTTCAGCTAATGCCTCCCCTTGACAGTCATCAGTTTGTTTTAATTTGATAACATCCTCTAGCTGACGGGAGAATTCTCTATGGCTTAGATGTGTTTGTGATTCTGTTCTGTTGTGAATTAACTGCCTATGACTTCCACTGTTTAATTTGCTTACACTTTAGTAATTTTTTCTATAATTCAAAAAGCACTGATACTTTTTCCTTTAATTTTGATGAATTCATTTCATTTACTTGTGTGATAGACTCCATGCTGGTTTTATGTCTCTTTCTTTGGTCCCCAAGACTTTATGTAAAGGCTGCCCCCAGGGGCTGTGGGTAGGGAATGCTTAGTTTTCTGGGATCCTGAGACTCTTTGGACCCTGGAGGATTCATCTTCTCCTCTGTTACTCATTAGGACTCCAGTCCTGTTCCTTCACTTCATTCACTACTCTGCTTGGTCCTCAACCATCCTTGACTTTATTCCTTGAGAGTTATTTGGCAATGTTGGGAGTCATTCTTGATTGCTACAGTCAGGAAGAGGCAATTATTGATATATTTAATTGGGAGAGATCAAGATGCAACCAAACACCTTACAATGTCCAAGACAATATCCCACTGCAGAATAACATATCTAAGTGGCACCTCTGTCTTTATCAACTCACAGTGTGACTATTTTTTTTTTTGCTATTGTTGTTGTTTTTGTTTTTTGTTTTTTCAATACAGGGTTTCTCTGTGTAGCCCTGGCTGTTCTGGAACTCGCTCTGTAGACCAGGCTGGCCTTGAATTCACAAAGATTCACCTGGCTCTGCCTCCCAAGTGCTGGGATTAAAGGCACATGCTACCACCACCTGGCTTGTTTTTGTTTTTGTTTCTGTTTTTTTTTAAAGATAAAATTATTAAAGCTCTTGGTCCTAGAGCCTAGGAGAAAAGACTGAACAACAATTTTGCAACAGAAATTTATTGATTAGTTTGCAACAGTAGGTACAACACATGGTTACGTCCAATATTTGTGCTTTGGAGGATAAGTAAACATTTATTGGAGCACGACAAGAGTTTACACACAATATTTTGGGATTGTTTGAACAATAAAAATATCTTCTCCCATGTATTAGCACAAAGAAACACAGTTCAGTTTCAGATGCTAGATAGGTTCCAGAACCTGGTTAATGCACCAGATTGAACATACATCTAAACCTGGACCATCTGCACGATAAATGCCCACTGAGGTCTGAAAAAGATTCCGTCATGGGGGAAGATGGTTATGGCTTACTAGGAAGCTTTCTTGGCATCTTAGGATGCAAATGATAGAGCAGAACGGTTAGCATTGATGGCCTGGGGCCTGGCTCACATTTAAAGGTATTCAGTAAGCCTTAAAAATAGAGCAAAAGCATAGTATTTCAGAAGACACACACTAAATATCTTTCTGATTGAGAAAACAAAAGTGAGTGTAGCATATTTGGTTGGAAAGGAAGAAGACTTTTAATGTCAATATAGATATTTTTAGTTTTCAAAGGAGCATATCTCTGTTATAATTTTTTAAAAATGTGATAAAGGCTTCCATATCTCTAATTTAGTGTCAATTTCACTGAGCCTGGAAGTCTGCATTCCTGGCTGGCCCTGACAAGCACAAGGCCATTACCCTGCATCCATCATAATAAATGTCTTTGGAGAAGCATGTAAGCTATACAGATGTCGACACAGTCATTTTACAATCAGCCACCAAGCTTTATGACATTCTACAACTTGAGACAATCTCTTCATGGTTTATGAAGCTCTAAGACAACAATATATTATTTAGATAATCTCTTCATAATTTAAAACAAAACAAAATGATGTTTATTTTTCTCATACAACTCAATATACAAGTATATTTCATCTCAAAAGATTATTATTTATTTTATTGTTTATTTTTAAAAGTTTACCTTTAGGCAAGAATTCCATAATAATTTCACCCAAGTAATAAATGTAGTGATGGAAACAAGGTGACCTTGAGCTTCCCTTATTTCAATGAATGACAGTAGTTTTTTGAGAAGCCCAGGGATGATTGGGAGGAGATGCAATACTTATCAGCTGCTGCAAATAAATAAAATCACCTCACATGGATTCCAATAACACTGTTGCATGTGTGTTAGTACTCACTGATACTGGTCTGAGAATGGAAATCTTTCATATAAAGGCATGAAACTCTCAACTATATCCCACATATTTCTTTGGGTGAACACCCCTGTACCTTCTAAGCAAAGTACAATGAAGGTTTTAGGATAATTTATAGAATTATTGTGACCCGATGACATTGTTTCTATTGATTCACATAGCTGGAGACATTACAGACCACTCTATATTGTGACATATATGTGAGTGTAGCTTTCCTGGAGGAGGGGCTTGTTATAAACTTTCTTATTTGGGCCCCACTGAAGTATCTCCCTTTGAAGTCATTCTCATACGAGCTCTTTTGGACAAGCCTGCAGTGATATTGACTAGTACAGACCTATATTTCCTATTCTTTCAGACTTATTCCTTGTCCATGGTACTGGAGCAGATTTTTAAATAGTTCTGCTAATGGGATGCAGTGTATTGACAAAGTTCAGAGCATTTAGCGCAAACCACGGTAACTTAAGCTGGGATAGAGGAAGGAAAGTCTTTTTGGGGTGCACCTGACTTATCCTAGTTCCAGGAGCCAGTCAAAGAGACTTGGAGTCCCCTCTTTCTTCTCCGCATGCATTTTGCAGTACTGGACAACAGCATGAAATATATCCCCCACCTTCCAGGACTTCTGATGAACAAGCTTCACAACATCTAGAAACTAAAAGAAGACATAAAATTAGGACTCCTATATCACACTGTCTTCAGCAGCATCTCACGGAACAACTCTTCTATTCATTCATTCATTCATTCATTCACTCATTATGTATACAGTGTTCTGCCTGTATGTATGCCTGAATGCCAGAAGAGGGCACCAGATCTCATTATACATGGTTGTGAGCTACCATGTGGTTGCTGGGAATTGAACTCAGGACCTCTGGAAGAGCAGCCAGTACTCTTAACCTCTTGAACCATCTCTCCAGCCAGAACAACCCTTCTAAAGACAGGCTTTCAGTCTGTGTTTCAGCATCTTTACACTCGGGACATTTTCAAAGATAGTCTGTTTCTCTTTTAGACATTTCAGATAATGAATTCCTTTCATTTTGCAGTTCTATTCATAGTGCAGGACTGGGTAGAATAAGGACAATTCCTCTAAGAGGCAATCTTTTAGGTAGCTAGTGTTTTTTAAGGTTCGGTTTTTTTTTTTTGTTTTGTTTTGTTTTTTGTTTTTTTTTAAATCTGGGTTAGCCTTCTTGCACCAGGATTGTAAAACAGTTTCTCACTAGATGTGCATATTAGGGAAAATAAATAAATAAATTGATTACTAAATTTCTGAGTCACTCAATACTTCCACATTAAATAATGATAGGCACCTGTCCTTCCCCATGCTAAGATTAAGCATCAAGATGTTCCTCTACAGCAATAGTTAAAGGAAAGCAAGGACATGTCTTGGATTTGTCAGATAGTACTGGTAGAAGTTTCAGTTGGGTGCAACAGAAAATTCTAGAATGTAAGTGAATGATGGGCTTAGGATTTTTATTGGTACATTCCAAATAAATCACTTTTCTAAGCTGGAAAATGAAATACTTTAAGTATCTGGAAACATAAATATTGTCTTAAAGAGTTTTAAGTTCTTGTAAAGGAAGTCAGATGTTCATTGCATTATGGCTACTAATCTCCCTAGAGTAAGGCACCACCTCAGCCATGGTTTTCTATCCTTTGCCTGTAGTAAAGAGATAGTCAATTAATATTTGCTGAATGACAGAAAGCATAGGAGGCCAAATGGAATCAAATAGGTTGTAACTTCTCAAGAAATATGGGTAGACATGTGATATTAAGGATAAGCCCACTACTGAAAGTATTCTTCAGTTTTAGGTAACATGCTTGTACACATACAGTTAAAACACAAACATGCATACCTATGGTTTGTATGGTTGCTTAATAATTCTCCACTGAAATAAAACTTCATGAAGATGGTTGCAGGTCATAAATTTTGGAGCGGGAAATGACAGCAGCAAGTTTCTACATAGAAGATAGCCATAGGGCTTGTCTCCTATTACACAGTGACTGAGAGCAGGCTCGCACGCACATCGCTGAGGTGGGATATCCATGACCTCACTTTATTACTCACAACAACAGCAATGGGGGCCCAGCCTATTTGCCTCCATGGGTCTTTGTTGTACTTTTAGAGAAATCACTAGTTGTCTGGGATGCCTCTCCATTCTGTTTGGCTTCTTCTCTGACTGATTCTGACACTTCAGGGGCAGATATGAACTCTTCATGGGAAGGCTTTGTTTATAATGCAGATACTTCGAGGAATGAATGGCCCAGGTGGCAGGTTTGCGGAGACACATAAGAATGTTTTTTTGAGCTGTTACTTACATTTTAGTGTGTATATAAGCTCAGGTCGTGTTTTGAATGGGACAAGAGTGCAAACAGGAGGGTTTAAAGTATCAATGACAATGTGGGTAAAGGGGGTGGAGGAGGCTCAGGTATCTGTAGTCAGATTAATCATCAATTAATCATCCTTTCCTTGCTCTTACTAGAAAATCTAAGGAATAGCCTGGATATTGAGCTTCTGAGAAGCCTCTAAGAGATGCTCATAGGCCACTGGCTTCTTGCTCAAGTTCTCCTTAAAGGGTCACACATAGCCAAGATCTTTTATTAAGGGTCCGTCTTCTTTCTTCACACATTAAAGTCGAGTCAATGAAAAGTCTACATACATTGAATTTGGCATAGCTCCTTTCTGTAAACCCCAGTTTACTGTGCCACCACCCTACCACTTCCGTCTCTGAGTCACTGTGTAAGGGAGGACTCCGAAGAAAATAGTCTTTCCCAAAGCCTCTATGTTTCGAACCTTCCCAGAAGCCAGATTCCAGCTCCTTTCCATCCACTGGGACCTTTGAAAAAGGTCCTTTTGGAGTGCTGATAACCAAAAAATGCTGAGGAATGACCCAAAGTGGTTAAAGTGCTCGAGAGTTAGGCCACTCAGCTATTAGTTGTGGGATGGCCACTGGCTAGAATGTGTCTGCTGACTTCCAGGGTCAGCCTGCTATCCCGGTAGACCACTATTGTTATTGTTTTTGTTTTTGGTGTTTTCTTTTGTATCTGAGATAGGGTCTTCTTATGGAGCTCTGGCTATCCTAGAACTTATTTATGCAGACCAGGATGACCTCAGGTTGATGGTGGTCCTCTTGCTTAAGCCTCCCTGGTACTGGGATCATAGGAGTATGTCACCACGCTTCCCTAAGATAGCTTTAAAAAGATGATCTGACCCCACAAAATCTAGCAGCTGTACTGATTTAATCTTGGGTCCTGAAGCTTTGAAACATGTGTGGAGTTGATGAGCATAAAGGTCTTGTGCTTCCTCCCTAAAAATTAGTAAACATGAATGAAGGTGGCGAGTAGACAGACAGGACATCTCTAGCTCAGTGGTGCAGTCTTTCCCCCTTGGGGTACTGTGGAGGCCCCTAAAGGTTTCTTAGTGAGATCTGAGCTTGCTTTAGTCAGCAGGGCTGAATTAGAGGATGGTTGACCACGTCCATGGTTACTAGGTGATTGGAAGGGTCTACATCTGGCTGAGCTAGGGGGAGGTCTTTTGCTCCACTCCTAGGCATTCCTACAAAAGACCCTTTAGAAGAATCAGAAGGGCCGGTGAATAATGATTCAGGCCCTTCTGAGACTATCCTGTGTTTCTATGTTTCTCTCCCCTCTGTCCTTCTAATATTTCTTATCCCTCTCTCCTCCTTGTTATAAAATGTGGGAGCCAGTCTTCCAACCTGGCTCCCACATGGTACTCAGGATAAAATTTAGGATGCTAAGTGCTCTCTCATGAGCTGTATCTTCAACTTTCTTTCAACTTTTTATTTTGAGACAAAGGCTTACTAAATTGCTCAAAGTCACCATGAACTCCTTGACCCAGGCTGAACTTGAATTTCCAGATCTCTTTCCTTAGACACCCCAGTAGCTGGGATTTACAAGCCAGCACTATCAAGACCAGTTTATTGTTCTGTTTTTAGAGCTACATTCTACTTAGTAATTGACCCCAGAGCTTTCATTAAGCCTGCTCATGTTATGGTCATAATCAGCTTTAGTAAGTCAAGGATTTGGAATTTTAGCCTTCTCTACTAACAAACAAACAACAGAAACAAACAAACAAACAAAACCCATTTCTGTACTGACATTTCAGAATCAACAATAATTAGGTTCTTTTCCTGTAGACCACAATAGACTTTAGATTTTTTTTTCAAAAGTTGTGTCTTAGAAATTCAAGATAATCTGTATTCTGTGACAGTTTATCATGAGCAGATTCATTTGGAGAAAAGCACCCCATTAGGTAGCAGACCTTTGTATTCTCAGGTGCATTTTGTAGATTTGATTGTTTATAGTTCATGGTAGAGTTATGGGAATTACAGCAAGCTCTCTCTCTCTCTCTCTCTCTCTCTCTCTCTCTCTCTCTCTCTCTCTCTTGTGTGTGTGTGTGTGTGTGTGTGTGTGTGTGTGTGTGTATGTCTGTTTTAAAGACACATTCAATGTACACTTCTGAAAGCTGTCACTGTCTCTTGCTCCACAACAGAAATTAGATTTCATTAAGCAAGAGTGAGTGGATCCCTACTTTGTCCCTGAAGTTATGGCCTATCAAACCCTGAGTTTCAATTTGGGTTCCATCCTAGAATTCCAGACTTTCACCTAAGACCTGGGATTTGGGCTTTACCTCCAATGGAGATTCTGAACTAACCAGGAAGCATCTGGATTGGGAAGGCTTTCTGGGGGGTGATTCTAAGACTCCCCGATTTGAGATTCTGATGAAAGGATTAATGGAAGAAAGTATATTTTGTTTATTAATGAAAACCCTTAGGATCCAGTTTGTATGCAACTTTTTCTTTCTTTGTTATGCCTTTGTTTACAGCTGACACTTTAACTGGAGTTTGTTCCTGGGTTGTTTTTTGTTTTTTTAGAAGGGGATTTGAATCAATTGTCGGTACCATTGATGTTTCCTTTCATTCTCTCTCCACCACTCTGCTTGTAGGATAGAACAAGAAATCAGAGGGGAGGCCATTTCTGCTGACCCACACTTCCATGGGAAGGTAAGGGTCTGTCAGTTTCCTCTTTCTTCACGTTCCTTTTTTGCACACTGCTTCCAAGAAAAGGAAATGATTCTCACTGCAGGTTTAAAGATGAGCACTATGCCATGTTTACTAGGATGCTAGACATTGGCTTAGCTCAGATTTCAGAAGCTCACTGAGCTTTTACAGAAGGAAATAGCTGAAAAACAGTGATCTGCGTATTAAAAGAACAAACAACCCCTGCCCCCATCAAAAACCCAATAAACTCCGACAAGCAGTGAGTTTAGAAAATGCTTTTTAATAATTATGCTAATGACAGTTTATTTATTTATTATTTACTTATTTTGCCTTCTGTTAACTGGATTAAGTTGACATGATGTCAAGGTTGTGGAGAACTAAGCTTGTAAATTGTTTTAGGTAATGAGGCATTGGAAGTATCAGGAATGCTCCCCTGGAAAAGTTCCTAGACTTTAAGGTTTTTTTTTTTTGTTTGTTTGTTTTTGTTTTTGTTTTTTTCCCAATGGCTAGAAGGAACATAGGGATTTCAGTTGTGAATGTGTCTTCTAACTTATTCTGCTTTGTGTGCATTTAATTCATGGGTGTGGTTTAGATACCAACAATTTTCTAGCTGCATCTTTTTTTTTTTTTTTAAGATTTATTTTATGTATGTAAGTGGTCTATCTGTATGTACACTTACATGCCAGAAGAGGGCATTAGATCCAACTATAGATGGTTGTGAGCCACCACGTGGTTGCTTGGGATTGTACTCAGGACTTCTGGAAGTGCTCTTAACCGCTGAGTCATCTCTTCAGCCCTCTAGATGCATCTTGATTTGCTTATTTAGAATCAACATGGCCCTATCTCGATGTGGCTATTTATAAACTGTGCCCTCTCAGGGTGCTCTAGAGACAGTTGGCAATTCTTCCTGAACTTCAACGCAAGCTCTGAGATGGCAGGAACATTTGCTTTTTCTGTTGCCTGGGACCTGGACAGTACCCAGCAGGGTGAGGGTCTTCAAGGAATGGTTGATGGATTTTTTTGACTGTATGACATTCAAGGGCATGTAGCCTTCTAACGATTAAACAAAGTACAAATGAAGGGGCAAGGCTGGGAAATGAGTCATCAGAACCTACAATGCATGGGGCATTTAGGAGTCCTTGGAATTTGCCTTTTCTGGGATTCAGTTTTTACTGTCCTTTAGTACCTTCCAGGTCCAAGGCAAAGTCTTCAGGGAGTCTTGGGAAAGATGAGCTGTTGCAGTGTTCATGCTGCCCTTCCCACCTTTACCACATGCCTCTGTTTCACAAAGCAGGAAGGTAGTAAACTGAGTCCACCATAAATAGATGCATATTGACTAAATTAATTGCTGAGGAAATTAAATCAGGATTCCCAGAAACAAAGGTCAGGTTTTTGGGCAGAGGACATAACTTAGTTGTTAAGAGTGTTCACATAACATGCATAAAGCCCAGGGTTAAATTCCTAGAACAACACAAACCAGCACATGACTATAATACCAACACATGGGAGGTTGAGGCACAAAGGTCAGAAGTTCAAGATTGGTGCTGGAGAGGTGGATCAGCAGTTAAGAGCACATACCGCTCTTGTAGAGGGCCCAAGTTCTGTTCCTAGCACCCATATTAGACAGCCTGTAACTCCAAGGGGTCAGAGACCCTCTTTTGACCTTCAGAGACACTTACACTCAGACGTATATGCACCCCCAACACACAATTAAAAATAAAATAGGTTCAAAGTCGTCACCTGCTTCACAGAGAGTAAAAAACCAGTTTGGACTTCATAAGACCTTGCCTCAAACAAACACAAAACAAAGCAACAAAAAGATGCAGAGTATTTGTCTTGGTGCTGAGTGACAGCAGGAAAAAAGTATCTTCTGAACTTAGGGTTTCTTTTCTCTGAGGAGACAAGGAGCTAAAGAAATGTTGCTGATTTTGCATGCTATCTTTGCTGCTCTCTTTTCCACACTCTTGAAAATGGCTACTTAATTACTTGGCTAATTAAAAACAAATAGAATTGAGTCTCAGACCTCAAATACTAAGTAAAGTATACTTAAAGTGTTATGTAATTTTTCTTTATTTAGCCAATCCAGTCACAGACAACCAAGGGAGATGCCTGTTTATATCGAAGCCATTGTGTGCAGAGAGCCTTCATTGACTCAGAACAAAACCTGGACATTTTAGTCCTTAAGGCTAGCTACATTATTAAAATTTGAATCCCTTGAGCTGATTGGCACGAATATATGAAAGATTATCCAGTGTTTTTCCTGATAACAGGAGCGAAACCTCTGTCTTCTCAGAAACATAGTAATAAACAAAAACAGACATCTGCTTTAAAATTGAAAACCTGGTAGATACCAAATTAAGATGATGTATTAAGATGTATTAATTCATCAATAGAACATCTCCTGCTCTTGCAACAATGGAGAATTTACTAGACATACATATATGGAAAGTGACTGCCCCTTTAAAGAGGTGGATTAAATTAAAATTTGTTTAATTAACATGCCATCTGAAAATGCATTGGCAGATGCCCTTATTCAGGTAGTTGCTAGAGATACAAAACCAGCCCTTTATGCGAACGTGAAAACATTGTTTTCCTGAGAACATTTTCGCTTTCCTCCAGTGGACTGAATCCAACATGAGAGAAGTCCAATGTGACTGTGGATTATGCTCTTTTAGCCCATCTTCTGTATTGGACAGGCTGGGGTGGAAAAACTGAAGGGAAATCTTATGACTAGTGAGCCTTGCATCGCTTTGCCAACAAAGGAAGGATCATTTAGACGGATGCCTGGGTTGGGTGGGTGGACTTGAACATAAAAAGAAAAAAAAAAAAAAAAAGGCTGGTTGGGGAGAGGTAGATGTGGTGGAGGGTGTGGGGAATGAGCTCCAGCAGCTAATCTGATTGGCTGGGGTTACAGAGATTTTGAAACTGCAAGAAGGTAAGGGTTTTATCCTAGGATGCTGGGTTTGGGCAAAGAATACTAGAGCAAAATTGCACATAAAACAAGACAAAACTGAAGATTGCACTCTTGAATGTTATTGAACTGAGACAGACACATGCTTTAATAAGGAATTACTCAAGAGTGTTTTGCAGCAAAAGCAGAGTTTAGGGATATACCAAAAATACTTTTGAGAACTTGGAAAAAGCTCCCATCTCCTCGGTTCCTTTTCCCTTTATCACTGACTATTTAAGAAACTGAAGGTCAATGAAGCAGCGATGTGAATGTACTACCACAGCTGGGGACTTGAAAGTCTCCACAAGGTTCTTCCGGTTGGAAGAACTCAAGATTAAACACACCAAGTTCATATGGATTAAATCGGCACTCACTGGGTTTCCAGCTGAGATAAAAAAGCACAAAACTGTATTGTTATCCCCACCCAGACACGGAACATGGTATACCTTTTCGATTCTGCTTTCCTGGGATTTCTTAAAGTAGATGGTGGGGATCCCGAGTTCGGAGGCAGCTATCCACTGCAGAGTGGCTCGGAGCTCGGCATCAGGACACTCCGGCTCCAGGTCAAAGTTGATCACCAGCAGGCTCCTCTGGGGGCTGGCTGCTCTCCCTGGCAGTCCAGAGGCATGTTCTGAACAGATACAACCACAACATCACTCCGCTTTCCAAAGCGACACCCCCCACCCCAGGCAATTGTGTGTCAAAAGGAGGAGAATATGGCTTACCCTTGATGCTTTCTGACTGTTCTTTAAGAATCTCCTTTTCTTCTACTAATTCACTTTGGGAGAAAACAACAGTATATGGTTGGTAATGCTTTGGGAGAAGAAGCTGTAATGGAAGATGAGGTGATGGGTCTCTCTGAGCTACAAACTTCTGTAACGCATTGCATTCTTATGGCTTTCATGGAACGAAGTAGAACCAGGTGGGTGTTATACAGGACAGCTGGGTTTGCAATCAGTGTTGCCTACCACCAAAGAGAGGTCCCAAGTATCTCGAATGGCATTAGTTAGGGCAATCAGTGGGGGGGGGGGGTTGTGAGAGTTACATCTTTCTTCTCTTTTCAACTCCCTTTCTATGAACCTCCACAGGGTTGAACAGTTAAAGAGAGATTGGAGGGAAGTGGTTGGAATTTGGAGATTTATCCTTCTGCCTTTTACCTGTTTCTTAGTGGACAACCAACAAACTGGAAAACTTAAATATTATAGCAGAATATCTCAATAATAGCATCTTTATTCTTTTCCATTTTTATTTGGTGAAGATAGAGCAGGCTGGAGATTATTTATAATTAGTATCTCGTAACCAAATTGAGCCTCACCTTATTCATGGTCATGTTTAATAGTGGAGGTTTTCTACATGGTGTGTCCTTATTATATAGCCTGTGTGTAGAAGGGAGACCCTGCAAAGGCCCTTGAAATAAGGACATGTAGCTCAGTAGCAGAAAAGAAGTGACCATCTTAGGAAGCCTGTAGATGTCCTTTATTTTTCTAGTTTCTAGAAATTTGGAATGAGGCTTTTAAAAATGTGTCTTTTGGTGACAAAAGATTTTCTTATATTCTCTATTGTTCTCTTGCTGTTAAGGTCTGGCTCATGTATCCCATTGTATTAGTAAATTTCATTAGTGAGGTAAATTTCACTGTGGGAGAGAGAGAGAGAGAGAGAGAGAGAGAGAGAGAGAGAGAGAGAGAGAGAGAGAGAGAGAGAGAGAGAGAGATAGAGAGATAATTCTTCCATTCATACCTAATTATTTGCAGGAATGTCAATTTTCTAAAGGTTCAGAGGCACTGATTGATCTCTCTACAAGTAATATAAATGACCCAGCAAAGGATAGGTACAATTTCTGATATTATATAATGGGTAGGGATGGAGGTGATCTTGACTTTCCCTCAATGCAAGCTTTTCCTGAAGTTATAGTTTCTTTTTTACACAGAAAGATGGAGAACATGGTAAGCTAATGTTTCCCAAAGGAGAAAAAAATTAATCTACCACAACGTAATTTTTTGTTGAATTTGTTTTCAGTTCTCCTAAGAAAAAAGAGGATGTATGTGTTTGTATATGCTTGTGAGTAATAAAACAGTTCAGTGGCAATCTCCAATCACTGAAGAATACACCTATTCAGTGGTGAAATAAAATAAATGAATCTGTAGTTAGCCAGAGGGAAATACGTTCGGAATTAGCATTAGAGCAATATGGCTTTATTAGTTCTGAACACCCAAATTATATTCTAAGCTATCTTGACCAATCTTAGAATACAATTCAGTGAATTTTCCAGAATAATCACAAATTCTAGCAGTAGTTATGACTTCAGGTTGCCCTCCTGGTCTGTGTCATTTCATGTAGTACATCTTATGCATCTCCAAGCACTTTTCTTCTTTTGGTCTCTGAGACTAACCTGTACTGAGAGAGCAGAGTTACTGCACGGGGATGATATCTCCCTCAGGATAACCATTGACATCAGATACATTCCATATCGGTAACCCCCCAGTGTCCACAAAGGAAGGAGAAGCCACTCATAACTAATTTAGCTGAAATGACTGTATTCTAGAGGAAAGGTTATTGCATAGTCTTCTAAGGGAGAGACATGGTACAGTTGGAATGTTTTTGTTTGTTTGTTTGCTGTTTCTGTAAATCAATACAGACTTCTGATTATATTGGTAAGCTTTATCTGCAATGGCTGTTTTGTAAGGGACACATCTGAAACCAAGCAAGCAGGCAGTGATGGGTTGGGGCCTATCCTAGGCCTTAGCCCTCCGGTGACATGGAACCACAGTGGCACAGACATAATGAGTCGGTGGCTGGGCACCACCTTCATGATCACAATGGGTTGCCAGATGGAATTGGAGTGGTACTGTCAGTCACTGAGTCACATGGCTACTTACTTAATCATGGGAGAAGATGATATGCTTTCCTGATAAATGTCCAGGTCCATAATGCCAAGACTGCTAGTGGCACTACTGTTGCCATTGCTGACAAAGCAAAAGTTTACATATTAATGCCTGTCTCCACCCTTGGCCACACTGCTGACACTGATGTTCCATTGTAGGGGGTGGGGGCAGGGTCCTTCATTGTTCCCCAGGGCACTATTGGTTTGTCTCTGGTCTTCTGCACTGGTATTGGTGTTGGAATAAATTACATAAGGTAGAAGCCAAACATGCTTATGACAGTGATCCTGATAACAATTTATCATTTCTGAAGTGGTTAAAAAAAGAGGTTATTCACCAAGAAGACTTTTTGCTACTGGTCATGCTTACACAGTTGAATATACTTCTGAAAATTTGGCTACTGAAAATGCCCTAGTGCTTTTCTGTCTGCTCTTTGTATCTAGAAAGAAGCCAGGGATTCACAGTCTCCATTTTTACATGGAGGATTTTTCTTAGGGATATTTCATAGGATTCCATAGAACATACATTTGACTTCTTGTTTTCCTAGAGGACTATAGAATTTATAAATACAAAGTTGGGTAAGGATTTTCAACCTCAGAGAAGGAGCAACATATGATATCTGTGTCTCAGAGAGAAAGAATATTGCATATAATGTCACTATTATAAGTTATATAATCAACATATGGTTTACTTAGGAGCCTGGAATATACTCTCGGAAACATAGTACCACTGAGACAATTTTTAGTACTTGTGAAATAGAACCTATCCAATTTTTTACCAGACACACTGAGTCCCCTCACACGTTCTACATTTTCTAACAATATCTCTCTCTTCCAAGCCAGGTTTTGCAGTAGTGACTGTAGTAGTGTGTCATGTAATGTGGCTTTGTTCCTTTAAGAATTGTGTGAGTCACAGAGAAGGCTCTCTCAAGATGAAAGTTCTTGTCTGGAGTTTGAGGCAAAGCTCTGGAGAAAGTTACAGTCTCAAGGCTGACACTCAATGTCCAAAGATTCAAGTTATCATTTTTTTCTCTGTTTCATGGGAGTATTTGAAATTTGAGACCACTTATTTAATGCAAAATGTTTTTAAATCTTAGGTTGGACTGCCAGAAAGAGAACTTTTGAGATCTTTTATCTACACCCAGATGTTTCAGTCTCACTTTCCAGGGGCCTCCCTGGGCAGACTCTGGTCTTAATGGGTTGAAGAGACTTTAGACACACAAGATTGCTTTAATGGTCACAGATGGATGCCCCTTTCTAGCTTTTCCAGAAACAGTAAAGAGGGCAGGGCAGATAAAGGAAGGGACTGGTTATGGCAAGCAGCACAACCCAGTGTGGAAACACTTGGCTTTGTGTAACCGCAGCTTGCGTTGCATCTTTAACACAAGTGGACCAGGAAGACAGTTCCACCTCGCAAACCGTAACACCAGCTTCCATTAAAACAAACACACAGCTCTTAGCACTGAATGTACTTTCTGTGATTTTGGGGGAAAAGGACACAGCTAACTTTTACACGTGGCCAAGGTAATTCAAGTCGTAACCGTAACTAGATATTGAGATAGCTTTTAGCCCAAATCATGACAGGCACAGACCTTGGTTAACAAGGGGGCTTCTACTCTTTTCTTTTCTCCCTCGCTTTTCTGTTAAGGGCACCTGGCACTGAACTATAACATGCATTCTGGAATCTTTATCGAGGCCGACTTCCTTAGGCAGCCCGTAGAAGGGGAACTAAGTACCTCATGGACCGCTCGCTGAGCTGCAGAAAGCTGCTTGTGTCTTCTGGGTTGTCGTCTTCGTTGGCCAGTTGGGACCAGCTGCCTGTACTCTCCTCGCTGCTACTCGGAGGGTTGGGGGACTCATCTGGGGGTCTGGCTTCTTTCAAGACTTCTGCTTCTGGTTCCTCTCTGTTCTCAAGGCTGTCACTGTAGACATCAAGATATCATGACCAAGAGAGGAGGTGAAACACTGGGTTGTTCTCAGAGCCCACACTGGGCACCCATACGCCTGCATCTCCACACACCAAGCATCATGCTGGACTCCATGGAGTCTTACCGTAGGCGCCACTCCCTTTGAAGCTGGATACCACTTTTTCCTCTCATAATTAGATGCCAGCAGCTTTCTTGTATCTTCCACTTACCACTGTCTACTGGCTTTATTTAAAGTAGGTTGAAAGGAGTCAATGGGGTATAGTGGTGTTTATCCTATTTATTTATTTATTTATTTATTTATTTATTTATTTATTTATTTATTTATTTATTTATTTATTTATTTGTGTATGAGGGGTAGGGACTGGTGAAGGTCAGAGGGAAACTAGAGGGAGCCGGCTCTTGACTTCCAGCTTTGTGGGCACAGGCCTGGCTGTAGCTAGAGTTTTCCTGCCTTGTCCACAATCAGGACAAATCTTTGTCACCCGCCAGTCCCACAGCCGCTCAGACCCGACCAAGTAAACACAGAGACTTATATTGCTTACAAACTGTATGGCCGTGGCAGGCGTCTTGCTAACTGTTGTTCTTATAGCTTAAATTAATCCATTTCCATAAATCTATACCTTGCCACGTGGCTCGTGGCTTACCAGCGTCTTCACATGCTGCTTGTCATGGTGGCGGCGGCCGCAGGCAGTGTCTCCTCCCACCTTTCTGTTCTCTCAATTATCCTCTCTGTTAGTCCCACCTATACTTCCTGCCTGGCCACTGGCCAATCAGTGTTTTATTTATTGACCAATCAGAGCATTTGACATCCAGACCATCCCACAGCACCTGGTAGCAAGTGCCCTCTGTCAACCCTGTGGATAGGGATAGTGTTGTGGTGTGGCTGTCCTTAGTGTGTCCTCCCACTTAATATGACTGGCTTTCCTTCCTACAATATTAAGATTTGAACTGGGTAAAAGAAAGAGGATGGCCTGGTCAAGGAAATCGTGTTTAGTTACAAAAAAAAAAAAAAAAAAAAAAAAAAAAATATATGAATGAACTAACCATGAGAATGAGGGAGAGGCTCTGGCCCCATTTATTCACCCAGTTGAAAATCAGTTTTGAGCCCAGTTCCTTATTAATTTAGGACATTATAGTATAGAAAAATTCACTTCAGGATATTTCTTGCTAAAAAAGGAGCTGAGTCCTAGCGACTGACATGGAATATCCAGGTTAACAAATAAGTCTGTCAGCACATTTTATTTTATCTCAATTTCATGCTCTATTTACAGCAAACCTCACATCTGTGCCATAAAATGGAAATTCAGAGCCAGTAATGATTACCCAGAGTGCTAGCTTTTGTTTGCTTTTTGGAGAAGCTTATAGCTTGCTTATTTATTGGTAAATAATGTACAAAAGTATGATGCTGATGTATATCATCTGGCAGCCTCCATCATTGTCCAGTTTCCACGTTGAAAACAAGCCGAGTGTTCTCCTGATTTTTATCTCACACGCCTGTGTAACATCTGTGTCACAGTCGTAAGATTTCCTTAGGTCAGTTTTTCTTTTCACATAACCTAACTGTGTTTATTTTAAGCCATCACCATAAATGGAAAGTAGAAATCCCTCGGCACAGGTAGAAGGCAGCGGTTTAAACAGGCAGGTGCTGCCGGGCGGTGGTGGCGCACGCCTTTAATCCCAGCACTCGGGAGGCAGAGCCAGGCGGATCTCTGTGAGTTCGAGGCCAGCCTGGGCTACCAAGTGAGCTCCAGGAAAGGCGCAAAGCTACACAGAGAAACCCTGTCTCGAAAAACCAAAAAAAAAAAAAAAAAAAAAAAAAAAAAAAAAAAAAAAAAAAAAAAAACAGGCAGGTGCTGCCATGCAGTTGTGACCATAGAAAATCCTTTGAAATGAGAAATGACAGCAGACATTTTCCCTTCTTACAGATTTTACTTAAATGTTAAATGAATAGATGTGCAAATATTCACCAGTCTTTTGAGGTAAAAAGAGTGTGAGATTTTATTAATTTTCTCCCTTGATTTTTACAATCATTGATATACATTCCCATTTTGATGATTTACTTTCAGCTGTCTAAAAAATTAATTTGATAATCCTTTAAAAGATTTTTATTGCATTAATTTGTTTATTGTGTGTAAGTGTGTGGGTGAGCCTGTGCCACAGCATGGGTGTGAAGGCCAGAGGTCAATTTACAGGAGTTGGTCTCCTTCTGCCATGTGGGTCCTGGGGCGTCAAACTCAGGCTTTACCACTGAACTATCGCTCTGTCCCTGATCTTTTCTCATTTTTAAACGATGGATACTTAGTGCACAGATGATAAACTGTTCTGATTTAAAAAACAGAATCATTTAAAAAAAATTTTAACAAGTTTACATTTTTCATTTAGAGTTTAACTTCCCCTGTGAGCAATAGATAATTGGTTAATTTCTAAATATAACAATGTCTAATTATTATGGAAGATTCTGTATACATCTTTTATCATTAACTTTTGGGTTAACTCCAACATATCAGAGAACATATTCTTTATGTTTTAAATTCTTTTAAATGCATTGACTTGCTTTTTGATCTATGATACATCTTGACGAATGTTTTAAGTTCACCTGAAAAGAAAATGTATACTTTGCTGTTGGGATAAACTGTTTTTAAATTGTATAGATTAGGTTGATGGAGAATGTTGGTCTTTTTAAATCAATATTTTATTAAGTGTTTGAGAATTTCGATGGATTTTGAATGCATTCACCCTCCTCCTCGAATTCCTCCCCTTCCTCCCTCTCCATTTTTCCACTTCTCCCTCCCAACTTTGAGAAGTCTTCCTCTTTTTATCCCTTCTTTTCCCATGAGTCCAGCTTGTTGCCCAGCTGGGTCTTGGAGTGATGACTTCTCTGGGGTGTGACCAGTTTACTAAGGGTCACATCAATCAAGAAAGCCAGCACCCCCTCTCCCAGCAGCTCTTCAACCAGTGGTGGGTTTTTTTTTTCTCCACTTGGCCCCTTATGTGCTGGGATTTTGTCATGACGGAGCTTGAGCTGGACATGTGTGCATCGTCTCATCTCTGAGTTCATGATTGGCACGTGCCCTATTGTGTCCGGAAGTTTCTTTTATAAATACATACACACATTTATAGCATGTTTACATATTGTTTTTATTTCATGAATTATTAAGAGAAGAATGTTAAATTTCCAGTATGGTTCTGTATCTGTTTCTCCTTCTAGCTTTTGAAATTATCATTTGATGCTTTGCTACTTAGATGGTTCTATATACAAGACTGTCTTTTGGATGGATTGACCCCGTTACCTTATAAAACACCATTATCCCAGATAATACTGTTTATCCTGAAAATGAAATATGAAGGGCTATTTGGCCTTTAAAAATCTTTTATTTTCCATCCTTTTACTTTTGACCCATTTGCATCTTTATATTTCAGGTCATCTTTTGCACACAGCTTGTGCTAGGGTTTTGTTTTCTTATGCAAAAGGATAATATCTGACTTTTAATTGAAGGGTTTAGATCATTGATAATTAATGTGACCATCAGTTAGGCTGGGTTTAAATATATAATCTTGTTTTATATTTGTCCCATCAGGTCTTAGTTTCTTTTTACCCTTCACTCCAGATTCCTCTTAATTAACAGAGCAAGTTTTAGACTTTCATGTTTATCTCCACTATTGACTTACAATTGTAATTCTTTGTTTCACAGTTTTAGTGGTTATTGCAGAATTTTTGGCATTTAAATACAATGTATAGCTTACATTATAACACTGACATGATGGACAACATGTACACAACATACTTCTGTTTTCCCTGTCCTAGCCTTTATGCCATAAGTGACATAGATTTCAGTTTTTCATATACCATAAAATAAACCCCTTTTACTTAAAATAGTATATTTTGAAGAAATGAAAAATAAAATGAGAAGACTGTGTTTTACATTAGGCTACCCTGCTACTCTTTGTGACTCTCTTTGCTCCTTTATCTACAGTCAAGTCACTGTTAATATTCATTTCCATTCAACTATAAACTTCCATTAACATTACACAGTAGTATATTCTCTGAGATTTTGTTTGAACAAAATGCTTTTTTTTGAGGCTTTATTTAATTTAAATTATTCAGTATGTGCTTGCCATGGCACATATGTAGAGGTCAGTGGACAACTTATGGGGGGTAGTCCTTATCTTCCATCATGTGGGTCTAGGGGATCAGATTCAAGCTGTCAGATTTGGCATCCAGCACCTTTACCACTGAGCCATATTGCTTCTCCCAAAATGTTTTTATTTAGCAAAGGCTATTATCCTTTATTCTTTAGAATTATTTTAGGTTCATGGAAAAGCTGAATATTTAAAAGCCAGGTGTGATTCACATCTATAATACCAGCACTTAGGAGGATGGGGCAGGAGGAGGAATGCTATGAGTTTGAAGCCAGCCCCAGTGAGACTCTATCTCATAAAACATAAGCCCTAGTGAGACTCTATCTCATGAAACATAAAAATTTTTTTATCTATCTATCTATCTATCTATCTATCTATCTATCTATCTATCTATCTGTCTGTCTGTCTGTCTGTCTGTCTGTCTGTCTGTCTGTCTGTCTATCTATCTATCTATCTATCTATCTATCTATCTATCTATCATCTAATCTAATGTCTGTCCGTCCGTCCATCCATCCATCCATTCATCCATCCATCCATCCATGTAAGTTTCTCCCAATACATGTAAAGGCTCCCTTCCTATCCTTGCTCTTAACATACTGCACTATAGTGGTCCATTGCTGTAATTATTATCCAAAGTGCATAGTAGACATTAGGGCACACTTTTGGTACCAATATGTTGTATGCATTTTGATACATATGTAAAGATTGTTTTATTCTATTTTGTGGTCCTATAACAAAATGACAAAGACTTTGTCATTTATAAATGATAGACATTTGGCTCTCAGTTCTGGAAGTGAGAACTTAAGGCTGTGGAGTCTATACGTGATGCTGTGGAATAACCCTCTTGTACACTGTAAATGTTTGTCACTTGAATTGGTTTAATAAAACACTGACTGACCTCTAACTGGACAGGAAGTTAGGCAGGAAAGCTAAACTGAGAATGTTGGAAAGAAGGAGGGCAGAGTCAAGGATCACCAGCCAGATGCAGAGGAAGCAAAATGAGAATGCTATTTTGAGAAAAGGTACCCAGTCACATGGTTAAATGCAGGTAAGAATTATGGGTTAATTTAAGTGTAAGAGCTAGTTAGCAATAAGCCTGAGCTACTGGCCAGGCAATTGTAATTGATATTAAGCCTCACAGTCAATTATTTAAGAAGCGGCTGCTGGGTATTTGGGAACAGGCAGACAAGCGAGAAACTTCTGCCTACAACCTGGTGAAGGACTTCTTGCCATGTCATCCATGGAGTGTATGGAAAGGCAGGAGCACCCGAGACTGAACTATCCCTGAGCCTTCTAACAATTGGCATTATCTCTTTATGAGGACAGAACTATTTATAATATATAATAATGTATAAAAACCAAAATATCTCAGCAGGCAGCTCACCATACTTTTGCATCGATGACTAGAGTTTTATAGTTATTTTATTATTTTTATTTGCAGAGTTCATATATGAGTCACCATACTTGCATCCTTTCCACTCTTCTCTCTGTCCTCCTCAGGCCTGAAACATAGCCAATAACCTGTGGCTGGAGAAGTCATAGGCCTTAGAGGGGAGCCTACTACTAAGTAGAATAGTTTCCAGCAGCCTTCTACATACTCATTCTTATGTCCATAGATAATTGCAGCTCTTACATCTCAAACAGTTACTTTTTGTAGTGGTGATTAGACTTTTAATCCATGGTTTTGAGAGCAGATACTTCAACAATGAAAGTGGTGCAGACATATTTACTACTGCATCACGCAGAGTAGTTATACGGCCCTGCAAATCCTTTGAACTCTGACTGTTCACCCCCGACATCCCCTAACCTCTGGAGCTGTTTCTTTTTCTCTTATCCCAATCGCTTCATTTCTTCCAAATACAATGCAGTTTATAGCCCTTTAAGATGGTTATTCACGCCGGGCGGTGGTGGCGCACGCCTTTAATCCCAGCACTCGGGAGGCAGAGCCAGGTGGATCTCTGTGAGTTCGAGGCCAGCCTGGGCTACCAAGTGAGTTCCAGGAAAGGCGCAAAGCTACACAGAGAAACCCTGTCTCAAAAAACCAAAAAAAAAAAAAAAAAAAAAAAAAAAAAAAAAAAAAAAAAGATGGTTATTCACAACACACATTCATGCTTACTCCATTCATTTCTATGGCTTCATCACTCTTCCTTTCTATCTTCTAACACTATTCCACATTTATTCCATTAACATGTACCACAATATATGTTACCATTCACCTATTGAAGAATGTAGTGGTTTTAATGAGAATTGCCTGTATATAAGCTTTTTATATCTGAATATTTGGTCCCCAGTTGCTAGAATTTTGGAAAGGATTAGGAGGTGTGTCACTAGGGATGGACTTTGAGAGTCTAAAGGATTCATGTGCCTCCCTTTGTCTTATACTCATAGATCAAAATTTCAGGTCTCAAGTGTTTCTGTTGGCAGGCCATTATGGAATCTATTCCCTGAAGCCACAAACTCAACTAAATGCTTTCTTTCATAAATTGTCTTGGTCATGGTGTTTTGTCACATCAGTAGAAAAATAACTAAGACAAAAGACATATTGGTTATTTCTGTGTTTTGGTAATTAGAAATAAAGCTGATTTAAAGATCCACACAGATTTTCTTTTTCTTTTTTGGATGAGCATCAATTGCTTAGTTTGAAAGAAACTGGCAACTGTCTTCCAAAGCAATCATCCATTTTGTACCAACGGGTTGTAACATACTGCATCCAGGAATTGATGTTGTCAGTGGTTTGGCTTTTGTTTATCTTAATAGATATTCACTGTATTCAGCTGTTTGAATTTGAAATTTCCTAATGGCATGTGATAGCTGAGCACTGGGCCAGCCTTTTGTCACTGTGTCAAATACCCGAGAGAGGTAATTAAAGGGGGAAAGGCTCATTTAAGGTCATGTTTTAAGAGGGTTCGTTCCATGGCTACTTGGTTATGTTGCCCTTGGGCCCATACATGGTAAAGCTGAACATCATGATAGCATCATGTGGGAGAGCAAAGGGACTCTTTTCAAGACAGACAGGAGATGAGGAGACAAACACAAGCTATGGCTCCCACTCGGATACTTCTCAAACAAATTACTTCTTCCAGCCAGACCCCACCTCTAAGTTTATATCACCTCCCAATCATGTGATCAAATAATGAATCCAATCATAGGCTGATACGAGGATTACACAAAACCTTTGGGATGGAATCTTTTCCCAATGGTTATTTTTACTAGCTGAGAACCTAGCCTTCAACCCTCTAACCTTTATCTATTTCCCAATAAGTTGTTGGTTTTCTTACTGTTAAATTTTGAGAGATTTTTTTTTAATTGAAGTCATGCTTCTTTATCAGGACAGTCCCATGCTTATGAGAGATTTGTCAACATATAAAATCATCTTGAACTTTAACGTTTTAGATCGTTTTCTTTTATTGGGTGTGTCTTTTAGAAATAGGTTTTGATAGTCTGTGGCTTATCTTATTCTGTTGACAAAAGCCACTTAATGAAGGAAGGACATCTTCGGGCTCATGATATGAGGGTATGGTTTGCCACAGCAGGGAAGATATGGCAGCAGAGTTCGAAGCAGTTGGTCGCATTGCATCCACAGTCAGGATGCAGAGAGAGGGGAATGTTGGTGGTCCTAGAGTTTCCTCCTATTTTTGTTTTTATTTGGACTTCACCTTAGCCCATGTATGGTACCACTCACATTCAAGGTAGATCTTCCCTCCTTAGCTAAACCAATTGGAAACATCTTTATAAACATTGTTAGAATGGTGCTTCCTGTATAAATCTAAATCTAGTCAACTTGATAATGAAGACAAGCAATCACAATGGATACCTGGTTGTTATGGAGACTACTGAAAAAAAAAACCCTTTTTTTCTTTTGTAAATATCTATTTTTTCTTTTTCTTATGATTTATTTGTTTTTATTTCATGTGTATGAATGTTTGCTTACATGTATGTCCATATACCATGTGCATGCCTGTTGGCTGTAGAGACCAGAAGATGGAAGTGGGGTCATGGATGTTTGTGAGCCCTACTGTGGATGCTGCGATCTAAGCCCAGGTTCTCTGCAAAAGCAGGAAATGTTCTTAACTGCTGAACCATCTCTCCTGACCAGAAAATTTGTCTTCTAAACTATATCACTTTTCTCCTTTGCCAAAGACCAGTTGACTATACTTGTCCAGGTCTGTTGCATGTTTCTGACACAACAGATTACTACAATGTATGGGATATCCTGTAAATGCTCAGGATTCAGCTTATCACTTCTGCTTAAGGATCAATGTGTCAAAAGTTAAATAACTGCTCTTTATTTTCCTCTGCAAATCATGATGTGTTAAGGAGAAAGTGGTGGCCACCAACAGGATATTATTTTTTCATCTTTAAAGAATCAAGAACTATACATCTATCAAGTCTATGTATCTTCAAAATATGGTGCTAACAGTAAATAAATATTTCCATTTGGGAATGATTTCCACAATAGAGCTTCAGCCTCCAGTGATCAAAAAGTAAGAAAGTGGTTTTATTTCATCGTGTTGAATTTTAACCATATTTTAAAGAATTATGAAGATATCCTTCAGAGAAGACCCTAAAAATATCTTCAGGACATAATCTTTCTCCACCTCCAAACAACATTCAGACTGTCTGTCTGTGTCACATTCCTCACTCTTGCATGTACGTGGGCTGAACTCTGCTATGGAGAATGAAGTTCTGTTTCCAGCTATTTTGACAAATCAAATCCCCTGATAGCAACTCTGAACTCAGCAAATGTAACTGAACTGTGACTAATTTTTCTGCTTGGCAATCTTGGGAATTCTCTTGTTTCAATAAATCTCTCACATTGTTCATGACAGGTTTCCCCTTGGGGAAAGAGACATATCTTGAAATAAAGGCTACCATATACTTTCAGTCAAATGACATCATAAAAAATAATGACAACCAAATGAATTTATTGAATGTCACAATGAGTAAAGTATTGAATTAAGAGTTTTGTATACAAAACATTATTTAAATTTAAGAATTATATTGCAACTCCCATTTCTGGGTGAATAAACCAAAATGAGAGAGATTAGGAAACTGGTTCAATTGGATATAGTTTAATGTAGTGTAGTTCATGGTCTATGATGGTTAGTTATATTGCTCCACAAAACAAAAAATGATATTCAAGCCTTCATCTCTGTGTTTCACAATTAGAGCCAACACTTGAATTTCTGGGATATTCTACATTCTTTCTGTTTATTTGATGAAAACTAGAGTCATATATCTATATCCTGAAGGGAGAGGTGGAATGCTTGTGTGATTATACAGAACAGGAGTCTGAGTCAGCTAAGGCTTTATTTGTGCAGAGCGCCAAGTGTTTGCAACTTTTCCAGGTTAAGTCTGTTTTAGGAATCCCATCAGTGACATTTAATTCAGAACTGTGTAATGATAATCATTATTTGATTGTGTCTACAACCATAAATCTTGTCGGGTATTAGTTCTCAATGCTTTCTGATTTGGTGACCTTCACTGACCTTTTCTTGGCTTCTGCTGACTTTAAGTCAGGGGCTTGGAATCAGTGTTTCTCCTTTTTATGTATTTCTAAATATAACAATTCTGAAAAATGGCATATTGGCTATTTTGTGTCTTTGGCTCTGATACATTTCTCCACAGTCCCTCCATAGCAAAACCTTTGGTGAACACTGTCCATAGCCAAATAATTATTGATGAAACCTTGTTTCTTTGTCTATTTGGCCGACTTCATTAGTCTTAGCTTTGTGGTTTTGGTCCCTATGTCTTTTTGTTTTCTTCTCCTTCTGGGCTTCTGGGTTTCTACCCAACTGGAGAGGAAAGTTCTTAGTGCTAACTGTCTAACAGGAAGTTCTCACATCTGACTGGACCCTATACCAAAGACACCATGTAGAACCCTTTCTGGTGGGGGTGTTTTAACACCTTAACATGCATCTCTTCTGCTTAGGGGTCTACACATCACAAACATTAGAGAACTGTTAACATTTGGTGATAGTTGTGTTCAACTTGTTTATTCCAGCTAAATATATTTGAAAAAAAAATTATGGCCTTTTTGTAAACAACAAACTGTAGGCATGCATCTCTGAAGACTACACAGGTTATTTCTCAAAACTGTATGTTCCTAAAGCTTGAATTTTCTGTTTCACTAAACTTTAATTATGGACTAAAAATAAAGGAATGATACAATGGTCCCTTGTGAGTAGTGTGCAGAAACTGGAAGTTAGGAAAGAAACTCATATTCCTTGTGCAGCCTGAGGGAAATAGTTACCTTGCCCCCGATTCAAGTTTCATTCCCGCTGCTTGGAGTACAGTCTTCTGGAAAAGCACTGTCCAAATGACAGCTTCCAGAGAGACTCTGCATGCACCCTGTGACAGTTACACTGTGCACTGCAAGAGCCGGCACTCCTGGAACACAGGGTCTCCATAGAGACTCTTAGAATAAGCCAGAAAACGGAACTCTTTGGAGACGAGATGCCAAGGAATTTAATCACCAATTCTAAAGTTAAAATTTATTAAATTTAACTATTTACAAATGAAAACATTGCTGTTGCTTATTATTCTTATCTTTGATTGACAATCACCATGAATGATTTCAAAAGCTACCAAACCATTGGTGTACTCACTTTAATGAGGAGAACTATGCTGTGATTCTTTTGTTGCATAAATGAATTCAATTTGTTTTGGAAATTAAAAAGTAAATTACGCAACAAACCTTCCTTCCTCCTTCTCTGCCTCCTTCCTTCTCTTTCTCCCTCCCTTCCTTCCTTCCTTTCCCTCTTTCTTTCTCTTGTAGTAGGCAGATATTTTATTATGCCATGAATATAGAATGAAATCAGTTTTGAATTTCAGATGGTTAACTGTCCCATTTCAATATTGCCTCAGTTATCTAATGCTGAGGAAACACTCTAACTAATATTCACAGTTAATTACAAAATATGTTTTATTAGCCTAATAAGAAGTTTTTTTCTGCTTATAGCAAGGTGTATCAGAACCTTAACAGGTTCTGACTGATTTCCTATTTTCATAGTAACCATTCATTCATGAAATACAGTTGAGCACCAACTGTAGGGGCTAGGTAGTGACCTGATGCCCTTGGACATGGGAATAAAGTCACTTTGCTTCCTGGCATGAGTGACATGCAATAAAAATATAGCATTTTGAGCCAAGAGTTATTATAGGCATAAGAACAAGTTTCTACAAGATGACCACGGGGATTATTGATCTTGGAAGAGGACGGAAGATCAGGCATTCTAAACAAAATAAAACAGCAGGCACATGAGGGGCCATAACCTATGCCTACAATTACAGCAGGCCTAGCCATAGGAACATTGGAAAAAATGTCACTGGATAAGGTGAGAGGAATATCTCCCTTCTTACACATGCACATGGGCCTACTGAGGTCATTTATTGTCTCAGGAATTCTGTTTGTACATCAATAACATTCCTGTATTCCTACCTAAGATTTAGAACAGTGGTTCTTAACCTTCCTAATGCTGCAACCCTTTAATATAGTTCCTTATGTTATGGTGACCTCAAACCATAAAATTATTTTCATTGCTACTTTATAACTGTAATTTTGCTACTGTTATTAATCATAGTGTAAAAATATCTGATATGCAGGATATCTGATATGCAACCCTTGTGAAAATGTTGTGTGACCCCCAAAGGGGTCATGACCCACAGGGTGAAAGCCACTGATTTAGAGAAACACTAATTGAGGTATAAACTACGGTGAACATGCACCTATCTGGTCTCAGAGACGATCAACTTACCAACAGCTTTGGCAGGTGCTCTGGGCCGTGTCTCCACTTCTGGCCACATCTGGGATGGTTTCTTCAGGTGGGTGCCCTTCTTTTTCCTCTAGGGAGCCACTTTGGCAAAGGATAGATTCATCTTCTCCAATGCCCTCATCTTTCTGATCTGTCTCTATCTGAATCAAAGGTACATCCCTTGAGCAAAGCAGCTGCTTGGGGTTTTTGAGAACAATGGCATTGTGGCATGAAGAATTTTCTCTTCTAGGATCAAAACCACTGAGTTTTTTAACAGGAGCTGTTTTGCTTGGAGATGACACTGAGGAATGATTGCTTTCAGTAACAACATCCTTTCTCTGGTAACCAACAGACTCCTGTATAAGCAGAGGTGGCCCCCTGTGTCCTCTGCTGGTAGTTAATCTGCTTCCACACTTCTCTACTTGCAAAGGAGAGCCACCAGAAACAGGACCGGGACTAACACCAGCTGCCTCACCATCATCCACAATAATTTTGTTCTTTCTCATGAGAGCCTCAATGGAGCTGGCCCATGTTTCATGAATTAGCATGTTTGTGATCTGGTCAGTCCCACTTCTGCGATACAAGCATGAGTCTGATTTGCAGAGACCCGAGGAGGAAGCCCTACCGACTGGCTGTACATTCAGAGAATCTTGAGGGCAGTTTTGGGCAAAGCCGTCTAAGGAGTTGGCTTTGACAGGTGCATTCACTGTTAATCTGGCACATGGGGACCTGCTGTCCGGCATAGACGATTGTCTGTAGCACAGCGGCGATCGAGCAGAAGGAGACAGCAAGCCCGCGGTCCAGTCATGGCTGCTTCGCCTGGAGGAGGTACCATCTTTGCCTTCTCTGGCGAGGTCCCTCAGCATATACCTGTAGAACTCTTCTGTGATGCTCTCTGTGCTGGACTGCTTCGAGGGGCAGCTTGGCCTCACATTGAGGTGTTCGCTTTTCTGGCAAGCCTGCTGCATGGCTGAGCTCAGAATACTGCTGGCGTTTTTACCAGCGTAGTAATCCAGCAGCAACTCAAACCCTCTGCCTTCACTTTCCATCTGTTTCACCATAAACCTGGAAAACTCATCGGTGATGCTCTCACAGCTGGACTGTTTGGAGACTGAGCTGGCCCTGCTCACTGGCTGGCTTAAGGTACTCATTAAACCCAGGCTGTTGACATAGACCCTGGCTTCAGAGTCCTCCTCTGGAATGCTTTCACAGCTGGAGGCCTTCAGCCGGTTCCACCTATCACCACCCAGAAACCGGTTCCGGGAACAGTTCTGGGCTTGCCACCCTCCATCCACTGTGGAGAACTCTGTTAGGTTCATGATCTTGGCTGCCACTTCATTTGCAAAAGCACTGACAGAATCAGGAGTGTCTTCAAGGTTCATGGACTCATCCATGACTCTGTTCATCAGCTTCTCTTTCAGCTCCGGATGCTCGTCTGTCTTTCTCTTGATTTCACTGAGGCGGGGTGGCTTATGTTTCCTCACAGTGCTTCCACTGCCTGAGTTTTCCTTCTTCCTCTTCAAAGATCGGCAGGATCCAGTAGGCGCCACCAGAAACTCGTTCCCTCTTTTCCAAGCACAAAACCAGGGCTGCTTTCCATTGGAGTTGTCAAGGCAGATTGCTGCGATTTCAGTTGCCATGGAGACAACAGTCTCTGCCAATTCTTCAGCAAAGTCTGTGATGCAGTATACCTCAGACTGCTTTGCCTGTGGTGTAGTCTGCGCAGAAAACACCAGGTCATCCCCTAACAGGGACCGGTTAACTTGAATTTCAGTGTTTATGGGTGTGGCACAGGTGTATTTCTCTTGGGTGTTTGGAACAATGCTGTCTTCTGTTTCCTGGGAGCTGCTGTGGCACTTGCCTGTTTTTGGCAACTTTCCTCTTTCTGTAGAGGCTCTCTGTTCATTGCCATCATAACTGAGTGTGTGGTGAGGGTTCTTTGAGTCCTCTCCCATAATCCCTTTCAGATAGATTTCCTTGGGGGATGTTTTAGCAGTTGAATCAAGCATTCTGTGACTGCATGAGAATTCAGATTGCAGCCTGGGGTTGTTGAATAGTCCCGGCCTTGTTCCACCCTTGTTTTGCTTAGGAGGTGCATCCTCTACCAGATCACCAATGACAAGGCCAGTGCCATGCGCATTGCTAAGAGGGTGGCTGCCAGAGCATGCTGAAGCTTTTGCCCATGCTTGACCAGCAGCCTGATCAAATGGTTGGCAACCTAAGGGTTCTGACTCTGTCCACTGGATGGTCTCTTTGGAAAGGCCAGTGGGATATTCACCGAGTGTTACAAGATGACTCATCTTCTTGAACGTGAAACAGATCACATTGTGAAGCAGCTGGTTCACACTTTCCATTAAGGTGTCCAGAGTTCCATAGGGATGCCTTTCATCGGTGGATTGAGCTGTTCTATTTTTCTGGTGAACTTCATCAATGGAATGCTTGAGGATGACGTTGGACAGGGTTTGTGCCAGCTCATCCCTTCGAATGTTTTCTTTGCACAGGGTCTGGGTTTGGGAGGTGGTTTCTATGACTCTCCTGTTCACAGATTCCAAGAGCTCTCCAATGCTGCTGTATGCATCAGGCCGTGCTAAAACCAGAGCAGCCTCCCTGAGCAGAGCTTCTGCAATGGCTTCCTTCCCCAGCTCTGTGCTCCTCCCCATCATTAAACCTCCAGTTGAGGATATTTCTTCAGAAGCCCCGGATGTGGGCAAGAGGTCACTTGGAGCTAGAGAACATGCCACCTCTTCTCTTTCACCCAGGCCACAGACAGCCACGGCACTCGCCACCTGGGTCACGCCACACAGAGCCGATGGGAAGGAATATTCACTTACGGAAGGTTCTGTGAGTACTTGGGGCACTTGAGTTTGCTGTACCCCACTGCCTCTCTGGACATAGCTGGATATCAGGGATTCCTGCTCCATGGTGAGTCTTTCTGTGGCCTGTGGACTGGAGATGGTTCCAATAACAGTGGCTGCGCAAGCTAGGGCAACTTCTAGGGCGCTCTGAGTGGGTCTGCTGGAGCTTTCTCCGGAAAAGATGCCTGAGGTTTCAACAGAAACTTCCATCTCGGGCCAGGAGGAGACATTTGGCTCTGGGGCAGCGTCACTGCCGTCTGGACTCTGCACAATGACAATTTTGGGGAGCTCATTCCACGAACGCGGGACCACCATATCTTTCGTACAGCAGCCACTGGGAAGCAGAGCACTGCCCACGGAGAAACTGACTGAAGGTTCTCCGGGGAGGGTGGGTTGCGCCTGAGACAATCTGATGAAGGCATCTTGCAGCACTGATTCGGCTAAGTTTGTAGCGTACTCCCCTGTGGTGGCTTCTCCATTTTGGACAGGAGGAAGAGAGTTTTGCAGACCACCATGGTCTCTGGGGTCGCTGCCCTGCTCAGTGACTGCGCCACACGAAGAAAGCCCGTCTTTCTTAACCATGGAGAGATAAGCGTCCCTAGGGATATAGAGCATCTGAGATGTTTCTGTTTCTCCTTTGATGTTTTCGGGATGGGAGCGGAGTGTGGCAAGCTGCGTGTCCCCTGCCGCTTCGCTTTTCCAGCGGGATGACCTGGCTGAAGGACTGAGACTCTGCAAAGCTGTGCTCTCTGCTACCTTTTCCTTCGATCCTTCTGTTTTCATCGAGGGTGAACGATATTTTCTAGTGTGCTTTTCCTTGTGGAAATCCCATCCTTCCTGGGGAGCTTCCTTTGGCTTTTTACCTTCCGAACCATTAGCCGACACGTTTATAGTTTCAAAACCTAGTAAAGAGAAATTGAGGACCGACCATCGTCACTTTTTGGATAGCAGATTCTGATGGGCCTAAACTAACCATTACTTTCTAAATTTTCATCCAGTTTTTCCTTCTCCCCTTTAACACAGCACTGTGGCTGTTACCTCATGTAAAGTGAATGTGATACAGAGGTTGAATTTTGTTATGCAATGGTGCCTTATGAAACACTTTTAATATGGGGCACAAATGCAGGGGTCCAGGGGGGAGAAGGTATTTGGGAATGATGGCTTTGCTGCAAAGATTTGCATTGAAGTTTGCATAGGTCCTGCCTCAACAACAATGCAACACTTCATGCAATTTTTTTCAAGGTGGGAAGAGGGACACGCTGAGTTCTGTGAATGAGTCAGTAGACTTAAATGGCTGCAGAGCACCTTCCTGGGTCATTCCCTTCTAAGCTCACAACCATCACGAACTATAAGCACTTTTGGAAACCAAGGCTTAAAAGAGATTAGAGAGGAGTCTTAGGTCTCACAGACTCAAAGTGAGGTCCTGGGATTCAAAGCCAAGCCAGGCCAACTTGGCTCTTGTTGGTAACACCGGCTTTTCTGGAAGTTTCGGGGAAACTGACTTTCCTGTTAGGAAGAGACTTTCTTTCTCTTGGTGGGTAGGAAGGTTTCCCCTTAGAGCACACAAATTTCCTTCAGCACCCCTAAGGCATCTTTTGGGAGCCAGTATCCATCCAACCATTAAGCTGTCTTAAATACATTAGTCAGCATGTTTACCAGTGTTTTCTTATTATCGCTGCCTCATCAGACCTGAGCAGGTAGAGATTGTGATGCGTCAGCCAAATTGACGTGGCCTGAAACTTTTCCCGACTCTCCCACTGATAATGTTGTAGGGTGGGGTGACTCCTCTCAGGGCACATACTAGCTTTACCGACAATGTCTTACCGCTCCTGTAGTCCTCCACCTCGATTTCCTCCTCCAAGTGCTCAGAGGCCGTAAGGAAATCTTCCTCGATGGAAGACAGGGAACAGTTTGTGTCATCCTCCAGCTTCAGAACATTGGTCTCCAGGTGGAGCTGACGCTCCTGCACCACCTCCAGACCAATTAAGAACTTGTTGATCTCAAAGATGATGCAGTTGGTACTGTTGGGTCTGTTCCCTCTTGCGCATTGGACCAAACAGATATCTGGCAGCCAAGAGCACTAAAAACAGAAAGAAAAGAAGGTACAGTCTCAGAAATGACAATAAAAGACAATCGTGGGTGACCATTTTTTTTTTATTCCCAGCCTCTCCTGTGAAAAGGAAAAGGGCCCTTAAATTTGAAATATCTTCAGAGCTCCTCCTGGAAAACTGTTCGAGGAAACATCATATGACATTTTGAAACACAAGGGCATCTAGAAGAAAGTTTTACTTAAAACAACTGGCTATATCATATATTTGAGATTTCCTTCATCAAAGCAAAAAAAAACAAACTGATCGAAGTTGAACAGGCAAGGACGATTTTATTCAACATTATTGAAATAAGCAGTGTGAGCGCAGAGGCCAGACCATCACTGTGATGGAACAAAAAGCAATGGGGATTTAAGGCCATTTGTGTTTGCTAATTGGCTTTACACAGGGGAAAAGTAAAATGCCGTCTATCGGGGGGCCAGTGGCCTACAGATATCAGGACCCCATTCTCTCTGAGAATGGGAGAGGGGGCATTGGTTTTAAGATGTGGTTCTCAGGTTCTTGGATAAAACACCAGTCGGTTATAAAACTGGATAGAGGCTTTGCAAAGAGAATTACATGTCAAATGGGAAAGAAATTATAGCAATATGTTTCATAGGCTAAATGCTTAGGGGTAGGAGGAAGGCTGGGACCTGGGGTCAGGAAGAAGTTTGGCTGAAGGCTGATAGAGGGGGTTCTCAGGCTTCTGGGCTGCCTCTCTTGATTAAATGGAGACCTTTTCTCAGATTGTTATCCTTTGCTATCTTGAGAGTAGTCAATAAGGCCTCTGTCAGTGTTTTGGATATGGAGTTAAGTGTTCTCTCAACTGTATTCAGGCTTCCCATTGGTGCCGTTCTCTTGAAGAAGGAGCCAACATAAAATAGAAAGACACACACTGAAAGAGGTCCAATGATCTCTACAGCACTAACACACAGGAAAGGCCAGTGACAAAAGAGCTTTAGAAATTTTTAGAAAGTGTACTTTCTTAACAGTCTCTAAAAAAATAAAAAATTAAGAGTTGCAGCCAAGTAATGCAAAAATAGCCTACAACATAATGACATATCACGTAATTTTATAATACTTTACACAGTGGTTCTCAACCTTCCTAATGCTGTGACCCTTTAATACAGTTCTTCAGATGTTGTGGTGGTCCCTTGACCATAAAATTATTTCACTGCTACTTCATAACTGTAATCTTGCTACTGTTATGAATAGTAATATAGATATCTGATATGTGCCCCTGAGGGGTCGTGACCTACAGATTGAGAATCACTACTTTGCAGGGTACTTTTCAAATCTTGTTATTTCCAATGTGATCAATATATTTATGAGGATGATGATCTATGGCACTTTTACAGACAAGAAAGTCAAGTTAAAAAAGCTAACTCTTCCTTTCAAGGCTAGACAAGAAAACAGCGGAAGAGCCAGCAAATCCTATTCAGGCTTATGGTATCCTGGTGTGTTTTTCGTCCTCATGGTCCCTTGGTCCAAACAAGAAATACCCAGTATCCACAGAAGGCTTGTGTGACGTTTGAAGAGAGGCCATAACTGGGCCTTTGCAAACTCAAGCACATATAGCTAATTACACCCTCATCTCATAGGAAGGACAACCACAGGAGTAAACCTAACTGTTGTATATAATAAGCTTCTCAAGACATCTGCTTCTGTAGCTGAGTGTCCCCGTTAGTTCTTATTGTCAAATGGACACAAGTTTGGGTCACTTGGGAATAGGGAACCCAAAGTGGACTGCCTCAATCAGATTGCCCTGTGGCCATATATGTGAGTGATTGTCTTGACTAATGACTGATGAGGGAGGATTTAGCCCATTATGGGTGACACCATCCCTAAGCAGGTGGACACGGGCTGAATAAGAAATCTAAGGTTGTGAGACAGTGAGTAGCATTCCTGTGTGATTTTTCTTTAATTCCTGCTCTAATGTCCCTCAATAATCCATTATTACCTATATGTATAAGCTAAAGCCTTAACCCTATCTCCCATAAGTTGCTTTTGTTCATGGTGTTTATTGTAACAACAGAAATCTAGCAGGAACAGAAAGTTAACTGATTTTTCTTAATATTTTATTTAACTATTGAGGTGGTCCTCCGACCTCAGCCTCCCAGATAGTAGGTACTATAGCGGCGTGCAACCATGATTGACGTTAAACATTCTTTTTATTATGTGACATTTAATGAGTTATTGGTAACTCCACTCTCAAATACCTCATGGAACATCTTTGCTTCTTTGATGACCATAGTTTATCCCTTTTGTCCTCATACTCTGTGAGGAAGAATTTTCTGCTTCATTTATTGCTTGAGAAATTCACAGACGGTTCATCTCTGAGTCCAGGGATGAATCTTGCCTGGGCAATCTGAACAGTACATCCCTCAAATGAGAGCGACTGGTTAAAAAAAAATGAATATGTGACCCATGGCAACCAAAATAACTCAGGACACATTTGAGAACTACCTGAAATGTTAGTTTTAGTCAACTTGAACACAATAGGATAATGTCTCCTTGTGTCTGATAAATAGGACCTATAGAGAGAAAGCAGCAAAGAGACTATAAGAAAAATCCATGTCCCGCCAACATGGTTCAAGTCCTTTATTCTTTTCTACTCCCTGTGTTGACTTAGTTACATGAAACCATACATTCTCTGTATACTTGAGTCTCTTTTCAGTCATTTTCTCTTTCTCTCTCTCTCCAGCCCTTCCAGTCATGTTTAATTAAGAATCTTAACTAAGGTCAATCAAAGTCTACCAAGTTCAGTTCAAGGCCAGGTCCAATTAACGTCCGTATCAGCTTTCACGGATACATCCGAAAAAAATAGGGACCTCCCACTAATGCTCGACATTGCCAATGTTAACTACAGCTGAGCACATCAGGAAAAGATGATGTAGTGTTATAAAGTAGACAGGAATGACATTTTCAATTGTTGCTCTATTTAAAACCGTGGCAGATAATTTGTGGAGAATTCATGTAAAGTTTATAGTTAACAAGCCTTGTTATTAGCTTCAGAATCAAGAGTATATGATTACTAAGCAGTAAAGCTTTCCTATTCATTTATTGATTTATCACATTGTTTAAAAAGTCATTATTAAAGCGTTGCAATTCTAATATAAAGTGGCTCATATTTTAGAGGATATTTGAGAGAAAAAATAGTTTCAATTTTTTTTGTAGGATGTTGGGTTTCTTATAATTTTGTTCCCTTTTTTAAAAACAAAACTAAAATTTGTTTTGAATAATGTGCTTTTTACAAATTTTATTTCTCAAGTTAATGTTTCAAGGTAGAAATGAATTTATTCTGCTTCATAGATGGTTAAATCCAGGCTGAGAAAGATCCAAATCCTTCAGGTTCATATCCCAACTGCTTGATGCTCAGGAATATTGTTTCTCTGACTGACAAGATGTAAATTATTGTGTACTATGAGATTCTTGTTTTATTAGTAAAAATGACCACACTAGTGCACAGACACATGGTCAGTGCTTCCTCTCTACTCAGGTTTTGGCTTCCAGAACTAGTTGGCTTTTACATTGTAATATTAAGGAATTTCTCCCTATATAAAGAAAGATGTTTAACTGGATAGCAGGTCATTCCTATGCTTAAAGGCAGAGAAAATACAGGTCTGTAAGTATTATAAAAATACTTACAAATTTCAGACTTGAAAATTTTTTTCTGATCATCATTGTTTGGCTGAATATAAATGGGACTTAGAACTTAGAGCCATTTATCAATAACCTCCCAGAAACCCAGGCTCTTCATTAATGAAAAATATTATTATACTGATGTCTCAATTAAAAAATTCAAACAGACTAGGTAGAGATCCGCACTAAGTCTTCAGAGTCAAGACTGAATAAAGGTTGGCTTTCTAGGCTGATATTCTGGTGTATAACAAATGCTCACTACTTTAATTTGGAACTGGAGTGTATATTATTACAGCATACCTTATTTGTACTTTTCTTGCAAATTGACTAAAAAGCTTTAAATGCATTCTTCAAAGTAGTGTTGTGATGGTTTATACAACAGCAACAAAGAATTGTCAGAATATATAATATTTCCATTCCTACTTTATTTTTAATGACATTCTTCTGGGATTTTAGTCCTTGGGCGTAGCATACTTCCTTTCCATCTCAGAAGCCTCATTCTTTACTTAAAATCTTGGCTAAGTCATTATTTCTTAAGGAGCAAATAAATCCCAGAAGAATGATACTATTGGATGGTGTGATAATCCAGTGATGCATACTAGAATTCTGGGCTTGTTCCTAAAAGGGGAGAAAATTCTGATTTTGAATATTTATCTAGGCCTAGTAGAAAGTAGACTAACCAACAATCAGTTTATCTGCTCAAGCCCCAGTGAAATGACACTGTGGGTCTGAGAATTGGTGCAGAGATAAAAATCTATCAATCTCTGCGTGATGCTATGTGGGAGAAACAAAGAGAAAGGCCAGTGTCCAATACAGAGCCATTGCTGGCTCTTCCACCAAAGCTCGTGCACAGCATCTGTTTGGGGTTCATGCCCTTCTGATTACAGAAACATTATCACTAATGAATAGTTGATTGAGAACTATGTAACTTACCTGTGAAACGTCAAAATCTGCCTGGAGGTTTCCAGAGGCTAACCCACTTAGGAGGACAATTTCATTTTCTTTTGGTTGCTGGACATTCATGGAATTGATGAGTTTTGGAAGGTCTGGTGAAACATTGACCAGTTTCTGTGGGGTAAGACTTTGTTAGCTCGGAGGATTCCTTTACACTTCTAAAAGAGTACTCCCAAACTGCCCCATCTACAAAAATGATTTATTATTTAGAATATAGATATATTAGCTGCTTAGTCTATAGTTCCTTACGACACAACTCCTGCACTAAGACTCAGGGATCATTCTAGAAGAGGCAGATAGAAAGACTGTGGAAAGCAGAGGAACAAGAATTTTTCTGTGGTATTATTTCTCCTAGAAATGTCAGAGAAGCTGCCCATGAAGTGTCACTATCATGGATGCCTAAACATGACCTGAATAAGGATGACACCAATATATGCACTAATATGGAAGGGAGAAAGCTCAGGAGGCCTTAACCCCAGTCAGAGGACAAGAGGCAACTAAGGAATGCTGAGAGCAGGAGAAATCATCCTCCCTAGGGAAGAGCATGGCGATCTAATATCAAATGCTCATCCCTGAGAACATCACACACACACACACACACACACACACACACACACACACACACACACACGCCACCGCCACCGCCACCCCCACCAACAACAACAGCAACAATCAAAAAGAGATAATGAATTTTAATGAGAACAGGGGGTATGCATGGGTGGAAATGGAGGTATGAGAGGAAGGTAGGAAATGATGTAATTATATTATAATCTCAAAATATAAATAATAACCCTTGGAATCTAGAAAAGAAACTGTTTCAAACTAGATAATAAGAATTAAGGTTGGAATAGAAAATTTAAGCTTAAAAAAACTGTGGTTTTAAATTTTCCAAAGTAAACAGTTGGCAATTACGACTACACAACAGGTAAAAACACTAGTTTGGAAATATTTTTTCCTCTTAAAGTTTGAATAAAAGCATGGCTTTACTAGTAATCTTCTGCTCCAATAAAGTCAATAATAAAAAAATCATGTGCAATACTGATGTTGCTTTGACTGTGTTCTAAACAGTTTGCTAAAGCCTGTATATTTGACATCCTCTTCCATTTAATCCTTGACAGAACCCTATGTAAATGAGATGTCATAATTACTTTCATATATACACAAATAGCCTATGGCCTAGAAAATGGTAACTTGCACAAATCACATCACCTATGTGAGCGAAGCCATAACTGGAAACTGTCCTAAATCATTCTACAAATTATGGAAACACAGTTATTATGATGAGAATTTGCTTCCACCTTCTCTGTCCTATTTCTGAAGGACTCTACATAGTAACTCCACTGAATAAAGTTATATGCCCAGTTTTCTTTGAACCCTCTAGTGCTATACTGGGAAACAATATTTGGGACCTGATGTAAGTTTTATAGTGAGTAATTCCTCTGAGTAACTTGATTCAACTATACCAAGAACAAAAATAGAGGAGTTCTGAGTAATCTCAGGTTCTGCATATACTGTGACTGGGTCCTGGATAACTGAGGACCTAATATCAATTAAGTGAAGCCTGCGTGCATTGTTGTGTGATAATCCAGCTGCAAATATGCCATTATATTTATATATATAGCAAATGAGGTCAAAGCGCTCAGCTTTGGGTATGTAATGAAAACTGTGACATTACTTAATTCTTTTAATTGTACCACAGGCATACTTGGCTTCTAAAGAGCTGACCAGACATTCAAAAGCTTAATGCACCCAGTGATTTACACTAGGGTTCAACTTTGAAGTAGCTTGGGAAAGTTGGGTGTTAGGAGGTGCAAAATATTCAAGCTCATGATGAGGGTAAGAATGAAAACATGGTTGAGACAAGATTTGGTGAAAAGAATGGGGAAGAGTAATCCTGAGAACCAGAGGAAAGACTGGCTATCGTCACCCAAATTATAAGATACCTAGGAAAAGGCATGCCAGACTGAGGTGTGAAAGTGAAGAAAGGTCAGAATAGTTGCTTTAGGAAGCTGATAGGTAAGGGGAGTTGCCTCCCTGAACAGTGTTACTGGCAAGGATAAGTGAGACTCAAACATATAATGGGGCAGCCTGAAAAGCGTCAGGGCAAGGTCAGGGAAATGGGCAGTGATGAAATCATCTACCCTTCTACAGAAGAGCATCATAGACCTTTGTCCCAGGCTTCTGGAGGGGTCCAGATCCACCTCTTACCTGCTGCAGGTGCTCTGTGCTGCAGGCATCCTTGTTTACATCCAGGTTCACAAAGCAGACCTGATAAAGGAAGCAAAGTCATCAATTATGTGAAGAATCTCTCCATCCTGTTAGAAAAAAAAACCTAAAAGACAGTTGTAAAAATTATTTTAAAGTCTTAGGAATTTTATATAGTTCTACATAAAGGCCATTGCTTCACTGTGGGTCTCTACAAAGATTTCCAACCCCCTTCTCACAGGTCCCAGTTGTGATGGCAAATGCCTTACTTTCATAGACCAACATAGTCAAACAATTCCTGGTTTTGCTTGAGTCATAGCAAAATCTTCAGGTTTATGTTATTATCGAATCTCACGAAGTAGAAAACAAAATGAAAGAAACCGAGTAAAGAGACTTGTAATGCTCAGAGCCCCTGCTTATAAATCATGAGTAATTTTCTACATTTCTCCCAGTACAATGTTGGATCATGGGTTCTTACTGCCGGGGTTTGTTTTAATTTACCTAGTTTTATAAGGTTTGCTCCTTGGTTGTTCATCTTAGATAAAGGCTTAAATCAGTTTAAAATAATGGGTACATTATTAAATACAATTTTCAAACAACATTAAAGTAACTTGTTCTGATGAAATTTTCAAATTTCAAACATATCATACAGATAGATAATTACTCTGAGCAATGGGATGGAGTTGGAAAGAGGATTAAGGAAAAATCTCAAGGAGATTGGGTTTATGAGAGTTAGAAAGATTCTGTTCAGCAGGGAATGAGGAGGATGTCCACAGACAGCAGGAACAGTGCTTGGAGATAAATCATGTTGTCAGGTAACAGAGAAAGATCTGACTGTACCCCAGCCTGGGAGAAAAGAGAGTGTTAGAAATAAAATCACAGAATGATTATATTAAATGAGATGGTAGGAATGAGGTTTAACAGTCATCAAAATTCTCTAAATGTTTTTATTCTTAAGTACTTGATTTGAGTATGTGAAACAGAGAACATCTTCAGAATTTTGGTAAGATGTGTGATTTTATTAGATACCTGCAGACCTGTGGAGCCCTCTGATTTCAATTGGTTTGTACAGGATCATGATTTTTCAGAACCCACCCTTTTTGAGATTTAAAAAAAAAAGTCCATAGGCGAAAGCCTTAGAAATTAGCATGGTCTATACTCTGCTGGGACATAAAACAGACCACTATTGCTCTGCTTCCAGATGAGAGGTTTCCCCAAGCTTCATGGGCTCAAATGATTCCTGCATTTCATCCTATGGTAAAGCAGGTACTTGTTGAGACAGTTTGTTGGGTATTAGGGAGAGAAAAGGCCATGAGATGCTTCTTCATTTTCATCCAAACTCTGTTTTCTCAGGACACTCTGAATGGAAAATTGGGAGTCATGAGGCATATGTCCCTGTGCAGATAATGCAATGCAAACACAGTCGATGGAAGTCAGAAGTGGTTCATGATATAGAACCATTTGAAGATTCACACAGTAATTTGGAACTTTGACCTTGGAAAATTGGCTCACTATCCATTAGTGCTCGGGGCTTTTAATACCATACTATCAGCACTGCAGACATTGAATTAATTTGATGGTTCTCCACTCACCTTTAAAAAGGCCCATTACCTTTCCCCTGTACATTACAAAACTCTCATTATCGAGTATCACAGTGGGAAAAGGCAAAACAGAGACCAATGAAAGCCATCCAGGATAGTGATTATCTGCCTTTCAATACAAGCTTCAGTTACAAGAAGACAAAGTTGTTCATTCACTGTGGGCCTTGATATGGCATTATGACATTTTGCTGATATATGTCAACAACCTGCTTATATCTGGCATGGAATATTTTTGTTTCTGTATCTTGATGGTAGGATATTAAGTGCTGTGGGAATTCATTCCACCAATAGCTTTGGGGTAGAAGACGGGGCGTGGCTTCTTGTCTGTGTATGCGACCACTTAAAAGAGGAGGGAAAGGGGGTTGTACTCTCTCTTGTGGTCAAGAGACCAGGTCAGGTGGTGGAAAGTGTCTTGTAGTTTGTCCCCATTGGCCTTGAAACTAGATCAGCAGTTGATCCTCAGCATGTCTACCTTGCTTTGTATTAGCGAGTCTGTTTCTGTTGGCCCTTGCCTCACAATTGAGTAAGGATTCTTAGGGCTTAATATATATTTTATACAAACACACACATACACACACATATATACGTGTGTGTATACACACACACACACACACACACACACACACACACCATCAAGAGATAATTTATTCAAGAAAAAGAATAATGAGATTTTATTAGATATGAAAGCAAACATCCTTTTTGTAAACAAAATATCAGTAAAACTGAAATGTAGGTACTGGGAAGACAGTTCAGTGGGTTTGTAGCTTCTGATACAAGCTTGAGTTCAAATCCTCAGAAACCAAGAAATAGCTGGATGCAGTAGTGCACATCTGCAGTCCCAGCATGCTTAGGACAAGATTGCAGGCAGAGACAGGAGAATTCCCAGAAGACCATGGTCCAGCTAGAGAGAAGAAACAACAGACCCTGTCTCAAAAGCAGAAGGTGAGGACCACCACCTGAGGCTGTGCTCTGACTTACACACACACACACACACACACACACACACACACACACACACACACACACACACACACACACATTGGGGGATAGGAGTGGGAAAGAACCCCTCAAATGTGAAAACTTTGAACATCTCCAGAAAGATGGTATTTTAACTACCTAATATAACCCCATAACACCTTTCCATTAATTTCTGATTGTATATTCTTTTAGTCACCTTTTTTGGTAGCAATTTTAGAATTGTATCTTCTCCATGGAGAGTAAAGTCATAACCCAGTCTTGTTTTCATATGGTCTCGTGAATATTTTTCAGCTTCTCAACCTCTTATTTATAAAACCTTACAGTCTTTTTTAGTTTAATTGCCATTTTGGTGGGGAGCAGTCACACAATTCCTTCCATGTTTGAGTTATTACAGTTTTACTATAGATAGTGTTATTATGGTTTTGTGCTTTGTAAACACAAGAACTTGGAATGATAATCTTGTGAGATTCTGATGAGTATGAGAAAAATGTATGGTTCATTTATAAATACTGATGTTGTAATAGTGGGTAAATTCCTTCCCAGAGAGGACTTTGGGTTGACTGGGCATCATTGAAAAACCAGTTTTGTAGTTATATTTTTCATGGTTGATGGCTGGGAAATTCTACATAGGCTAGCTCTGCTCACTCTTGTGTTTGCGGTGTTGAGAAGTGGAGAATGTATGAACATGATTATGATCTTTGTCTGACTCCATGATGCCACAGTGTTTGGTTGAGTTGTCCCTTTCTATGGTAAGAATATCCACAGGAGCCATTTCTTCCTGCAAGTGGCTAGCGCTACTTTAAATGTATATGAAATGGCCCAAAACCACATATACATGGAGTATATCTCATAAATATAACCCCATCCAATTTCTCTAGTGCCAGACCTCCTGACTGGGTAAAGTGTAGGGGTAAAACAAGATACATTAAAAATTTGAATAGAAATCGTGGCTAAAATATCTACCTTTTGAAAAATTTGCAACATAATCACTTGAGAATGTTTCTGGTCTCTAGTCCAGGGCGCTGAAATAGAACCTCAGAGTGTTCAAAGAGCTGTGCAAGTGTACTTATGACAGTTTTACAGTTATCCACTTCTTGTTCAAATGGCCCATGTGACTGGATTGCTATTTACAAATCTAACTCCCTGTGACTTCAGGTTATTTTTTTGGGATTCAGTCATCCATTTCATGCTGACCCCCAAGTAAGAATACAGATCTCTATGTAGAAGAGTTGGGAAATGGTAGTTCTGGAGTAGGAAGTTTGGAGAGAGGGAGTACTCATCCTCTTTGAGGTATATGGTCTTTGGTCTGTGTGCTCAAAAGACAGACAACACAAAGTGCTCTTCCTGCTGTCCCGGAGTTAGGTATCTGGAAGGAGAACACATCCCAAAATGAGGAACAACATTATCAGATAAGTCTAAGGTGAATGGCTGTGTGGATTGGAGAAGGAGGCTGGAAGCATTAGTCTAGTCAAAAATGGTATCCCAGAGAAGATTTGAGGTGAACAGAAGGGGAAAGAAACTTCATATAACAAATGAATGATCTTTCCATGATCTACATCCACTGAGCAACGATCTGTCAAGAGGCTTTGCATTAAGCTCGAGGGGAGGAGAAGGCAGAGCTGTGAAACCCAAAGAAATAGGACTTCTGAGCAGAAGTGTTTTCTTCTGACATAGTGGAAACTCGGGGCATCTTTTAGTATTTTAAAGGAGTTGGATGAAAGAGGGAATCAGCATTTTATGCTATACTCATTGCATCATTAGTGCTGAGAGAGCATTGGATATTTCCCAACTTGACAGCTTAGAGTTTGTGATGGAAACTTTTGGTAAGGAGAAGGAAAACTCAAGCTCTGTGGAGGGTATTGTTGGACTAGTTCTGTGTGACTAAGTTATGAAAGTCAAGGGATTTTTGTGCTCCAGTTCTGCAGGCTGGAGAACATTTTGTGGAGGTGATGGGGTTGAGTCGGGGAGCTGGGGCTGCAGGAGACAGCAGCTAGTGGACATCAAGGCATAACTTCTGGGCTGGCTCATCTCCTTACCTGATCAGATGCTGTTCTTAGTGAAATACCTGAGTGAGCAAATCCAAGTATGCAGCAGGAGCCCAGGAAGGAGCTGCCAAACGCTGGTTGTGTTCAGAGAATTTCTGTTTCCTTGAGCGTGGTCTATCTTCCTTTGTCCTTTATCAGGTGTGTGCATGAGCCAGGTACTGCTCCTCAGTCATGTTTTCAGTGCTTATCACAGTGCCCAGCACTTGGTAGCTCCTTAGTGAATTGTTTCTTTTTAAATGATTTATTTATTTTTTTATTTATGTGTATGTGTGTGTGGACAACTGAGAGTTTGGGTGTTCCTGGAGTAGGGTGTTGAATCACCTGCTCTTGGATTTTCAGGCCATTCTGCACTGTGCATGGATGATGGAGACTAAACTCTGGTCCTCTGAAAGAGCAGCAATGTTAATGAATTAATGAATGAGGGGGAAGCCCTGTCTCTGGTGGTAAGTATTCCACAGGAGGCAGATACCACGCCACAGTCATCTCCTCTGATTTAAGTGGTGAACAGCAGAGTTGTTATATGACAAGGCCAGAGGAAAATGGTAGAGATCTCTTAGGAGAATTAAATGGAGAGACATTAATCTGGCAACTGGCAATGATGTAAAGTATTTAGACAGGCTTTTCCCTTCTACATGTGAAGATTTGCTAAAGACATGGCAAAACAAATAAACAAACAAGAAAACAAGATGTTGAGGACAATAATTGGCAATGAAGAGACATAAAAGTGCTAATGTTTTTCTTGGAACTCAAGCTCCTTTCTCTTCACGTAAAATGCTTCGCTTGTGTCTGCGCAAGCTCTGTTATATCTGCATCTTACAATTGGCTGAAGCAGATGGAAACACATCTTCCCCAGGGAGCTCAGACACTACTCACCCTGAGCATGCTCAGCAGTGCTGACTGTGGCTATATTCTTAAGGTTATATTCACAAGCTGTTCCATTGGTTTTTAGCTTGTCCTTACGTACTTCTCAGTACAACCATAGGAATAAATGTCAGCAAGAAAACAATGCCATGCTATGATCTGATCTCCTTAATAATTTCAACTAAAATATTTTTCAAAGTTATATATATGTGTATATATACATATATATACACACAATCTACATATATATACACAAACTACGAATGTTCATAGACAATATGCTGTTTTCATAATGTCGATTATTTAGTCAAGCAATCTCTTGTATTGTATGTGAGTGTATGTGTGCAAGGTGAACATATCATAACATATCATTGATTTTCTTCCTGTTTTTCTATGTCTTTTCCATTGAAGAAAGGTTTTTTTTTTTTTTTTTTTTTTTTTAGTTAAAAGGGAGGTTTATTTCGTGGGGTAACTTACAAATGAAGGGATAGATTACAGGGGTCTGGAAAAGGTATAGCGCAGTCCGGCGATATTCTCTGGAGAACTCTGCTCAGTCTAACTCCAGCGTCCAGGGTCCAGGAACCAAGACAGCCAGCACATCCAGATCTCGGGTCTTTAGGGTCCTCTCTTGGCCCTGCCTGGTAGGCATGACAGTTACCAAAGCCTCAGTGGGGGGTTGGAACTTCCAGATCAAAGCTGGAATGGCTACCCACTACAACATTTCTCGTTTGGATTAGGTCTAAGGTGACTACAGCAGTCTTAGCTGCCTTAAGCCCTTTCTAACCCAAAAACTCTTAATGTAATGAAGCAGGGTCTTTTAATGAACCTGGAACTTCCCTTGTTTTTTTTTTCTTCAGTATTTTCAGCTATGCTGGTGTTCAGTAAACACCTTGATCCTGACACTCCTGACTCTTTCACCCCAGCTCTGTTCCAACCTCGGAAATTGGGTTACAGACTCACACAGCCATACCTGTGAAATTTGTTGTCTAGTACACAGTTTTGTGTGTGTGTGTGTGTGTGTGTGTGTGTGTGTGTGTGTGTGTGTGTAGTAGAAACCTGATGTGAGAAAGAAGTTGACATTAAGATCTCCTCAAACAATGTAACATAAAATAAATTTAATCGGACTACAGATCACAGCAACTTTTGTGGGATAAATGTTTTTACACAAGAAGTCAAACAAAACTAGTGTTGTATCAGATTAACAATGAATCTGAACCTGGAATTTAACTGAGAACACACAAGAAGAACTAGCAACGACTGTGAGTATTAGATCTACATCATGCATGAACAGTTTCAGGTTGCTTTGCACTAATTAACTTGCCCACATTTTAGACGACTCAGGTAGGCAAATGCAACGCTAAGGAGAAGCCACCCTTCTGTGTGCACACCATGACCAATCACTGGCAGAAGGCTAGATGACAACAGGGATTGTAGCCAGGAGATGTCATTTTTTACTTTCTCTGCTAGGAATATTTCTATGTGTCTTGAAGTCAGCTAAAACTTTTATTCATATAGAGATGGTTCTTATGAACAGTTCATTAAAAGCAGGATGTCAAAATGCCTTAAAAGTTTAGACATTTGAATGTTGTTTATGACCAAACGTATACTTAGGGTTTATTTTTGAAGAAAGCCAGCTCCTCTCAGCTGCTTTGAACAATGCAGCCATCTGCCCATGGGAGCTATGACAAGATCCCTTAATTTGACAGTATCAAAACGCTGATCCCTACAATGCTTTCAAAGGAAAAGGAAAACTGTCTGTCTTCTTCCTGCAAGCAAAAGATGTCTGCTAGATGCAGGACCCTGAACTCAATTTATCTTCTTAAAATGTCACATTTTTTTCTGATTAGTAGTTTAGGCTTATGGTACTGAAAGGAAAACTTTTCCATCAGTGTGGGCATGCTGTCATGTTGTCAGCCATTCCGGGACACATTTGACTCTTTGGGAAGATATTGCATTTGTATACAGCTATTGCTTCAAAATAATTGCAGCAATCATACAAAATGCAAGTTTTATTTACACTTAAGGCTGTCAAACTTCTCTGCTTCCTTTTATTGTCGAAATTTTAAAAATACATTTGAAATGTTTTTAGAAGAGGCATTTGAGCAGTTTGTGATGAGACACACCATAGAAACTACAGACAATTCAAAAAAACAGATATTTTAACTAACCACACACAAAATCAATTTTACTGGTAGCCTAAAAATATTTTTTGAAAAGAGATTCTAGGTGGTTATTTGGACTCAGTCTGCTTGAAAATATTTTCTGTGCATATAGAAATAAAGGTGAGAGGAGGGGGACATGACTAGGTGGGTAAGAAAATTTGTTCTCCAGACATGAAGACCTGAGTTCAAATCCCCAGTATCCACCTACAAAAAGCCGGACATGACTGTTTGTCTCTATGATCCCAGATTTAGAAGGAGGAAATGGACAGATTTGGAGAGTTTTCTGGTCTGCTGACCTAGCCAAAATGGTGAGCTTGGTTCACTGAAGGAGCCTGTCTCATGGCAGAGAGCAACAGAGGAAGACACTAGATATCTTCCATTGCCTTTGATAGATTTTTTTATCCTCTAATGAAAAGAAGTATCACTTGGCAGGCAAATGCCATTTTCACAATATTTCTTCTGCAGCCATAAGCAACCACACAGTTATTTTATGTCTTTAATTGAGTTGTCTTTCCTAGATGTTTAATGTAAATGCAAAAACACCATGCGTGGCTTTATTATGATTGGCTAGCATAGTGTTTTCTAGTTAACTGTACCAAGTGTTTTATCAATAGTTCATTAGATTTACTGCAGAATAATATTTCATCACAAGGAAAATTTTCATGTCCATTCTTAGACCCTTGGCTTCTTTTAAAGGGCATGCTTATTTTTCAAAACTTTTTGAGTGAGCATTTGGGCAACATAAAATGTTTTTTTTTTTTTAACTGTACTGTGTAATCCTCATCTTGGCTGTGAGACTCTTAGTACCTCTTCCTACTGAAAGGGATGATCTTAACGAAAGATATCCAAGGATGATGTGGAAAGTGATGACTCAAACCCTGCTAGGAACTGTGTGTACCTGGAAGTTTTACTTGTAAATAAAAGAGTGTGGTAGACTTAGCTACACTTTGCTCATATTTTTCTTCCTGGAGATTATTATTCTACTAATATGTGAAAAGTTTCCATAGGTTTTCTCAACTCTCGAGTCATGTGCTAGGCTGGTGTATGTCAAGAAAAGTCAATCAACTATTAAGTAAATGATTAGTACAGACACCTGGATGATGCTGAGGTGCAGCAACACCAGCAGCACCAACACCATCAGCACCAGCACCACAAACACCACCACCAGCACCAGCACCGGCACCAGCACCGGCACCACCACCTTCCAAAGGCCTTGGAATGTAGCTCAGCTTATATAATGCTTACAAGGCTCTGGACTAAGTAAATCCCCCAAACCATAGGTACACAAACTCACTTTGCCCACTGTGATAAAAACAAGCTGCCGAAAGCCACTGCAGTCACCAGCAAGTCTCACAGGAATAATCATCTCTGGTACATGGGACCAGGATATGTGGAGGGTAGGGCAGAAGTATGTGGAGCTGTTTCTTTTTAGATGACCAGGACCTCAGAATGTGGTGGGTAGGATGCTCTGTTTGCTGGTCCTGAAGGGTTTGGGACCAGAACATAAAATTCCTACCCAATTCCAGGTTAAATATGATAGTCCTAGACTTCTTGAAATCCTTCAAGTTACCTTATTTACTTATTGTTCAAATCATGTCTTGGTACTCTTTCAGATGCCTTTAGTGCAAAGGTTCAACTCTACTGTATCTTAATTAGAATGCTCCAGAGAAAGAATTAACAAGGTGGTGTGTTGACTCACAGAAACCAGATAGGACCTGTATCCCCATAGTCTCTGTTAGTGAACATCTATAATAAAGTAACAAAACATAATTAAGTAAGCCCTGTAGCAAAAAGTCAATTTCTCTTGAAATCTTTAAATAACCCCATGTTTTTCAAGCAGAAGGCTCATTGTTTATTTAGAATGTGCAAATTTGTTTCATCAAGAACATTGGAGGGAAGCCCAGAGGCTGTGAGTGACTTGTAGGCCAATTGATTCTTGAGTCTATCTCCAGGATTATAAACTGTCCTTAACAGTGGGAATGTTCTCTCCCCTTTGAACCATACCAGGGCACAAGTGACAGAAGGACCCGTGGCTTTGTCTATGGACAAGCTTAAGTTTATATGATAGCCCTGTCCCTTGTTCTGGTAGTCTCAACAAACTAGAAAAAGCAGGGATAGTGAACACATTCTTTGCAGAATTCCTGTGCAGATTACATGAAGTATGAAGTAGAGAATATGTGCTTGTTCTCTCCTTTTCATGCACATGTTGCTATACAGAAAATTAGATTACCTTTCATTGATCTCAGACTTATAGTCTATAAGAAAGAACTATTAAGTATTGCTACTTTTCAATTTCTCTCATGTCAAGTAAAACTTTGTAAGATTCAACTTATAAAGTGGGAAATGAAATATTTATAAAGAACAGCTACTTCTGAGAGTGGGAAATAATTACAATATGCCTCCTTGTCTGTAATTACCCTTTTTACATTATATATGTGAGTAAAAATGTTGTAATGGAACCCATTATCTATAATTAATATATTCTAATAAATCAAATTACTGTAAAACAGTGTGCTGTGCACACCCACAGCGGCCCATGGGACTCCCTGTCATCCTGGGCTCTAAGAGCAATAAGATATTTTCTATATTTTACGTATATTATATTATGATCTAAGCATACATAGGTTATACAATCTATGCTCTTAAAAGCATCCCCCATAATGTTTGTACAATGACAATATTATCTGAATGTTCATTTCTGACATGTACTGTCATCAGGCAAATCATGACTATAGTTGAAGGGCAATTTAAACACTTATCATTGGAAATAAATGAGAGTGAACCTACTTTTTGAAATAGAGTTCTATGGAGCACAGGCTGGCTTTGAACTTACTGTATAGTTAAAGAGGACCTTGAATTTCTGATCTTCTTGCCTCTACCTTCCTAATGCCATGTTTATAGGTCTACCAGTATGACCAGTGTAGGCAGTGCTGGGAATTGAACCCAGAACTTTGTTCATGCTAGGCAAGCATTCTACTAACTGAACTACATCCCCAGTCCATGAAACTAAATCTAAGATATAAAGAATTTATTTAAACTGGATATCTAGCTTGCAGCTATTATATTTTGGACAACCACACAACTTATAATTTCTCTGAAAAGTCTTGGGAATTATTAAGCAAAAAAATTTGTGCATTTTCAGTATGTGAGTGAGGCTGACATTAAAATAACTAAAACATATGAGAAAGAAAACTAAACTCAAATGCAGTCACTAAATGTACATCTTGGGTTACTGTAAATGAGGATATGGAAATAGTTTCAGAAGACAGACCATGAATTTAGCTATGAATGGAGGAAAGTATATGGATTGACTCTATTGATAAAGAAGCACCAGAAAGTAAATTTCTCTCCTATTTACTTGGCTGTTAAGAACAATTCTGTTTGACTTCTCTAGTTTTACCAAGGAAGCTTTTAATCCATGGAGGGTTTCCAAATTATTGTTCCCAAAGTGTGTATTCAAAGAATTCATTAGAATTTTTTTTAATATACTAATATAAGTGCTGGGAAGTAACTGCTTTTCTAATAAATGACCATTAAACTCTAAGCTTTTAAAAACTGGCACCTTGAAGTCCTTAGTTTCCATGTGTATAATGAGTAAGCAGATAATGTAGTAATTACAGATAGAGCAAAACAGAATACAATGAAAAATGCAATCAATAAAAGCTGGTCTAGGAGCATTGACGAATGCTTTTTTTTTGTATTTGACATTTTTAATATTTAATATTTTATGAGTAAATACATACCATATTGTCTTTCTGTTATATGCATAAGAATATATGGCTGAAATTATGGATATATATATATATATCAAGTAAAAGCCAATAGCCTTAATGAATTTAATAAAGCAAAGATTAAATTTAGTATTAAGAAGCGTAAAAAAGTAACCAATTGTAAAAATGTTGAGAGGGCACCAGGAGCTGCAGAAGTGTGTAGCACTTGCTGCCCTCGAGAGGACTCAAGTTCAATGCCCTCACACTGGGTGGCTCACAGTTGCTATGGCTATGGTCCTTTATAAGAGGGCCACAGCCGGCAGATAGTACACATAATAAGCTTTGACTTTTACAGAATTTTACAGACTTAGCAACAGTAAACAGCTAAAGCATCCTTACAAAGTACACAATACTGTCATCACAAAATACAATGCAGTCTATCCCCTAGACGAATGCTTTTTTAAACCAATTACCAGGCAGTTTTGAAGCATGAGTGGGCAGATTTCCTTTACATTTTGTATGCCTAATATTGTAAAGGCCTCTTTTACCTCAAATGGATGTGTGTATATATCCATGCTTATAATAATTTGATAATCTATTTACTCACTTACATAGTTGAGTTGAGTTGGTATAACAGAGTTTCAGAGAAACTCTTAGGTGCTGTCTGTGTTGGAAAAAGAATCACTTGTGATAAAAAAAAAAAGGCACTCTGACTTGTTGAAAGGACTGAGAAAGGTGTATCAAATATTTGCATTTGCCAACTCCAGGGTATAGTCTCAGTTTCTACTGTGTAGTTAAGGAGACATGGTTAAAAGTAGTGACTGAATTGGATTCATCTTATACTTTTTTCTTTAAAGTTCTGTGCACAGGAGAAATGTTCTGAAGTGGTCAGAGTGTGGTTGGCTAGTCTAGCGTTTACCTAACATAACTGAAGCTCTGAATCCCATCTATTTCTACCCTGTGGACCTTAGCACCCTCAGAATGTTCTAATATTCTGTAGAAGCACTTTAGAATATCTTAAGTGGGTACACTATGAAAACATACTTTAAGCCATGCTTTAGAAAAATTAATATCAAACAGTCCTCTGCCTACATAAACTATAGTTTATGTTTATTTCCAACAAAATAATGTGATATGAACTTACACTGTTGTTATTAAGGAAAGTAAGCAGCAAATCCTCAAAGGCTAGTCAAGAGTCAGACAAGGGCCAACGCTTCAAACTCTAGCATGACTTGTGGAAATTTAAATTTTACACGTTTTATTTTTTTTGGGGGGTATGCAAGTGCCTGTGTCAGCAGTAACTATGAAATCAATGACAAAGACAGATGTTTTCTTCAGGAGCATGGACTAGGGGACCCTAGACTGAAAGTGGGGGCCAGGGGTGGGGGTTGAACAAAGACAGGCAGGTGTTGCAGGTGAGATGAAAGGATGTGTGGAAAATCACCAAGGCAAGGAGAGATTTCAGGTAGGTGGTAAATAGCATTTATTAAGCATTGTGGCAAGAGAGTAGAATAATGCTGTATTCATGAAATTGGAAGGAAGGGTGGCCAGGATACACAGAGGGCAGACAGTAGATGTTCAGATAATGCTGGTTGCTATAATAAATTTTAAGGATTTTATCTTTACCCTGAATACAGAATGTTGTGTAATCCTAATTAATGCTCACTTATTGCTGTGTCCTGATGGCTCTCTCGGGGTAGGAGTTGAGAAGGTGTGGAGTCAACAATACAGGGCCCAGGAGTCAAGTGAAAGGCAAACAGCAGACTCTTTTATTTAGTAGTGGGGAAAGTCTTATACACCATCCTCCCAGCATCCAGGCTGTGTTCCAGTCTGGTGATATCACACGGTCATCCCTCATTGGCTGGGCACACTCACTGTCTTCAGTCAAGGTAGTCATTAATATTGGACTGCTCTATGCTTGTTGGCACTTGGAATTCCAAGCGAGTTTATACCACCCATGGACCACAAACATGCTCAGCATCTTCTTTCCCCTGCATCATTAATGTTGCTGATGGGCCTGGTTACCTGTGCCTGTCCCATCAGAAAAGACTCTAAGCAGCATGCTGACTTCTTTAGTGCTTGCTCTTGTAGTTCCTCATGCTCTGCGCTCCTCTAATCATCATGTAAAGGGTGTGTCGTCATTCAAAGCAGGGCCCTTTCAGCCAGGTGCACATTTGGTTTGATAATCTATTTACTCACTTACACAGTCATAGTTTAAGTTTTAAGTTTATATAGTCATAGTTTAAATTTTTTGTTTAAGCACAAACTTCTATTGGACTTAAGTATGTATTTGTTATCTTGCTAAGTTGTATGATGCCTGCACAGTTAACTAAAAGTAAGATTGAAACTTTCCTCAGAGTGGCCATAACATGCCTCACTCCTGTCCTGCTCATGTTAGGAATTGTGTGCTTGTAGATGTTTTCTGAGTTGATTTCTGCTAGCAACAGAGCTGAGCTGGAGTCATGATCTAAGGCAGCAGGAACTAGAAGAAGCTGCATGTGTCAGTAACTAATCTAACCAGGAAAGGCAAAGGCTATCAAAATGGAGCAAAAAGAGAGAGGAAACGTGAGGAGCTTTCTTTTCTTTCTTTTCTCTATGAAAAATAGAATCTGAAAATAGGGGCTTATTATTTCCTCCTTACCTTACAATTCTTTAAAAAAGATTTATTTATTGATTGATTGATTGAGTGAGTGTGTGTGTGTGTGTGTGTGTGTGTGTGTGTGTGTGTGTGTTTCCTGCATGTGTCTTTGTGCTCTTCAAGCATGCAGTAGCCTAGAAGGCCAGGAAAGGTATTGGATACTCTGGAACAGGAGTTACAGATGGTTGTAAGCTGCCACATGGGTGCTGAGAATAGAATGCTGGTCCTCTGGAAGAGCAGCCAGTGCTCTTAATTGCTGATCCATCTCTCCATCCCTCCTCCCCCAACCCTCCCCGACCAGTGACATAGAATTTAAAATAGAGCAGAGATATTTATTTAGAGGCTGCTATAGAGACTCAATGATCAATTATGTCTAATTGATAGACTAATATTTAGCAGACATGCAAATAGAACTCTGTCATGTGTAGAGAGGGATGCATAGATGTAGCATCATGGGATTCACTGATCTCCCTTTGTATTCACTCTGGATGCTCACTCAGACCTGGTTTGCTAAAGTTTCAGGTTGAGTGACAAAATGACCTTGTTCCATTAGTTGGCCCTACATCCACACACATTTTTAACTCACTGCTGGCATGGTTTGGCCTCAGTAGGTTAAAAATGCCTGGGGATAGGTTCCAGGTGGAGTTGGAGGGGAGAGAGTGGGTGTGGATGTGAACAAAACACATCATATACATGTATGAAATTCTCAAAGAATTAATAAAAAAATTTAAGACATGAATTAAATTGAACGGAGAGTTAAAATAATCCCAAGTTGATTTGTTCTAAATGCTTGCATTGAATGTAGAAGAATTATTATCTGGAGTACAAGATTTTAGTAAGTATAAAATGAGCATGAAATCATGTGCCATTCTGGCTGGCGGAAGTCAGCACTGGGATAGACCTGAGCAAATTCAAGATAGGTAATGTGAACTAAAGGAGAGGAAGAAAATAAGATAGATAGGAGGAGTGTGGGTATTCAGCTTTCAGGTCTACTGCAAAGAATGATTTTTCTTTGAAGCATCTGCTTGATTTTAGAACACACTCCTTTTTTCTTTATAAACACCTCCAAATCGCTTGAGGGTTTACACGGACCTTCTTCATTCAATATCAGACTGTGTTGCATCAGCATTTTCAAACTGTGACTTCCACACCCTGTTTTTTATTTGATCACCCTCCCCATTGACCAGAATTGAGAGGTTTGCCTGCAGCCTAAACCATTTTCACCAACTACAAATGAGCCCCAGCACAAACTTTAATTTTGAGCTAGCAATCATAATTGGTTTCTTTTTCTATCTGATAGTTACAATTAGTTGTAAAGGATGTTATTCAGAGGTGTAAATGCTTTTTGCATTAGGAATATTGTTGACAATCCCTTCCCTTTTATCTTTCTACCAGAAACACCAAAATACATACAATATACAAGTTATTTTATATATACATGCATAATATATTTTTCATATTTTTTAACTTTATAAATGGCTTTTTGATGACTTAAGAGACTTTTAAAAAAAGATAGCATACTAATATAATGCAGGAGAAAACTACTATAATCAGGAATTAATAAACCTAGTTCCAGTAATTACTGAGCAAAAATGATAGAAACTCATGGATACCAAGCCAGGCCTGTGTATTTTTTTTTTTTTTTGTCATTATTCCATTACTTGTTGGAATCATCTTACTATTCCCAAGAAATCAAGATACCACAATGTGAAAACCCATGGTTAGGGTTATGGGAGTGGGGACCATACATCCATGCTTCCTACAAGGAGCCTGTAGACAAGGGGACATTGACACTGATGATGACGTCTGGAAAGTGTGTTGCTCTGCTTTAGACCTGGCTTGGGTTAACCTTCCTCAGCCCAGTGATGCCATTCCGGGGATCTCTTTCACGGCTGAAGAATTGAGGTTCAATAAATGAACAAATAGTCCAAGTTCATTCAAGTCACACAGATACTGTACATAAGAAGGGTTATACTGCAGTGGACCCATGCTATTCTGTTGAAAACAAAGTGTCTGTATCTATCTCAGTAAAGACCTCATCTCTGAGGGCAAGCCAAATGCAAGGAGAAAGAATCATCCTAGCTTTCCATTAACAGATGACTAGTTAATGAAAATATGGTATATATAAACAGCAAACTTTATTCAGCAATGAAGAAAGATAAAATTACAAAATTTTCAGGAAAATGGATGGAATTGGAAAATATTATATTAAGTGATGTAACGCAGAGTAAGAAAGATAAATACCATGTTTGGTTTCACATGTGAATCCCAGATCCTATGTTTTTGTTTCAGTTTTTAAACACTTATTTTAAGTTTTATTTATTTATATGTGTATCTCTGTGTGGGTATGTACATGTAAGTAAGGTACCCACAGAGGCTCAATGACAGTTTCAGATCTAGAGCTGGAGCTTAGGCAATTATGAGCTGCCCCATGAACGGGTAACTGCTCAGATCCTCTGGAAGAGCAGCAAGCACCCTTAACCATGAGTCATTTCTTCAGCCCCCTCCAGGGTCTAACTTTAATACACATATATTTATGCTGGGATGAGTGTCTGTAGAGGTCATGAAATTAAATGGGACCCATAAGTGGGTGAAAAAAGAGGTCTTCAGAAAGGGGGACAGGGAGAGTAAGAGAATATATGTGACATGAAATTGGAAAGGAGATTCCTTGGAGCAGAAGGGAACAGTGGATAGAGCATGGTGAGAAAGACATATTTTCCCCATGCTCTAGGAGTCAAAAGTTGATCCATAATGGACTTGTGAACTGAAGCTTTTTATTACCAAAAACAGTGTATTCTCAGCATCACCCTGTGGATTTTACTTCATGCTCTTCTCGCTGATCCTGGCATGTGGAATGAGGTTCTGGAGATGTTGTAGTAGAAGGGATTTTATCATGTCTCCTCCAAGAAGAGATTGTATTTTTTTATATTTCTGATTAATAACTGCAGTTCTGCAGTGTGAGACTTATACTGCAAGGGACTGAACTGCCCCCATCTAAGGTTTTATTTTCTCTTCCGATGATGAAGAATAGATGTTAGGAAAAGGTATATTAAATGCAAATTCTCAATGATTTGATGGGCAATTTCAATTAGAAACAGTCAATTTATACAGGTGAAGAGCTGAGAACTGAGGACTAATATCAGCCGTGGTAACCGACCCTGCCATATTACCTTCTCTGCGTCAGATGTTCAGTTCTCTCACAAATTCTACAGGTACAGGAAATCAAAGCAATGGTGTGCTGAGAAGAAACTTTCTGGGTAGTAGTCAGCATCCATTCCCAATGATCTGTTCATATGTTCATATATATTTATATATGTTCATGTATATATTCATACATATAAAGCTGATTTTATATATGTGTGCTTTATGTCAACTTTATATATGTCAGCTTTAAAAATAACTGCAGCAGAATCACAACCAAGAGCTGAGAACCCAGTGGTCATTTGGCCTTGAGGCTTGGGTACCTGGACACTCAGAGCAATTCTGCAATGACTGTCTCTCACTAGGGGAGGAGGGTTGACAACCATTAACTGCTCAGTCACCCCAAGACTGGTACCTCAATAGTCTCAATATGGTGCTAGAAGCCTGAAAGTTTCCTGGAGCTGCTGCCTCCTAGTCCACAACCAAAGCTAATCAAAACTCAGAAATGCTAGTTCAGATACCAGAGGAGGAATCAGCATCATCATTAGGGCAAATTAACTCAGAGCAAGACTGAAGACCAAGTGAGCACAAGGAGAGATGATCTACCTGGATGCCATTTGTGTCTGGGCTGCTACCAAAAGGTGCTGCCCACAATCTGGGTGGGTCTTCAATCCAGGTAGTCGGGACACTTCTTCAGTTGAAGCTCCCTACTCAAGACCTTCTAGTTTATGACAAGTTAACATTAAAACCAACCATGACATGCCACACACAAGTATATTGTAGTAACATACCGGAAGTTACAAGTGTCCAAAGAAAAGCATTCCCACACAGCAACCTTGAAGATATAATTTAATTGATGTCGACGTGCAAGGGAACTTGACTGACATTGCTCATTTTCTGTTATTGAACCTGGGAAGGAAGAGTTAACCAAAAAGAATGCTGAAAAACAGAATCATAAGAACTAGAATACAGAGAGAATGCTGGGATATCAGAAATCTAGAACTTTCTCAGGTGTTGCTATCCTAAAGAAAAGTAGCAGAGGTATACCCAGCCTGGCAGCTGCTGTGCCTCAGAGCAGTTCCCATGAGGGAAAGAAAGACAAACAGATCCCCTGTCAGTGGGATCATGGCTGAGGTTGGTACTTCACACTGTAGATAGTGTAGTCAACTTGCCATCAGGACTGGGGGTGGATGAGACAGTTGGGTAGTTCTAGTTTACAATCAAATATTAATAACTGAGGACTAAATATATGACTTTTTTTATTTCTTATTCCTGATAGTTTTAAATACTTGATTTCAAAGTGATTTTTTAAGTACCATAGATGTTTGTGTTACATGAAATATTTTCTTCATTTAGTATAGTGAATGACATGGGGTCACATTCACAGCAGATGCTCACTTTATTTACTGCTGGTTGTCTGTTGCTTCATTGTGAACTTCCTTGTTAAGCATTTGAGTTTGAATTTCCTGGAATGGATATTAATTAAAGTATGAGATAAGGAAAGAAGATAGAGAGGAAAGGACAGAATCCTAAATCACTGGCAAAGTTAGACAGAAATGAGTAGGTAATAAAGCAGTGAGCATCCTTGTACATTATTGGTTAAAAACAGAAGTGCAAGGCCCCTTACTGCTCCTTACAGGCCTGGCTCATAGCAGTGTCTCTAGCTAGTAGCCTTGAAGGATGAAGTGCCTTCTCTTCCAATCCCTTTTGCAAAGTTCAGGTCCTCTGGGAAACCAGCAAATTTTTAAAAACTGAGTATTCCTTGGCTATGATGCTAACTTGCTATGTGAATGGCATAGGGACCAACAGTACCACCCCCATGGTTCTTGGGAAGGACAGGAAATCAATACAACCATGCTGATTCTCTGGCTATGCTGCACCAAGACTCATAAAATCCTTTTCTCCCTGACTCAACAGTCTTCCATCCTTTCAACATATCTCCCCAGGATAACAGCTTATTGAAAGGAGGGTAACAGCTCAGATCTGCCCTAGCACCCAACAGGCTTCATTTAAGGAGAGACACCCCAGCACCCCCTTAAGGTCAAGTGTGACACTGACTGAGAAGAGTGAGATGATCCCTGGTAAACCTGACAAAGAACAGCCCCCTGGGATTGCAGAGGATGAAGCTTGAGGGCAGTAGGTGTAGTTGCTACAGTGGACAGAGCAAGTAAAGTATTTCAAAAGCTTTCTCATTAATGGGGTGCACAGGATGATTGGTAAAAAGAAAGGGGTTCACCAGAAAATCCTATTTAAAGATTTTTTTATTATATTTATGTGCGTGCGTGCGTGCGTGCATGTGTATGTGTGTGTGTGAAACACCAGGGGACGCCATTGAGAGAGTGTGTGGGGAAAGGCTTGCAGCAAGGCAGCTCAGGAGACTCCGAGGGTCTGCCACTGAGAAGAAGAGCCCCTTCCTTGAATTTCACAAACTTATCACAGTCAGCTCTACCCTAGAATTAGCACCAGGTGATGTTGCATGAGTGTACAGGACACACTGCCAGTCCCCAGGATTCCAGAAGCTTTTCAGAGAAATGTGACAGTTCACTAAGCTGGAACATGGGAAGGAGGAGGAATATGCCACCAAAATAGGACATAGAGGGGAAGTGGGATGGAGCAATGAATGCTTCCTGTGTTCAGGAGGCTCCTGGGGCTCTGGTTTGATGTGCATGATTCAGAGGGGCACAGAACGATGACCTTAGTGTCTTTCCACAAAGGAAAACCCTGCGGAATAACCAGAAAACTGTCGGGGACAGTTGACTTTCTCTGATAACTAGACAACTGAAGAAGAGCCATTCATTTTCTCTCTCCCTCTCTCCCTGCCTCCCTCTTTTCTGACCTCCCTCCTCCTCTCTCCCTTTCCCTTCCTCTCTTCGTTCCCCTCCCTCCCTCTTTCTCTCTTTTTGCTCATTTCTTGCATAGAACAGGGTTTTCAATAGAATGTAGCTCGTCACATTGAAATACGCCCATGTTGAGATGTATCTGTGGACTGCTAGCCCAGTGCCCGTGCTTATCTCACCCCATCATTAGCCACAGGTTACATCCTTTATGCCCCGGCAGCACCCTCCGTCCTCACCTTTGGCACGCAGTAATTCAGTTTGTATAAAATGGTAATTTGTGCCTCTTTGAGGGTTATCTCTTCTTAAAACGTGATCCAATTACCCTCTGTCATGCCGCTTGGATCCACAGGTGCAAAGCCATGCCAGCACGCCAGAAAAACTAAGATCAGAGTCCCCCAGGGCCAGGTGTGAGGGGCAGTGGCGCCCGAGACCAGGGCTGTAATTACTGCGCCATTGCTTCCTCGCACCTAGCTTTGACAGTGACAAATCACACTCATTCCTGTCTTCGTGTAAAGGGGGAATTATTTCTCAGGTAGTGGGACTGTTTGGAGCAAAAGGAACATTTATTCATCCATAGTAAACTCTCATTAGAGTGTAAATTTGTCAGTATAGTTAATCTCTACAAAAATTGCCTTTTTTTTAAAGCATGCATGTAAGTAATAGACTGAGGGATGATGCTTCAGCGACCATGAACGGGTTTGTTTCTTGTGTCTTGGTCTGTGGGTTAAACAACTCCTCATTTTCTCATTACGTGTTCTGCTCCATAGTGCTAAGCACACGCAGGACTGTCTGCCTTCCTGTAATTTGGACGCTCAGCTCTGTAGATATGGTGTTAAATGTGTAAGTCACAGGCTCTGCTGAGATTCCACTACTGTCTCTTTCTTCTGGTACTATGACGCAGCCTAGAAGGGTGTTCTGTTTTTTGCTCCAGCGTGATTGTAAAAAGGACTAGGCTGGCCTGGCACGGTGGTACATACTTTTAACCCCAATACTCAGAATCAAAGACAGGCAGAGCTCAGTGATTTGGAGGCCAGTCTGGTCAACACAGGTGAGGCCAGGGCTACTAAGTGAAAGTCTGCCAATAAATAAAAATTTAAAAATTAAAAAAAAAAAAAGGCTTGCCCTAAGTGTGACAGCTAGTTTTTTTTTCTTCTTTCTTTCTTTCTTTCTTTCTTTCTTTCTTTCTTTCTTTCTTTCTTTCTTTCTTTCTTTCTTTTTTTTTTTGTCAACTTAACACAAGCTGGCATCATTTTGGAGTTGGTGATCTTCAATGAGAAAATGCCCTCACCAGATTGGCCTGTGGTGGTTTTCTTGATTAATAATTGAGGTGGGAGGGCCCTGCTCACTGTGGTCCATGTTGCTCCTGGGCTGGTGGTCCTGGGTTCTATAAGAAAGCAAAATGAGCAAGCCAGGGGGGGGCAAGCCAGTAAGCAGCACTCTTCCATGGCCTCTGTACGCCTCCAGGTTCCTGCCTTGAGTTCCTGCCCCGACTTCCCTACATACTAGAGTGGGACTTCAAGTTGTAAGCAGAAATAAATCCTTTCCTCCCCAAGCTGTTCATGAACGTGGCATTTTACCACAGCAATAGAAACCCGGAGGCAGTAAGGAAGTCAGAGTCTCATCTTTGCTTGAGTACTAAAGGCTCAATTAGCTGAATCCCACCAGATTATCAATAACTACTAGAAACACTGACAGGCTCTCTCAGTTCCAGTAAAAGTGGATTTGTTTGATATTTTTAGATGAAAGAAAAGTGATTTAGGAAATCATAAGTTATGCTTACAAAACATAAAATTATAAACTGCATAGGCCGAGCAAGGAATTTGAAGGGCAGTACTTTCTTTCATATGTTTTGTTAAAGTCACCTTGGCTTGGAAATTGACAGGGTCTCCTGGGGTCTGAGCTAGGCAGCCATCAGACTGTGGATCAGACAGACAAGCCCTTATCCAGTTATTTATTATCTAACTAAGGGACTCAGGTTTAGGATGGTGAGTGATCTATCTCCATCATCTAGAAGCCCTTTGGAACATGTTTGTTTCCCTTGATTTGTATGACAGTGTCAGAGTTCACTTGGAAAATAGGTTCTGCTGTGTATTCAGAACTATATATGAATTCACAAGTTATGCGCAAATACACACTCATGGTCACTAGAATGGAAGAGTGAGCTGTTAATTACACACAAGCAGCTGGGACTCTATTTCTGCTGCTATACAACAGTTAAGAGTTAATGAATATTAGTATTACAACCTTTTGAAGAATTTAAACTCAGAGTTTCCTTCATTATCTTTCGAAGGTCTTTGTATTTCCAATTTCAAACTTTTTCTCAGTTCAGATATTTTATGTTTTACTCATTTAGATTTTAATATTTCTGTGGGTTTCAAATTAAAGAAAATCTGTTGGATTCTGGCTATAAAACCATGGAACAGTCAGCAATTTCTTTTAAAAATAGATTTGAATTTCTCCTTAATGCAGATATTAAAGTAACTTTAGGATTATATGTACTTGCCTTTGGCTGTCTCCATATCTACCTAGAATTTTATGCCTTTTCATTTTTGTCCAATTAATCCCCCCAGCCTACTCCCCATCCCCTCTTCCAAAAAGGTAAGGCCTCCTGTGGGGAGTCAGCAAAGCCCTGCACATTCAGCTGAGGCAGGTCCAAGCTTTTTCCCCTGCATCAAGGCTGTGCAAGGTCTCCCACCAAAGGCAATTTTCTTTTTAAGATTTATTTACTTATGTTTTATGTGTACGTTTGTGCACCATGTGTTTTCAGTGCTCATGCAGGCCAGAAGAGGGCATCAGAGTCTCTGTAACTGGAGTTACAGATGGTTGTGAGCTGTCAAGTGGGTGCTGGGAACTGAAGTGTGGGTTTCCTGAGGAAAGGGTGGAGGAAAATGGCACTTTTTTTAAAATTTAGTTTTACCTGCTCTTTTCCTCACTATTTCCATGAAACTTCTTCCTCCCATATCTCCTTCTTGAAACATATCATATGTATATTATGCGTCTTTGTTTATATTCATGTATGGGAGATCTGACCATTGTTTGCATCATAAAACAATATATGCTATGTATCATTAACAAATCTTAGATATTCCCTAGGCTAGTAACCCGGTACCAGAATGCTTTTTATAATGACTGCTGCCTGTGTTGTAGGCTGAGGTTACATCAGTTCTCCAGGCCAGGAGCCATTTTGCTTCCTGAATTGTTGGTCTGTTTATTCCTATTATTATTCCTATTATTGTTATGACTATTGCTAGCCACAGTTTCTGACTTTCCATTTTAATGGGCTCCATTCCCAAAGTAGGATTTCTGGTTTAGAAGAGTACATGAGTGACTTGAGTTTAACAGCTATTTCTTTTTTCTATTTAACAGGACAGAAGAATTTAAAACACATCAGCCACATGTCAGAATTACTTTCCTTTAAATCCACACAAGTAACTGTGGAGGTTTGAGTAAGATTGGTCCCCATACACCCATATATTTGAATATGTAGGGAATGGTGCTGTTAGAAAGGATTGAGAGGTGTGGCCTTGTTGAAGTATGTCGTTGGGGGTGGGCTTTGAGATTTCACAAGCCTAAGCCAGGCCCAGTCTTTCTATCCTCCTACTGCCTGTGGATCTGGATGTAGAACTCTTAGCTACTCTCTAGCCCCATGATGGCCTGCATGCCGCCATGTTTCCTGTCATGATGATAATGTACTAAATCTCTGAGCCTGTAAGCTAGCTCCAATTAAATGTTTTCATTTTTGAGTTGCTGTGGCCATGTTGTCTCTTCACAGCAATAGAACACTGACTTAGACAGGAACAAACCCATGTGGCCGCTTTAAATGTCTGCTGTCATCACAGAGCAGCACAACTCGGAGGTTGCTCCCCCAGGAAGGTCTCCTGCCTTCACTTTTGGTCCAGCCTGTTTGTCAATGGTCGCGTTCAAGCCATAGACAACTTGCCATTGCATAGTTCATCAATATTTTCTGTAACTTGATGAACCACCATGAACTGCAGCTTTAGCTCGTCTTTTCTATAAAGCAAAAATGTTTTATAAGTGTTAATTATTGTTTTCCCAACCACTGTTTCATTTTTTTCTTCGTGAAGCATCTGTCATGTTTGTGTCACACTTTTTTTTTTAAAGTTTCTCTTCCAGTTTTGCATGCTTTTATTTTCTACAATGAGAGGTTTGAGAGTTTTCCTTTTTCATTTTCTCTAAGTATAAACATTTGGCTTTCCAGTGTCACTCAACCTATCTCTTGAAACAATGAGTTTTAAGATGATGATGATGAGTTTAAAGGATTTGATTTTTTCATTATGAATGAGTTCCCAGAAATGCCCTGTACTGTCCAAGTCCAGTGTTTGTTCCTTCTAGTGAAGAGAAGCAGCATTTTGTATTGTCTCTGGCATAGAGAAAGTGCCCTAACAATACTCATTAATTTTATAATCAGAAGTTTATTACATAGAACATTACTACTACTATTAATGTTCATATTTGTAAACAACCAAGATGAACTCTGTCTTGAACAGAAAAGGAATGCATTGCATGGCTATAACATAACACATCTGGAACTGCAGGAAAGATAGATGGCTGATGAAAACTTTTTTTTTTCGGTTTTTTTGAGACAGGGTTTCTTTGTGTAGCTTTGTGCCTTTTCCTGGAACTCATTCGGTAGCCCAGGCTGGCCTCGAATTCACAGAGATCCGCCTGGCTCTGCCTCCTGAGTGCTGGGATTAAAGGCGTGCGCCACGACTGCCCGGCTGGCTGATGAAAACTTAAGACACAGACAAGAGCCTCAGAAGCTGTTTCCAACTATAGAAGGTTTGCTTAGGCCCGATTGCCACTGTCACATTGGCAACTGTGACTTGGACTGTAGCCACAGACTGATGGTATTTTCTATATTGGTTGGATTCTGTACCGCCCCTCCCACTTAGTGCTTTTGTTGTGAACAGGAGGATGTGATTGGCTAAGTTCAGGCCAAGTACATAGGTCCATGGAGAGAGTCCCTACTTGCCTGCACTTTTTAGCAATGAAGAAAATAAAAGCCAATTGATTGCCTAGACCTAGGAAGGGGTTTCATAAGCTCAGCAGCCAAAGACCTTCTTTGGATCACATGCCTAAGCCCTTCCAGCAGCAGTGTGATGGTTAATTTTGTGGATAAACTTAACTGGGCAACTGCATGCCTGACTAGCTAGAGCTGCGTGCAAGGTGCTTCTGCAAGATATTAACATCTAAATTAGTGAATAGAGTAAAGCTTCTGGTCCTCCTCAATGTGGGTGAGCATCATCTAATCTACTGAGGACTCTAGTAGAACAAAAAGGCAGAGGAGGAGAACATTTCTCTCTGCTGACTGGTCTTCCTCCCTGGTTCTTACATTGGAATCTACACTGTCAGCTCTCAGGTCATTGAACCACACTATGGTTTCCCTGTGTCTCCATCTTACAGATAACAACTTCTCAGCCCACAAAAAATGAACTGATACATATCACTAATGCACAAATCTACAGCTATCTACTACACCTGTTATTCATGTTTTATGAAGCATTGTTAATTGTTTTTAATACCAGACATTCAAAAAGATGAGAACCATAGTAGATTAATTCTGTCGACATTAAACTAAACATACTGAGAAGCTGCTTCTGAAGGTTATATTGCATTTTTCCCTAGGTCCAGGCACCAATATTTACCATCACATGCACCTTTTGTGGTGTATTAGTGGTGGTCCTCATCAAGATGTGGGGTCAGTGTTCTTTTCTTCTTTGTTTAGATGGGCTGCGTCTATAGAAGAAATCACTTCTGAAGGTAGGCCTAATGTAGTGTAGCTTCCCTTTGGATCTTGGGCCACATTCCTTGGAAACCCTGAGCTACCATGTAAGAAGTCTAGATCACTTCAAGACCCTTCTTTGTCTCAGAGGCCATTTGGATAGGCCATCTAGAGACAGAGGAGGCCCAGATGTTGGCAGTCTCAGAAAGCAGACACATGAATGAGCAAGCATTCAGATGACTCCCCCATCAGTGTTCCCTGTAGCCAAGCTGATGCCTGTGGAGTCAGCCTTGGAGTCTTTCAGCTGCATCTCAGACAGTATGGGGCAGGGACAAGCACTTATTTGCTCATCCCATGTCTGAACTCCTGATCCTAGAATTTGGAGACAGTGGGAGGTTGATTACACTACTAAATTCTGGGGTAATTCCAAGTGCTCTGTTAATGACTAGAACAGATAATCAGAGAATTATAGACTTCCAGTCATGGAAAAGAAATTTAAGAGCAGGTAGTCAAAATTAATTATCTGAAAGGGGAAGAAATCACCTCAAATGGACAGAATATCTTACCTAGCATCTAGCAGCTCATCAATTGAAGAGTAAGGAATCTTTTCCTCCTTGTAATGTAAGGAGAGTCCTGTCTTCCTGGAACACCCCAGTGGGAATGACTGTACCAGAACAAAGATGGCAATTCATACTACTCTATATTCCCATGGTGGATGGAGTCAGGACTAAAGAGCTTTGAGGTCACAAATGGGCATGGTGTACCTTGTATACTGGAAAGAGCCAGTCTAAAAGGTGATAATTGAATCCGTAAGTGTGAGTATGTAAGCATTAAGTTGGAAGTGGAAGGAAAGGCTACACGCCTCAGCTTCTCTGTGAGCAATTTCAGGAAATGTTGTATCATCACATACTCTTAATATCATTTAAAGTTTTCAATAGCAAAAAAACCCAACGGCCTTGGACTGGAAGTTCGCTATAGAAAAGCACTGGTTCAATGACCTGTGGTTAATGTAGGAGAGAGACAGTTGAGCAAACACCAAAAGAGGCTCATGCTCCCTGTGCAAAAATATCGCCCTGCAGGCAGACAAGTATGAATGGCTTCAGGTTTATCCTCAAAGTTTCTTTAATGAACCCCGGCACCTGCAGTCAAGCATAATTTTGCTCAAGTTGTATTTTAAAAATAAACATATAATGAACATTTTCTAGAAAAGGCATAAATAAAATATATATCAGTGCAAAATAACTATAATGTATATAAAGTAGTTTGATTTCATATCCATGGTTTATGTTCTATATTACCATCCATAATAAAATTAAGAAGAATTATATGAGGTTTTCAGAAGTAATTCCCTTGACACAATTTGATGTTATAATATAAAGCTATCTTCCTTTCCTGCCTCTGCCCTCTCCACTCCTCCCCTTCCTGTACTCTTCCTTTTTCTATTAATGACTACATATTCTTGCCAATCAAGTTTATGTTCAGCATGGGATAATCAATGTTATCAGGGAAAAATGAGATCATCCTATTCCAAAGCCAAGATATTTTTTTTTCATGCTGAGAGGGTAGAGGCTACGGGTATCACAATTGCAACTGTAGCTCCTAGGGAATAATTAATGCCTTTTAAACTAGGAAGAAGTCCATTATGAAGTAAATAGATATTGTATTGCAGCACCACAAAATGGGTATCAAAGATGAGATTTTTATATTACTTCTCTTCTGCCACAAACATGGTGACATTTTACCACTGTGTCTTTTGGTAGATGTAAATGTGTCTGTTTTTCGAAATTAGTGACAACTTAGAGTGTGTACTTTTCTCTGGTGAAGTGTTTCTTCAAGTCTGAGTCCCACAACTGGGAAATGCACCTTGCACAAGTCTTTGAATTAGTGAGATCCTGATTTCTCCTCCTCACAGGGTAACTCATGTTTGAACCCTTCCTGCACTGCAAGACACATATGAAATCTTTCTCGCGTGGGCCTTTGTGATTTCTGGAAGTTTGTGATTCACAGGCTGTAGTAAAGTGGGATGGCAAATTAGAGTTTACGTGACTAAAAATACCACCAGTAATTACAGCCTTGAGAAAAGTAAAAGAGCTAGAACCACACAGGAACCAGTATCTTTCTTGCAAAAGATGCCGCATTATTCTTCCAAGGGGAAAGGGGCAACAATGTACCTGTCTAGTTGTCAGACAGAAGTCACGGAAGATGCTGTGGAGCCTGTGATTCTATAGGGCACTGGTGTGATGCCTGGCTAGTTAGGTGAGGAGGCTCATAGCATGAGGAAACAATCATTTTCATTTAAGTGAAACAATAGGTGAATATGTGGGAACTTATTATGACAAGGTCATTTTGAAAAAAATTTCAATATAATCAATACATAAATCCATTGCCTCTTCAGTGCACTCTGTCTCCTGTTTGTGGTTTGAAATGTGAGTTCTCAGCTGTTCTTGCTGCCACACCTTTATTCTTCAAGCATGGCCTCTAACCTAGAACCATGAGAACAATTAAGTATTTTTTTTATATAAGCTACCCTGGTCATGGTGTTTTGTCACATCAATAGAAAAGTAATTAAAATAGTAGTTGACATAGCCAAGAGGGGATTTCTTGTCCTTTGTAACCAACTTATAGAGCTGAGTTAAGCCACAAATGCTGTTACTGTGTGACCTCATACAAACTTTTAACTTTCAAAACTGCACATTTCTCCACTTACGATACCTATTCCAGTTACTCCATAAAGTTTTTGTAAGAATTCGGTGAGACAGTGCTAGTAGAAACACTTTATAGAGGGAGAGGTACTTCTCAAGCAGTTACAGCTGGTAATAGCAGACAGTGACAACAGAAACGCTCTCAGAAAGGCACTTGAAAGAAATGAAGAGAATACAGATTTGAAATCACTCAACAGCCACTTAATGTAGCTAAGGGAGAGATGTCCTCTGAGACGTAGCCCTGCCTTCCACTCCTATTCCAGTAATTTGTTTGCTGAGAAGTCTATACCTACACAAGGCTGCTTGGTCTAGGAAACCAGTTCAGTACTTCTGTCATTATTATTGATAAATCTTTTGTTCATTGGAAAAGAAACAGACCAGTAGCTGTGCTCTACTGTGTCCAGTCAATCGTCTCGCGTATTTTTAAGACATAGAAAAACAATGGGTAGTCTGGAAACCTTAGTAAATGATGTCCACTGAGTAGAGTTTTCAAATGCAGCAGCAGCCAGGAAGCCATGCCTCCATCTGCTGCTAAAAGTCTATGTCTGCTGCAGGCAGTGCATAATAATGGCTTCACTGCTTTGAGAAACTCTAAATATTAATACAGCTAATAGTGGTCATGCCATTCATGACACTATGCTTTAGAAAGAAAGAGACAAGTGAATAGGGTTGATTGTGATGATGTACACTTAAAATCCAGAACTGGAGAGGCAGAGGCAGGGGGGATTGATTTCCAGGTCAGCTTGGGTGGCATTGTGAGATCTGATATCATATAACCAAAATGACACTATGAAAACAGTCAACGAGAAGTCACTCCACAGTTAATTTCAAGTGAGCTTTCAGCCTGTGTATATTTTCCCATAATTATCAAACTGTCATCAGACTCTGAAAACACCTTCTGTTGGATGACCTAAGAGGAAAACTGTATCAGGATATATTTTGGTTTACTTAACAAAAATTGTCAAATCAATTCATTTCATATTTTTAATGTATAAGAAACAAATACTGCTGTGAATCAATTTTATTGCCTTGCTTTGTTTTCAAACAAATGATGTGATTTGAATTTTTCTGCATTGCAGGAATCCATTATTTCAGCCTCATTGGGTGTGTCCTGTGTATCTTCCTCTCAGCAATATCTTATATGCTCACCATTGCTTAATTTTGAAAAGCGCTTTCTTAATCTAAAAACACAGATGAACTTTCTCTCAGGATGCTAAGCTCTGTGTTGGTATCCTGGTGTATGAACAAGGCTCACTTCTTTGTAGTTGCTTTAAATCAAAGTGATCTTTGCTGCGTGGTGAGTGAGAAGTTTGGATTAGACAGGAGAAAGCCATCTTCTCAGACAAACTGACTGACAGAAGAAAAACAGAGAATCAGGTTGAGGAGCTAAGAGCCTGTGACATTGATTGATGACTTATCCTTGCCATTGCCAAGGTAAACCAAAAATATATCCTGATACAGTTTTCCTCTTAGGTCATCCAACAGAATGTGTTTTCACAGAGTTTCAGGACAGCAGCAATCTGCTGAGTTAACAGAACCTGCATTGAAGGCCAGGGTAAAAAAAAAAATGAATCAATACGTGTGTATATATGCAGGAGAAATATGCTGTTCTCACTAATTAAGCATCACCTTATTCTCCTTCAATACTACACTGCCAAGAACAATGAATAAGCTTTTGTAAAGAGTCTTAAAATTGGAACGATATTTTGAGCTCATATATTGCCAGCCACTTTGGAATTTGTGAGAGATGAATTATGATTCTTATTCATTATGTGTGGGGTGGGGGGCAGCCTCTACCTTCAATTGTGTATCAATGTTATTAGACAGAAACTGCAGTGAAATTTCCTTAGTAGATAGCTACCAATCCATCATTTTCTGGTTCAAAATACACGAAAGTTCTGGTTGTTCAAAGAATACAAGCCTCAGTTTTCTTGTAGGCCAAGGTGCATGATTATGTTGAAATAATGGAGTGGCAAACAGATAGTGTGACCTAATGTACAATTAGTGAGATGAAGAATGAGTCAGTTTTAGGTACTCAACACCCACCACTCCCTAGTATGCCTTTAACCTCTAAGCATCTTCAACTGAGCACTACACTGCAAGCCAATGCACACAGTACTAAAGAGAACATTTTATGGTTCATTTTGTGGGCTTATTTTGAAGCTACATCTTTTACAGTTAAGCAACCAGCAGTATACAGTAACTTTTAATGGATGCTTTGGACACTGTATGGCACCTGCTAAACATTTTCAGAATACTATTAACACAAGAATGTTCTGAAGTTGAACTCCGTATTTTAGAAACCCCAACTTTAAAAAAAAAATTTTTTTTCCTGCAAAAATTACAGTTCCATTCACCATTGCTGGATTTAGACAAAAATGAGATGCTATTTCTCAGGCACACTAAATGCTTTATTCATGATGTAACCTCAACAGAACCCTCAATGCAGTTGAATGTCAGAGGTTATTAAGGTGCTATTAACTAAAGGCATGCAACGGCTGACTACTAATTATAAACCCTTCTGAGTCACAATGTAAACCTGCAAGGGCCATGCAGGTGACATAGAGCAGAACAAGCTGAGCTGACAATATGGGAAAGGACTAATTTCTGGGTCTGTTAGGGGAGTGTGTGAAGCTTTAAGGACCAGATCTCCAGTAACATAAGAAAAGTTAGCAAAAATGATCAAAACACCATTTTAATTCTCAAGGAATTATCTAAGGGTCACACAGAGTACAGACAAATATTTACACAACAGACTCTACTAAAACAGAGACTGTACCCTTGTATCCATGACTCCAGCTTCTTATTCACTCTGATGGGAGTGATACATGGGCATCTGTGTTTAGGAAAGGGTGCTTTATTTATTCTAGGTTTCCCAATGATAGTTCCTATATGTCACTGGGAGCTAGAGTTCATCGGAGTTCACCATACTGCCAAACACTAAACAAAAGATGATGTAGTCATTATTCATGAAAGCCAAAAACCAATAGTGACCTTTCCCTATGTATGCACTACCTATCGGTCTGAGGTTCTACCCTAGGCATGAGAGAAGGCAATAATAGGATGCTGATGGCATTCTTTCCAGCTCACTTGAAGAAAGAGTTTCCACACCAAGATAAGCCAGCTGAGCACCAGTGAATAACACTCTCATATCGTACCAGCCAATGTCTACAAGGTTACTTGGAGAACCTTAAACTGTAATGTTTCTCCATTTTTTCCAGTTAATTTTAGTACTTAGGTGAAGTTAGTAGACAAATTGAAGAAACTGATAAAAGGTCAAGGTCATGGGATAAATGGAAAAGCTGATGAAAGACACTTCTCTGCACACACATATATATACCTCTGTGTGTACACACACACACACACACACACACACACACACACACACACACACACACACACACCATATTTCCAAGTTCTCACAGGGGCTAGTAAACCTCAAAGTGAGCATTCTTAGTTGAGATGCAATGGATCTTCCTGGCTTAAGCTGGTACAGAGATGGTTTGCATGTGGACTCCAGGGTTTGGATGCTGAACAGAGACACTCCCATTGGTTCAGCTTTGGAATCCAGCCATCAGTCAACGTTAGGGACATTCTGAAAAATGTTGTGTGGTAGATATTGGTGTAATATTAAGAATATTAACATGTTTCTCTGAGGATTCATAGAGAAAAGTACCAAAGATATGAGAACTAGTAAGCATGGAGCTTTTAAAGAGCAACAGACAAATCCTGTAACCGTGTTCATTCCCTCTCTGAGTTGGCTGCTGACCAACATGGAGCAAAGCACATTGTTTCAGGCAGAACTTTTGTATACCAACTATTCAAGAGTGTAAAAGACAATAACTCTGTTGGCTAAGGAAGTTGTGTTTGACTTTGCTATAAAGATCCTCATCTTATCCAGCCAGCACTTCTGGTTGTATGTGTGTTGGGTGGGAGGGTATGATGGAGAACGTGGTGGAATCATTTGTGCCCATTGTTATGTGGAGGAAGGTGTCATTACCAACTTCCTTTCCAACAGTGTTTCCTGCTAGTCATTTCTATTCATACCACCTACCCTCCATGATTGCTGCACTCCCATCATGCCTGTTTCAGACTTCACTCAAAATATTCCCACCTCCTGGCATTGTCTCTGCCCTACATGTCCCTGTCTCTAAATCCTACACATTTTACAAAGTGTGCCTCAAGTCAAGTCTACTCCATGATCCTCCCCACAAATTCTCTAAAATTAATCAGGTTAGATGGAATCACTCTTTGTTATTCATTTATTTAATGTTATTTTCAGATGATCTTTTTTATCATAAATAGATTTTTTCATACAGTGTATCCTAATTATAGTTTTTCCTCCTCCAGCTCCTCCCAAAACCTTCCCACCTTCTTTTAAAAAAATATTTTTATTTTATAATTAATTTAATTTTACATATCAGCCATGGATTCCCCTGTCCTCCCTCCTCTCACCTCCCAGCCTTCTCTCCCAATCCACCCCCCCATTCCCACCTCCTCCAAGGTCTCCCCAGGGGAGTCAGCCCAGCTTGGTACATTCAGTTGAGGCAGGTCCAGTCCCCTCCTCCCTACACCAAGGCTGAGCAAAGTATCTCAGCATAGGCCCTAGGTTCCAAAAAGCCAGCTCATGCACTAAAGACAGGTCCCAGTCCCACTACCTGGGGGCCTCCTAAAGAGTTCAAGCTAATATAGATATCAAAATACCCAACATTTCAACTAAAAAATGGGCTATAGAGCTAAACAGAATTCTCAACAGAAGTTCAAATGGCTGAAAGACATTTAAGGAATTGCTCAACATCCTTAATCATCAGGGAAATGCAAATCAAAATGACTCTGAGATACCATCTTACACCCGTCAGAATGTCTAAGATCAAAAACACTGAAGACAGCTTATGTTGGAGAGGATGTGGAGCAAGGGGAGCACTCCTACACTGTTGGTGGGAATGCAAACTTGCACAGCCACTTTAGAAATCAATATGGTGCTTTTTTAGAAAATTGGAATCAACTTCCCTCAAGACCCAGCTATTCCACTCTTGGGCATATACCCAAGGAATGCTCAACCATACCACAAGGACACATGTTCAACTATGTTCATAATAGCATTATTTGTAATAGCCTTTCCACCTTCTAACCAATCCATATCTACACCCTTTCTTGTTTTCTCTCACTAAATAACAATCAGGCATCTAAGAAAACAAAATACAATAAGAGAAGATGAAATAAGAATAAGACAAAACAAACAGGAAAAAAAGAGCCAAATAAAAGCACAAAAACACATATAGATGCAGAAATGCTGTAAAAACACAAAACCAGAAAACACAATATATAATCAAAAGTAACGACATTATTTTCTCCTCAGTCAGTCCCTCTCATGCTTCTTATTCTCTCTCAAATCCATGCCTCCTTTCTTTGATTATTATTACACGTGCGCGCGCGCACACGCGCGCACACACACACACACACACACAAGCATGCACGCACACACACACATATGTATAAGCAAGGTTCATCACTCAATAGAATGGCAAATTGGAGGGCTCATTCCTTGGAAAAACTCCTCCTTTTCTCAGCATTTCTTAGTTGTCTGTGGTTCTTTGTCTAAGGATGAGGTTCATGAGATTATTCTCTTCCATGTTAGCATGTCTGTTGGTGTTGTTATTGTTTAGATCTTGTTTAGGCAGCTGTACTGCTGAGATATCAAAGGTGTAGCATCTATCTTTACCCCCAACTCCCAACTTTTGTTTTTCAGCCTTTGTCTGTCCCATGTACTCTTCTACACCATGGTAAAGTACTTAAAATGTAACCACGAGTTTCTTAAGATGCAGAGATCTGGTATGGGTATATTCCATATCTTGCCCAGATTCTGGGGCAACAGTTTATATATCATTATGTTGCAATCCATGTCAGCTAGATATGTTCAGGTATGGGTCCTGAGATGACTGAGGGTAATGTATTTTTGAGTAGATGGCAGAGGCATATCAAATTTTAATTGCAGTTTCCTGTTGTGGATATGATCTGGGAGTTTGCCCACTCCCATCTCAGGCTGTCTTTCTTGCTCTTGTCTCAAGCATCCCATGCTGGCTTCTAACTAGCTAGGTAGCCACAGATGAACTTGAACTTCTACCTCCAATTCTTTCTCTTCCATATCTCAACTGATGGTGTCACTGTGTCCACCTGAAGTGTTCATGCAGATCAAACCTGGCAATTGAGTCACATTCATAGCTCCATTTGGGAGTATTTTCTATAAGAATATTGACATTCTTAAATTTATAGAAAATAATCCAAAAGCTAAATATCTAGAAACTTCTAATTCTCCCCCACCTCTCTCTCTCTCTCTCTCTCTCTCTCTCTCTCTCTCTCTCTCTCTCTCTCTCTCTCTGTGTGTGTGTGTGTGTGTGTGTGTGTGTGTGTATGTGTGTGTACATAGCTGTGTTCTTGTGTGCATAGGTACATATTTGTGGATCTACATATGATTATTTGTGTGTATGAATGTGGAGGCCACAGGACAACCTCAGCCATTAGGAATGTTGACTTACCTTCTTAAGTGGCCCAGAGCTTGCTCCTTTGGCTAGGCTAGGCTAGCTAGCCAGTGAGCCTCAGAGATCAACGCTTTGCATCCTCAGTGCTGGGATTATAAGTGTCTGCTACCAGGTTGAGTAGAAGGCTCAGCCTAGAAATGTACCTACCACCAACCCTGATGACCTGAGCTCAATCCCTGGGATGCATATGGTGGAAGGAGAAAACAAATTCATACAAGTTATCTTCTAACCTTCTCCTGTGAGCCATGGCATGTGTGTTTATACACAGATAAACACCCCTGTGCCATGATTGCCTTTCCTTTAATTTATTCTTTTTTCATGTGTATGAGTGTTGGTTTGCACATATGGATGTGTACCATGTGTGTGCCTGGTGCCCACAGAGGCATCAAATACCTTGATACTGGAGTTATAGATAGTTGTGAGCCACCCTGTGGGTGCTAGGAACGGAACTGGAGTCCTCAGCATTAGCAGCCAATGCTCTTCATTGCTGAGCTATCTCTTCATCCTCATTCCTGACTTCTTAAAACCAATTCTTGTAATCGAACTCACCTACCCCTGGCCTCTGGGAAATGACCATTGTGTGTTTCCCAGTGTGCCACTGTTAATGTGTTTTATCGTTATCCTGGCTCTCTGCATGGCAAAAATTAGGATAAAGATGATAAGTCGATTCCTTTAGAATTAACGAGTTCAGTTGAACATCCAGGGCTCTGGTCCTGAGTTAGGTGCTAAACTAACTCATCAGCCTCTAGAGGAATTAAATGATGAGGAGCTGGCAGAGGGGAACTGAGGATAAAATTATTTATAACAAAGGAAAATTAAATCTAGGAATTAGCTGCTGTAGCATATCTCAAGAGGAAAAGATAGCTGGGCCTGGTTGGTATCTTGTTGCTTTTTCCCCATTTGCTTTTAGTTCCTGCATATTACAGTTGGGTTGAAAGATCACAAACAGAATTTAAAAGTCAAAATGGCTTTCATAACCAATTTAGGTGGAAGAGAAACAGAGCAAGAGAAGAGTAATGTGACTCTTTGGATTATGACTTGAGAAATGAGTAGATTATAAAGCTATCAGAAATGAAAAACTTTTGGATATTAATCTGAGAAAGAGGCCCATGCAAGCCATAGTGCATGCTCATTTGGATATTTCTCTTCAGTTGTGTTAAATTTGGGGTGTTTATGTGGGTGTCTCTAATGGGTACTTGGAACTATTCCTGCAGTCTACAGGTTTTGGTCATCAGTGCACAGACTGGGCTGAAGCCATGAGGTGTGGATAAAATAGGCTCAAAGAAAACATCAAACAGGAAGGGATCGAGCTTCCAGACAGATACTGAGGAAACATTAAACCAAGAGCTGGGTCGTGGGGTAGGTAAGGGCAAAAATTCAAGTTGAAGTTTACAAAGTAATAATTCTGGAAGCAAGAGAGGGATTTGACTGAGAGAATGCTGTTTTTGAAGCCACGGAGAGGCTGAAGTGTGGGTATGGGTGAAATTTCAGTTACCTCTGTCAAGAATGGGATCAGGAAGGCAATGACAACATGTTATACCATTGGACTTAGTGACACACATCAGAATCACTTCAACCAAACGGCGAGGAAGATGAATCAGTACAGTGAGGAATGTGGTTCTACAGGATGGATGGTCTGACAGGAAAATGAGTTCAAAGAAAGTGGTTTTATTTTGTTATTTTCCTTTCAAAAAGTTGGAGAAACATGAGTATTTAGACTAGTGTGTGTTCTTTTTAAAATAAGGAATGATGTCGAAAATTGCTTTGAAAGATATTAGCAATTTTGAAGGAGTAAGATATTCAAGTAACTGAGTAATCCGCTGTCAGTTCCTAGTAAAAGGAGTAGTTTGGAAAATTGCAGTTGGTTTTTTCAGGGATTACTCTGAAGACGTGAAATGTGAAATGTCTCTCCCTACCTGACTGAGTAATCCTTAAAAGTTGAAATGACTATTTTATATGAATGCAGCCAATGTACTGAACTCAAAAGAATCAGTGGCAGTTTATATGGCATTAAGTAGGCACCAAGATAGTCCAGGCTATGGAAAAAAGATATTTGAGTGACAGTAGGCATTCTAATGAAACTGGCGTCAGGGAAGTAAATGGGGATAGAGCTACCTGGAAGGCAAAATGTGATAGGGAGATGCAGAGGGTCTTCAATCAGATATACTTGGGTATAAATACATCTAGTTGACACATTTTTACTTTTTAGATTATTCCTCCTTAATTGAGTTTTCATGAAGGGTGCTATTCACTTGCTATAACCATGGCTTCAATAGGGATATATATATATATATATGTGTGTGTGTGTGTGTATGTATGTATGTATATATGTATGTATATGTGTATATATACATATATATATTACAAATACTAATGTATAAATGATGTAAATTGGGATAATTGATGTCCACTGCCATCTATTTTCCAGGGGAAGTGAGATTATTTTTTTCCCACAGCATCCTCTGGAAGTGAGGGTACTTAGAAGAGGTGGTCTGGATGAAGAAAGGTACTGATTTGGATAAGCCAAATGAAGTGACAAGGAAGGGAATCTTGGTAGCTTAATTGGTCCCAGACATAGCATTTATTTTTGAGCTGGAAAACATTTGCAGGATTGTGTAGTAGCACATGGTGAAACGACGTAAGTCAGACACTGGAGTCCCGCTAGCTGACCCCAACCCAACAGCTGGATTCTGTCTTGGTTATACAATGCTACATGAAAATTATTGGCCTGGAAAATACAGGAACAAAACATGAACAATATTTCTGACTCCCTTTGAAAAGCTGAAGGTCTCACTCACATCGCTCCTTGGAGACGTGATGCATCATCATGGTTGCTCTTGGAAGCTCTTACAGGAAAGTGGGGCAGGAAGTAGTCTGGTTGCTGATAGTGGGTCCGTTAGATAGTAAGATTCAGGTACTTCCTTTCTTATGGCTTTCAGAATGCTATTGTATAAATATATTGCTTCTGGTAAATGACAGCAGATAAGTAATAAAATATCTTATATCAGCACCTAGAAATATATAGAAATGGCCATGTCCCGGTGGTCCTGGATCCTACATGTGGAAAAGGCAACAGCAATGAATTAATCATTGCTTTCCACTGGTCTTGACAGTCTTATGGCCCCTCCCTTTTACTTCATCCCCTGGGTTCCGATGCCTTTTGATTACCATGATAGGTGGGCTAGAGTCATTGGAAATGAGTGGTCTGTGTTTTCCTTCCACGCTTATGGTGTTTTGGTGTACAATGTGGAGTTAAAACGCGAATTTAGATGAATCAGCTCGCAGGTGATTTAAAGATCAAAGCTTCGGGAAATTTGAACAACTGCTTCCCAACTAGATATAATTTGGGGTGTCCTCTGTATACCCCCTTCCCATTTTTTCACTACATCTGGAGGATACTCTAAGGTCCAGGGTTACTTTTGTTTGTCACAACTTGGAAATGTGTACTGCTGGGACCTAATGAAGATACTGAATATGCTGCCATGCACAGGACAGCCCGTTGTAACAAAGAATTGCCCAGACCAACGTTTAAACAGTACCAGAAGTGAAAAAAAAAAACTTAGTTTATAAGACATTACCCACAGATGTCCAGTAAACTTGCTCTAGTGAGTCGGCTGACTTAGACGCTCTACTTAATGATTACATTAATACCAAACATAAGGTGTGGCTTGATAGGGAATCTCTCTCACACACCCCATTCAGCTTCTGCAAATGCTTGAAGAAAATATATAAAATGCTTCCAGATGGTCCAGTTAAACCCAGTGTGCATCACATACACCATGGACGAATGTGTAGAGGGCTGTCTCTGGTCTATTAGAGAGTACAGTAACTGATATTGAAGGGCAGAAATTCTGCTTCTATATTTAGTATGTCCTCATTTCTTCATTAACCTCTACAGCAAACCTGTGTCATTCTCATAAAAGAGGTAACTAATACTCCCAGGAATACAGATCACAAACCAGATACCTGTCAGTGCTCATTAGCCAGACCACCTCCTTATATTTGTGTTTTTCAACCTTGAGTATACAAGATTAAAAAGTCACCTATTCATTTTCACCTTTCCCACTAGGATATCAGAATAATTGAATAGAAAAGACAGGTTGATACAAATAAGCAATTCTAAAAAGAACTAGAAAATTATGTAGTCGCACCCTTCAGGTGTTAGAGGTATTTTAATGAGAATAATTATTTATTGTTGCTGGCTTTTCTTGATTGATAGGTCTTTTCCTCAGAGGAAAATTGCCGTAATGGAAGGAGGTGTTGAACGTTTGAAACATGTCTCTATTTTGAGCTATTTTAATAATGTGTTCTGTCAAAATGCATTAAAAATAGCTGATAAATGATGTAAACACTCAGGCTTTATAAGCACACCCAGATCTGCTCCTCCAACCACAGTTTTAGCGGCAAAATGTGGAGATTTGTAAAGTATTTTATGCATTCAAAATTCAGGCTTGCAGACTAAAGTAATACTCGTTTGCTATGTCTAGGACCTTACGGCATGCAGGTCATCAGCTATGCATGAATTCTGAGTGTCCCAGACTTCTTGCAAATTGCTCCTTTCTCTCTATACTGTCCCCTCGCTGCATGGATCTCTGTTCTCCAAGATCCTTTGATGACATTTAAATCTTGACCTCTATCCCTGACCTTGCTAAGAGCTCCAGTCTCTAAATGCAGATGTCTGCCTATCATCTCTACGTGAATGAACATATGATAGTCAACCATACCCCACCTTTCAATGCCTACTCTCCCTTTCTCCCTATCTCATTACTCCCTCCCCTAGTCCCTCTTGTATCACTGGCCCAGGAGCTCAAGCCAAAAACTATCAATGTAATGATTCTTGATTTCTGTCCTTCAACAATATTATTTAATATATCCATACAATTTTATTGCTTTAGTTTTTTTTTACTCTTGTGTTTTCTTTCCATTAATTTGTTGTATTTAACTTATTGCTTTTGTATCAATTTATTTAAGGCATACAGCACACTTTAGGAAACACATTGCTGTGGGATTTTTTTTGTATGAAGGGAATATGTGTTGCTCTGATTGGTTGATAAATAAAGATGCATTGGCCTATGGCAAGGCAGCTCAGAGTCAGGTGAGAAATCCAAGCAGATATTCAGAGAGAAGAAAGGAGTCTGGGGAGATGTGAGCCACCGCAGTAGGAGCAGCAAGATGCCAGCAGGCCGGTAATGCCACAGCCACATGGCAACTTATAGATTAATAGAAACGGGTTAAGTTATAAGAGCTAGCTAGCTAGAAGTCTGCCATAAGCCATGCAATTGGTAATTAATATTAAGCTTCTGAATGATTATTTTATAAGCACCTGAGGGACTGCGTGGCCAGGTGGGACCAGAGAAAACTACCGCTACATACATACATGTTAACATCATTAGGATAATAGAATAAGTGAACATTTCAACTAGTTATCTACCTATCTTCTCCATTGCTAGAGCAGCTACAATCTATACATCTAATGAAAAATCTAAAGTAAGAATACAATATTATTAACTATGCACCTCCTGTTGTACACTGGATAATTTTTACTTATTTGTCCAATGCAGTTTACAACCTACTTTTAATATGCAATCACATAGGGAGTCCTTGTTCCCAAGTGTTTAAATAGTTTTTAAAGCCTGGTTTATGAAGATATATAAGCCTTCATGATTATGTTCACAATAAAATGGTTTCCTAACTCATTGGCTTCTGGCAGCTTAGTCATGTTTAGTGGGAATTTGGTTTCTCTAAGAGTCAAAATGCTTCTTCTGGGAATTTTGAATTTTTTGAGGGGGCAGATTGATAGGGTGAGGCCAGGCCACACAAATAGATCATAAGATTTGTGCTCTACTTCAACAAGGGTCATCTCATTTTATCTGTTCGCAGAGCTGGGCTGAGAAGCAAGCCTTTCAGGAGGGTCCTTTCTCTGAACTCATTGAAGCGCTTGGGTGTTAACCCCCCTGGAAATACGTCAGATGAAAGGAAGGAAGAAGAATGGGGCTAGAAAACAACAAAACCCTATGGGCGAGGACTGAGAGCTGGCTCACATTCTCTCTCTTGCAAGAGGCTGCCAGCTGAAGCAACCCTCCAGCCTGAATAAGATTCTTCCCAAGGCAGACATCTCTACTTCGACATGGAGGTTTTTCTTTTACTCTATCACCCTTCACTGACATTTGATTTTTTTTTTGCTTTTTCTGCAGGTGGCATTGTTTAGTTTTTCTTTAAAATTCTTTAGTGATAAAGGAATGCTGTTGTGCAGAGGAACTGAACCAGGCTGTGCCAGTCAGCTTTTCCTCCCTGTGTCTAAGTACCTGATCAAATAGCTTTAAGGGTTGGAAAGATTGATTTTGTCTGAGAGTTTCAGCAGAAGCGGCCTTTTGGATCACGGGAATTTGACATCATTGTTTCTAGATGAAGGCCCACTAGGCCAGCAGGCAGGGTAAATAAGGACAGTGTGTGGGGAAGGGGTGAGGAGAAAGAGAGAGAGGAGGGAAGGAAGGAGGAGAGGAATAGGGAGAAAAGAAAAAAGGAAGAGGAGGGGAGAGAAGAATAGGAAGGGGAAAGAGGAAGGGGGAGTGAAGAAAAAAAGAAGAGGAAGGAAGAGGAGAGGAGAAAGGGAGGGGAGGAGAGGGAGAAGGAGAGGGAGAGGAGACAGTGAGGAAAGAATGAATATGTCCATCCAGGCTATGCCCCCAGTGATCTTCCAAGCAAGCCCCATCTCCTAACTGTTTCTACCACCTGCTAAGAGCACCACCCTTGAGAACTATATGTGAGCCTATGGGGGACTTTCTACGTTCCACGTGTAACAAAACTATAGCAAGGTTTTTCTACAGAGCCAAGTTCAATCCCAAGTTTTAAGTCTTCATGCTCCACACGAAAGAAGAGAGGAATAAAAGACCTCACGTTTGTAACTAATCCTAAAGCATGTTGTAACTCACCTACTATTAGTCACATAAGAACACATCATGGAGCAAATGACAAACCACAAAGTTAGTAACACTTGAGGAAATGGGGGGGGGGCTGCTGTCTCCTTTCTTGCCTTGTGCCTGTCAGTCTAAAATTAATGAAAAATCGTGAGTTTCTAACTTGCCTTTTAAAGAAAGAAGCAAAAACCTGCTTTAGAATTTGTCACATATCTGGACAAGATGCTTACAAATATCCCTCCCAGTTCTGTAGTTACATATTTCCTTGAGTATCCTAGTCTAGATCTTTCAAAGAAAAGCTTTTCATGTGAAGTGTTTATCTCTCAACTTTTTTCAAGTCTCATATATTTACAGAAATGATATAAAGTAAAGGCCAGCCATTAGAGGCCTTTTTTTGTTATTCTTTGCCACTGCAATAGAAGGCAGATCTACAGGACAGCTGTCAAATATCAACTTTTCAATAGCATTCCTTCATGGAACCCTGAAGGCCACTGCAAAGCTCCATCCACTAATTTATATAGTTAAGACAAATACATTTTTAAATACTATGATTTGTTAATAAAAAATGTATACAATAAAGAGAACATAATTTGAAGAACTGTAGCTGTGTATCTTAAAGTGATCATTAGGAAAAAAAATTCTAATAGTAACCCTGTGTGGCTAATTTTGTGTCAATTTGACACAAGCTAGAGTCATTGGAGAGAAAGGAGCCTTAGTTGAGAAAATGCATCCATAAGATCTGGCTGTAGGCAAGCCTTCAGGGCACTTTAAACTAGTGATTGATGGGGAAGGGCCCAGCCCATTGTGGGTGGAGCCACCCCTGGGCAGGTGGTCCTGGGTTCTATTAGAAAGCAGGCTGAGCAAGTCATGAATGGCCATGCCAATAAGCATCATGGCTCCATGGCCTCTGCATCAGTTCCTGTCTCCAGGTTCCTGTCCTGTTTGAGTTCCTGTCCTGACTTCTCTCGATGATGAACACATGGAAGAGTAAGCCAAATAAACTCTTTCCTCCCCAAGTTGTTTTGGTCATGGTGTTTTATCACAGCACTAGAAACCCTAACTAAGAAAAACCAGGAATAGTAACAACACAAATGGCCAAGATAATGTTGTCAATTCATTAAGGTGACTCTTTAAAAATTAAAAATGAAATTCTAGTATGTAGCAAAATTCAATAAAGACTTACTTAGCTTTGAATTAAAAATATCAAGAATATGAAATGTCTAGTTCCTATCAATAGTTTTAAAGATTTCTGCTATGGTTGATAGTGTCATGGCTGCTGAGTTTTGGTGGTGGGCTTCCAATTCCATTGTCCTCCACATTTCCTTTATTTTAAATAATCAGGTTAACTGAAACAAACCAAATAAAAAATAATAACACCTTGAAAGTTAGTACATGAGTTATTTTTGTTTTTTACTTTTAGAATGTCAATTTGGAAAGAGAATGAAATGACATTGCATGATATATGAAGCTCTGTTTAGGAAACACAGCATTATTTTCATACTTGATACCTTTGGAAAACTTGAAGGTCACCTCAAGAGACTTTCCAGCCTGTGTCTCCTGTTTGGGAGGAGAGTGACTATCGTGCTTCTGATCACTTCACCCTGTTCTTCACCAGGACTCTATGCTGGTTAACCTAAATCATCAACTTGATACAACCTAGAGCCATCCCAATTAAGGACTTGCCTAGACCAGGCTGGTCTGCAGGCACATCTGTGAGGGGATTGTTTTGTTTGTTAATTGGATGCAGGAGGGCCCAGCCTAGGGTAGGTGGTATCATTCTTAGGCAGGTGGATTTGGGCTGTATTAGCTAGTGAGCAGCATTCCTCCCTGGGTCCTGTCTCCAATTTCCTACCTTGACTTCCTGCCATGCCTTCCCTCAAGCATGGACTATGACCTCAGTGGGTGAGCTGAAATGCATGCTTTCCCTGCTTAGGCGTTTTTATGGTCATGATGGTTGTCACAGCAACAGAAAGGGAACAGGAACAAAGTCTTCATGTCAGCTGTGGGACATGTGAACTCCCTCCTGAAGAAACAAACCTCAATGCCTTGCTTTTTGGAAACAAATTCTGTACTGATACATGGACACAACACCCCAATAATGTTTAAGCCTGAGGCCCTTCCTCAAAAGAAAAACAGAAACAAAAAGCGAAATAACAATCAATTCAAGTGACACGAAACCAATCTACTTTAGATAGAAAATAAGCTACTAATTGGAGCACAGAAGCAATTGCCAATAGAGCGAGCAGTTCACTTAGTGTTGGGTCGGCCAGAATAATGAACAGATGACAAAGCAATGAACAGCATCCCTACAGGTTCCTTGGGGGATCTGTTGTGATTATCTGTAAATACTTTAAGGCTGGGATAATTTCATAATGCTGATTTTTTTAAAATTAAGCTTTAATGAAGGGATTATTTTCAAACATACTATTTTTATCTTCCTTTAAATTACACTTCCACTGCCCCCAACAGGGAGGCATCGAGACAGGATATTACTCTGTAGTACTGGCTGGTTGGGAACTTACTATGTAGCCCAGATTGGCTACCAATACTGGATAATCCTCCTGTTTTAGCTACCCGAGTTCTGGGATTACAGGCATCAGTACTGTCCTTGCTTGCATTTACACTGAACTTTCATGGAGTTGTGAGAAAATGAATGTTTATCCTTTGTTTGACAAGGTTTTTGTTATATAGTCCAGACAACCCTGAAGTCTACATCAGCTCCCCAAGTAGCTAGGAGTATGGGTATATTTGACCTGCCACATTGAGAAATGGTTTTGAAAAAAAAAAAAGAATTGAACGATTTTTCTTGACTACATGGTTCCATCACATTTTTTTGGTCAGAATTCCCTTCTTCTGGCCCAGTATGTCCATAGTTTACCCTTGTTCATCTTTAGATCTGATGTTCTTTCAGAAATATGGAACTCTGGTCTCTCATGATTCTTCTCCTGCTCTAGAAACCTCATCAAGCTACAAGGGAAAGAATTGGGAAATTAAGAAAAAGTGACTATAGGATACATTAGCTAGAGACTGATTTTCTATAGGGAGCTTGACATTTATTTTTGGTTCATAGACATGGACAGTTTCTATCAGTTTCTATCAGTTTCAGTCATTACAAATGACTGGGCAGGATTAGCAACAGATCCTCTAATGTGTCTTTTACTTCTGTTTAGTTTCTTTCCCCATTTAGAAGGAACCACGATGGCAGGATGAACCAATTAAACCACATTGGTGTCATCTCACACCAGAAAGGAACAAAGAAGAAAGGAAGTGCTGTATTCTAAGTCCACTTTGATGTGGATAGAAGTGTTTGTACACAGGAAGATGCCATGGCTATGAAAGTTCGTTTTTCAAATTGTACACCTGCAAGTCCAATCCCAAATAGAGAGTGTAGAGAAGACCTCTGCTCTTCAGTCACATTTTTTTTTTTTTTTGTATTCCAACTTTCATGTTCTCTCCAAGTAGAATACAACAATATAGGAATTATTTGGATGATAACTTTGGCCAGAGAATAGCTACTGATAACAGGTTCTCTTTTGCTACTTAAGGTGCTATGATTGGTTATCCACATCACAAGTGCCTGGATTTTCTGTCTCCAGAATTGCATTTGTAAAGAAGGTGTTGCTATAGAATTATTTGTTACTTACTCCTCCTTATTTTTCAGAAAAGAAAATTAGGCCAGTAACTACTTTTCTGGACAGAGATGAAAAAATATTAAACATTTGAGGCTAGGGACATGGCTCCATCAGTAAAATGCCTGCCTTGGAATCCTGCAGACCTGAGTTTGGATCCCTGATGCTAATGTAAAAGTGGGCATGTTTGTGCACATCTGTGACACAGCACTGGGGGCAAGCGAGAGCTGCAGAGGGATGAGGCAGGTGGAATCCCAGGAGTTCACTGGCCAGTGGAGCCAACCAGTGAGTGCTGGGCCCAGGGAGAGGCTCTGTCTCCAAAGATAGCATGGAGAGCAATAGTGGAAGGCATGGGAAGTCTGATGCTGCACATCCATATATCTACAACACACACACACACACACACACACACACACACACACACACACACACTATGCACATACATACCACAGACACAGATACACACACCATACACTCTATGACACACACACACACCACACAAATACACACACCACACAACTCTATGCAAATACATACCACACACACCATACAACTTTATGCACACACATACCACACACACACCACAAATACATACACCACACACACTCTATGCACATGCATACCACACACACAAATACACACTCTATGCACATACATAACACACACACACACACACACACACAGACACACACAGACACACACACATACACCCTATGCTCATACATAACACACACCACATAACCCTATGCACATACATACCACACAAACACACTACACAACACATAGATAAATGCATACACACATCACATAACATACAATACACACGCCGGGCGGTGGTGGCACACACCTTTAATCCCAACACTTGGGAGGCAGAGGCAAGTGGATCTCTGTGAGTTTGAGGCCAGCCTGGTCTACAGAGTGAGTTCCAGGAAAGGCACCAAATCTACACAGAGAAACCTTGTCACGAAAAACCAAAAAACAAACAAACCAAAACCAAAACCATATAATACACACAGACACACATAGATAGACACTACACACACCTTATGATACAACACACACAGATACACAACACACACACACACACACACACACACACGCACACACACCATTCCCCATACACATCACCTACCCATCCACGCACACCACACACAGATACTAAAAGGTGAATACTGAAATTTTTACTCAAAAAGGAGTTACTCTTTTTAGAACCATATTTCTTTCCTGATTCATTTTCTCATACAATGTATTTTTTATCATTTCTCTTCTCCTCCAATTCCTCCCTGATTCTCCATATCCCCACCACTCAACTCCTGTTCTCCCCCATTCTCTTTCTCCCTCTGTCTCTGTCTCTCTGTCTCTCTCAGGCACAACCAAAAATCGGAAAATCAAAACAAACAAAAGATGAATAAGGCAAAAATAACAAAACAATAGGCACCCCCTCCCGTGGAGTCCATGTTGTGTTGGCCAGCTACTGGTGGGCATGGGGCCTTCTGAGGAGTGTGATTGGTATACAGTGGAGAAAACTGACTTTCTCTTCTCCAGCAGGTATCTATTGAGAATAACTTCTTGGTTAGGGGTGGGACTTTGTGTCCTGCTCCCCTTTCCAAAACAGAGAGTAACTTAAGCATGTTGGGGCAGTCTCTGCCAGGAGGGCCATAAGACACCACTATGGAAAGCCTCTCCCTCTGTCTGCCAGGTCTGCTCTGCTCAGTACATATCAAAACACATCCCAGGCCATTTTCATCCTTCTGTGTGTGTGTGTGTGTGTGTGTTTTTCTTTTGAAACAGATATTCCGGCACAGAACATACCTCCAGGAATAGCTCAGAGGTGGTGCTCTCAATTCAGTCTGGAGAAGAAATACATTACATTTTTGGCTCCTTTGCAAAAGCTCCTCAGTCTGTGTACTCATGACCCTGTAAGAGCTAGGTGATTTCAATCACGATGCAGGATTCAATGCTTAGAAAGGATCACTCCAAACACCCACAATGTGTACCCACACTCTAAGCCCTAAGAATTATATAGTTTATCTGTAACAACCAGTCTTGCCTCACAGAGGCTTTTCATGCAGTACAGTACAGCTCAGTCATTAAAATTCATGTCTTTTTTTTCTTTCTTAGGTTGAGGGGGATTTCAAATTATAGCTGTAACTCAAAGAATGCTAGAAAATTCTTGCCCAGTTTTCATATCAGAAAACACCTAACAGGAATTATAAAACATATTGGAAGGAATCCAAGAGAGCTGTTCAGATTTTCAATTTTTCTTCCTCTACTACAATTCTATTTCTGGATCTGTGCCTGGGTCATTTTTTTCAGAATGCATTTTGTTGTTGTTTTTCCCTTTCCATGGGAATGATTGCATTAGTTCTTCTATTTAAATGAAGCATCGATGTAGACACACTAGCTGTGTGTCCTCCTGAGCTACTCACATATTTTCAAAAGGATCCTTTCCCAACCTTGTATTTAAGAAGTTATTGCATACTGTGAAGTTTCTGTCTTAGGTGCTTGGCCCAGTTTCCCACGTTATCAGACTGTATCCCCCCAGAGTGCCGCACACTTACCGAAGCACAGTTTTCAGATTCCTCGTCCACAAACCCAATCTGGCAAGGAGTCCTCTGGTTCTGCAACCAGTAGTCTGTGGACTCCAGCAGGCTGTTGCTGCGAAGAACCTGGGGGAACACAGAGAAGCCTTTCAGTGTTGATCAGCTGGCTTTCTAGCCAGACGAGCAGCTTTCTACTGACAAACCTGTAGGTGTTTTTTCTCCCCCCCCCCCCAGCTTTCCTCCCAGCAGCTGGGTAAGAAGAAGAGGAGGGAGAAACGTGCTGGATTACCGCAGCATTAGAAAGTATAAAGCATTCTGCCGTGAGCTAGCTTGCTGTTGGTATTGATGCTCCTTTTTGTTCATCCAATCTAACACCCTAAACACTAATGTGTGCTTGACTTTTACATAACTTGTAACTTAGTGACTGTTTTGGGGTGATGAATAGCTGTTGGTGCACACAGAAGTTTCATCTATAGTTAATGGTTCTCATGCAAATTTGGATACTTTTGATTTAAAAAAAATCATGTTTTCACTTTTGGTGCATTGCCTATTCTTCATTCCTTTGATTTTGCTAACATAGGTATGAAAAACAGCTCAAATCTTTTAGAATGATACAGTTCCATTAGTAAAACCATTTTTGCACATAGCAATAGTATGACAAAATAAAAAGAAATTCAACACACATATCAGCAAAGCCAGATGTCATTTATAAATGCAGTTTGGGGCCTTAGGTTTCAAATCAAAGACAAAAAGAATCTTTCAAGGACAAATATTTTGAAGATATAATTTCTTAAGTAACTAAATGATTCGATTTTGAATATGACTTCCAATGTTATTATGGTTCTCTTTTAAGGTGAATATCTGTTAATTTGTGATTACAACCTTCCCTTAAGCAATGTAATAGATTTGACTAATTCAGTTAATACCTCTAAAATAGAATTTGAATTTAATCACAACAAAATATTTTCTCTTTTATCCTATAAAAGCAGAAATATGGTAATTTTGTTTTAGAATAGAGTGAACACAAATTCAGAAACTCTTTTTTACAGCATTTTTGCCTCAGATGTGTGTGACCTGTCTTGGGCACATCTTCCCTTTCAATACTGTTACCTAAGGATGACAAACCTCCATCTTTCTTTTGAAATAACACAAACAATTTGTATGTGAACAGGTGACTGAACAGTCAACTTGGTGCTATTTCTGCCCACTAAACTTGGCAGTGGGGCTGGCTTCTCACTCCTCTTAGAGAGATCCTCCTAACAGCAAAATAGCATTTGCTGTTTTAATGCCCATTATCTCTGAGTATTCAGTTACCTTTCTAGAAACAGTGTGACCAGTGGCGGCCCAGAGGATTGAATGCAGAAGCACTAAGAAGAGACCAGTTGTCTCTTAAGTCAGAAGTTGAAGAGACTTGCAAACAGTCGCAATAAACTCATCTTCTCCTTGGCTCAAAGTTTTATTATGTTTTGGAAATCGCATGTATTTCATTAATGAATATGTTAGCAAGTGTTTAACATTTTATAAATAGTCATGTTAGACGTAAGGAAGAAGGTGCTAGAAAAACAGCTGTCGGGAATGTGCTTGCTATCCAAGCGTGGGGATACAGAGTTTCATCCCCAGAACTCCTAGAAAAGCAAGGCTGTCTCAAGGGTGAAACCTGAGGAAGGGCTCTTGGCGTTATCTTCTGGCCTCCATGCATATGTGTGCATGGGGACCTGCACACACACACATATGTGCAACACGCAAACACACACCAAGGAAACACAACAAAGATGAAAACTCTGACATAAATAGACAAAGTAAACCTAAACTATTGTAGATTCCGAAAGAACTTTAAGTTCTTTTGATCATATTTTTTTATTTATTTAAAAAAGTCAAGAACATAGATTAACTTCACATATAAAGCAGAAAGGGCCTCTAAATCTCTGAATCCATCCCTTTGCATAAAACTGGAATTCATTTCTATTTCCTGATAGAACAGAGTTTGCAAACCTTGTTTAGAATGTGAGTTTAGCCATTAATAGCAGGACAAGTTGGGCTAAGTGATGTAAACAATGATTTTCAGCTTCTGCATCTATGAGAAGGGATCAAAAAAACACGTGGTGGAAACATGGAGGGGGTCCACTATGGAGCTGGTAGGGGGGAACAGGGAGGGGTCCACTGAGGAGCTGTGGGGGGGGCAGGGAGGGGTCCACTGAGGAGCTGTGTGTGAGCCATTCAAGAGGTGAGTCATTCTCTCAGAACATGGTTTAGTTATGATTTGAAGGGAACTATAAACACTGATAGAAATTTGGAATACATTTACCTAAAATCCAGAAAAGGAAACGACTTCAGATATTGAAGGCAAATTTGCTTTCATAAATATTCTGGACTGAGATGTAATTTGTCTTGTGAATTCTGTAGTATTGATTGTGACGGCCAGTATTGTCTGCAGGGTTAGAAAATTCTACAAATCAAGCTATTAAAACTCACCTAATAATTGTTGCAATGTTGCTACTTCATAGACAAAGGTCTTTGCAGAATTTATGATTTTGATGATAAAGACCTAGAAGCTCAGATGGTTTGGGGGTGTGGTGTTTCGGCTCCCTGTGGTTCAGACTTGACCTTGGATTTAGTCTTGAGGGCACCAAGGTCAATTCTATTTGTCAAGTCTCTGAACATAGCTGTCTTCCATGCTTCCCAAATAGTCTGATCTAGAGTGCTTCTGAAACATCTCTAATTGTCCAATTTTTCTAAGTAAAAGTGTGTTTTATGTACTTTCATTTAAGATCAGATTTTCCTCATTAAAATTCCTGGGTAACATTTTTCTTTAAGAAGGAGAAACTTTTGTAGTGTAAATGATTTAACTGAATTAATCCACTTAGTGATGATATGATATTGTAATATCTCAAAGGCGGCATGGTTTGAAGCCTACTGGAGTTATCATTAAACAACTGGTGCCATGTGCTTGTCCCTGGCCTTTCTTTGATCTTCAGAATTTGGAAGGCCATCACTGAAACAAAAACCTCATTAATTCTGCATCCGAGGAACATCAGAGCTTAAACTACAGGCACCAGATGAACACCCTGGCTAATCCTGTTTTACCATGCAGCCCAACAAACATTCTGACCGGAATCAGCTCTTCATCATTTCAGAGCTCATTCTTTTAGACTGTAGACTGACTCACAAAAGGCTTATAATGTTGTGGTCCCAACAAAATGTTTTAGCTGTCACATCAGCCTTTGACTGATCTTCAATTAGGTCTGCCTGAGGAGGAGGGAGTAGCTGAATTGCAGTTCCCTTGGCCCTTTCAGGGTGGGCAAAGTTGCCACACTTTCTTAATGGTGGATGGGAAGTGACAAAATCAGCCTGCCATTTGGCCACCTGCTACCTTGGAATTCCTACATCTGAGGAAGGGGTTGTCTGATATGAAGCTAGATAGTTACTTGTGCTTAGTAATTGATTCTTTCTTTTTTCCTTTTTCTTTCTTTCTTTCTTTCTTTCTTTCTTTCTTTCTTTCTTTCTTTCTTTCTTTCTTTCTTCATTTTTTAATGTTTATTTATGTATGCATTTTTACATGTGTGTTGGCATGCCTTTGTGTGTACCTGTGCACATGGTTGCTTATAAATATGGAGGCCCAAGATGGATGTCAGGGATCATTCTTGATTACCCTTCCACTCTTCATTGAGGCAGAGTCTCTCAGTCAAACCCAGAGATCATGACTATGGCTAGTCTCACTAGCCAGCTTTCCTGGGGACATTCTGTTTCCATCTGTGAAGCTGGAGTTACAGGCTGCCCCACACCCCTACCATTTACACAGGTGCTGGGCATCTGAACTTCAGTACTTATGATTGTGTGCCAAGCCTTTTAATCACTGAGCCATTTGCCTATCCTGATTAGAATTACTTATATTAATATTAATAATTAACAAAATGATACTACATTGGGAACTCTGAACTAAAGCATCTCATATTATTTGAATGAAACCTCTAGACTTAGGATACAATGTGAAAGCTAGCATACGTACATGGCATGAAACAGCTCCTGGCATATAAGTACCCAGCCAGCGGTAGCCATCCTTTAAATGTTGTTATCCTCTTTGCCCTTGACCACAGGGGCCAATATTTTGTTTATTTCGCATAGAAGCAGCATTACAGCCAGTCTGTCAGATATCAAGGCCTTGACTCAAGCCATAATCGTTGTGCGTTAGTAATTAAAGGACTTGACTTTGGGTGATTGCAAAGTTGTGTTCCGGTTCTGAGTCTCTGTCAGCTAACCCCTGTGCCCTCCTAGCTTCTGGCCCCCATTTCCATGGGTAAAACCATTGTATCAGGCTATCTGAGTGAGATAAACACCATGCTTGGACAAAGCATCGTGTAACCATCCCTTTCACACTCCTAACTCTTTTCCCATATATTTTAGTAGTCCAACATGATGGTGGTGATGCACACCTTTAATCCCAGCAGAGGCAGAGGAGGGTGAATCTCTGAGTTAAAGGCCAGCCTGGTCTACAGAATGAGTTCCAGCACAGCCAGGGCTACACAAAGAAACCTTGTATCAAAAAGCTGGGGGGGGGGAGGAGCTGAAGAGGTGGGTTTGAGGCTAAGAACACTTGCTGCTCTTTCAGAGGACCTAGGTTCATTTCCCAGGACCCATTATTGAGTGGCTCACAATGGTCTGTAACTACAGTTCTAGGGAACCCAGCACCCTCTTCTGACCTCTACAGGAGCCCACATATACATGGTGCACCATACACACAGTCAGGCACATACCCACATACATAAAATATGGAATTTTTTTCTTAAAATGAGTCTGATAAGGGAACAAGGAAAGAAAATAAAGATACTAGCTTCAGTGAGCTACCTAGCCTAGTGTGTTAAGCAATTTTAACCTGCTTTTTTGTCTAATAGTTGGACAAAGGACTAGAAGGAGCGCTTGAAGAAAAATAAAGTATGTGCTTGAGCATTTAATGTTTTTGAAGCTTTATGAATATAGCTTCCTGCTGAGGGAGTCATTTTTGAGTGGGAAAAGAGAGATGCTCACCAGGTTCTCCACGGCTCATTTAGTTATCTGCTATTTTTAGTTCCAGCCTTGCTTATTTCAGATGGAGTGCTAATAATGAACGTGCTGTGTGCTGTGCATTCCCGAGTTTTGAAGCGGTAATGGTGCAATTCACCTGGAAATTTCAAGAGTGTCCTGAATAAGGAGGAAAGATCCCTCTGCTCCACAGCGCAGCTGCTTCCATTTCAACAGACAGCCCCAAGACACCACAGTTTGGGTACAAGACAGAGAGGAAAGAATTGGCTCTTACAAATTAAACCCAGTCCTCTTGTTGCAGAACAATGTCTGCCCTTTGGGTTGGTGTCTTAGATTGGAGAAGAGACTTACTTCTAGCTTCTAAGATCTGGAGGAAGGACAGAAAACTCTACCACCTCATCTCACACACTTAATATATTTAGACAATTTAATGGACTTCTGTGGTTTAGTTCTTGCATCAGTCACTCCAGGATAAAAATGCCACTTGAGAAAGTTGTTCTGGGGACCAAATAAGATGTTTACAAAACCATGATCACCTAACACAATAGGCAATTGATTGATGCATGCTTTCTATTAGTAAAAGAAGGCCATGGAATTTAGAGGGTATCTTAGCAGTTTCTTTATATTTCCAGTGTCTGACAAGCTCTCTTCTTTGTGACATGCCATTCTTATTTTCATCTTCTTTCTCTACTCTCTCTAGCCAGCAGTCGGTTAACAAATGTTCATTGAGTTCATTTGGGGAAATAACGATGACCAAGCCTGATATGGAGTCATACACAGCATTCTCAGCACTAGGGAGAGGGAGGCAGGATGATCAGTGTAGCTGGAGGGCTTCTCTCCAGGTTTCCCAAGCCCCGCAGTCCCACAATCCACTTATAAAATAATCACTCAGACGCTTATATCACTTATAAACTGTATGGCCGTGGCAGGCTTCTTGCTAACTGTTCTTTTATCTTAAATTAACCCATTTCTATAAATCTATACCTCGCCACATGGCTGGTGGCTTCCCGGCATCTTCACATGCTGCTGGTCAAAGCGGTGGCTGCAGTGTCTCTCCCCTCAGCCTTCCGCTTCCCAGAATTCTCCTCTCTCCTTGTCCCACCTACTTCCTGTCTCGCAACTGGCCATCAGTGTTTTATTTATATAGAGTGATATCCACAGCACTTCCCCTTTCTTCTTTTTTTAAAAAGGAAGGTTTTAACTTTAACATGGTAAAATTACATATAACAAAACCATTACCGAGCAAGAATTATAGTTACAATATTAAAGAAGATGTCCTATCTATCTTATATTTGTGAGTTTAAGGTTTTATAGCTATCTTATCTTTTATCATAACTGAGGAAATTACGACTATCTAGTCTTCAACCACATCAAAGACCTGAGAAGGAACATAATGGTACCTGAGAAATGGTAGATGGATGCAAGCAACTTTCGGGAATCTTGCAAGAGTAGACCAAGACAGCTGGCAGCCTGGACAGTCACCTAATGTTTCTCAGCATTGTTGGTGCATTCAGATTGGCTACAGGCCTAGAATATCTGACAGACCATTTTCAGAAGCAGGAATTTTGAGAGACCATCTTACCCTGTCTTGGCAGAGTACAGTGGTCACTTTCCTTGTGTCCCGCTTGTCCAGAAAGGACAGCATTGCATTTGTACTGTCAGCCATCAAGGCAAGGGCAGTTCTTTGCCCAGTAGGCCATTTTGTGCCAAAAAGACAAACTTCCAAATGGAAATGTCTTAGAAGCCCAACATTCTCTCGGGATCAATTGGTGCAGCCAGGAGCAATTGTGTCTCACATCAACAGAATTTTAAGTTATTTAAATGCCATATTCTCTAGGTCTATGAAGTGTTTGAAGATTACCTATCTATCTGAAATATATCTATGTATACCTAGAAAACTTAACTAACATGGCTACAGATATGATTATTATAGATGACTAATTATTAATCTATTTTTTAATTATCCATTACAATTTTAAATGAGTTACATAAACATAATACCTCAAACAAGAATAGAAATATATATATACACAGTATAACAATATTAACTTCAAGTTTGTATCAATAAACTAAAATCCATACCAATGTAAAACATTTTAAACATAAACTAAAATCTATACCAATGTAAAACATTTTAAACAAGTTGTTCTTTAAAAGTAGGTTAATTAATCTATCCTTTTATCTTATCATCTCTATATCCTCCTATATATCTATATTATATCCCCTTTTCTTTTTTAGAAAGAGATCACATTTATAATCAATCTGTTTTAAATAAAAATATTGGTTTTCTCTGTCCCACACCAGAGGGCTCTTCTGATTTGGGACACAAGAATTGCCTAATCATTTTTTTTTTTTTAAAGCAATATGTCTGGGTTTAGAGGGGGAGTGAGCCAATTCCACCTCTAAAGCCAGCTTGGTATATTTGGGAATTTGGGCGTAGCATCTCTTACTACTTCCTGCTGGAGGGGGGCGCTGTATCTTATGGGGATGCAAAGAAAATTTTAGACCTATGGGGTAGTCCGTGAGGCTGTATTGTTTGAACCAGTTGCCTTGAAACCGCTCTGGATGCTGGATCATCTGGGCCATGGTGTCATCGGAGACCTTTCAGGGGGTCTTGGCTGTTGAAACCTGATGTATCTTAATCTGGAACAAATCCATAGCCTCTGGCTTTCTGTGGAAACAAAAGCAGAACCTCTTTTCCAAAGCAACATATCCTTAAATCCAAATTTTGAAGTCAAGGTACCTTTAAAATATACATTTTGGCATAACTCAACAGCTTTTGCAATCAAATGTTTTTCTTCAGTTACAAATATCAAAGACAACATAATCCAGATTCTCTGTGTGGTAGCCATCGTTACGTGGCTTATTTTTTATATTACCTTGAGCCTTGAGCCTATTGCTTTAAACTGTACCATTCTAAGACTGAAACTGCGCTGTGGCTGCTGGCTCCACCCACTTTAGCTGTCCAACATGGCAGTGGTACATTTTCCGCCAGCTCTGGGAGTCATCAAGTCTCAGAAATAGTGGGTCTAAGCTTTTATCAAAGCAGCGTGTAGCCCAGAAACCTCTTTTTTTTTTTTTTAAATACTAGTAAAGACTAAATCTACCACACAGCGTAATGTGCCGCTGGCAGATGCCTCATTTCCGCCATACTGCTGGTCAAACGCACACGCCAGGAACCCGCCGGTGTTCAAACCTGCGTTTTGCAGCGTCTAGCTGCCAGTATGAGACAAGAAGCAGGAACCTGTTTTTGGCTCTGTTTAGAATTGGTTATTAAATATTCTCAGGTTTAAGGTGGAAACTCGAGCCGTTGGGCGCCATTTGTAGCTGGAGGGCTTCTCTCCAGGTTTCCCAAGCCCCGCAGTCCCACAATCCACTTATAAAATAATCACTCAGACGCTTATATCACTTATAAACTGTATGGCCGTGGCAGGCTTCTTGCTAACTGTTCTTTTATCTTAAATTAACCCATTTCTATAAATCTATACCTCGCCACATGGCTGGTGGCTTCCCGGCATCTTCACATGCTGCTGGTCAAAGCGGTGGCTGCAGTGTCTCTCCCCTCAGCCTTCCGCTTCCCAGAATTCTCCTCTCTCCTTGTCCCACCTACTTCCTGTCTCGCAACTGGCCATCAGTGTTTTATTTATATAGAGTGATATCCACAGCAGATCAGAGTTGCAAGGCAAGCCTAGTCAAGGTAAGACTGTGTGGCGAAATAAAATAAAAGAATAGGCACAAAACACCAACTCAATGTTTGGAAAGTACTCCAAGGGATTTGATGAAGGAAAGGAGGTGCTTTGACTAATGGTAATCCCAGGCAAATATTCCAAGAACAAAGTGGTTAGCTTTGCCTGGGGTCAAGAGGTAACAAAAGCTCTAGCACTTGATGAGTGTGTTAGAAGATGAATTTGAGTTGTCCAGAGATGCTGGGGAGGATTGCCTCTTCAGATCGGCTTTCCCTGCTTTGTTCATAAGGACTTCTTTCAGGAATACTGCTCTTTCCTCTCCCATCAATCATTCTCCTTGCAGAGCCCAGGGCCTCACAGAGCTTTAATTTTCACCTGGAGGAATGACAAGCTCCTATCTCTTCCTTCAGCTTTGGCCTAGGAGGCTATTTTTCACATTTCTAATGGGTAGTTGTTACACTTGGATCTGCTGTGGTCATCTTGGACTCTTTGTGTCTAAATACAAACTCCCTCCTTTCCCAGTTGAAACTCTTAAAGGAAATTTGACTTCTAGTCCAGAAGTGATGGTACCTCTCCCAGTTATGTTGGCTTGCTCATTCTGTGCCAACTGAAACTCCTCTTTACCTATTTCTGTTCTCACAGTCTTCTCACCAAAGTTTATTTTTCTTTCATACATTAAACATTAGCAAAGCTTCTAATGTGCATGATATGGTTTGCTTTCTGGGTAACATATTGTGCATAGTATGGAATTGATCTTCATATTTACAGAGGTAAAATAATAAACAAAAGAGTATTGGAATACATAATTGCAAAGAATGGTTCATAAGATGGAGAAATCCACACAATGCTGTGATGGGGAACAAAAGGGATGAGTGTTGCTGTGATCTGAATGTTGCATCTCTCTAAATCAGTGGTTCTCAATTTTCCTAATGTGAGACCTTTTAATACAGTTCCTCACATTGTGGTGACCCACAACCATAAAATAATTTTGTGGCTACTTTGTAACTATAATTTTGCTACTGTTTTGAATAGTAATATACATATCTGACATACAGAATATCTTTTATGTGACCCTTCTGGGGTTGAGAACCACTCTAAACTCATATATTGCAACCCAATCCCCAATGTGTTGCCATTAAGAGGCGGGGCTCCAGGGAGTGATGGCTGAGCTGGGCTCCATCCTTACCAAGAGGATCAGTGTCTTTACTAAAGGGACTCCATAATCCTTCCATCCTTCATAGTGTACAGATCACTTTGTACTTGATAAGAAATAGGCTTCATAAGACCCTGAGCCAACTGCATTATGGACTTTTCAACATCCTGGACTTGAGTAACATTACTAATGTATATTAACACATCTGTGACACCTGAATGTTCTAAGACGGGAATGTTACATGGCAGGGAAAGTCAGGAACCAATAGAATCCTAACAAGTCAGGTTGTAATTGCTTTTTCTCTTTCTATCCCCCTTACCTCTCAGATCTATGTAATTTACTGAAACCAAGATGCAAAAATGTGCTTTAAATCCCAGTGCGTGTACTTATGCTCCAAATGCTGAAATCATACACATCTACCCAGACTCCGCCTTTGGGGTTTCATCTTATTTCCACCTCTAGGATCTTGTCTATTCCAGAATGTCATATGCATCTTGTAGTTTAGAGACTTTGCTGAGACAAGTTCTCTTCACTTGGCACAATGAATCTGAAGTTCATTTTGCTGTTATCTGCATTGAGTGATTTGCTTTATTGACCAGTGGTATTTGTTTCTGGGTATACAGAGAATTTTTATTTTTACAACTAGAAAGACATTTGGTTTGTTTATGTCTTTGGATGGTTAGAAATAAAGCTATTGTAGATATTTGTACGTGTTTTTGTTTGGTTTAAGATTTTTTGTGGGGGAGGCATTCTGGATGAACACATAGAAATGAGCATTATTAAGTATTAAGGCAAATTTACGTGGTTCTAATGAGCCTTTATATAAACTTACCGATTTCAATTTCCATTAGCAAAATGGCAAAATGGAAGTTGCTCCAAGTTTATGCTAGTACTTGGTATTATCAGGTTTTACTTTTAAACTTATCAGTTATAACAGGTGCATAGTAGTATTACATTATGATATTTCCTCTTAGTTTTAAGTGACTTGTATCCTTATAAGGATTTTGTTTTGAAACTAATTTTTTAACTTGAGCTCCATAAAAGCTATGGGTGTTTAAACAAAAATCTCAGTGCCAGATGTGAGATATCACATTCTTCTGTAAGTCTTTCATTAAGGAAGATCCAGAGGTCCTTTAAAATAATACAGGCTCCTGCCATTCTTCTTAGATGTCCACCAGAACTGGATGATAAGACCATATTGCTGAAGATACCATGTACTCTGATCATAAGTTATAGAGAGGTTAAGATGGGTCTGAACTGGAAACTTCCTCCCTAGCTTTCACGGTGCTGGAAATCACTATGCAAGCTTCTAAGGGAAAAAGGGCATCAGTGGTCTTACATAGCCATCTCTGAAACATACATACAAATCACAATACCAGTCTGCAGTGTAAGATGTGCACACTTGTGCAATAGTGGCACGATCATTATAGGAGAAAGCAACCATTCTGAGTGGACTCAAGACCTTATGATACTGTCCAAACCAGGTATAATGGCCAAAGATTTTGTTCTGTGGGAGGTCATAGGCCCTAGAAGGGAGACGTATCTTCTTGAAATAATGTCAATCTGTCTTCTAAATAATTATTTTTTAAAGATTTATTTATTTATTATGTATACATGTATGACTGCACACCAGAAGAGGGCACCAGATCTCATTACAGATGGTTGTGAGGCACCATGTGGTTGCTGGGAATTGAACTCAGGACCTCTGGAAGAGCAGTCAGTGTTCTTATCCTCTGAGCCATCTCTCCAGACCCTAAATAATTATTTTTAACATTTATTTGTTTAATGTGTGTGTGCATGTACCTGTGCATAAGTGTATTGTGTGTGGGGGGGGTTGTTATGGACAGAGGACAACTTGATTAAATTACTTTTCTTCTTCTACCATATGGTTCCAGAGATGAGATTCAAGTCATCATGCTTAGCAATGACTTACCTACACATTGTGCACTCTCACTGGCCCAGTATTTATATTTTTACCCATAAATGCCACTCCCAGCCTCAATCAGAATAGTTTCTCTTTTCAGTGAATGGTGGTCAATGACCACTCAAGGTTCTGAGAACAAGAGAAGAGTAATTATCCAGCTCTAAACAAGACAGTTATACCATCCACCCTCATTTCAGGGTACCATCAAGAATATGTGACAGAAAGGATGTTAAGAGCCAGCATATACAGGGATAGGCTGCAGAATGCCATTTTCTGGACATGACACACCCATTATAATCATGAATTCACAGGAGCTCCTGTTGTTTGTACTGGATCTGCACAAGAATGGGTGTGTCAACAGTCAGGCATGGGTGAGTGAGAGACTCATGGGACCCTACCCTCACCACTGAGGTATTGGCTACTGATAAAGGAAGAGGGGAAATCATTGCCTTCACTTGTATACCCACTGGTGAAACCACCAGGCTTCAATAGATAGCCCTAATGCTATGACTCTGATCAAGTAAGGCACAAAGCAAAAGGGCAGGAATTCGGGGAAAGGACTTTTAAGGAGAGGGGGTGGTTAATAAGGCTGGAAGATGGATAAGAAATAGCGGGAGAGTAATCAGAATGTAGTATGTACACATATGTAAATATATGTATATACATATGAAAAGCTTTTCAATGTCATTATGAGAAGGATATGCCATTTATGTTAGTTTTCTTACTCACTTTTATCTACTCATCTACTTGTTATGCTCTTGCTGTTTTCCCACTGGGCATTGTTAACTTAACTGGGGAATCAGTGGGCAAAACAAGACTAGAAATACATGTAGAGTCTTGTTTTGTTCTATTGTGGCAGGACCACAATCAAAGGAGTAATTAATAAACATATATGTCAGATAATGAAAACTATAGGAAAGATCTATGCCAGATGAAGGCTTAAAGAAGTAAGATGCTATTTTGGAAAGCGTATCTTGGCAGGCTTCTCTAACACTGTGATAAAAGATTTCTGAAGGCTGTAAAGATAACATGGAACTGCGATCTGAATAAAGCAAGGTATCAGTCACACTCCCATCCAAGGAAAGAGCAGGGGCCCAGCCAGAGGTCAAGAGCATAAACAGAGGCTCAAAGCAGGAGTATACATTTGAAGGACAGAAAAGAGCCCATGATGGCCAGGGGAGAGAGTTGATGGAAATGAAATTTCCTAGGAGCAGGAAAAGAATCTTTTAATAAGAAGACATCTGTGACTAAAATGGGACCATGAATTTTCAATTTATGGAAGCATGCTAAGATTTTTTTCTCAAATTATTTTATTATAATTTTGGAATGTTTGGTCAATGGATTAATTGTTTATTGAATTAAGTTTATAATAGCTTAAAAGTCTAGCACACATATACACACATGTACACACACACACACACACACACACACACACACAGGTCTAGAATACAGAGGATTTTGCTCAATTTCATACATTTAAGTTCCTGTTGATTTAATCTATGGCTTTGCCAACTTTCCTTTTGGAGTCTTCTGTATTCTACTCTTGGATAAAATACCTTTCCACTGTTTCAAGGAGGAAATTGCACAAAGTCTATTTAAAGCATACCAAACTACTGAGCAGAAACAATGACACCAATAAAAGTCTTGTATAGAAGGGAAGGTGGCAACCGGGCGGTGGTGGCACACGCCTTTAATCCCAGCACTCGGGAGGCAGAGCCAGGCGGATCTCTGTGAGTTCGAGGCCAGCCTGGGCTACCAAGAGAGTTCCAGGAAAAGCGCAAAGCTACACAGAGAAACCCTGTCTCGGGAAAAAAAAAAAAAAAAAAGAAGAAGCGAAGGTGGCATTGAATAACCTTTCATATTGGGTTTAACCAAATGCCAAGGTAGCATTTTCCTTTCAATGATAATTTAACTGGATGAGTGGGTTCTTGTGTGTTAGTCTCCTTTTACAAGAGAGAACTGGATTCTAGTATATGAGTAATGATTATTCATAGGATATACCTCGTAATTCTTTTTGGTTGGATGTAAAAGATCCTCGACTAAGACTCAAAATGTTCTAATTGATTATTAGAAAGGGACAGCCAAATAAAGGGATTTTTTTAGTGTTTAGGATAAAACAAATTCTCGTCATCAAGGAGGAATCACAGCCTAGCAAACACCAGGTGAAAGGTACCATTGATGGGAAAGTCCGGGAAAGAAAGGGTTGTGTGTGGGATTGCAATGCATTCTGCCCCTTGCTGTAAATGGGGAATGGTAAGGGCTTCAGTAGCTTCAGATAATCGTGCAGCATGGCTAATAGACTGGAGGTTAGCCTCAGCTAAATTATTATTATTTTTTATAGCAAGTGAGTCCTTACTTATGGAATGCTTTTAGCAGCAGTACACGGTTTCATTAAGCTTGTTGCTGGTAAATGAGTATAACACTGATGTACAAAATGTATCTGAGTGTAAAATGGAAATGCTTCATAGGAAAAGGGGACGGAACTATTACTCCATGTACATTGCTTAGCCACTTTGTATGCTAACTTGGGCCAGTCTGCACCCTCAGGTGGCAAGCAGTGAACAATGCACTTTCAGCTTTCCCGGATGTCTTGATGTTTACTTGTAATCCTCAGTTACACACATCCCACAAGCTACAATGCATCTCACTGCAGTTCTGAGGAATGGATAAGAGGACAATGACAATCCAGAGCTTGAGCAATGCTTGGGACCAGTGAAGAAGTATCAGAAGTGTCTGATACAGACAGAAAGGAGTATCTACTTCTGTCACATCCCAGAGATGTCAGCTGCCCAGAAAAAAAAATTCTTTCCAAGTTGATCAGAGCTTTTTCCATATGAGTGTAACCAGGTTTGAGTGTAGAGTATGAGGTGAGGGCACAACAGAAGCAGACATACTCAGGAAACGGAAATAGAGCCTAATTTATGAATCGTCAGTAATGGCTTGAACACAATCAAGTTAGATTTATAAATAGAAGAAAGTTGATTGATTGCTAAATAATGGCTGTGTGGAACCAATGTATCACTGTACATTTGTAAGATCAGTGAAAGGAAATATTATTTTAATGTTAAGCTATGCAAAATATATGAAAAATCACTTATGAAGGATATATATTTATAAAATGCATCAAAAGTTACTATTGATTTTAAATTCTTTGGTGTAGGTTTGCAGTACAGAATTTAACACTGGACAAAAGGACATGACTTTAATAATGATGTGTCACTTCATTATTAAATACTTTTTGGCCCCTGACAACTAAAAGAAAGTGGTAATTCTCTTTCCTCAAATACTTTTCTTCTCCAGAAGAAACCATTGGAAACAAAAAGCTTTGTTGGAAGCATTGAAGTAGACATGTAACTTTAAAAACATATTTGCTCATGGAAGTTCTTTTTCTGGGAGCGTATGAGCCATGGAGTAGATCTTCCAGGGTGGGTCAATTCCATGAAAGGGAGAAAAGAGCCTAGTCAGTGTGGGGACACTAATGAATAGGCTCTCTCAGAGAGATGTCTGAGCCAAAGGTGCACTCAGTACATCAATTATATCCTTCTTTCTTCTTTGTAATTGGCAGAATGGAAGACTAGGCATTGTGTGCAAGAGAATAATCCTGGTAGAAAATGAGAAAAGATGTATGCTGCCAGGGCTTTCTGGGGAGAAAGGAGAGCCCACTGTAGGTTTCTAAAGTGAAAGAGTTTTTACATACAGGACTGAGAGAAAAGGAAACAGCCTCTGCTGCTGCTGACAGTGAGCGGGGTGGGAAGTCTTTCTCAAGTACCCCAAGAGAGAAAGAGAACTTCAAATGACAGATTGTGTTTTCAAAACTCAAGACCCATTCCTGGATAGCTATATTTAGTTTACAGTTTAAAGAAAGTTTATGGTAATTGCAAGTACTTAGAAGGAAAGACTTAATTCCAAAAGCATAGTATTGCTCAATTTTCACAAAATATTCTAAGCTATTTTGGGTTTTCAGAGTCCTACTTTTTTTTGGTTTGAAAGAAAGAAAAAAGTTCTGCAAGATCCTTCTGGGCCTGTTCAAATATAGCAGACTGGCATGTTGACCTTCAGTCACTGGATTGCAAAATTATTGGAGGAAAGAGGGAAGGGTTCATAAAAAAAGTCCTCCATTATACCAACTTTTGGAATGCAGACAGAAATTATATTCATGTTAAAAATCAAGCCACAACTGATAGCTTTAGATAAACTGTCCCACAAAAGGTCACAATGTTAACATTTTTTCCAAAGCATAAACTGGTGGTGGGGCGCAGGCAGCCTCTCTGGTTCAGGGTGAACTTGACCGCCCCAATGACAAGAGAAGACATTTAGTAGCACCCTGACCTGCTTTTACTGACAGCAGAGGAAATGAGTCCCTGCTGGAAGCCTTCACTATTTGCATTTTGTCCTCAGCACAACCCTGGAGGCTCCTCCATACAAAGTGTCTCGGGATGTGCAGAAGTTTCCTTAGTGGTCAGTAACATTGCTCTCAGAGGCAATCATGGTGTACGCTCTAGATTCTGTACTCATGGTTACCTTTTCCTTTTCCTCAGGGCCTTCCATGCCCCTCTGGAGGGTCTCAACTTAATCACCACTCCAGATGTTTTGGCCTAAATGCTCAGAGGTCATCTTCTGTGTGACCTTCACTGCCATGCAGTTTTACCGACCTTGACTTTCATACATGTCTCATCCTGGTTCCCTCTTCTCTCTTTCCACTGCTCCCACATAGGCACTTCTCCTCTTCCCATTTATTCTAGCCCATGAAATGGCCCTTCCTAGCATCCCAGAGTCTAGGCATGTTTGGATCCAAAAACTTACCTTTAGACTTTCAAGCTTAACCCTCTTTAAACATCATTTTAATATGATAACTTTCTATTTCCTTTCTTTAAAAAACTTTCCATTTATTATTTTATTTTATTTTATTTTATTTTATTTTATTTTGTTTTTGTGTGTATTAGTGTTTTGCATGTGCATGCCTGTATACCATGTGCTTGCAATGCTGGAAGGGACGGAAAGAAGGCATCGGGTCCTCTAGAACTGGAGTTACAGTTGGTTTTTGAACCACCATGTATGTGGTGGGAGTTGAATTCAGATCCTCTGGAAAAGCATACAGTACTCTTAGCTGCTGAGCCATATCTCCATCACCCTGGCCCCCACCCTTTTGCTGTAGAATGGAATATACGAGAGAGCATTGAACCATTTCTCAAAAAGTGACAAGGCCATTCTTTTGTATCTGATCCTGGGCCTGGAGACTACTAGTGTGCTGCAGGATCACAGAGACCATGCTGAGACACCGTGTGCTTTACAGAGCACAGGGAGACACTTTCTTCTTTAGACTGCAGCCTATTGTTTCTTGTTTTACATATCCTCTCATTCTCTAGGTCTTTCCTCTCTGAATGGAACGAGTCATTACTAGTACAGAACACCATAACCATTCTCCATGATGTTTCTATGTAACTGTTCACCTCAGTAAAACCACTTAGCTTCTTGGGTAAGTAATGATCGGGTTTTTGTTCCAAGCATTTCTTCCTTTAGAGATATGGATTAGAATGTGTTGATGTCTTGCCTCCACATACTAATTGAATTCTCTTGTTAATTGCATGTTCTCAAAAAGATCTGAGTTTACGTGACAGGGTATTTTAAAGAATGAAATGAAACATCAAAAGGCATCTAGTCTGTCACTCCTCAGATATATCTGAGGCACACTGAAGCCACTTCAAGGGTCAGTCACAGGAAAGAATGCTGGAAACTTCAAAAAATGCGATCAGATGTCACAGGAAGATCAGACTGTCTCTGGGCACCCAAGGATTCTCCGTCTGCTGCCTTTGATAAGTCCAAGTTTATGGAGGATTAATTAACATGACAAGAAAAGAGAAAGATAGTTGGGGTGTTGATTTTCTCTAAAAATTCATTCTTCATGCCAATAACATTTAGAGACTTTGTTCTACTCTGTCTAAAATGGTAAATCTTTGGTCCATGAAATGAAGCAAGGGCTGAGAATGCTCCACTGTTGTAGGATTATAAGATGGAGTACAATGTGTCCAAGGGAGAAGAAAAATGTAAGAGTATTCAACACAGAAGAATACTGCATGGAATGCCCACAGGCCTGACATCACACACTGAGAAGAAAAACATGGGATGCTGTTCCAGTGCTTGGAAAATGTAGTTTAAGCACGTAGGTAGATTCCACAAGCAGACAGTTGCCTGATTCCACTGCTTTGAGATAATAGACTTTGATCTTATAAGGATACAATAGAGACTTTGCACTTAAAGTTCAATGAATATAAAATTAAACCTTATAATAATGTATCTTAAGTAGTCTAAAATCCTTACAAATCAGCTTAAGGAAGCTGACTCTACTTGTCATATTAGGAGTTCCAGCAAGGGAAGCAAGCATTAGGCGATGACTAGGAGTGAAGCTGTTCCAGGGTCACTGGGAGAGAAGGACAGGTCCTTCTCCCACTCCAAACCCTTCCCAGGTTTCTGCAGCACTGTGTGATTCCAACATTGAACACACACGTTTTTGAAAATCACATTTTCAGCATTTAAACTCATTCTAGATCTTCACAGTCACTACATTAGAGTGGCAAGCATATTATACACCGCATACTCCAACTTGGATGGACTGACAGATCTGCTTAATGGGCTGTGCTGAGTAAGTCTCTAAGGTCATATCCAGGCACCAAAGCTTCATTATCAATGTAAATTAATAGAAGGGGGGATTGTAGCAGCAGCAGCAGCAGCAGCAGCAGCAGCAGCAGCAGCAGCAGCAGCGATTCTGTCACTACTATACTGGGCCATGCAGTAACTAGCACCTTATATGACATTATCTGGTAATTTCCCTTGCTTTTAAAAGCAGAGGGACTTGGTGAGAGCATGCTCATTGAAATGCCTTCCTTGTAAGGATGGAGGTCTGAGATCACTGCCTAGAATCTACATTTGAAAATGAAATCTAGGAGGAGTTGGGGGAGGTGGAAGATTATGATAAAAATGTATTGCATGAACATTAAAAAAAATTAAAAACCAAAACAAGTCAGGAATCTAATATTTTCTTGTAATACCAGAGCTGGGGCTAAGGAGAGCGAGATAAGCCAATTTCTGATGATCACTGGAAGGCCAGACTAGACTCCTTGATTATTTCCAGGCCAGTGAGAGACCCTATCTCAAAATGAAGTTGGATGGAGTCTGAATAAGGACAACTGAGACTGTCCACCCACAGACAAACACCTGTGCACACATCAATATGCCTGCACATACAAATGTACCTGCACACCTGTGAACACACAGATAAGAAAACAAGAGAAGGGACATTCCTGCATCTAGAAATAGCATGCCCATGTACCTTATTTTTGTACACCAGAATGCTTCTAAGAGCAAGAAGGTCCTATCATGAAAGCTCCAGACAGTTTCTGAAGCCATAACTACGTGGTCATCTGAAAATTTGGAGAGGCAGCCTCCCAATGTAGAAAATATAAACAGAAACATTCCTCATTTGAATATGTCTATCAGAGTGTGTTTTTTTGATCCAGTGGCTTTTCCCAGCCATGGCTTCCAGCGACCAGAGGAGCTGGGTCAGATTCCAAAGTCCTGAGAGATTCCTTGTGCAACACATGAAAGAAATCACCACTTTGGTGCTTTTCAGTGGATGGTTATTGTGATCCTCTGATCCTTACCTGACTTCTTCCACTGGCTACCTTAGCAATATGTTGGTTCTGATAAGTGTGCTTGATGAAGAAGAAGTGGAGGCTATTACCTTGCATGAGCTTGGAAATTACCAGCAGATGCCGATTTCCCACATTATTTTTACTTTTACTGGTAGGTGATTCAGCTGGACAGTAGGCCTTGCTCCTTCTAAGATATAATTAGTCTGTTCTTTTGACTTGCTTTGGGATGAACTTGGTACACGTGTGTGTGTGTGTGTGTGTGTGTGTGTGTGTGTGTGTGTGTGTGTGTGTGTGCATGCCTGTGTGTACCTTTGAAACAATGTCTCATTATGTAGTTCAGGATAATCAGGTATGTAATCAAGGCTGACCTTGAATACTTGCCTCTATCTCCTAAGTCCCAGGGCTACAGACCTGGGCCCCATTTAGCATAAATGTATATGCACATTTATGAACATGAGATGCTCACTTCCCCAGTCTCTTTATCTATGATTAAGAATATTTGAAAAAATGATCAATGATCATTGAGATTAACTGGTAGTAATGGTAATAAAAGCATTGAACCACTCAACGTATTCTTGCTAAGAGTCCATGTTCTGGGTATTCAGAAGAGTTAGACATTGTGAGTCACTTTGGTGTGTATGTTCACAGGTGTGAGTGCAGGTGTGTCAGAGCATGGTGTGAGTGTGGAGGTCAGAGGACAAGCTTGGTTGTAAGTCCTTGCCTTTATCATGTTTGAGACAGGCTCTATTGGTTGTTCACTGCTGTGTATGGTGCATGACAACTTCCAGCATCTGGAATTTCTGATGTTTCTCCAAACTCAGGTCCTCATACATTCACAGCAAGCTCTCTGTGGGAGACTAGCTCTCACATTTATGACCAGGCAACTCTTGAGTAGGGTGGAAGTGAGAAATATTTAGATAGAAGGATAAAGGGGAGAAAAACAGATAGAAACATAGAATAGCCTCGGAGGGCCTGGACTCTTATCCCCCAGGCCCCACTGTCTCTTCTAAAGGGCTATTTATAGAAATTCCAAGGAGTGGATCAAAAGACCTTCCCCTAGCACAGCCAAGTGCAAAGCCTTCAAATCACCTAGTAACCACACACGTGGTTAAGCAATCCTCTAATGCAGCCCTGATGAGTGAAGTAAGCTCAGTGTTTACTAGGAAGTTTTGTGGACCTCCACAATTCCCCCTTCTGGATATAATAAAGCCCCACCCCCGCCAGACCCCTCAGATAGACTGTGCCTGTCTTAGGTCACCATCCTTGATTAATCTTCCTTAGCCATCATGGAGATATGATTTCCATCAAGCATACTGACTTGGAAGCTATCAAGAAGAAAGTTACCCACCTTTGGCTACCAGCCTCTGGCAGGAGAGGGTACCAAGCATAACCCAGCTCTGTCCCTAGTCCCTACTGAGATTACAAACACCTACAGCAATTTTCATAGTTGCCACACCTCCCAGTAATGGAGTAGAGGATAATAAAGATGGAATATCCTTTTTAAAATGGGTCTAAGGTGATTACAAACGTCTCAGCTGCACCAAGCCCTTTTCCTGGATCGAAACCCTCCTAACAAATGTTCAATAAAACTTTCAAGAGACTATTTTGATTCCCAGAAGAAAACAGTCATTTCAAAACACTTCAAAGTATCCACTCAAGTAAAAAAAAAAACCCCATGCTAATTATAAAAACACTTTTATAAACTAACTTGATTATGGGAAGCTTATCCCTTTGTGGGAGGCCTACCCCTTTCTAGACAGAAACAGAAGGAATGGAAACATCTAGGAAGAAGACAGAAAAGCTCCCCTAATTAAAACATATTTCCCTAAGTTTTACAATTATATTTTAAGCTATCATAAAAAGTATTCAAATATATCTGAAGATAAGATATATTCCTTTAAAAATTAATTTTATCTAGTTTGTCCAGACTAGACAGATATTGATGGAGTAATACAAACAATTCTAGTATGAACTTACATTCAACATTTACACTGTTCACAAACCCACATTCAACATATACTTATCTATATTCTTTACAAACTTACATTCAAAATGAAACTCTATAGAATTATTTTACAGACGTTATATTAAAAAGGAAACTCTATAGAACTATATTATAAACTATATTCAAAAGGAAACTCTATTTATAAACTTTTAGCACATATCTAGAAAGGATTTCTTAGAGGAATTATTTACCAAACTTATATTCAAGAGGAAACTATTAGCAAACATCTATAGCAAACATCTAGAAAGAATCTCTTAACAGAACTAACATATTCAAAAGCAAACTCTATAGAACTACTTTATAATCTTTAGCAAACATCTAGAAAAGATTTCTAACATATCCAAAAGCAAACTCTATTAGCAAGCAACTAGAAGAGGTTTCTTAACTGAACTATTAACAAGACAGAAAGTACACAAATCATTTCTCAAATCAGAGTTTATAATGAGGTTTGATATTATTTTGTAAGTTTTCTTAGAGTTTGAAGAAAGAGCCTAATTTATCAGTGGCTCTTAAACTTAACTGAGGGTAACATAGGGTAAAATTCCCTCTTCTTAATTTTTTAAAGCTGCTTTAGGATTACCATGATCAGGATTACTGATGCCAGTGTTTCCCTCTTGTATCTTAAGCACAATTCAATCACGTAAGTTTTTTTTACACCTGAAGAAGTTTTCCAGTGTAAGGACCATTTTCATTTGTTTTCTAGAATATTTCAATGTAGCTTATTGACAAATGGTATTAGAACTTTAGTAATCTCAGAGGCAAGCTGTTCACCTGCTCTTAGTTCTCAGGAGGTAAGATTAAGCTTTCTAACATTGCTTTGAAAAGAAATTGCATTCTGAGCTGAAAAAAACAGTTTCGGGGCAGTATCATAATTTTGAGCTAAAAAAAACTACATTTCCCATAGTGCCTTTCTGTATATCGTCATGCTGTTCCATTAGGTACTGTTTCCCAGACTGCTTTTCAAACTACATTTCCCAGGTTGCCTTTTGGGTATGCCACACTTCCCATTTCTGTATACTCAGCTAAAGTCAAGTTTCTACTTTTAGTACAGGAGGTTTTTTAATCAAGCTTTTGCTTTTTCACCATGGGAGATCAGGAGATTTCTGTTCTCCCTGAGCTGATATTGATAGGTGTATTTCTCCAATTAAATAGTTTACTTACTACTGTTTCCAAAGCCGGTAATGCCTGTTTGCGTGCACTTCAAACAGGCATTTTGGTACCAGAAGCAAAAACCCTCGGGGCTTGCTTTTCACCTTTACCAAGTCAGTGAAAATAAAAGTACTTGAAACAAAGCTTTTTCAGAAAGATTTCTGGGAACTCAAGCTCTACCTCCCTCGTTGCAGGTAGGATTTTTAAAGCCCCTGCTGCTTTCTCCATGCCAATAGACCCTCCCCAGGTCCTGCACCACCTCTGTTGAGGCTGTGAGGGAGGCCTTCCCTGATCCACTTTCTACCTGCACTTTCTTGCTAGGCTCTAACTGCAGGGAACTTCTGGCTGCTGTTTTTATGGACTAGTGGAGAGGATTTGCCATATTCTAAGAGGTTTGTTTTTTCTAAAGCCATTACAAGTGATTCTCCTGTACTAATGGATGTTACTTCAAAGGTGAGTAAAATTTTTGACCTTACAAAAAGAGAAAATATCTGAGAAAGAAAAGATCTGAAAAGCTTCTTGTTTTTTTTAGAGAACTATTGCTAAGTTTTTCCCAAGAAAGCTCTCAGTTTTTGAGAGAAAGATTATTTTTTCTAAGACTTCTGTTCTCTAAACTTTGGCTTTAATGGCCAAGAGGAAACTAATGAGGAAACAAGAGGAAACAAACTGATGGTTTGATGTTTCCAAACAGTGGCAGCATCAGCAGATCAGCAGAGTGAAAAGTTTTATTTCATTTATATCCACCTCGGGGAAAATTCTTTCCCCTGCCGCTTGGGACTTAAACTGTTCACAGGCCAAAAACTCCCCACAGGAATCTTTTTCTCCCTGTTTTTTTCTCCTCTTTGATAGGTTTTTTTTTCTCTGATTTTTCACCAGGATTTTGCACTCACAGTCCCATAGTTGGAAATTCAAGAACATAGTTTCTCTGTCTTGTTGCTTGTCTTATATGCTATATTCCTACATTCTACTTTTCTAAGTTTTTTCTTTTTATCCTAAAATTTTTTCTACACTCTATTCCTACATTTTGCCTTATATTTTTTCCTTAATTTTAAAAATTAAGAGGTAAAAATAAAGAAACCTAGATAGAAAGAAATCTGCATTGCAGCCTTACTTTTCAACTTTGGCGTTCTACTGCCTAACCTTCACACCCAAGAATAAAATACCATCACCTTCATTTTTCAATTCCTTATCTCGGCATGCTTCACACCCGTGACACCCCCTTTCTCCTTTTGCCAAGTCTCTGGGTTCCTATTCCCTGATGCCATTTGTGGGAGACTGGCTCCTACACTTATGTCTACCCCAGGGACTCTTGAGGAGAGAGGGACAAAGATTTAGATAGAAGGACAGAGGAGAGAGAAACAGAAACACAGGATAGCCTTGGGTGGTTCAGGATCCTTATCCACTGGCTCCCACTGTCTCTTCTAAAAGGCTATTTATAGGAATGCCAAGGGGTAGAGCAAAGACCCCCCCTAGCACAGCCAAGTGCAAACCCTTCCAATCACCTTGTAACCATGCACGTGGTCAAGCAATCTTTTAATGCAGCCCTGATGGATGAAGCAAGCTCATATCTCACTAGGAACCTGTGTGGGCCTCCACAGCTCTCTATCCAGTAAGATATCTCCAAAGCCTCTGGAGTATTTTTTAAGGTAACACAAACAATTCTACTCCAAAAGGTATGTGACTGTGACTAAACAGTTACTATTGAAGAATCATGTAAATGTAAGTATAGAAAATACTTAAAATAAATAGGATACACTATGAAGATTTTTAAACTTAGATGTACATATAGGTCTTGGCTAATTAGCAGCAGACCATTGGATATTCTGTTCACCCATTCAGATGCTCACCATGCACAGGGCCTAAAGCAAATGCATTTCCCTGTAGCAACCGCTGCCTCCTGGGTGTTCTCTTATCTCTTGATTCTTCTTCTGTTTCTTTTACTGAAATAGATTGTCTCTCACATAATATATCCTGATTATGGTTTCCGCTCCCTCTACTCCTCCCAGTTCCTCCCAACCTCCCCTCCTATCTGCATCCACCCCCTTCCTGTTTCTCCTTAGAAAACAAACAGGCTTGTTAGGAGGACTTGTTTCTCACCTACTCTAGACTGTCTTGAGATATGACTATAATTAACTTGTGAATTCTTGCTTTACTTTCCACAAGAGAAAACAGAATTATCTATTAAACTAGATCACAAATGTTTCTCTTAAGGGCAGTTTGTGATCCATCTTTGTATCTACCTTCTAGATTTAAGAGGCTTCTGAATATACCTAAGTTGAACTACATGAAATTACCTAAGTTTGATCCCTTTCGGTCTGTAACAAAAGGTAGTTTTATATGACTAAACCTATTAACAATTGTTCAGAAACAATGGTAGAATGAGGCTATATTTAAAAGTTTTAAATCTTATCTGTATATGCATGCATATTTATTCATATGGATATACATAAATATTACATGTATATGATGATAAAATCTTAGAACTGAGTTTTGGGTTTAACTTGTTTTAATTGAGGTGTGATCTTGCTACATAGCCAATTGCCCTAAAACTGCTGTATTACTCAGGCTCTCCTCATCACCCCTGACTGCTTTTAAGTTTTTGAGTACACACCTTGCTTCTACTAGGTGTCAGTTCAGTAGCTTCCAGACATGAGTCTTTAAAACAAAAAGGAGCATGGCCACCTTCTCCTCCATAGAAACGGCTGTAACTAAGATAACATCATGAATTACCCTGTCATTATTAAGTTATTTTTCTGGGACTGTACACTCTTTGATAAAATTATTCTGTCTAATAATGTTAGTAGTAGGTAATCTTTCTTTGGGGGTGTTTATGATATGGCAGACATGGTTCTTAGCACTTCACATCTGTTGCCTTGTTCTGGTCTTGTCTCACTCTGTTGAGGTAGGTAATATCATTATCTTCATTTTTCAGATAAGGAAATTATCTAGAGCTAGTCATTTTCGGCCAATCACACAACTCACAATGAATGTGGAGCTGGTTGTCAGATCCAGGTATTGTGGCTTCAGTCCTTTCAAACACCAAAATAGACTCTCACCAATAGGAATGTATGTGCTTTAGAAATGAGAATGCATAGAAAATCCACTGGCTTTGTGAAATACATAGCATCTAGCAAGTACTGCATGATTTGAAGTTATAGACTCGGAAATGTACCTAAGGAGTGAAGGATTACAGCTGACTTCTCTTATATCAAGTTCAAAATAATTTCCAGTTGTAGAACCTCGCCTCACTATCCTACACTAATTGGGACTTAAAGCACAAATTCCCTATAGATAATTTATGACAGGGAAAATCATAATTCATCCTACTAAAAGGCCTTAATTAGTTAGACAGGTTTATTCTTTATTACTATTATTTTTGTTTTTTTTTCGAGACAGGGTTTCTCTATGTAGTTTTGGTGCCTGTCTTTGGGCTTAGGTCCTGGAGAACAGGTGGGGTTGGGCTGGTTGAGCAATAGAGGCTTATCGTTTTCAAGTGAGGGCTTTGGGAACTGTTCAGTTATTGCGTCATTTCTATGAATTACATTTTAAAAAAGTGTCATCAAGACACACTTGGCAAAGCAACATGCAGGTAATTTGGTCGTTTCCCTGGTTGTTGCTACATAAGGAAACATGCTGAAAAGACCCAAGCTCAGCTGCTCTCCCACTGGCAGGAAGAAAGTGTCATGAGGAAGGGTTACCTTCTTACAGGCCGTGATGGAGCCAGCCAGGCTGCCTGCTGCACTGCTACTGTTCTGCTGCGGTTCCAAAACTTCATGTATCAGCGGTGACTCCGCATTGCTGTGTGTGCCCCAAATGCAAAAGAAAAGAGAGCACAGTCCAGTGAGTCACCTCTCTATTTAGAAATGCAGAGCACATCAAGCATTGCATGACAGAAAACCCATCTTTTTTGATTGTGCTCAATACCACCAGTCTTCCTGCTCAAATTGGCCTTTCCGAGTCGGGTTCACGTTGGGAAGTGGAAATATGACGGACAATCATATTGTGAGCAGAAAACTACAAGCCATTGCTCCCCAGTGCTTAAATGGACACAGTCCCATCTGTCTGACTTGTAACATGGCTAGCCACTTTTCTTAGAAAGTTTCTAGAACCAAATAAAGCCTTCTCACTTGTCACATTAATTCAGCTCTGCTAAACCAACACATCATAAAATACTCATCTCATTTTTTAAAAAATGAAAGTTAAAAAAAAAAAAAATTAGCCAGGAAGATAGCATGACATGACACCAGAAAGAACATAAGCTTAGCAGGGCCAGTCACCCCCCCCCCCTTACCATCTCTATGGTGGCAGAATGTCCTTCAACTTGTCTGTTTCCAAAACTTGAAATGCTTCCCTATTCTGTACCTAAGAAGGATTGGTAGAAGTGATCCACTAGCTTACCAAAGCTACTTGGAAGAACAATAGTAACAGGACACAGAGTTATCTTCCTGAGTCCCTGCCCAGAGAGCGTGAGTGACTCCAAAAAGGAATAAGGGATTATGTTCTGTATTCACAGACCAGGTGTGGTGGGCCAAGATTAGCTTAAGATGATCTTGCCTGTCACATGTTTTGTAACATGTTTATCAATAATTTGTAACCTCTATTAGCCTAATATTCCTTTTTTGCATCTTTCCTCCATCTTTTACTCCAAAAGATGGAACAAAATTTCATTGTGTTTGTCTATGTACAGAACTGCACAAATCTTTTTAAAGACTTAGGATTATTGCTGCATTTTTAAGAGGTGATTAAAAACTGAGGGTTTTATTTATTTTCAAAATCTGCTTTTCATTATAACTGACAGTTGAAAATTAGGCCCCCTTTAAATGCTAAAACATCCCGTGAATTTTTAAAGCATCGCTAAATATTGCTTTCCTTCTGGAAATATGACAATTTGGAATTTAAAGACATCCTCATATCTAAGACACATGCTCTGCTGTGATTGTTTGTCATTACACAGATACACACAATTCATCAAAGAGTACCTTTTGAAATATTATTTAGTGGTTTCATATGAATTTTTTGAGATGTAGATAGCTTTTCTTAAAAAAAGTTTTAAAAAGTAAATCAATTCAAATAATCAGCATGTTCTCTTAACAGCATCCTAACTCTCATTTTAGGTTATAAATTAGTTTTATGAGATCAGGATGTGAGTGCAGTCTGCTGGCGTTTCCATTAATTATAGTAAATGATGGTGTTTTGTGACAAATCATAGGATCCAGTAAAGTTTCCATAGAGTTCAAACTTCTCATGTGTTACTTTCTGAGTAATTGATGCCTTGAGAACTACAATGAATCCAATATAAAGGAAGGGACAATACCCACATTTTTCTTGCTTAAGGAAGGAAAAGTAAAAGGAAAAAGTAAATGAAAGGGAATAGTGATGGAAGATGTGGAGTCATAGAGTAAAAGAGGGAAGAAAGATGCGAAGAAAGAAGAATAGGTTAATATAAGTTAGGTTACAAATTATTGATAGACATGTTACAAAACATGTGACAGACAAGATCATCTTAAGCTAATCTTAGCCCACCGCACCTGGTCTGTGATTACATAAAATAATCCCTTATTCCTTTTTGGAGTCACTCAAGCTCTATGGGCAGGGAGGGATTCAGGAAGAAGATACCCCTGTGTCCTGTTGCTATTGTTCCCCCAGGTAGCTTTGGTAAGCTAGTGGATCACTTCTACCAGTTGTTCTTAGGTCCAGAGTTAGGGCATATTTCACATCTTTTTTACAGGATTAGGGAACTGAGGAATAGGAAGTAGAAGGTTTGAGAGGTAAAACTGAGAAAGGTTCCAGACTACTCGCTGCTGATGAAAAACAGTAGAGATAGCAAGTCAACAAGCTCCAACTGCCCTAGAAGGAGCTTCATCTGGTTTAAAGAATTGACTAGACCCCAAGTCAACAAGAGGGTGATGTGGGAATGAAGAAGAGTGAAGCTTCTGTAGCTGCCCACCAAGCATCTACTACTGAGTTTTAGAACTGTTCACTCATCCATTAAAAATGAAGAAATAGAAACTCTGTCCATAGATTTCCTGGTGATAGTCTGTCTCCTTTTATTGCTGGGGCACACTAGCTAAATATAAGATGCATACAGGAGTTTAAGTTTTGTTACCTGTCTACTAGGTTTATTCCATTTGCTCAAGTAAGACTTATAGAAGTAATAAATAAGTTAACTATGTATACACACATTTAATCACTGTTGTGAGAATCAAATTAAAAAAAAAAGAAATCGAGTAACATCATAGAGTCAGTGTAGTATATTACTTAATGGCAAGCATTATGTACCTTCACCATACCAACATTGGAAGCAGATATTACTCCCCATCTCCCGAATCACCAAAGATGGGACTTTGGTGATATTTAATATCCACAACAAAAATGTAGAAATGTTTGCCTTTCAAAATCATGTTATATGGTGTAGATTTCCATTGCATGACTCTACAATTGTCTCCATCTGTCCTATAACATTTTGGGATAGAGATGGGGATTTTGAATTTTTACAAAGATTTTTGTTCTTAGTCTCCTGGGAGGTAAAACTTTGGATGCTGCAGGATGAGACCAGACAGTGGTGACATGAAACTCATGTGTTTATTAATATGAACTCTACTTGACATGAAAATAATTGTTGTCAAGATACATGTTGCGGTTCTATAACCAGCTCTAGTGCGCAAGCCTGTAAAGTCTTCCCTGGGACATTTTCCTTTGATTTGATAATATTGATGAAGGCCAGCTTTCCAGGCTGATTTTCATGTGGAAGCTTATAAAATGTTTCAGTGAGAAGGAAGATAAAATGGGAAAGAAGATATAAAAGCAAAGTATGATGGAAAGCAATGACTTTTAAACTGGCCCCTCCATCAAGAAGCCTTCTTTACAGAAAAAAAAAGTCATTTGTGAACAAATGAGGTGTTCAGGGATCACTGCACTGCCTGTATCATTGACTCCTGTGGAGTGAGGGAGTAGGCCAACATCCAGGGTCACATGATTTCCCCAGAGACAAGTTTTCTATATATTCCTACTTAAAACTTGGTTCAGGAGCTAGCGCCAATTTTAAGAATCTGTGGCTTGTTAGAAACCTGGGAATTTGGGTCCTTCCTTATAACTACTGAATTAGAATTAAAAAAAAAAATTGGCATTGAAGTCAGGTGACTTCCATGCCCACTAATGTCTGAAAAGTACTTTTCTGTCATGCTAAGTGATGTGCATTCTAATTTGCCATGGTCCTTTGTACATGATGTTTTTCACCTAGGAACATTCTTTCTAATGTGCCTCCCTCTTTTATTAATAATCCCTCCTCTATCAATTGTGGCTCAGCTTATAAATTGCTTCAGGTTTCTCTTTCCTACCCGCCCCCCAACCAACCGTGGAGAGCACAATTCCTCTCCGGCATCCTCCCAAATTCCCATGAACACACAAACACATTGACACTCCTTACTATTCCCACTGCAATCTATGAAGTGAGATACTCACTGTCCTCTGTATCCCAGGAGCATCCTGAGCCACATCCGCCACAGCACTCATCAAGAAGGCCGATCTATGGATAGTATTTCTCTGCCTCTCCCTTTAGGATGTGAGTTTTAAAAGGGTAGCAACTACAGAGGACCCAGGATAATGCTAGGCAGCAAGCAATTGCTGAGGCTATTTGTTCCCATCTTTCTGGGAAGTCAGTTAACCTCAAAAGATTAGACACAAACATGTGTTCGCATTCATTGTTTAATTTTCAGCAGCAGTGACAGATGGTAGGATAAGCTGTATCTGAGAAGATAATTTGAAGTATTTCCCAGGATAGTTTTAATGAAAAGAAAAAAACCACCCCACTGTTATTGTTGCTAAACACAGTGTAAAGTCAAACACTTTTAGTAGATTATAAAAAATAAGGTTTGGTCTTGATTTCTTTCCACTTAAAGGGTGCTTTTGGTAAAAAGGAGTGATTATCATTTGCTGTTTGGTTGTGTCGGCCCTTGTCAAGGATGTGTATTCTTGAGCTCTATACTAAATCCTTTCATCTCAACACTGGAGGAAAAGACCCAGATCCATCTGATGAGGTCTTGAATAAAAAATTGAGATACCTTCATTATTATCAATTTAAGAAAGTATTGCAATCGTGAATTATTTAGAATTCAAAATATTTGTTTGCACAGTTTAAAATGAAAGGTTGCTCTACTGAATGTCCTTAGTTTATCCTCATCCAAAGAGATTTAACTGCTTTGTGAAGGTCAGGCATTTAGGTCAATCTTTCAAAAACCAGTTTGTAGTACAAATCACATGATGTGCTAGTCTCTTGCGTTTCTCTCCTGAGCCACCTCTTGACTGAGACTTGGTTTTTGTCTTTCACTAAGCTTTTAGTTGACTTTTGTGAGTGCCCTTTTTAGCTATGCCTGGACCTTGGTCTACTGAGTCTTATATTAACAATACATTTCCTACCACATTTTAGCAAGAAGCCTCTGAAATTGAGTGTCTGTCCAACTTTCTCAAATCTTCACCCTTGATATAGTCCTTGGCCTGTCTTTAAGAAATACACTTAGTTCAGTTTCATACACTCGCCCTACCTTGATATGCCTTCTTAATACTTCCCTGTTTGGTGATCCTTTCATCTTGCCTCTTGTCTATAAATTTCTCCTTAGTATATTCAGAGTTAAGTCTGGATATGCACTAATGTCACTTGTACCCATTGTAACAGCTTACATAAACTCTACCCTGCCAACTTTGGCACCTGGTACAAAAACAAATTTGTTTTACACTGTATTCTCTAGTTGCATCAAGTAGACAAGATTCTATGTTCTTTTTATTTCAATTTTGTGCCCATATGTATGCCCTACCCACCACCAGTTTGGAGATATCCATGCAAATGAATTCTTGACCAATTTAACTGTGGATGAAAAGCCCATTAAGTCCTCATGAGCACTAAGCGTTTAGAAAATTTATCAGAGGAACCAATAAGTCAAACTTGAACATATTTGGAGATCATCTTATATTTATCTTGTTCCAATATTGAAAGGTTTTCAAATAACTGAGGAATGAAGTGTAGACCCCTGATATTGTACACCAGTAGAATAATGATAACAGTGCTATCAAGTGACCATCCTTTGATGTTCCTACATGAAGACATTTTAGAAGCATGTGAAAAACAAACACCTTACTACCTGTTGTCACTATTATACTTCAAAGCAAGTATAGACAATAGAATAACACTGTGATACATTATCAAGAATGAAAGACATTACCTTGGGAATAAAAAATAGTTGATGACCCTTCCCTACCATTTTTTTTTTTTTGTCCTTGGATCGCACAGACTGTCCTTGCAGACCCAAGCTTGGGTACCATCTTTGTTCAGTGCTTAGTGAAGACAATAAAAGACTACAAGAGGTCTTTCATTATTAATCATAAAACAAGTGGGTTGTTCTTGGCAGAGATAATGGCCACAAATTAGCTATGCTCTAATTCAATCTTGATGATTAAGTAGCAGACAAAGAACAAAGGCCTGATTATAGTCTTGTTACTTTCTCTGAAATATAATTGGCAAAGCCAAAAGCTAGTAATTTCTCTGTATTTGGTACTACTTGTACTGAAGTCTTTTATACTAAAAATTGTGTTGAATATTGTATAATTAAAGTTCTTTATTGGGAGATCTCAAAAATCTAGCAGCTATGTCCATAAATAATCTGGAAACACATCTTAATTAAATACTAGGCAAAATGACTGGATTAAATAGGAAATACAACCAACAGTGATTGTTCATATATGAAAAGGATTGTGGTGTCTCATACTGTTATGGACGGTCCATAGTGGTGAAGAGCACTATGTCTGCATGTGTGTTTGCAGAGCAGTGTCTGTGTGTCACATACTGGGCTTTGTAAATGACAGGCAATATACACACACGGCTTTAATCACTACTATGTAGATTTTTAGATTTCATTTTTTTTAATGTTGCTTCACAGTCTTGGGCTTCACCAAGATCCTAAGATGTAATTTGGAAACTGTACCACCTTGCTCAGGAAACAGATCCAGCCAGCAAACACAAAGACTTGTGTGCCTTTCTGTACTAACTAAGGCTATGGGGGAAATTCCTTCAAAGCATATAGGCTACCAATCACATGTACAAAAACATGAACTAGTAACATTAGAACAATACATTCATATCACTATTGGTAAGTTAATTTTTCATGAATAAGTATTCATATAGGAATGTCACTTTTGATTGTTTATTATATGAATAGTTATACCAAAAGAACATCACCTTTAAAAAAAATAAAATAAAAGGTGTTTCAGCTGCAAAGATAAACTATATTGTGTATGTTGCTTCATTCAGCTACATCAGACCTTAGTCCAGGTGAACTTAGGAAACATGTTATAGGCGTTGTCTCAGCTCCCTCCTGCTCAGTACTTCCATCAAACTACCTAGGCAAGAGCCTCTCTGGATTATACAATTCTTCACCACACCATTCATTTTTCCTAAGGTTGCTATGGTTTAATATCTCAGTATTTGCACTCAGTAGTATGTTTTACTTAGTTGCTAAGTTATGACTACACTGTAGATAAGAAGTTAAGTATTAATATATAATCTAATATTACGTCGCTGTCAAATAACAGCCCTAGATTTGTTCTGCCAATCCTGACACTGCAATCCTTTTCCACTGTGCTTGCTACCAATCCCTCTCAGTTTTTGTTTCTAGGACAAAGCTAAATGAGACCAAATGTAGCCAGCTCCCAAAGCCCCAGTGTTAAAGAAATCTTGCTGTAAGAGTGACTCAAACCTCTCTAATATTAAATTGTTTTTCTGCTCACGTAGGGAACGTAGACACCATGGGCTACTATGGTGGTTTTATGAGATTATTTCCTGTAAAATGGCAACATCATAGATGGCGTGAAAAGTGCTCGATATGAAGCTGAGAAATGATGCCACCATAAGTCCTAAAGATTTGTTTATTCCAATAAGCCTCCTTATTAGGCTTGCACACATTTGGAAAATATAATATATGCAGAATTCTAAAATAAATACATATTTAGTTTTGTCTTCAGACATGAGGTTTCAAGATATTCAGAACAGACGTTTCTGTATTTAGGGAGATTTGTGAGCATTATCATGATGTCCCAAAATGAAGACTCACAAAGTTCTTTGAAAGTCCAAAGACCACAAGAGAATTCAATTAGTCTCTGAAGACCATAAAAAGACCACAAAATAAGTGTCCTGCTCAGGCACACAATGTTTTTTTCTATCATATGGAAAATATTAAACTAAACTTCAAAGATACCAAAAAATATTATATGGCAAAAACCTGAATTAAAGATGTTTCTAGAGCAAACAGGTTGTTTTACCAAAAAAAAAAAAAAAAAAAAAAAAAAAAAAAAAAAAAAAGACTGCTACTTCAACTTGCAAAAAAAAAATCAATAAGATTATTTCAATGAATATATAACAATTATTTTTCTAAGGTAGCTTGTGCTTTTTTATCATGTGTTCCTGTTTGCTGTATATAAGATTGCTTGGCAGAATCTTTCTCCCAGAGATTCCAGAAGAAAAGATTCTTCATTTAGCATGAGCATCATGTCTCACAACTGAAAGGGAGTCATGTGACTGGAGAGAAGGTAGAGGATGGGCTGAGCCATGCAGGGAGCAAAAGAGGAATGGCAGGAAGTGTGTTGGTGGAGAATACAGATATGGGCTACTCCAATGTGTCTACTGATTTTAGATCTGGAGTATAGATTTTGAGATATGTTTGTTGGTAGCTAAGGAAAGAAATACATTTTTTGATCATCCAGATTATGAAAACTATTACTCTATTCCATTGCCAAGAAAAATAAGCATTGGCATGTTGTTTCTGGGAGTAAACATTCATGGCTTTTCTGGAAAGCAACCTGATCAAGCTTTCCCCTAATTTCACCCATTCTTAATTATTACCTATGTATGGTGGTTTGAATGAGATATCCCCTATATGCCTTGGGCATTTCAATACAGTGAAAATGGGCTGTGTGATGTGACTGGAAGAAACAGGAAAGCCAACAAAGCCAGCAAGCCCTGCCTTAGGCTGAAAGTCGTGCCCCACAGCAAAAGCATCTTGGTTGCTGGGAGAAATCTGTTATGCCAGGTAAGTGTCTGTGAATCTGCATCTCCCTCCTGAGACTTCCGGATTAAATCATAGTTGTCTGTGCCAATGAATAATGGAATAAAGTTAAACCCAGAGAATCCCATGGACTGCTTCACTATGAACAATGAGACAGGAGCAGCTCTCAGAGTCTGCTGGGTGGCATCGCTAGTACTGTGTAAAATAATACCATGTCACAAATACAGTTTTTTTTAAGGTGTGCATCATAATCTGTAAGGTTACCAATTCTAATGGCTTCATGTTTCCTTCATTGTCTTTAAGAACTCAGGACTTGAGCTGAACCCTTTATTGGATACATGAGAATGTTTTATAAAAAAACCAAAGCATGTGGGAAGGTTATCAGAAAGCACTAGAATGGCACTTTGGAATGATTTAGAACAGACCTTAAGAAAAGGCTGGGGAATAACCTTGGGCGGGTGGTTCTGCATCAGACTTTGGCATGCATATTAGCATTTAAAGATTTTCTTTGAAAAATGTTATTACAGTTATGGTTTACTCCTTAAAGCTCAAGTAACTCCCTCCCTCCTTACAAATGCACTTTAATGACTTCAAAAAGCACAGTTTGTTAAATCTAAAAAAAAAAGGTACAAATAGGAAAACAAACTTATAACAGAGGAGGGATATATCAAAAATAGCAAAAGTATAAACAGAACCCACAGATTAGGAGCCATGTTTCTCTGCACAGTTGAATTAGCTTCTAGTACTTGAAAATAGAAAGAGTATACCTATAAAAATACTGGGAGGGGGGTAAATTGGCCTATACCAGACAGTAATTCCTGAATGTAATATTTTAGTAGTATCAGCTGTTATATTCATTTTATTGTAAGTACTGATGTAAAGTATTTGATTATTTTACTGCAGATAACAAGTATCCCAGACATATTATTCATCTTACATTTTCTTCCCTCGAACTTTTCGTTTGTTTGTTTATGCTTTTTGAACCAGAAAAGCTTTTGGTTTACATTTTTCCCAAAATTTTATTTATCTAAAGTGCTTCCAGTTCCAGCATGTTTAAGAGTAAGTTACAAAGGGTTTCAATAGGCCCTCTGCCTCCTCCACACTTAGTCACCAGCATGCTATACCAGGTTGGTCTGCTTATTACAACTGGCAAACCTACCTCCAAAGGTATGTCATTATCACCCCAAGTTCACAGTCTGCATTCGGGTTCACATTTTGTGCTGTAAATTCTGTGGATTTGGAAGAACAACAAGTGTCCACTATTATGGTATTACATGGGGCACTTTCAAAGCTCTGAAATTCCCTTGTGTTATTTCTACTCAACTCTACACTGCCTAGCCACAGATTTTCAGTTTATAAAGCCATGTGTTCCCGGATTGCATCTTACTTTGCTCTGAATTTTGGAATCAAGAACTTTGATACACTGTTGAAATGCAGACGGGGCCTTTTCGTCATCTTAACAGAAAGCTTTGTAACTTATCATTGCTGGAATAATTGATCATTTTCCTTTCTCCATAACAAAACTATCCATAAAGAAATTATGATTCAGTAAATATATCTTTACCTCTCAACCTTAACACATGCCAACTTCTCTTTAAGGTACAACATTTGTACCTAAGAGAGGTTTACAACTTCAATGAGAGTAAGTTAGAATTGCCACACTTTATGTTTCAATATATTATTTAGTTATTGATATGGAAAGGGTACTTGACTCACAATGAGACTCCACAAAAGATAACAGTGCCCCTAACTAGGCATCCTTCTATAAATGTGATAGATTCAATTATGAAATCACATTAAGGATCTTTTGATTAATCTTCAAGTAAGTTGAATATTAAGAACAAAGTCTTAATTTCTGTTTATTTTTTGTATATGAGAGCTGATACTACTAAAATATGAGTGTCAGTGAATGTATCAGATACATAGGAATAATCCATGGGTACCCCAAATGAAACATTTACATTTTTAAAATTCAATAGTTTATTTATTGTGGACCATGCAAAACGTCTGTAAGTCCTAATGACAGTTTTTGAAGCTTTTAGGAATGAAGGAATAAAATATAAAATTATCCACATGTTAAAGTCTTATACAGGAGAAGATTCACAGTTCATTTCAATGAGTCAGATTTAAACATTGCTTCTTTGTGGAGTGTAGAGCCTTGCTGCATAGTAGTTTAAAAACTTGAATTGGGTTCCCAACTGGCTTTCATTGTTTTGACCTTGGGAATGACATTTAATCTTGTTGAGCTCTCCTCTGCTAAAATGGAGCTGATGTCAACCACTTTAGAATAGCCATTGTGAATGAAAGGAAGGCAACCTCAGGGAAAAATCAACACACTTCATTGAGTACCCGTTTTACTCACTGCAATATGACTTGTGCAGTTGTCCTGGTATTACAGAGGAGTGCTTGCCACTGGCCTGTGATCGTCTTAAAGATACAGAGTCACAGACTCAGTGTTTGCTCACCTCATTACTCAAGGAGCTGAGTCTAGAAGAACCTGCTCCCCCCAGTCTACGGTCTTGCCTAGACTCCCATCTGTGTCTGTCCTTGCATGATTTCCAGCTGTGTAGGAACTATTTTTAATGGGATCTTCTTACTGTATTGAACTTTTGGATCTAGAGAACAGCAGTACAGACTGGGAATAAGGATTGGCTTAAGTTACCTTGAGGGTTGGAATCAGGTTGGATGCTAGGCATACTGATCAATGGGTCACATCAATGGGTCTGGACTTCCATGAAAATGCAGTAGAAACCAAGCCTGATTTTAAGATTTGCAACACAAAGTTCTGCCTAAGTAAAGTTTTTGCCACCTGTCTAAGGATATTGAAATAGCCCCAAATACCTGGGAGCCCAATCTGCAAGAAGACAGGAGGACACCGAAGGGATGGAACATAGAAGTTCATGATATTGAAATATCTCTTAATGCCTTAGAGCCTTTTAAGCTGGAAGAGGGCAAGGGCACTGAAGGGGTAGAACACAAGAGTCAAATGTGACAATAAATAAGAGGCCAGGTGCATGCCATGGTTTGCATTTCCACAACTGCGCCATCAAGCAGTAAGTCTAGAACATCAGGGTCAAAACATTCAACCATGTATCCCAGGAGTTCATGGATACTGGAATGTAGAAGACCCTGATCATGACTTGGCATTGCAATCCCCTGGGCCCCAAGCCCCACAACCAACCTGGATTCCGGGGGGTGTCTCTTGGCAGGCAGGGCAGCAGAGAGGCAGGTAGGAGAGTTTGGTTCAACTACCCACATGGTTGATGGAGAGGACCACACCCACCATAAAGGGGTTAGAAACACCAGCAGATTTGGAGAGGAAGCCAGAGAAGAAGTGATGGGGAAAAAAAGAAAGAAGTTTTAGTATTGTTTCAGGGGAAAGACAAATTCACAGAATGCCAGTGGTTTTTTTTTTTTTTTTTTTTTTTTTTTTTTTTTTTTTTTTTTTTTTTTTTTTTTTAACAGTGGCTACATGACAAGTTCTAGCAAATACTTTAAAATTCAGCAAAGGGTCTAAGGATTCCAGACATTTGCTTTTATGCCATCTGACTTGAGTGACTTCGGTCAAAATGGATTTATATTTGTGACTGATCATCACACCATTTGTGCATCAAAACATAGCTTTCATTTTGCAGATAAGAGTTTCAGGCCTTCTCAATTCATTTTATACACATTTTTTTCTGGCAATATTTTAAGAGAATAATAAGGCAATATATCATTTTAGATACTTGTTCTTTGAAAGATTTGTAGCTAGGGTTTCTGTGTAATGTATGTGTGTAAGCCCTAGTCCCTTTTGGAATGTAAATTGATAGTATATTATTTTAAATCTCAGTTATCATGGTGTTACCATAACTATGAAGGGATAATACATATGGCTAGGAGTAGCTATCCAGCTAAGCTGAGGGTAAAAAGAAAACTGTTAGTAAAATAATGTTTATCTTATCTCATAGCCACTGGTAACTCATTAAATTACAAAGCAATTTTACTCTGTGAATGAAGCTATCAGAGAAATATGAGAGACCTCCCAGCAGGAAAAGCCTGGCGTGGGGCAGAGAGGGAAAAGTACACATGAGTGGCCATCTTTGGCCATATGAAAACATCTTCATTTATTCTTGCAAGGTATTTTCAGAGAGCACAAAATTCTAAACTAGCAATTGGTCTTTTGGACACATTGAAAATATCACCCATTTGCTTGGTGAAATTGGCCATTAGTCTAACTGTTGGTTTTGAAGTTTTAAGGTCACAGATCTTTTTTATTGACTTTTTTTTTTAAAGATCTTTCAAATGTGTTTTTAGTCTGATGATACTTGATAGTAAGTCCTTTTATATTGTCTGCTCTTCTGTTCTTTTGGTAAGTGTGAAATATTTATTAAGAGACTAGGGAGGGGGCTCATTAGTTAAGACCACTTGTTTCTCTTGCAGAGGACCTGGGTTTGGTTCTTAGCACCCCTATGGTGCCTCACAAACATCTGTAACTCCAGTTTATGAGAATCAACACCCTTTTATGATCTGCAAGTAGCAGGCATGTGTAGCATGAATCTTAAAAGGTCTTATTATTAAAAACAAACCCGGAGCCAGGTATTGGGGTGAATGCTGGAAGATCAGAGAAGCAGACCAAGCCACAGCCACCTCACCTTGCCAATTCCTCAGCTGATTCTGTTTCCTCAGACTGGATGCCTCTCAGCCGAGCTGTGCTGCTTAAAAGCCTAAAAGCTTAACCAGCTCTAGTTCCTCGTCCTCATGCCTTAAATAACTTTCTGCTTTCTGCCATCACTTCCTGGGATTAAAGGCGTGTGTCACTATGCCTGACTGTTTCCAGTGTGGCCTTGAACTCACAAAGATCCAGATGATTTCTGCCTCTGGAACGCTAGGATTAAAGGCATGTGTGCCACACTATTTTCTGGCCTCTATATCTAGTGGCTGTTCTGTTCTCTGACCCCATATAAATTTATTAGTGTGCACAATATTTTGGGTAACACAATATCACCACAGGCATGCATATGGTGACCATACATATAAGCAGGTAAAATATTCACACATTTAAAATAAAACAAATAAATCTATAAAATAGAAGTATTAGCAATCTTAGTTGTTTTCAGGGAAATGATTCATAAATGACTTTTTTATGTATAATACTAGAGCTAAAATTCTAGGGATTTAACTGTTACCTGGTCATGTCAGGACCAATGTAACTAGAAGCAATAATAATGCCAATGGGCTGTAAGGTTAAGAAAAAATGTTGTTAAGATAAGGGAGACTAAGGAGTATTTGTTAACAGAGAAAACCAAAGAAGGAAGAGCTAGCTTGTTGATGGAAAAGCATTTCCGAGATAACAGTGGTTGGATAGAGGAGGTAATAGTCACCATCCAGCCTAAAGATACACCGACTTTACACCATAGCAATAAGCTCTAGCAAAAACAGTCCATCAATAGCAAAGTCAGTTACTGTGCAGTTTAAGTATCCTCTATCAGAAATGCATGGGATCAGAAAGTTTTGGCATTTAGATATTTTGTGGGTTTGGAATATTTGCATACAGCTAATGACTTATTCTGGAGATAGGTTCCCAATCTAAACCAGGGTTTCGTTGCTTTCTGTAGGACTAAAGGTGGTATTATACAATATTTTCCATGTGACTGAATCTCAACTGCAACTGGCATATGAGTGTGGTGATATTTTATTTGTGCTAAAATGTGGTGATATTTTATTTGTATGTTAGTAAATAAAGCTTGCCTGGAGATCAGGAGGAAAAGGCCAGCCATTTTAAGTAAAAAGAAGTCAGGCAGCACATGCCCTTAATCCCTTAGCAGGCAGGGTCTCTGTGTGTTCAAGGCCACACTAGGGAACAGAACCAAGCATGGTGAGACACGCCTTTAATCCCAGTACTAACCATAGAGACCTGGAGGTCTGTGCAGACAGACAGGAAGTGATGAAGCTGTGTAGGAAGAGGAAGTGAGGTAGCTGGGCTAAGAGAGCCAATGAGAGGGCAGAACAGCAAGGCAATAAAGGCGTGAGTAGACAGGAAGTCGTTCTTTTTGGAAGCTGCAGAGTTGGTGAGGTAAGGTTGATTGATGACTTTCCCTATTTCCCTGATCTAAGGCTTTCACCCCTTTATTTGGCTCCCTGGGTTTTTTTGTTTGTTTGTTTAATAAGATCATTTAGAAGTTCGTCTACACTTGAGGTCAGGAATAGGATATCCTGTAGTGGTATTCTAATTGTACTGAAATGTGATTTTGATTGTATGTTAATAAATAAAGTTGCCCGGGGGTCAGAGCTATTAGAGCCATAGACAGAGTGTGGCAGTGGTGGCACACGCCTTTAATCCCATAGATCTCTGTGTGTTCAGGGATACAGCCAGCATTGGAGACATATGCCTTTAAGACCTAGGGGGCTGTACATTCAGACACGTGGACAATAATAATATCATTAAGCTGACAAACATCATCCACAGATCAGCTTTGAACTACAAGGTGCTCAGAGCAATTTTGAGATGACTAGCTGAAATGATCCAGTCTCAAAGACTACTTGAATAAGGACTTGAGATAAACCCTGAACTTTGGCGTTATACACAGGCTGGATAATGAAGGATATAGTTACCTTTCCTAGAATTTGACAATTAACCTAAAATTTTTCTTTCAGGATAAAGAAAACTTCGCCCATACCCAGCAGGAAGCAATTTTAAGAATATGACGCCCACATTCCCAAAGAGGTGGTGTGGGGCAGGTGGTTTTTTGGTCTTTTTAATGGGTTTTGGGTCTGGGATAATTTTCAGTATTTAGGGGGGTTGGTTACAAGTTATTGTCAAGGGTTAGGAAAAAGGCTAAGCAAAGGAGATTAGATTTAAGGTTCTTGTTTAAAAAAAAAGAAAGAAAGAAAGAAAAGAAAAAGACAATTACTAGTTTTAAATACTTTACATTGGATTGGATTGTTTTATATTGTATACAAATTTGAAACTGATATTGTTAGAAAATGCTATATGTATATTTCTAATTGTATTTATACCATTCATTTAACAATGTAATGCAAATTTCTGATCCTTGAATGTTATTATTACCAACTATTAGGATATAAAGAAATGAAAGTTAGTAGTTAGACATTACAATAGAACTTGTAGTCATATTAGATATGTTTTAAAAATTGAGCAGAGATGTTTTAGACAGATCATCTTCAAACCCTTCAGAGATCTACAGAATATGGCATTTAAAATGTTTTAATAACTTAGAAATTTTTTCTTTTTTGAGACATGTTGACTCCTGGCAGTACCAGTCTACTTCAGAGAAAATATGGGCATTGAAGAAACTGCATATGGAGTCAACTTTCCTTGTGGCAAAAGTTAGCCACTGGACAACAAAGTATCCTCGAATCAACAGGACAAAATGGACAGACAGAACACGAAACAAGGGACTACTGATTCTTGCCAAAACAAGTGTGGTTATGGCTTTATCAAAAGGCATCTTCTGAGGCCAGGACAATATGGCCCCATCCCTGAAGTGGCCTTCACAATCCGGAAAAGGTACGGTGCCCTTTTCTTCGAAGGCAGCTTAACAGGCAGAGGGCCGATGGCTTCTGTTGTACAATGGAACAGCAGCTGAAAGCTCATGCCTCTCGAAAGTAGACTGGCATTTAATAGAGGGATGTGGAGAAGAAGGGGATGCTGAGATGAAGCCATATATACACAGCCAAGAAGAATGAACAGCTGAATTAAAAAACTGTCAACAATTTCCAGAATTTAAAATCCTGAATCATGACAGGACACTAGTGGAATTCAGGTGTTTCTGGTACATGGACTGCTCTCACCCAATGTGAGGTTGAACTGTTGACCTTGTGTACATCCTACTTCACAAATGAGTCTGTCAGATACACTAAGCCTATGGGCTGAAGATGATGCCCCAACACTGCGGAGAAACCTCAGGTGACTGCCCAGGCAGCTGGCTGTTTCTGTCAACTCACAAATTTTTTGGAAGTTGCTTGCATGCACTTTCTGTTTTTTATTTTTGTTAGCTAATATTATTCCCTTCTTGGGTCTCTGAGGGAGTTGAAGATTAGTTAGTTATGGTTGAAGATTAATTAGTTATAGTTGACAATTAATTAGGATAGAAAGTGCATTAGATACATCTTGGATTTACCAAAATAGGATAGATAATGGAATTATTTTCTCTGATTTGTCAAATACCTATTTAGGTATTTATTACTTGTATATAATGTATATAGTTATTGTACTTTTGTATATAGTTTTTCTTTTGTTAGTTATAACCTTTTGCTTTCTTTTTCTTTTTATTAAAATAGAAAAGGGGAAATGTGGTGGTATTCTAATTGTACTGAAATGTGATTTTGATTGTATGTTAATAAATAAAGTTGCCTGGGGGTCAGAGCTATTAGAGCCATAGACAGAGTGTGGCGGTGGTGGCACACGCCTTTAATCCCATAGATCTCTGTGTGTTCAGGGATATAGCCAGCATTGGAGACATGCCTTTAAGACCTAGGGGGCTGTACATTCAGACAGTGACGAGGCAGTCATGTGTTTGGGTTTACAACCAATGAGAAGGCAGAATGACTGGAAAATCGACTTACACACAGGAAATAGCTCTCTTTTCGGGAAGCTGGGACAGCAGGAGGAAGGGTGAGATTTTAGCTCTGAGCTCTGACCTCTCGGCTTTCTCTTTTACATTGTTTCTGTGTTTCTTATTTAATAAGATGGTTGGTTACATCTGCAATATCCCTTGATGGTAGTTTTTCAGTTTTTCAAAAGTTTTGGGCTCTGGCATACTTTAGATTTCAGAGTTTGTAATTTGGGCACACTCAACTTCCCTGCCACTTTTGAGAAGTCAGCCAGTTCCCATTTTACATGAAGATTGTTGGTAAAAAATAACTCCCTAATTTAGATTTTTAAAATGTAGGCCTTTTCCAAATCATTTTCTGAATTGTGTGCCTTTAAAACAAATAACTGGCAGAGTATGCATCCCGATTTTAGTTTTGAAAGTATACATTGCTTATGTACATAATACATAATGCACAGTTTAGTTCTTATAAAATAAAGCAGGTATACTTAAGTGAAAATTTGTCCCTTAAATACATGATAATATCCAGGCAAAAGAATTTCAGCATGTGAATTTATTAATAATCTTATTAATCTTAATTCTTTTATTAAAAATTCAATATGCCAGCACTCCATCACTGAGTTCATAGGTTTGATTTTCTGGAGTGCAGTAATATGTCTTGGACTCAGAATGCAGAGGCTGTTGCTCTATGCTGGACCTAAATAGCTTTCAGCACAAAGCAGTTTTATACTCATAGAAGTTGAATAGCAGAATCCTGTGCTGGAGAGGGAAGCCAAATGGTTGATCTTTTTATGACCCTACTCTCACATTGGGTCTAAGAAAGCAACTTAAAACCATCAGATTCTACCATGAGGTACAAAAATGCTAGGAAAGAATAAAATAGCTCCTTTCTTTATTCTCACATGAGTTCAATTACTTAAAAACAAATAAATGAATTTGTTGATAAAGGGACAAATTATAAATTCGCATTTAGTACTAAGCTCTAATGTTTAAATACATTGAGCTGACACAGGGAAAAGTATATCTACATTTGCACCTTGTAAAAAAAGTGTGTGATCAAAATCATCAGTTAAAGCATTCTCAAGTTGTAAAGAATGTTAAGTATTTTAGTACCTAATTAGTCTTCTAATTGCGTATCTGAAAGGAAAAAAAACTTAAATATAATAATAAAACTTTATATTGGGTTATCACTTTGGGGGATTAAAATATTACTCACTAAATTATATTTTACACATGTGGATAAGCCATTTTAAAGCTGACTTACAAGGTTTACTATTTAACCCATCTGTGAAGAGCTGTCTATAACAAGAGTCTAATGACATTCCATCTTTTGTAGCACATTTATTCCCCGAGTACCACCAGCCATTATCACGATATTCAAGTGTAATTCTCCATCCCAGTTACTGTCAAATTTTGTGGGCTCCCTGGCATAGTTTTCTCATTGTGTCGGTAACACTATCATGCTTTCTTTCAGAAGATGAAGTCAAGGCCGTGAGACAGGCCTAGCATCTCCATCTGTACCTTAGCCATGAATATCCTTGCCATTCATTCAGCAGTCCCATTTCTAAGGTACAAATTAATAGAGTTTGTCTTCTTTGCTTTGTAAACGTAGATAAATGAGAAAAAAGTAATTGACACACAGGCTCTTCTGTAGCTATCACCTGCGGACAGCTCCTATGAATAGAAACTGGTATTATGGCCTGTCTGAATCATATCAACAGAAGAAAGGTGCTCTCTAAAGAGACCCCAAAATATGCAGGCTATAAATGCCCGCGTTAGATTTTTTATAACTTTATAGGCTCCGAAAGAGCCAGGGTTCAGGAAACCTTGAGCTGTTCTTAGAGACTGCGTTTCTTCTTCCCCAGAGAAAGCAGAGCATGGAATTTTACCGAGGCTGAGAGATGAGCATGTTTCCTCATTATTAGGACAACAGAGCCATTGGCACAGCAGGTCTATGTTGCTGCCTCATTAGATGCTACTGGGAAGAGTGAACTGAGAGCAGCAAGTGAGCAAACCCAGCCACAGTCGTTATGTAAAGACGCCCTTGCTGCTTGGCACCTCAGCACGCTTGTTTTGTTGTTAATAAAATGTGCAAGAGAGCCGTAATGGACTTCCCAGAGATAGCCTGTAAAGTTCATATTTATTGCAAAACATATTTGTAAACAAAATAGAGCTTCCAAGTGGCTCACGCAGAAGGAGCAAAGTCTCAGATTGTAGAAGTCCCCCTGCCTGGTGGCTCAGGGAGGAAACAGCAGGTTGTGGGTTTATTAGCCAGTTTCTAGGCAGAGTGGAATGGAATGAGTCCTATATAGAAGAGCATCATGGTGAGAAATGGCTTCCCTTGGGAAGGATTATCTAAGCTAACATGTGCCACCTAAGAGAACAGGATGTTTTATTCCTCGCCTACTTTGAGATGAGAGTACTAATTGACATGTTTGCTTTCATCCAGACTACACTGATTTCCCCAATACCTGATGATTATATCTCAACTGTAACTATGATCAAGACTTAAACACATGCGGCTATAATCTGAATCTTTAGCATTTAAAGACTTTGTGCCTAGAATGACACTGTGAAAGAGGTCATGTGACCTCTGGGAGTTGGCATAGTGGAAGTCTTTAAGTCATGGAGGTGTTCCCTTAAAGAAGACTGTAGAGTGTCTAAATCATCTTTTCTTGTTCGCTTCCTGGCCATAAGGAACAGGGACTTCTCTGCTGTGGTATAGAGATACAGTCTCCAAACACTGGGTTCCACCAATCATGAAAAGATACCTTAAAACTCTGGCCATAAATGATCCTTTCATTCCTCCCTCCCTCTCTCTCTCTCTCTTTCTTTTTTTTTATCTGATTTCAGGCAATTGTTGTAGCAGTAAAAAGCTGACTGACACAGGAGTCGGGAGGGAGCTTTATGGATATTAGAGTTCCTGGTGGCTCCTGTGTGTTTGTTCAAATGGCCCCTTCCCCTATTGGACACTTAATTGCTTCCAGGGGGGAGAATGTGAATTTAAGGGACTGCAGCAATAAACTGCCTTCATAACTAAGACCGTAATGCCAGTAGTTCAGAGCTGCTCATTTTCTATGGTAGAATCTTCTTGAACTTCCAAGTCAATCAAAGCAAACGTCTTTCTAACAATGTGTTAACACATCTATTGCTCAATTTCCAGCAAAATAAGCAGAAAAACAATCCTTCCGAGCAATCAGAAAATCCTGCACAGACTGTCTTAGTTTTTCTTTATCCTTAACCTAACAGCTGTTATATTGTTCAGGGTGTCAAGATATGTCAGCAAAGGAAGGGGAACCAATTCTGCCCTTCATGAACTGATATAATATTGGATAAGACAGGCCAAAAAGACTACCTACAGGAGTGAAATAGGTGAAATGTAAGGAAGGTGGTGTTTCATGTCATTCTAGTAAAGTATTTGTTTTCTTTGCACACAGGTAGTGAGAATCATGTCAGGAATTACTGAGAGGTGCATAAAGGGTATTCAGTTAACCTGATAGGTCACAGGGTACCATCTTAAACTCAGGAACCACAATCCTGTATCTCCTCACTCCATTATAGAGCACTATTCAGTTCTGAAAGTACAAAGGGGTGTATATTGAATATCATGGAAACACAACTCAAGGTGTTCTGAGATTGAATATATATGAGTTCTTCATGCACAGCCTCAAACAAAACTAAACTAACAAAAAGAAAACAAAGCTGAGTCTAGATGGTATCAACAGAATGAAGCAGCTGGATAATTAGAGAACATCTGCTAGTCACCTATTCTAGTAGCCTTCCTTCCTTCCTTCCTTCCTTCCTTCCTTCCTTCCTTCCTTCCTTCCTTCCTTCCTTCCTTCCTTCCTTCCTTCCTTCCTTTCTTTTCAGAAATTGCTTTAAGAGGAATTCTGAGTCCATTTTGTCCAATGCAGGTGTTTTAGTTGCTTTGGGTTAAAGGTGATATTGTTTTTGAGTGTAAGCCCTGAAGTCTGGAGAGTGCTACTGGAATCTGATCATTTAACAGTTGCTATGAAAACTATTACTGCAATCCCTGAAAGGAAACATATAAAAAAAAATAGACACTATTTTTACAGATAACTTAGATGGCCACAGAAGGTCAGTAGATATCTTGTCTAAGTTGAATAATTGTGATATTTAAAGGGAAAAGAGCACCAGCAAGGAAAATGGATGGTAGATTTTAATTACAGTTAGTTTTTGCATTAAGCATAGTTGTGTAACCTGTTGCGCTGTGTTTAAGACCAATGTGGAAATGCCAGGGCACAGCAGCATGTCAAACTCAATGTATCTAATTATGATGGATAAGCTTGCAAAAGGCCAGGAAGTCTGCAGCTGGGCGGAAAGCACACACAGACTTGTTTATTATTGGACAATTATCTAGAGAATTTAATCAGCACTTCTGAGTAGTGTTGACCATACATCTAAACAACTTCCATCTGCTGTTCAAACGTATTGAGAGCCACCGATAGCAAAAGACTATGGGAGCATACAGCAAGTGATAACTAGAGTTCATAAGGTCAACCTATCAGAACTAAGGGCTTTGTTAGTGGAAACCATCATACAAGGAGGTATGGAATTATTGCCTTTTGAATGAATTGTCTGTTTCTTGTAAACTTCTTGTGCAATAACAGCCATGATTCTCCCCATTAACCGTGCATTTCCATGTTATGTGTACATGTATGTGTACATGTACTCTCACAATTGCATCTCAAGCTTGGGCACAACTCTCCTTATACATTTGGGGTAATTGGACAACTGTCCCCAGCTGTGTTTATTTTTCATTAACATACATCTGGCCAGGGCCATTCTCCAGACAAAAGTATTTCAGCAAAGATACCTTTTTCCAAGGACAAAACTGCATATAGATAAACATTAGCTCATCTCACTTTCAGATAAGAGAAAATAGTCATTAGCAATTAAATCCTCAACTCCTTACCTTCATCCTGGTTTATTTACAGAAGACCCTAATTTAAGAAATGTACTGCTCACACTTCATATGATGTTTTAACCGCTTGCTAGTTACTGAGTTAAGGTAGTTATTTTCCACTGACCAAAGGAAAGATTTCTGACAAGGCCAGGCAGATTATAGGTGCCAAGCTTCGTTTCTTGTGCAAAAATGTTTACTTTACTAGTGACTTGTACTGACAGATATAAACTCCTAACATTTTACCTAACCACTTCTAGATTATAATTTGAGCACATAAATTATTTTTTAGAATTCCATAATTGCCCTAATTGATCTTAGCCTTTAGTTGACCCTACCAGAGAACTCCCCTTTAGTCACTCCCCTCTTTGAGTTCTAATTGGAAGTTGACAATTATTGCTTTATGTGTGGATCCTTATCACCTCTCTGTGTGACCCTGAAAACTTCAAGCCTATCATTGCTTCGCCAAAGAATTACTGCTTGTGTATATATACTGGTCCCCTCACAACACTTGGGGAACTGATTGAGAAAAACAAAGATGAGGATGAAGATGGAAAGAACTAAATAGAGATGAGAGAAGAGCAGAAGGGACTGAGAGCAGGAGGGACTGAGAGGAGCTAAGTATGAGAATAGAAAAGAACTGTGTAGATAGAATTGACTTAGAAGAATAAAGTGAATGGACTAAAGAACTCACTGTGCTTAGATTCATTTGATATCCCTCAGATTGGAATGTTCAGCTGGTTGTTAGACTCTTTCACTGACCCTTGGAGAAAACAATAAAGGTTGGACCTATATTGTTTTCGGTATTTGGCATCATGAACAGATTTTTGGTACTCAGGGGACTGAGGGAAGTAAGGATTGGATTATACCCAGGGAGAGAAGTATCACTCCACAGAGGGTTGCCCAGTTAGAGGCTCAACTCTTTTGGAGGTACAAGTTTGGAGACCTCCAGAGTATTGACTACAATCAGTCCTCACTATAGGGTGCTGTAGTCCCCAGGACACCAACCCCCCTGTTTGAAGTGGTGAGTAGTGAATGCCCTTACCCCCTTAGGGTCCCCGGCTCAAGAATATTTCTAGCACCATGGGTCAAAAGGAGTCTAAAGAGAAACAGCTTTTGCTAGAAGTTATAGGACACAGGCTTGAGATGAGAGGCATTTCAGTCAGCTCAAGTCAGTTTACAGACTTAGACGAGGAAGCAATAGATTATCTTTATACCAAATGTGCCCCTGAGAAACATAAAGAAAGATTAAGGGGACCCCAGAGAGATGCCAACCTTGTGAAACAGATTGACTAGCAGACCAATTGGTAACAGAGACTCCGTTCCCTCACTCCCTCCTAGGGAGAAACCTGCTGCTATTTCATTCGGGGTCTTACATAGAGGTAAAACAATATTATCACACTATGAGACCTCCTGAGAAAGTAAACTAGGGCTGATGAAGTTTGCTATTCCCTCCCCCAGTTTTTCAGGGAGCAGCTACTGCTGTAGACAGCCTTCTTTCCTATGGAAACTAAAGAGTTAACTTTTGCCCTAACACTTGAACTTGGAGCTTGCACCAGCACCCCTCGTTTAAATAACAATACAAGCCTCACAGCTCAGCCAGAGCCAGTGAAAACTGATGGCGAGTCCCCAACTTTCATATCCTATTCCTTCAGCTCTCCTCCGATAGCTGCATTAAAAAACGTCTTTCTCTCTCTCTTTTTCTGGCTTGACTGTTATTGTGAAAGTTCTTGATTATTTACAAAAGTTTTGGCCAAGTCCAAGAAATTCCAGTTAACTCTTTTTCTGAACATCTGCCTTTTTTCTTTCTGAGTCTAAATGTCTGCAATCAGTCTCATTACTTCCCTGCTGTCTATATCTCAGCTTTCACTTTGCCTGCATCCTCACCCCTCCTCCTCGCCTTACTGTTCCTGATGGCTGGCTGGCCTGACACAGACAGACTGATACAGCTTAAATATAAATCCTTCTCATTTTTAACTCATGAAACAATTATTTTACTTGTTTACAGTGCTTATCTTAGTTCACGATACACTATAAAATTTATTAAATTGTCACTCTCCTTATATATTATATTTCTGATTAAGATCTCTTATTTCTATATTAAAATAACTTCAATAAAAACTTATTACTTTTAAGGCTAAACCTAACAGGGATAAAACTTAAACTTCTAAGTTTATAAGGACAACTAATTTATAAACTGTTAAGAATAAGTTTACTTTAATTATGAAGTATTAAAGATAACTAAAAAATACAACTTACTTATTAGCTAACTTAAACTATAAACTATTAAGGATAAGTTTTACTTAAATTATAAGCTATTAAAGATAATTATTAAGGATACAAGTTAAAGCTTGATTACCTTATAAATGATCAAATCCTCTAATATATACAAAAAGCATGTTTATATACATGCTAAATATGTTGAATATTAGAATAATAAATTTCTTACTTAGCCACTGGCACTTTAAAATATTTAAACTTCCCACTTTAGATGATACCATGCCTCTTGCTTGTTGCTAGAGTTTTGTCCAAAGTGTACTTTGAGACTATTCAGATTACATTTCCATTTACCAGGTCTAAAGACAATTTGCATTGCTATCTAATTTCAAATAAAAGATAACTCACCAAATAGATTTCAAAATAACCTTTTACTATTCCTTTATTTAAAGAAACTCAATCCACATTGGCTGCATCTATGTCTCCTGATAAATTAAATAGAAAGTTGTTTTAAGATGTAAAGTTTTTATAAGACTATGAAGGCTTAGATATAAGGAATATTTAGCAAAATTAAAAAATAACATGATATATGAAATGCAAGTTATTGGGATAGGTAACTATAACATAAAAACATCTAGATATTGATAGTAACTGGTGCTGTTTACCACGTGGAAAGGTCAGGGTCATGACAGAACCCAGTTGTACTTTTAGAGCTTTATTAGGAGGGAAAGGTGGGGGAGAAAGAAGAGGGGAGAGCCAGGCCAGGTGGGGGAGGGAAGCAGGGGGAGGGAGCAGAGCAGAGAGCAGAGAAAGAACAGAGAGAGAGAGTGTGGGGGTCTGCCTCTGGCTTTTTAAGGCCAGTAGTTGCCCACACTACTGATGGCTGATGACTTAAGACACAAGAACCCATGCTGAGCATGTGCCCCAGTGAGGGCAGGATCCTAACAGATATGTTATAAATAACATGAGTCTGAATAAATAACCTAGATATGCTGAGGAGGCCTTCCTAAGTTAGGTCCAAAGTTATGGAATAACTCACAAAGGTTTGAATATGGATTAAGTTTTTATTGAGGTCTGAGATAGAGAAGCTTTAGGAATGGACTTATGTTCCACCTCCTTCACAATACTAACACCTGACCACCCAACAGTATGCCTCAATACCAGAGTCTATGGACCTTCCTCAGAAGGGACACTGGGGCTAATCATATGCCATAGCTCCTCTGCTGTACAAGGTATTAATGTTGGCCCAGGGATGATTGATCTTGAATTTACTGGGGAAATTAAGATTATTTTACAACCTCCTACATAGGTTATTTATAAAAACCATTACAATTTCTAGTTCAACAATTGACTTTATATGGTGTTTAAATAGCCCCTGAGAAAAATCCAAATTTAGCCTCCTTTTTCATATTTGGGACATCTTATTCATATGGATTTTGTTTCTCCCCAACCTTTTTAGTTGAGAATGGACTGTTTAAAAACTTAAAATGATTTTCAAAAACTGCTTGGTGGTATCACCTGGGTACGTACCTATTTGGACATATCCATGGTTGTGCTTAAACCCCTATGTGACTTTCTTCATGGTGACCCTAATCCAAGATTCACCACGAATATTTAACATCTGAGGGTAAAGCATCATTGACTCTATCGGAGGAGGAATTTGACTCTAAAGGACTCCTTCATATAGATTACAACAAGCCATAGTGTCTGGTTGTTCTACCTACTGATTGCACTCCCACTGCCTGTTTTTGGCAAGAAGGGCCTCTAGAATGGCTACATTTACCTATAACTCATAAAAAATTGTGACAGCCTATACCTCTGATTGCATTCCTTTAAAAAAAAACCAGAATAAAGAATTATTTAGGCAACATGTTCATATAATAATCCTTTATACATCTGAACAACATAATATTTTGTCTCATGAGTCTATAGATGATTGGCTAATCGTTCAGATAGGATATAATGGCACTTTCTCATATGAACTACCTGCTCAATATCTGTTAAAATTCATATACTTACATCCTATAATTTTTCCCTATAGAACTAAATCAGATCCATTGCCTCCTCCAGCAACATTAATATTTACTGATGGCTCTGCTTCAGGCCAAGCTGCCAGTCTGAGTACAGGCTGTTATTTACCTCTACATTCTTAATAATTGGGCCTTGACTTTATAAATGAATTGATACAATTTCAGGTCCTTTTGATTTACTCTGTTCATTGATAATGTCAAAACTTGTAGGAATATAATTAAAAATGATAATTCTATTCCAAATATATTTTATTAATTTTGACCATAAGATATACAAGATTTGAGGTATATATAAAAATGACACATTTCAGATTTCATTCTCTTGTTATTCTGCTGTTTTGTTGAGACTCCAAAGTTTCATATTTTTGCTCTGACAAAGTATCATCACTGTTATCATGTTGCTAATATGTCTAAGGTTTTTGTCTCTTTAAGATTTTACAAGATTCAGAAGATCTAAGTTCACCATCGCCCACAAGCCAAGAAGGACTTGAGAAGAATACTACCTAACTACAGTTTGTTTTCCTACCTACATTTTTTTTCCTTTGGTGGAGGGAAGAGCTTTCCCTCCCACCTACCTTTCTCACATCTGCTGAAACCATGTATCTAATATTCCAATTGTACACCTCAGAGAAAAAGTTTCCACTTTAAAACTCCTTGACTTCACGTTCTGCCATTAATATATATTTGTTCCAACAGAAATTCTAATCATTCAAAGAGTTACAGGTTGTCATTCTCTGGGCCATGGATGTGGTGTCTAGCAGCAGGTCTGCATCCCGCCCTCCAGCCCACATGCCAGGGAGTTCTGCTGCACACTCCTGGTTACCTCTCAGCACAGATTGATTCTGTACAAAGCACACATGCACAAAAAAAAAAAAAAACATGCTCTTCCCAGATTTCCACTGTGTTCCAGGCTTCTGAACTCATAACTTTACCCCACATTAGCATGAAGTACCACAAGGGAATTCTACTTCCCTGTTTCTTTTTACTATATGAAACTTGCCTGCCCAGAGACTGAACTGCCTTTTAAAAAAATGTTCTATTATTAATGATATAAATTCTTCCCATGATACTGAAATGTTTATACTATCAAACATTCTCCACATGTACTTCTGACAATTGTTCTCTATATGAATCTGGCTATGCATACAGGGACATGTTGATACTGTCATCTCATAGCCATTTGGTTTAATATTGCCTTGATTACAAATTTAAATTATTAAGTCAACTTCAACTGCAGCCTTGGTCCCACAGATGCTCGTGACTAAGTAATGTAACTCTTTAAACCAACAATGCTTCATTAATATACAGATTAATCAAATTAATGCCACTAATCAAAGATTAATAGAGTTATTATTCTAAACTAACCATTTCTTTTTGATTAATCAAAACCATAATAATTAGACACACGTAACCATATTATGCCATACTAACTAACGATAGATTTTATGTTACTCCTCTGTTCCTTTTTTGAGTCAGAGATATTCCAATTATATACAACTATACCTATTAGATGGTTAAACTAATTCTCAGCTTAACATATATATAGATTATTGATTGATCACTAATCATAAATACAGATTAATGATTATGAATACAAATACTGGTTATTTATAAATATATTTTATTGATTATAAATATATTTTATTGATACAAGTATTGATTAAATATCAATATTAATTACTGATTATTAATTTCAAAATCATTGCACATCATTCTTTCAGTCATCTCTAAACTTATCCACATTACTCTCTGCCCTAGAGAGAATTACACAAATTTATTCACATTACTCTCTGCCCTAGAGGGAATTACACATTCTTTTTTTTCCTTTTTTTTTTTTAAATAAAAAAAGGGGAGATATTGAGAGCTGCTGTTAGCAAAAGACCATGAGAATATACAAGTGACAACTAGAGTTCAGAAGGTCAACCTATCAGAACTAAGGGTTCTGTCAGAAGAAACCATCATACAAGGCATTATGGAATGACTGCCTTTTGAATAGATTGACTGTTTCTTGTTGTAAACTTCTTGTGCAATAACAGCTATGATTCTCCCCATTAACCATGCATTTCCATGTTACGTGTATATGTATGTGTACATGTACTCTCACAATTGCATCTTAAGCTTGAGCACAACTCTCCCTATACATTTGGGGTAATTGGATAACTGTCCCCAGCTGTGTTTATTTTTCATTAACATACATCTGGCCAGGACCATTCTCCAGACAAAAGTATTTCAGCAAAGATACCTTTTTCCAAGGACAAAACTGCATATAGATAAACATTAGCTCATCTCACTTTCAGATAAGAGAAAATAGTCATTAGCAATTAAATCCTCAACTCCTTACCTTCATCCTGGTTTATTTACAGAAGACCCTAATTTAAGAAATGTACCGCTCACACTTCATATGATGTTTTAACTGCTTGCTAGTTACTGAGTTAAAGTAGTTATTTCCTACTGACCAAAGGAAAGATTTCTGACAAGGCCAGGCAGATTATAGGTGCCAAGCTTCATTTCTTGTGCAAAAATGTTTACTTTACTAGTGACTTGTACTGACAGATATAGATGCCTAACATTTTACCTAACCACTTCTAGATTATAGTTTGAGCACATAAATTAGTTTTTAGAATTCTATAATTGCCCTAATTGATCTTAGCCTTTAGCCTTTAGTTGACCCTACCAGAGAACTCCCCTTTAGTCACTCCCCTCTTTGAGTTCTAATTGGAAGTTGACAATTATTGCTTTATATGTGGATCCTTATCCCCTCTCTGTGTGACCCTGAAAACTTCAAACCTCCAATTTCTTCTCCAAAGAATTACTGCTTGTGTATATATACTGGTCCCCTCACAACACTTGGAGAATTGATTGAGAATAACAAAGATGAGGACGAAGATGGAAAGAACTAGATAGAGATGAGAGAAGAACAGAAGGGACTGAGAGCAGGAGGGACTGAGAGGAGCTAAGTATGAGAACAGAAAAGAAACTGTGTAGATAGAACTGACTTAGAAGAATAAAGTGAATGGACTAAAGAACTCACTGTGCTTAGATTCATTCCATATCCCTCGGACTAGACTTCTCAGCTGGTTGTTAGACACTTCCACTGACTCTGGGAGAAACAATAAAGGCTGGACCTATTATTGTTATCAGTACAAACTGTCTACCAACAGTCTTCACCCACTTTCATCTTTTTGAAAGGGACGTGTAAAAGTACACACACACACACACACACACACACACACACACACACACACACACACACGGGGAGGGGGTTGCAATTGAAATTCATTTCTTGTTTTTTAGCATTATCTATGTGACTTTATTCCATGTAAGAAGGCCCAGACCAGTCACAACTAGCTCTAATGTGCAGGTAGCTAAAAAGTGGCCAAGACTGGGCAGAACCAAAAGTAAGTTTCAGGGTACAGATAAAGAAAGGTGAAAGGTCAAAGTCAGGGCAGCTGAATTCTCTTGCTATGTCCATACAATGAGTGACAGGAGGAACACCTACAGAATAAGAAGGGAAATACAACAAAATTCACAATTAAATAATAGAATTTGGAGCGAGGAAATGACAGCACTATGCTGATGTCATCAATTTTTGCTAAAGGATCTTATCTGATTCCAACCCAGAACCACCATGGCACTCCAACCACCCCCCTTTCACATACACTTCAGAATTCAACCACAGCTGCTAGGCATCCACATGCATTTGTTTGTATTGATTAAAATTCAACTTATTTTCACCTGATCTGCTCCTCCCCCAGAGGAATTTTGGATCAATTTTTTTTGTCATTAAAAGCAACCCCAGGTGACTCAAACCAAAGATAAGTTGGATTTACCTGCCAACCCTTTCCCCATTATCCTAAATATTTACTCGGTTATGAAAACCTTCCAGTTTTGCTAAACACGATTTGCTTTCTATCCTCTTCTTTGTTCTCATTATCCCTGTAAACATTCAACCCATCTGTGTCCTATGTGAGAAAAACAAGACTGGAGCATGAAAGACAAATTGAGGGGAGGGATGAAGCACAGAGGACCTACCATTCAAGGTCATTGACATGGGGAAGGAGACCAGAATGAAGGCTAAACTCAACAGGTCAGGAGAGCTTTTTAACAACAGGAAGACCAAGTAGAGGTCAGCCATGCCTTCTATAGAGAAAAAGCACATTTGCTTGGACTTTCATGAGCGGACATAGTTTTACATTTGATATAAGACACCCACTAATATCAGCTTCCTGCATTCCTACAGGAACTCAGAAATGCAAGCTAGCATCTCTCTCTCTCTCTCTCTCTCTCTCTCTCTCTCTCTCTCTCTCTCTCTCTCTCTCTCTTTCACACACACACACACACACACACACACACACACACACACACACACGAGACACACACACTCAGTAGTGTTTACATTACATTTCAACACACACACTCGGTAGTGTTTACATTACATTTCAAGGAGATGGTCTTTTAGAAAGACAGTTCTATTTTATAAACTGCCAACAGACTTTCAAAATGATTCATTTCTCAAAAGACCAGAAACTGAAATACAAATTAAAAAAACTAAAGCATTTCTAAAGACATTATTCTTGGAAATTAGAGTTCCTGGACTACCCAACATCAGGGAAAACCCTATGTTAATGTTATTTCCTCTGAGAGACAAGCTAAGATTTTCTTAGTCAATAGCCCACAGGAGCTTCCTCCTTCCTTTCCATTCTCATTTCTCAACAGAGGTGACTATGATGCTGTGCTATTTTTGCTACACTGGTACAACTGATTTCTCTATATGACAGTTTTTAAACAGTCTGTATATAAATATACATATAGAGTCTATATATAATTTTCTCACCTAGACTGGCAATACATCCTCCAAAACCATCTAACAGAAACCCCAACACCAGGCATGATCTCTCTCTTTTGAGTTTTTGATCAGGGTTGTCCAAGAGACTCCCAAAACATTACAGACTAACTATTTCCCCTGGTTGTCTCTCAATGGCAAAAGGTTAAATTCTTATTGCTGAAGACTGCCAAGCACTTCAGAAACAGGGCCTAGAGGCCCCTGAGCTGGCACTGAGCTGAATGACTCCTCTCTGAAGACTAGTTTCATGGTAGGAGAAAGCACCATGCAAGCTTCCAAAGGAGGAAAGTAATTAACATTCCTACCTCGATATGATGCTTATGAATCACATTAATGACCAGCATGGGAGGACACTGAGTTTGTGGAACCTAGAAACAATGGCATTTTGCCTCAGAATGTTAGTCACTGAATTTTCCCCAGTGACACACATTTCATCATCAGTGAACCATGAAAACTTCATGAGAAGTTTTCTCTGAAGCACAGATACCCGTGACATCAAAAGATGTTTGCAAAGTGCTCTTAATTGCAATGTTTGATTGAGTCGTCTTACCAAGTGGGTCCCATGTTTTTGTGTTAAGGATTTTATAATCAGCTAAAATGCCTTGTTAACTGGATTATAGGTATGGTGCTACATAGAGAAATATTAGCAGTTTTTTAATCCATATTCCTTCAGGAATATAACTCATGAACAGTGGTGGCCTTGAGAAAGAAGTGAAGTTAGGAAAGCTTTAGAAATTGCTAGGAATTTATTTGCTTTCAGTTTTGGTCCATGGTAATTGTAGTCTATTCACATAGACCATTCTGTATGGATAGCAGGATTTTCTCAAGTTCCTGCCCTGAGAAAATTCCTCCCAGAATCTTGGAAAGACGCTATGTATGGCGTGGGGTATCTGAGGGAAAGAACTCTACATATACTACTCTCTTCTCTCTGTTAACTTTATTCCTCTATGACAAGATTGTATCTATGCAGCTTCAGCTCTGTCCTCACATTCAGCTCCTCTCTGTGCCCAGTTTTCCTGTCCTCATAGTTTTAGTAGCTCCTATGCTTTTGACCACATCTATGTCCTCTGTCCCTTTGGCCTCCATCTTGTCTTCCTAACTCCTTACTCCTGGTTTTCAGAAAACTCTACCTGAGATCTGCCTTACCCTCTACATAACCTCTGTCTTCCTCTCTTCTCTCTGTCCACAAGGTTCTGTGTCTGCCTCTGGAATTCTGCTCCAATCCTTACTGCACCTGCTTATGCAAAAAGCCATATTATCCTCAGTCAATCTCTTTGCCATGCCTCTAGGCCTGAGGAAATGGAATGATTTGAGCTTCATTTGTACAAGAAACAAAACTATGCATCTAGAAGCCTGCTTGTCTCAGAGGCTCAGTGGGGGAATTAGTACCTGTCATGAAACACAACAGAACCCACTAACAAGAGCTTTATTAAGATAAGGAGAAAGGGATAAATGTAATCAGGCCCTCAGAAGGACACATGTGAGAAGTGGGGGCAGGAGAACATGGGTCCTATCTTTTAAGGGCCAGCACACACCTGCACACACAGGCCCATGTGGCTACTCCACGCATGTGCATAGATCACGTGGTCACATTGCATGATTAAGTGACCACACACCCATGGGTTATGGGGTGTGTGGGCATGGGTTATGCATGACATATGTCCTGGAACTGACTAGCTGGAAATAACTAAGTGTCCCGATGGACATGCTCCACCATAGGGCATGGTTGGAATTCCTATCAGTACCTAGTAGAACAGTGTCTGAGAAGCTTAGCTCTTTGCCAAATGGTCTATAGTATTCGGCACACAAGAATTTCATAGCAGAAGACAGCTGAAATACTAAAAACTGGATAACACCAAATATTCCATAATAAACGGCTTGCCTTTTGACAAATCCTTGGGCGGCCAAAGTATAGCTTTAATACACAGCTGAATCTCTATAATATATTCTTGTGGCCCACAAGAATTCTGTATTAATCAACCCTTGTACAGGCTAGAGTCAATCCTCAACCTAGGCTAGGGTTGTCTGTCTCTAAACAGAAGAGATCAGAGAAACAAGTAGACCCCGGAACAAGAAATGTCTTGCATGCTTGGTGTTCTGTTATAGCTGCATTAATACTTTAAAATATTAAGTGGGAGAATGTTGGTGACTTCATGATGCAGGTGATAATTTGTAGAAATGTCTCTTTTACACTTGAATTACACTCATTAGTCAATTAGATTCTTATCCATGACTATTAAATCATAAGTTTATCTTGATTTCAATTTGAACAAGACTATCCGTTTGGCCATTTTTATTAAATTATATTAATGCATCCATTAAAAGTTGCCAATATGTAGTGGGAAGAATTTGATCAAGTTAATTACTTACAGTTGATATAAATCATGTGCAATGCATACTACTCTATTAATTTGACTTGGAAAGGTGACAAGATAGTCAGCACAGAGGTAGGTAGGGAAGCCAGCCATACTTAGAGAAAGGCCATGAGGAGGTAGTAAAACCCAGGAAAGAATAACTTTTTGTTCCTGAAGAAGCTGAGTCACTAAGTACCACATTCCAAATAAAACAGATCTTGGTGTCCCACTTTCAAAGTGAGCAGAGGCAATTGTGTGCCAGGGATCATCTATCTGGAAATCAGCAGCCACACAAGAAGATTCAGTTATAGACAGCAGGCAAGGTTTTTACAGCACAGTTCAGAATCACACATGACCCTTGAGGGAAGGCTGCATCTCATTAAAGAGAGAGAGGGAGTTTTAAGATCACAAATAGGGTTGGAGAGATGGCTCAGCTGTTAAAGGCTAGGCTCACAACCAAAAATATAAGATCACAAATAAAGTACTGTTTTTTGAAACTTAATACAAGTTAAGAGAAATATTGTTATGTGTGATGGCACCATATGCGTGTATGGTAGTCAACTGACCCATTCCCTACCTGAAAGACCCATGTGATGTGACAGTCTTCCCAGAGAGATACAACACACACATCTGCTCATGCTACAAAGAAAGCCTATGACAAAAAAAGTAATGATTGCACCAGTGTTTCAATTGATCAACCAGTGAGATTTTCATTAGGATTACTAACAGGAGTATGAGTGATGGGGTATTTATAAGGGACAGGGATAACTCAAAAGCACCACATCATTGGAAAGCCCCCCTCACACAGGTGATGCCACCTGAAAACCTGCAACCCTGGAGCTCTCCTCAGCTAACAGACAGCTCCACAGTCTCAACAAACTTATTTCCGCAATTTGGTCTCGCAGAATCTCTACCCTGAGCACTGTTCACTACATCTTATTCTGCTGGGCAGGGACCTCAAGCATCTTCCAAGGAGTTGTTCTTTAGGGCATGGTGATATTTGTTTACTGCCTGTTACCACTTCGAGTTTGTGAGCCTCCTCTTCCATGCTGAATTTGGTGGAACATGCCAGACAATACTACGTTTGTACATTCTCAAATCATCTCTCTCCTCTCTTTCTTCCTTTCTGTCCCCTTCTCTCTCCCTCCCTCCTTTTCTTTCTCCCCTGTCTCTTATATTATGGGATGAAGCTAGTGCACAGACAGCTCTACCTACCTACAATTCGCAGGTGTAGGCAGAATCAGCACCTCCCTTGCTACAGGCACTGAGAAGGTGGTAACATATCAGCTGCCATCTGCCAGGAGAATCCTCCTGATTGCCTTCCCTATTTTTTTTTGCGAAACATGACCAACCTCCTGGGAATCTGTTTCCAAATACCTTCTGTATTTTGAAACAAAAAATAAAAAAAGAATTTTTTTAAGTGACCTCTTAATGATAGTTTACCCCTCTTGGACAGGCCTGGGGATCCTGTGATTTTTGGCATTCTTCCCTGTCTACTCTGCTCTCAAGTGTTGTGCTATTGAAATTATAGATTAGGTTTAGCAAAAGCCAGTGTTCTGTCAACTGCAGCACAGGCTAGATGCAGCAGACCTGAAGTTTGGGCTTTAATGTCATTAGTTTTCCTGAAATAAAGAATTGGACAAAAATCATACTACCTGTTTTTATCTTATATCCAAAAGAAAGTCAATCTTGTCCTATATGTAGGAAGACAGCTAGTCCTAGTCACTAAGAGCAGCAAAACAGCAACTAAGACCACTTCAGCCAGAGTGTTTCAGAGAAAGAATTCAGCAGGGCAACATGTATACCCTTTGTGTGTTTGAGTAGTCTTTGAGAATTGGGTGGCTGTTTCAACTCTACCACATTTAATGACTTATTTGGGATATTACAAGAACAAATGGTGCCGTCTCTCTTCATTTTTATTTAATAAAAATAGAAGGAAAAGGGAAGGAAAAAGAGAAGAGAAAAATGAAGAAATAATTTCTGGTAGCGTTCCAAGCATCAATTTTTAGTTTGATTGCTATCTGTGGCAGGCACAATAGTGATTCCCCTAAGACACTTAGTGACTAATCCTTGGAAGCCATGACTATATTATATTCTAAGGCAAAGCAGGATTAAGGTTCAAGATGGGATTAACCAGATGGCCTTAATATAGAAAGATTACACTGGATTATCTGGGGTTCAGTATTATTAATAGTATGAGAGGGAGGCAGAAGAGAAAAGAAGGTCAGAAGTCAGAGGTCAAGCATCAGAGGGATGTGATATGACCCCCACATCCACAAACTTCTAGCTTTTCAGATGGAGAAGGTGGCCATGGGGTTAAGAATATAGCAGCCTACAGAAGTTAGAAGGACACAGTTCCTTTAGGACAACCTCTAGGAAATAACGTGCCCTGCTAACATTGGTTGTCATCCCACAACACACACTAGGATTCTGAACCACAGAACTGTGGTAAGCATTATTTTAAACACTAATTGCTTTGAAAAGCAGTGCAATTTATATTTTTGAACTAATTTGAGTGTCTGAAACCATGAATCGCCTAAAAAATTTAAATAACCATTTCAATAAATTGGCTATTTGATGTACATTTAAAATGGAAGGAATATGAACAAGAGATATCGAGACCATGATTAGAAAAAGCACAGGGACAAATAGCCAAACTAGCGGAAACACATGAACTATGAACCAATAGCTGAGGAGCCCCCATGGAACTAGACCAGGCCCTCTGGATAAGTGAGTCAGTTGATGAGCTTGAACTGTTAGGAGGCCCCCAGGCATGGGACCAGGACCTGTCCTTAGTGCCTGAGCTGGCTTTTTGGAACCTAGGGCCTATGCTGAGACACTTTGCTCAGCCTTGGTGCAGGGAGGAGGGGATTATGCCTGCCTCAACTGAATGTACCAGGCTGGGCTGACTCCCCTGGGGAGACCTTGCCTTGGAGGAGGTGGGAATGGGGGATGGGTTGGGGTAAAGTCTGACAGGTGGGAGGAGGGAGGACAGGACGACTAGAAAATCTGTTATATAAAATAAAAATAAATAAATAAAATAAAAAGGAAGGAATAAAGGGAGGCTGTTATAGTTTGGATATGAAATGTCCCCCAAAGAGTCATGGATTTGAAAAGTTGACACTCAAGTGGTGGAGCTTTTCTGGAAGGTTGTGGAGCTTCCTTTAGAAGGCAGAGCTAACTGAGGGCAGGCCTTGGAATTTAAGAGCCTGTACATATTCCCTGCCCACTTTCTGCTTCCTGACTATTGATTCAATGCTACCAACTATTTCATACTCCTTCTCCTGTGCCTTCCCTACCATAATATATAATATCTCTTTGTTAAACTAGCATTAGAGACCTAAAACTATTTCCTCCTAGTCAACTATCTACCTCTGACCTGGGTAGAGAGCTAACATTTTGATCTATGCAAAACAATAGGGGGGAAAAACATTTCCAAGGGATAAAACACCCAACAGAACCATATCCAAGTAGGACAGAAATTTTCAAACTGTTGAAAATTAAATGATTATTGTTGGAGTGGCTATGATGGGCCAAGTAGATAGTATGTAAACTTACTTGAAAATTGTATGATGAAAACAAATGTGAATTTCAGGTAAGTGAAATATTACAGACTTTGCCAATAACCAGTTGAGTTAACTCAGCTAAGGAAAAGGTTTAAGTTGAAGGGAAAAATGAGAAAAAGAGCAAAGTAGAAAATAAACTCAAAGAGATCATTCTTGAACCTTTTCTGTTAATATTGACACCAAATCATAGATCCAAGAAGTTTAAAGAACATCAGGCAGAGTAGTATAATACAGATGCCATCTCACTCCTTGGCTGATTATACTCAAATTACTCTAAACAAGACAAAGAAAATCTTGAAGGTAGGAAGAGACAAAACATAGGAAATGTAGAAATTAAAAATGGTGTGAAGAGAACAGCAAAATGGAGAGAGTTTGATCCAGATAGATATATACAACAAAGGAATAGATGCACAGTTCAGAGATAAAATGATTCGAGCAGGCTATAGGGAAGGGGGCAGGAGTGTGGCAATAAGAATCTAAAGCTGAGATTTCCCCATTGCTGATGTGGACTCTGAGAAAGCACCATCTGGGAGAGGTACACTGTTATGTGGGAAGTGTGCTACTAAATTTGGTAGAGTCTTGAAAATGGGGTATGGCTGTAAAGAGAACACCAAGTGACAAAGGTAAACACAGGTGGAGTCTTCCACACTCCCTCAGAGCCTCAGTCACTGAAAGTGTGGCAGCCCTCAAGCCAGCATACACACCTGTAGAGAGTGCTACAAAAGACAACCCATGAGGACAGAGTAATCATATCATCTCAACTAGGAAGAATTCGAGAGGTGATAGTACCATCTATTTCATTCCTGTTTCTTCTTTTTTATTTACACCTCTTTTGCTGTTTTGTTATGGCATGTATCTTTAGCTAAATATGTTTTAGGACTGTTCTTTATTATTCTTTCTTCCTTTTCTTTCTCTGTACCTACTCTACAATATTTTCTATGCTATTTCTCACACCTCTAATCCATATTGTAGTGGGTAGCCATTCTAGCTTGGTTCTGGAAGTTCCAACCCCCATTGAGACTCTGGCAACTGTCACGCCTACGAGGCGGGGCGAGGGGAGGCGCCTGGGGACCCCGAGAGCTGGATGGGCCAGCGCTCGCGCTGGGCGCTCTCTCGGTGCCCGGAACGCTGACCGGTGCAGATTGACTGTGCAGAGCTCCGGAGAACACCGCTGGATTGCGATACACCTTCCCCAGACCCTGCGACCTACCCAATTACTTAATTTGTGAGTTACGCCATTTAATAAATATCCTTTTAACTACGTGGAGTGGCCAAAATAATTTCTCCAATACCATATAGTTTTCTTTTCTTTCATACTTTACTATCTTTTCTTTCATCCCTATCTCCTTCTGATTTATTTAATTTTTGATACACTTAGCTCTAAAATATACACATAAACTACACTCTCCCCTATTCGTACACTAGTATTTTTGAACACTAGTGTCTGTTGTGGCAAATTAACATCATGACTATTGTTAAATAATTTTATCTGTCACTTTAGGTAGTTTACCTCTACATAGTAATAAGGAACATACATCAAAGTGAAGACAACTCACTAAGACTCATGTAAAAAAATGGAAAGGGGGGAAGAGGGACAAGAGATGTACAAAACACTACAAAGAAACACAGAAACTATGTGACAATGATGCTTTAGGATGCCCATGGAGCTTCCAATGCCTCAATACCATAAACCCAGGATAATAAGATAGTTGAAATGCTAGAAATCATTTGAGAGCCATACTTTTAAAAAATGATCAAATCAGTATATAAGGATACAAATAAGCTCCAAATGAAGTAAGAGCACTAATTTAGGATGTAGATAAGAAATTTATCAAAATGGATGAAATGAAATGGTCAGATATTTAGAGGAAAACTTCAAAGCCATGAAAGAAAGCCTCAATCAGAAAATTGAGACTGACAAAAAAGAAATCTAATTCTGGAAATGAGAGTTAATCAAATGAAGAACACAATGGGAGTCATAGAAAAGAACAAGGAGAAGATTTCCATAGATAGAGAATTTGGTGAAATACTATATTGAGACATCTAAAGAAAAATAATTATACACATGACCAAAACTTTCAATGACTCTGGAATGAGTTCAAAAGACTAAATCTAAGAATACACATAGTAGAAGGTATGCAGATAGAATATAAAGGCATAAGTAATTTACTCAATAAAATTATGACAGAAAAAATTCAAACTCAAGAAAGAAATATAAAACTAAAGACACAAGACTTTTAGAACTCCAATAGAGATGACTAGAGAAGACTGTTTCTATGCCTATAGTCAAAATGTCAAAACATCAAAGAAAAGAAACAATATTAAAATCTATATGGGAAAAATGTCAAGTCATTGAAAAATGGCAAAAACACAAGAATAATATTCAATCACTTAACAGTTATTCTAGTAGCTAGAAAGATATGAATCATGCACAGCAATTTCTGAAAGCAAATAACCACCATGTAAGATTGTTATATCCAGTAAAGTTCTCCCATAAAATGTAGAAGTAAGAACATCACAATTTAACACATTCTAAAGCAATTTCTGACAATGATTGAAGCATCAAGGAAAATAGTTAAAGCAATATTGTATATAGAAGAAGAAGGAGGAGAAGGAGGAAGAATAAGAAGGAGAAAGGAGGAGAAGAAGGAGAAGGAGGAGAAGGAGGAGGAGGAGGAGGAGGAGGAGGAGGAGGAGGAGGAGGAGGAGAAGAAGAAGAAGAAGAAGAAGAAGAAGAAGAAGAAGAAGAAGAAGAAGAAGAAGAAGAAGAAGAAGAAGAAGAAAACATTCATGAGAGCACAGGAAAGAATACATTTCAGGAGACCAAGTGAGCAAGGAAGAGCCAGGAAAAGCCATGTCTAGACAGTAAACCAGAAAACTTCTGACATGAGTAGGAAAGGAAGATGCTAAATAGCAGCATTTCAACTGGGGACAACAATAAAAAGAAAATAAAACTATTGAAAATAGCAAACCTCTCAATAATAACCTTAAATACACATAAACTTAACTTTGCCTTTTCAGACTAGTTGTTTTAATTAACATCAAGCTCCAATTATCTGTTGTCTCAAAGAAATACATCTGATTGGCAAGGACAGAGAGTTAAAGGATATAAACCAACCTGTCAAAAGATGGAAGCTGGAAATGAGTGAGCATAGCTATTCTCACATTTGACAAACTAAATTTCAAACTAAAACTACTCAGAAGATATAAGGAAAGTCTTTACATAGTAATCAATAGAAGCATTCTTTAAGAAGGTATTGTAAGATACATAATAATTATCATGATGATGGTACAGATGATTATAATCACCATCAACTCATTTTAACATATGCAAGTAAATAAGTATAATGCACCACATAAATAGACTTACAGAAACAACATGATTTTCTTAATAGATACAGAAAAAACAGCTGAGGATTTCAACATCCATTCATGATAATGATCCAAAAGAAATATGAAATAGAAAGAATATATCTCAACATAATAAACCTATATAGGACAATGTAGTTGGAAGTTTTCCTGTGTCCTGCCTAGTCTGCAGCCGCTCAAACCCAAGTAAACACATTAATTATGAACTGTATGGTTATTAGCTCAGGCTTATTACTGACTAATTTTATACTTAAATTAACCAATAATTCTTATCTATGTTTAGCCATGTGGCTTGGTTCTTTTTCTCAGTTCTGCCTTGTCATCTTGCCTCCTCTTTATCTAGCTAGTGACTCCTGACTCAGCCCTCCTCTTCCCAGAATTCTCCTCTCTGCTTGCCCTGCCTATACTTCCTGCCTGGCTACTGGCCAATCAGCATTTTATTTTTCAACCAAATTAGAGCAACACATATTCATAGCATACAGAATGACATCCCACAGCACTTCCCCTTTTCTGTCTAATCAAAAGGAAGGTCTTAACTTTAACATAGTAAAATTACATATAACAAAAGAGTTATCAAGCAAGAATTACACTTATAATATCTAGTCTATTTGTATTTGGCAAATTCAAAGAAAATAGTCTATCTAGCCTATATTTGTGAGTCTAATGTTTCATATCTAACTTGTCTTTTATCATAACCAAGGAAAATTGTAACTATCTAGTCTTCAATTACATTAAAGACCCTAGAAGGATATTATATTACTTAAGTAAACAGGAAGTGCATTGTAAGCAACTTCCAAAAATCTAGAATGACAGACAGCTGACTGCCTGGACATTCACCCAAAGTTCCTCTATGACATTGGGGCATCCATCTTCAGCCTATAGGTCTAGAGTTTTTCAGTCATTTATCCTTGTGTCCTATAGAATATCTAGCAGTCTCCTCTGCAAAGCAGGAATCTGAAGAACCATCTCATCTTGCAATGTTCAGTGGTCACCTTCCTATGGGTCCTGCATGTCCACTTTTCACAACATACTGTCAAGCAGTCGATGCAAGGGCACTCTTTTGCCCAGTGGCTAACTTTTGCCACAAAAAAGCAAACTCCATAGTGAGTTTTTTCAATACCCATTATCTTTTCTGAAGTATATTGGTGCTGCCAGGAGCAGACATGTCTCAATGTCCAGAAAGTCTAAGCTTTTAAAACATTTTAAATGCCATATTCTGTGGGTCTTTGAAGTGTTTGAAGACTACCTACCTAATTGAAATATATCTATGTATACCTAGAAAACTTAACTAACATGACTATAAGTTCGATTATCATAGATGACTAATTATTAATCTGTATTTCTTAATTGTCCATTACAATTTAAAAAAGTTACATAAGCATAATATCTTAAACAAGAGTATATATATATATATATATATATATATATATATATACTATAACAAAATTAACCTTAAATTTGTAATGAACTAAAATTTATAGCAATTTAAAACATTTTATACAAGTTGTTGCTCATTAAAATTAGATTCAATAATCTATCCTTTTATCCTATCATATCTATACTATCCCTTTTTCTTTTTAGAAAGAGATTGTATTTATAATTAACCTGATTTAAATAAAAATGGTCATTCATAAACAATATTTTGGGAATTTGGGCGTAGCTTCTCATACTACTTCCTGTTGGATAAGGGCACTGGCAATCTTACGGGGATCCTGAGAAAATTAAGAATTATGGTCAAGTCCTGACTGAAGTAGTCTGTGACACTGTATTCTCTGAGTCAATTGCCTTGAAGCTGATCTGGATGTTGGAACATCTGGAGACCTCTCAGGGGGTCTTCCTTGAGCAAACCATGTAAGCATGGAAGCAATCCACAGGTTCTCATCTTCTGTGGAAACCAAAGCAGAACCTCCTTTATGAAGCAACATAACCTTAGATTCATGATTTGAAGTCAAGATACCTTTAAAATATCAAGATACCTTTAAAAATTGGCTTAATTCAGTAGCCTTTACAATCAAATGTCTTTCTGCAGTTAAAACTCCCAAAGACAATATAATCTAGGTTCTCTGTGTGATTTCCATCTTTACATGGCTTGTTTTTTATATTACTTTTACTTTCTCTTTAAAGATTTTATTTTTTAAAAAGTTCTATTTCTTTATATAACTGTTTATATTCTTTTTCCTCTCTCTTCCAAGCCCATGTACATTTTTGCACACATTGTAAACTGTTTTGGGATTATCCCATCTGAATCTGTCTTATTGTGAATCTATTGCTTTAAACTGCAGCTGAAATGGCAGGTTTGGCTGCTGGCTCCACCCACCTCAGCTTTCCAACATGGTAGAACTATGTTTACCACCAGCTCTGGAGGAACCATGCTCATCGCTCACTCTGTGAAGCAGTGGATCTATACTTCCATTCAGCGGCATGTAGCCCCAACCCCGCCCCCTTTGTTTTTGTGTACTAGCAAAAGCTAAATCCACTGTGCAGCATACTGCGTGGCTTGGAAATGCCTCTGTGTACCATAGCAGAAATCCACCATGCTGCATGCAGGTCAAGCCCACATATTGCTGCAAACTAACCCTACCGTAGCTCACGGCTTGCCTGAGAGACACAACTAGGAAGCTATTTTTAACTCCATTTTATAATCATTTTTTTTAAAGCCTTTTCAGGGTTTAGGTGGAAACTCTTGCTCCACGTTGGGCAGCCAAATGTAGTTGGAAATTTTCCTGTGTCCTACCTGGTCCTGCAGCCACTCAGACCCAAATAAACACATAGAGGCTTATATTATTTCCAAACTATATGGCCTAATGGCTCAGGCTTCTTGCTAGCTAGCTCTTACATCTTAAATTAACCCATTTCTATAAATCTATACTTTGCTATGTGGCTTGTGGCTTACTGGTAGTTTATAGCAGCATCTCCTCAACTTTGCCTTTCTCCCTCCTCTCTCTCTAGTTGGAATGTCCCACCTAACCTTATTCTGTCTCACCATTGGCCAAACAGCTTTATTTATCAACCAGGCAGAGCAACACATATTCACAGCATACAGAATGACATCCCACAGCACTTCCCCTTTTCTTTCTAATCAAAAAGGAAGGTTTTAACTTTGGGGCCAAATGTAGTTGGAAGTTTTTCTGTGTCCCACCTGGTCTGCAGCTACTCAGACTCCAATAAACACACAGAGGCTTATATTAATTATGAACTGTATGGTCACTAGCTCAGGCTTATTACTGACTAGCTCTTACACTTAAATTAACCCATAATTCTTATCCATGTTTAACCATGAGGCTTGGTACCTTTTCTCAGTTCTGCTTGTCAACTTGCTTCCTCTGTGTCTGACTGGCGACTCCTGACTCAGCCCTTCTTCTTCCTAGAATTCTTTCTGCTTGCCCCGCCTATATTTCCTGCCTGGCTACTGGCCAATCAGCATTTTATTTATCAACCAAATCAGAGCAACACATATTCACAGCGTACAGAATGACATCCCACAGTAGGACAAACCTACAAACAACATTCTACTAAATAAGGAAAACCTGAAATGAAACAAGACAAAGATGTTCATTCTTCCCACTACTCAATGTAGTACTAACATGATAGCTAGAACAATGATACCAGAGAAAAATAAAAGATGTACAAACAGGAAATGGAGAGGTCAAATTATCTGTACTTGCAATTGACATAATCTTACACTTAAAAACAAAACAAGACAAATAAACAAACAAACCCCCTACAAGAGAATCCTTAAATCTGCTAAATTTTTTCAGCAAGTAGCAGAATACAATATCAACATACAAAACCAGTATCTTTTCTACACACTAGTGACAAATTTGTTGTGAAGAGAATGAGGAAATTATCAGATTCACAATATCCTTGCAAAAAAAAATAAAAAAATAAAATCTACTAACTACAACCAAGGAGCTAAAAGAACTCTAAAACAAAAGCTTTAGGACAATGAAGAAAAAACTTGAAAGATACTAGAAGACAGAAAGACCTTCCTGTCTCATTGATTGGCACACTTAACATTTTGAAAATAGTATATTATCAAAGGGGCTAGAGATTCAAGAATAAAAATTCTAAAATACTCTTCAGAGAACTAGAACCAAGTAGAAGCCTAAAAATTCATAAATTAATATTCATGAGGAGACATGAGGACCCACACATACACAAGCCAAAACAATCCTAATTAGAAATAACAATGATGTAGAAATCCTAATACAATATCAGAAATGTAGATCAATGGAACAAAATAGATAACTAAGAAATAAATCTACACAGATTCAACTATATATTTTTTGACAAAATTATTAAAAAGACACATTGAAAATAGGGCAACATCTTTAATAATTATTGGGAAAACACATCTATCCTTAATTTTTAACAAAAGCAACAAAAACACATTCTAAAGATCACAGCATCCTCAACAAATCATGCTAGCTAGATATGCATGTGGTGAAAAACAAAACTAGATTCAGATTTTTTTTTATCCAGTTCAAAGTATATCTTTGTGACTGAAGAGATGGCTCTGAGGTTAAGAGCACTAGGTGTTCTTGCAGAGGACCCAGGTTTGGTTCCTAGAAGCTACATCTGTCTCTTTTGTCCAGGGGATCTGATAGCCTCTTCTAGCTTTCACAGGTACAAACATTCACAGAGTGCATATATATCAGAGAAGTAAAGGAGCCAGCCAGTAGAGAGACGTCTTCCCACTACTGAATCCTCAGACTGAAAGGGACTGAACTCCTGTCTCCTTCCACCTTATATTGTTCTCTCCACCCAGCCATATCACTTCCTGTCTCCAGCTCCCTAGAGCTGGGATTAAAGGAGTGAGCATCCACCTGTTTCTCTTTTAGACTGGATCAATCTCATCTTTCAGCATTTACCCTAATATCTGACTCTAGGTTTTTATTATTAAGACCAATTAGAATTCATGCTACATACACATAAAAAATGAAAATAGTATTTATTTTAATATTATTTTGTTTTAATATTTATTTTATATTATTTAACAATATAAACGAAAAATAATTAATAAGAATTGCATATAAGATCTAAAATGTTGAAACTGCTAGCAGGAAACCCCGAGGAAAAAAATCAAGATAAGCATAGATTAGAACTCTTTGAAAAGATCTCTAATATCACATAAATAATTATAATGACAATAATAAACAAATTACATTAAATTAAATTTTAAAACTTTTTCACAGCCAATAAAACAACCATCAGAATGAACAGACAGCTTACAGAATAGTAAAAAAAAAACAAAAAAAAACTATCCATATATAGTTTTTTAATGTCTAGAATACATAAAAACTGTAAAGCTTCAATACAAGAAAAACAAACCTTCCAATCAACAAATGGGCTAATAAACTCAACAAAGAGTTTTCAAAAGAAAAACACAGAAATGGCTGATAAATATTTGAGAAAGATGGAGCATCGCTAACTGCCAAAAATGGAGATTAAAACTATCTGGAGGTTTTATCTCATCCTAGTTAGAATGGCTAACATCAAGAAAACAAATACAGCAAATGCTGGTGAAGATGTGGAAAACGCCCAACCCCAGGGCACAGCTGGGAGAAACATAAATTTCTATAGTCACTCTAGAAAGCCTTATGGAGGGGTCTCAAATGAAAAAAAAAAAAAAAAAAAAAAAAAGCTCAAAGTAGAACTAATGCAATTACTCTACTGCTGGCTAGACACTTGTGCCTATTGTTATTGCTGCGCTACCCCAAATGACTAAGAAGCAGGAACCAGCCTGGATGTTTACCACCTGAAGAATGGATAAGGAAAAGGCGGTAAACGGAACAACAGTTGCATTTTATTCATCCACAAGAACAAAGGAAATGATGAAACCTTCAGGAAAATAAGTGGAACCAGAAGTCACTACCTACGATGAAGTGCACTACATTCAGAAAGGCAAAGACTCCATGTTCACTGTCCTATGTGGCCCCCAGACTTATTTATGCATACACATATACGCACTGGTACAGAGGAGGAATAGATGATGAAACTAGACAGGGGATCATGAGAGAAGAGGTTTTTAGAAGGAGAGGGAACCAAAAAACCTAGACATGGAAATGGAGGAAGTGGGCCAGCAGGAGATACACAGGTGGTTGGGGGAGTGGAGAGGAGGAGGATCAAGATGAAGAAAGAAATGCGTAAGAAAATGTCATAGTGAAGGCCTTCACTCCTCACACTAACCCCAAAACGACTCGAAATAGCTTTCAACTTTGAATTCTATTCTTTTTGTTTTGTTGTTTTTCAAGACAGGGTTTCTCTGTGTAGACCTAGCTGTCTTGGAACTCACTCTGTAGACCAGGCTGTCCTGGAACTCAGAGATCTGACTGCCTCTGTCTCCCAAGTGCTGGGATTAAAGGCATGCACCATCACTGCCCAGCTTGAACTCCAATCCTGTAAAGAATTTTTTTTCAGAAAGTCAAAGAGAAATAAGCTTTATTTATGAGCAGAGCAGAACATTCATGACTGACAGGCCTTCTCCACAGGAAATATTAAAGGAAATCTTTGAAGAGAAGCTATATAACACAGATAAAATCCCAACTCCATACAAACAAGGGATCAAAAACTTCAGAAATGAAGGAAAAAATAGTCAAATTCACTTTTTAAGTTTCTGATTATTCTAAAATATGATGCTTTAATATAAACATAAGAGTTCAGTGTTGATGCCATTTATAAAAAATAAAATAAATGCCAACCAAAGGCTAAAATATCAGAGGAGAGGATTTGAATGTATAATTAAAACCTAGCACTGAATGTGAAGTGCTACATTATAATTTGAAAGTAGATTCTGATTAATTAAAGATATGTATTCTAAACTCTAGTGTATCAACTTTTGCTTTTGCAAAATATAAATAGGAAATCAGTAGAGGAGTTAGCATGGAATTATAAACATTTCCCAATTAACCTCAAATAAAGCATAGAAGAGAAAAAAGTAAATTAAAAAAAGAGGACAGCTTATACAAATAGAAAATAGCTAGCTAGATGGCAGATTTCAGTCTAGCCCCATATATAATAATAATGAACACAAGTGAAATAGTTACATTAAAGAAATTTGGATGCTGTTTTAAAAGATAGGTCCTAAAAACCCATCCCCAATAACTATTTTAAATATGAAGATGTAGATTAGAAAAAGATAAGCCAGAAAAAATCCAGAGTATCTTAGTAAAATCAGTTAAAGACAAAACAATCAAATTTACGAGGGTTTTGTTGTTGTTGTTGTTTATTTTTTTAAGTATGATGACCAGATAACCACTTAAAAGTCACTTGGTGTTACTCAGTCTTCATACAAGGCTGTTTCAACTCATCTCACAATATTCTCAAGTGCTGTTATTATTCCTTTAGTTAGATGATGAAAATAGTCACAGAGTTCATAAAAATCTTGCTTCCAAGTAGGAAATTGATAACTGATGGGTGGTAGGACTGTATTCTTAGGTGTTGAGCTACCTTCTCTACCAAGGAGTAACCTTTTTGGAGCACTTTCTGTAAACATGTTTCTTTTCATCTATGTGTGTGTGTGTGTGGGGGGGAAGGAGTATCTTAAAGAGAAACCAACCCCTATTCCAAACTCAGCTCTCTTACAGAACTATTCCTTTCTCTCACTTGCCTTAATTTATTTTTCTGTCAAGGGAGTTACACATTCATTCTTATAGTACATAATTAACAGTCACTGGAATAATAGAAGGTGTAACATTGTAGAAAGTTAGAAACAAAAAGGGCCTAGATGATTAGTACCCCCTCCATATGACAGACTATCCAGGAGGAGCCAATGAGCACCTTAAATAGTGACAAGGACATAAACATTCCAGTATCAAATGCACCACCATTTCTTCGTTCCTTCCTAAAATTCCTAGTAGAGAAAATTCTCTCACAGTCAAAGGGCATTTAGTTGAGTAGTGCTAGCCAAGAGAGCCCCTTGTGGACAAGAAGTTCTTTAAGAGTTGACTTACAGGATGATTATTAACACCTGATATATACATATTTTACCAAGGGAAGCACAGAGACAGAGGCCAGGTGCCCGTAAAAATTGCCAGTACAGTGAAATGTTAATGATAGACTTCAAGAGTATTGATAAAGGTATTTTGATTAGAAATTGCTTTGAGAATAATTGTTTCTTCATAATGTGCCCATTTCAAAGATGCACTGCCAGCATCTCAAATCTTGTACATTTGTCTAGATTCCTAACTCCAAGTTTCTCTGTCTATACGAAGTTACTTCTAGAGTGGAAATATCCTGGTTTTAATGAACTGGGGGATATGGATGCACCTCAGTGCTGGATTTGGGGAGAGAGTGTTGCATTCTATGAAAAAAAAAATCACCTAACACTCAGAGCTGCATGTGATGCTGACCCTTCCCCCTCCATGTAAAAGGTTGAGGCCAGTGCTTCATCAGGCTGATTTGTCAGGAGGACTTATAAGTGAAGCTATGCACCTGCATTTCTCCTTCTTTATGAATTAAAAAAAAAACCTATAAATACTCACTAAAAATATACTGATGGGTGGCTTTAATTTAGTATACAATTTGGAGTTTGGTCCATGAAAAAAATTGCTTTTCTCCTAGGTCCTAACAATATGAGTGATGTGTTGCTAAATTAAATTCAGGCTGGGTAAAATAAAATGATGAAATCAATAATCCATATTTTTTCAAAACAAACTTTTTGTTTCTTCTCCAGAGACCCATATAAAAAGTGTATGATTAATATAGAATCTAGGGCCGGGCAGTGGTGGCCCACGCCTTTAATCTCAGAACTCAGGAGGCAGAGCCAGGCAGATCTCTGTGAGTTCGAGGCCAGCCTGGTCTACAGAGCAAGATCCAGGACAGGCACCAAAACTACACAGAGAAACCCTGTCTCAGAAAAACAAAAAACAACAACAGCAACAAAAAGATAGAATCTAGGAAGCCCAACAAAACAAAAAGAATAATTCTATACAGTATAAAAATGTAAATGTTTATGAAGCAGATTAACTCTTCAACTTTAAATTTTATTTCAGTTATGGTGTAGATGAAAAATGTTTTGTTTGTAGTTTATTTCTTTTAAAAAGATATCTTCAAGGCTTGCTGCTTTAAGGTTCATCTTGCATTTAGGCTGCCCCCATGTGTCTGAGAAGGATGCTACCTTTAAAGTTGCACCAACATTTCCTTCTCTCCTAGTTAAGCGTGAGTTCACGGGCAATATAATAAACAAAACACAAAAAACAAACAAACAAACAACAACAGCAACAAAACTGGCTGTGAAGCCAGAAGAACTCTGGAGTGTCCTAGGTGTTATTTATATAGACTTCTAAATCCGTTATTTACTTTATTTAATTTCCTTTTGCTTCAGGGTTTTTGCTAGGAAGTAGAAGCAATATCTGTTATAATTAACTCCCAAGGATGTGATGATCAAATAATTTAATATATGGGATGACACTTAATAACATCTAAACGTGATTGTGCACACATTACTCATGTAAATGACATTGACTTACATACGTAAAGGGTAGCTATGATACAGGAATAAGTGTGGTACAGGAAACACTTGGGAGAGAATGTCATTTTTCCCCTAAACCTCTAGTTATGTGACTTAGCAAATCAAATAAACTTCATAAAACAGATGAGTGAAGAAATGCTCCTAACACTTTGGCTGTAAAAATAACCAAACCAAAATAAAAACCTTAGTTTTCAAAATCATTTTATTTCTACCTGACTACTGGCCAGAAAAGAACATGAAATTTTGGGTTTATAATACATCTAATGTGAGGTTATTTGATTTCCCTACAGCTTCATTTCCTTCTTGGAGACACTGTCTGTCCTCTATACACAGTGACTTTTAAAAATCTGTGATACACTTCATACGACTCATTACATATTAGAAAATCAAAAGCTTCATAGTCAAAATAAATTGGAACCTTTGCAAATATAAGGTTAATAGAATATATAACTCACAGAACTGTCAACTTTTTTTGTTAAAACCCCAAATTTTAACGTTACCAAATTATTATTCAAATTCCATTTTGAGATCGGTCATCACAGAGCATTGCTTGATTACTGCCCCATTTGTACGTTGTTTTAAATGAGAACACCAAGAAAGTAAAAACTGCCAATAGCACAAAGTATCCTGCAATTAACTCACTGTGTTCCCAAATTGTGTTTTTTCTCTTTGCATTGTTGAATAGAAGTCTAAATTATTTTATCTTGCTTAAAAGAAATGCTGATATTTAATCACTAGTTTAACTTTGTTAAATACTGAGAATGTTTCAGATTTATAAAATAAGTGCTTGACCATTACTAATTCTTTATTAGTTGAACATTTTGCCATTTTCTCAAAAACACTCATGTAGAATATCCAATTATCGGTCCTTCAAAATTCAAGCTTTTATAAACAAGTCTGGTAATTAATACAGGGCATAGAGATACCAGTTCAAAATCTAGCTCTGTTTTCACATATATGTGAAAAGTAAATTCTGATGGCTGCCCATGAAATCTGATGGAGGAGGAATTGTGATTTTTACACTAAAATAAAGGAATGAACAAGGGCATCGCAGTAGATGAGAGCAGTATACTTACTTAGGGGAAATGTGTTGTTCCTTGGTAAATAAGTGGTAAGATTTGAAAGGTTTGTTTCTGGAGACATGCCACAAGGATTCAGATATGGGGCTTTAACTAGTTTACTCTTTATAAAGCCATTTTGGGTACTAGGGTAGAAAATACCTTAATTAAATTGCTAGCATGGTGTATTTCTAATATTTCAGAAAATGTGAGGGTTTGAAGGAAATTAAGTCGTGATTGAGCCCCAGTCATGGCAGCCTGAAAAGGCAGATTTACGGTATGGGGTTTGTTATGAAAAGCACCTCTTTTGGGATGCAGGGACCACTTAGTTCATCCTTTTAATTTGTGGAGAGTGAGGCGGAGAAACTGAGGACTGAACTTAGGGCCTCATTCATGCAAAGCTAGAGCTCTATAAATGAGCTGTATCTCTAGCCCTCAACATGTCAATTCTAAGGACCATCTCTCCAGGCAGTAAACACTAATCCTCTCATAGACAGACTTTTAAAACGTGTTACACGTTTACCTCAAATCAGCAGCAGCAGTTATGTTTGAAGCCTTTAAAAATCTTTCCTCCTACAGCACTTGCTTGCTTTTTCAGACATTATTAGGTCAGAATAGAGAGACTCAGTGGTGATTTATTCCTGTTTGAGTCCGAGAGTTAGAGACTCTCTTAAGAGATGCCCCAGGCACTGTGTGGAAAGCTCACAGGCCTTTGCTAAGTCCACAGAGGTGGGTGATGGCTGTGAAACTGGGAAGGATGGTTCTATCACACAGCATTAACACTTGAGACTCTAGATGGCAAGCTCGGGTCCCTTGAAAGGCAATATCTAACCTCCTGTACACTCAACCCTGCTTCAGCCACCCTATCTCGGCTACTGGGTGTGAGTGAGCCTTAGCCTGTGAATATTGGGTCTCGCTGTATTTCAATGCAATACCAGAACCCTACTTCCAAGTGTTTATTTCAGTGTTGGTTTGGTTGGGGGATGGGGGTCGGGGTGGGGATAGGAAGTAAGACCCTACAAGATCAGCACTGAGCCCTGGGAGACCAAAAGTGAGGCTGTAATGGATGGCAGCATGACACCTCAGGCTGTGGCATTTAACAGTGCCAGGAGCTCTAGGTGAGACTTGTGAATGCTCAGCTCCACGCTGGACAGAGCACAAAAGGCTCAAAGCTACCTGCTCAGCAGGGGAACCACCCCGGAGCTACAGCCCCAATTCATTCCAGAGATGTATAGGGAGAAGAACAAAGATCATAGGTGCTTGAATTCTCTGACTGGGTCTGGCGGAGAGCAGAACCGGAGCAGTGGAAAGGATGACCGGAGGAGACCAAACAGCAAAACATGTTAACTGCATCTCTCAGGTGGCTGCGCTTACCTGTGTGCGGAGGGGACTCAGGGACTAGGGTAGGATTGGTGAGCGCTTCAGAGATGCTAAAGGACCGAGGAGGATGGAGGTCTTGGCCCAGGATTACAGGTGGGCTCAGGTGTCAGTGAGAGAACGAAGAGATCTGCCCCCAACGCTACACGACACTGTACCTCATCCCAAAGCCCCAAACACTAGCCTAGGTCAAGATCAATGGATCTGGAGATTAATCGGCTTTGGTCTTGATCCCTCTGGTCCCTGTCCCCCACCCAGGAAACCATTCCACCGCAAGGCGCGAAACTGCTCCAGGTGACACACACTTAAAAGTCCAGTTCCCCAGGTATCTCTTCGGGCAGAGGAGACCTCAGTCCTCCAGCCTTAGAGGCAAGCACCTAGCTGTTCTCCACCCGGTGCAGCTCCAGCACAAGGGCCCCACCCAGCCCGGAGCCCAGTGGGTTAGCTAACAGGGACCAAGGTTCCCTGAGGGCTGATAACCACCTCTCCTAGAGCACAGACCCAACTTCTCCATGGATCTCTCTAGCAGAACTAATAATGATCGAAAGCCACTTTGTCTGTGGTCTCCACTCACTGCCTAGCGGAGTTTGAGAGACATAGCGTTGGCATTTGGGGAAGCGAGCCTTACCTTTGCCCAGAAAGCAGGGAGTTGACATCCATAGTTGATTGAGGGTAGAGAAAAGCTGACCGCGCAGGCGAAGGCTAGGGAGCCCGAGCGCCCTGCGCGGGCACAGAGACGCGCAGGCGGGAGCCGCGGTGGCCGAGACCCGCAGCTGAGACTGAGGCTCGCTCCTCCCTGGCCACCGAGCGCTGCAGAGACGTCCTGGTGGCGCCTCCTGTGGTCTGCTTCAGATCTTGGAGACTGCTGGGTGGACACAACCCTTCAGCTCAATTCCCGCCTCCCTCCTAGGTCTCATCTCAGGCGACTGACTGCTGAGCCTGACACTGTCGCTCCCTGCTGGCTCCCCTCCCCTCCCCACCCAATCCACTCCCCGCCCCTCGCTTTCTCGGGTGAAGACCAGGTGTGAGCCCTGAAGTTGCTCATCCGCTTGGCTGCATTCACATGCTCACTTCTGGCGATTTCGGTTTCCCCGCTGCTGTCCCCAACTGGTGGTGCACGCTCCCCCTGGAAACCTCCGTGTGACTTGTCCTCTAGAACAGAACAGGAGACGCGTGTGTGGTCACTTGTGCCAAGGCACCCAGCTCTTTTGCTTTGCTTTAAGCATCCTTCTCACCCGTCTTCATGTAACTAACTCATTTTTTTCTTAAATCAGACTTGCCGCCTTTCACCTGTTAGACCCTAGGAGCAGGAAAAGGTCTCAAAACTCGCGACAGCTTTCAGGGGTAGCTTTCACAACCTAAATGCAAGCTTCCCCGATGCTCTGTTTGTCTGTTCAGCATCGCTTTGAGCAGAAGCGGCCTTTTTTTTTTTTTTTTTTTTTTTTTAAGAAGAAAGGAATCAAGACACTGGTGGTAGCAACTGTCTGTTAAGATGAGGGCATGGGGCAATCTGCCCTTTCCTTTTTAATTGAAAAGCAAACTAAAAATGAAAGTCCTGGGACTTCCAGGAATGGGAAGATAGAATAAATATACACCCCCCACACACTCTTTGCCTCCTGAAAGTACAACCAGCGCTCTCCATATTATGAACTGTATAAAGCAGAAAGCTGGAAGAAGCGTGGAGACCAGCTAGGGACCTGAACATGCAAGGAATGTGGTGGGGGTCTCTAGCCAAACGACAGAGACAGACAGTCCAGCCAGGAAGAAAATATACAGATACCTGCTTCATGACAGCAGAATGTTAGAGAAAATCCCACTCTGAATGGTAGAACAAGAGGCTAAGGGGAAAGTCTATGTTTCAATGTCCTGGGCTAGAAGGATTGAAGTCATTCCCAAGCCATATATTTTGGGGAAGACTAAGTGTGGACCAGGAGTTTCATTCCCTCCAGGAAGAGCATGTCCTTCCTCTTGCCCACTCTCCGCACAGCACCCATGAAGCTGACATTTGCACAAACAGGCACCTAGAATGGGTTCTCCTAACCAGCCACAGCACCACACATCTAGGTGCCATGAGGGCAAAGTAGGTGGAGAGAGTTTTAACTCCTTACAGCCCATAGCAACCTGTCCTCAGCTCCCTACCTTGATGTCAGTGGGACCTTGGTGGCAATTATTTAAAGAATTTAGAGGAGGCACAGTTCAGAAGTAATGAGGTCATGCCATAGCCTTGATGCTCATCACTGGAGACATAGTCACAGGAATGTCAGTGAGGCCAGAAAGGAACCTGGGGTCCCCACCTTGCGAGGGAGACAGGGGAGTCTGTACACAGGCATGCATAGAGTAGAAGTGATCTTAGGAGACTCCAGGGAATATCCTGTGGCAAAGAAGGTGGATGATGCAGTCACACGGGCACCCAGGAGAAGAGTGTTGGGTAATAAGCTGGAAAAGTGAAGGAAGGAGCCTTCTCCATGTGTGTCACAGGGAACACAGCCCTGTTGACATCTTTGTTTTGGACTTCTAGTCTTCAAAAGTGCAACAACAATACATGTCTGTGTCTCTAAATTGTCCTCAGCATGGTAGTTGGTTAAGGTAGCTGCAGAAAATATATTTTGGAAACTATATTATGTAAAATATTGGTACAACATAGATACATTTGATCTGAGGAGCCCCAAACCTATTAAGGAAATTGAATTTTTAATTAGATAAAGTCCTCCCAAAGCTGAAATCCCAGCACTCACTCGGGAGGCAGAGGCAGGCGGATCTCTGTGAGTTCAAGGCCAGCCTGGCTACAGAGTAAGTTCCAGGAAAGGTGCAAAGCTACACAGAGAAACCCTGTCTCAAAAACCAAAACAAACAAACAAAAATATGAAATCTCCAATGGTTTCATTAAAGAATTCTTTCAAATATTTAAAGATAACACTGACCTGGCACATGCCTCTAGGAGGCATATGAAGAGTGAATCCTAATTCATTTTATGAGGCTAGTGTGTCTAGAAACCCAAATCAGAGAAAGATAAACAGGCTAACAATTGTTACAAGCTAACAATTCAGACAAAAAACCCTTGGCAAAACACTAACAAATGAAATTCAACAATAAGTTATAAGTATACACTCAAGTAGAATTATTTTATGAAAAATTTTGTATTTCTTATATTGTGTGTGTATATGTGTCTGTGCGTGTGTGCGTGCGTGCGTGTGTGTGTGTGTGTGTGTGTGTGTGTGTGTGTGTGTGTGTGTGTGTGATTAATGTGCACATGTTCATGAAGGCTAGAAGAGGGCCTTAGGTCCCTTGGAGCTAGAGTAATAGGCAGTAGTGAGCCATGAGCCACCTGACATGGGCACTGGGAACTGAACTTGGGTCCTTTGGAGGAACAGTATGCTTTTAACTACTGCTCTTTATCCTTAAAGTAGGAATTATTTTAAGGGTGTAAGGGTAGTTCTAAATTTGAAAATCTCACTGGTCTCTATAATTTGCTGTATTAACAGGTAAAAAGAAAAATATAAAAAATATGATCCTATTAGTTAAAGCAAAAAAAATAAAAGGACAAAATCCAAGGTTCACATTAGATAAAAAAAATCTTTCAGAAAAAATAAGAATATGATAGGAATTGGTTTGATAAAACACGTCTACCAGAACCCCCCCCCCCACCTAACATCACACAGTGATGAAGACCTGCATGCTTCTCCCTAAACCTGGAAAGAAGGAATGCTTACCCATCCTGTCTACACTCTGTCCAATTGCTCTAACTTCACAGCATGCATAACTATCTATTCAGGAAATCCTCAGGAAAGGATTTTAATTAATTAATATTTAAAGTAGTGTATGTATGTATGTATGTATGTATTGAATCTTGGTGTGTAGTTCTTGATATCCTGACAACTTGTGACCACCCTGCCTCAGCCTCCTGATTGCCAGGATTACAGGCATGTGATACCATGTCCAGTGAAAAATATATTGTTGATATTTTTAAAAAACTAATCTAGGATTCAAAACTGCTTGCAAAGTCTCAGGATACAAGATCAAAAACATAAGATACTATTCTTACATACTCAAAATGACCGCGTGAACACTGAAGTTGAAATATCATTTAAAGTTACCCAAAAACAAAATAAAGAAACAGACTAATAGCTAATAAAACATATGCAGGACTGGTGCCCGAATGTGACAAGACTCTAATGGAAGATATTAGAAACTCTGGAGAGGGAAAGGCACCCACAGTGCCAGGAATTGAAAACTCATCAGACCTCTTCAAACTCATACTAGGTTTGACATATTTCCTATCATCAAGGCATTTTATGGTTATCAACAAGATTATTATTAAATGTATATGGAAATGGAAGGGGACCAGAAAAGCTATATGTAAAAAATTAAAAAGGAATAGAAATCAGTCTATGACACTTAAAGATATCACATTAGAGCAATTCCAGGCATATAGCGGATGGAAGGATGAATTCAAAATCAGTGAAACAGAACAGAAAAAAAATGGGGACATGTACAACACAATATATCCAATGATTTTTTTTAACAAAGTTGCATAGCAACTCAGGAAGAAATATGGGTGACCCTCTTCTTGCTTCCTCTTCAGATGATGCTGAAACATCTGGACACTTGTGTTTTTTTTTTTTTAAAGATGACTGTCACTATGCAAAACACATCTTATTGTGAATCATAGACTTCAATTAAATGTCAGAAGCAAAACTCAAACCCATTTATCATAAAACATAAGCAGAAATCTTTGAGATTTAGGACTAAGCAAAAGTCTTAATTGTGACACTAAAAGCATAATATAAAAAAGGAAAATCTGTTAAATTCGTTGCATTATTCGATCTGAGAAACACTCAGTTGAAAAGATGTAAAAATAAATTGTTAGTTGGGAGACAACGCTCACAAACAAGGTGCTTGTTGAAAGAGTAAAACATAGGATATGTTTTTAAAATATCTTAAAATTCAAATACAGACAAATTTCTTTTCTAACTAGAAAATGAAGAGGGACATAAGTAGTCATTCCAGGAAAGAAGATTTATATGAAAATAAACTCACAATAAAAGATCAACATTATTGTCCATCAGAAAAATACAAACTGAAACCACTGTATTTCACTTTATACCCATCAGAATGATGAAGAGTAACAAACCCAACTATAGATTAAAAGAGTCTAACATCAGTCATCTATTACTGGTACGAACATAAAATATGGAAATCACTCTGAAGCAGTTTGGAAGGGCTTAAAACATTAGACATGCTAGAACACCATGGCCCAACAGTTGTGTCCCTGTGTGTTTCTCAGGGAAAATAACCCTGAGGTTCACACAAATTCCTTATACAAATGTTTGTAGCAGTTTTATCACAAAGTTAGAAATAGCACAAGCACCTTTCATAGGCTAATTGACTAAACAAACTGATATTCCTGAAATACTATCCACCAAAACAAAGAAGTAGTCTATCAATTTACAAAAGGATCCTATTATAGGAAATCAAATGAAAAAGGTGTATGATTGTATTTATGTCACATGTCTGCTACTCATGTTGTGTAATAACATGTAGCATGTTATATAACAGCAAAATCATAGAAATAGGTGCCACATTAATGGCTACTAGAGATTAAGTGGAGCAGAGAAGAAGGAAGTAGATTTAAATAGAAATACTGTATCGACGTCAACATGATACTATATTGTGGTATCGTACTATAATTTTACAGTATGTTGGCCGGGCAGTGGTGGCGCACGCCTTTAATCCCAGCACTCGGGAGGCAGAGCCAGGCGGATCTCTGTGAGTTCGAGGCCATCCTGGGCTACCAAGTGAGCTCCAGGAAAGGCACAAAGCTACACAGAGAAACCCTGTCTCGAAAAACCAAAAAAAAAAAAAATTATTGTAAGGGTAAATTAGATAAAAGATGCCTGGCTTCTGTCCCTTTTGTTTTTCTCAGATGTATATGAAAGCACAATTATTTGAACATAAAATTAGAGAAAATACTATCTTTTATTTATGTGTATGTGTATGCATTTACATGAACTTATGTGTACCACATGCATGCATACCTGTGGAGGCCAGAAGATGGTCTTAGATTCTCTGCAACTAGATTTACAGGGAATTTTGAGCATCTCTGTATGGGTGCTGGAAACTGAACCTGGGTCTTTTGCAATAGAAGCAAATATTCTTAACCATTGAACCATCCTTCCAGGCACTAAGAAGAAAAATAAAATATTATTTTCATATTGTCAGCTGGTGTATTGCATGTGGTAAAGAGCATAAAACCTATAGATAAATGTAGATGCTTATCTCTGTTTTTACTTTCTTTATTGAAAGGGACAAAGGGACATACTTCTAAAGATCAAAGTCCATTATAAGCATAGGGATACAATAAGTAGAAGGAAGGCTATACCTATCCTATCAATATGTATATCTGTATCTATTTATCTCTATATTATCTATCTCTGTCTCTCTATATATTTATATAATACATAAATACATAATTAATAATATATTAATATATATTTAGAACATGTTTCTAGAGTTCTGTAATGAGAACATCCTTGTAACTATATTCATTAATGATGGTCATTTTTGTTCATTCTATGGGGGTCTAGGCTTTAGAAGACTAGAGTGAGGTGTTTGTATACAAACTCCACCAGGACACAAGGACACTGATTTTACCTGCTTCTCTTACTACTGGGTTTTCTCATCTAGACATTTAGAATCAGTGAGTTAGTTTTCTATGGCTGCCATTAACAGCACAGGCAGCAAAGTGCTAACAAGCAAATACAAGGACTTGAATTCTGATCCCCAACACCCATGGAAAGAGCTGGGTATGCTGGCCTGTAAGTACCATCCTAGTACAGGGGAGGTAGAGATGGGAACATCCCTGGAGCTCACTAGCCACCTTATCTTGCTGAATCTGTGAGCTCCAGGTTAAGCAAAAAATCTTTTTGAAGATTAAAAATTAGGTGAAGAATGATAGAGGAATATGACCCAAGTGAGCCTCTCATGCACACACCCACCACTATCTCCCAAACTCATACACCACCAGAACTTCATGCCTAAAGCATCAGAGCATTTAAAATCATACCATTTGGAAGCCAGGCAAATCTGGTTCTTAAGAGGCTAAGTTTAAGTTATTAGCAGACTGCTCCTCTTTCTGAAGACTCTAGAGAAGTCATTTTTCTGGTCACCCAGATTATTGACAGAACTTGGGTCCTTATGATTGTAGGGATGAGGCCCTTATATTCTTGCTGGCTTCAAACTTGGGCCCATTCCCTACTTCTGGGATTTGCTGCATTTCTTGTCTTTCTGCTCTCTCCTCCCACCTTCATAACTAGCATTTCTTTCATACTGTCTGCCTGTCACACACTCCTGCTCTCCTCTCCACCTTGAAGGACTCATGAGATTAATCAAGCCATCTGGAAAACCCAGGGTGATCACATCTCAAAAGTTTTTCACCTTATCACATCTGCATAGTCTCTGTGACCATGGAAGGTAACACATCTATAGTTTGAGTGGATCATAGCATGAGCACCTTTAGGTAACTGTAGTTCTACCTGCCAAGTCAATCTTAGTGGCTGTAGTTGGGGATTGGAAGGGGAGGCCCCACCTTGCCAGTCGATAGAGTGACATGCCAGGACCTTTCTTCAGAGTCAGGATCCATTTATGGTAATGATTCCTTGATTATGTCTGGGCCCACATCTCTCTGTTTAGAAGAGTCTAAACTATTAAACTTGACTCCTTTCCTTGGCCAACCCATCCTCTCACCATTCAAAACATACCCTTGCCTCACTTGATTTGGGTTGCTATCACAGAATTTCACAGTTCTACAAAGAACAGCATTTATTTCTAAATGTTGTAGACATTTGCCTCCATAGCAAAGACACTGTCAGGTTCTGTGTCTTGTGTGAGTCCATTTCTTTCTTGATAGTTGGCACTTTTTATCTTTTTATCTCATAGGGTATAAAGAGGTAACCTTGAACTTACACTATTTCTGCTTCAGCCTAAGTGTTGAAGTTGCAGGTATACATCTCCACGCCCTGCTCTGCATCCTCTTTTATAAGGTAGCTTCATGAGAAATGCTTTAATCAACTCCAAACAGCCCTCTCTAATGCTATCATAATGGCGATTAGATTCCAACACTGATTTTAGGAGGACACAAGCATTCAGCTCAAAGCCCCTGCTGATTGTATCATGACATTCAGGGGTCCTTGCTGCTGAAGCTCACACTGAATGATTGCAAGGGCAGCAAGGACTCTACTTATTCTCAAAGGCTTAAGGATGAGACCCAAACTCTGCTTGACTGTGATACATGGTGTCCCATACAAGGGGATGACTAAGGGATGGGCCAGAGTAGATGCGATCAAGATATGTTGTATAGGTATACTCATAAGAACATTTCAAAGAATACCTGAAATAGTATTAACAAAGAGACATTTAACTCATAAGAGACCAGAAGGATTTCAGAGGTCTAGGGGAAGAGCTTGACCAACAGGCAGAGAAATGTGGAAGAGTGACCGAAACATCTGCAAATATAATGAAGAACTTGGTAGTTTCTGAGTGCTGTCCAAAGGCTGGAGGCATTGTCTTCATGATGGTGGCGTTTCTTTCTTCCTTTTCAGGGTTTGGCTGGCTAGAGCTTGCCCTTTGTAATTTATTTAAAATTTAAATACACATCTAGGAAACATCATGATGGTTTCTTCCTCTCCCCCACACCGCACACTTGGCGAGACACTTAGTATCATTATGACAGTGCTAAGCAGCAGTTGTGATCACTAATAATGTGTCTTTTCTGCCAAGCTATCTGACAATGGTGGTATATATTTCCTCAAGAAAAAAGGAAGGAAAAGCACAAGAGAAAGTTAAAGAATCAGGCAAGAAGCCAGTGCCACGGGAAGTGGCTCAGTCTATAATTTACACGTCACACAATAGGGTGTGAAACTTGCTAAGAGACAAGGAAAATGTCTATGTACATTCAAGATCCTAAAAATTCCTGATTGCTGTGACTTGGCATTCATTTGCAGAACAAAGTAGGACTTTCTGGGGGTTCCTAGTGATCACAGCACTTGCCACTGCAAACGAACAATGAAGTTTTTAAAAAATCCCTAATAATGAGAGATTTCTTTTTAGTATTTTGTACAGAGTATTAAACAACCGAAAAAAAATTTTCAAACAAATTACTGGACAAAATGGCATTGTAAAATGTTCTGAAACATTAGTTTGATGGAAGTTTTGCACTTCCTTTACTCAGCTTTGCCACAGTCCTCAACTGTGGCTCTGGTGACATTGTTCTCCAAAATGTGGGTGTACCAATTGTGAATTCAGGAAGAGGGTACAATTAGGTAGCTGGCTCCAGATGGCAATTGTCAGAATCTGAGCTCCTCGGGGCATAGCAGGGCACCAGGTGCTGTTCTCTCAATGTGGTCCCAAAACATGGAAAAGGTTTGGTTCAGATTTCTGGGACAGATCTGAGGAGGCATGGTGTGAGGATTCTGAAGCCTCATACCCACGATTTCCATGAAAGTCCTAGAAACTGCATAGATCACTAGGCAGGGCTGCCACTTTTATGAACATGCATGAGAGCTCAAAAATCCTCCTATATAAGTAGGTGTAAGTAAATGTTCTCCTTACCTCTCAGGATACTGACATAGATGAGGAGCAAATAAGATACGGTGTAGTTAGAGGCTGTGGATAAATTGCAAGGCACCATCTTGGAGTTCAGGTATAGTAACCCTTGTCTGGGTAGCCTCTTCCTATTCTTCTCTGTGACACCCATCTTTTATCAACTCCATTAGTCAACACAACATAATGAATATCCTGTTTGAACATGAGCTTGAACCCAGGAAATTATGTTCTTTAGTTCCATGGGTCCTTAAATCTCACAAAGACTAAGAATTTTTGGATATTGTTTCCAAACATCACATCTTATAAGCATTTCTGAGTCAAGTCTTAACGTGTAAAATTTCTGTGGACTTCCACAATGTCTATAGCACCTATTACCAAAAACGTTTTTCTCCAGCACATTTTAGGAATATAAAATGGGTATAAGGAGAAGAGAGCTTGATTAAGAGCCTCAGTGGAAAGCTAGACTTTTTAAGTGTTCTAGTCTTGCCCTGAAGCAGAGACTGTGTAGGTCCTACTTGACAAGCAAGTCATGCATGCATTGAAAATGCAATCTGTCTTTAAAGGTGTTCTTCATACATCCTTACAACTTCTAGCAAGACATACGTCTTTCACGGTACTCCTTTACTTAGTCCTACCACGCAAACTTGCGGACCGCAAGTACTACACCAGTCACTAGAACATGCCTGTGGTGTAAAAATACAGTCTACGGAACTAAGAGAGGAGACACGCACCCAGTCCCCTGGACTGACAGCACCTAGTACGTGCTGGGAGCACAGGGATTTTATTTTGTTGTTAGTTGTGTTTGTCTGAGAGCGGGCCTGAGGCCCTTTCAGCCAGCAGCACCCCAGGTGCTTCACAAAGACACAACTGACAGCTGTCGACGTGTGTGTTGCTGGATGCACAGTTTACGTGATGCACTGAGGAGAAAGTAGGAGCGGGGGGAAAGCTTCGGAAACAAATCCGATTCAAAAGTGTGGGGTGGGTGTTTTAAAACCACAATTCCAGACCTAACAGGGCTGGCTCAAGTAGAAGGAATCGGTTACACCTTTATAATTCATTTCTTTAATGAGAATTATGGTTCCTATAATGAGCTGAAAAAAGTTCTGGCAGAATTCTTTCACCGTTACAGTTGAGTTTAAGTATTAAATATTCATGCCATCCCATAATTATAAATTAATTCTAAAATAATCTTTTTTATCTTAAAAGTACTATTTGTTTTATACTCTTTTAATATTTAATAAAAAAATGTACCACCTGTGCAGCTGCATATGTTCCCATAGCATTGTGTGGCTCCTGTGGGTTAGCCGTACAGCTGCCCCTGACGTTTTCCCATTATGCCTTATTTGAAGTCTGCCATCTTTGTCACATCCCAGTTACTCTCCTGCAGGCAGGCAGCACAGCACTGTGAGCACATTGTCTCTGTTGTAAACCTATTTGTTGACTAAACTCACAGCTCAGTACAGGGTAGCTTCATGGTTTACAGAGTCTTTAATGGGTAAACATAATTGCTCAGTGTTCTAGGCCATGGACCAGTGAAGCAAAGGTACAAAAGGAGTTATGTGGTTTCATAAATTGCCTACAGTTTATACCAGAAGTGTATTAGTTTTCTACTGCTGCTATAACAAACTACCACAAGCTTGGTAGCTTAAAAGAGCACACACTTAACTTTCTTACAGTTTTGAAGGTCAGAGTATGATATAAACATTCTGAGGTTAGCATCAGTGACTAAGGCTTGATCTTTCTAGAGGCTTCAAGAGAGCATGCATTTCTATTCTATACCCCAGTGTCGGCCTGCATTCCTCAGCTGAGACCATGCAACTCTAGTTGCTGACTCTGTTTCCACATTGCTTTTTCTCTCTTTTCGTGTTCTAAGGTCCCTTTGATAAGGACTTGACAGTCACATTTTGAGCCCAGCAATGTTATCTAGGATAATCTTTCCATTTTGAGGACTTTCAATTAATCATACCCAGGGAGTCTTTTTCCCATATTATATATACACAGTGATATATTAAAAGGTCTTTGGATGATGAAGATGATGAAATCAGAAGACTATATTTTCAGTCTAACACAATAGAGTATTTGCACACAATTTCTTGTAATTAAAATTGGGTTAAGGGTGTTTTTTCTACCATAGTTCAGGCACCTTTAGAATTTCTGGAAAGGGGTAATATTGCCCCTGTAAACAGACCCTCCATTGTCTGGGAGAATCCCAATGATATGGCATTCATTTCCTAGATGTATTACATTGCTTCTAGATAAAGGTGCTTCACAAAGACATATAACCTTGTGTTGCTGATAGTATAAGTGACAAAGGCATCAGTCAACCTGGAGGTGATTAATACAAGAACAAGAGGGACTCAAGACATTGCCACCATCAGGGAGAGCACTTGCCATTCTCTATCTTTTGTTTTCCATGTTATTGTTCCATGCTTTCTATGACATGAACTCTCCAGCCTTATGGATGAAGCCTGGCTATTGAAACCATCTATCAATCTGGCAGCTCATCACTTTCCTTCTGCATCCATATGCAAGAACATGCATGTTTGTACAAGCATAAAGGGAACTGTATGTATGAATAACTTTGTTGGCCAGAATGGACTTTTAAAGCTTGTGAATTAAAACTAGTAATAAAACTCTTGCTAGTAATTATTATGTCAAACACTCTAGAACACAATCTATTTTAATAAATATTTCCTATGAATTATAACTTTGATATCAGACAAATTCATGTTAAATATGTGCTGGCTTAGAAACTTGCCTCCATGACAGTAAACTTCTCTATTCATACTTATTCATACTTGAAGGCGCCTCATGTGATGTCTTGAAAAATTAATATTTACAATTTCTGTTTACCATAAAACACAACTGACTTTATAAAGTTTGGGAATTTCCCCTAGACAATTTTGATTCCTTAAGATAAGGGAAATTGTCATAGAAAATAGAATTCTAAGATTCTCTATGAATTTTACAAACATAATAGAACATGAAAAAAAATACAACAACCAGTAGCTGAAACATCAATGTTTGAATGGTGCTTTGGTCTACAAATTAGAATATTCTTGAATGGCCTGATTCTGAATATGCTTTTGGGGATGCCATGGTTCTGTGTATCAATGTTTTCTTTATATTGGTATCAGGAGTTGTTCCTGAAATCCACAAGTGAGTGGAAGGTTTCAGAGTGACAATACCTTGTATAGAATCCTGAGGTACTAGAGATACCTCGAGGTGAGAAAGATTTTTGAAACAGGAATCTAAACAATAAGCAAGCCTCCCGAACAAATGTGCAGAGTCAAATGGACCTGTGTTTCATAAATCTCCAATGCTATGTGCAAAGACACAAAGAGAACTAGAGTGTCAGGAAAAGATAAGCCTGAGTTTGTAATGAAAACTAATGGCAGACACTGCTTTTCTAGTTTTCAACCTCAAAATTGAAAAATGGGACTTCCTGCCAACTTTCCAGTTAGATGAATAGTTTTGGAATAAGATTGCTGTCATTTATTGACTCCTAAAACCTCCTCAATAAGAACTTTCTTTAAATATCAAACACCTGATTAAAAAAATGGAAAGAAAGTAAATTGATGGGTTAACATGCAGAAGAAAGCAATTTTAGCTTTCCTTTTGCATGGAAAACATAGATTTGTGTTACATAGTTTGTGTTACTTGTGGACACATTTGTTCACCGGTACCAAATGCCATGGAGGAGGAGCCCATTAGAATCTGTGGACATTTCAGTGCTCTGTCCAGAATTGAAAACGAGCAAGCTGAATTTAAAACCAACTATTACTATTGCAAGGCACAGGTGCAGAAAGGAGATTGTCATCTGTCCATGTATATCAACTCAAGACAGAGGTCTCTCAGGAGTTCCTCAAAATGTAGTTGTGGTGACTCTGTGGTTGGAAAGTGCAGTTCAATGCATGAAGTACTCAAAGTGGGCTTGGGCTGTGCTATTCAAGACATTAAATTTTGAGTTATTGACAAAAAATATCATAAAAACTCTTGAGTCTTCCTCTTTCTCCAGATAAAGTATTACCCCTTACTATTTTTCCAAAATCTGCTATTGCACATCAAGAGTTTGGAATATTTGGAATTTTCAACAGGCCAATCTAGAAATTTGTTGGATTGAAGTGACTGAACCATTTAGTTCACCCAAATATAATCTAGGATAAAAAATCCTTATAACACAATGATGCAAACAGGTAGCTTTATTAAAACAGAAAAAAAGTAATGTAACACACCAGAAATACACGAGATGTATTTTTTTTCTAAATAAAATATATAATTATTTCACTATGAACAAAGTAGCTTGTAGTAGGGAAACTTGGGGACTGGGAGGTATAGCCATCAGGAGCCTACACAGACCCACAACCCATCAGTTATGCAATTTAGAGAATACTCATTAGCTTCATTTCCTAGCCTCAGATTCTTCTCCTTTTAGATGACATCTGCTTCTCAGGATTATTCCCAAAGCAGAGACTACAGTGACTTGGAAATGGGTAAATGGCAGATATTATTTTTCCTTTTGTTCCAACTATCAGGCTAAGGACCATTTGTGTACAATCACAAATATTTCTGTGCACTCCTTATAGATGGACTCAGATTCTTACCCCTCACAAAATAAAGCTCAGGATAAACACCTTATACCCTTAAATCACACTTGAGGATAAAATCTTATTTCTACAAACATGAAAATTTAAAAAAAACACAGTTATGAGAAATCATTACCATATTGTACAGATTTTGGGTCTTACCTATGTAGTTACGTTAACCATGAACAATAAGCCAGAAGTCCCAGATGGTGCTTGGATGTCTGCCTTTGGAAGCTGCACTGTGTGAAAAATTGTTTTCCTTTAACTAAGAACTCAGCCAGCAAAGACAGAAGCATCATCACTGTGCATATTCATTAGCTGGACATTATGTGTTAATTATGCATCAACTAGCTTATGTGGGTTTTAACTTTCCCACCATATTGACAGTTTGTTAGCTGCTATCAACAAATGTCTCAAAGTAAGTTTGACTTTAGTTGTTGATGAATACAGGTGACTTTCAAGGTGTGTGGAAAGCATTTATTTTCCAGGCTGACCTCAAACTTATGATTTTCCTGAGTTCTGAGTGCTGTGATACCTGGTTTGTTTATCTCTTGACAATTGTAAAGTATATACTCAGTAACTATTGACTACAGTGCATATTCCCATTTCATTTTTAGCATTGAGAATTTTTAAAATGGGAATATTTTTCATAAAATTGCACCACAATGTATTGCAATTCTTTTAAAAGAATATTATATTTTATTTATTCTTTTACTTAGTGTGTGTGTGTGTGTTTGTGTTTGTGTGTGTGTGTGTGTGTGTGTGTGTGTGTGTGTGTGTGTGTGTGTGTGCACATCACAGTGTACATAGGACAATTTGTAGTGGTTCTCTCCCTGAAGAATGTGTGTCAGGTCTTCAAGTTTGGCAGCAAGCACCTTTAATCTTTGAGCTATATAATGGTTCCAATTCTTTATACACACTTTCCATTCCATGTCTGAGAAGGAATTCACTAGAGAAAAGGATTGTTAATATGTAAAGATGCTAGGCATCAAAGGACAGTGGACTATTCCAATAAGCAGAAGAAAACTTGGACTAAGTCAGTAACGTTAATCGTTTCATAATTTACTAGTGAATTTCTTAAAAGATGCTTTCTATCATTGGATTGGAGAGATGGCTCTGTGGATAAAGGAATTTTCACTGGAGTCTAATGGCCTGCCAAGTTGAATTCCCAGGAACTAGAGGAGGCAAAGAGATTACTGCAGACTATCTTCTGACCACATATGCACCAACACACATGCACACAATAAATAAGTGTAATTTAAAAAAAAAAAGATTTTTTTTTCTGTACAGCTAAGGTTTTAGTTTCCGTGTACAGCATAATAACTTATGTATTGCTTAATATTCATTAATTGCATGCATTGTCTCAAGTACAGTGCTGCAACTGGTCTGAGATGGAAACAAACTCTCCCATTTAAAAATTCTAACAGCACCATGATCTTTTGCATGTGATATTTATTAGGTACTCACTATACTATTGGCTTTACAATAACCACTCCTTGGTAAAATTTAATAGTTCATTGGCAAGTATCAATGATCTTTATTTTATATGTAGAGGTTTCATGACTACCTATAATCATCAGGACTACCAAGCGGCTAAACTCACTGGGTTATGTCGAAATCCAAAGCCTCTGTGTTTCTCTACTTTGCTTGACAGCTGTGTCCCTCTTGCATGACTTCAATTTCTTATTGCTTGTTTTACCCTATAGGTGTTACTCATTCATTCCAAGGGTGGGAGTTTAGAGCTCCTGCCTCACTATGTTATCTTGCTGGGAATTTTATGTCCTGTGATGACATAGTTCTCTCAGATTTATTATGTATTACTTACAGAAATACTTTTGTTTTTTTATATGAACTACAACTGCTTGGATCAGAGACTGAGTGCCACTCACATGTAGCTCACTTTATCAGGAAGACTTGAAAATGAACGAAGGAGCTTGAGTCCATCTCTATCTATTCATATCTACCCATATCAATTTCAGTAATTGCTGGATCCAATTGAGGATCTCATAAACATATGATGTCTTAAGGTAAATAATGAAGTTGGATAGCTAGCACCTGTGTTTCTTCAGGAGAACCCCCCTTAAAAGGTAGGGAAGGAACTTGTATTTAAGTAGATTAAAGATACATTTTTTTTATTTAAAATATTCTTTTTCATTTTACATACCATCCCCAGTTCCCACTCTTTCCCTTTCTCCTATCCCTCTCCACCTCTCCCCCATCCCACTCCCCATCCATTCCCCAGAGGGGGTAAGGCCTCCCTTGGGGAGTCTACAAAGTCTGGCATACCAAGTTGAGGCAAGGCCTAGCCCCTCCCCTCTGCATCAAGGCTGAGCAGGGTATCCCATCATAGGGGATGGGTTCTAAAAAGTCAGTTCATGCACCTTGTATAAGTCCTGGTCCCACTCCCAGGGGCCCCACAATCAAATCAAGCCTCCCAATGGTCACCCATGTTCAGAAGGCCTAGTTCAGTCCCATGCAGATTCCCTAGCTGATGGTCCAGAGTCCATGAGTTTCCACTAGCTCAGGTCAGTTATCTCTGTGGTTTTCCCCATCATGAACTTGATCCCTTCCCCCCTTGCTCATCTGCTCCCTCCTCCCTCTCTTCAACTGCTCTCCAGGAGCTCAGCCCAGTGCTCAGCTGTGGATCACTGCATCTGCTTCCATCAGTTATTGGACGTAGGTTCTATAATGACAATTAGGGTAGTCACTAATCTGATTACAGAGGAATGCCAGTTCAGGCACCCTCTCCACTGTTGCTAGGAGTCTTAGTTGAGGTCATCGTTGTGGAATCCTGGGAAATTCCCTGGCACCAGGTTTCTCCCTTGCCCATGGCTCCCTCTATCAAGATACCTCTTTCATTACTCTTCCTCTAGTTCCTTCCCCAACTTGGCCATCTTGATCCCTCATGTTCCCTGCCCTCATCCCCTCCCCATCAAAAACATTCATGACAGCTTTTGTTGGAGAGGATTCAGAGTAAGGGGAACATTCCTACACTGCTGATGGAAATCAACCTACTTCAACACTCAGCAATATCACTTTGGGGCATATACCCAAAAGAGGCTCAATCATACCACAAGGACACTTGCTCAATTATGTTCATAGCAGCATTATTCATAACAGCCAGAACCTGGAAACAACCTAGATGCCCTTCAACCAAAGAATGGATAAAGAATATGTGATATAGTTACACAATGGAGTACTACTCAACAGTTAAACAACAACAACAACAACAACAAAATGACCTCATGAAATTTGTAGGCAAATGGATGGAACTAGAAAAAAATCATCCTGAGTGAGGTAAACCAGACTCAGAGAGACAAGTACGGTATGTATGCACTAATATGTGACTATTACACAGAAAGCAAAGGATAACCAGAATAAAATCCCAGAGAAGCTAGGTAAAAAGGAGGACCCTAAGAGGGACACCCATGGAGGCATCCAGGAAGGGGAAATAGTTAAGATCTCCTGGGTAAACTGGGAGGGGGATAGAAGGGTAAAGCTATTTTTTTTTTTTGGTTTTTTTTTTGGTTTTTCGAGACAGGGTTTCTCTGTGTAGCTTTGCGCCTTTCCTGGGACTCACTTGGTAGCCCAGGCTGGCCTCGAACTCACAGAGATCCGCCTGCCTCTGCCTCCCGAGTGCTGGGATTAAAGGCGTGCGCCACCACCGCCCAGCCAAGGGTAAAGCTATTTTTAAGGACACCTTTGCTAGTAAACCTAGAGAATGACGGGGACTTCATTTTATATAGCTTTTTCTAGAATGTGTGAAAATTTTATTCTGGTAAGATGCAGAGTCATTAGTTAACTGTTTCCTAGAAGATTAAAGAACAAAGGACCTGGTGACCTCCAAGAACAGTTTGTCTTTGAAAACAAAACGAAACACCATGTGGATGACACATTGAATGACATGGTGCAAAAAGGGTTGTGACTATATAATTGTGACCTTCAATTCATAAGAAACACATATGGAAAGGGCATATGAACACACATGATTTTCCCTCACGTGTTCATATATAACAATTTTATGGACAACAGATGCATGCTGTTTGAATGGAAGAGCCGAGAAGCAACCAGCTACTTTCCTCTGTTATTTCCTAATGGAAATGGTTTCATGGAGTTCAAAACATGGACCCAAGATCACATGGTGAGTTACTGATGGAACAGAGCCACAAGGAGTGCAGCGAATGACCATTCCTGGCATTGGTTTCCCCAAGTGATAGTCCCTCCTGACAGAAAATGCTAGCAAGCAAATGCTTCTGCTTGCTTCTGCCTTGACGGTTCCTGTAACACGTTTTAACCATCCACACCATTGAGAGCCAAGTATCTAGCTTTGTAAATGATCACAAGAATTTTTCTATCATTTTGGACATATTTTTAAATGTACTATCTTATCTACTCCTTTATTTCAATAACTGTCTCTTTGCGAACTAAAACTTTTTTTTTTTTTTTTGGTAATGCTAACTTACATTTGACATTTTGGTAATGCTTTTGGCTTTACAAAATGCTTTCACAGATGCTGGAACACTCCAGCAAGTATCTGCATCATATTTGATAGATATCCAAGTTGATTTTTATAACTTTCCAACTTAAAGTGACTCAGATGCTTGCCACTGCATGAAAACATTCACCTACGTCAGTACAAACCCTGGCAAGATGGTCCCATCTTCCCCTGGTGACTACATGGCCTGTAACTCGCTGCATTCTGACTTCAGTGACCCTCCTGTGCCCTAAATGCATCATGGTCTTTCCTACTCCAGGGCTATTGTATGTGCTGCTTTCCTTCTTTGCCATACTATCCTCATGACAACCGGAATCCCTGACCCTGTCTTTAGAAAAGCAGTATCTATTGTTTGAATTGTAACCCAACCATCACTGTTTTTCATAACCTTTCTTCAACCACAAATTTGGTTCTGCTCCCCTGTGTGGTGATATTTTAGTTGTGCTGAAATGTGGTGATATTTTATTTGTGCTTTAATAAATAAAGTTTACCTGGAGATCAGAGGAAATAACAAGCCATTTTAAGTAAACAAAGAAGTCAGGCAGTAGTAGCACACACCCGTAATCCTATCACTTAGCAAGCAGGATCTCTGTCTGCTCAAGGCCACGCTAGGGAACAGAGCCAAGTGTAGTGACACATGCCTTTAATCCCAGTACCAACCATAGAGTTCTGGAGGCCTGTACAGACAGGAAGTGACAGAGCTGGCCAGGAAGAGGAAGTGATGTAGCTAGACACAGAGCAAATCAGATGGCAGAACAGCAAGGCATATAAGCCTGAGTAGACAGGAAGTCACACTCCTTGGAAGCTGCAGAGTTGGTGAGGTGAGGTTGGCTGGTGGCTTTCCTTATATTCCTGATCTCTCTAAGGCTTTCACCTTAGAGTCCTTCATAAGAGTGGTCAAACAAAAGCTGTGTATGAGCCGAATCAGATGACTCACAAAGGAAATTTTTTCCTACAATCCAAAGGAAGTCAACCGGGAAGAAATGACATTTCTATAAAAGCAGTATCCATCATCTAAAGAAGGAACATGAAAGTTCACCCGTGCTTCTCTGTGTGTGTCAGTATGATACCTCTGCTATTGAAAACATGCATCACTGATTATTCATAAGAAGCAAATGAGGTAAACACTAACCATCGTGAGTAGTCAGAGTACAACCCTGAAGTAGTTGTCATTGACCTGGAAAGTAGGTGTGAGAAATCCACACATAAACCAGAAAAAGAAAAACATAAAGCCCTGTTCTCTTTCATAAGATACTCTAAGCTCACCTAAAGAACATTTCTAAAGATGGCAAGCTGTGGACTGAGCAATTGGAAAGGGAATTAGGAGGCTAAAAATAGCAGCGGCAGTGTGCTGCATCTGAGGGGAGCTCGAATGAGTTCATAAATACCTCTGGGCCAGGGCAAAGGATGGAGTTTGAGAACAGCTCACGGGCATTTGGAAAAATAACTTCCTTTTCGTTGACTCCCTAAGGTACATTTAACATGGTTCAATTTGTGTGATAAATGCCTAAAAGCACAATGGATAACTTTAACTTTTAAAATTTATTTTCATTATTTATTTATTTTGTGTGTGCATACCACAACATGTGTGGTGGTTGGAGGGCGACTGGTATGAGTTGCTTCTCTTCTTCCCACATGTGGGTCTGGGGATGAAACTCACATCATCAGAATTGGCAACTAAGTTAATAAGTATGGCTCGTACTGAGACAAGTTGTCAGCCTATTAGGTAAAATTTTATGTATACACACACACACACACACACACACACACACGTATACACATATATGTGTATGTATATATGTATATTTGTACATGTAAAATTGCTTATGCCTTTATTTGTAAACATAAATAACAATTTCAGAAAAGGAAACCATGTGTATCAGAGTGCTAAATGTAAAGAAAGTGTAGCTGTAGACAGAAGGCATTGAGTGTAACTGCTGACCTGCAATTAGGAAACCACTGTGCCGAGTTTGCCTTTGTGAAAATGGGGATTACAGTCCTTTACAAGAGTGGGCAGACAAAAGCCAGGTATGAGCCAAATCAGAACACACACACACACACACACACACACACACACATATATTCTCTGTGGTGGAAAACAGAGCCCATTACATGCTTCTCAGCAGGCCAAGCCATATACAGCATATACATATACATATATATCCTTGTCATGTACAGCACATTGTTTTGAAATATGGATCTATTAGCCTGGCTAATCCAGGTAACTAATATACACATAATCTCCCTCAGTTATCATTTTGTTATGAGAATGTACTACATATACTTTTAGATTTTTCAAGAATAAAATGTATTACTAACAGTAGCCACAATATTTTAATCTAATCCTCCCTATCTAACTGAAATTTTGCATCCTTTGACCCAGCTCTCAATTTACTATTCCCATCTTGACCACTCAAGCTACCATAAACAATCCTGCAATAAACTTGAGAGTGCTGATGTCTCTTCAATATTCATTCAGTTCCTTTCAATATCTCCCAAGTACTTGGACTGCTGAACCACATAACAATTCTATGCTAAATTTCAAAAGGAATTTCAATAATGCTTTTACAATGTGTGCTAATATGCCTTCCCACCAACTGTGTTCCACAGCTCACTCTCAAGATTGCTTTCTTTTGCCTTTGTGATAATATCTATTCTCCCAAATGTGTATTTTAGTTTAAATTTGTGTATCAATGATGATTAGTGATACCAGGGACTTTTTAATCTATATGTTGACCATTTGTATGTCTTCTTTTAAGAATTTCTATTTGGGTCCTTGGCTCAATTTTTATTATTTTATTTTTTTTTTAATGTTGGTGATTGAACACAGCAATTCATGAATGTTAGGCAAATGTTCTACCACTGAGCTATACCCCTGTCCATCTCCTGCCTATTCTTCAAATGTGATTAAAAATTTTTAACTTATGTACATGTGGGTTCATGCTTGTGTTGGTGGTATGTTTGCCGTTAAGCGTGGGTTCTTTAAGAGTTTAGAAGAGAACATCAGATGCCCAGAAGCTGATGTTACAGGCAGCTGTGAGCTGATCCATTTGGATGCTGGGAACTGAACTCCTGTCCTCTGCAAGGACAGCAAGTGCTCTCAGCCCCACTTGGACTATTCAAAAATTGAATTACTCAGTTATTTTGTCATTGAGTGTGTTTCTTTTATATTTAGACTTTTTTAAATTTAAAAAAAAATGGTGTGTGTGTGTGTCCATATGTGTGTGTAAGTGCACACTAGTGTGCATGCCATGGCACATGTGTGGAGGGCAGAGGGCAGCATTGTGGGGTCAAATCTTTTTTTTCCTTCTTTACCTGTCTTCTGCTGATTAAACTCAGGTCGTCAAGTTTGAGTGACAAGCATGTTGCACGTTTACCCCCTGGATCATCTTATTGTCACCTAGAATATTGACTTATCAGATAAATAATTTACAGATATTTCCTCCCATTCTTTAAGTTGTTTCTTCATATATTGTTTAATTTTCTGTAAAAAAAAAAAAAGCTTTTTAGTGTGATACAATCACATTTTACTATTTTATTTTTGTTGTTTTTTAATTTGGAAACATTTAAAAATATCTGGATTGATATTATTGTGTTAGTTTCATTTTTCAAATACAGTATATGAAAATAACATATGAATGTGGTGGTATTGTGTTCCCCAAAATATTGTGCACCCTAATAAACTTATCTGGGGTCAGAGAAGAGAAAAGCCACTAGATATAAAGGCCAGAAAATGGTGGCACACACACCTTTAATCCTAGCATTTCTAAGGCAGAGATACATCCAGATCTCTGTAAGTTCAAAGCCACACTGGAAACAGCCAGGCATAGTGACTCACACCTTTAATCCCAGGAAGTGATGTCAGAAAGCAGAAAGGTATATAAGGTGTGAAAACAGGAACTAGAGCTGATTAAGCTTTTAGGCTTTTGAGCCACAGTTCAGCTGAGATCCATTTGGATGAGGACTCAGAGGCTTCCAGTCTAAGGAAACAGGATCAGCTGAGGAACTGGCAATGTGAGGTAGCTGGGGCTTGTTCTGCTTCTCTGATCTTTCAGCATTCACCCCAATACCTGGCTCCGGATTTGTTTTTTATTAATAAGCCCCTTTAGGATTCATGCTACATATGAACATATGCATTCAAAAAATATGCTTAACTATATACAAAGTATGTATGAAAATATACATACTCACAGACAGACACACGTATGTAGAGAGGGAGACAGAAAGAGAGGGAGAGAGACAAGCTAACATCTAAGGGGTCATTGTTATTGAAAGACAGCAGTTTGTTTGTGCTGTTGAAAAGGAACACTATGTTTTCTTTTTATGGTTCTTATCATGTTCCTTTCTATATTTACACTTTCAAGCATGGCACAGCAGAGGATAACTTGAGCGAACAGTCCCAGGCATCCATCCTATTAAGGCATCACATCGGCTCAGCCTTTCTAGAGAGGCATTGTGAATAGCAGACAGAGCATTCTCCACTGTTTTAGTAACATTTGGCACGCAGTAGGTATTCAATGACGCTGGAAGCAATGGCTTTACCAGAGGTGAAGCAGATGGCAGTTGAAGTTCAGATGTCAGTCCACCAGAAGAACATCTCTCTGATGGATATGTCTCCTTCAAGCAAGGCTTACGAGAATACAGACTCCAGAATGCATGTTTGCTCCTGTTGTCTCTCTGCATGCTGCTGCTACTGTGTATATGGTATGGAAATTCCCCCACTTCCTGTGTGTTTATCACATGGTAAGTTCCATCTACTGGGCACGTGTGTATCTGTGGATGGCCACGAAGATGATTTCTTCTTAAGCTGTGTAATTTTGATGAATGGAAATAACACTAGGATATTTTCCAAAGCTAGGCTTGTTGTTACACATGAGGCCTGGGAGTCATATTTAAAAGCTGTTTTATATCATAGCTCAGGCTGACATAAGAAAACAGCTGTATCTCCCCAGCTCTAAGACAGCAGAGTTAAGGCTTCCTTCACTGTAACTTTAGAATAAGATCATATGCCTTGCTAACGGGTTTTTAGATATACATTCCCAGAAATAGCAGTCTAGTTCACAAGAACATACTGAGTTATCTGGCTAGGTTATAAATACAAAAAGGCCCAATTATTGTTACCTGGCACCCATTCCTGATCTCAGTTTGTGAGAATATGTTCTGACTAGTCAAGGCCACAGAAAATAATTTGACTCTGTAGGCCCTAATGAGGGCTGTGGTGTTCTTAGATGATCAGAAGTTATACACAGGATAGGAAAATATATTCCAAGATTTAAAATGCTTTTTATGTCACTGTGCCTTGGAGATAGTCCTCTATCAGGAGATAGAAGGTAAACCTAAGTTCAAACCAAAGCATTTACTACACAGCTCTTTTTCCAGAAACACTTTGGGAAAGCCCGGTATTTCTGTTAATTACAAAATGTTACTTTAAAATGTTACTACAGTTAGAAATGTAGGATGTATGCACAAATTCCTTATTTCTCTTAAACTCCTCAGTAGTTTAACTATCTCTCTAAATAGATAGCAATAACTGGATCTTTCTTTAAAGTTGTAGCTGTTGGATTATAGCCCTGGCAATTAGAGAGCTAAGATTTCTGTTTCTTACTGTTTACTGAAATGTGACCTTAAAATGTAATTCCTATGTTCAACATGAAAGTTTCTGTTGAGTATATATAGCTGTAAGAACAAGGAGGAGAAAGTAGACAGAAAAGTCAAGATGAGAGAAGAGAGCAAATGAGAGAATAAAGAAAGTCACCATCAGAACGCGTGTGTTCCTTTCCTAAGACCCTCAGATAGAAAATAACCCCAAAGCCTCGCTACTCTGGGGCATTTTCTTTACTACCCTATAGCAGCCTGGAAGCTGACCTTTCAGATTGCAGTACAATGACTTATATAACCTGATGTGTTCTAGCACATTACATAATTTCTATTTTTATATATTTTTACAAAAATCATTTTCAAATCATCACTGTTCTGCTACATCTACACCCTTCCCATTTCCTCTGATAGCCTTCATGGGAATCTTATCTCTTATTTCACAGAGAAAACAGAAATCATGAAAGTAGACCTAGTCTGTCACAAATCATCCTCTGCTCTACTCTACTGAGAGTAAACAAACAAAAAACAGTGAGAAGGTGCTCCTTCAGCAAAAGTGGATGCCCGACAGCTCACTGGAAGGAATACTAGAAGTTGATCAAACTGATTCGCAGACTCTCAGTGTCCTGCCGGACCAATCAGGGAAATTTGTCAAGGGAGCAGGTGGGCTGGTGGGTGGAACTCTTTAAAGAACCACCATGGAAGACTGGGTTGTGAGGACAGAAAATCTACTTGTGCTTCCGGGTAGAAGTGTGTGCTGAAGAAAGTCACTCATGCCCAAGTGGGGCCACTGTGGCAAAGTGCCGTGTATAGAGTTTTGAGAACCTAATTGAAAAGCCAGGCGGTGCACAAACAAGACAGATGTTCCTGCTTTGGAGAACTCTGGAGACAGTGAAGAACAGGGAATGTATGGGAGCCTTTCTGCTGCTGTTGGGAGTGGCTAGGACTGACTGGGTTTTACCTAGGCCCTATGGTTGCAGTAAAATACAACTGATTTGTTCAACAAAAGAATAATCTGCCTTCATGAGACTAAGCCAGCATAGAAGACTATATTACATATACTGCATAAACATAGAAGGTTATACTACAAGATAGAGGAGCTAAAATAATGACAAGATAGGGCCCCAAATCACTTTGATTATGGCAGAAAATTGTGCAGAGGAGAGCACAATGGAAACCCAACCATTGATCCTATAGAAAAACACTGTGTGTGTGTGTGTGTGTGTGTGTGTGTGTGTGTGTGTGTGTGTGTGTGTGTGCCACACAAAGGACACTGAATGCCAACTACAGACTCCAGGAGCCACATGAGGAATTGGAAGAGGAATTTTATTTTCTCCTTTAATTCTCTTTGTCATTTGTTGGAGAAACTCGGAGTGGAGGAGGAAGAGAATACAGAAAGACCGGGGAGGAATAATTCACAAAATAATTGGTACACTTCTGCTTGTGATGTGATTGACATCTTGACATTGGGACTGGACCACTTTTTTCTTTAACACTATCTGATATGTTTCAAAAATGGGATTGATAAGATGTGTTATGGCAGAAAGGAGATGAAGGGAGGGATTGTTTTGAACTTCATATGTAATTGACCTGGTTAGAAAAAGGGGGAAGGTGGAAATTAAAATAAATGATAATGCACACACAATGAAGAAATCACTGTAGTCTTAAAGAAATGAACTTTACAGCAGTGTGGTGGCCCATCAGAGTAGTGAATTTACACATTGCATACAATAGTTTACCTTATGTTTTTCAGAATTCTTTCTCTAATTAGTCATTAAATTGTATGTCACCTATCCATGCTCCTATTTGATTGAAGAACACACTTTAGTCATTTTAATTATGAAATGTCTCTTTTATACATAGCAACAAATCTAAAAACAGCTGACAGAAGTCTTGTGTATAATAATGAGGTTGGCAGAAATTCTTAAATGTTCAATTTCATAACTAGTTCTGGAATTTCTGCAATTATTCAGGCCTTCCTTTCTCCAGAGTTGCTTCAGAAGGTCATCAAGTGTCTCTGACATTTTTTCTGCTAAACTACACCCTCTAAGAAATTCATCACATGCTTAAGCTGCATTTGTCAGACATTTCAGATGACATGGCTGGAAGACAGACAATACTGATTTTGTCTGATTTACTGATTTAGAACAAGTATCCCTGTCTTGGTGACAATGATGAAAACATTCTGATGTTGACTTTGTGTTATCTCTGGGAATGCTAAGCCATCTTCATCTTTGTCTTTTCCCCAGTCAGTCCTTTTGAAGTGGTTTATACTACAACCCCAAGTTTCCCCCAACTGACTTCTTGGGAGCTGGGGAGAATCTGTTTCTATTGAAGGGAAAAAATGAAATCTATGTGTGGTGATATTTTAATTGTGCTGAAATGTGATTTTATTTGTATGTTAATAAATAAAGTTTGCCTGGAGATCAGAGGTCACATAGCGAGGTCACAAAGCCATAAACAGAAGTCAGGTGGTAATAGTACATGCCCTTAATCCATGGCAGGCAGAGTCTCTGTGTGGTCAAAGACACAGCCAAGCATGGTGACAAGAGCCTTTAATCCCAGTACCAACCATAGAGACCTGGAAGTCTGTATAGACAAGCAGTGATGAGGAAGTCATGTGGGTGAGTTTAGAGCCAATGAGGAGGCAGAACAGAAAGGCAATAAAAACACAGGTTAGACAGGAAGAAGCTCTCTCTAGGGAAGTGACAGTGGTGAGGTGGTAAGATAAGGTAGTCATGGCTCTTCCTAGTTCTCTGATCTCTTTGGCTATTACCTCTGTATTTGGCTCTGTGTTTCTTATTTAATAAGACTGTTTAGAAAATCGACTAGATCTATGCTCATTTGAATATCATACGTATATTATTAAAAGTCATCAATTGTTTAGATGTGGCAACAATACCATTTTTTAAACTGATTACATTAAGATTTTCATCTGCCTATCAATCTGTATGTTTGTGTGTGTGTGTGTGTGTGTGTGCGCGCGCGCGTATGTATGTGTGTGTGTGTGTCTGTGTGTGTGTGTCTGTGTGTCTGTGTGTGTTCATAGAGTTTGTTATTACATGGTTCCTGACTGGATGACTCTCATCCTCCAGTCAACATATCTCAATGCCTCTGCTCACATAGCTGTCCACAAATGAGATCAGTGTGCAGTTGTGGGTAGATGACAGCTTAGAGCTAGCAGTGGAAAGAAGCTTTAGGGTAGATAAACACACCTCTTTATGCCTGAAAGATGCATTGGCACAAAATTAGATCATTAACATTGTCAGAAAGCTATAGGCCTGCCTGACATGTCACTATGGACTAGGTGTAAAAGATGCAGCAGATCAGGGCTGCTCTTGCTGAATGGAGCAACCTGAATGTAAGGTTTTCCCTAAATCATCAATATCTATGGTCATGGTTGAAAATATGACTGTTATATTAACTATTCTCCTCTTGAAAATAGTAAAGTAAATGCCATAAAACACACCAAAGGTTGCTCTCAATTTCGTGCTACTAGATCATCATATTGTTTTCTGGTAACAAGAAAAGTAGGGAATTGTAAAGTTTTGTATTTCACTAATGCCAAGATTAAAAATAAAATAGGAATGTAATATTTCATTCATGTCACTGATCCAGTATGTATGTATGTATTAGAAAAAATTGGGCTATGATATTTGCCTGTAAGGACCTGTGTACTTCTAAATCTATCTCTGTCTCTCTCTCTACTCTTCTCCTGCACTCGTGTGTGTGTGTGTGTGTGTGTGTGTGTGTGTGTGTGTGTGTGTGTATGTGTGTGCGTGCACACGTGTGCATGTTCAACAAGGCCAGAGCTGGGGTGTTCCCACCGTTCACTTGTTTGAGGTAGGGTCTTAAGCTGCTGCACACATAGCTGCCAAGTTCTGGGGATTCTTCTGTCTCCACTTTTCCATCTCATTGTAAGAGCACTAGAACTACACACTGTGTCCAGCTGGGACAAGCGTTCTGGAGATGCAAACCCAGTTTCTCATGCTTGCCGGGGAAAGCTTTTAAAACTCAGCCATAGCCATCTCCCCAGCTGACATTCTGTATATATAATGGTTATCAAATAATACATTTCTAACCATCATCAAGGCCGAGAAAGTTTTAACGATAACTGGGCTTTACTTTCACTGTCCCCTCTCCTGAAGGTCGTGTCCTCTTCCTTCTCAATACCTCAAAGGGAACAAGACCTGCCTGTGATGTGACTAAAATTCCCTGGTCACGGCTACATTTTTTTTTAATAGTTCGTGGGGGATGTTGGCAGCAGCCTCCCAGCAGGAGAGTCCAGTAACCACCACCTACTTTGTGCTTGGTCTGAGTCTGTCCATGATGATATCTTCCAGGTGACTGGCTTCTTCTAACATTTTTTTCACCTATCTATCGGGCCTACTGATGCTAAGATGACCCATTCTCACTAGTGCTGGAGAAGTATAGCACGTGTTGATGGCATCCTTGCTCTCTCTTAACCCTCTCAACATTTCATTCATTACATTCATTTATTATATCAGCACAAGTCCCTGCTTTCTCACATTGGTCATCTCATTACTGCCATGCCTTTTGTCCCCTTTCAAGAGTCCTTCCATAAAAATTCTAGTCTACCTGCTTATGAGTTTTCCCATCATAGTTATTCTATCTGCCCCACAAACGGTGTTTTTAAATTACATTTTAGTTTGAGTTGTAGGACATAAACCCTGGACATTTTTTTTTAATGTGTGAAGTGGGAAAACATTCCCAGTAGCAAGGATTAAAAGAGATATGAAAGCCTGGTGACACAAGCCTGTAATCTCAGCTATTTGAGAGACGGAGGCAAACAACACACCCCTAAGTTCAAGGCCAGCCTTGGCTACAACTGGAGGTCCAGTCTATTCCAAACAACTGAGTGAGATCATGTCTTGAAATAGAAGATATGAAGAGGGCTGGGTGGCAAAGTGCTTGTACAGTGCTGAGGGCTCTGTGTTCAACTTCAGTATGAGAGAGAGAGAGAGACAGAGAGACAGAGAGAGAGATCAGAAATCCTGAAACATGCCCAGTACTCGTAACAGGCCATCTGGTTTACCTTGGAAAATTCCAAACCACATTCACCTAATTTACCTACATATCCTTCAGTTTGGAATTGCCTACTCCTTCGGTTTGTCCAGTGTCTTTGTGTCGACTGTGGGAATAATAGACTGTGACTTTTGTGGAACCATAGACACTGGAGTCATGACACAGTGTCTTCATTTGACTAGCCCACGAACCACTTTCACCAACCTGATTATTTGAAATAGTACAGCAAGCGTCTATAAGCATGCCGCTTTAAGCTGTTGAATCGACCTAGAGCTACTAATTCTCTCCTGTCCTTCCTCCATCTACATGACGTAAGCAGCACACATTCCCTTGTTTTTATTTGTCTACTATAATTATACCTGTTATATTTGTTAAGAAATAAGTGTAGCATGAATTCTAATTGGTCTTAATAATAAAAAATGCAGAGTCAGATATCAGGATAAATGCTGAAAGATCAGAGAAGTAAAGGAGCCAGACAGTAGAGACTTCTTACCTCTATTGAATCTTCAGATAGAAAGGGGCGAGATTGTACCTCCACCTACTTTACGTTCCTGTCTCCACCTTCCTAGTGCTGGGATTAAAGGCATGTGTGTAGCTAGAGTTTTCCTACCTGGCCCATAGTCAGGACAAATCTCTGTCACCTGCCAGTCCCACAGCTGCTCAGACCCAACCAAGTAAACACAGAGACTTATAATGTCTAAACTGTTTGGCCTAATGGCTCAGGCTTCTAGCTATCTAGTTCTTACATCTTAAATTAATCTATTTCTATAAATCTATAACTTGCCACATGGCTCGTGGCTTACCAGCATCTTCACAAGCTGCTTGTCATGGTGGCGGCTGGCAGTGTCTCCCTCCGCCTTCCTGTTCTCTCAATTCTCCTCTCTGTTAGTCCTGCCTATACTTCCTGCCTGGCCACTGGCCAATCAGTGTTTTATTTATTGACCAATAAGAGCAATTTGACATACAGACCATCCCACAGCACATATGTGCCTCCCAAGTGCTGGAATCAAAGGTATGTGCCATTACTGCCTGGCCTCTATGGTTAACTAGTGGCTAGCTTCACCCTCTGATCTTCACACAAGCTTTATTTGTTAGGGCACAAACAAAATATCACCACAAGTAAGTATATCCTCTTTTGATCATTTGGTATTTATTTTTTAAAATATTTTGATTTTCTAACATTTTTGACCTCATTGCATGTCATCATAATTTGTTAATTGTGACAATTGTTTCATGTTCCACTTTGTGAGATATTTACTCATTCGCTGTCCTTTAATGGAACCTATATCTATCAAAATACAGAATCTAGCTCCAGGCTTGCTATGGTGACAAATTAATGTTACTTGACATTTTGATGTTGAATATCCTTGTTGTCTTTACTTGAATTTCCTTTGTTATAGTGTCTTTACTCAAACTTCTCATTGGCTATATCTTGAAGTATAATTGCTGAACCTCAGATATATGAATACTCAACTTTAAAAGACAATGTGGTACTTTCTCAAAGCACAATCATCAGTCTTAAAATATGCCAGCTGTGTAGTTTGGAGATAAGGCTCAGAAAACAGAGATCCCTCCCACATCATTGATGCAATGTTATTATTCATTTATGTTACTGCACATCCCTTTATTTATTTCTTATCCAAGATGGATTTCTTTTATTCCCCTGGAATTGCTTTTTTGTGTTTTTTGTCTCTTTTCAGGTGTATTATCTATGCTTTAAAAATTGAATCTTAGAATACTTTGGTCTGTGCTCCATGTTTTTCTCTTCTGGGAATCCCAATTAGAACTTTGAATGTGCCAAATAACCACTCTAAAACTAAGCTAAATATGAATTCCCCTGTGTATTATATATATAAAAATTTTTAAATTTATAATTATTTTTAACCTGTGTGTATAACTTGCAATGTATATTTTTATTTTCATTGTGACTTTTTTTGTACACCAAAGCAAAATATAATCTCCTGATGATTTCCTGTTAGTTAATACTTACTTGTTTAAAAATATTCCTCACCCAGGTGGTAGTGGCACACACCTTTAATTCTAGCATTCAGGAGGCAGAGGATGGTGGATCTCAGTGCATTTAAAACCTGCCTGGTTTACACTACAAATTCCAGGACAGTAAGGACTACAGAGAGACCCTGCCTCCAAGTGATAAAAGATAACAATGTTTCTGCAAGTGTATTCAATGTTTTGTTATTGATATTTAAGCCATGAATACAATTTAACAATTAAAAATGTATGAAGGGTTTTTATTACCCAATTAAGTGGTCTAGTTAAGAATGACTGGCTAAACAAAACCAATTAGTCCACCCTTACATTTGATGTGTAGTTGTTGAGAAACAAGCTGCATCTTCCTTTTGGATCACAATCCCTGAGGAGGTGAATCTTGGTCTTCAAGGAAACCTCCAGAACATCAAAGAGCAATGTGGAGACAACTCAAATAGCCATTGAGAACGAACACAGAAGCAGAAAGAGCAGAAGAACACAGAATAGTTAGACAGATATTATGTATTTCCCAGCATGAACTTTTTATTACATGCTGAATTTTCTGCTCTGTTGTTTATGGGAGTTTGTGTTGCTGTAACAACAAACCCATATAAAAACGTTTTTAAAGAGAAAAAGTTTTCTTTGTCTCATAGTTCCTCTGCAAGTTCTAGTTTAAGATCAGACAGATGCATTGCCTTGTGTCTTGAGGAGATGTGTGCTAAAAACAGGAAGAGCCTATGGGACAGCTGACTCTGTGAAATGGGCCAGGAAGTGGAGGAAATATGATCAACATTAGGTCTCAAACTCCACAATCCCCTTCTGAGGTATTCTGTCTATACTCAAAAGCTCACATGTTAAGGTTGGTCTCCAGTGTGGTTCTGCTTGGTGGTGGAGGGACCTCCAGAAGCAGGAGCCTTGTGGAAGATTCTTCTACCATTTGTCTTCAGTCCTATAGAACCCTCAAAGTTACCGAGTCCTAGTCACCACGTGCATTCTTTCTTCTCAAATGGTCTTTCTTCTCAATGAATCCTGACAAAAAATACAGTAAAACACAGTGTTGTATTTTATCCCATGCTTGATTTTTACTTTCATTTGTATCCTGAGTATATGTTTTTAGAATATATTCAGTTGGCTATGAAGATTTGTTTATAAGTTTATTAAAGCTAAGTCTATATCTTTATAGACTTCTAAAGATTTATTAGTTTTTATCTTATGTGTATAAGTGCTTTGCCTGAATGTCTGTTTGGTCACTCTGTGTGCACCTGGTGGCTGGAGGGGCCGGTAGTAGGTACCAGATCCCCTGGAACTGGAGTTAGGGATGGTAGTCAGCTGCTGGTCTTCTCTAAGTATAGCAAGTGCTCTTGACTTCTGAGCTGTCTCCCTAGCCCCATCTCTGTTTTGCTATGCAAGCAAGATATAAATGCCATGGATGCTCAGTGACTGCACCAGTGTCCCACATGGCACAGAACATGTCTAAGGCACTTTCAGAATGTCTGTTGAATGAAAGAGTAGTGGAGCAGGAAGTGCAGAACCTGTAAGGAAAGGTGTAGCTAGAGTTTTCCTGCCTGGCCCACAGTCAGGACATATCTTTGTCACCTGCCAATTCCACAGCTTCTCAGACCCAACCAAGAAAACACAGAGACTTATATTGCTTACAAACTGTATGGCCATGGCAGGCTTCTTGCTAACTGTTCTTATAGGTTAAATATATCCATTTCCATAAATCTATACCTTGCCACATGGCTCGTGGCTTACCGGCATCTTCATTCACATGCTGCTTGTCATGATGGTGGCTGGCAGTGACTCCTTCCACCTTCCTGTTCTTTCTTTTCTCCTCTCTGTTAGTCCTGCCTATACTTCCTGCCTAGCCACTGGCCAATCAGTGTTTTATTTATTGACCAATCAGAGTAATTTGACATGCAGATCATCCCACAGCAGAAGGGTAAAGGTGAAATGCTTGAGGAACCAATGAAAGCCAGCATGGTTGCTGTTCAGAGGCCTGGAAGAGACAGGAAAGGGGACTAGGTAGCCAGGGATGGGTAAGCATGTGGCCCAGTCCTAGGAAGGACCTGTCACTATACAGTTTACATAAATGGCTCCATGAACCTCAACATGACTGAGAATGGTTTCTCCTGTACCTTGTAATGTAGCATCCCTGTGAGGAGTGATGAAGAGCACTGATCATTGTGTCCTCAATAAGTGAAGCAGGGAGGTTTAATATTGAGATGTTATAGCAGCAGGAATACTGAAGGAAACACTTTGCATATTAATTGTCATTGTGGTTGACCTGTTAGCACATTCGAGATGCACAGATAATTAGCCATTGCAACTGCCAGGAAATTCTAACACATACACTTTATTTTAGCACTTGTGAAAAACAATACCACATTCAAAACAGTTTTTAGGACCTTAGAAATGGGAAGGGTCTAGAGAGACAATATGTTCTGTAAACCAACAAAATAGTTCTTGTATGCATCTCCACAAATTAATGGCCAAGCAACCAGTATTATTTTGAATATTTATATTTTTTGTTTTTTCATACTTTATATTGGTGTTTTAAAAATGAGAGCATTGTTTTGAATCTCAATCCCCTCACAAAATTGCCAAGACCTATAATAAAACCCAGACATATTTCCTGTGTGTTATGCAATGTTGCCTTAAGCAAGAGCAGTAAAATATGAAACTCAGTTTTATTCTAACATTGAATTATTTGGCCTGATGTGTGCTCTTCTGTGAAAGAGATTTCAGGCCATAATAAGAGGGATTAACATGCATGAAAAGAAGAACATCTGTTTGCTTTGCCACTGAGCCATTGACGACTTAGTGATAAAACCCAAATGCCCTTTATTTCATAATCAGAGATTTCCCCAAAGGCTAAGACTCAGGGAAAAGTTAAATCTTAGGCTTAGTTGCTACAGAAGCTCAATAGATCTGGGGCCAGATTATTCCATGAGATTCAACTCCTATGACTTTCACTTAAGTGGTTTGCTCTCAGTGACCTCAAGAGAACAATGAGGGTAAAAATGGTTTGCCACTGAAATTTTTCTGGACATAGAAATACTAAGAGCTAATGTGGTAATTGGCATATTTATTGTCATTTGTATTGCTGAATTCATAATTGTTTATTTATTAATGATTAAGTTATAAAAATTATTCCATTTGACCCCTCTTAGATATAAACATACTTAGAATACCAAATTCTATATTCTTAAGTATCTGTACTGGGGAATCATGGTGTTTTAGAAGACTCACTGCTAGCAATTTTCTACTTCCAAGTCCTGAAAAACCAACTGAAAAATTCAGGAGGGAAGAGGATAGGGATGAAAATGTTGAGTAAGGCGTGACAGTAGAGCTAAACTTGACCAGGGGCCAAAAGACTTTCCTAGTATCTCTCTAGCCACTTAAGCAGACTCATCCCACCACTCACTGGGAGTCACCTTAGAGGTGGAACCTTCAGAAGCAGAAGGCTGGGGCAAGGAGGCAAGCATCCATTCTCTAGTTCACAAATAAGTTATACAGCTTCTCCCTGGGGAGATGTGTAGGAGAGGTGGGAAGGAGAATGGAAACAAGTGTGACTGCTTCCTGAAAAGTGTAAATAGGAGTGGGTGGGACAAGAAAGGCTTTCTCTTTAAGGATGAAATGGGAAGTATGTTTAGACAGGGAAATGAGACTGTTTCAAATTTAACTTCTCCATCTCCAAAAGTAATCATCACCCTCGATCATGAAGATGGCTTTTATGTCTAAATTATTTAATTTTATCACAGTTGCACGTGTCCATAAATTATGGAGAGTATTTTCACAAAATTCGACTAATTGTATGATATTTCATTCAATATGCTGTTTTAACACTTTATAAATATTGATACAAATCAATGTAGGTCATGAATATTAATGTCACATAGTATTTTATTATATGGCTATACCATATGCCCATTGATAGGCATGTGGGTGTTTTCCCAAGTGTTGTGATTAATGTTCTTAATATAATATTTCTATTCAATGAGAGACTGTCATGAGATTTTTATCTTATTCTAGAGGACAACTGTTGGTACAGAGACAAATAACTTATATTGTCCCTTCTGGGATATATTAATATTGGCAGAGTTGCTTTCTAATGCAATGCTGCCAGCTGATCATCCTACCAGAGGATGTGAATTCTCATTTCCTCAGGTTCTCACTCAGGGTTAGACAAGCTCACTTCCCTCTTCTAAGCATCATTGGACAGAGAGATCAGCTTTGTAGACAGGTTAGTTTCAATCTGGAAAGACAGAGATAATTGAGTATTTGGGTGAGTGTGTCCAGTTACACCCTCTCCCATTCTCATTTCCTCCCTCTCTCTGTACCTGAAAGTTTCTGTGTCCTGCCAAACCCCCACAGTCCCATGCCCCGCTTATAAAATAATCACTTAGAAGCTTATTCTAATTATAACTGCTTGGCCATTAGCTCAGGCTTATTACTGACTAGCTCTTACACTTAAATTAATCAATTCTCCTTGTCTGGTTACCCCACCTATACTCCATGCCTGGTTACTAGCCAATCAATATTTTATTTATCAACCAATCAGAGCAACACACCTTCACAGCATACAGAATGACATTTCATAGCATCCCTCCCTTTCTTCTTTCCTTTTAATTTTAAAGTCAAGGTTCCACTATGTAGACCAGGCTAGCCTGAAACTCACAGAGCTCTGCCTGCCTTTTCCTCTCTAATGCTGGGATTAATGGGTGAGCCACTACACCTAACTAGTGCCCCCTTCCTCCCCCCCCCATATTTACTAATCCGATTTACTAACTTCTCTGGTGTAATGATTAATTTGTTATTTGCCTGAGCTAATGGGTGCCCAGAAAGCAAAATTTCTGGGTGTGCCTGTGAAAGCATTTTTTTGGAAGATATTAGCATTTGAATTGATAGACTGAGTAAACTATCTCCCTTACTTACATGTATGAGTGTCTTAGAGTCTTTGGGGGACTTACCTGCCTCACTGAGCAACCTTCTCATATTCTTAAACAGAAGCCCCTGCATCACAGGCTCCTTTGGCTTTCAGAACTTCAGACCCCGGGCTGAACTACATCATGGGATTTCCTGAGTCTCCAGGGTACACACGTCATACAGTGAGACTTCTTGGCCTTCTTAACCACATGAGTCAATTCCCATAATACATCTCTCTTTTTTTTTAATCTATGTGAATCCTGTTTACTGTGTTCTTCTGGAGAAGCCTGAGTAAGACACCCAGGGGATGTGAATTAAGAAGGAGGCCTTGGAATAAAACACATCCTCTCTTTCCTAGTCTGGCAACATCGTCTGCCTGTTGGTCTTTATCTTTCTGCAGGGCTATTCTTGGCCATATTGATATCACTTACACTAGTGCTTTTACCTTATTCTGAACAGAGAGCATATTGAAGCTCTCCTCTTATCCTCCCTCAATCTTGCATTCATTTTTTTCCATCTCGGCTGTTGTGTTACGTTCTGGTAACTCCATCCACTCTGTTACACAGTTCATTAGCTTTCTATTCTACAATAACCCATACATAGAATTTTAATCACAGTGGCAGGTGTCGTCTTGAAGCTATTTATGGATGGGGCAAGGTAACAGCTGTCAGCCATCACGGTGGTGATTAGTTTCAACAGGTGAGTTTTAGGTAGACACACAAATATCCAGCTTATAGGAATATATTGTCTTCTGGTTTTACAGAACAAATCATTTCCCTGATTATAGCCCAGGAGATAAACATGGCAAGATAAATATTCAAGTCTTCATAGTTCATAAAGAGAAGAGCAATTCTTCGCTTCCAACCTTTTTTAGAACTCTATCTTCTTCAACTTTTATCTTTCCAGGTGGTTATTGTTTATTCATAATTGTAATAATTATTCACAGTTTAATCTCTTGTCCTGTGAGAACCTGTGATTTTGGCAACCACAGTCAGTTCTCTTTGGGCAATTATGCTCGCAGGTGTTTTCCTCCTGTACATATTTTCTTGCACCTGCCACTAAATACCCTCTACTTCTAGAGACTGTATTCCCATCCTCTACCCTCAAATTATGGCACAAAGAAAGTGTTCACTGCATGCTTATTAGCTAAATAAATATAAGGAACAGACCAGAATCAAAATCAGAAGTTCATCCTTTTAAAAGGTACTTGTGTTGGATAACATAAAAAGTTGATGTCCATACTGTGTTTGAGTGAATGCAGTCTAGGATAGTAGAAACAAGTACTTGGAAATACACCAATCTTGGTTTAAATCTGTATTTTATACAGATAAGCTCTATTAATGTAAACTGTTAACCTTTCTGAATTTGAACTTTCTTGTCTGTAAAGTGAGATTAATAGAGATAACTTCTGAGAGTTGTCCTAGAATAATGAAAATGTTAGTATTTGTAGAACGCCCAAAACAAGTGACTTCTGAGGAGTGGTTCAACTTTTGTTATTGTGTCTTCTATCTTAATCACTTCTGTGATTTCCCAAAGAAATCTGAAGAAAAGATATGTGCTATCCAGAGAGATTTCCATGAAAAATCTGATATTTTTAGCGTGACACTTCAACTCAATGGACCACTGCATTAATGAAACAATATATATTGCACAGTCTGTATCCTATATTGGGTTTTAATTTTAGAAAATTATATCATAATTAAAATAAATGTTACTCCAAATTGCTCCTGATTGTTGTTCAGGATAGGCTATTTTTGTGCTTTTTTTGAGCAATTATTTGTTTGCTGATGGCATAACTGTCTTTCCTACTTTTCTTCAAGCATTATAAAAATAGATGCTTTAAAAACAATGACAATAATAACAGACATGCTAATGTGGAGGGGGAACTCTCACAGTCCTCACCCTGAGATAAAGACTACAGGCTACCAAAGATAGCCAAGAGAGGGAGAATTAGTTTCTCTAAGAGATGAGCCATTTGATTATCAAATACAAAATGGCCATCTCTGAAGTTATATACATACCATCAACAAAAGTAGATTCAACAGATTATATATATATATATATATATATATATATATATATATATATATATATCACACACACACACACACACACATATATATATATATATGTATATGGGAGGGGTTGATGGGAGAAAATGGAAGGGGAAGTGATGTCATTATATTTTACTTAAATTTTTTAAAAGAAAGAGAAGAGAATGGAGGGAAGTGATGATGCCAAACCTAGTTGACATAGGATAATCCCTACTTGCTTTATATTCAATGACAAGAGGGAAAGCGTTGACTTCAGAAATTAGAAACCAATGTATTAGCCAGTAATCAATCTCTAGAAGTAATAATCGAGGCTCTTATCCCTTGTCTCTTTCTGAATGCTACACTTACTGGCGTTACTCTTGAATTAGTGGTTTGCATTTTGTTCCAATGGATTTTCTCACAAACAGACTGGTGTTTCCAATGCTTTCTCAACATTTTACTGCTTAAGAACATGCAGGGCTTTGACTTTACCTTTGAAGGACAGACATCTTACCACACTGCATCGTTTCAGTGGCAGACAGTTCGACATGCTGCATTTTTTTTTCATATAAACACAAACGATGCAATGATGCTAGTTTTAAGCGGGCATATTCTTATAGAACTAATTGCCCTTTGCAGCTCATAGGACATACCATGGGGTAACAAATAAAAGTCTGTCTCAGGAACAGGTTAACTCTTAGGGAGTTGTCAGTAATGATGTCCAATAGAACAGCATACATTTATAGGGTATTGCCAATGCCCTTGGTTACCCTCTAAAACATGCTAATAAGAGAACTGATGACTGAATATATCATTTCCTTGAGCCGTAGTACATAGATAAATCAGTCTGGTACTCCCTTGGAAGCTTCATTCCTACTGGCTAGCTTTCATTTGCTGTGAACTCTGTGAGCTAGAATAATAACTGTCCTGACAAGACATTTCCACTGGTGAAATAATGGCACCAACAACACAGGAGTAACCAACCACTCTCTTAGTAGATTTAAAGCCCATTCTGAAAGAAAAAGTTCATAAAAACCTGTGGCCCTAGATCATAGGACCTATGGAAAAATATACATTTTTCCTGCTAAACAGACATAGTATTAAATAGATACTTAATAACTAACATCACTATACCCATAATTCAGTGCATCTCTCAATCTTCATCAGGGGAGCTTTTTTTTTTTCTCAGTAGATTGTGATTGACACAGAGACACACAACTGGTCAGAATTCAGAGAATAAGAGATTAGAAAATGTTCAACCCAAAACAAGACATTTCCATCACAAACTCTCTTTGCAAGGCTCAGGGATCACTGGAGATGAAGGAGCTAAAACATTTCAGTTGGTCACCGACTTTTAGAAAATTACATTTATCTTAAGTCTAGAACCCTATCTATATCATCTTTATAATTTTAACAATACATTTGCAGGAGTTATGTGTTAAGTACAGATTCATTTAAATTATATTACAGCATAATAACATGTAATAACAAATTATAACATAGTAGTTAATATTTGCTGCATGTTTCTGTATATCAATGATGATCCTATTCATGTTACATTACAGCTAATGCTTTCAACAAATCTATAAAGAGGAATGTAGCCATTGTCATTCCCATCTTAAAAAAAAATCTGAGAAATGGTATACACTAAGGTTAAATATTAAGTTCAAGGTAACATCTTTAATAGTTGGGGAAGTCATGACTTTAAACAGACTAACTGCTTTCAGAACTATAATACATGCATTAGTGTTTTGTTGTTTAATTTTGAGGATTGAACCTAGGATATCACACAGGCTGAACATTTACTGTAGCACAGATCCCCAGCTCCACCCATTGGAGCTAGGGTTCTTTTTTTTTTTTTTTTTTTTTTTTTTTTTTTTTTTTTTTTTTTTTGGTTTTTCGAGACAGGGTTTCTCTGTGTAGCTTTGCGCCTTTCCTGGGACTCACTTGGTAGTCCAGGCTGGCCTCGAACTCACAGAGATCCACCTGGCTCTGCCTCCCGAGTGCTGGGATTAAAGGCGTGCGCCACCACCGCCCGGCGGAGCTAGGGTTCTTTAAGCAGGCTATTACTGTACCTCTCTAAGAAACTAATCAAATCAGTTCACCATTATAGGATTCTCTAGAGAAAAAGGTGCCGGGCCAGAGCTGTCAGGTAGCCATTTTCTCCAAACTGATTCCTTCCTGGAGGGAGGAGGAAGGCTCACAAGAGGAAGGAAACTTATTTCTTGCATATATTTGCCTTTTTTTCATGATTCTTATTTCAGAATTCTATTTTATGCTAAGTAACCTTTTACCAAAGAGGCAGATTGCCTCCCATTGTGAACATTTTCCTGTGGCTCACAGCATAAAAAGAACACTTTATTACAGTGTTTCTACTGAAGATCATTAGAGGCTATTTTCTCAGGCTTTTGTGTTTTGTTTAAAAAGTTCTATGAATGAAAGTGGCCAGAAAGAAGCAGCACCTTGAAGCTGAACCTTCCTCGTAGCTGATGAGAACTTTGATGATTGGAGAGTTTGGGATGTTTCAAGTCTAGAGCCAAATTATCTCTGGTCATCTTTAGCCCTCTTCTTCTCTGTAACCTGACCTAACTAACACCTTTATGACCATTGAGTAAATCATTTAGAAAGTACAAACAAGGCATCAGTTTTCCAAGTCACCAACCAAAAAGCCAAGAATATTGCCAGACAGCATCTGAGGTCTCTAACAGGGTTTCTCTGCTTTGCTTCAACTTACCTACTTAATGTTTCCACTGATATATTTTAAAGGTACCTTAATTTAAGGTTCTGTTCTCTTCCTAAAAACTTTCATCAAACTGTTACCACGTGAAATTTGAGGTGACTTAAATATGTGTTCCTGGGCATGGACAATCATATTTGGCCCCAGAATGAACCATCTCTGATCCTTTTTGAAGTGAGAGTTGTGTTTATGCAAACTTTGTTGGTGTGTGATCCTAATTAGTCTTAACAATAAAAACCCAGAGTCAGATATTGAGGGTGAAAGCTGAAAGATCAGAGAAGCAGAGCAGCCAGCCACCTGAGACTTCTTACCTTTATGAAATCTCATACCAAATGGATGATCCTGTCTCTAAGAATCCTCAGACTGAATGGGCAGGTTGAGATCCAGTCCCCACCCATCTTATATTCCTGTCTCCACCTCCTGAGTGCTGAGATTAAAGGCATGTGCCACTACCGCCTGACCTCTATTGTTAGCTAATGGCTAGCTTCATCCTCTCATCTCCAGACAAGCTTTATTTGTCAGAACACAAACAAAATATCATACACTTTGTTGCTTCAATATTTTATCCACACATGCAAGGGATGAGACTTTATACACATGTATAGGGGATGATCAACAAACAATATTGATAGCATATGATATGAATAGGCTTTCTTTAATGACATTACTGACATGTGCCTATCAGTGGAAAACTTAATGTGTTTTATTCAAATAATTTTTTCAGCATAATAAATATCTTCTTGGATATGACCTCTTAATTCTTCTCAACTCTGACCACTAAAAATTGTATTCTCTGGACTGATTTTTTTTAGGATCTAATTAGTTTGAGGCTAATTCATGGTAAGAGTATATTTCCCTGTATGGAATATTTTTAAGTAATATAGAGCTTTGTTATGATTTTTCACTTTACATTCAGGATTGAGGAGAAAAAACTCAATATCACACTATACTTAAATATAATAATTTGGGTTATTTGCTATTATATGAACTGGCTAATATTTTTATCAAACAGCTCATTTGTGTCTTACGAATTACTCCTTCATAATTTTTTTCCTATATACTAGAAATGGTGAAGCCACCGTAAATTTTATTTTGAAACTATGATGAATGTCATAGATTCAGCAAATGATTTTACTTTATCTGAGAGGCCAGCACTGATTCTCACCTACAAGTAGAGGTGAGATGCTCAGTTCCATGTACATCTATAGCAAAATCATCACAAGACTCCTATACTTGCAAATAAAACTACAACAAGCTCACCCAGAACCTATGAAGTTATATGGGACAAGCTTTTGTCTGTCTCTCCAGTGTTTCAAAGAATGATCTCCAAAGCAGTAGTAGTAATGGTAGCATGAATACTAGATATTGCTAAAAAATTAACTCTCTAGTCCCATCAGATTCACTTAAGCAGAAACTTTGGAAGCTGGTCTTCTCACCCCCATTCTAGGTTTGAATCAGTACTCCAATGTAGATGTATCCAACAGTCTTATTAAATAAGAAACACAGAAACAATGTAAAAGAGAAAGCCAAGAGGTCAGAGCTCAGAGCTAAAATCTCACCCTTCCTCCTGCTGTGTCCCAGCTTCCCAAAAGAGAGCTATTTCCTTGTGTGTCAGTCGTTTCAAAGTCATTCTGCCTTCTCATTGGTTGTAAACCCAAACACATGACTGCCTCGTCACTGTCTGTATGTACAACCCTCTAGGTCTTAAAGGCGTATGTCTCCAATGCTGGCTGTATCCCTGAACACACAGAGATCTATGGGATTAAAGGCGTGTGCCATCACCGCCATGCTCTTTCTATGGCTCTAATAGCTCTGACCCCCAGGCAACTTTATTTATTAACATACAATCAAAATCACATTTCAGTACAATTAGAATACTACCACACTCCAAAATGACTTTGACATCCTATATGGTCCAAACCATTCCTCTACTCAATAACTAAGGTCATTTTCACTATGAACATAATTCCTATCTTGTTCAACACCAACATGCTCAGACCTTTTGTCCAGTCATTAGGCATAAGTCCTGACCGATTTGATCAGTCTTCTATATTTACCTTTGCCAGTGGTTGGTCTGGAAGAGAACTATTTTACCACCTTACACTACTCACTCCTTGCTTCCTGCATTAATCTAGATATATGATCCCTAGAATGGAAGCTGGGAAATCCTAGCCCCACAGGGAAGGTGAGAGAAATGCAGAAGCCTCAGCTTGTGTGGTAGATAGTCTAGAGCCATAAGTCATATTATCCTGTGGTTTATGCCACATCTAGCCAGGTGTGAAAGTTTCATATTTCAACAGACACCACACCAGCTACTGTGGCTTAGAAAGGGATTACCAGATTAGATATCTTCAGCTCATAAATGACTATGAGGAGTGCAACCGTCAAGATGTGAAGATTAATTTTAATATCTAGTTGCCAGTTCTTTGCAATTATGCCTCAGATACAAGTGGCGGGAACTTAGGCAAGGCAAACAGTAAATGTGTGTTGGTGTTAAGGGAATGGAGAAGAGCCAGGCCAATCTGGTGAGTGGATATAATGCATGTACAACTCTCCACTGGGGTGAATGGGTTGATGGACGCCTTTGGGCAAGGGGACAAATGAACTGATATACCAAGGGGTGGGTAATTGGTAAGTGCCAGTGAAGAATTGGGATTTTTAAAAGAGAATAGATAGTAATAGAAGATTTTTAAACAGGAAGTAACATATATGATATGGGGAAAACATTATGGTAGTACTGAGGGATTGGAAAAGATAAATTTTAGTGTTTTAATTTATACTAATTAAATAGTATTTTGGAGAGCATCTAATGCCATCTGTTCAGTGCTTGGCTAGGGAGACTTAGGAGAACCTGCAGAGAGCCATATGCATGAAGTTTATCCCATAAACATTGCAAATATGCACAGCTGGACAAACAGGAGAAACATTCAGAGGAATCTGAACCAGGCACATGGCTTCCCTATTCTTCTTCCCTAGGTGTGGTCACATTCTTTCTCAGCAGGAAAAAATGTTGCACCTTCCATGAGATGTCTTCTCTATAGGAAGTTATCAGAGGGCAGCCACATAGACATTCTCCACTTAGCAACCAGCAAAATCTCATGCTTTCATCATAAAGGGGAACTGCCCATCATAAATCATTGCATGGAGCACTCTTCCTGCACAGCCATGAATATTCTTACTTCATATATATTTAGCTGATTAAACTGTGTCACATGTGTTCTTTAATGGCTTCAGGTTGATAGTAACTGGAGTCTGTAGCTATAAAACTCCGAGTGCCCTTGATTTCCTCTGATGTTATTATAATTGAATTATAACCTGTGTAGTAAGATAAGAAATCATGAAGCTACAAGACTTTCATATCTCCCTCAGATACCAGGAAAACAATAAACCATAAAAACATGACCCCAGACTTAGTAAATGATAATCACCTTGTCCCAAGCCAATGGCAGCTATTTCTAAAAGTTATCTGGCATCCATGGAAAGAGTTAATGCTTTTGGCATTTTCATGTTTTTTTTCTATATATAAAGACTGATGAAAATAAAATATTAATCTGACGAGTGCATTTAATTGTTAGAACTTGAAAAGACAATGTTCAAGAACGGAGTTGGTAGACTGGTGAAAGCCAGTAATATAAGCACATTGCCATTATACATATACTATAAACACATTTAGAATTCTTTTTAAAGATTTATTTATTTATTATGTATACAGTGTTCTGTCTGCACATATCCCTGCAAGCCAGAAGAGGGCACCAGATCTCATTACAGATGGTTGTGAGCCACCATGTGGTTGCTGGGAATTGAACTCGGGACCTTTAGAAAAACAAACAGTGCTCTTAACCTCTGAGCCATCTCTCCAGCCCCTAGAATTTTTTTATGTAAAATCACAATATCAATGTACACTGAAAGCTGAGAGGTGATGGAGTATGAATGCTTCAGTTTTAAGTTGGAAAAATTTTCTGTTTCCCTGTGTATCTTATATCAGCTCAACTTGTAGGAATAAGAAATTCATCTAACAAGCAGAATAGATGTTGATAGATGGCTGCAAAATTAGACTGTTTGCCATCTGGAATACTTTATCCAATCACTTCTTACCTTTTGTTTAAGATCATGCATCCTTCTATGTATGACATATGGATATAAAACAAGGATATACCTTCTATAACTCCTAGCAAGACCCAGAGCCTTTAGATTAAAGGTTTATCAAGTCGAAATTTTGTTTCTTCATGTTCAGTTGAAGGAAAGGCTTTTGCAATGAGAATTATGCATAAATGACAACTTACCATCTCTTGGTTGACTTTTTAGTTGTATGATGTAATGGTACACTCTGAACAAAAAAACAGTTAATGTACTTTTATGCACCGGATGGCAAAAATATCCCAAAGGGGCTCTCAGGACTTCAACTAAATGATGCATCCCAAACACTAATTGTGTTGCTAGAATCAATAGTCCAGTTGAGATAATGCATGTACCGTGGTCCACTTTATTGCTTCTCATGAGGTAAATAAAAGACACAGTTTTGCTGCCCTGTCACTTTTATATGCAACCTAGTCAGTATTTTTATGTGTGTGTGTGGGGGGGGGGGTTAGGGAACTTTGCCTAAGTTTACCTTCTGCAATGTGGTTGAGAAAAATAGATCACCCATAAAGTAAAAATTACCATGATGAACAGGTTCCTCTACTGTCTTTATGGGAGGCTGCATACAGGTAGGAAAAGCAGGAGAGATATAGGTGAGCTGTAGTTGCCAAGCACTGTGGTAGTCAGTAGCTGTCTTTACATGTTTCTGTCTTCAGGCCATCACCTTTAGTCTATAGCATAATTTTCCCCTGCGCTGCTTTCAATCTTGGTCAGAAAAGGACTTATTTGTGGTGGATAGTTGTCAGTACATAGACTCATACTGTTTAAAGTATTAAGAGTAAAGAACTATGACTTCCTGATCATAGATTGGACGTCAATATCACCCACTGTCCTCCCAACAAGACTCAAAGAACAACAAGGAATAGGAGACAAAGAAGAAGGCTAAGACCTGGAGCATGGGGAGAGTGATGTGGAGTGCTGTATTCTGGACATGACATGACTGCTGTACACATGAACCCACAGTAGATACCGTTTCCCACATAAGGTCAGGTCAGTTAAACACTTCAGCATCCATGGGCTATGGGGTTAAGTAAGCCCCACTCCTAGCTAAGGAGCTGTGGCAGTTGATGGCTGCTGGGTAAGGAGAATCATTATTCTTTGGTAGGTCGTTAGTGTTGGGTAGGATATCCTGGCATTAGTGGATGTTTCCATACTCGTTATTAGCATTTTTAGCATTAATTTGACTCAGTGCACCAAACAAGAAAGAAACAATTGATGTGCCATGTTTTGCCACTGATGAAAACTGGACCTCAAATGGGTGAAGTAGAAATCTCAGGTAACATAGCTTCCTGTGGGAAAACCCTCAGCAGCAGGTCATTGTATATTCTAGTCTACAATTGAAGCTTTGGTTTTTTTGGTTTTTTTTTTAAAACATTTTTAAAAAGATTTATTTCTTTATTATATATACAGTGTTCTGTCTGCATGCCAGAAGAGGGCTCCAGATCTCATCACAGATGGTTGTGAGCCACCATGTGGTTGCCGGGAATTGAACTCAGGACCTCTGGAAGAGCAGGCAGGGCTCTTAACCTCTGAGCCATCTCTCCAGCCACTTTTGTTCACTCTGGCCATTGAGTACAGGCATATACTTTTATTTCATAAAAAAATAAGTTTGAGGGCCTGGAGTGATGCTCCATGATTGAGCATGTACTACTCTTGCAGAGATCTGTGTTGGTTCTCAGCATCAATGCTATGTGGTTCACAACTGCCTGTAACTTTAGTTCCAAGGGATTTGACAATTTCTTCTAGCACCCACGGGCACCTGCTCATGTCACATATCTGCAATACATGTCTAGTTAAAAGTGAAGTAAAATCTGATAAACACAAATAAAAGATGAAAACCAAAATTAAGCTTCAGAATATCAGAGGAAATGGAAAATTATAAGCCTCAGTAGAGGCATTACTACTTTGGGCTCATGCCAGATAAAGACATTTTTGTTAGTAGCAAATTGAGCATACTTCTATGCTCTGTTTCACTTCTCTCTCTTTTATTGCACGGTTATTCACTAGATATTCATCTTTGAGACCGCTCATCGCCCTAGCTCTGTTTTATGACCATTTTACAATTACCTGGAGTGTACTCAACAATGCTGTAGGAAGAATCCTGCTTCCTTTTTAATTCATTCAAAACTAAGCTCTGAACAATGGATCTTTTCCCTGTTTGTCATCTCTGATTTTCAATTGAAATAATTTCCTTAGAACTCAAAATACCCAGTGTCTTCTATGATTGTCAAATATGTCCATTAAAATACATCCAACTATGCATGCCAATGGATTGAGGCAATAAAGAGGGTGTGAAGAACCTAATCCAACTATCAAGGATGTTAGTCCTTTGATAAGCAGTGTAACCACCTGTGTCCAGATTAAAGATGAATATACAGATGAATATCTGAGCTTCTGGATAGCAGTGATCAAGTTTGATGTGTGTGGCTCATCCATACTTTGATCCCTATTGCCTTGGGCCCTTGCAGAGCCTGAGTATTTTCCTGAATATTATCTATTTGCACAGACCTGATACTTTGGGAGAATGGGAGTCATGTGATGATTCGATATGCACAAAATTCATTAAGCACTGAAGATGATTTTACCTCAAGGGCCGCACCCCTATTTGAGAAGGAGAGATTCCCAGTATGACATGAGATGGATCACTGTGTATGGGTAGTGTGGTAAGAGCTTATGGACCTTTGGGGAAGAAGCAAGTGTTGCTGATTCTTGACCTATGACATTCCTTAGGCTGTGTACAGGCTAGTGACACACTAATTGAAAAAAATATGGGTTGATTCATAAGCTTAACAGTCACTTTATGCTAAACACTTCTATGGGAATTTAGCCTAATTCTATCCCCCGATGGACAAATAATTTCAAATTTGAATAGAGATCCCCAAAACGTAACAGGATGTCCATTTATTATTAGGGTAACTCAAAATTAATATGCCCCATGATGGTCTCAGTTAACAACACAATAGTGAAAGAAACATTCTGAGAAGAATTTTTCCTTTTAAAATTGCTTTTGGGAGAAATAGGGATTCATACCAGCTTTAGAACACAGATTGTCAGTTTCGTTGAATATTTAAACAATATCTTTTTTAGTCTTGGTTAACAGAAACTTTGTCGCCAAAGACTGGCTTTGTGTCATGACTGATCTTCTGAATGGAAACATGCTGAGTGGCTCCCACAGGCTCAGTTCTGTCTTTATCTGTTTTATCTGAAACATTTGAAGCTTCTTTACACTTTGAAGCTCTGATAGATGGGATATTCATTGTGTTTCAAGAATATCACTGACTTTGAAAATTGTTTACAGAGACATGTCAAAATCTGATAGAACCATAAGCATATCCAAAGTAAAAAGATTTTCCTTGGGGCCCTCTTGTATCTTACTATTTATCAAGTTACAAAAAAAATTAAGCAAATATCACATAAATATGATTGTCCTTTCTTGAGCATGCTATTTGCATTATGAATTTTCTTGGGTAGATTGGTTAGAGTGTTATTAACAATGAATACTTGTTTTTATTAGTTAATGTTTATTATTTGTTATTGCTTACTTTACTGAGATGGTCTCATTTTTCCCTGGATGTGCTTGAACTCATGACCTGTGTATCCTCTGAGGCTGGCCTAAACTTTCACCAGTCCTCTTGCTTCTGTTTTCCAAGTGCCAGGACCACAGGCAACCCCATTCAGATCCTCTTTCTTCTTTATTTTCTTGTGTATGCGTATGGTGTGTGTGTGTGTGTGTGTGTGTGTGTGTGTGTGTGTGTGTGTGTGTGTGTGTGTGTGTACATATGCACCTGTCTGCAGAGGAGGTTGATATAGAATCTTCTTCCATTCCTTCCTACCTTCTTCTTTTTGAGGCAGGGTTTATCAGTCAAATCCAGCGCTCTCTGATATGAATAGTCTCAATGGCCAGCTTACTTCAGGGAAAATTGTCCCCATGTACTGATGCTAGAATTACAGAGCAGCTACCATTCTTTCTCACTAACTTGGGGTCTGGCGATCCAAACCCCAGTACTTGTTTGTGCAATAAGCACTTTTAGTATTGGATCATCCCTAAGCCCTCCTTTTCTTTTATTTTATTCATTTAAAGGACTGAGGATCAAATCCACAACCCCTTGCATGCCAGTGGCATGCCAGTTAATTATAGCCTTAGTCTAACATATTTTAATTGTTTGTTTTCATCAAGAATTTCTGTTCCAAATTCAAACAAATCTATGGACTGAGACATACATTCCAGAATGAAGCAGTCTATAAACTCTTAAAGTAGTCTTTCTTCCTTTAGCTTTTACATGGCTTATTAAATACAAATAATATACAGTTAAAATTTGAATTTTGAAAGTTACAATTAATAAAATTTGATACCCCTGTATATTCATGAAATCGTTTTATCCACAAAGTGAATGAACTAGTCATTGTCCCCAAACCAAGCTATTGGGCAACTATGCTTGATCTCAGTTCTCCATGGTTACCATATCCAGATAACCACTGATTTCTTTTTTGTCATTGAAGAATACTTTGCTTTTTTCTAAAGTTTTATATAACTGAGTATTAACTTTTGCTGAAGGCAGTCCTTTTGAGATGACATTGTATTGCTGCCTGGGTCAGTTGTTCTTCCTTTGCTTGCTCAGCTTCCTTCCTCAGTGTGGGAATGCCACATTCCTTTCATCTGCCAACCTATTCGTGAGCTTTCCTCAACAGTTGTATTCTATGCCAAAGCAATTGCAGATATTTGTATGTAAGTCATTGCAGAGGCATATGCTCAGATCTCATGGAGAAATAAACATGAGTGGAAGGGATAGACTGCATGGTGTTTAAATTTACAAGAAACTGCCAGATCATGTCAGAAGCCCTATCCAGATCAAGATGGCAAAAAAAATAAGAGGCCTCCCCAATATGAAAGGCCCATCCCATTTTGCACAGCATATGATTTCAATTGATTAATTAATTAAAATATTTTAAACATTATAAAAATATTGTAAATCAATCAACAAAATCAACCAGACCCAAAAACTCTACAACTCAACAAACTTCTTCTATACAGTTAGAGTAGACATAGCAATGAAAACTATGGTGCTTCACCCTGGAATTCCTATTTTCACTATCAAGTATGGTTTAATGCACTAATTAGCACTGAAAATCCATGACATCTTGTGGGCCACAAGAATATATTATAGAGATTCAGCTGTGTATTAAAGCTATACTTTGACCGGCCAAGGGTTTGTCAAAAGGCAAGCCATTTATTATGAAATATTTGGTGTTACCCTGTTTTTAAAAACTTCAGCTGTCTTCTGCTATGAAATTCTTGCGTGCCCAAAAACTATAGACTGTTTGGCAAACAGGTAAGCTCAGACCTGCTTACCTTCTAGGTAACTAACTTCCCCCACTGAGCCTAGGAGACAAGCAGACTCCTAAATGTATGTATAGCTTTGTTTCTTGTGCAAATGAAGCTCAGACCATCCCCTTCCCTTGGGCCTAGGGCTGTGGCAGAGAGATTGACTGAGGACAACAGGGCTTTTTGCATAACCAGGTGCAGTAAGGACTGGAGCAGGATTCCAGAGGCAGACACAGAACTTTGTGGCCAGAGAGAGAAGAGGAAGACAGAGGTTATGTTGAGGGTAAGGCAGATCTCAGGTAGAGTTTTCTGAGAGCCAGGAGTAAGGAGCTAGAAGGTGAGATGGAGGATGAAGGGACAGAGGACACAGATCAGGTCAAAAGCATAGGAGCTTACTAAAACTATGAAGACAGGAAAGCTGGGCACAGGGAGGAGCTGAATGTGAGGACAGAGCTGAAGCTGTGTTGATAGAATGTTGTCATAGAGGAATAAAGAGAATGGACAAAAGAATTCAGTGTGCTTAGATTCATTTGGTATCCCTCAGATTAGTATCCTTAGCTGCTTATAGCATTTGTTCTGGTGTTCTGGACCCTGATAGAAATCTCCTCAAGGCAGGCACTTGGGGGGAATTTGTTAATGACACAGTTAGGCACAGACAGTTAGCTTTATATCCTCCTTCTGAACTTATGTTCACTTCCTGCATTCAACCTTTCCTTATCTCCTAGCATTTAGTCTTTGTTATTCTCTTTTCAACATGTTTTACTGCTGTGGGATATTCTGTATGACAAATGTGTTGCTCTGATTGGTCAATAAATAAAACACTGATTGGCCAGTGGCTAGGCAGGAAGTATAGGCAGGACTAACAGAGAGGAGAAAAGAAAGAACAGGAAGGCAGAAGGAGTCACTGCCAGCCGCCACCAGGACAAGCAGCATGTGAAGATGCCGGTAAGCCACGAGCCACGTGGCAAGGTATAAATTTATGGAAATGGATTAATTTAAGCTATAAGAACAGTTAGCAAGAAGCCTGCCATGGCCATACAGTTTGTAAGCAATATAAGTCTCTGTGTTTACTTGGTTGGGTCTGAGCAGCTGTGAGACTGGCAGGTGACAAAGATTTGTCCTGACTGTGGGCAAGGCAGGAAAACTCTAGCTACATTTTACTGTACCCATGTGTATGCATATTGACCTATATGCATATTGACTTATATATATTATTGGCTAGATTCCACATATGAGGAAGAACAAGGTCTTCTTGACTATTTTTAATGCCTGTACCAGGCTGTCTCTCCTATAATCTTCGATTTCCTCTAAACATTTTGTAGAAATAAAAATAAATTCTAAAAAATGGTTAACTAACTCAAAACGGGGACAATATTTAAGGGAATGAAAATACTAATTATAAAATTTGATCAGAATAGCTACATTAGCTATACTATAGCCCTGTAATACAGTTTGAGGTTGGATGTTGCTGGAGAGCTTCTCTCCAGGTTCCACCAAGCCCCGCAGTCCCACAATCCACATATAAAATAATCACTCAGACGCTTATATTACTTATAAACTGTATGGCCATGGCAGGCTTCCTGCTAACTGTCCTTATATCTTAAATTAACCCATTTCTATAAATCTATACCTTGCCACGTGGCTGGTGGCTTACCGGCATCTTTACATGCTGTTTGTCCTGGCGGTGGCTGCAGTGTCTCTCCCTCCTTCTTCCTGTTTCCCCAATTCTCCTCTCTCCTTGTCCCACCTACACTTCCTGTCTGGTCACTGACCATCAGTGTTTTATTTATATAGAATGATATCCACAGCACTTCCCCTTTTCCTCTTTTTTTAGAAAGGAAGGTTTTAACTTTAACATGGTAAAATTACATATAACAAAACAATTATTGAGCATGAATTACAGTTACAATATTAAAGAAGATGTCCTGTCTATCTTATATTTGTGAGTTTAAGGTTTTATATCTAACTTATCTTTTATCATAACTGAGGAAATTACAACTATCTAGTCTTTAATCCCATCAAAGACCTGAGAAGGAACATAATGGTACCTGAGAAATGGTAGAAGGATGCAAGCAACTTTCGGGAATCTTGCAAGAGTAGACCAAGACAGCTGGCAGCCTGGACAGTCACCTAATGTTTTTCAGCATTGTTGGTGCATTCATATTGGCTACAGGCCTAGAGTATATGACAGACCATTTTAATGAGCAGGAATTCTGAGAGACCATTTTACCCTGTCTTGGCAGAGAACAGTGGTCGCTTTCCTTGTGTCCCACTTGTCCAGAAAGGAGAGCATTGTATTCGTACTGTCAGTTGTCAAGGCAAGGGCAGTTCTTTGCCCAGTAGGCCATTTTGTGCCAAGAAGACAAACTTCCAAATGGAAATGTCTTAGAAGCCCAACATTCTCTCCTGATCAAATTGGTGCAGCCAGGAGCAATTGTGTCTCACGTCAACAGAATTCTAAGTTATTTAAATGCCATATTCTCTAGGTCTATGAAGTGTTTGAAGATTACCTATCTATCTGAAATATATCTATGTATACCTAGAAGACTTAACTAACATGGCTACAAATATGATTATCATAGATGACTAATTATTAATCTATTTTTTAATTATTCATTACAATTTTAAATGAGTTACATAACATAATACCTCAAACAAGAATATATATATATATGTATATATATATATATATATATATATATATATATAGTATAACAAAATTAACTTCAAGTTTGTATCAATAAACTAAAATTTATACCAATGTAAAACATTTTAAATATAAACTAAAATCTATACCAATGTAAAACATTTTAAACAAGTTGTTCTTTAAAAGTAGGTTCATTAGCCGGGCGGTGGTGGGGCACGCCTTTAATCCCAGCACTCGGGAGGCAGAGCCAGGCGGATCTCTGTGAGTTCGAGGCCAGCCTGGGCTACCAAGTGAGTTCCAGGAGAGGCGCAAAGCTACACAGAGAAACCCTGTCTCGTAAAAACCAAAAAAAAAAAAAAAAAAAAAAGTAGGTTCATTAATCTAACCTTTTATCTTATCATCTCTATATCCTCCTATATATCTATATCATATCTCCTTTTCAATTTTAGAAAGAGATCACATTTATAATCAACCTGTTTTAAATAAAAATATTGGTTTTTCTCTGTCCCACACCAGAGGGCTCTTCTGATTTGGGACACAAGAATATCTTAACCATTTTTTTTAAAAGCAATATGTCTGGGTTTAGAGGGGGAGTGAGCCAATTCCACCTCTAAAGCCAGCTTGGTATATTTGGGAATTTGGGCATAGCATCTCTTACTACTTCCTGCTGGAGGGGGGCGCTGTATCTTATGGGGATGCAAAGAAAATTTTAGGCCTATGGGGTAGTCTGTGAGGCTGTATTGTGTGAACCATTGGCCTTAAAACCGCTCTGGATGTTGGATCATCTGGGCCATGGTGTCATCGGAGACCTTTCAGGAGGTCTTGGCTGGTGAAACCTGTTGTATCTTAATCTGGAACAAATCCATAGCCTCTGGCTTTCTGTAGAAACAAAAGCAGAACCTCTTTTCCAAAGCAACATATCCTTAAATCCAAATTTTGAAGTCAAGGTACCTTTAAAATATACGTATTGGTTTAATTGAACATCTTTTTCGATCAAATGTTTTTTTGTAGTTAAACATCCCAAAGACAACACAATCGAGATTGTCTGTGTAATATTCATCTTTACGTGGCTTTTTTTATATTAATTTATCTTTTTTGTCTCTTTCAAGCCTATGTATTGTGAATCTATTGCTTTAAATTGCAGTATTCTAAGACTGAAACGGTGCTGTGGCTGCTGGCTCCGCCCATTTCAGCTTACCAACATGGCATTTTCCGCCAGTTTTGTGAGTCATCAAGTCTCAGAAATAGTGGGTCTAAGCTTTTATCAAAGCAGTGTGTAGCCCAGAAACCTTTTTTTTTTAATAGTAGTAAAGACTAAATCTACCACACAGCCTAATGTGCCACTGGCAGACACCTCATTACCGCCATACTGTCGGTCAAACGCAAACGCCAGGAACCTGCCAGTAGTTCAAACTCGAGTTTTGTGGTGTCTAGCTGTCCTTATGAGACATGAAGCAGGAACCTGGTTTTGGCTCTGTTTAGAATTGGTTATTAAATATTCTTAGGTTTAAGGTGGAAACTCGAGCCGTTGGGCGCCAATTGTTGCTGGAGAGCTTCTCTCCAGGTTCCACCAAGCCCTGCAGTCCCACAATCCACATATAAAATAATCACTCAGATGCTTATATTACTTATAAACTGTATGGCCATGGCAGGCTTCCTGCTAACTGTTCTTATATCTTAAATTAACCCATTTCTATAAATCTATACCTTGCCACGTGGCTGGTGGCTTACCCGCGTCTTTACATGCTGTTTGTCCTGGCGGTGGCTGCAGTGTCTCTCCCTCCTTCTTCCTGTTTCCCCAATTCTCCTCTCTCCTTGTCCCGCCTACATTTCCTGTCTGGTCACTGGCCATCAGTGTTTTATTTATATAGAACGATATCCACAGCAGTTGGATACTATAATGCCTCCAGAAGTGATCTTAGTCCTTAATATTGCTTTTGCTATTTGTGGTTCTAAGTGAATACTTGTATTTTTTTCTAAACCTGTTAACTATGACATTGGAATTTTGCTAGGCATTGCATTAAATCTATAATTAATTTTGGTAGTATAGCCATGTTCACAATATTGATTCTGCAAACCCAGGAGCACAGAGTGTCTCCAGTATTTTCTATGGTTTTCTTCTTCAATATTTCCAAGTTTTTATTGAAAGATTGTAGCATGAATCTTAAAAGTTCTTAATAATAAAATCAAACCTGAGCCAGATATTGGGGTGGACACTGTAAGATCAGATAGACAGAACAAGCCACAGATAACCTCACCTGGCCAACTTCTCAGCTGGTCTTGTTTCCCCAAACTGGAAGCTTCTGAGTCCTCATCCAAATGGGTCTCAGCTGAACTGCTGCTAGAAGCCTGAATGCTTAACCAGCCAAATGCTTAACCAGGCCAAATGCTTCTAGTTTCTGGTCCTGAAGCCTTATACACCTTTCTGCTTTCTACCACCACTCCCTGGGATTAAAGGCTTGCTTTCTGGGATTAAAAGCGTGATGAATCACCATGCCTGGCTGTATCCTTGAACACATGGATTTCTGCCTCTGGAATGCTAGGATTAAAGGCATGTGCTACCACTGTCTGTCCTTTATGTTTAATATTGTGGCTGCTCTGTCTCTGACCCCAGATAAGTTTATTAGCATGCACAATATTTTGGGGAATACAATACCACAAAAGATCATTCACTTCTTTGGATAGATATATTTCTAAATATTGAAATTTATTAAATTCTTTTAAATGGAATTGTTTTCCTAATTTCTTTTTCAGAGAGTACACTTTGGGCATAACTAAAGCCTAGTGGGTTTTGTTGTTGTTGTTGTTGTTTGTTTGTTGTTGTTGTTTTTTTTTTTAGAGTGATTGCCATATGTGTTGTTTGGGTTCAAGTGTTTGCTAGTAGACTATCAGGCTTTTTAGTGAAGAATCACATCGAATGAAAATAGATATAGTATGACTTCTTCTATTTTTATTCCCTTTATGTACTTTTTTAAAAATCTAAATGCTGTGAGGGAAACTTTGAGCATTATTATTAAATAAGAAAGGAGAAAGTGGACATTTTTGTCTCATTTTTTATTTTAGGGGTTTCAGTTTCTCTCCTAGAAGTGGAACGAATTGATTGTATGGTGTTTAAATTTACAAGGAACTTCTAGATCATGCTATTTAATATTATTTAAAAGTCTTATCCAGATCAACAAGGCAAAGAAATAAAAGGCTTTCCCAATAGGAAAGGGTCATCCCTGTTTGCACATGATATAATTTTATAAAGAGAGAAACAGATTTTACATAGCACTGTTAGGAATGTTAATTTCAGATTCAGTAATGTTACCGGCCATAAAATTAATATAATGACTTTAGTCTGAACTCCCAGAACTTCCATAAATAGCTGTGCATGGTAGCATATGCCTTTCCTCCCAGCTTTGGGGAAGTGGAGGATAGAGGCTAGCCTTGACAAATCCATGAGCTCCAGTTTTGGTGAGAAACCTTGCCATGAAATATAAGGCAGAAAACAGTAGAAGATGATTGACATGGAATTTGGTGTCTGTGCATGTATATAGTTGCATACCCACATAAATGCATGCATACACACAAACAGAAAAAGATTGATTAGAAAGCTATGCTCGAAACACTTTATTATTGATTAGTTTTATACACTGTGGTGCTGGTGGTGTATGTTTACTTGTATGTGTGTGTTGTATGTGTGTGTGTACCTGTGGACATGAAAGCCAGAGTGTGATTGAAATTCAGGTCCTCATGCTTGCATACAGGTGCTCCTACCCACAAAGCCATCTTTGATTCCATCTAAACACTTTGTAGAAATAAAAATGAATTCTAAAAAATGGTTTAAAAAAACTTGAAACTGAAGGAAAATATTAAAAGGAATGAGAATACTAATTACCCAAATTTGATCAGCATGTTGCTCACATATATCAAAGTATGACAACATATCACATAAGTGAATAAACATGTCAATTAATAAAATGATAAGTGCAAGTAAATGAATAAGGAGCAAATAGAACATGAAGGTGGGAAAGGCAGATTTAGTCTTAGTACATTGTGTTAGTGTCATTTTGTTCCTGGAACAATTTATCTGACATAAACAGGTTAAAGGAGCAAACATCCAGACAGAAGGCTTGAGAGGTTCCAGTTTATGACTTGCCGGCTCTGTTCTAAGGCTGCTGGCAAGGAAGAAGTATCATTGTGGGTAGACACAGCAGAGGGCATGATGCTCACAGCAGTGAGGAAGCAGACACCAAGAGAGGAGGGGTCAGAGGCAACACATACCCTTCAAAGAGAGGCCTCCTCCCCCAGAGGCACCACTCTCATTTAATTCTCTTAAATAGGCTATCATAGAGGGACCACAGGCAGCCCCATTTATGAGCAGGGAAAACTGAGGGTTAGAAGAAGGAGTGATTTATGATGGCCCACATTTCTAGTACAGAAGCAAGGTACTATTAGCTCTGTACTTTTAATTTCAGACTTGTTCAGAAAATATGACCAAAGAGAAATGTCATTATGTCGTACAATAAAGGCAGACTTCATACACAGGTGTTTTCAGGAGAAAAATTACTCATTCAGTCGTTTTGGCTTGTTCAAACAAATAAAAAATCAGTGAATGCTCACCATGGCAATTATTTTAATTGATACTTATTTTGTCTTATCACACATTTTAGTTTTACATTAACGAAAAGGGTGTTTTTACGTAAAATTTAGGTTTATATAGTTTAGATGACTTTTTCTTTCCACCACTAAAGACAAAGACACCTAGAAAAGAAAATCACATTTGGTAAAAATTACTTGTTTGAACAAGTCATAAATTGTGTTTTTCAAATCAGGATTTTATGTCCTATAACCCTTTTATAAGTTAACTCAAAGTAAGCACTCCTTGATTTATCTCTCTTCAAATAAATATATACATCTTGAAAGTTAATTTTTAAATTAAAACCATGACTCATAGTTCCTTTAAAACTATGTAAAGTCAAAGTAACTTTGACAGGTTAGTTTAAAATATAATGAAAAATTGCAATGTTCCATGATTCATATAAATGAAGAGTTAGGATTTAAGCACAGATAATTCAATTCTAGAACCTGTTATTCTAACCATTATGTCATACAAAGTCAGGCACCCATTTGTTCCAATTTGCTACCACCAAAGATTATTCATGAAAAGTTTTCCTTCTAGGTCAAAGTATTAGACCTTTTATAAGCACTTCAGCCCAAGATCACACAGTATTATTGCAGTTGTAATTGAGAAGTGATGAATATTTTAGAGAATGATTTTGCAAAGGATGATATTTTCATTACTGGCTATTTTCACATTCTAAGATCCAGTTCAGTTTCCCAAGAGATCACCCTTTATTATTAGCCTGCAGAGAAAGCTTCATATCAGTAAGTAGAGCATAGCCAAGTGTTATAGATGTAATTAGAAAGTGCTTGAGAGTTCCTAAAACTGGGTAGATTATACTTTTATTCCTTGGAATATAAAATAGGGAGCTTCCATTCCCATCAGTGTAATGGACGCCACCAACATTTTTTTTTTATGGCTTGAGTAGAAGAATAGACAGACTACACAAAACTTCCCATTCATCCACATAGTTTCTTTGCTATAATGACACACTCATTTTTATATTTTAACAAGTGTCTTAGTTACTTTTCTATTGGGATGATGAGACACTATAACCAAGGCAACTTATAGAAGAAAGAGTTTATTTGGGACTTACAGCTTCAGGGGGTTAGTTAGAGTCCATACCCATCATGATGGGGAGTATGGCAGCAGGCTGGCAGGCATAGTACTGGAGCAGTAGTGGATAGCTTGCATCTTGTAACACGAACAAGAGGCATAGAATTAATGGAATGGTGTGGGTTTTTGAAATCTCATAGTCTTTCCCCAGTGACATACTTCCTCCAACTAAGCTAAATTTTTCTTAAACAGTTCTACCAACTGGGGATCAAGTATTCAAACATATAAGCCTATGGGAGTCATTCTCATTAAAACTACCACACAAGTCATCTAGCAGTAAACAGAAACAGTAAAAAACTCAAATTCTCTTACTGACCCATTATAAATGTCTTTTGATTGTCTCATCATATATTCTTACAATGTGCTATTCATTTTTCATCACGTTCAGCAGGAACTGAGGCTCTCTGAAGAATGTCAGAATCTTCATATTTCCTATAACAATGCTACGGAAAATTCAGATGTTATTCTGATATGCCTACAACTTCTCTTTGATTATTGCTGATGAATAAATGTCCTAAAAAATTTCACCATTTATAGGTAACAGTTTCAGCAAAGTATGAAAGCATTATAAAATGTATTATCTTACATAAGGGAAAAATTGAATACTCAAGGGGAAAGTCAAGGGCAAATCCCTTTGGTTAATTGGAAATTAAGTAGAACAAATTATCTATGTATCTATCAATTCACCTTTATTAGTCAATCAATCAACTTATCTAACATCTGTCTTTTATAATATTACTTTCTATAATTTATTATCAATAATCTATTTTATATCTTTCTATAATTTATCAACCAATCACCTAGCATTTATTTGTGTGTATTCAGAGCTTTTCTGTGTCCTGGCCAGCCGGCAATTGGGACAAATTTCTCCCACTCACGTTGCCCAAGTAAACACACAGAGGCTTATATTAATTGTAACAGCATGGCCATGGCTCAAGTGTTTTGCTAGCTAGCTCTCATATCTTAAATTGGCCCATAACTATTAATCTATGTATAGTCACATATTCTGTGACTTTACCTGCATTCCATTACATGTTCCTCCTTGGGCAGCTCACTGGCATCTCCCCTGCCTACTTCCTGTCTCTCCCTTTGAATTTCCCCCATGCCTCTAAGCTGCCTTGCCATAGGCCAAATGGCTTTATTTATCAACCAATCAGAGCAACACATATTCTCAGCGTACAGAAAGACATTCCTCCGTCATTTGTGTATCTATGTATTTATCTGTCACCCATATATTTATCTATGACTTTATTTGTCATCTATGAGTTTTGTTTCTATAATCTATCAATCATCAACCTATTAATCTATATTATCTATCATTTATCACCTATCATCTCTTATTCTTCTATCACGTATAAATTATCTACTATCTCTCTATCCATCTCTATCTATCTATCTATCTATCAATCATCTATCTATCTATCTATCATCTATCTATCTAATGTATCAACTATCAGTCCAACTATTTTATAATTCTAGAAATTAAATACATTTACATGTATAAAATTGCATAAATATAAATTTCATGTAGAATTAACAGTTTCATTCAGTACTAACATTAATATTTCTAGGTTGAACAAGTCATGCAGATATAACCTTATTAGAATCCTAAAATGTTGCTCCTAACTGCTCTGCCATGACGAAGAGTAGTCTTTTGCTTATGCACATGTATGTATAGGTCATGTGGTGAGAAGCTAGAGATTGTGCTCTCAACTTGTAAAAGTGATGATCACTGGATGGGAAACAGAACCTAAGACTATTGTTTTCATTCCATTTCCTTTATTCACATAATTAGAGGAAAATGCCTTCAGTAATAAGTTTAGGTCATTATATATTTGAAATGTAAAACATTTTAATCACATTTGATTATGATTGTTGCATATTATGATTTGAATTCTCCATTGTTGTAGCCCTCATAGTGCCTTAGGATGATGAAGTGACTATGCGCATTTCAGAGTTTCAATAAAGTGAACTGAGCTGGGGATGTATTTAATTTTCCTTGGGTGGCTTGTTGGATATTGTGGTTTACAGAGACTTCTTTGCATGTTTATCTCTAAACAATCCAGGTATAAGAATGACCTCTAGGGAACTTATAAGAATAAGTAAGAAATATACACAGTTCATGTGTTTCCATTCATTTGGCTATTTGTCCCTGTGCTTTATCCAACCTTGGTTTCAACAATTCTCGCTCATATAAACCCTCCTCTTTCTTGCCAATTGGATTCCCGGAGCTCCACCCAGTGCCTAGCCGTGGATCTCTGCATCCAGATTCCTCAGTTCTTGGATGGGGTTTCTGGCATGACTATTAGGGTGTTTGGCCATCCCATCACCAGAGTAGGTCAGTTCAGGCTGTCTCTCGACCATTGCCAGCAGTCTATTGTGGGGGTTTGTGGATTTCTGTGGCCCCTCTAGCACTTTGTTTCTTCCGTTACTCATGTGGTCTTCATTTACCTTGGCTTCCTATTCCTTGTTCTCCCTCTCTGTTCTTGATCCAGCTGGGATCTCCTGCTCCCACAGGCTCTCTTTCCCTCGACCCTCGACCTTCATTACTCCCATTCATGTCCAGGTTGTTCATATAGATCTCAGCCATTTCTCCATCATTGAGTGATCCTCGTGTCTTTCTTGGGGTCCTGTTTTCCAGGTAGCCTCCCTGGTGATGTGAGTGGCAGCCCAGTCATCCTTGTTCCACATCTAGTATCCTCCTATGAGTGAGTACATACCATATTTGTCTTTCTGAGTCTGGGTTACCTCACTCAGGATGATTTTTTCTAGATCCATCCATTTGCCTGCAAACCTCATGATGTCATTGTTTTTCTCTGCTGAGTAGTATTCCATTGTGTATATGTGCCACAATTTATTTATCCATTCTTCAGTTGAAGGGCATCTAGGTTGTTTCCAGGTTTTGGCTATTACAAACAATGCTGATATGGAAACACATGAACTATGAACCAAAGACTGAGGGGCCCCCAACTGGATCAGGCCCTCTGAATAGGTGAGACAGTTGATTGGTTTGATCTATTTGGGAGGCATCTAGGCAGTGGTACCGGGTCCTGCACTCATTGCATGAGTTGGCTGTTTGAAACCTGGGGCTTATGCAGGGATGCTTGGCTCAGTCTGGGAGGAGGGGACTGGACCTGCCTGGACTGAGTTTACCAAATCGATCTCAGTCTTTGGGGGAGGCTTTTCCCTGGAGGAGGTGGGAATGGGGGTAGGCTGGGGGGAAGTGGAGGGGGGCAGGAGGGGGGAGGACAAGGGAATCCGTGTCTGATATGTAGAACTGAATGGTATTGTAAAATAAAATAAACGGAAAAAAGAAAACAAATAAATAAAACTATCATTAAAATAAAAAACAAAACAAAACAAAAGAATAAGTAAGAAATGTACAGAAGGTAGAAAGCATTTCATCCAACAGAGACTTTATTAGTGATGCACCCTGCCCCCCAGAGCCCTTCTCTTTTCCAGTGCTGATGGCACCTTTGTCCTACAGCCAACAGAGAGCTTGCCAATGCTGAGTATTCCTCACCCTGCTTTGAGGTGCATCTACCATCTGTGCTAACCCCCAGGGACGACCTAGTTAGGCTTAACAAAATGTGATGGTTTTATTTCTGTCCTCTCCTTTCTTGTGACCTCATCACCAGATTCACAAGGTCTCTCACTATGTGCTTGATCTAGGGATCTACTGCAGGAGAATTACCTATAACTATAACACTATGACACTAGAGATAGCCTGGTATAGCTGCAGGTCTGTGGATAGGAATCAGTATGATTCTTCCTTTTCAGTATGAAGCACTAATTTCCTCTGGGCATCTGTTATAGTGGTGGACTGTCCAAATAATCTTATAAAAATATTTGATTAAAAAAATCATGTTAAAATCATTATGTTTTTCTTATGACTCCTTTGAGATACTAAGATATCTGTTAAGATGTAAATTCTGTGGCTTATAATACAGTTCCCTCTATGTTCATGCTGGAAGATAAATCTCATATTTTTTTACTTATGAATAATTCATATGTAGGAAAATATGAAAAGGAGAGAACTTACTTATATTTCCATATGAAATAGCCTCATAGACTCCTTATTTGAAAGTCATAGCATCCAACTCAAACTTCTATAGAATCTGGATATTTATGGCTTTAACTATAGAGACAACTACTTGTTTATGTAATAAATCTTTCAAAAACACGGGGAAATGAAAGACAGGGTTTTTTTTCTCCCCGATTAAATTTAGGATTTGTCTTTGACTAGAAAGAGACAGATGGCTGTGGCTACTGACTATTATCTGTTTTGGAAAGGTGACTTAATGGTGTTGGAATGAAAAATTGCTGCCTTTATCCTCCTTACATCAACCCCTGATTTTAGACTGTTTTGGGACTCAGTTCACTGCATAATAGAAAGCTTTATTGAGCAAGAAATACCAACAGTGCTGGATCTGATAGAGATTGTCTCTGGTGTTCCCAGGTGCCTTTTTCAGATGTTTCTCACATCTGCATTGTGCCTACCTGAATGCCTCGTTTCACATGCTGGTGCCAGAAGTTTTCCTTGCTGCCCAAAAGGCAAAATTTTTAAAGGAAATTTAATAGTGAGGGAGATAGGAGGAGAAAGGAGGAAGTAAAGGAGGAACAGTGGAGGCCAGCCAGGCTAGCCAATCAGTGAGCCTGGAGAAGAAAGAGCTCTCCTCTAAAGATAAGGTGGAGGGCCATCCAAGAGGATACACAACAACCCCTGCACCCCATACACTCACGTGCATGTCCACCTGACACACATGTCCACATACACTACACCACAAGGGGAAAAAAAGAATGCACTTAAGTATCCTGGATATGGAAACAAAGTCTATTTATAAAACTCTTCATTAAAGATGGCAGGGTTTTTCAGGAGTTGTCTGTTCTCTGAATACAAGAAGCCAGCATTAGGAGGTGGCATGGCAGAGGCTCCCGTGATAATGCCGGTAAAGAACATAACAAGACAAACCTCAGTGTGCAGCTCTGTTTGTCCTCCCTCTACCGGAAAAGCATGTTTGTTCTTTGTTAAAATGAGTTCAAGGCCTTTCTGAGCTTGATATGTAGAGTGCAGGGATCTTGCCCTTTCTTCTGAAGAGTGCGGGAAAACGCTGACAGATACTGTGGCTGCTGTTCAGCTGGCTACTTGATACACAGGTTGGAGCCCCTTAGCCAGTCCTTCTCCACTAGCAAGCCTTCATCCAAATGTGAGTATGAAGTCAGCAAGAGAACACAGTGATTGTTAGGAAGTGGGGCAGATGCCTCTGTCTTCAGGGTCCACAGCTACACACATTCTTTGTTCCATAATCACCCAGGACTCTTGATCACAAATTTAGAAATGGGCATACACTTCCATGCCCTTTCTTAAGACTTCCATGTAGCCAGAAGATTTCCTGTGTCCTGGCCGGCCAGCCATAGGGACAAATCTCTCCCACTCACGTTCCCCAAGTAAACACACAGAGGCTTATATTAATTACAAACTGTATGTCCATCAGCTCAGGCTTAGTACTGACTAGTTCTTACACTTAAATTAACCCATAATTCTTATCTATGTTTAGTCATGTGGCTTGGTACCTTTTCTCAGTTCTGCCTTGTCATCTTGCTTCCTTCATGTCTGGCTGGTGACTCCTGACTCAGCCTTCCTCTTCCCAGAATTCTCCTCATCTGCTCTCCCCACCTATACTTCCTGCCTGGCTACTGGCCAATCAGTGTTTTATTTATCAACCAATCAGAGCAACACATATTCACAGCATACAGAATGCCATCCCACAGCACTTCCCCCTTTCTGTCTAATCAAAAAGGAAGGTTTTGTTTGTTTGGTTGGTTGGTTGTTTGGTTGGTTGGTTGGTTTTTTCGTTTTTTGGTTTTTTGGTTTTTCGAGACAGGGTTTCCCTGTGTAGCTTTGCGCCTTTCCTGGAACTCACTCTGTAGACCAGGCTGGCCTCGAGCTCACAGAGATCCGCCTGGATCTGCCGAATGCTGGGATTAAAGGTGTGCACCACCACTGCCTGGCCCTCAAAAAGGGAGGTTTTAACTTTAACATAGTAAAATTAAGTATAACAAAGCAGTTATCAAGCAAGAATTACAGTTACAATACCTTTGGCATACCAATGTGGGACTCTCAAATTTCTAAAGGCCTAAAAGAGTTTAAAAAGGTCTTTTAAACACACAATAACAGAGCCAAAAACGGTTCTCTACTTCATGTCTCATGGGGGTTGAGCTATAGAGATGTCAAGGTACAGAAACGCCATGGCTTGTGGACTTGAGTGAGTATGGCCGGGTTCATGGTGTATGGGCTTGAGTACACCATGGTGGATTCCTGCCACTGTACACAGTGGTATCTGCAAGCCACACAGCATGGTGCTGTGGTGGATATAGCTTTTGCTAGTACAAAAAAAAAGAAGAAGGTTTCTGGGCTACATGCTACTGGATAGAGGCATGGACCCACTACCTCCCAGAGTCAGCAGAGAGCATGGCTCCCAGAGCTGGCAGTGAATTATCTCCGTCATAGTGAAAAGCTGAGGTGGGTGAAGTCAGCAGCCAAGGCTTCCACTTCAGTACTGACCACTGCAGTTTAAAGCAATAGATTCACAATAAGACAGATTCAGATGGAAAAAGAATTTAAATGGTTTACAGTGTCTGTAAAATTGTACGTAGGCTAGGAAGAGAAAGGAGAGGCAGAGAGACGCCAGCCTGCCACCCAAGGAACAACATGCCTGCAGACCAGTAAAGCCACGGAACACGTGGCAAAACATAGATAATAGAAATGGGCTAATTTATGATATAAGAGCTAGCTAGCAAGAAGATTGAGCCATAAGCCATCCAGTTCATAATTAATATAATTCTCTGTGTGTTTACTTGGGGGATGCGAGTGGGAGAGATTTGTCCAGATCACCAACTACAACCATGCTCTTTATTTCCTAGATTTATGTGTTTGTGCAACAGCTAGGTGATAGACTGTAGCACCCACTTAAAGTCAGGGAATTGAATAAATTAGTTAGATGCCTCTAGTAGTTTTATTTTTCACTGACTAAAGGTTAATAATTAATAAAATATTAGTGACTAAATATTTTCTTAATTAAAAGTTCATTAATTTTGTAACAGTAAATATACTGGATAATACATGATCTTATTTAGCAAAATGTATATTAAATATGACTAGCAGTCTACTGGCTAAGTAGTTAAAAAAGTGTCATTTACATTTATTTTTCAACTATAGTTCCAGAACTAGGTAGCTATCTCCTAATTTCATTTCAGATTTGATTCTCTGATTAAATACATAAAACAGAACCTTGAGTAATTATTCAAATTACTGATATTTATGCCGTGCATTTACAATGATGCACAGTAAGTAATTAATAATATTTAGCCTTGACAATAATTTTAGGAGGGAAATATTTTCTTTGCATGCTTTTGAGAGAAACATTGATTGACTCAAGTGTCCATAGTTCATGATTGTTCAAACTTGAACTTACATTTGTGGACATATGCGTGTGGTACATTCACGAGAATGAGACAAGTGCTTAGGGAGACACAACTTTGAGGCAACTTATCTGTAGGTGACTTATACTATTTATCTAAATATGCTTTTGGTAATTTAGTTTTATGTGAGTATGTGTGATTATGTGTGTGTATGTGTACATGTGGGGAGTTTAGGTGTGTGTGTGTGTGTGTGTGTGTGTGTGTGTGTGTGTGTGTGTGTGTGTAAGCATGCACACATGTAATACAGTACACATGGAGCCCAGAAGTCAGACTCAGGAGCCATTTACCTTGTTTATTGAGACAGGCCCTCTCATTGGCCTAAAACATGATAAGAGGTAAGTACGGCTCCCGGGGAGCTCAGGTATCCACAGCTCTGTTTCCCTAGCACTAAGATTTATAAAAGCATCTCTCAATCTAGCTTTTAAAGTTGGTCCTAGGGAGCAAATCAAGTCTTCATATTTGTATGGCAAGCTCTTTGTCAACTGAGCCGTTTTCCCAGCCCAACTCTGTCACTTACTTTGAAACAGAAAATGTTCTTTTTATGGCAAATGCTATCAGAGGTTTCATTTTTAAGGCTCCACATTGTGACCTGTGAGAGTGAGTGCTTCAGGTCTGTCTAGAAAAGCCAACATGGACATGAGAATCTCAGCATCAGGTTCATTGTTTTACCCTCAAAACTGCATACGTTGTAAGTTCTATTTCATTCTTTGAAGGAAAAATATAGGTCTAGTCTTTCCTTTATTTGTGTATATGATTTTATAAAGAAATCAAGTATAGAGCAAGGCTTCAGAGGAATAGCACTAATTCAGAAGGCTTTTTTAATTGAGGAAATTATAAAGGAAAGTATTGTTTGAGTTATTAAAGTAAAAATGTTGCCTTTTGTAATTCTAATGCCAACATTTTAGAATAAATGCTATTTTTAATTGTTTCATTACATTCTACTGAATCAATTGAACACATTTTTTGAGCAAATATGAATACATGTCAGAAGACATCAACACTCATTCCTATTTTAGAAGATTCTAGGTGATATGAAATAAGCAGAAAGAAAAATGTATATGAGACAACACAGAGCTGGCTAGAAAGTAGAGTAACTGCTGGAGAAGGACAAGCTAATCCCTTAGTGGCCCTTTAGTTGTGAGGCCTCAAGCTGCAAGCCTAGACAGGCTCCAGACAGCATCCTGACAAGAGCATACCTTTGTTCTTAATGGCAATGAAATGACAGAGTGTAGCTGGTTCAGTGAAATTCAAATCAACCAGAGAACAAGAGCTCTCTGCATAACATATGGGAATCAGTACTCATTTCATGCATGAAGGGAAGCAGCCTTTTCTTACAGCCAAGTTATTGTTGAAATATTTCTTCAACGTGTAATATAGTTGCTTAGTTTTTAAGGATATTTTGCCAACCAAGGATATTAGAGAAACCACTTACTATCTTAATTGTCACAGAATAGGTTTTATGAGATAGGTAAAGTTTTCATTCTCATCCCTGAATCCATGCCTTGATGTACACTGGCTATTGCTTTAGACCCCAAGTACAGGGGTTGGAAATCAGTAAGATTTCAGAGTTTGGAGAAGGCCTGGGAAGGGAGACATCAGCGAGTGTGGTGGTTGACATGAGGACTATCCCCCATAGCCTCAGATATTTGAACATTTGTTTGCAGCCATGATGCTGTTTTGGGAAGAATAGGAGATACATCCTTGTTGGAGGAGGTACATCACTTGGGGGTGGGCTTTGAGAGTTCACAGCTAGCCCTAATTCTAGCTCACTTGCTCTCTCTGCTTCATGTTTGCTGTTAAAGATGTGATCTCTCGGATTCCTGCTCCTGCCACTGTGCCTACTGCCTAGTGCCTGCTGCCATGCTTTCTTGCCATGATAAACTCTTATGAGGCTGGAACCATAAGCCCACAATACGCTCTTTTTCTATAAGTTCCCTTGGTCATCCTGTTTTATCAAAGCAACGGAAAAGTAACTAACACAGAGAGCAGCATGTTAGGACTACTTGGAGAGAGCTTTACCAGCTTATTTATTGGATTTTCCTCTTGCTACTAAGCCATGAGTGGATTATAAAACCAACAAATGTACAATGAAGTGGCTCCTTAGCCTTTCTGCCCTTGTTGCTCACAGCTCATGGAGTTTTGCGTCTTCTTCCTACACTTCATGGTGGAGTGCCTTTACACATCTAGAAATTTCCTGCCTGCTGCAGATAATTCTTTGTTTTTCTTTTAGAAAGAAACAAATAGGAATAGTAGTACTCAGGAGTCCAAAGGCTTTGAAGAGAAAGAGAAAAGATGTGGAAAAAGAAAACAGTTGTTATCACTTTCCGCCCTCCCTCAATGACTCTGTTTTGTAAGGTCCTTGTCAGTGTGTTGTGACTGGGCACACAGTACTGACTATGCAAAATGGTAAACAGGATCACTATTTTGGATGTTCCCCCCAAGTTTATTAAAGTTGGAATTAGGGTTAGTGTGGACACTTTGTGACTTGCTGTTGAGCAGGTCTACTTTATAAATGAGAAGCAGAAGAACAGTACATGCCCTGACCAAAGCCCAGCTCCCCAAGTTTCTACTTTATTGAATTATACGTATGGGAACAAGACATATATGTAGGCAGCAGGGTATTTTTTTCTACCACCTACTCATTCAATTTAAAATTTCCTAGGTGTAAAACTTAGAAACCAACTTATTTCTCTTTTGTTTGATATCGTTGAACCTAGCTGTTTCTATTATTCTTTGGTCTTCAAATCATATAAGATCAAACTTACTTACTTTTTACATGTTAAACACACACACACACACACACACACACACACACACACACACACACACACACTGCATGAGTTTACTAAGTGATCAAAAACAGGGCTCTAGGAAGGGAGGTTTTTCTTCCAAACCCAGAAATGGACATTCATATTTTTGAATGAAGTTCAGGACAGGAGAAATGGCTTTAATCTTTTGAGGCCAAAATGTCACAAGCTGTTTTTATAAGAGTATAAAGTACTTGTGCACTTTGGACGAGCTGTGCACTGTGATCAAAGAGGTAAGGTTGAAAACAGATGATCCACTTTGGCTATGGGGAGTCTACCTGAGCTCAAAGAAGCTCGAAATCCATCCTACACTCTTACTATGCTTCAGTTTAGATGATAGTTTCCAGCAAATTCACACTGATATCCCCTGGCTGTGTCTAGCACGAAACCTCCTACAGATTTCAGGAATGACCTTGTAACAGGGAATGCTCTATGAGCCTCCTGAATATTTAATGATTTGATACCCACCACAACATTGGCATAGCCATGATTATTAATTTACTTACTTAGTCCTGAGAAACTGAGAATTAAAAGGCTCAGAAACATACCTGAGTTGCCAGTGTTGGTGGTGGGAGGCTTAGGTTCCAACTCAAGTGATCTGGCTGCAGAACCTGGGATTATACTAACAGTGCTGCCTACAAAATAGGAACGATGAATTTTACCTTTATACTGTTTAAGTAGCTTACATTATTGTTATTGTGTGTGGGGGGGGACCTGTTTTTTTGTTTTGTTTTTTAAGAAAATGCTTGAGTAGGAGGTATTTCCATCTTCCTTTTTTTTTCTTCCTATCTTTTAGCTTACCAGTCCCTCTTCATCATCCTTTCTTTGTCCTAGATATGTTATCTTAGGGGGGGGAGTGATGTTTTTGAAGTGATGATGTTTTAGTACCATAGATGCAGAGTCTGTTCTGGTTATAGTCCCCATTCCCTTTAGTTCAGAAATCCTTCTGAGAAGTTTAGCCCACCTTCCAGAGAAATGAAGGCGGAAACATGAACTGCTGCCCATTAGTGGACAGGGTAATTTTGAGTGCACAGGAATCGTGGGGACCTGGTGACAGATGGAAACGCCTCGGGCAGCAGTTGCCAGGCATATTTTTCTCTCTCCATACCTCCATCTGTCAGCACAAGTGTGTTACTATTTTGGGACCCAATTTATCCATTTACAGAGCAAATTTCAAGCTTGATCTTAAGGTTAAAATAAAATCTGTAAGTCCCTGGACTTCCTTTTTCACCATTGTCTCCATTTTCTTCTCTACTAGAATGAAAAATATTGAGATGGGAAAAGAATTATATACTTTAGGGGAAGCTGGGGCTAGTCCAGAGTTGATGATAAAATATTAACATCTGGCATTACCATAAAATAATTAAAAGAAAGCTGAGGATGCCATGTGTTCTGCACATACATATTCAAGCAACCAGATGTATGCAAGGAACATGTCAATTTAAAATATATTATTGACTAATAATCCTTGTGTATAAAAGTCCAAAATCAAAATGTCAGTTCTTACCACATCTATAATGTTATTAAAATTTGAATTTAGAAAGAATATTTTAAAATTTAGTTTTCCCCTCCCATTCTGACTGTTAAGAGTTCCACAAGAACAGCAAGTTAAACAACCATCATGTATATATAGAGGACCTAGTGCAGACCCATGCAGGCTCTGTGATTGTCTCATCAGTCTCTGTGAGCCCCTACGAGCTCTGCTTAGATGAAAACATTTTTATCTTCACAATTGAATAATAATAATTATTAGATTAAGCATAGTTTTAGCTAAGTAAGAGGTAAAGAAATAAATGAATAAAATCATATTTTATTTGTGGTCTGGTAGTCTCTTAAGAGTGAGGTTTACTGTTAGATTAAATAAGAAAGGGAAGTCTAAGGATTTAACACTATCTGTGCCACTCAAAGTAACAAGAAAAGATTGTTTCATTTTTGCTTAAAATTTTCAAATTGTGCTTCTTTTTTGAATTAACAAATACACTGAAGTTTTGTCATGAATACAAAGAGCAGGGCTGGAGAAGTAGCTTGGTAGAAAAAGCATTTGCTGAGCAGGTGTGAGAATGTTGAGTTTAAAAGCTTGACACCCATGCAAAAACCAGGCAGGCTTTGCTGTCCTCCTGTATTTCTGTGCTTAGGAGGCAGAAATTCCCCAGGAATTGCTAGCTAGACAGACTAGCTGAATCAGGAAGCTCCAGGTTCAGTGAGGGGCTGCCTTAATGAGTAAGATGGAGGAAATCAAGGCAACCAAAGTCAATCTTTGACCCCCACATGTGGTCATATACATGCTTCTGCTCACACACATGAACCTGAGCACTGTGAACATGCATACACACAAGCACCCACACACAATACTCATACATGCTAAATAAATACAGACAGTAAAACTGACAGGTGTGGACCTAAGGATAAGTCCATGCTGTTTTCCAGAAGGTTTTGATGTACGGAGTTGTTATATTAATAGATTTCATCAATGGGCCTTTCTAGAAAGTAGTCATTCTCCAAAAATTATGCTTTTGTAACTCATTTTTGGGTCTTTTTCACTAAAAGTCCCTCCTATAGTCTATGAATAGAGGTCTAACGCCCCTCTCCATAAGATTCTTTCAGATTGTTCCATGCTTCATAATCTTTACCTTCTATTTCTAAATCTCATGAGGTTCAGTTGACCAGTGGGGAGTGTTGTTATAATAACATTGTGCTGGCTGAGCAAGAAGACTCTGGAGTTAAGAGTAGACAAGGGGAAGGAAGCAAGACAGATTATGATGGTGATCTGCCAACTGGGAAAGGAGAGGAAGGTGCAACATATACTTCCTGGTAATGGAGTCTCATATTGGATAGAAATGGTCAGGCTTGAGAAGCCTTAATGTGTTATGTCATTGGCTAATAGTTCCAAAGCTGTGATGGTTGCAGAAGATGTGTACACTGACAGGTTCTTTCTTGAGGAGAGATGCTAAAGTTGTATCTCATGAATATCATACTTACAACCTACTTATCTGTGTTTGGCACTATTATTTGTGTGTCCCGTGTCTGAGGAATTCACCAGGTGTCGTAGGTTAAAAAACTCGATTCCCCTCTGTACATGTACAAAACAGCGTATCCCAAACTTGCAAATGTGTAAGTAGGAAGATGTTCCCAACCTGATTAAATTCAGAATGTAGTGAAAGTAAGATGATCATGAGTTACCTGTTCTGCAATCAAGCAAGAAAATGAATTCTCCCCTAGAAGCAACACAGCTCTGTTAATATCATGACTATAAATTTTCCAAACTGCAGGAATGTGAGACAACAATAAATGTATTTTCAAAGCCTCTAAGTACATTATAATCATACCATTTACAGGAACTCAGTATATCATATCTTGTCTCCTTTACTGACCTGTGTAGGTAAAAATGAAAATTTACACATTTTTTTCCAACAAGCTATTTTAAGCTTTTATTTTAGCATCAAGTATTGTTGAAAACAATGAGTTTCTAACAGATTAAATAAAGTTTCTGCCTCTATGCAGCTACCATCTTACAGGGAGACTAACACATGACCTTTCTCTGAACAGATGTTCTTCGAATAATTTTTCAAATCTAGGGCATGCTCACCCATAACGTAGACAAACACTGTGCACAAAAGAAGTACTTAATGAAAACCTTCCTATGGGATGATATTTGTTCATATAACTTTGAAGAAAAGTACTCAAATATGTGGCATGTTTTATTTTTCTGCACTAAACATCTCCATGAGATCCTGTGCTGGCTGTCTTCTCAACTGCTATGGTATGAATTTTATGTCTCTGTTAAATCCTTAAATTGAGGCCTAATCTCCATTGTGGTGTTATTAATAGGTAGGGCCTCTGGTAGAGGATTAGGAAATGGGGACAAAGTCTTCAAGAAGAGAAGTGGTGTCCTTGTAAAACAGGAGTCCCAGAGAATGACCTGCTATTCAAGGATACAGGAATATGGACTAGGACACAGGAATATGGAGTATGCACCAGGAAGCAAGCTCTTACCAGACACTGATGCCTTTAGTAGGGATTCCCTTTGAGAACTGTGAGAAATAAATTTCTGTACCTTATTGTTGTTTGGATTCTAATGGGGGAGGGGTGAGAAGGCGCAGCATCAACAATGCAGACACTGGGAGTCTGTTGAAGGCAAATAGCAAACTCATTTATTCAATAACAGGAAAGGCCTTATATACCCTCCTCCCAGTGCCCAGTCTGTGTGGTTGTCCCTCATTGGCTGGGAGTGATCAGGAACTTTGACAGCAACTGTTGCTCAGTCCTCAGGCAGACTCCAGGTTGGCTCTTAAGGATTACATTATGTGCATGCCTTGGCAACTGATGTGAGCTGATTTCCTCAACCCTATGGGCCTGTCCTACTCTACCTTATAAACTGCCAGGTTCTAGCATTTTGTTCTGTCAGCAAAATGTGAACTAAGGCGCAAATGAAACTATTGATCAGCAAATTTGTCTTGTAGCTTTAACATTTGCCATCTAGACTAGATGAAAAAAAAGTCTCTTTCACTATTTCTTTTCTCAACCAGACATATGTTCAGTATGCATATGACTCATTGGATCTCCTCAGTAGTTTTGAATAATGCACCCTAACTTTAGTTTTGTGAACAACAGTTAAACTGTATGCAATCTGTGTTACCCTGACTCCATGAGAATTCAATAATCCAAATTTAAAGATTTATTCAAATATAAAATGCACAAAATTTTAATTTTAATGTAGAATTTTAGCACCAAACTTGACTTTGGAAGAAATTCATTTCTGTCAAACACAATATGAAGGTTTCTAGTCTCTTGTTGGCAGCTGAACTTTCCTAAACTGCAGCATGGTTTTCACACTTTTCTGGCCATCCATGTCCAGAGGCTGTTTGGTGGTTTCTTAATGTCCTTTCCATAATACGGCAACTAGGACTTGAAATGTTGCTACATGCATTGGGTCCTTCCATTGTTGATTTCTTTGACTTGACCTCAATAAAGCTGAGCTGAAAGTATACAGCTTATCCCACTGAGTTCATAGAACAACACAGCTGGTGGAGGATTGTGTGTAGGTGGGTGAAGGTTTGAAGTTGTATCCTGATGTCTCACCCCTTGGTTTATAAAATGTCTCTATCATTTTTTTTTCAGTTCACCAGTGCAATATAATGAGAAGGTTCAGAAAACTTTTATTAGTTGTCACCTAATAGCTTTTATCCATCCATTCATTCCCTACCATCTTCTGAAGCAACTCTTTCTTTTGCTTGTCTGGGTTTGAGAGTGAGTCTTTCCATGTAGCTAAGGCTGGGTTTGAACTCACTATCTCCCTCTCTCCTGAGCACTTGGACTACAGGTATGCACCTTTAGACCAAGAATGAAAATGCAGTTTTTAAAAGTAGAGTATCTTTATGTAGCCTTGGTTGACCCTGTTTGGCATGAGTTATCCCATGCTGCCTTTTTAAACATTATAGTGTTAAAGTTCTCATAGATTTTATCATTTTATTTTTTTGTGCATTTATGTACGTATTTATGCATTGCTTTATTAGAGACAGAAAATTGTGATGTAGCCCAGGCAGGCCTTGAACTTAGCTGGAGAGATGGCTCAGTGGTTGAGAGCACTTACTGATCTTCCATAGGAACCTGGATCTGTTTCAAGCACACATATGGTGGTTCACAACTGTTTGTAACAGTCCTCAAGGATCTGATGCCTTCTTCTGGCATCTGTGGGCATAGCCATATATGCAGGCAAGATAACTATACATATGCAAACAAACATCATAATCTCAATTGTAGCCAAATACTTGTAGCTAGAGTTGGAAATTGTTACACACACACACACACACACACACACACACACACACACACACACGCACGCACACACACGGACACACACACACGGACACACACACACGGACACACACACACACGGACACAGACATCCAAAGACAAGAGAAAGTGGCTTTTTACTACACAGTCAGCTGTCCTATCACCACCAGAAAGGGAGACCTGTTACTCGTGTTACTATTGCCTCACTTTACCCTTTAACTTTCCACTCTTGGTGCCTTTGTTTTGTGAATGATTGGAGTGCTTTGTTCTAATCATGTCAATCTTTTAAAGACTGTAAGGGCAAGGTGTGGTGGCTTGTTGCTCAGTAAGTAATGATAGTGTTTTTCTTTGTGTGCAGTCTAAATTCCCATTTCTACTATGGTTATAGTAAGCTTGAGAGCAGTTATTTACCATTTATTATTTTTGCACAGCGCTGATCATAAATGACATCTCTGTCAGTCTTTTTTGACCCATTTCTATTGAGGGCAGAGCTAAGGTCATACTGCTATTGAATTTCACCTTAGCAATGTCATACCCAAATTTTCTAGGATAGGACCTTGTTAAAATTATTGGTTTGCTACGTACCAAGAAGGGTCTTGTTAAATAGACAAATGCAGCTATTAATTCATACTTCAAACTAAAGTATAGTTTGCTACACCAACATTTACTTAGTTCAAATCAAGAAGAAGTGAGATTTAGTTACTATAAAAGAGCTAAGAAATCATCATTAGCATGAAGACACACCATTCACAGTTTTAACAAGTGCTATTTCTGTCCCACTATAAGGTCAGATATCTGTTTGAGAATGCTAAGGGCTGACAGAAGAAGAAAGGATTAGGCAATTAGTGACTGCAGACTCTTAAAATGATTTAGTGACATAGAAGAAAATAACTCGTGATGATTAAAATATATCAGATTAATTTGGACTTATTGCCTCTTTAGCAGCATAATTCTGTCCTTATTTGGAGGGGAAAAATTCTGTTGAGTACAATGTGGTAATGAAGAATGTTAGTAGTATTGAAAAGTTTCTTAATTAACCAGTATTTGTTTAATTACTAATGTCTACAAAACATTCATAAGTACCACTATAAGTATTGAAAATTAGGAAAGTAAAAGGACACACATTAGTACAAAGTCTGGCTTAAAATGTTCCAGGGAACATTTATTCCAGGTGACAAAAGGCATGGATGTAATTGTCTCCATTTTTAAATGCCTTTAAAGCTAGAAGTCTAGAGAAACACATCCAAGATACTATCACTCATTCTAACCTTTCTAAATATAGAATTCCAATTGCTGTGGTTTTCAGCTAGAAACACCTTTAAAATGTCCACAGAGGATGTTGATGCCAACACTGCCCTGCTCATGTGGCTACTTTGATACAGGCAATGTTCTATTCCATACTTCAAAATTTTTAAAGAGAAATGATGGAACTAATAAATAAGAAAATCACTGTCCTTTATTACCTGGCAGATGCAATGATAAAAGTAATGCCTATTTTTTTTAAGAGGAAAATGTATCTCAGGTTACACAGAACTGAGATTCAAATTCCGTTCTTCAGGCAAAGCTCTGTCTTAATCATGATGTTCTTTTTCATGATCTAATCTAACTGTGAAGGCCATTCTTTCCCCTTGTGTGCTCACAGAGTTGTTTACTCCACTCACAGACTCCCCGCCTTTCTCACATCAATTCAAGATTTTGTCTGTTTCATGGAGCACTGTAAAATCAGAATATTTAAACATGAGTCCTTGTAAAAAATTAATATATAAGTTTGAAGAAAACTGTAGATTATTGCTATACTATAATTATACTTAAACAGGATAATAATTATTTCTTCATATTAATTATTAATAATCTGATAATTCCAATTACACATGTCCATACTTTATCTGTCAAAGTCTTCTAGGAATACATGTTAGACATGTCATAAATATTATAATTCCTGCATAAAATAAACTCACTGTAGAATAATTTCCATAGTCATGGATTTTACTAAATAATTATTGTGGCTGATTGGATTCCAAAGATGGCTTCCCTAAGAGGCAGCAGAGTTGAAGGAAGTGACACTGTTTAATTTTTGCACAACCTAAATCTAAGAAGACTGGTCATCTTAGCCTCCTACATCTTGGAACACCGGTTGGTGGCACACTCACTTTCAGAAATCATGCTTTCCAAAAATCTGCTTTCAGAAATCAAGTCCCTTAAAGAAACTGTATATCTAGCTAAGTTCCCACAAACGTCTAGCAGATGCTGCTAGCAATATGAATTCTTCAAACAACTTCAACCTCGTCTGGCTTTCAGACGATGACAGCTCCATCAGTGTCTGACTGAGACTTCAAAAAAAGACCGCCAAACCACCTTGCTTAGCACATCCAAAGGACAAAACCATGGCAGAAAATAATAAACTTTCCTTTTGGTTAAGTTTAATGATGCATTATTATGCAACAATGAACAACTAAGATAGCCAATAAGACATTCTATATGGTGTGTGTGTGTGTGTGTGTGTGTGTGTGTGTGTGTGTGTGTGTGTGTGTACTCCCTCCCTTCAAGAAGTATTTAATAAACTCAAGTATTTTGCATAATGCCAATTGCATAAGAAGCTTGGCTTTCAAAGCAGCACCATGGAGAATGTTACTATTTGTATTTTCATTTAATAACTGTGGAAAACAGATAGAGAGAAGCAATGTTACTTGATAAAATCTTGAGCAAGGATTAATTGATTAACTGCTAGGTTTACATAAGGATTTATATAATTTTTGTCTAGAATCAGGGATTCTAAGGTCTCAAGTTTGAGAAAAAAATATTGGAAAATTAATCTAGTGTTAGTTATAACCTTAACTTAATCACTTTACTATCTTACCCTAATCTTTATCACAACTACCCCATATTTCTAGAGTACATAGCTCTACATACGATGCACCATAACTCATATACACAAAGTGGAAATCTTTGCATTGTGTATTTTCATACACAAAATAATACTGACTATGGATGATGATCAAAGCAACCAATTGATTAGGATCATTTGCTTGATAAAAAGATCTGGTTTCCTTTGTTGGTTGGCTTAATCATGACATAATAGATACATACAGAGCAGCCATCATAGTATAAATAAAGACTATGATTGACACTCTTAACCACTAATATTGATCTAGCAACATCTACTGATTAAATTTAGTTTACTCTAACAAAGAATATTCTTGAATTCCTGTATGTCAAAGAGACAAGTCATTTAGTAGAGCTCCATGCAGGAAGGGACAGTTTTCATCTTTATCAGGAAGAGTAACACCTTCTATGCAGGAATACTCTTTTTCATAGACATAAATTTTGAGTCAGCACTGCCATATAAGGACTCTAATTATCTAATTCATCAACAATCACATTTTATAGGAAAGGCAACATGGCTGTAAGTACATAACCTAGATTCATGCTAATTATGCCACAAGTTCAGGTCATCAGAAGAAAACATCCTGGTATCTTGATCGCATGGATCTTGATGGAGAATTGATATACCATCTAGATATTATACCTTGTGAATACACAGCATCATTTTCCCCCCAGAATAAATAGATGCCCTCAAATAACACTGATCTTATCGTATTGCATCCTCAGTCTAGTGATGTCATGGTCAGAGAATTGAGAGGTAGAAACAGGAGTGACCCCAAGCACCAACTCCAATTTCCTCTCATCTCTAAGAACACTCAGCATCATTTTGTCAGGTGCCACTGGAGTTGGGTCTTGCAGCCAATTCACTCCCATCAGCTGGCAAGATGTTGGATTACAGACTTTAATATCATCGTCCTGCCATCGAATCAGAATCCATGAGTTGTAGACTCACCATGACATTTCCACAGAAATAACCACTCCTACCATCTCATACAACAACTCCTTTTTGACAGAATTTTTACTTCCAGTAAATTCCAGAAACTTTGAAGTTTACAGTCTGGTGAATTCTAATGTCTAAGGGCAAACACACCCACCATGGAACAACAATGATCCTTCTGAACAGCTATTTGTTGTGTCTGAGCTTGGTATCAGTGAGTTCAGTTGGAGAAATGAGTGTTTGGGATTCGGTCTCATTTGTGGTTGACCTTACTGCACATAACTCTGCACTGTACCATTTTACTTATAATTTGGGGGTTTATAATAACTTTTACTTATCACACACAGTCTTCCTTCAAGCTCTGTGGTACTATTTACATACATTATAAAACTTCAGGAGTCGCTATGCCTCTCCTGTTGATCCTTGGATTCTTGCCACCATACATTTTACTTGCATAAATCTTATAAATTTCACAATGCATTCTATTTGCTTTCAAAATTAAGTTAATTTGTAGAGATTAAATAATATAATTTTCATTATAATCCTTCTATATAGAGCCATATTCCTGTTGTTCCGTTACTTTTTGTAAATCTTTGACATAATCCTAGACAAATCTGGGATAGGGAATCTCAATCGAGGAATTGTCTTCATCAGACTGTCCTGTGGGCATGTCTGTGAGACCTTGTCTTGATTGGTAATTGATGCAGAAGGGCCCAGCTCACTGTGAGTGGTGCCATTCCCTAGGTGACCCTGGATTGTTTCCTAAAAGTAGCCAGGCAAGCCAGGGAGAGCAAGCCAGTATGCAGCATTCCTCTGCGGTCTCTTCTTCAGTTCCTGCATTGATTTCCTGTCATAAGCTCTTGTCTTGGCTTCCCATGATGACAGACTGTGATATGGAAACAAATAAATGAAACCCTTTCCTCTCCAAGTTGATTTTCATCAGTGGTCCATCACAAGGAAAGAACACAAGCTAAGACAACTACCTAGTAACATTTTATTTTATTTTCCTTTTAAGTTATTCTTCTCTCATATATGGCAGCAGTTTTCCCTCCCTCCTCCCCCTCCCAGGTTCTCTTCTCCACCTCCCCTTTTCCCAGATCCAACCTCACACTTTATCCCCTCAGAAAAGAGCAGGCCTCCCAGGGACATCAACCAAATACAGCATAACAAGCTACAGTAAGACTAGACACATAAATTCTCACATCAAGGCTAGATGAGGCAACCTAGTACGAGGAAAAGGGTCCCAAAGGCAGGCAAAAGAGTCACAGACAGCCCCACTCCAGGTTCTTTACAGGTTTTAAATTACAGGTTTATGGATAATGAATTTTATTTTTGCCATAAAACACTTATTTTACCTTAATTTTTTCTTTTCTTCCATTCTATATTCTTCTGCCCTCCCTCCCTCCCCCTTTCTCTCCCTCTTTCTTCAGGCCATTACAGGCCTAAGTATGGCTGATTCATTTTTTATTTAATGTTTATTTTTTTCATCAGAGTTGTGTTTAGAATACCTAAAATAAAATTAATGTAAAATTTCAACATCTTCATTCAGAAAAAAAAAATTGAGAGAGGATCAATTTCATCTTCTCTATATTTTTTCTCCTATAACCAAATATATAAATTCTACCATTTGAAGAATTGCTCTGAGCATTGAAACTGACTGGGTGGCTCCTTACCTTCTGCTGTGGTTGTGTGACTGGTGAGCTCAGTGGGCACAGACTAAGTGCACACATGGAATTAATGTTTCTGGAGGTCTGTATGGAATTTGAGATCTCTTCTTTATGGATGCCTTACACAGTTACTTCTCTTATCAGTTTCTGGAAATACCATGGCTGACTATAGTTTTGTTTCTCATTAGGAATTTCCTCTCCCAAGAGGAGTTCTTGATCAGCTTCTCTAAAGAGTAGAGGTACAAAGGTCCAACCACTTTTTTTCATGATTTTGGACAACTCTGAAGGCCTGTCCCATCTGCATAGTTCTGCAAAGAGCTGTTTAACGCCCTACTTTCAGTAATGAGGCATGTCAGTTTCCACATGTGTCATCTGAGGGCAACTCCCGGTTCTTCTCCCAGAGTCTGCATACAGTTCTTGTCTTAGAGTCTATTTCCTGGAAACTCATGCTAAGAGACAGGGCCTGGTGATGGTGGAGCTGCTGGGTATTGTCAGAACACATGCCTTGAGTGCTTAGCTATTTGTCATGATAAACAGACAGAGATGTAGTTTCATTTTCTATCATCCATGGTCAGCAGGCCGTGCTGCATACATCTGAGATGAGTGGAAAAGAAAACAACCTTCATTTGTGCCAACTTGGAATACAGAGGTCATTAATAATCAGGAATAATTATTGCACCACATTTGTTTGCCAGCAAAGAAGTGTGGAAAAATAATCTCAAATTGTTGGTGAAGAAAATGCAAATGCAGATTCCAACACCTACTGAGACTTTCTAACATAGAAACAGCAGAAAATAAGCTGCTATTTTAGATTTTAATCCATATGTTGGGCAAACTAAGGAAAGATTGTGAAGTAGTAAGTTTAATGTGTAATAAGGATAAAAGTCAGAATGTTGGAAGAGGCTAAATTCAATAAGCTTTTGCTGGGTGTTCACATTCTCATCTTTGTCAGACTTATTGGCTTTAGCTGTTTCTGTTGGTGTACTTATGAAGCTCTAGCCTCTTCACTGGTCTCATATAAGGAATATCTCCTTTGAGGCAATAAGCTGCTGGCCATTGGGCATGGCCCACTGCTCTAGTAGTGTGGATTGCTCAAAGTGTGATGTGTGCATTTGTGCCAATAACTTGCTCCCATTTTGTTCACTACCTTGTTGGTTTATCATTAGCAGGCATTTTTTGTGGCTCTTCCCTCTGGTGGCCAAAGTCACAGTTCTGACTAGGATTTTGCAGCTTTCTGTCTATAAAAGTTGGATAAAAGAACTGAGCAAGATGGAAACTAAACAAGAAGGTGGGTCACAGGACAAAGTCCCACTGAAGGACTTATGTGAGGTTTTAGGTTTTCATAGCACTGTAGAAACAAGCAATGATGTGACCACAAGAACCACCAAAAATGCCCAGTGTGTAACATCAATCTTTGCTGAAAATATATGGCCATTAAATACATTAAGCCTGTTAAGATGACGTGACACATTGTTAAATGGTGACATAAACACTGAAAATGATAATGGCTACACAGTAGATGAGCAGAACTCAAGCCCATTTGGTGAAATAAATAGTCCAGGTATTAGTAACTCTGTACCAGACTTAAGAAAAAGTGTGTCTATTGGGTATTTAAAATGGTTCAATTATATGTCCTCATACAAATCCCACAGATTCACTTTACATTTCTAGCATAAACTCTGTGGTTGACTATAAATGTTTGACATCTGGTTGATAGATATATTGTAATTGTACTAAGTGTGAAAATGATATCAGATGATAAGAGAATTTGAGTTTTATGATCCATGTGTTCATGATGAGATCTAATCTCTTCTTTTAGATAATGTGTAAGTTTTGTTTGTAAGATTAGGCTTGAAGCCATTCAGGTTCTAAGTGGAACCAACTTAAGTTGATAAATACTAATCAAAGACACTCTCTTAAGTAGCTGTGACACATTCCTGGGGTTATAAATAGAGTTCTGCTTGGATTGTATACTTCAAGATCATATAACTTTTCACTCTTTTTTTTGTTTGTTCATTTTTATTATTATTCTTATTTTTATTTTAATTTAATTTTTATTATTTCTTTTTAAGTTTTCCCTTTGTGGGATGCTACAAGAGTGAAGGACAGATATAGAGGGCCTGGGAAATGAGTGGGATTGGGGTACATGATGTGAAATTCTAAAAGAATCAATAAAAAAATTCTTTAAAAAAAGAAAGACAATACATTCTTCTCTCATACAATACATCCAGACTACAGTTTACCCTCCCTCCGCTCCTCCTAGTCCCATCTCCCACCCCTCCCCTCTCCCCCAGATCACTCCCACTTGGTTTCTTCTTCATAAAAAAGCAGGCCTCCCAGAGACAACAGCCAAACAGGACAAAACAAGATACAATAAGACAAGGCAGAAGTCCTTCTGTCAAGACTGGGCAAGGCAACCCAATAGAAGGGAAAGAGTTTCAAGACCAGTCCAAAGCATCAGAGAAACACCCGCTCCCACTGTTAGGAGTCCCACAAAAACACCAAGATAACAGCTATGACATATATGTGCAGGACCTGGTGCAGACCCATGCAGGCCCCATGCTTGCTAATTCTTTGTCTGTGAGCCCGTAGGAGTCCCACTGAGTTGACTCAGTGGGCCATGTCCTCCTGGTGTCCACCATCCCCTCTAACTCCTACAATCTTTTCCTCCCCCTCATCTGTGGGTTCCCTGATCTCTGAGGGGAGAGACCAGATGGAGACCCCCAGCATAATATCTGGTTATGGGTCTCTGTACCAGCTCCCATCTGCTGCTAGAAGATGCCTTTTTGATGAAAATTGGACAAGGCACCAATCTATGACAAAAGGAGAGCATCATTAGGAACCATTTCATTGATTTTTTTTCCAGTTGTGTTCGGTCCTACCGTAGGTCAAGTTAAACCAAAATTGCTTGGCCACCCAGCAAGTTCTGCACCATCATTGCCCCAGCACATCTTGCAGACAGGACAGATTGTAGGTGGAGGGTTTTGTGGCTGGGTTGGTGAGCAGCTTTCTTTTTCTGTAGCCTGCAGAGTACCTTCTCAGGTCAAAGAGACCAGAACTTAGGAGTGAAGACTCCATTACTATGGTGATTTTTTGTTGTACTCTAATTAAGCTTGCCTGAAGATCAGAGGACAGAGACAGCCACAAAGTTAAGCATAGATGCCAGGCAGTGGTGTCACACACCTTTAATCCTAGCACTCAGGAGGCAGAGGTAGAGATCCATCTGGATTTCTGTGAATTCAAAGTCACACTGGGCTACATGAAATTAATCCAGTCTAAAATAGAAACTGAGCCAGGTAGTGGTGGAACACACCTTTAATCCCAGTACTTGGGAGTCACATGCCTTTAATCCTAGCATCTGAGATCTCATGCCTTTGCTACAAGTATTTAGGAAGCACATACGCCATTAATCCCAGCACTGGGAAGGTTGAGGCAGGAAATTATATGGTGAGTGGAGAAAGGCATATAAGGCATGAGGAGATAGGAACCTGAGTGCCCTTTTTGGTTGAGGATCAGAGGCATTCAGTCTGAGGATTTATGGAGACAGAATGGGCTGAGGAGTTGGTGAGGTGAGAAGTAGCTGTGGCTTGCTTCCTCTGATCTTTTAGCATTTAGCCTAGTATCTGGCTTCGGATTTTATTATAAGACAATTTAGGATTCATGCAACACATCCCTGCACAAGCTCAACCTCCCTATGTTCAGTGAGCTGTGTGGCAGTGGGCCCCATTATTTTCTTTACTTTTTTTCCCCCAAGATATTAATTCCATAGAATTGTGTCTGTCTGTCTGCCTGTCTCTCTGTTGGCCTAGTTCATTCCATTGGTAAAATCTTTTAAAAAGCTTCTATCATAGTATACAAAGTTCGGTCTTTTTCAATAGTAAATCTATTGATGCAGGCAGGGCATGGGGTTAAGTTTTTAATGTGAGAGATGTGTCAGGGCATGACTTCATAGTGTAAGATGTTTGACATCTCTGACCTCAGGTACACTCTGCCTTTACCATGTCTTTTGTTCCTCCAGAATATTATGTTAGTGAAGAAATTCACTTCTTCACACACACACACACACACACACACACACACACACACACACTTCCAACCTTTGAATGAGAAATTGCTCCACTTAGGTTTCTGATATTAATCTTTTTCCTCCTTGTTCACCATATTGTAGCTATAATACAGTTGATCCTCACCACTAAATATAGGTCATTGCACAAAGTTGGACTTATAGTCTCTCTCTCTCTCTCTCTCTCTCTCTCTCTCTCTCTCTCTCTCTCTCTCTCGGTATTTTCTTGTACTCTGTCTTTATTATCCAGATCTCAAGCATACAGAACAATAATTCAGATATGTAGAATCACTACTGTGGGCATAATGTCACATGTGGAAATGAGGCCCTGAAGTGAAGCCTTTTGGAGGTGACTAATGTTGTTAGTGACCTTATAAAAGGTCATGGGAGGATCTTGTTTAGTTTTGGTACAGGAGGGCACACAAGTTGTATTATGTAAGAGGAATGAGCCTCATTAGACACCGAATCTTCCTAGCTTCTAAAAATTTAAGAACTAATCCCAGTTTATTAATTATCCGGTCTGAGTTGTTTGCTACAGAAGCTGAAATGGACCATTATGATCATTGTGTATAAAATAAAGCTCTTCCATGCCAATATGGGTATTTATAATGTCTTATGTTGACAGGTAGTTTCTTTTTATGTTTATATATTGCATTTGTGTGTATGTATATGTAAATCTACATGTATATATGTGGAGGACAGAGGTAAATTGTGGGGATTTGTCCTCTCCTTTTACTCTGTCCCATGGATCAAACTTAGGTTGTCAGGCTTGGTGGCAAGCACCTTTACCCAGTGAGCCTTTGAGCTAGCCTGAGAGGCAATTTTTATAAGATATTTTATATTATTTCTATAGTATATCAGTTCATGCTATATATTCTATAAATATTAAATGAAATAAAGAGCTAAGAGTGTTTGAATCACACATTCCATGAAACTATTGTTGATTAACCTCACTGGAGGGGACTTCGTGGCTCTAAGTGTCTCACTTCTTTGCAACAGAATACATCACAGAGAGATGATGCTTGTGGCTTCCAAGCTAGGTCCTTACCAAGGACAACAACTATCTGGATTGCCTTCTTCAAAGGAAGCAATGTCAATGCCATCACAAAGCTCTTCACTTAAGTGGAGAGAAATGGAAGCTTCCCACGAGCACCCCGTCATCACCCTAGAGGTATGTGGATAATCTACTTTAGGAATATATTCCATCCAACCCTCCTGCAAGTTATCTGTGGACTGTAGATTTAACCAACAATTGCAACTCCATGATCTCCTCAACCACATGTTATTAGTAAATTCCTTCCCTGTAGAAACTTCTTATTGTGTGTGTATGCTTTGTTATATGATGATTAAACATTGTCTTGTTGACCATGGCTCAGAGCATGCCCCTGAGGACATTCTCAGAGAAGACTAGTGTTAAGACTGATTTTGAATGTGAATGGCACATGTGGGCTGGGGACCTGGACAGAATATAAGCAGAAAGATAAGAGAGCGAGAACACTAGCATTGTCCTGTCAGCTTTCTGTTCTTACTCACTATGCTGACTTGACAAAATGTCAACTTGACAAAAGCTAGAGTCATCTTACAAGAGGGAACCTCATCTGAAAAAAAAATGCTCCCACTAAATTGACCTATGGTCAAGTTTGTGGTGGATTTCTTGATTGATGAATGATGTAGGCAAGAGTAGGCCAGTGAGGATGCTGCAACCCCTGAGCTTATGGTCTTGATGCTATAAGAAAGCAGCCTGAGCAAAGAATTAGAAGCAAGCCAGTAAGTAGCATTTCTCCTTCCTCCAGGTTCTTGGCATTTCTAATCTGAAGAATATTTAAAACAATTATAATATTATCCATTATAGTTTAAGTCTGACATTCCAGCCACATTTAATATATTAAATGCTTGGTCTCCAACACATTACATTCTTAAGAGCCATCTCTTCAGCCACAGAGCTTGAATTTTTATTCAGTATATCAAAATGGATGACAATAAAACAAAAGGGACCAGTGAATTGAGAAGCCATTGTTGCTGATGATCCATTTGTTTGTATACTTCAGCTCTGTATGTGGTATGTAGATCATGGATCATCTAGAATGTAAGTTGCATAGGAAGGCAAATAAATGAGAGTATCAAAGTACTTTCTCCCCTGCTTATCGAGAAAAAGCCATGCAGTTTTTTGTCAAAATTCATTAGCTGAGATTCCAGCATTGTTGTGTGATCTATATGGATTTAGTGTCCCAGGAGCACATGGTAGGGCTATTCTCCCAAATTATCTGTTGATTCCAGAGTCCACATCTTAATCACAATTCCATATATTTTATAGAATTCCTAAAAGGGTGTCAAAATATACACAGCATCTAAACAAGTAATTACAGTCATTCCTATTTTTTTTAATTACATTGAAGAGTAAGTGAGATAATATATTGAGTACAGCAATATTTGATATATAGTCAAATATATATATATATTTACATATATATATATATATATATATATATATACAGCATTAATTACTCAAGAATAATTTTGGAAAACATGAAAGAGCAAATATACATCAAGACTTCAGTCAATATATCAAAATATTTTCTTGTTTAAGATGAAAATGGATATTCAATTTTTAATGCTTAATTTCCTGATTAGATATCAGTTGTTTTTAAACAGGTGATATGACTGATGCAAAGAAAGAACTGCAGATACTATATACGTACACACATGTGAAGGCTGGAAGTTTACCTCAGGCATTTTCCTCAGTGATAGTCTCCATCTTTCTCTTTTTAGACAGGGTCTCTCACTGAATATGTTACCCCGATTTCAGTTAAACTCAGTGGTCAGTAGACCCCTGGGATCTGCCTGTGTCATCCCTCCATGGTCGGGTAACAAGCGTGGCTTTTTATACTGGTTCTGGGGAGCCAAACTCAAGTCCTCGTGCTTGTGATGCAAGCACTTTACCCTCTGGGCTTTCTCCCCAACCCCAACCACTGTAGACAACTTGATGAATTTGTATAGTTAAAATTTATTTGATGTGTGCTATTGTGATGACTAAGTACCCAAACCTTCAATGAATCCATTTCTTGTCCGTACTCAATAGCCATTGGTTTAACATAACTCATTAGGTCTAGTTTGTTTATTTTACTTCAAACCATTATCAGTTTTTGATTTGTGATCCATGAGCCATTTTTATACAACCCCTAAGGACTATATTAAGTGTCCACCATTTAAACCTTTAAGTTTAAAATTTGATAGTGAACACTGTCTCCTGAACCATGTACCAGACCATCGGAAATCTAGAATTTATTCACAGACTATAGTTCATATGCATTATATTATGTTTGATTTAATGGGTTTTCAAGGAGAAATTTAAAATAAATTAACTTTAATAAAAATTGAATTTGTCCTAAATTAGAAAGTAGATGAGTTCTAAATGAACCATTAGTTTGGGTTGTGAAACTATAATTTTGAACATGAACACAGCTATTTTGTTTGTCTGGGAAAATTATGCCAATGTCATTGCAAGGGGATTTGGATTTTATGTTTCTGTCAGTTGCCTTGTTTCCATAGAGACACTGACTGAGGAAAATCAGTGTTAAATTTTACTCCTCATCATATCAATCTTTATGCAATACACATGTGTAAATACATGTGTTAATGTACAAATAGGAACATATACATGAAAGTAATATTAATTTACTATTGCTAAAAATAACACTGAAATTCAAATCCTAATCACAAATGTGATATGAGAAAACCAGGTAAATCTCCATGACAGAACAAGGTCACCCTTGCTTTTTTAATTCATTTTTCTGCCAGTAAATTAGTAAAGATATATATGAGATCCACAAAACTCTTTATAGTAGTTTGCAATTTAAGGACACTTAAGCAATGTTGAATTTTGCACTATTTAGCTCAAAGTCTACATTTTACAAATGTTAATATTACTTTGCTTATTAATAATGTTTGCATAACTAAAATATTTATTATTAAACTATTTCCTATTCAGATTCAACTTCCATATACTTAACATTTTAAGCTTGTAGACCTGTAAAAGAACAAGTAATTATTATCAATACATTTCTGGGAGATTTTTCTTCTTATTCATAACACTAATGAAAAACTAATTCCGTTTCTCTAGATATTTTTCAATGTTTGATTTTGATGAGAAATGACTAGATGTTTTCTATATTTTCCTTATGTTAGAATGTCACCTTCCTCTAGGGAATAATGCAATGAACTTGGGTTTGAAATGTGGAAAAGTTGTGGAAATAACTTATTAGACATTATGTGGAAGAGATTCTGGGAATCTTTCCTATTCTGAATGTTCAGGGTCTTCTACCTTACAGGGTCAGGGAACCACACAGATGAAGGTTTTCCCAGCAAGTGTGGCCCTGGATCACCATTTCTTTACTCTTTACAGACTGGCAGTAATTTGTATCTTTTGGTACACTGACTGTACACATTGTTTGTATCTATATGTTTTTATCATTAAGTTTATATCTGTGTATAATTTCCACAATTTATGTAATATTTCAGGTGGGATTTTTATTTTGAATTCAAGTGTTCCACTACATAAAAGTATGTCTCATTTTCTGTGTTGATTTTATATTCCATAATCTTGCCAAACTCATTTTATTATAGGATCCTAAGTTCTTTGGGAGTCTTTCAGTACAATTAAATTATCAGAAAAGAATATCAGTTTGTTTATTTGTGGTCTATATTCTTTATTTTTTCTTGCCTTATCACCTTGGATAAGGCATCCAGTGTGATATTAGATGGAACAATGGGAGCAGATATTTCAAACTTTCTCTGCATGTTAAGGAGAAAGTCTGACAATTATGCCTGTGCTTAGGGAAACAATATCATCACCCAAGTGAGAGATTTTTCTGCTTCCTTTCTATACTTTTCTCTGCTTGGATCCTTTTATTACTATAGGTTTAATTTTATTAATTGGTTCCTTGCCTATATACAGACTACTGAACAAAATTTTCAAAGATCCAAGCAGGAAAGAGAAAGGTATAGAAAGGAAACGGAAAGTGAGCAGGATGTAAGATTAGTGCACAAAATCCATTATAGATATATGGACACCAAAATTAAAATCCAACGCCATTTATAATTTCATCCAAACTGAAATCCTTGTAGCAAAATCTCACAAAACATATACATAGAGCTTGTGTGCTGAAAACAACATAATTTTAATGTAAAAAATATTTATTATTTATTTGTTTATTTGTGTGAGGGCATGCACTCGCAGAAGTGTGCATGTGGATGTCAGAGGACAGCCTTAGGGCTCAATAATCACCTTCTCCATTGTTTGAGGCAGTTATCTCTTGGTGTCTCCTGTACCATGTACCCTAGACCATCTGGCCTATGAGGTTCTTCGAGATGCTCCCTACCTCCACATCCATAATGCCACAGGAGTGCTGGGGCCTCAAACATAACCTGGATCTGGTTTTTATATGGGTTGCAGGAATCTGAACTCATGTCTTCAAACTTGTATGATTAATTCCCTTGGTCCTGGAGATTACATAGTTTTAATGAAACAAATGAAAGATAGCTAATCATGAAGGTATAATTTGCTCCTGAGTTAGGAGACTCAACCCTGCAAACTGTCTGTTTTCTCCAAAGTGATTACAGGCATAAGAAAATCCCCATTAAAATTCCATCACACAATAGAACCAAAGTCAGAGATCTGGGGAAAGGGCCAGTAGGGAAGAAGGGATTTGATAGAGTTGAGAGGGCGATGAGAGAGTTGTGAGGCCCAGCGGTGGTGGTGCACGCCTTTAATCCCTGCACTCGGGAGGCAGAGGCAGGTAGATCTCTGAGTTCAAGGCCAGCCTGTTCTACAAAGTGAATTCCATGACAGCAAGGACTAAACAGAGAAATCCTTTCTTAATAAAATAGACAGAGAGACAGAGAGGGAGACAGAGTCAGAGAGAGAGGTGGTAGACAGTTACCAGAATGAATTACATGCATGTGTGAAATTGTCAAAGAACTAACTTAATTAAAAACATTCCATAAAGGTTTTTATAGATTAGATGTTTCTTTTCTAAAATTTAAGAGAAGACAAAAGAATCAACATAACTAAAACAATTTTTAAAAGAATGATATATTGGAAGGATCCAGTCTCCTTTTATGGCAGTTAATGTACAGTGGGATATTAGTTAATCTAGAATAAGAAGAAGATAAACTGTCATTTTTCACAACATGATGAAACTAGAGGTTGATATGGGAGAGAAATAAGACAGCCTGTGTGTAAAATGTCGAGATCATGCATCACTATATTAGATACTTTGTCAAATAGACATATGACGCTTTAAATTCTGTCTCTTCTTTGCACAAAACTGAATATGATTATATATCCATATATTTTCATCTTTCTTCAAGGAAAAAAACTCTTTCTCTCCCTTCATCCTCAGCCATTCCTGTCATTTTAATAACATTAAATAATCTCTGTTCCATATACTTTGATTTTGATTGCAGATTGTAGCTGGAATTATGGTATGCCTTTTATAATTGAATGAGTTATTTAGACTTTATGCAATTTTCACTAACTTCTGCATTTTTAGAGTACCATGTTTCAAAATGTGTTTATCAATTTGAATGATATTTTTTTATAATGACTATATAATGGACATGTCACTAAAAACTCTGTTGTTAACTCAGAGGGAATTTCCTTAAAAATTAAACATGGTGATTACAGAAAACCCTGAAATCTCTCTGTTACATAAAGATTATTATTTTATGGCATAATAGGAAATGTAACAAATTGTCACGAATTTCCTGATGTTGAAGAATAGTGTATGTTTATTCCCTGAAACAAGTCCTATTAATGAATGCAGATACAGCCATCTCTCTTGTGTGTCTCCTATCTCAGCAGAGCCTGGTGCGATGGAAGGCTGTATTCAAACTAAATCACAGTTTGGTTGAACTCTGTGCCCATTGTTTCCTTTATAAAATGTTGGCATGTGGAAATGGAGAGATGACTCAGCAGTTAAGAGCACTTGGCTGCTTTTTCAGAGGACCTGGGTTCAATTCCCAACACCCACATGGTGGTTTATAACCACCTGTAACTCAAGTTCCAGGAGCTCTAATGCTCCCTTCCAGCCCACATGCGTACTGAATGAACATGGTACACAGACATACATGCATACAGGCAAAACACTCCTACACATAAAAGAGAATAAGTAAATCTAAAAATATTTTTAAGAAAAAAAAATGTTGACATGTGACTGAAGAGATGGCACAGTGTTGAAGAACACTGGCTCCTCTTCCAGAGGACTCAGGTTTGGTTCCTAAAACCAATATGGCTGCTCACAACTGTCCTTACCTCCAGTTCTTGGAGATCTGGTACCCTCTCTAGTTCCACAGATATGCACACAGTGCACACACATACATGCAAGCAAAAAAAAAAACAGTTAAACAAACATATATAAAATAATCACTTTTAAAATGTTCTCATCTTTAAATAGTGAACATTTGCTCATTTTCTCTCCTTATCTAAAGTAATATATAGTAATTAACAGTATAAGTCCTAAAATAAATAAAAAATCTTTAAACAGGAAAAAACACACATATATTTAAAAGTACCTCAAATTCTTGTCATGTTTAGAGCTATTAATAGCACTTTCCTTCCTCACCCCTCCCCCAAAGAGAAACAAGATTAAATATTTATAAAAGATTTTTTAATCAGTGGATGAATCACTGGTCATAATGTATTAAGGGTGGTTTGGGTTCCAAAAGGAAATAGTTCAGGACGGTATTAAAGTGTTTAATAGCTAAAGGGAAGGGCGCTGTGAGAGGAGGCTGTCTACACAACAGGAAGAAGGGTGCCCATCATCATCTATGCTTAGGCAGGCTTGAGGGTTCAGTATGCACGCCTACTACTGCTAGAAACAAAACACAAGAGGGTTAGGCAATGCCCACAAGGGCACCTTGACATCTTATAGCAAATCCTCCTTCCTTGTCCCCTTTGCACACCGTAAATACTGTTAGGAAAGAAGAGTTACCTGTGCAGACTTGGAGCATATTCTAAAACTAAGCATAGCAAACAAGAATGGTATCTCCCCAGTGCATAGAAAGTTCTGCCTGCTAAATGAAAACACAGTTCTGGCTGCACATAAAAGGAGATGATTCCCTGCTGTGGCCACAGTTTATGTCCCTTCCAGGTTTGCTGGATGCTTTGCACTACTTAAAAGCACAAGCCCGTTCCCACTTCTGCTATCATCCTAAAACACTTCAGATTTTTGACTGAACAACTGGCTAAACAGCCATTTGTCAGATGGATGGGGTAAACCAGTGATTTTAATGGAGTCTCAGAAGATTTGGGGAAAAGAAAATTGTGCTTTGGATGGGAAAAAGCAACCATAGATGCAGAATAAAAAACTGCATGTTTCCAAATCTTGGGCCTAAATCGTTATTAAACTGAGGGACAAAAGAAATCCCATTAGGGGCCAGGGTCCAAGGCATTAGTGAACTTGCTCTTGACATTTGGGAAGCCTAAGGCAGCAAGATGAGTGCTTTATAAGTAGGTTCCTTGCTGTGACTGAGCCAAGGACAAGACATGAGACTGAAGAGTAGACCTCAGGCACAGTTATTTGCTCATACAGAGGCCACCTGGTCAAATAAACACTGCAGATAAATCTAATAGTTAGCATGTTGTAACCAGCGTATTGCATGAAATATACCTGTCCTAAAAACTGTTTTTTTTCTGGGAATTAAATTTCATATTTCAATGGAGTGCCTCTTATTTTATTGGAACAGCTTTCAACTGTCAGCTCAAAGAAAGCCTTCTTTTTGTCCAGGGCAAACATTCTGTACAAAGAAAAATTTGGTTTTGATGAATGAAAATAGTACAGAAGTTAATTCCAGACATGAGGATTCTGAACATATTGTTTGAAAGAAACAACAACAACAACAAACCAAACAGACTATTGCTCTTGGGATACTTCCCTGGCCTATGAGGGTAACAACTATACAGTTATAAGTTAAAGGGACCTTAAATAGCAACCCCAAAATGTTTATAATCGTTCCATGTATTTGAGCTATGGGTCTCTTGTAGGTCTTAATAAGATTTTAGAACAATTATCAGTGATTATTCTGGTTTTATGTGAGTGTAACAATTGACTCTGTACAGCAATGGTTCTCAGTTTTCCTAATGCTGTGACCTTTTAATACAGTTTCTTATGTTGTGGTGACCCTCCCAACTATAAAGTTATTTTCATTGTTACTTCATAACTAATTTTGCTACTGTAATGAATTATAATTAAATATCTGATCTGTGACTCCTGTGAAAGATTGTTTGACCATCAAGGGGTGTCGACCCACAGGTTGAGAACCATTGCTATAGAGCGATGTGTTTGCACATATGGATGTTCATCAACCCATCAACACTAGGTCACATAAAAGTTGGCTAACCATAGCTGAAATGTCTTTAGAATCAGCTATTTTCCATGCCATATGCAAGACCCAGCAGTGACATGGAGACTTACTCAATACCAATCACTGTAATCAGTTTTGATTTTAGTTTGTAGAAACCTGCCAGACCTTATTTCTATTTCACATTATTGGTGAATATTACTAACTGATCACATTGAAAGAAACAGTGAGGATGAAATGTGAGTAAGATGGACAAGATCCGGTACTGGAGGGTGAAGACAGCATTGTGTAAGAGAGATATCAATATGAGAGAAGTATTAATGAAGAACTGCAGGGCAGAGACACACACAGAGGGATGGCATGTGGGCAGGATGCTTTAGACTATCCACTCAGGGGTGACTGATCTAAGTGCACAGTATTTGAGATTCTGAGTTTGATTTGATAAAGATCAGGAAGAAAGTACCTGGTGAGATTAAAATGCAGACCCTGTGTTATTATGGCCAAAGCAGAATGGGTCCTGGGTTCATGGAAGAATATGAAGTAAAAAAGAAAGTTGAGAGACCATGCCCAACTCTTTATGCAGGGCTTAAGGCTTCCACTCAGTCTGATTTTTACTTGGACTCTTGTAGGGCACTTCAAGCAAGAGAATTCCATGACAGAGCTGAAGCATAAGAAAACAATGTGGAATTTAAAAAATTTTTCTTGTCAGTATGACTGACTAATTCACATTTGGTGTCAAAATAAAATGATTCTGCTATACCAACATGACAGAATACAGAAAACATCTCAACAAAATTAGTAGACATAGCTACTAAGCAGATAAAACACTCAAAAAAACTGCACACCATCAGACATCATAAGAAATGTGAATGCAATAAATATTCCTCTTAGAAGGACAATACCCTATGTTAGTGAGGGACAAGGAAATCTAAAAAATGTAGATACAGATATGGACTCATAAAACAAGTTCATGAATATCATTAATTCAGCTCTTTCAAAGCACATTTCTATTAATCAGTGTACTTTTTAGATAGTGTATTTTAAAAATACGCTTTTAAATATTAAGCCCATCTTTTCAGATTTTAGCATTGATTTTCAGACATCTGATATTAATCAAAGTACTAAGTCTCTCATACTTTAAAACAACTTTTTCTCACACTCATCATAGGAAATATGAAGACTTTTGCCCTAATGTACAATAAACTGTACTTTATTAATAGAGAAAAACTTTAATGATAATATGAAACTGAAAAAAAACCCAGAAATTTGTAGGAAAGATCTATATATATAACACATGTAGTTATGCAGGATTACAGTTCTGAGGTGGACCTGAAGGTGCCAGGACACTGGAAGCTAATTGCCATGGGAAGAAGAAATGACCCAAATAGAAGCACCTTCAGTAGCCCTTCAAAGGACAGCAGACACAGACAGACAGACAGACAGATGAAAGGAGGGAGAGAGGGAGGGAGGCTGGGGGAGAACACATATGCATGAGAGACACGGACAGAGGGAGAAAGAAAAATAGATGGAAGGAGGGAGAGCACACATGCATGTGAGAGACAAAGGGAGATAGAGAGAAAGGAAGAGAGAGAGGGGGAGAGAAAGAATTAGTAAGTGTGGTCTATGTGTGCTGTGTGTATGTATGGTATGAGTATGCGTGTGTGTGTGTGTGTGTGTGTGTGTGTGTGTGTGTGTGTGTGTGTGTGTTACGAGAAGGTAGGGACAGTTTTGAAACTACAATGTGGCGATTATTTTAAATTCTGTGTTTTCCTGTAGTAGGGAGATAATTGCTTTATAATTAGTTTCTAATTATACTCAGTAAGTAATTTATAAATGACAAAAGTGAGATGCAGGAAGAAGGCATGAAATTTTAATTAAGTGGCATGACAAAGGTAAATGTGGTTTAAGGAACTTGAAAGGAGACTTTTGCACATCTTACACTTCCCCAACTATGTTGTGTTTATAAGACAGCCCCTTGAGATTCTGTTAGCTGATTGATTTGAATTTCATTTTAGCATAAAGAGATAAAACTGACACAAATTATTGTGAAGTTTATTGTAGCAAACATTTAGTACTTGGACATTTCAGTCTATATTTTATAAATTGAAGAGATAAGTTCTTGGTGGCCAATGTAGAGACTAAGGCAAGGACATTCTTATGTTGACAGATCAAACACTGGATTGAAATTTTCCTATCTTGCGTTATTTATCATCATCATCAACAACAACAACATCATCATCATTATCATCACCATCTTTATTATTATCACAGTCTAGGTTATTCTGCATACCCAGTGAGCATTCTACTACTGAGTTGAAGACTCAGCCTCATTGCTGGCCTTTCAAATGCACCCCAACCTTAGAAATATCAGGAAAGTTTACGTCTTGCTCACTGTGTAGTAGTTTGCAGTTTTTTAGATCTTCCCAGTATGAACCACTTTCAAAAATAGCTTCTAAAACTACTCTCCATGCTGTCTTAGAGAAACAAGTGTAAAAGCAAGTTTTTGTTTTGATCTTCCGGCAAATGTAAAGAAAGCACAAAGGATGTGTTAGCCACTAAACAAGCAAACTGATTTGTCTCGTGAACAAAACACAGATTGTTGCCAGAGAGGACAAATCTGTTATAGTTACAATTGTGCCAAAGGACATGGTAATTACAGTGCAGAGATCTTCAGTGGGACCAGGCCATTGCTAAAGAAAGCAGTGTGCTGTGCTGCATCTGTCATGACTCACCTTCTTATCATCTCTGAATTGCATCTTTCATTTCTCTAATTAAGTCTTTTGATGTGTGTGACGGTCAATAGAGTTGAGATAATAACACAAACAGGCCAGTTATCCTGAAGCAAAAAAAAACTACAACAAACATTTTCTTTTCCCCCAACTTGGACAGTTGAAAACAATGTGTTTCTCTAGATAGAATTAGAAGTTTTGGGGAATGTTAAGAGAGTGTCCATTTGGGAAAACATTATCTATTAGACAAATTGAAAATAGTTATTTGTTCCCTTACTTGATGCCTAACTGGAGGTCCTTGAAGATTTCAGGTAAGTGAAATATGTGAGATGATACAATGCTACTTTTTGATGGAGAAACATTTCAATATTTGAGGAAGTCACTTTACTTAATTCTTATATGAAAACTCATGCTCAGGAACCTTGACATTCAGACACAATTTGCTTCATTCACTCATTCTAAATGTCAATACTGGAATGCAATTTTTATGTGCATGACATCCCATCTTTCAACCTAACTTCACAAAGCAAACGGTTAGTCTCATTCTCCATGGAGACAGCATTTAACCTGAGAAAAAATACAAGTGGCATCCCAAGTGAGAAGATATGGGTGTGGCAGCAGTGCCTTCAAATGAACAACAGTTTGGAAAGCAGGGATGGAACCTCGTGAAACATCATGTTGCTAAGTTGATGATGAAAACCACTGTGGAACCAGCAAAGAGGGAAATGAAATGCTGGTTGTGAGATCATAAAACTCCTAAACACATTCACAAGGTCACCTCTATTGGAGCTAGTCGTCCCCTTCCATGCTGTATGGCTTGGCCCTATCTGTCATAGTCTTGGCCTTTTCTTTGAAATGACACAATCTCTATGGATCTATAGGACCACACTTATCTCCATTTTATGTCTACATGTAAGCCATGCTGTGGTCTGAAAGCATGTTCACCAACCACTCTAAGACATGCTTGTGAAATTTTCAAGTGCTCTCTGGCTGGCTAGCAAGTCTCAGAGTAAATCTTATAAGCGACGTAAGTGAAGTTTGGTACCTAGAAGTTATGGTATCTATTATGTTTGTTCAGAAGTTTTGAAAGAAGTTCTTCATATTCAGATGTGCTCTGAAGAAATGGGGTCTTCCAGAGATCTGAATTCCATAAATACAACTCCATTAAGCTTTGTGTTGACCTGAGGCCAGAACTCTGTGGGAGTCATAGTCCCAGCTTAGCTATAGAGTGGTTTGACTGTTTGTCAAATGAGACGGTGCCTTGTTACAGTGCATATGATAATGATTTGTTGTGTTGTTTTTCATTGTTGTGATACTGGTCTACCTCTTTCAATTATATACAAGCTCCCTGAGGCCAATAATGAGGTCTGATACTTCTCTGTGTCCCAAGAAGTAGCAGGAATTCTAAAACAATGAAGATACCCGGTGGATGTCCTCTCAAATGGATGATGTTGCTATGCAACATTAATTAATGATACAGAGCAAACTATCTGGAAACAGAGACTTATATCATCTTTCACAGCACAGATCATAAGCACTTTCCACTGAACAGTTTAGCTATTGCAGTTTTGGACCATTATAACAGTCAGCCCCTTTAGCAGATAACCCCAAAATGATACTAGACACAATTTTTCACTGTGATATCTGTGTGTCGTCTGAAAGCTAGCCAGTCTAGATTGGAGTCAAACTATGCTTGGGGTCACCTGGGACAGCTCAATGTGTCTGTTATCTTTCTTGGGGCAAAGGATAAATGTGGCATGTCATTCTCATGGCAAGAGCTAGAATATTAAGCAACCATGTAAAAGCTTCAGTACATGTCATATCCACTAACAATCCAATATCAAAAGCATCAATTGCATGACCAATATGAAAACCAAAGGGTAGATGAGTACAGTTTCTCCACAACGATGCTATTATATTTTTTATGGGAGCATTATCCTAATATAATAGCAAATCTATTTTATTCACTTTCAGCTATAGGTAAAAAGCTGAAAGGCACAGCATCAACCTCCTCCAATCCCCATCTTCTGGAGCTTATCCTGGACCTTTCATCTTAGTTGTATGTGAAATTTGCTGCTGCTGAAGACACCACATGCTTGAGTCATAGAACATGAAGATATCACCCTGGTACTGACCCCCACTACCTAGCTCTCATAGTCTGGAAGGTGCTCTGCATGCTACCAGAGGACAAAAGTATCCTCAGCTTTACCCCACTGTGAACTGTATGAGCTACAACAATGGCCAGTCTGGAAGGACATAGCCCCGTGACATTTTTTTTCTCCATATTAAAAAAAAATGTATTTATCATTTAGTACTAGACATCCACAAATTTTACTTGCAATTGATTTCGTTTTAAATTATTGGAAATGTACACTTGAAAAATAAAATTTGTATGTTATTTAGAAGAAATGTACTCTCTGACAAAACAAGCCACTCTAATTATGTGAAAAACAGAAGCCAAAATATAAGGCAATTTTACAACTTTCTCCTTAAATGTTTTCAGCTATGAGAGAAATAATATAGAATTCATTTAAAGACAGTATTTAGGAATACTATGAATAGTGCAGATTTATTTCATATTTGTATGCCTATATATGTATTTGCACAGTATAGATATATAAATGTATGCATTTATCAACGGATATATGCTATTTATCCACAGAAATGGAAGAGAAGATGCAGTATGGTAAAGCCCCAAAGACCATTAACCCAACGACTACAGTGAGTACAGTAGGATCTCTAGATTTTGGTGGGCCGTGTATTCCGAATTTAGAGATTCATAAAAATTTGAACTAAACATTGATGGTGGATCAGTCGTGCTCCTACAGATGCTGAGGGGAGAATGCTCTAGACAAAAAGATGGGAGACTGAGGAGGCCCTATAGGATAAGGATTTACACTGTTTTCTACAGACTGTAAGGGGGGCAGAGGGACTGAGGAGACTAAAGTAGAATCTGAGCGACTGACTGATGAGTAAGCCAGCTTTATAAAAGGAGCTCTTGCTTATGATTGATGGCTGTCATTTCTTCTTTTCTCTAAATACACCTTTATGACATATGACTCTCTCACCTTACATGCAGTTACTTCAAGCTTGGACTTTAAGTCAATCATCTGTATACACGGTGCTGTTTTGTGAAAGGTATTAAGTGAACTAAGACACAAAACAGAGAGGGTAGTCTTCCTACCTTATCAGTGCAAAATCAAATGAGACTAGTTATGAATGCATTCTCCTCTGCTAGTCTGTTAAATGATAGCTGATGAACAATAGCATAATTTCTTTGCACACTTCAGCACTAGAAGTAAGAGGATTTCCCCAGAGGGAGGATTTAGGTACAGAATGTAGAAGAGAGTGTGCTCTTGGGCATATGGTTTGTGGGCGTACCACTGGCAGAGTACAGTGTTGGAAAAAAGTGGGGCTTCATGTGTCACACATTATATTTTCCTTGTACTGGGAGAAAAGTGATGAGCAAGAGTGCTTAAGCTATACCATAAAACAGAACATTTGTTGGCAAAGGCAAGCTATGATTCCAGGGAACTTTCCCTTTTGTATATTTCTCTTCAAATGGCAATATAATAAAAAAAGTTATGATCATTTCATCAGCATTTATCTCTCCTCTGTTACCAACCTCATGTCACATGAAAACAGTTGTGATAATAAATGTCAATAAAAAATAGATGTGCTTGTAATCAAGCTTATTTTCTTATGTACCTTACAGCACCTAGTAGTAAGCACTGTCTTCTTGATTCAGTGTGGTAATTTATTGACCCAGAACTAAGGCTTAATAAAGTTATATAGCTTGGTAATGTTCCCAGAGGCAAGGGGCAAAACTATATTTGAACTAAACTTGAAATCCAAACTGCCATCATAAATTATTTAACAACTAGATATCCAAAGATAACTCCAGTCAGTAGCCTTTTATATACGTTAATTCCCCTATAGTTACAAATCACAGTGAGATAGGAAGTACCACAAATGTGTGATAGTATTATCTATTCATCTCAAATGAGGTTATTAAAATATGCTGACTATCCATCAGTGTTCCAGAGATGACATAGCAATGGCCAGCTAACTTTCATAATACACAGTCTATAAAATCTAAAGGGATTTAAGCTGCAGATGTTGCTTTTAAATATCAGTTTCTTTTTAAAATATGTTTTAATTTAGTCTTTGAGAATTCTATGCATATTCATAACACTACCCCCATCTCTTCCTAGAGCCCTATCACCACGTGCCACTCCCAACTTGAGGGAACCTTTTTTGCAGTTAGTGCTGCCTGTATTTGCATGCATGTGTGGGGTCATCCACTGGGACGTGAGCAACCCGCCAGGGGTACCATCCCTGTTGAGAACTGACTTTCCCTTTGTAAAACTGAATCAAAATTCTTTAAATCCTCAAGATGACTAACCCAAAATGAACACTATCAAAGCAAAATAAAAAAAATTATAAAATGCTTAACTGGAAAAGTGAGGAAAACTGTTTCTTTTTCAAGTTTTCCGTCAGTTTCATGAAGTCTAAGTAAACTTCTGTTTATAATTGGCACTAGCACATTGATATGTTTAATACGGGCAAGACTCACACAGCCATACTATGGATAAGTAAAACCTAGATGAATAAAATGCATGCTGTGGATAAATACACACACTGTTGCCTAGAGCAATGTGTGTGTTAAAACACATAGTTAAACTTGTTTTCCTTTTTATTAAGATTGAAGAATGTCCTTATACTTCCCCTTGTCATAAGGAAACATTGTTTTTACTCAAGTTAATCTGGTCTTGTTTCATATCGATTTAATTGTTTGATTCTCAAAGAGGAGTTCAAGTTTAATTATCTATTTACAGGCATATAATGTACAGTTCCTGCAGTCATTCATATATATATATATATATATATATATATATATATATATATATATATATATATATTCAATGGATACTTTTCAGAATGATCAATGCATTAAGACCCAGATTTAAAATATTCTATATATAGTGCTGTGGGATGTTCTGTATGTTAAATGTGTTGCTCTGATTGGTTAATAAATAAAACACTGATTGGCCAGTAGCCAGGCAGGAAACATAGGTAGGACAAGCAGAGAGGAGAATTCTGGGAAGTGGAAGGCTGAGGCAGAGAGACCCTGCCAGCTGCCACCATGACAAGTGAGATGTAAGGTACCAGTAAGCCACGAGCCACATGGCAACTTATAGACTAATAGAAATGGGTTAATTTAAGATATAAGAACTAAATAACAAGAAGCTGGCCATGGCCATATAGTTTGTAAGCAATATAAGTCTCTGTGTGTTTACTTGGATGGGTCTGAGCGGCTGTGGGACTGGCAGGTGAGAGAGATTTGTCCTGACCATGGACCAGGCAAGACTGGAGAAAACTCCAGCTACAATATAGTGTACTCTTCTGTGGTTTATTGGTGGAAAATGGAAATGCAAGCAAATCACATTAAAATAATTAGAAGTGTTGTATCTCAGGTGACTCAGTGTGCTAATGTAGTTATAGCTAATAAAGTCTGTGGGTAGAGTTAAGGATATTGACCCTATACATAACCTATCTACTAATTTAAGCTAAGTGAATTGAAGCAGGTATATGGTGGTATTTTATTTGTACTGAAATGTGATTTTAATTGTATGTTAATAAATAACGTTGGCCCGGGGGTCAGAGCTATTAGAGCCATAGCAAGAGCGTGGTGGTGGTGGCGCACACCTTTAATCCCAGTGCTTGGTAGACAGAGCTAGGTAGATCTCTGTATGTTCAGGGATCCAGCCAGCATTGGAGACATACGCCTTTTAAGACCTGGAGGGCTGTACTTACAGGCAGTGACAAGGCAGTCATGTGTTTGGGTTTACAACCAATGAGAAGGCAGAACAGAAAGACTGTATTAAAGACAAACACACAGGAAGTAGCTCTCTTTTGGAGAGGTAGGACCACCGCAGGAGCAAGGGTAAGGTTTTAGCTCTGACCTCTGACCTCTGACCTCTTGGCTTTCTTCTTTATATTGGTTCTGTGTTTCTTATTTAATAAGACAGTTGGTTACATCTACACAGGTTATAAAGAGTGGTTGTAACCAGCAAATAAAAATTTTAGCTAAGATAAGACATGTCCTATTGTATCAAAGAAACACTGGCCTCAAATATAGCATGAACTAAAGGATGGGAAGCAGGGGATGCTTTCATAGTGTCATGTCTATGCTTTATCTCTCATAGGTGGTAATTCCTGTTAATTCCAATATGTAACAAATTCTCTCGCATATATATTGAGAGTATACTATACTTTCTTACAACCCATGGAAAGGTTTTCCTTCCATAGGATCTTTATATGATCTGATCAATTTTATATTGATCATAAAATTTTGGTGTGACATCTTACACTGATTTAGCCTGCTCATACTTTGCTCTAAGTTTCTTTCCATCATATTTCTGGGTTAATGATTTTTCTCACTAAGCTCATATTGATATGATAATTAGTCCAAACTCACTATATTGCATAATAACCATAATTGGCCTATATAGTAGGATTCACTATTAGATGCATTATATGTAGGAGGAAACTAATTAAAAGTGGTACTAGGCCTAAAATTACAGTTAAACCTTTACCTACAGAATCTAGGTAGTAGAAACATCACAAGCCATAAAATCACATTTGGGGTTGTATCCAAACTCTCCTACTTAGCTACCAATGAAACCTTGACAAATTGACTTAGAACTTCTGATGTGCTGAAATGAAAATGCCTGTATTATCACTGATGCATAGTGACTATTCAATAACCATTAGTTCTGTGATGGTTAGCTTTAATTATCAACTTGACATAACCTAGAATTACTTGGAAAGCAAATCTCAATGATGGATTGTCCTCACTGACTTGGCTTATGTGCATTTCTGTAGGTGAGTTGTTTTAATCAAGTTAATCATGTGGGAAGACCCAGCCCACTGTGGGTGTCACCATCCTCTAGGCAGAGGGTCTTGAGCTCCATAAGAATGTGGAAATAAGGCTGAGCACAAGCACGCAAGTGAGCATGTATGCATTCATTTTTCTTGGCTCTAGACTGTGGATATGATGTCACTAGCTGAAGTTCCTGCCTTGGCTTCCCACAATGGTAGACTGGGATTGGAATTGTTAGCCAATTGTAAGCCCTTTCTGCCTTAAGCCGTTTCTGTTTAGTGCATCTTAATCACAGCAACAGATACAAACAAGGAAATCCTCCTTCCATCCTGTCATCTAACAAGGTCCATGTATTCAGATGTCAGACACAGAAAAAAAAAAAGTATAAACTCTTCTAGAATTCAAGACACTCAAATGATTACAGAGCTCTGGTAATGTTGTCTATAATTTTGCTTCTCCCTGTCTTTGAATTTCCTTCTGACATATTTTCATGACAGCCGATCACCGTTTCTTGATTCCACGTGCTTCCTTCCACCACTCCCTCTGCCGTCATCACAGTTGGGCACTGACAACAACTGGGGAGCCAAAGGATTCAGCCTTCAAGTAGGGGAATGAACAGCAGGAACAGATGGAACATTTGAGAAACAGCAACAGCAATTTCACTGGTGTCTCTGAAGCCACATAAACCTAATGAGGTTAAGGAAAAAACAAAATTATTTCCCAATGGTTTGCTTTTCTGATTTTTTGTGACTGTATAAGGACAGATCAAACACTATTCCACATCATCTTTCCTTGAAGTATGTACCTTATGTAAGTGGATTCAAGCAAATTTGTTTTATTACATAGAATTATCTTAGCATTTTAAAAAAAGTTTTAGGGTAAAGTTTTGGGTGAGCTTTGAAGAAAGAATAAAGAAAGAAAGTAGATGTGTGATTACAGTGATATGATATACTCTTCCCATGTCCTTAAGGAAGATACTTCTCCTTAGAGTGAGGCATGGATCTTAGTTTGTTGTGCTTGACACCATTATGCACCAAGTCATCAGACTAGTTCAAGGTATTTGTTTCTATCAGTAAATCATCAGTAACTTCAATTTACCAACCATGGTCACAATAGACATGTAGAAAGCACCAAAACCATGGAGAAAATATACCATGAATTTATGCAGAAAAATGCAGCCATGGGGGAACCAGACTTACAGTTGAGTTGCTAATATCTGAGCCTGGAATTTTGGGAGATTGCTGGGTCACTACGGCATGTCAATAAATCGAGTCATCCAGCTGTCATATGTTCCAATACTGTCTTCACCATCACTGTAATGCACACAACCAACAGCCATGATACTTGGGGCCTCTTGTGCAGAAAAACTGAATAGAAGAGATTGTGTACCCCTCATTACGCTATCCCACATTCAACTTCCTGTTCTTAGACTATGTATGTCTTTTAAATCAGACTGGAGAATAAATTCCATTTCACAATTTAACTGAATTGCTGTGATAGCTAATCTTAGTTGTCAGCTTGATATACCTGGGAAGAATGGTCCTCAACTGAAAGAAGCTGTCACCAGATTGGCCTGTGACTATGTCTGCAGGGGCATGTTCTCAGTTGCAGATCGAGTTGGGGGGGGGGGGCTCAGCCGATTGCGTGTAATGCCATCCCTATGCCAGTGGGCTGGGCCTTTATAAGAAAGGTAACTGAATGTGAGCCGGTAGGCAGTGTTGCTCCATTGTTTCTGCTCCAGTGGTTTATAAACTTTCACACACACACACACACACACACACACACACACACACACACACAACTCATAAAGAGATAAAAATAAGAACCCGGCAGTGATTTATGAAGTTCTGGAGCCAAGGTATGTCCTGTGTTCAGGAGCACAGTCCCCCTCTGGATGGGTCCCCAGTCAGCAAATCAGCACCACCAGAATTACCAGACCATTTATTAGAGTTCTCAGGCTCCTCCCCATATCTCCCAAGTCAAAGTGGATTTCAGTCAGATACCAGTCTATTCATATGCACAACGAGATTTGAAAACCAAATGACTTGGAGAATTACACCTCAATGCTGGCTGTTCAAGGGGATTTTCCAGGGTGTTGAAAAAACAATGTCCCCAAACCACCCAGATGATGACATTAGAATTTTGGAGCTGTGTTGAAGCGCTCTAGACATTTGTGCATGTGTATATTTTTAAAAGATGATTCAATGATTAATTTCCCATTATATGTCTAGCATAAACTGGTAAGAACCAGTTTCAAATTCCAAAGAAGTACTTGAAGGAGGTGGGGAAGAAAAATCAATAACTTCATAAAATTCTGGATCTGGGGGCATCAGACTTCTAACAGTAATGCGAACAAAAAGGGAGAAGGCAAAGTCTTAAAATGCAAAAAAAAAAAAATTATAGCTTAGAAGCCTGTGTCAATCCAAATGATCAACAACATCAGAAGGTATGATAAAAATATTCAGAATATCTATCTTTTTTAGAAAATGGTTGAATAGTACATCAAAGACAGAGATAAACAATGAGAAGGGAAGACACACAGATATGACACAGGTAGAAGGCAGAAGGCCAAGCGCATTCTCAGGATGGCATGTGTTCATGCATGCTTGCATAGTAAACATGAGAAAGTAAATACACATGACAAGGATGATCTTGGGAGAGGAGGAGGGGCTTGTCTCCACAAAGAGAGGAACATAATATTTACCTTATTTGTTTGATTATGAGATTCAACTACTGTAAAATAGGTTTTAGGTTTGAGCTGCTGAATTTGCAATATATATATATTCTTCATATATATGTGTATTATTTATATATATACATATATAATTCAAATATGTACACAAAACATATACACATATGAAGATATGTAACTAAAACTGTCAACTGTTACCACTACAGAAACAATTTAGAAAGGTGAATACATTTGGAATTAGTGTCTTGATTCTGAATATGTCTGCATGGTACAATAATGCAAACACCAAATATTGATTCGGTAAATAATTTTGTGTTACTATAGTGATATTTTATTTGCACTGAAATGTGATTTTATTTGTATGTTAATAAAGTTGCCTGGAGATCAAAGGTGATAGCCATTAAACAGAAGTCAGGCAGTGGTAGCCCATGCCCTTAATCTGATCATGTGGTAGGCAGAGTCTCTGTGTGGTCAAGGACATAGACAAGCAAGGTGACCTGAACTTTTAATCCCAGTACCAACCTTAGAGAACTGGAGGTCTGTATAGACAGGCAGTGATGAGGAAGTCATGTTTAGACTTCTCATTGGGTTTAGAGCCAATGAGAAGGCAGAACAGAAAGGCAATCAAAAGACAGTCACACAGGAAGAAAGTTTCTCTGGGGGAAAAGATGGTGGCGAGGTGGTCAGATAAGGTAGTCGTGGCTCTTGCTCTGATCTCTTGGCTTTAACTCTGTATTTGGCTTTGTGTCTCTTACTTAGTAAAACTGTTTAGAATTTTGTCTACATGTTACTATGTTGAAGATAGGGGAAGAAATAGATGACTAAAACAAGAGGGAAATGATATGCAGAAACAGAGGTTATCTAAGTCAAAACTCAAAGAATACAGCAGCAGTGCAATGTTTTTTGAAACATGAAAGTAAACAGCACATGAATCATTTTTGTACTCATGCTGCACTACTGCACTACTGGCTCCTGGTCCTTTCAAGGAACAGGGAAATCATTGTCTTTGGTTCTGGACCCACCAATGACCCACCAGACCCCACTGGATGTTTCAAATCCAGTGGTCACACAGATAACCTCTGTTGGATTAAATGAGTCCCAGAACCAAATAGGAAGTCATGACCCTGGGAAAGTTACTGAGAGGGATGAGAATGGTACATTAATAGGGTTGGGAAGGGAGTAATAGGGAGTTGGAGAAGTCAGTAATCAGATTTCAAATCACAAAATCAATCAATAAAAGAAGAAAAATATAAAAGCAGTTACTTACCCACTTTGTTTCTGGGAGTAGGAAACTCTCTCACCCTGATGTGAGAGAGTTCAGGAAGTGGCTTTGTTTCTGATACAAAGAACTTTCTATAGCATATACATGGAGTTGATACTAGGAGAAATCAGAACAGCTTCAGAGGCCTGCTATGTGTCCGTTAATGACCCCTTCTCACAGGATTCAGGGACCATGCAATTGAGTCATAATATTGATGTAAGATTCAGAGTAAGCCCAGGTCCTTCTTGGTCATTGTCCCATGGTCTCTATTCACATTTATCAAATACCCATTGTGCAGTTATTTATAGCAGTTAGTTACACTGCTGTTGCATTTCCAGGGAAGTTTCTAACAGGCCTCTTTTTCCCAACCAAACATGGCTCTTTTTTTGTTAATTTCAACCTAATTTTTTTAATTGATTCTTTGGAAATTTCACATTATACACCCCAATTCTGCTCATTTCCCAGTACCTCACCCCTACAGCATGCCCCCTAAAAGAAACTAAAAAAATTAATTAAAAACAAAATAAAGCAAACAAAAAAGACCACTTTGCTCCTTCATCTTTCCCAACTCTCCAACACCTTTTCATTCATCTGCGTGGCATTGAGAGCTTTGGTGTGTTGTGTAGTATACACCTTTGTCCACCCACTTTTGCTTGAAACTGTTCATTGTATTGTGAACAAGCCTACAAAGTGTGTTCCCATTTAGCTGAGTCAAGAGCCCCTGGTGTCAGCCTGGGGTTTCAGGATGTTGGTCAGGTTCAAGGCCTCTGGCGTCTGGTACACCATCAATACAGGACCCTCACTGAATCTCCTCTTGGAAATTGCTGCTGTTGCTACAAGTCATGGAGATCCTGTGGCTATGGTTCTGCAGGGCCAGTCCTTTTGCCTGCTCCCACAGGTCATAGATGGCGTAGATGTTAAGGTGTCCAACTCAAAGCCCTGGATGTGGGTCTGGGTGGTAGCTGATTTGTCAGTCTGGGCCACTGGGACCACCCCCCTCAGGCCCATGCCATGCTTGAGTGTGTATGCTTTTCTCCAAAGGATTCTCAGCGGATAGGTGGACAAAAACAGCATTGCGTGCCTTTGGATAAAGCAGTTTATGAAGCTCCAACTAAAATAAACAGATGTGAAATATTTTTTAATTTAGCATCTAGAGCTGTCTATGCTAATAATAAATCATAGTTATTTGATGAGTGATTAGCATCAGACATGCCCTGACTTATTCATCTCCTTAAACCATGTCAGTGCACAAGCACTGATGCATACAGCCCTTACTCGGGACCATTTAACTCAGAATTTGTTTTTAATTGCATCTTCGATTTCAGTACAAACTTGGTTTTACAGAAATAAAGGGGATCAAGATATCACAAAAGCTTCTTGTATAGCTTTGACCTGGATCTCCTTGTGATCTCTATGTAATTACGGTTCATCAACTTTATTGACACATCTATAGCAAAGTTTGGAACCATTCTGATTTAAACCATTTTCTACCCATGACCTTTCCCTGTGACAGGGTCCTTTCTAACTTCAAATAGCACACTTCATTTAGCAGATTTTTACTACTAAGTGTTAGAGTAAGTTAACTGCCAAGGATAAGGGCAAAATGGATTGAGACACTAGGCTGTAGGGTGAGACAAAATTCACTATTTTTTAATCTATTTTGATTTATAATCACTTTTTAACAAGTCATGAAGGGGTGTTTAACCCAGTGGATTGCCAACATCGTTGCTTCCTGAACTCTCCTAGGAAGACCTAGGCATGTCAGGGCAATCCAGGAGCACCTACCTAATAACTATGCTTGGGATCTACCCAGGCATGAGAATTTAATTAGGTTGAGATGAAAACTGGCACCTGTGTTTTTGAAATCTCTCCAGGTAAAGCAAGCCTACAAAGTGTGTTCCCATGTAGCTGAGTCAAAAGCCCCTGGTGTCAGCCTGGGGGTTCAGAATGGAGAAGTCATTGACCAGGTTTTCCAGCATGGTGAACTCAATGTGGAAGGTCTATATCTGTAAGGGGCGGGGGGAACTCTTGACTCTTCCTTGTATTTGTAGTAAGACTTTTCGGGACTTAAAAAATAGACACAGCTGTGATGAGCTGGGGCATACTGACTAGTATCAGTTTGTAGACACAAAGAACACTGTAATTTGGTACTTTTGAGGTGTATTAGTATCCTAACTACTCAAATTCAGTGACTTAATTTTACACAAGTATCTTAACAGTCAGTGTCTTGGTGAAATTTTGTTGTTGTTAATGTTTGTTTGTTGTTTGTTTTTGTCAACTTGACACAAGCTAGAGTCATTCAGGAAGAGGGAACCACAGTTGAACAAATATCTCCACCAGACTGGCTGTGGACAAGCCTGTGATTACAAGCCTGTAATCATTTTCTTGATTAATGACTGATGTAGGAGGGCCCAGTCCACTGTGGGCAGTGTGACCCCTGGGCAGGCGTGTAAGAAAGCAGACCGAACAAGCTACAGGGAGCAAGCCAGCAAGCAGCACTTCTCCATAGTCTCTCCTTCAGTTCCTGCATCCTGCTTCCTGCCTGGCTTTCCTTTAATAACAGACTGTGATGTGGAAATACAAGCCAAATAAACCTCTCCAAGTTGCTTTTGGCCATGGTGCTTTATCACTGAAGTACTATGAGAACTAATACAGTTAGAAGTGGATCACTCTGGATGGCTACAGTCAAGGCCTTAACAAGATTTCTCTCCTGCCAGATGTGACAGAATACAACCCATTTGGTTGACTTCCCTATCTTATAAGACTACCACTGTACTTGGCTCATAAACCCTCTTTCATGTCAATCAGCTTCCATTTATTTTAGCTCATTCCTTGGCTAAGTCTCTTTATATTATATTGTTGTTATTATTGTTATGTCTTCAATAATAATTATTTAATGTTTATTTAATAGTAATAAGTCATTATTATACCTTTAATACTTGAGTCTGCCAAGCTTAGGAATCCAGAAATAAGGCATTTTTTAAAAGAACAGATCCTAAGTCAGCAATTATGGAAGTTGGGAAAAAGGAAGTCAGGAGACAACAATTTATAGTAAATTCCTTTTAAGGTGTCAAGGTCATGTCAGGCCCAATGGTGAGACCTCTGGGAAATCCATTACATAGCATTTTGTAAACCTCTGTAAAAGATATTATATATAAACTTTTTCAAAGAGCCATCATGTTGTCATTTCAGACAGATTCGTCCTGATACTTGCTATCCTTGCTTCAAATATGCATTTAGAGAATGCAACAAATAAAGTGTGTAGACATATATGACAAGAGATTTATTAGGATAGTTGGCTTCTGTGACTCAGGCACCATGGAATCCCAGGGCAGGCCATCTATAAGATGAACAACTGGAAAAGCCAATAATATTGCATACTTGAAGCCCTTTGGAATAGTGAGGGGAATGATAGAGTTACTGTCAGTGATAGGCTAATAGCTTGAGACCTAGGGAGAAAGAGTGTTTAATGTAAGTCCTAAATTCAAGAGACTAAAGAACTCAGAGATCCAATTCAGAGAATGTAGTGGTATTTGCTCCACCCATGACCTTGGGATATAGGGCCTGAAGGAGGCGATGCTTTTTGCCATTGTATGTGGATTCACTCCCAGTCAGATTAGAGGATGATTTCATCTGTCTACTCCATTCTGCATTTGTGAGTATATTTCCTCAATTCATGTCTTAATAAATCCTCACTACCCATTAAACAGACTCACATGGATTGATCTTATTTAAGGAGTGGTGCCCACTTGGGAATATACCTAAGGAATGCTCAATCATACCACAAGGACACATGCTCAACTATGTTCATAGCAGCATTATTTGTAATAGCCAGAACCTGGAAACAACCTAGATGCCCTCAGCTGAAGAATGGATAAAGAAAATGTGGTACATATTGCTGTGGGATGTTCTGTATGTCCTGTGGGAGCCCTTCTTGGGTTCTTTGTGGCGTTACCCAGCAGGTCCGTATAGAGGATGATTAGGACCATGGGCCTGAGTGCAGGTGTTTGAGATGGTCTGCACTTGGCTGTGCTGGGGGATGGTCTGTATGTCAAGTTGCTCTGATTGGTTAATAAATAAAACCTGATCGGCCGTGGCTAGGCAGGAAAGATAGGCGGGACTAACAGAGAGGAGAAATAAAAGGACAGAAAGGCAGAAGGAGACGCTGCAGCCGCCGCCATGACCAGAGACACTGCAGCCGCCGCCATGACCAGCAGCATGTGAAGACACCAGTAAGCCACCAGCCACATGGCAAGGTATAGATTTATGGAAATGGACTAATTTAAGATAAAAGCACAGTTAGCAAGATAAGGACAGTTAGCAGGAAGCCTGCCACGGCCATGCAGTTTGAAAGCAAAATAAGTCTCTGTGTTTACTTGGTTGGGTCTGAGCGGCTGTGGGACTGGTGGGTGACAAAGATTTGTCCTGACTGTGGGCAAGGCGGAAAACTCTAGCTACAACATATACACAATGGAGTACTACTCAGCAGTAAAAAACAATGGCATCATGAATTTTGCAGGTAAATGGATGGAAATAGAAAATGTCATCCTGAGTGAAGTAACCCAGACTCAGAAGGACAAACACGGTATGTACTCACTCATAAGTGGATACTAGATGTAAAGCAAAGGATAACCAGACTACAATCTACTGATCCTGAGAGAATATTGGACTTCTAAGACATTTCCATTTGGGAGTTTGTCTTCTTCTTGGCACAAAATGGCCTGTTGGCAAAGAACTGCCCTTGTCTTGACTCCTGACAGTACAAACGCTGTCCTTTCCGGACGAGCAGGACACAACGAAAAGCAGCTACTGAACCTTGACAAGACAGGGTAAAATGGTCTTGTAAAATTCCTGCTTCTGAAAATGGTCTGTCAGATATTCTAGGCCTGCAACCAAATTGTATGCCCCAATGATGCTGAGAAACTTAAGGCTGCCAGCTGTCATTGTCCATTCTCTCAAAATTTCAGATATTGTTTGCTTGCATTTTCCATTTTCTCGGGTATTATTATGTTCCTTCTCAGTTCTTTGATGGAGCCGGACTAGATAGTTACAGTTACAATCTTCTTGTATCTTAGCTGGAACATATTAATATTTAAGTACTAGAGTGAGAATTTTTTAGGATATGACAGCTATTGGAGTGACTTCAGTAATTTGCTATTTACCTATGATCTGGACATTTCTGGACATTTAGCATGTCTTTCTTGTTTTATGATGTCCTTGTTGGTTGTAGTTCCATTTTTGTTTATGTTATTACCCTTTGTTTTTCCTGGTCAACACTTGATAATCATTTTTATTGTATATAGTTTGCATTAAGATTAGAACCTTCTTACTTAGACAAAAAGGGGAATGTAATAGCATTTGCTCCACCCATGACCTTGGGCTATAGGGCCCGAAGGAGGTAGTGCTTCTTGCCATTGTACATGACCTCTTATAAGGAAAGGGAGAAGGTTCACGTGTCCCTTATCCCTGCTGCCTACGAGGTGGATTCACTCCCAGTCAGATCAGAAAACGACCAGCTGTTACTCCATTCTGTATTTGTGAGTGCATTTCCTCATTTTATATTTTAATAAATCCCTATTACCATTAAATAGACTGAGGTGGATTTATCTTAATATGAGAAGGCAACACTAGGTACTCCAGATCCGAAAGGTCAAGAGGACAAACATACTGTTCCTTTGCCTTGTCCTTTGCCTCTGCTGGTGGGATGGTGCCTCCCATTGAGTGAGGACAGATCTGCCTTACCCCCATTGTATCTATCACTTTTCTCCTTGCTATGCCAAAATACCCAAGAAGAAATAGTTTAAGGAAAGAACAGTTTGTTTTGGCTGAGAGTTTGAGAATATAGTGATCCAGCATGGGAAAGTCATGGTAGAAGGAACCTGTGTGTCACATTGTGTCCATATAGAGAGGTGAAGCTTAGCCTTTTCCCTTTTACTTATTCCAGAATTCTAGCCCTTGGAATGGTGTTGCCCTTCCACAGTTAAGGTGGGTCTTCCCATCTCCATTAACCAAATCCAGAGAATCTCTCACAGGCATGACCAGAAACTTGTCTCCTAGGTGACTCCAGACTTCATTAACTTGATAACCAATATGAGCCATCAAACTTAACCAGTGATTAAAATGCCAGAGGAGTGGAGGGCAGGGGCATAGTGGATGTGGGAAGAAGGGAAGGCTAGAGAGGAAACTGCAGTCAGGATGTAAAATAAATGAAAATTTAATTAATTTTAAAAAATGACAGTGTCTTTCTCCAAGCCCTCATAGACATACCAAGGAATGATGCTTTAACAGTTATCTGAAAATCTCTTAAGTGCAATGAAATAGACACATCAAATTAACTAGTGATCAGTGCTTAGTGAAATAAGAAGGTCAACTCAGATTGTATGTCCCTGGATAAAAAATAATTCCAATGGAAAAGTCTAATCTGGCATTCCAGATAGAGTTAGGATTATATAATGTTGCTCTCAACTACACAGAAAACATTGGAGTTTTCTGAATCCTAGGAATGAGTTGTCAGTGTCTACCACAGAAAAGCAGCTCCATGGTTAAATTTCTAGTTAAATAACTATTCTGCTCCTCTTTCTTGTCTTCTAGATATGTGAGAAAGGCAAAGGATATTAAGTTCAGTAACTCACAGCATGAATTAATATAATCTTTGTCTAGTCTAATTAGATTTAGACATTGAGTTCCATTGTAAAACAGGTAGTGTTTGCAGGTCATACATTATCTTATATGAGAATGTGCTTACTTCAATGTGCCCATTTCAATATCAGGCAACAGCTGTCTTTTCATGGCAGTGTTTATATTTGGATTCATGGCAAGCAATGGTTCAATTTCTTCCCCTTCCTGCCCAAGTGAACACAGCTGGCCAGCCTCTCAGTGTTATTTCATACTTCATTTCAACTTGCTGCTGTGATTGCAGAATGCTAGCAGGCTCTGGGAAACTTACCATCAACCAATGAAGAAAACATTCACACAAGATTTTCAATCTTTGTTTTGTTTTTATTTCCAGCAGTGCAGTCAGGAGAATCCCAGGAAAATTGACTTTCAAATGTGAAGGTTAGAGTGGTTTTGGGAGGCCTAATATATAAGACAAATTGGGAGAAGACTAAGCTGGTCCAACATGTAAGCTACTTTAAGATTCCTTTAGATGTTTGCAAAAAGCATCATTGCATGCATCTGCCAATTATTCTCACTTTTTTCACCATCATGATTCATTTTCCTCTGCAGCTTGCTCTATAGTAGAGTATATTCATTTTCCACTACAGCTCAAACAAATTTTCACATGCTTAGTGTCATAAAAGAACCTAGGTTTGTTATTTCAGAGTCCCAGAGGTCTAAAATGACTCCCAAAATCTCCTGTGGTGGCTTCCCTGTTTCTGTAGGCCTTCTGAATTCCATGGATGCTGGCTCCATCCTCCATCTTTTAAGGTAGCAGCTTTAGAAGTCCATTTCATGCTGCTTCACTCCAATACTGTGTCTTTTAAATTCTTCTTTCATTCATGAGGATCTCTGCAATTACATTAGACTCAACTAGGTAACTCAAATTGGTACCCACTGGCTCAAGATTATTAGTCACATCCAGAGTGTAATTTCGGTCCAAAAATGTTCTAGGAATTCTTATGTAGATATTGTCAGTCATTATACTGCCTACCACATAAGATGAAAGGTGTATACATATGTACATATATATATTGATTTATTAATTCAGTCAATATTCAAAAGACTAGACTGTGCTGAATTTGTAACAGCATGCTCTTTTTTTCAAGTTTTAATCTGTCAGGAGAGCTCTAGTGAAATTTCTTGCTCTTGTTGCTAGTTTCCTGTGCCTCAGCCAGGCCAACAGGATAGTTCTTTCTACCTTCCTATATCCACATGCTTTGGGTTATTGCTGCTCTCACTCTCACTTATTCTTCATTTATTCATTTGATGAAGTTTATTTAATCTTTAAGGCTCAAATGGATTTTCATTCCCTCTGGACAAACTTCCCTGAGGTTTTTTTTTTTTTTTCTTCTGCAAAAGTTGACTCTACTCTTTGATCTCATTCCACTGCCAACCTTCATAAAATACTAAAGTTATTTATTTTATTTTTGCACTTATGCCCTCCTCTCTAGTCTGTGAAGCCTTATAGAGGAGGATTTGGGACAGAATAAATTTTATATGTAGCATTTTATAGCTTCTGAGCAAGTATTAGTTTAAACAAAGGTGAAATTGCAGGTTCATCTTAAAATTACTCGAAGTATCCTTTAAAACTTGAGTGCTAGTTTCAATACTCAGTTATTTCTAATCTATAAACCTTTTAAATCCTTCTTCCTTTATCATGGATCAATTGCCAAATAACTCCTCAGTTAGAGTGTGGAATGTCATGAGACACTCCCTCATCCAGACTAGTTTTAGTTCATTTGATCTCATGCAGGTACTGTCCAAGCTGTCAAGGCTGCTATGAGGTCATGTGTTCAATGGTTCTCTTCTGTCTGGCAAAGACTGTCTGCAGTACCAGGGACAAGCGTTCTACCTATGGAATAAACCTTAAATACAATCGGAAAGATGTTGGTTGCCCCCATAATATCCATTTCACTATTTCTGCATTGGTCATTCCTTACCATTATAGCTCACAGGGTTCAGAGATGGGCAAGACTGTTGATGTCCTTCTTCAAGGAGTAGTCTATTCTTGAAATGAAAAATTTAATTTTCCACAACCTTTAACAACATGTTGTTTGATTTTATAGATAAAGTAATAAAATGTTGATATCTAATTCATTTGTATATAGGAGGACTACTGATTTTTTTTAGTTAATCTTGTATCCTGCCACCTTCCTGAAGGAGTTTATCAGCTGTAGGAGTTCCCTGGTAGAATTTTTGGGGTCACTTATGTACACTATCATATTGTCGGCAAATAATGAAAGTTTGACTTCTTCCTTTCCAATTTGTATCCTCTTGATCTCCTTTTGTTGTCTTATTGCTCTAGCTAGAACTTCAAGTACTATATTGAATAAGCATGGGGAGAGTGGACAGACTTGTCTAGTTCCTGATTTTAGTGGAATTGTTTTGAGTGTCTCTCCATTTAATTTGATGTTGGCTGTTGGCTTGCTGTAAATTGCCTTTATTATGTTTAGGTATGTTCCTTGTATTCCTGATCTCTGTAGAACCTTTATCATGAAGGGGTGTTGGATTTTGTCAAAGGCTTTTTCAGCATCCAATGAGATGATCATGTGGTCTTTTTTCTTTCAGTTTGTTTATATGGTGAATTACATTGACAGATTTTCATATATTGAACCATCCTTGCATCCCTGGGATGAAGCCTACTTGGTCATGGTAGATATTTTTTTTTTGTTCCTGGATTTGGTTAGCCAGTATTGAGTTTTTTTGCATCAGTGTTCTTGAGGGAGATTGGGACATCGTGGGAATAGGAAGAGGGAGGGTGCTGGGGAGGCTCTCAGGAATCCACAAGGTTGACCCCACCTTGGTCTGCTAGCAGTGGTCCAGAGGGTGCCTGGACTGGTCTAATCTGGTGACCAGCCTAGCAAATAACCTAGCAGTCATCATAGAGCCTTTGTCCTGTGACTGATGGAGGCAGATACAGAGATCCATGGCCAGGCATCAGGCTGAGCTCCGGGAATCCAATTGATGAGAGAGGGGAGAGATACTCCAGGCAAGGGATGTCGAGATCATGATGGGAGGACATGCAGAGATGACTGGCCACACTAGTGGAAGCCCATGAACTGTGCACCGGTGGCTGTGGAGCCCCTATGGTACTTGACTAGGCCCTCTGGATACAGAAGACAGTTGTTTGGCTCGAACTCTTTGGGGGGCACCCAAGCAGGGGGATCGGGATCTGTCCCTGGTCTATGGGCAGGCTTCTGGAATCCAGTGCCTGTGGTGTGACACCTTGCACAGCCTTGATGCAGTGGGAAGGGGCTTGGACCTGCCTAGGCTCAGTGTGCTGGGCTCTGCTGACTCCCCATGGGAGACCTCAATTTGGGGGATGTGGGGTTGCGGGGTGGCTTGGAAAAGAGGGCTGTGGGGTGGGAGGAAAAAAGAGGGAGGATCTGTGGATAGTATGTGGAGTGAGGAGAAAATTTCTTAATAAAGAAAAATGAAAAAAATGTTGATATCTAAGTTGGAATGCTTAGTCACGTGGTCTTTGATTCAAACATCTTGTACACTTTACTATGAAGAGCACTGCAGATCAGATGTTTCGTACATACAAAAGACATTAATAGTTTTTCTCACAAATTGCACCCATGTTGTAATTGTTGTTTATTTCTTGGATTAATCCAGTATTTATCTGGTAGTGGAAAAGGACACAGTAGAGAGCCATCATTTATTTTTTGGACAAGAGGAAGCAGCCTTATTAGAAGTATTGACTTAGAAAATCCTCTTGACAGCTTTTCCAAGGATATAAAAACCTCCATTTCTTATCAACAGCAACTGCAATCAGATTTTTATTTCAGTACAAACATAGCTGGAGAACTCTCAGAGCCTCAGTAATGTCTCTGGTATTAGTTAAAGGCTTTTAAATTGAAGGCCATCCCACAGTTGTCCCCAGTTGTTTCATTAAAGCAGACTGAAAATGGATGGCAGAAATGGATGTGTCACTGAGTGCCAACTTGATTAAATCACTTGACCATAAAAAAACCTGGCAATCACAATAAAAACTAATAGTGGAAAGCATAATTAGTGAATGAAGTGTTCTCCAAGCATATTCCCACCCATATCCACGACTCTCCTTATACTCGCTCTCCCTCTCCCATGAGTCCTCTTTGGTCCTCTAGACAGTTTGGCTTCTTCTTTTTCATCCTCCCAGTGTGTGTGTGTGTGTGTGTGTGTGTGTGTGTGTGTGTGTGTGTGTGTGTGTGCGCGCGCGTGCGCGCACGCACGCACGCACATGTGGTTTTATGTATCTAAATAAATGAAACCTAAGACACACATGAGAGCAAACATGTGATTCTTGTCTTTCAAAGACTTGGGTTACTATGATAATCTCTTAATGCATCCATATTCCTACAAATGACTTAACTTTATTCTTTATGGCTGTGTACACAAAGCACATTTGCCTCACTGGTTTCTGGTTTTATTATGTCTACATACTGTAGATTAACTTTCTTTTCTTTTCTTTTAGTATTTATTGATCTTATGCATATGACTATTTTCCTGTATGAAGTTCTTTGTACCATGTACATGCCTGGTGCCCAAGGAAGCCAGGAAAGGACATTGGATCCCTTACAACGAGAGTTACAGATAGTTGTGAGACACCATGTAGGTGCTGGGAATTGAACCCATGTCCTTGAAAGAGAAGCCAGTGCTCTTAACCACTGAGACAGCTCTCCAAGTCCCTGTCTTCTTTTTTTCTAAATTCTTGATACAGCCATCTAGATCTTTAAGTTTTTTGGACTTTATTCTTTCCTAATTATACAGTGATCATATGTCTTTCAAAACAACTGTTTAGATGCATGTATACATTTGATTTATATTTCTTCATAGATATTTGTATGAAGTCATTTCTAACTTCTATTTGATTAATTCTTACAGTCAGTCATTCTCTCGATGAAATTTTCTTTTAAAAGTTTTTTTTTTTTTTGCTAATGCTTTCTTTTCTTTGATGATAATCACACTCTGAATTATTGTAATTATTTCCAGTGGTTAAGCTTTTTTCACTTGACTATCACATGCATTTTCAGTAAATGTTCCTTGTGTACTTGGAAACAGTGCACATTTCACAGTATATAATTTCAATGAGAACACGTCAATAACTAGTGGTGTTTAAAATGTAAATAACATTTTTTTTTTTTTTTTTTTTTTGGTTTTTCGAGACAGGGTTTCTCTGTGTAGCTTTGCGCCTTTCCTGGAGCTCACTTGGTAGCCCAGGCTGGCCTCGAACTCACAGAGATCCGCCTGGCTCTGCCTCCCGAGTGCTGGGATTAAAGGCGTGCGCCACCAACGCCCGACGTAAATAACATTTCTTGCTTTTACTTTTTCTTCTTTAGCTCCTACTTACCGAAGATGGTGAGTTTTAAATTTCCCAGGATAACTATAAACTTATTTACTTCTCATTTTAGATGTTAAGATGTACATATTTCCATACTGTTTGCCAACCGTAATATGTTTTGAGGCTTTTCCATTGTATATAATGATTAGGATTTGAATAACACAGGCAGTGGGAATCACTGGATTTAAAAATATATAATATTAATGGCCTGAAGCAAACTAATTTTATTGGAGAAGAATAAATTAAAGGCTAATTGAAGTTCACTTTGAGAGAATGGAAGGAGGCATATGGAGAAATAAACTGTAAATAGATAACAGTATTTAAAAATAATTTCTTTAAATGGGACATAGAAATGTCACAGTAGGCAGAGAAGTGTTTCATAAAAGGAAGGTGGTGTGACATGTGCACATACACATGTGTGCATGAGCATGTGGGTGTGCATTCAATGGGGGAAATTCTTGGAACATTTATATAAAGATGAGCTGATTCAGCAGCCAAAAAGCTTCGAAATAGAGGATTAATTGTAAAGGAAGGTCTCCACAGAACCTGAGATCCAGTGTGCAAAGATAAATAGTTTTCTCATGTCTGAGGGAAAGAACTCAGATATAATAAACACAGACACCAGTGTTGGCAAATGGGGGAAAAATGGTTGAAAGCACATAAAGATTTTCTTCTCACTCTTTACAAACCTTTCTTTTTTTGTAAATAAGACTAAATACCATCTGAGATGAAGAGGACAGGGATATTGGGTTTAAAGGAAGTAGAGAACTTGTACGTAGGTTGATGAGACAGCAGAGGAAAGCATAACTAAAGAAAATAATGGAGAAATATGATGGGGATGAAAAGTCTTCAGTGAGAAACACCTGGAAGCTACTTAGGAAGCAAAAGGGGACATTTCATGTCCCTCAAATAGTATACCCTGTCTAGTTAGAGGGAACATTCTAGATCAGCATATAGGGTATAGTATCCCTTTCTTCTTTCTTAATGCAAGTTCTCTGTGTCAGGGGACTTATGACACCGAGGTCATCAAATGGACAACTCAGTTTAGTCTGATTTGCCAGCCACAGAGTGTGGGACTACTCTGAATTTCCTACAGAGTTTGGATTCATTCTCTATCCAAGTTCTCAAACTGGTAAGGTCCTGCCCTTTTGTTGTTATCTGTTATGAATCATTGATCAGGCATTGATAGCATTTCTCAACCAGGAGAAAGGTAGATGATTTATTGACTTTCTACCTAAGAATGCATTTTTTTCTTATGGCATACATGTATTTGTTTATTTTATTTATTTATTTATTATTTTATTTTTACTTTTCTTTTTTTCTTTCATTTTTCTTTATTAAGAAATTTTCTCCTCACTCCACGTACTATCCACAGATACCCACTCCTCCTTCCTCCCACCCCCAGCCCTCTTTCCCAAGCCACCCCGCAACCCCACATCCCCCAAATTGAGGTCTCCCATGGGGAGTCAGCAGAGCCCAGCACACTGAACCTAGGCAGATCCAAGCCCCTTCCCACTGCATCAAGGCTGTGCAAGGTGTCACACCACAGGCACTGGATTCCAGAAGCCTGCCCATGCACCAGGGACAGATCCCGATCCCTCTGCCTGGGTGCCCCCCAAACAACCGTCTTCCATATCCAGATGGCCTAGTTCAGACCCATAGGGGCTCCACAGCCACCAGTACACTGTTCATGGGCTTCCACTAGTGTGGCCAGTCATCTCTGCATGTCCTCCCATCATGATCTCGATCTCCCTTGCCTGCAGTATCTCTCTCCTCTCTCATCAATTGGATTCCCGGAGCTCAGCCTCATGCCTGGCCATGGATCTCTGTATCTGCCTCCATCAGTCACTGGAAAAAGGCACTATGATGACTGCTAGGTTATTTGCTAGGCTGATCACTAGAGTAGACCGGTCCAGGCACCCTCTGGACCACTGCCAGCAGACCAAAATGGGGTCAACCTTGTGGATTCCTGAGAGCCTCCCCAGCACCTTGCCTCTTTCCATTCCCATTATGTCCTCATCTATCATGGTATCATTTCTACTTTGTGTGATCACCATCTTTCTTTTCATTCTTCCTCTTTATTTCTTTGCTTTTTTCTCTCTCTTTTATTATGTAGCTCTGGATATCCTAGAACTCACTCTTGTAGACCAAGTTGGCCTTAATCTCTCAGAGATCTGCCTTTCTTTGCCTCTCAAGTGCTGGGATTAAAGGCATGTGTCACCATGCCCAGCAGTCCATCATTTGTCTACTGCCTGTTCCTGTGTCCTTTTTCCCCAAAGCTTTAAATATCAATGAAAAGTGTACTTCTAGAGCTGATATTCACGGTCTTAATCAATTCTCCTTTTAAAAGTGTCCTTGGGGCTCAGGGTCATCTAAAAGTCTACTCCCTGTGATGAGATAGCTCTATTTTTTGTGTTAAAGTGTCTGAAAACCTAATTTGTGTGATATATTAAAGTGACATAATAAAACCACCTTAGGCACAGCCACTTCACTTAGTGCAACAGATTTTCAAAATAAAAGCTTTTACTTTACACAGTGTCCTCTGGAGACTGGATATTTAGGAACTATTGAAGCTCTCATAAATCATTAATACTTAGCAAGAAGGTGATAAATCTCACCATAAAACTAGTTTTTATTTCTCATGCTGAAAAACAGAGCTGAGATAATATTTGACTTGGTCATAGTCTATAGAACTCCAGCTTAAAATAAACACCAGGTTCATGTGTAAATCCTCATTGATAAGCACATATTATGCTTAGAGACTGTTGGGGATAAAGGTTAAAACATGGATTCCCATGCTTCCTTCTCCAATCAGTAGGTATACCTTGACCTCTTACTTTTGGAATCCCTTCACAAGAAAGCTGTGCAGTATCTTGTAGCTTTGGTATTTACATGTGAGTAAGGATAATGTCCACAGTCTCCATAGTTACTGATTCTCACATAGAAATGAGTTTTGACTTTGGACCAAGTTACAGACAGGCTTCTGGAGATGTGTATTCTGGCTCATGAGTGACTACTACATATTGGCTGCTTTTACTATATGGCCTGATTTAAATTGATGTTCTATGCTTCACCAAAGAAGAAATATTTGTTGATGTTGGTGTCTGAGACACAAGGTCAGAAAGCAAAGAACAACAACAAAAAAAAAATTACAAGTTATTGTTGGTACTATGAGCATTGTACTGTAGCTAAGGCTTTAGAAGGCGTTATTGACAACAAGAAAGCTATCAGTACCAGCCTAAGCAACAAATCTCTTCTATACTTTGTCCTTGACATTCTTTGCCTTTAACAGATAATAAAAAATATTTATCAAAGCAAAAAATATTTTTGGAACCAAGTTAAAATTATTCTTCCTCCATGACACTGCAAATGACATATCTAGTCCAACATATAAATGATTTAAAAATTCTTCAAGGAAAATTAGCCTATAACATTCCCTACTCTACATTCACATAGTCGGTATCCAAATGGAGGGATAATTAAGACACAGGTGCATAATTTCTCCTTCTTCTAGTCTTTGTCTTACATAATGGTAGCTCATTAAAATACAAAGAGGAAAATATGTACCTTTACTCAATTAATTGAAATCAAGTTGACATGGGAGAGTAAAAAGTAAATAAAAAATTAAATTGTAGGAAGTTGGTAAAATAATGTAAATCCACAAAGCCCTCATTCTTGAGATTTGACTCCTATTATCAAGCACAGTGTCGTGCATGTCAACCCTGTGGTCTCTTTTGCAGCAGCTGGCGTCTAGCACCCATGGGCCTCAACACATTTACTGGTGATGCTTACAAGATGCATTTGCCTAGGTGGGGAAATACAAACGAAATTGACAAAAGGAAGCTATTGTTTTCTTTTTCTTATTTAGTGTTACATAATATAGTACAGCAAAGGGAACAATACAAGGAGCCTGGCATAGAGTGGCATGAGACTAATCTGGTGACAAGTTAAAGGAAAACTTTAGTAGCATTTTGCCCATTGTGGGACTGACAGTCTGGTGAGCTTCAAGGCATCTCATTATATTATATGAGTGTATTTGAGGCAGCATTTTTAAATATTCTGGTCCATCTAGGATATGTGAGAGGAAAGAATCTTTAATGGTGTATGTCTTGGTAATTTGTTTCTATAATATGTTATACCTCACTAGTGATCATATAGGATGAAGAACCTGCCACTCATGAAATGCAAAGCAGCTCATGGCTGTTACTAGTACATAAACACTGGACCAATTTGAGCAACCCCTGTTGTATAGTCTGGTTATTCATTTACACAGTTATCAATGTCTCAAGAAACTCTGGTTGATGAGTGAGATGGTTAATTTTAGATAGCAACTTGACTGGATGAAAGGAGACTCCTAGAGATATTAGAGCATTATGTATATGCATGTCCATGGGGCTGTTTCTGCAGCAGAATGTCCCGTGAGCTGGTGGACAGAAGAGGAAATATCTGCCTTCAGCTAATATGGTACTAACAAGTTGGCATGGTGGACAGTTAAAAGAGAAAGACAGAAAAAATTCTTGCTCTTTCTTGGAACTGGGACCCCTTTCTTTTACTGTCCTTGGACATCAAAACTCCAGTTTCTCCAGCCTTTGAACTCTGAAACTTGCACAAAGAATTTACATTTCTGATTGTAGACCATCACTTCAGCAGGGTATTTTCACCACCAGCTATCCTGGACCTGGTTTTCCAACTCCATGGCCTGTTATGTAAATTTCACAAAACCTTCTGTGATTTTTCAACTCAGTGGCCTCTTGTATGAATTTCTCAGCCTCTGTAACCACGTAAGTCAATGTCTTACTGACTTTATCTTTCTGAAGAACCCTGATTAATGCAGTAACCTCTTTTATTGTAAACAATGTTGTGGGCATTCAAGGATTCTGTCACAGTTTTTAGCATTAAATGCAAACTTACAGACAGCTGTATTAGTTACTTGTTGCTATAAAAAATACATATCCAAAAAAATTAAGAAAGGAAGGTTCATTTAGGCTCTAATTTGAGGGTACAGACCACTGTGTCAGGTATGCATGGCAGTGGGAACCGCAGGCATCTGGTCACGTTACATCAATACTCAGGAAACAAAGACAAGAATGTGGGTACTCAGCCACATTCTTTTAGTTCTTTTAGTCCAGAACCTCAGCCTATAGAACAGTGCAAAGCACACTTAGAGTGGTTTTTCCACTTCAGTGAATCTAATCTAGAAACACCCTCACAGAAATGCCCAGAGGCTTATCTCTTTGGGATACTAGATCCTTCAAGTTGCCAACATTAACTCTCACACGGGCTTAATACCTAAACATGGCAACAAACATCTTTTCTTCTTTCAATACCATTTTTCTTCAGTTTTTTAAAATTAATTCTCACACACAAACCCTATCTATGCTGATCTGCACAAACTTTACTTCTTGCTTAATGTTCAGTTCCTGCCGCCCTTCGCCAGCCTTCATATGCTCATTCTCAGTGCATCACTATATGAGAGCCCAGACACATTTTATAAGTCTAAAAGGAGTTCAAACCAAAACACTCCCTGAAACCATAGCAACAACACAACAAAATGAGCTTACTTCCCTCCTTCACTTAAGTTGTCTCTTTCCTTTTAGACATATTGTGTTTGTAATTTAACTAATTTCCTATAGGCTGCAGGCATTCCTAAATAGTCTACCGTGTTGTTCTGTTATTTGCTTTGAAGAGCCATTTTCCCTGAACTTAAGTGTATCACTTATTCATTCTTAAAACTTTGGATGATATAGCAAAGTATTAGAAAGTTCTTAATTTCCTAAGACAATTGTTCATAGGCAAATGATACAAACAAAATTGACTAAATTTAGAACTAGCTTATTATTGTATCACAACTGCCAGATTTAGCAAATATATACAAAACACTCAGTTATACTTGAAACTCATATAAACACAAATAATAATTCCAATAATAGTATGTCCCATGCAAATATTGTACAAGATATATAGAAAAGCAATTTTCATCATTGATATGAAGTTTAAATTTGTGCTTTATTTTTAACATGACAATTTTATGGTATATGATACAAATATGACTTGTTTGGGTGTCTTATATTGAATAAAAATATAACTATATGTTGTGGGGTAGCCATCAGAGAAGATGGCTCAGACATGAGTTTAAGCCAGTAGAAAGTCTTTATTAGCCGGCCAGAAACTCCACGGGGTGTTCATGGTCCCAGTGTTGCACTGAGTCTTATATTCAGTGTTGCACTCATCTCAGGATGAGCTTTTAAGCACAAAAACATGTTCAATATGACATACTTCAGGTAACAATAACATTTAGTCAGAAGCAGAACTACAGAAGCCAAAAGGCAAGCTTAGTACTTTTAGAGACTTTTACAGAACTATGGAATTGGATGGATTAGGTCTTTGCTTTAATTTTGGCAGGTGGTTTAAATTTGGGAGCATGGCTACATGCTGAGTTTATGGCCTGAATCCCCCCTCTTCCTACTTCCCACCCCCATCCTTCCCCCCCAACTTACCCCCCATCCCCACATTTCCCAAGTCAAAGTCTCCCACAGGAAATATTTTAATCCCATATCCTTTAACATGGGTAACCATATTAGTTTCTCCTCTAGGTCTATGAGCTATCTAAATGGTTATAGGGCATTTGTTTTCATCTAAGAAGTATTCCATCATGAATGGAGAAGTCAATCGTAGGCGTCAATGAAGTCCTGAGTGGATGTGTATTATCTGACACAGACGCAGCCATGGCAAGGGTCCGGTGCTCCAGACTCATGAGAAATTTGCAAAAGTCAATCCTCCAGGCCCAGGAGAGATGGCAAAGCCTTCTTCTGGTCCAAGCATGAATGTTAATTGTGTGTGGAAAAACCAATCAGCACAACTCCCTCCTCCCAGATACTTCACAAGCCGGAGACTGCTCACCTTCTGAGACTAGCTAATGCCTCCCCTTGTGTTGTACATAATTAATGTGCTGAAATTCTGGGTTGCTGTGCAATTGGTGCCACTCCACCAGGGTATGCACAATCCACCTGACTCCAGCTTTTCTGTATGTATAGCTGTGTATCCAACTTCCCTTCATTCCCTAGCTGCCCCAATTAGGTTTCCAGAACCAAATCATGTAGGACATGGCAGTCAATGGTATTCTTTTCCCTTGGGCATTATGACTTTTGATTCGCTTCAAACATTCATAATAGTCTACCTTTAACTTTTCCATAATAATTAAAAATAGCCCTGCCATCCCAAACCCTTCATGGTGATGTTATCGACAGTTTGTTGAACTTACTTTCAAAAACCTTTCAAGCATACATAAACATGTGTGCATGTGCATGAAGTGCTTGTGTGTGTATTCCCATGTAGTTTATTTTGTAAATCACTTGTTACTACCCAACAGAGGAATAGTCACAAAACAGTTTTAAAAGTTACATATGTATTGTTCCAAGATAATAACTGAGAAATCTGAGGCATAGAGTAGGTTGTCTGCATAGCTCTAAAATATGTAACGGGAGGTAATTAAGATGATATGACTGTTCTATCCATTTAAACTACAAGACTATAGTACCACCTGTGATTTCTCAGGAGGCACCACTGAGTTTCAGTCTCTACAGGCCTCTTCAAAGCCAGAAAACAATGACTTCAATCCCTTAAGAAATTATAGCTGACAAGATTTCTTTGAAAAACTGAAAAGTATCACAGATTGGTGATTTTATCTGTCTCCTATATCTCTTTCTTTATCTCCTCATGTGTCTTCATATTGAAAGCACTCTTGGTTCTCAAGAGGTGTTTCTCAATCTAATTCTATGAGTCTTCTAGTATCCCTCTGTGATTCTCCTGCCTCAGCAGGAGAATCAAAACTGTGTGTGGTTTTAGCTTTGGAAAATGAACAGCTAAAGACTGAAAAATAATAACACTTAAAGCCACAACTTGGAATTCCATTTATGATGATATTGACAGGAATCCTACCTGGAATCCAAGTAGAGATTGTGATTGAAGAATGGCATGGACTTCTTGTACAGTTTTGTGCATACTTATTAACTACCTGCTGGAAATTAGCATCATATTTAGGTAACAATAGAACCCATACTTGTTTTCTTCCCTTGGCCAGATGGTAGATTATCCTGGGAAACAGTGTGTTGCCTGTCACAACAACTGAGTCTGTTCTTCTGTGAAAAAAAATTCCACAAGCTCAGGACACTCTGTGGAGACCCCACGCTGTCACTCATCATCTCAAATAATTAAAATTTTGTATTTTCCCTGATAAGCACCATTGGAAATGTCAATTAAGAACCACTGACTGGAGTCAAGGAAACATAAGAAATTGATGATAAAAAAGGAAGCTGTTACCAGTTTTTTTTTTCTGTCATAGTCAAATTTATCTTAACAAAGTGCTGATTCTCAGAGAAATAAGTAGCTCTTGACTGTGCCCCCAAAGACAATAAAATGTTGTAGCTATGTGGGTGAAGAACACATAGGCAGTTGAGTAGATACAAAGATTTTCTTCTCAAGGATCAGCAAAATTTATAAAATGAACTTTATAAAAATACATATAAGATATCTACATCCATATATCTTTGAATATGAATGCCTTACATTTTGTGATGAGATTTTTAAGATTAATGACTAAGGCTCTTCCATTCAGATCTGAGTTCCACTTGTAATCGATTTCCCATTGCTTACATAACCCTGAGCCAACGGCTTACGTTCTGTGCCATCTATGAACTAAGTTGCAGTGTTAAGTCATCGTGGGCTTGAGTCTGCAGTAGTGGTTAACAGTGCTTTCTGCTCTTACAAAGAACCGGAGTTCAATTCTCTGAACCCATTCATGCTGGGCGGCTCACAATCATCTGTAATTCTAATTCCTGGAAAGCCAACACCCTCTTCTGGCTCCCACCGGTACCCACACACATGTGGCACACACTCACGCTGATACATAATTTAAATATAAAACACTAACAGAAAGCACTAATGATGAGACCGAACTGGGTAAGCCTGTAGAGAAATCTATTAAGTTATGATATTAGGAAAGCAATTACTCTCTTCCTTATAAGTCTTTTCTGCTTTTGCGGATTTTCTTGAATGGATGAGGTTTCTGAGAAAAGTATCTGACATGGTTTAATGATGCACTGAGTATAACAGGCAGCAGGTGCCCAGCTGATGGGAAATGACCCCAGGTCTTCAAGAAGAAAACAATGAAATAGAAAGACTGGTGTATCTGTGTGGCATCAAAAAGGCCATCGAAGTGAGCAAGAAGCAATTAGGGAAGCTTCTGGAATGAGGGCTTCCCCATGAGAGGTTAAAGTTCCCACCCTGGGCAGGAGTCCAGCCCTCTCTTGGCCCTGCTCTGCTTAGGCAACATTGGAAGTACAGCTGCTGCCTCAAAACTCATCAGTTAGCTCCAGGGAAGCTGGGGAGCCCACACATCCCATTATGCTCAGCTCCTGGGTGTGCTGCATGTTTATATCCTTTCCTCCCACCCAGTGCCCTGCAACCTCAGACTGGCAAGTCAAGCCACAGCCTCACTGGCAAGAATGCCGGGAACATGAAGTTAGAGGTTTTGATTTCACTGCCTTTGTGAAAAAAAATTTCCACCCACTCTGGAAACACCCAAAGCCTGGCCACAGCTGAATGACAGTTCATAATGTATTTTTATGGACCACTATTTGAAGAGTTTTGTCATTTTTACGTGGCAAATGGATCACACTTTCTTTGTGTCATACTATCTCTTCCCCCAAACAATTAGAAAAGAATAAACATCTTGGACTTAGGGGGAAATAGGTTTTTGTCAAAACCTGTAATAAAATGAACCTTGCACTTTCAGAAAGCACAATGTTTCATGGACTACCACCAGCAGAATTTCTGGAACTCCCCCTTCTCTCTCCAAATTCCATTCTAGGATCTAGAGAGTCTCAAAGAAATTTTCTGTTGGCTCTAAGACTCATTTTGCTATGCTCTCTGGCAACTATGACAGACAATGCCTGGTCTAGAGAACCATTAAGCTCCCTCACTTCTGCAAGTAGACAGTTGTAATCAGGGAAGCTGCCTAAAGCAGCCAGTGTAGAGAAGTGATTTTCCTGAATGGTTAGATGGTGTCCTACACTGGACTGTACTCATTTATACATTGGAGCTTTCTGTCCCTACAGGACTATGCTGGAGTTAGGCCATGTAAGGAAACAGAAATTAAGGGAAATCATATGTTTTGAGCCTAACCTAATGGACTGACACCCTTATAAGAAGAGAGGAGACATTTGAGTTCTCTTTCTCTCTGCCATGTGAGAAAACAGCAGAAGAGCAGCTGTTTACAAGTCACCAAATGAGTCCTTATCAATAACCAATCTGCTGGTGCCACACCATTGGACACCTGAACTGTGACAGACTGTGAGAAAATAGAATTCTGCTGTTCAACAGAAATAGAGTCCAGGGTATTTGTTTTTAAAAGCAGACCAAGCATAATAGGAAAAGTGGTAATTTGGTATATTTTATATTGTTAAAACAAAATGAAAGACACATGATACTCTATAAACTAAAGATGTTTGTTTAACCCCAAGATTTTTGTTGTTATTTGGTTATTTTGGGCCTTTTGAGACAAAGTTTCTTGTAGCCCCTGCTATCCTCAAACTCCCTCTCTAGTTAAGATTAACCTTGAACTCCTGATTCCCTGCACTCTGCCTTCAGAGCGCTGTGATTACAGGCTTGTGCCACCATGCTTGGCAATTTAAAGTTTTGGAGACTAGCAGATCAAAACCAGGCTGATGATGAGGGATCTGTGTGCAGTAGTATGACAGATGACACCATATAACAAGAGTTAAAGGGAGACATCACCTGGAGGAAATACTCAAGAGGACTCAGGAGTCTTATTTTTAGTGCAACTCTCTATCATGGGAACCACTCATTCCCTACAGACTCAACACATTTTGTAGACCAGCAGTAACCACTATTCTGAGTGGTCAGTCAGAAGCTGCCCACCTACCCCAGGGCCATATCATCTAGAGATCTCAGAATCTCTCAATGTCACTCCAGTGGGAACAAAGGCTTCAGAACACACCTGGGTTGGACTCATCATGGTAGGTGATAAGTGGGAGCTGGGCAACAGAGTATTAGTTGTTACAATGTGACCCTTTGATGATCTCATGTTATACAATGTCAAACTCCTGGTCACATTCTTTTATGAAATGCAAGTAACTAATGACAGCTTCCCATTGTTTTCTCAACTGCTCACATATTCAGACTTCATTTTTCCTCTACTTTCAAGGCTAACACTGACTTTTAGGGTTATGATATCTGTCTACCGACCTTGATCTTGGTTGTGTCCTGGAACTAAGTGAACTGTCCATATTCTATAAATAACTGTCATTATCCAGCCTAGGCCTTTCATGGCTCTTGTTACTCTGGTTTTCAGGCCCTCTTGCTTTATATCGATGCCTAACAACCTCAATTCTGGAAAATGATTTTGGAAAGCGTTCTCAGAAGTTGGAGGCCAGGCTGCACATATTGTTAGGCCTGTTTCCATAACAGCCACCCACAGAAATGCCGTGTATCTATGGAAAGATGTGTCTGTGCTATGTTGTAGCTGCCCCTCATGGCTCTACAAGGAGCAGCTGGTGTCACCTCTGATGCCAAGATTCAACCCAGCTTTGTGTCTAGTGTGGCATTTTTTACACCCTAAAAGTGTAATACAATGATCAAGCCATGAAAGTTAAAATATCCGCCATCATGTCTTTACTTGGGGTCAAGATGATTAAAAGTCATTGAAAGCCACAAAATTGCATTGGTGGTTGCCATGTCTACACCATGTGCATCGCTCAAACCTGGGTCTCTCTAACCCCTGTGAGGTTTCTCTTTTCTAAATTTGTTATGGTTCCCTCATTGGTTCCCCCTCCTCCACTCCAGCACATCTACTGCTGCCATCCTTGTTCAGCTCATGTTTAGGCCTTAACGTTGGTAAGGTTTTATGGATGTAGCTTCCGAAATTACTAGGAGACACAATCTCACCATAAACTCCCTGATCCTCTGGCTGTTACAATCTGTCTACCAGAGCTTCTGCAACATTCCCTGAGTCTTACTTAGGTGTAGGAATTGTTTATGTGCACATACATGTATACATACAAGAACAGTGGAAATTTTGTCCATGAATTTGGAAGAGAGAAAGGAGGGGTATATGGGAGGACTTAGAGGGAGGAAAGGAAAGAGTGTGGTTATGAATTATAATCTTAAAAAATAAAAAGAGTAAGAAAAAAAAGAAAGGGAAAAATGAGTCAATATGGCCTATTCCACAATTTGAGTTGCAGAAGATGTATGAACACTCAGAGATACCGGGGTGCCTGTATGTACAGAAAAGGCCACAGAGGGGGGCTGTCTGTAAGCCAAGGAAAGAGGCTCAGGTGAACCCAAACCTACCAGTACTTTGACCTTGGAAGTCAAGCCTCTACAACTTTGGGAAAATCAAGTTGCTGTTACTTAGCCCTCGGTCTGCGGCACTCTCTGTTGTATTTTGTCATGGTGGCCCCAGACACCACTATCTCTGTGCTTTCCAGGCCCCTAACTAAATCTCTTACCACACCTATCAAATACTAATATCGTCTGTTAAAAATTTAGCTTGTTGTTGCAATTTTTTAGTTCCAGATATTCAGTTTGAGGTAAATTTATCCATATTAATTTTCCTAAAGATGCTATTTCCATTACTATAAATTCTATGTCTAACTGTTGTAGCACGAATGTGGCCTGCAATACTGGGCATAACATCTCCATTTTCTTCATGTTATTATAGTGTTCAGTTTTTCGTCTCTAGGCACCATTGTTTATTACTATTATCTAATCATCAATATCACATGTGGAAAGTTGTGATAGGAAGGTTCTCTTCCACCAAAGAGAATATTTTTGTAATAGGCAATTTAAGAGCAAACACATAGCCATGATCTCATTGAAGTTTCCTGATATTTGTTTTATTCAATCTTATAAAGGTGCTGCCAGCTGCAGGAATATGAAGTAGGCATTCAGCGAATATTGACAAAGCTATTACCTGGAAAAAGTTATGAACTTTTCCAGAGGAAAACCAAGACTTAAAGGAGTCTTGGTGATATTGGCTTTTGAATGTATTAGCTGTATCCTGCAGTGAATTTCTTGTGTGCTATTGGAGTTTCCCTCATTTGTAGATAAATTGTAAAAGGTCTTATTAAATAAAAACAAACCTGAAGCCAGGTATTGTGTGGTGATATTTTAATTGTGCTGAAATGTGATTGTATTTGTATGTTAATAAATAGGGGTTTTCCTGGAGATCAGAGGTCATTTGCGAGCCAGGAAGAGAAGTCAGGTGGTGGTAGCCCACGCCCTTAATCTGATCACATGTCAGGCAGAGTCTCAGTGTGGTCAAGGACACAGCCAAGCCTGGTGACCCTTGAGTCTTTAATCCCAGTACCAACCATAGAGACCAGGAGGTCTGTATAGACAGGCAATGACGAGGAAGTCATGTGGCTGGGCTTGGAGCCAATGAGAAGGCAGAAAAGGAAAGCAATAAAAACACAAGACACGCAGGAAGAAGGTCTCTCTCTCTCTCAAGGGAAGGACGACAGTGAGTGGTAAGATAAGGTGGTCTTGGCTCTTCGCTAGTGCTCAGATCTCCTGGGCTTTTAACTCTGTGTTTGGCTCTGTGTTTATTTAATAAGACCGTTTAGAATTTCGTGAAAGATTAGAGAAACAGAACAAGCCACATCCAACTTCTCAGCTGATCTTGTTTCCTCAAGCTGGAAGTCTCTGAGTCCTCATCTGAATGGATCTCAGCTGAACTGCTGCTAAAAGCCTAAAAGTTTAAAATGACTCTAGTTTCTGGTCCTCATGCCTTAGATACTTTCCTACTTCCTGCTATCACTTCCTGGGATTAAAGGCATGTGACTTTCCCAGGCAAGACATGAGATCTCAAGTGCTGGGATTAAAGGTGTGTGTGTCACAATTTTCTAGCTTCTATATCTATTTAGTGGCTGTTCTGTTCTCTGATGCAGATAAGTTTATTAGGGTGCACAATATATTGGGGGACACAATATCACCACACTCATTCGACTTTCCCTTCAATAAATTATATTGATCACTAATTAGGCACAACTCTCCTTATACATTTTGGGTGATTGGAAAGTTGTCCTCAGTTGTGTTTATTTTTTTCATTAACATCAATCTGGCCAGAGTCATTCTCCAGACAAAAAGTATTTCAGCTAAGATACCATTTTTCCCCTGAAGACAAATGCAGAGACATAAACATTATTAGCTCATCTCACCCACAGATAGATAAAATAACCACTAGCAATTAAATCCTCAACTCCTTACCTTCACCCCAGGTTATTTACACAAGATCCTAACCTAAGAGATTTACTGCTCACATTCCTGGGATGATGTTTCAGACACTTGCTAGTTACTGAGTTAAGGTAGTTATTTCCCACTGACCTATGGAGATTTCTGAAGCCAGGCAGATTATAGGTGCCAAGCTTGGTTTCTTGTGTAAATTAAGTTTTAATCCTCTTTAGCAATTACTCTGAGTGAAAGTGCTTTTACTAATCAAATGCTACATGCTCAGACATAGGTTGCCTAGCAACCAAGCATACATCCCTCTCCCTTACCAGAAAGCAGCTATAGCCAGACCAAGCGGGGATGAGCAGCACTAAAGACAGTTTTCATTTTCTAGTGACTTATTGACGTTTATAGACCCCTAACAGTCTACCTAGCCACTTCTAGATTATAGTTTGAACATTAATTACCTTTTAGAATTCCCTAAAATTGATCTTAGCCTTTAATTGACCCTACCAGAGAACTCCCCTCTAGTCACTCTCCCCTTTTGGATTATTAATCTAAGCTGACAATTGTTGATTTATGTGTGGATCCTTATCACCTCTCTCTGCCACCCTGAAAGCTCCAAATCTCATGTTGCATTGCCAAAGAATTACTGCTTGTGCCTATATACTGGTTTCCTCACAGCATCTATAGAATTTTACTTAGAAGAATAAAGTGAATGAACTAAAGAACTCATTGTGCTGGTATTCATTTGATAACCCTCAAGTTAGAATCCTTAGCTGCTTGTAGCTTCTGTTTTGGACCCTGGTAGAAATCTCCTCAAGGCAGGCACTTGGGGAGAATTAGATATCTGGAGCCCTTGGGTAACTATGGAATCAGAATAGAAATCATCCAAGTACATCCAGGGAAAGAGGTGTCACTTGGTAGAAGCTGTCCACAGAGAGACTAGCTTCCTGGGAGGTCAGAAAGGTGACCTTCAAAGTCTTCAGCTACAAGTTGGACCTCAAGGAAGGGCACTGTAGACCCCAAGAATTCTGTACCTTTTTGTGGTGAATACCCTTTCCCCTTTAGCACTCCACCCCCTAAGAATCTTCCATGCACCATGGGCTAGAACAAGTCCACACAGAAACAGCATTTTGTAGAAGTGATCAAACGCACGCTTAAGATGAAAGGCATTGAAGTTAGCACTAGTCAACTTTCTGAATTCCTTAAATTTGTACAGATAGTAAGCCCTTGGTTTCTTGGTTTCAAGACCATGGGAGCTTGGATTCTGAGATGTGGGGAATCATAGAAAAAGAAATCAAGAAGTGGTGTGCAAAGCATGGAGAACAACAGATGCCATCTGCAGAACTCTCCATGTGGAAAATGCTTAAACAAGCTTTGACCACTGATCAAGAACTTAAGCCTAAATCAGAATCAGGGCAAACTATTCCCCCATCCCCAGTCCCCACAACCCCTACCCTTAAGGGACCTCCTCCACTTTCCCTCTGCTCAGAAGAGAAACAGAATTTCCCCCTCTTTAAGAGATCTTAGTGAGAACAGCTCAGAGGAAAATTCTGATGATTCTTGGACGACAAATCACACTCTGAGGAAGAAGACAGAGGGGGAAAGGAACAATGTGCTGTCAATCACCTGACAGCATCTCCCTACAACATTTAAATATACACCCCACACGGTCCCCTGCAAAACATAAAAAAAAGGGGAGGGGGTCAGTGGACTTTGCTGGAGTGGTTCGACAGGCTCATCTCCAGGGGGAAGCATTAGGATGCTTCCCCGTGATTGATCCAAGCATAGAGGGCAAAGCCCAATGGGAACCCTTGCCTTTTAACTACTTAAAGAAATAAAGCAGGCAACAGCTGCCTATGGACCAACCTCTCCACATACACTCATGCTGGTAGAAGACTTCACCTCCCCAATGGCTCACTCCCCATGACTGGTTCCAAGTAGCTAAAGCCTGTTTAGCAGGAGGTACCTACTTGCTGTGGAAAGCTGAGTATGAGGAATTGGCCCTGCAGGAAACTAATACATCTCCTGTGTGGAGACATTTAACCTATGAGTTGTTCATGGCCACTGGCAGATATGCTAATATAGCTGAACAATTAAAATGATCACAGAACGCCTTAAAGGCAATTACTACTGCAGGCCTAACAACGTGGAAGTGTTCACCCTCTGCTGACACTAAGACCACAGGGCTTGCTAGTATAACCCAGAACCCTGAAGAGTCATGCACAGAATTTTTTTTTGCCAGGCTTCCAGAAGCTGTGGAGAGAGCGGTTCCAAGTTCTGAGGCAAGAGATATAATTTTGAAACAACTGGTCTATGAAAATGCCTCTACCGCTTGCCAATCTGTACTGAGACGAGTAAAGAAAATGGGGAGCATTTCTGATTACATCAGAGCAAGCATGGATATAGGTCCCTCTTATTTTCAAGGCGTGGTGATAGCGGCCACATTGCAGGGATGTGCCACTACTCAATTTCTAAATAACCAGCAACAAAGGCAGCCTAACGAAAAAGACGTGGGACTTGAATGCTTCTCATGCAGACATATGGGACATATAAGTAAACGGTGTCCTTTCAAGGAGGGATCAATACAAACTCCTATCCTAGAGGCAATAATACAGGCTTTAATGCCCCAGCTATAACTCAAACTACAAACCAAAGCAGGCCTATGGGGATATGCCCTCACTGACAAAAAAGCTATCACTGGAAAAAGGACTGTAGGTCCTGATTCCATAAGAATAGCACTCTTTAACTGGTGCTAGCAACACCCCAACTAATACAAGACCCCTTCCTAGTCAGAGAAACGGGGGAATGGGGCAGCTCCAGCCCCAGAAAATAATGGGAGCAATAAATCAGACGAACAACCGTTTCTTGAATGGAAATCAATTGAACAATTACAAAGAGCAACTCCGGGGAGCCCAGGAATGGACTTCTGTTCCACCTCCTTCACAATACTAACACCTGATTCCCCAACAGTATGCCTTAACACCGGGGTCTACAGACCTCCCCGAGAAGGGACACTGGGGCTAATGATAGACCATAGCTCCTCTGTGGTACAAGGTATTAATGCTGTCCCAGAAATGATTGATCCTGATTTTACTGGAGAGATTAAGATTATTGCACAACTTCCTACAACAACAATTCAGATTTGTACAGGCATCATGTAGGGCAGCTGCTGCTGCTCCTTGCTCCCATAACCAGGTTATGGGGAGTGCAGTCTCCGCAGCTGCCAGGGGACCTGCCAGTTTAGGTTCCAGTGACATGGCTTTTTGGATGAAGGAAATTAAGAATTCCAGACCAACTAAAACTCTTTTTTTTTTTTCATTTTTCTTTATTAAGAAATTTTCTACTCACTCCACATGCTATCCACAGACACCCCCCTCCTCCCTCCTCCCACCCCCAGCCCTCTTTCCCAAAACACCCCGCAACCCCACATCCCCCAAATTGAGGTCTCCCATGGGGAGTCAGCAAAGCCCAGCACACTGAGCCTAGGCAGGTCCAAGCCCTTTCCCCCTGCACCAAGGCTGTGCAAGGTGTCACACCACAGGCACCGGATTCCAGAAGCCTATCCATAGACCAGGACAGATCCCGATCTCCCTGCCTGGGTGCCACCCAAACAGTTCGAGCCAAACAACTGTCTTCCGTGTCCAGAGGGCCTAGTCAAGTCCCATGGGGGCTCCACAGCCACCAGTCCACAGTTCATGGGCTTCCATTAGTGTGGCCAGTCATCTCTGCATGTCCTCCCATCATGATCTCAACATTCTTCACCTGCAGTATTTCTCCGCTCTCTCATCAGTTGGATTCCCGGAGCTCAGCCTGGTGCCTGGCCGTGGATCTCTGCATCTGCCTCCATCTGTCATTGGACAAAGGCTCTATCTATGACAACAGTTAGGTTATTTGCTAGGCTGGTGACCAAAAGAGACTGGTCCAGGCACCCTAAAACTCTTAAAGTACAAGGAAAGAAAATAACTGGTTTGCTAGACACTGGTGTGGACATTTCTTTCACTTCAGGAAAAGATTGGCCGAATACTTGGGAGACAGCTATTACTCCTGCCTCTCTAGTGGGACTAGATCAAGATAATAATGTAGCCAGAAGCTCATGAATATTAAGGTGGTCTGATGGAGAAAATCATGGCACATTCTGTCCATATGTAGTCCCCTCCATACCTATCACCTTATGGGGAAGATGTGTGCTGCAACAAATGGGTGTGTTATCGATCTCTGCTAAAGAGCTAGTTTCAGCTCAAATGCTGCAGATGCGTTTTAAGCCCGAAAAGAGCCTGGGTAAGCAAGCCCAAGGCAGAATTGAGCTCATTATTCCAGAATTAAAAATGACAGACATGGCCTAGTGTAGATGTAACCAACCGTCTTATTAAATAAGAAACACAGAAACAATGTAAAAGAGAAAGCTGAGAAGTCAGAGCTCAGAGCTAAAATCTCACCCTTCCTCCTGCTGTCCCAGCTTCGCGAAAAGAGACCTACTTCCTGTCGGTTCATATTTTTAAAGTATGTTGTTCTGCCTTCTCATTGGTTGTAAACCCAAACACATGACTGCCTCGTCACTGTCTGAATGTACAGCCCCCTAGGTCTTAAAGGCATATGTCTCCAATGCTGGCTGTATCCCTGAACACACAGAGATCTTATGGGATTAAAGGCGTGTGCCACCACCGCCACACTCTTGCTATGGCTCTAATAGCTCTGACCCTGAACACACAGATATCTATGGGATTAAAGGCGTGTGCCACCACCGCCACACTCTTGCTATGGCTCTAATAGCTCTGACTCCCAGACAATTTTATTTATTAACATACAATCAAAATAATAATTCAGTACAATTAGATTATCACCACATTTCCCCTTTTCTATTTTAATAAAAAGAAAAAGAAAGCAAAAGGTTATAACTAACAAAAGAAAAACTATATACAAAAGTACAATAACTATATACAATATATACAAGTAATAAATACCTAAACAGGTATTTGACAAATCAGAGAAAACAATTCCATTATCTATCCTATTTTGGTAAATCCAAGATGTATCTAATGTACTTTCTATCCTAATTAATGTTCAACTATAACTAACTAATCTTCAACCATAACTAACTAATCTTCAACTCCCTCAGAGACCCAAGAAGGGAATAATATTAGCTAACAAAAATAAAATACAGGAAGTGCATGCAAGCAACTTCCAAAAAATTTTGTGAGTTGACAGAAACAGCCAGCTGCCTGGGCAGTCACCTGAGGTTTCTCCGCAGTGTTGGGGCATCATCTTCAGCCTATAGGCTTAGTGTATCTGACAGACTCATTTGTGAAGTAGGATGTACACAAGGTCAACAGTTCAACCTCACATTGGGTGAGAGCAGTCCACGTACCAGAAACACCTGAATTCCACTAGTGTCCTGTCATGATTCAGGATTTTAAATTCTGGAAATTGTTGACAGTTTTTTAATTCAGCTGTCCATTCTTCTTGGCTGTGTATATATGGCTTCATCTCAGCATCCCCTTCTTCTCCACATCCCTCTATTAAATGCCAGTCTACTTTTGAGAGGCATGAGCTTTCAGCTGCTGTTCCATTGTACAACAGAATCCATCGGCCCTCTGCCTGTTAAGCTGCCTTCGAAGAAAAGGGCACCGTACCTTTTCCGGATGCGAAGGCCACTTCAGGGATGGGGCCATATTGTCCTGGCCTCAGAAGATGCCTTTTGATAAAGCCATAACCACACTTGTTTTGGCAAGAATCAGTAGTCCCTTGTTTCGTGATCTGTCTGTCCATTTTGTCCTGTTGATTCGAGGATACTTTGTTGTCCAGTGGCTAACTTTTAACAGAATGAAAGTTGACTCCATATGTAGTTTCTTCAATGCCCATATTTTCTCTAAAGTAGATTGGTACTGCCAGGAGCCGACATGTCTCAAAAAAGAAAAATTTTCTAAGTTATTAAAATATTTTAAATGCCATATTCTGTAGATCTCTGAAGGGTTTGAAGATGACCTGTCTAAAACATCTCTGCTCAATTTTTAAAACATATCTAATATGACTACAAGTTCTATGATAATGTCTAACTACTAGCTTTCATTTCTTTATATCATAATAGTTGATAATAATAACATTCAAGGATCAGAAATTTGCATTACATTGTTAAATGGATGGAATAAATACAATTAGAAATATACATATAGCATTTTCTAACAATATCAGTTTCAAATTTGTGTACAATATAAAACAATTCAATCCAATGTAAAGTATTTAAAACTAGTAATTGTCTTTTTCTTTTCTTTCTTTCTCTCTTTTTTTTTTAAACAAGAACTTTAAATCTAATCTCCTTTGCTTAGCCTTTTTCCTAACCCTTGACAATAACTTGTAACCAACCCCCTTAAATACTGAAAATTATCCCAGACCCAAAACCCATTAAAAAGACCAAAAAACCACCCGCCCCACACCACTTCTTTGGCAATGTGGGCGTCGTATTCTTAAAATTGCTTCCTGCTGGGTATGGGCGAAGTTTTCTTTATCCTGAAAGAAAAATTTTAGGTTAATTGTCAAATTCTAGGAGAGGTAACTATATCCTTCATTATCCAGTCTGTGTATAATGCCAAAGTTGAGGGTTTATCTCAAGTCCTTATTCAAGTAGTCTTTGAGACTGGATCATCTCAGCTAGTCATCTCAAATTTGCTCTGAGCACCTTGTAGTTCAAAGCTGATCTATGGATGATGTTTGTCAGCTTAATGATATTATTATTGTCCACGTGGAATTGTTGTTGTTGTGGGGCTCCATCTTCTTTCTGGAGACTTCAGTTGATGTTAGGCCTGGCCATGATTTCCTGCAGAAAACTGATAAGAGACTCGAACACAAAAACATATATATGCAGCTAGCCTTTTTTCTAGAATTAGTTAGTACTCTATGTGACCATTCATATCTTAACAAAGTTTAAAATGTATATATATATATATTAATCTTGTAAATTTTGATATAAAATTTATACTTTGAGAAAAGTTTAAAGAATCAGAATAGAATCAAAGATTTGAGATTAGTAATAGAATAGTCCCTTAATTAATTTTGCTTTTGTCCTGTACCATAGCAGAAGGTGGCTCTTATTCTGGCATGATACAGGGAGTTTGCATTTTCCTTTTAACAACATGCTTGATTTTAAAGAAGGAGAGAGCCATTCTCCAACTCCAAAGTCAGCTTTAAATTTTAATTGAACTGGGACTATTAGAAAACCAAGAGTGTTAAATCTTTAGAGAAAAGCAGAAACAAACATTTAGGAAGACATAAAATTTTTTTAGATAATATATACCCATACACCGTTTCACTCTGTTTCTTGGGATAGATGATTTGTCCCTTTTCTTCAGTTGTCTCATTTGTCCAGTGTTCTTCAGATTCCTTAACCTTCATTCTCCTAAAAGACAAAAACAAAAAACTTTCCCCAAGATTAATTTTGGGGATGTTCCTTTTTGGCAAGTTATTATCTGATGAAATGAAAAGGCATGTTTTATTGATACAAGTTAGTTTAAATTGGATGTTCATGCTGGTTGATGAACTATCACCTCCTCTAATTAAGAGGTCTCTCTTGTTCAAATCGAACCTTTATCAATTTTGATGGTACCCACAGCTTATCTTCTCCTGTAGAAACAAAAGCAAAACCACGTCCCCAATGTAATACATACCCTGGTTTCCATTCTGAGGTCAGCACATCCTTAAAGTATATAGGCTGATTTAATTCTGTAGTTTTTTCTATTATCCAATGTCTCTCTGCAGCTGTTGTTCCTTTCTCATTGGCATTCAGAAAATTCAAAGTTAGAAGAGCATTATGCAGTCTATTTCTGGGGGTTTTTGTTACCCATTTCTGTTTATTTAGCATATCCTTTAGAGTTCTGTTTGATCTTTCTATAACTGCTTGACCTGTAGGATTATGTGGTATGCCTGTAATATGCTTTATATTGTAATAAGCAAAACACTGTTTCATTTTAACAGAGACATATGATGGAGCATTGTCAGTTTTGATTTGTGCAGGTATACCCATGATGGCCATAACTTCTAGCAAATGAGTGATTACAGAATCAGCTTTTTCAGAACTCAAAGCAGTTGCCCATTGAAATCCTGAATAAGTATCGATAGTGTGGTGTACATATTTCAATTTTCCAAATTCTGTAAAGTGAAACACGTCCATCTGCCAGATTTCATTTCTCTGAGTACCCTTTGGGTTACATCCTGCTGGTAATGGCGTCTGATTGTAGAAGGAACAAGTAGGACATTTCTTTACTATTTCTTTGGCTTGTTGCCAGGTTATGGAAAAATCCTTTTTTAAACCTTTACTATTAATGTGATGTTTTTTATGAAATTCTGAGGCCTCCAGCACATTTCCTATCAATAATTTATCAATTTCATCATTGCCTTGTGCTAGAGGGCCGGGCAGACCAGTATGGGATCGAATGTGAGTTATATATAAAGGATGATTCCTTTTCCTGATTGTATCTTGTAATTGAATAAATAGTGAAGTTAATTCTGAAGCATCAGGGATAAATTCTGCAGTCTCAATATGTAACACCACTCTTTCAGCATACTGAGAGTCAGTTACTATGTTGAGAGGTTCTGAAAAATCCATTAATACCAACAGAATAGCATACAATTCTGATTTTTGAACTGAATTATACGGACTTTGAACCACTTTACTTAAATTTTCTGATTTGTAACCTGCCTTTCCTTCTTTGTTGGCATCTGTATAAAATGTACGAACTCCAGATATGGGTTTTTGCCGTACAATTCGAGGCAAGATCCAATCAGCTCTCTTTATAAGATCAATTCTATTGCTTTTGGGATATTTGCTGTTAATTTCTCCCAAAAAATTACTGCAAGCTCTTTGCCAAGGTTCACTTTCTGTCCATAATTTTTCAATGTCCTCCTTAGTTAATGGTACGACAATTTCTGCTGGGTCTATGCCTGCTAATTGACGAAGTCTCATTTTTCCTTTGTAAATCAAGTCAGAGATTTTTTCCACATAAGTTTTTAATTTTTTATTTGGTTTATTTGGTAAAAATATCCATTCCAATATAATATCTTCCCTCTGCATTAATATTCCAGTAGGAGAACGCCTAGAAGGTAAGATAACCAAAATGCAATCCAGCTTTGGATCAATACGATTCACGTGTCCTTCATGCACTTTCTTTTCTACCAAGGCTAATTCTTTCTCAGCTTCAGGTGATAATTCTCTTGGACTATTTAAGTCCTTGTCACCTTCTAAGGTTTTGAACAAATTAGTCAGTTCATCATTTTTTACCCCAACAATAGTTCGTAGATGAGAAATATCTCCAAATAATCTTTGAAAGTCATTAAGAGTCTGTAGTCTATCTCTCCGAATTTGCACCTTTTGGGGTCTAATTTTTTGTAGCTCTATTTTATATCCTAAATAATTAATAGAATCTCCTCTTTGTATCTTTTCAGGAGCAATTTGTAATCCCCAGCGAGGCAAAATTTTCTTTACTTCTTCAAACATTATTTCTAAAGTATCTGCATTTGAGTCAGCTAGTAAAATATCGTCCATATAATGATAAATTATAGATTTAGGAAATTTTTTACGTATCACTTCCAATGGCTGTTGTACAAAATATTGGCACAGAGTTGGGCTATTCAACATTCCCTGTGGGAGGACCCTCCATTGAAATCTTTTAACCGGTTGAGAATTATTATAAGTAGGCACTGTAAAAGCAAATCTTTCTTTGTCTTTTTCTTGTAAGGGTATTGAAAAGAAACAGTCTTTTAAATCAATAACTATGAGAGGCCATCCTTTTGGTAACAGAGTAGGCAAAGGCATCCCAGATTGTAGAGAGCCCATTGGCTGAATTACTTTGTTAATTGCTCTAAGGTCTGTTACCATTCTCCATTTACCAGATTTCTTTTTAATAACAAATACAGGAGAATTCCAAGGGCTGGTTGATTCTTCAATATGCTGAGCATTTAACTGTTCTTCTACCAGCTCTTCTAAAGCCTGGAGTTTCTCTGTTGTTAAAGGCCATTGCTGGACCCATACAGGCTTGTCTGTTAACCATTTTAAAGGTAGAGCTGTTGGTGTCTTTGGAAGATCATCAGTTATTGTGCCCTGTTCTTGTATAATATGGATGGCTGGTGACCACTCATTAGAACAATATCTTCTAATATTTCTCTCAGTAACATGTGCTAGTTTATGATTTGTTTCTGAGATTGGAGGGATGTTAATCTGAGTATTCCATTGTTGCAACAAGTCTCGACCCCACAGGTTCATAGTTATGTTAGCCACATATGGTTTTAATTTTCCTCTCTGTCCTTCTGGACCTATACATTCGAGCCATCTTGCACTCTGTTTCACCTGAGATAATGTCCCAATTCCTAACAGTTGAACGTTTACCTCCTGAAGAGGCCAAGTTGGATGCCAAAATTCTGGTGCAATTATGGTAACGTCCGCACCTGTGTCTACCAGACCAGACAACAAAACACCATTTATTTTTATTGTTAATTTTGGTCTTTGTTCATTAATAGAAGTTTGCCAAAAAATTTTCTTTATGTTTTCTCCTGAATTTTCTATTCTCTCTGTTTCATCATCCTGACCAGCATGATTTATTCCAATAGGCATTTGGTTATTTAATCGCTCTCCAGAGCAGGCATTTCCTCTATGGCTGCCGGAAAGGTTTGAACTGGATTTGCACTGGGGGCCTGCCTGAGGCCCCTCTGGGAGTTTCCCGAAGACTGAGGCAAAGGATTACCCTGTCTGTCCTTTGTTGATCTACATTCGTTGGTCCAGTGTTTTCCCTTACCACACCTTCTGCATACTCCAGAAGGAAGGGGCATTCTGTTGCCATTGTTCCTTGAAGAAACATTGTTTCTGGAAATGACCTGTCTACAGTCCCTTTTTAAATGTCCTTGCTTTCCACATCCAAAACATCTAACACTCCTCAAACCTTTTGAAATTACTTCTCCTACCCATGTATCATCATGCTCATCAGCTTCAACATTAATTGTTTCTCTAATCCAATCTTCCATAGGTGCAGATCTTGCCCTTAATGGCCTGATTATTCTTTTGCATGCTGCATTCGCATTCTCAAAGGCCAAAGATTCAATTATTGCCTTACCAGCTTCTGAATCCGAGACCATTCTCTTTACTGCTGAAGCCAGTCTTTGTAAAAAATCTGTAAAAGACTCTTTTGGGCCTTGCTTCACCTTTGTAAATGACTCAGATTTTTTTCCTGGTTCCTCAACTTTGTCCCATGCATTCAAGGCTGCCGTTCGACATAAAATTAGGGTTTGGACATCATATAAACATTGTGCTTGTGCTGAAGCATATTGGCCTTCGCCCATAAGCTGATCCTGGCAAACTTGTACTCCTTTATCCCTCCATTGTTTTTCTATGTTTTTAGCCTCCTCCTTAAACCAAGTCAGAAATTGAAGTCTCTGGCTGGGTTCCAGAACACCTTGTGCGAGGTCCCGCCAGTCCTGTGGTACTATCCTATTATATGTTGACCAAGTGTTTAACATTTGCTTTACATATGGGGAATGCATGCCATAAGATACTATTGCCTCCTTAAACCTTTTTAAATCCAACATTTCAATTGGAGCCCAAGTATTTTGTGTAGCCATTTGATCAGGCATCTGCTGTACTGTTACAGGATAAATTAAGGGTGACTGTGTGAAAACAGGCTTTCTTTCTGCAACCTTATGATCCCGACTTGAAACAACTTCACTGTTAATTTCTTCTGTCTGAATTTTTACAGGTTTAACAAGTTCTTCTAACGCTGTTATCCTGGCACTTAAATTGACTATCTTTTTAAATATTAAAATGTGGATTATTATAGTGATGAGGTGCATAATTCCACCAATACTAATATTATATAGTTGTTCCATTGCCAGACTGCCTAAAATTTCGAACAAAAACCAATTTTCTTCCAATGTACACATAAAACCCATTTGTTTTTTAATGTGGAAAAAAATTCTCTTTTAGATAGTTTCCTTTAAAATATCTGATATATTATGACTTACCAAATCTGCGTAGAACAGTAGAAATCCGAGGGGATTTTCAAAGCAGCCACCTAGTGTCCCAGGTGTAAATCCAGAGAGAGAGAGAGAGAGAGAGAGAGAGAGAGAGAAAGAGAGAGAAAGAGAGAGAGAGAGAGGAAAGAGAGAACGCACAAGAAAGCGTAGCCGGCTAAAGCTTAAATGCAGCCACGTGTTCCCTCTTGTGCCGAGTCAAGGCTTGGGTCTGGCTTCCTTAAGCTCCGACCACGTGCGTTGGCAGGGCCCTGTTCGGCAGGGCAGGTCTGAGTTGTTTGTAGCACCGGCTTTAGGCAAGCTGCTCACAGACCTAGGCCTGGGCTAGAAGTTGCTACCCGGACTAGGACGCCAGCAGCTCGGATTAAGAAGCCGATCGCCGCCGGCCGCCGTGTGCCGCCGCTGCTGCTGCCGCCGCCGCCGCCGCCGCCGCCGCCGCCGCCGCCGCGGGCCGCCTGCCGCCCTTGCGGGAAAGCGGACCTGCCGCCAAGCCAAGCAGTTTTTAATGGATTCTTGTCACGTTGGGCGCCAGATGTAGATGTAACCAACCGTCTTATTAAATAAGAAACACAGAAACAATGTAAAAGAGAAAGCCGAGAGGTCAGAGCTCAGAGCTAAAATCTCACCCTTCCTCCTGCTGTCCCAGCTTCGCGAAAAGAGACCTACTTCCTGTCGGTTCATATTTTTAAAGTATGTTGTTCTGCCTTCTCATTGGTTGTAAACCCAAACACATGACTGCCTCGTCACTGTCTGAATGTACAGCCCCCTAGGTCTTAAAGGCATATGTCTCCAATGCTGGCTGTATCCCTGAACACACAGAGATCTTATGGGATTAAAGGCGTGTGCCACCACCGCCACACTCTTGCTATGGCTCTAATAGCTCTGACCCTGAACACACAGATATCTATGGGATTAAAGGCGTGTGCCACCACCGCCACACTCTTGCTATGGCTCTAATAGCTCTGACTCCCAGACAATTTTATTTATTAACATACAATCAAAATAATAATTCAGTACAATTAGATTATCACCACAGCCTAGGGTATCAAAATTTATCCTAGGGGCCACTGTTCAAATCACTGCTGACCCCATTTCATAGAAGTCTGATGTTCCTGTCTGGGTTGAGCAGTGGCCCTTGAGTGCTGAGAAAATGGAAGCTGCTGCACATCTGGTGGAGGATCAACTTAATAAAGGTCATTTAGAGTCATCCACTAGCCCTTGGGACACCCCAATATTTGTTATTAAGAAAAAAGTCAGACAAATGGAAGTTGTTGCAAGATCTTAGAAGATTAAATGAAATCATGGAGCCAATGGGAACTTTGCAGCCTGGCTTGCTATCTCCTACGGCCATTCCTAGAAAGCATAATATAATTGTCATAGACTTACAAGATTGCTTCTCTACCATACCTCTACACCCTAAAGATGGTCAGTGTTTTGCTTTTGGATTGCTTTCTCCAAATTTTCAGAGACCCTATCAGAGGTATCAGTGGAAAACTTTACCTTAAGGAAGCAAAGCTAGTCTGATCCTGTGTCAAAAATTTGTGGATGTGGTTCTTTTGCAAGTTCGTAAAATGTATTCTGATGTTTATCTTGTTCATTATATGGATGACACATTGATTTCTCCATGCTGACAGAGCTTATTTATGAGAAGCAATACAATTCCTGGTCCAACAATTGACTTTATACGGACTTCAAGTGGCCCCCGAGAAAATCCAAATTCAACCTCCTTTTTTATATTTGGGATGTGTTATCCACATGGATTTTGTTTCTCCCCAACCCTTTTAGTTGAGAATGGACCATATAAAAACTTTGAATGATTTTCAAAAACTGCTTGGTGATATCACCTGGGTACATACCTATTTAGACATACCCACAGTTGTACTTAAACCCCTATTCGGCATTCTTCACGGTGACCCTAATCCAAGATCACCACGAAAACTAACACCTGAAGCTAAAGCATCCTTGACTCTATTGGAAGAGGGACTTAATTCTAAAAGATTCCTTTGTATAGATCACAACAAACCATGGATTGTAGTTATTCTACCTACTGATTGCACTCCCACTGCCTGTTTATGGCAAGCAGGGCTTCTAGAATGGCTACGTTTACCTGTAACTCATAAAAGGATTGTGACCACCTATACCTCTCTGGTTGTATTCCTATTGTGTAAAGGAAGGAAATGGAGTAGAGAATTGTTTGGACAAGATGTTCATCTGATAATCCTTCGTTATACAACAAAACAGCATAATATCCTGCCTCATGAGTCTGTAGATTGGCAAGTAGCTCAGATAGGATATACTGGCACCTTCTCATATGAACTACCCGACCATTATCTGTTAAAATTCATATGCTTACATCCTGTAATTTTTCCCTATAGAACTAAATCAGATCCATTGCCTCCTCTAGCAGCCTTAGTATTTACTGATGGTTCTGTTTCAGGCCAAGCTGCATTAATTACTGATGGCCATAAAGAGTCCTTTCCTACACAGGAAACCTCTGCCCAGAGTAGAACTAATAGCAGTAATTGCTGCCTTTGGGAGACTTAAAGACAGAACTTTTAACTTGTATACTGAATCCCAATATATTGTCAGATTATTTCCACATATAGAAACTGCCCCCCTTCCCTCCATTTGCTCTATAATTTTAAACTTACTTTCAAAACTGCAAGAGTTAACTCAATCTAGGATTCATTCTTTCTTTATTGGCCATGTTTGTGCACATACGATGCTTCCAGGTCCCATTCATGAAGGGAATCATATGGCTGATTCTCTAATAAGAATCATTGCCTATTCTACAGAAGCAGTTCAAAAAAGCCATGCTTTGTGCCACCAAAACGCCACAGCTCTTCTCCTTCAATTTCAAATTCTTCACAAAGCTGCCAGATCCATTGTGCATAATTATAATGTCTGTCCAACAACTACAAATTCTCTCCCTATGGGAGTCAACCCAACAAGCCCACATCCTTGTGAGTTATGTCAAATGGATGTAACTCATGTTCCCTCCTTTGGAAAGTTGGAAAGTTGATCACATGTGTGTGGGTACCTATTCTCATGTCATTTGTGCTACAGCCCGATCAGGAGAAGCATTTAAGGATATAATACAGCATTTATTCCCACTGCTTTTCCATTTTAGGAATGCCTAGAGCTCTGAAAATGGACAATGGGCCTGCTTATACTTCAAAGGCCTTTAAGAATTGGTGTTTACCCTTTTATATCTCCCTCTCCACAGGCAATCCTTATAATCCCCAAGGTCAAGCTATATTGGGAAAAAGCTCATCAAATATTAAAAACCCAAATATCAAAATTGCAAAGTGGAGATCTTAAATACTTATCTCCCCATCATTTCTTAAATCATGTCCTGCTTGTAATTAATCATATGAATATATATGGACATTGCGAGTTCTTTCCTCAGACACTTCTCCACAAAAGTTACACCTAAGCCCCTATCTAGTAAAATGGAAAGACCTCCTCACTGGTAATTGGAAAGTTCCTGATGTTTTAATAACGTCAGGAAAAGGGCATGCTTGCATGTTTCCATAGGATGCTGAATCACCTCTGTGGATCCCTGATCGCTTGATCAGATCATACGACCAGCCAGCAGCAGAAAGAGAAAACTGCCGCCACTGTTGCAGCTCCCTCCCCGCCCATCACAGGCCACACTGAACACCACCTATGATGAAAGGGAGGAGAGCCTGCAGCCCGCTCCAGATGCCCTGGCTTTCATGGTCGATGGTCATGGTCTCAGCACCATCCCCAACCTCCTCAACGATGTACTGTCTCTACATGCAGCAACCCAATTCCCTCTTGGGCAGAGATCAAACGTCTGACATCTGAGACTACAAAGATTTTCATGAATCAGAGTAAAGGCTTAACTTCTGAGAACCACTTCCTGGCAATGCCAGCAGTGCTCAGGTAGTCTCTTTATTTTCCTGTACTCTTGCTCAAGACACCTAGTGGGCTTATGTCCCGGCATCCCCTCTTGTCCATCCAGCCACATGGGATTCTGAGGAAATAAAGGTTGTATCTAATGACTCCTCCTTACTGTGGGGAGGGATCTAGTTTCATGCTCCCTGGCTCAGCTAAACACATTAGCTTCAAAGGACACTCAGATAGCCTCCCCTTATGCTTCTTTGAACACCCCATATACCCCATGCCAGGTTGTCTGCCTTTAAGGCACAGAACTCTTATAGCTAGTCAAACTACCCATGATATTTGGTCATTAAATATTATTTCTTGTGTAGATGGGTATCTATCTACCAGATCTGTTCCCGATCACACATCACCTCTAAAGAAGTTTCCTGTTTGTGACTCTAAGTTTTCACACCATACTTGGGATAACGTAAGACCTAACGCTGGCTGTCCTAAATGGACACACTGTGAACAGCAAGGACCTGGACATTTCGAACAGAACCCTCAGCCTGGTCATATACTTACTTTAAAAAATTTTGGATGGCAGAAGTCATCTCAAAGAAAATAAGAGTCGTGCTACAGTTTTGAAAACCCAAACTGTGTTTCTTCCTTTTCTCATGTGGTCTTCATTTACCATGGTCTCCTATTCCTTGTTCTCCCTCTCTGTTCTTGATCCAGCTAGGATCTCCCGCTCTCTTTCCCTCGACCCTCGCCCTTCATTGCTCCCACTCATGTCCAGGCTGTTCATGTAGATCTCATCCATTTCTCCGTCATTGGGTGATCCCCGTGTCTTTCTTGGGGTCCTGTTTTACAGGTAGCCTCACTGGTGATGTGAGTAGCAATCCAGTCATCCTTGTTCCACATCTAGTATCCTCCTATGAGTGAGTACATACTATATTTGTCTTTCTGAGTCTGGGTTACCTCACTCAGGATGATTTTTTCTAGATTCATCCATTTGCCTGCAAACCTCATGATGCCATTGTTTTTCTCTGCTGGGTAGTATTCCATTGTGTATATGTGCCACAATTTATTTATCCATTCTTCAGTTGAAAGGCATCTAGGTTGTTTCCAGGTTTGGGCTATTACAAACAATGCTGATATGAACATAGCTGAGCAAGTGCTCTTGTGGTATGATTGAGCATTTCTTGGGTATATGCCCAAGAGTGGTATAGCTAGATATTGGGGGAGATTGATTCCCAATTTTCTAAGAAAGCGCCATATTGATTTCCAAAGTGGTTGTACAAGCTTGCATTCCCACCAGCAGTGGAGGAGAGTTCCCCGAGTTCCACATCCTCTCCAGCATAAAGTGTCCTCAGTGTTTTTGATCTTAGCCACTCTGACAGGCAAAAGGTGGTATCTCAGAGTTGTTTTGATTTGCATTTCCCTGATGATTAAGGATGTTGAGCAATTCCTGAAAACTCGTGGCTTTTGGTGAGCTTCCAGTTGTGCCTCACAGTCAACACACAGAATTCTCAGATTTCCTTGTGTAGAAGAGGCTCCGTGAAAATTAAGAGTCTCGGGGAAATATGAGCAGATATATGCACAGACTGCTGGGGGAAACTGGACTTTCCTGGACATCTCATCCTTTGTAAAAACAATCTTCTGGGCAAAGCTAGGCTGGGATTGGATTTGATCTCTGGTCTTAAATATCTACAAAATGGAGGAAATTCTTTCCTCTGAGACTCCATCCATTGTAAATGATATCAATATTGATATCTATAAAAATAAATAACCCTAAAAGAAGATCATAGAAATGTAGAGATGCAAATTTAAACTTAAGCAGTTGAGCACACTTCTATCTGGGCCGCAAGTGCAGGGACAGACAATACCTTTTTATTAAATTTGTATCCAACTACAGAGACTGGAGAGATGACTCAGTGGGTCTGATAATTGATCTTGCAGAGGACCTTAGTTCAGTTCCCCAAATATATATATATATATATATATATATATATATATATATATATATATATATATGGCAGCTCACAACCATCTGTAACTCCAGTTCCAGGGGATCTGATGATTTTGTCTGGCCTTCTCAGGCACCCGACATGCACATAGCACACATACATAGATGTAGGCATAATATTCATAATCATTAAAAAATGCACCCAGCTATTTACATTTTAGAGGAGAAATTTATGAATATCCAATATTTTCTGTATATTCTAGCAAAAGAAAGGGAAAACTTTATATATACATATATAAATTAATAATATACATGAAGCTTTATAATAATTACTAATTTTTGTTGTTATTCAATGATTTTTATTGCCACATAAGTCAAAGACGGAGGGGATTTTCTTACTTCTATATTCATATAAATTCAAGCTTAAAAATGTTTAATAATTCTTAAAGCACTGGCTTATTTTCCTGTCTAATATTCATCTGGGCAGGAAGAGTAAGGCAGGTCAGACAGGGAATTTGTAAAACCTTGAAAGAATGAATTCTCAACTGACCATAGTCTGAGCCTGTGTGCACATGAGGGAAATACAATGAGCAGTGTGAGATGGCAAACATCAGCAAGTCACACTCCTAGTTGAGTTTTAAGCTATGCTTGTGTTTCCCCTTCTAAAAACAATGAAAAAAAATGATGATAGACTAGAATACATCTAGAAACAGCTGGAAGATGCTCTCAGGATGTTGAAATCCTGCTGTTAGGAACAATCAATTAATCCAGTGTTTACCACTTGGACTTGAACAGCAAAATGAAGTTGGTGAGTTCCTCTGTTGCCAGAATTCTTAAATCTCACAGACATTTCGCAGTTAATGGCCATATTAGTGGAGTGCACACAACTGCAGAACTGCAGTGCCAACTTTCCTTTCTGGTGGATAATTACTATGTCTTTTTTTTTCTTAGAGTTGATGAGATGAGGCCTACTTGCAATACTAAGGGCTTCTCTAAAATTCTGGTTTAAATAGTCACCTCAGCTAAAAGTACCTTACTTTTGTAGCAACATGTCAAATGATCTGGTCAAGTTGCTGTGTGCTGTATGTCTATGTGCTTATGAGTGGACAGACAATTAGCCACTGTACCAATGACAGTACATAGACTTTACCAATACACAAGGTGTTATGTTTGTGACCACAAACCTAGGATTGAAAAGGCCCATCATTACTGTCTTTTGAGTTCTGTGAGTCTGTCCTTGCTGTGGCCTTCGCAAAACCTGTTTGGAGAGTCTCATCTTACGTAATCAGACACTTCTTCATTATTTCTGGACATTTTGCTTCTACGTTAACTTTCACAGCTCTCAGCTCACATCTGTTTCCTGTCATGGCTGTGCATGTGTTTTCTCTGGTGGAGTTTATCCCACAGAGTGAGGAAATCCAGTTTGGTTTATTTTACTTGAACAAATACGAGGAAGCAATGGCTGAAAGAGAAGGCCCAAGCCCAGTTAGCAGAAGGTGTTTCTTCTTATCTCATATTTAGCACACACACAAAGGTTGCAGAATTGTACTGTGCCCATTCCTGAGTTTGGGGGAAGAATTATTTCTATGCATTTCATAAGCATGGGCAGCTAGAGAGTCAGATCTCAAGTGCTTTATGCTGGGATATGGATAGAGAATCGTGTATTACAAACTGTCACCCTGTTGTGCACAAGAATAGAGATGATAAGTGGGCTTCACTCTGTGGTGATGTGTGCACAGAAATTTTTACCGCAAATACAGATGTTGAAGGGAGCACTTATAGTCTCCTTCCTGTGTATTTGCAATTTACCCTTGGGCTATCAACCAGCTCCCAAATAAAGACACAGAGACTTATTATTTATTATGAGTGCTCAGCTTTAGCTTAGGCTTGTCAAACCAGCCCTTCTAACTTAATTTAGCCTGTTCCTATTCATCTATATTTTGTTTGGGGGATTTTAACTTTCTTTCATTCTGTACATCCTACTTCCCTGCTTCCTCTGTGGCTGGCTGGCTAGCCTCTGGCATCTCTGTTTCTTTCTTCCTCAGGCCTAAATCCCACCTTCTGATTCTTCCTGCCTGGAAATTCTGCCTATACCTCCTCCCCTCACTATTGGCCATTCAGCTTTTTATTAAGTCAATCATGTGCCTTAGGCAGGCAAGGTAAAACAGCAACATATCTTTACATGGTCAAACAAATGCAACACATGTTTACATAGTTGAACAAATATTCTGCAACATTCCTGTCTTCTACAGAAGATATATGTGATTATCCCTAGTGTTGAGAGACATAGTGAGCATGTTTGTATGTTTCTCTCTCCTCTCTCTCTCTCTCTCTCTCTCTCTCTCTCTCTCTCTCTCTCTCTCTCTCTCTCTGTGTGTGTGTGTGTGTGTGTGTGTGTGTGTGTGTGTGTGTGTGGCTTTTCTTTCTTTCTTTCTTTCTTTCTTTCTTTCTTTCTTTCTTTCTTGTTTGTTTGTTTATTTTTGTGGGTATGTCAACCTTTTGTAGAGGAATATTTTTATCTCTGTTCTTCCTAGGGAGATAATGTCAAGAAAGGTAAGAAACAAGATGATAATGGATTTGATTCCATCAAGAGTAATTATCTTAAAGCAAGCTCGACTTTTAGATACTTAATAAACCAACATTAAAATTGTCTTGCTACTACTGCACTGATGGACACATCTGAACTGGCAGGCCAGTGTTACAGATGCAGGGTCCAGCACTGGATAAGATCCTTGATGTCTTTTCATTGCCAGAAACCTGAACAGCATGCTCCAGAAGAGCTAGTCAGAAGAGAAAGTCTCCTTGTCACTTCAATATTGATTTCTCTGTATCCTGCAACCAATGTGTGCAGCATTTTCAGCAATAGAATCTTACCATCTGCTTTATGGTGGGTGTCATGGTTTGAAAGAGAAAGGCTCCCATGGGCTCATAGATTTGAATATTTGGTCACCAGGGAATGGCACTACTTGAAAGGAATAGAGAGTGTGGCCTTTATTGGAGGAAGTGTTGTAATACAAACCTTAAAGGGTCTTATTAATAAAAAATATGGGAACCAGACATTGGGGTGAATGCTGAAAGATCAGAGAAACAGAACAAGCCACAGTTAACCTCATCTCACCTCTCGGAGTCCTCATTTGATCTTGTTTCTTCAAACTGGAAGCCTCTGAATCCTCATCTGAATGGATCTTAGCTGAACTGCTGCTAAAAGCTAAAAGCTTAAAAAGTCTCTAGCTCCTGGTTCTCACGCATTATATACCTTTCTGCTTCCTGCCATCACTTCCTGGGATTAAAGGCATGTATCACCATGTCTGGCTGTTTCCAGTGTGGCTTTGAACTCACACAGATCCAGACGGATCTCTGCCTCTGGAATGCTAGGATTAAAGGCATATGCTACCACTGTCTAAACCTATGTTTAATATAGTGGCTCTTCTGTTCTCTGACCCCCAGATAAGTTAATTGGGGTGCATAATATGTCAACTACCAAGTGTGTCACTTGGGGTGGGCTTTAAGGTGTCAAAAAGCTTATTCCAAACCTAGAGCTCTCTCTTCCTGTTGCTTGCAGATCTGCATATAGAACACTACTTCTCAAACATTGTGTCTTCCTGTGCGCTGCCATGCTCCCAGCCATGATATTAATGGACTAAACCTCTGAAACTAAGAGTTGCTGTAGTCATGGTTTCTCTTCACAGAATAAAACACTGACTAAGACAGTGGTCAATTAAGAGCAGTGGTGATAGCCATAGCTTGTATTGTTTTAGATGCTTCTTAGGTTATGCTGGACTGTAACTCATAGGAAAGTGACCTATGAGTTAGCCTGGCACTAAGATCTGTATTCAACATTCCATGTCTGCTTGGAGTAACACTGTTTATTAATTATTAATTATTAATTAATAACAGTGTTTATTAACATCTGCCTAAAATCCCTTTAAAATTGTGTTTATTTAATTAACTAACAAACTAATGTGATTTCTTAAAGTTTTGTCATCCATGCTTAGCTTGAGTTAACTCACATCCTACAAACTATTCTGTTGATTTTTTTTTTCAGGTCTGCTCTACAGGATAATTTTTTTTTTCATTTTTCTTTATTAAGAAATTTTCTACTTACTCTACATACCACCCCCAGATACCACCTCCCCCTATCCCCCTCCCCAGCCCTCCCTCCCAAGACACTCCAAATTCCCACATTCCCCCAAATCAAGGTCTCCCGTGGGGAGTCAACAGAACCCAGCACACTGAGTCTAGGCAGGTCTAAGCCCCTTCTCACTGCACCAAGGCTGTGCAAGGCATCACACCACAGGCACTGGATTCCCAAAAGCCTGCCTATGCACCAGGGATGGATCCCGATCCCCCTGCCTGGGTGCCTTCCAAACAGTTTGAGCCAAAAATATAAGGATACAGGATAAAATTAATGCCTGACATGGTTAAACCCATCTCTAGGAAAGGGAAAGGACCTAAGGAAGAGCCTATTAACATTGTTTTTATAAATGGTCATCTTGTCAAACTGCCTTCTAAATATTTATACTTATGTCCAGATGTTTGTGCTGTGCCCAATATTGAGCAGAGAACGCTCTTAATGAAGTGGGTAGTGATTAATACTGAGTCATCACTGTGCAAAGTGCTGAGAATAAGTCACCATGTGCTCCACCTTGGATGAGACATCTGTGTCTCTATATCATCCCTGCTCAGGCTCAGGAAATATCATAAAAGATGGATAGAAAGAATATAAGGGCCAGAAGATGAAAAGACGTGCTGTGGAATGCTCTCCTCTGGACATAACATGGCTGCTGCACACATGACATCACATTGGCAAAGGGTAACCATACAAAATCAAGCCACTTGAAAATTATACCATGGGACTGAGTCTACCAGGTTGATCGCAGTCCTTGGGGGAGGACTTGTCCTGGAGGAGGTGGGAATGGAGGGTGGGCTGGGGGTAAGGGGAGGGGGTGGGAGGGGGGAGAATAGGGGAACCCATGACTGATATGTAGAACTGAATGGTATTGTAAAATTATATATATATATAAAATTATACCATGGGACAGATTATACCTAGTGCATGAGCCAGCTTTTTAGAACCTAGTACCTATGGTGAGACACTTTGTGCAGCCTTGGTGCAGGGAGGAGGGGCCTGAACCTGCCTCAACTGAAGGTACTAGGCTCTGCTGACTCCCCATGGGAGACCTTTCCTTGGAGGAGGTGGGAATGGGGGGTGCATATGGGGCATGGCTGAGGGGCAGGAGGAGGGAGGACAGGGGAATCTGTGGTTGGTATGTAAAATGAATAGAAAATCTAATAAAAAACAAACAAACAAAAAACAGGGGAAAAAATTCTACCATGGAGTAGGTAGGTGGTTCTGAGGCCTCACTGACAGCTGAGGAGCTATTTGTAGTTGATGGCTGCTAGGGAAGATTGTCACTTTTCATTGGGGGTGTGGTCACTGAGGGTATCCATGTCTTATTGGATGACTCTACAGTCATCCATATAAAGGCAGCACTGATTTGAGTCAGTTGGTTAAAAACCAATTAAACAATTTTATTAATGAATGTTATTAATAAATATTAACAAAATAAGTAAACACTGTTTTTAAAATGAAGCCATGGGTCTGATTTTGGTGGCACACATCTTTAAAAGCTAGCCTGGAACTTGAGAATTCTAGGCCAACCAGGGCTCTGTAGTGAAACCCTGTCAAAGCAGGAGAGAGAGAGAGAGAGAGAGAGAGAGAGAGAGAGAGAGAGAGAGAGAGAGAGAGAGAGAGAGAGAGAGAGAGATGCCAGAGGGTCTGAAACAAGAATGGAGATATGACAAGGGAGTCCTGAGGGGAGGTTTGGGGAAGAGGATATGATCAAGACATATTGTATACTCATATGAAATATTCAAGGAATAGATTTAAAGTATTACAAAATATATATCAATGTCTATGTAGAGTTGCAAATTCCACGAGGAAATGCTTATTTATTTTGTTTCCTGCTGCATTTTGAGTGCTCAAAATATATTTGATAAGAATAATAATTGAATGAATATTATGTGGTTGTAGCTATTGGGCTAACTTGGTGCTGAGCTGCCAGTTACTGAGATGGACACATTTATGTTAGAATTATGAGATGATAGGTCAGCTCAAGAAAAGACCCATTAAGGAGGAAGAAGTGGATAAACAGGATTCTAAGGACCCCTTTTTATTTTTCATTACATAGTTAAATATGAATCTACTCGCTTTGACATAATTATGAAGATTAATAAGGATTTAACTTACTAAATATGGGTTCTTAATATAGAGAGTGTCAGATTACCCATATGAGCCAAGTCTAAAAATGTAAGACCTTAAGGGCAAGGGGCAGGTCAGAAATTGCTTTTATCCTTTTAGTGAAAATTAGTGAACACAGATGGCTAGCTTGAATACTAAGTAAATTTGAGATGAGCCATGCATGACAAGTGATTGCTACCAAGACCTCTTACTTGAGGAATAACTCTTGATCATCTTGAGAACATGCATGGAATAGGTGTATCTGTTTGCCTGTATGAAAGAACTGGATTTCTTTAGGTTCTGTTAAGTCTTTAGCCAATTGGTTGTACAGTGTACCCCATTATGGCTTAATGTTTACTTAAAAATAACACTTTCCGCTGAGCAATGGTGGCACACGCCTTTAATCCCAGCACTCGGGACACAGAGGCAGGTGAATCTCTGTGAGTTCAAGGTCAGCCTGGTCTACAAAGTGAGTTACAGGATGAGCTCCAAAAGCTACACTGAGAAACCCTGTCTCAAAGAAACAAAAATAAAAAGTAAAAAATAACACTTTCCTTTGCCTAGTTTTGTGGAGGTACTTTCTGGTTGATAAGATTTTATCATTAATTCCATGTACCTAGTACCCATCACTTAAATGAAAGATTCAGGGAGTGGAGACATTTGCTGTCATCTCAGCATGTACAACAGTATTCCAAACTTGGAAGGTGCTTCCTAAGTATTTGAGAATGATGCAAATAGAAAAAAAAGTCAGGACTGCTGAACAGGCCAAAAACTCCTGTAATACAGTACTCTACAGAAAGTACCCAGTCTGGGAACACAGATGTGGACCAGAGGAACAAGGAATAAGAAGAACGCGTATTAGTCTTATTATGGTGCACATGTGGGAGGCAACCAAGATTCCCCTGAATACTATCCAAAGCATTTCTGTAGAGAACAGCATATGGCTTCTGAAGACAGAAGAACTTCGACAACATAAATTAAATCTTGTCTGTGGCAAACTTACCTAAGAAAGCATTTTAGCTCAAAGAGTTTCTACCCAACTAATTAAAATGCCCCATCCAGTGACAGTAATTGTTACATAAAATAAGAAAGTGAGCAAGACTAAAGATTGTTTTATTAAATTTTCTGGACATGTGAACATTTAATATCTGTCAGTTCAAACAGGGCACCAATGACAAACTAAAGCAATAACTTCATTCAAGTCTAGGTTGGTGAACTAGTGAGCTTATTAAGATTATTTGTAAGATCATGAGTGACTGGTGACTTACAAGACACTGGATAACTCAAAGATGAAAAGCCCAACCTAGGGTGGCGACAACTCATGAAAGCTGTATCCTTAGCCCTCCAACCACAACTTGTAGGCAGCAAGGTTGGTCAGAGAGTCTCTTTTCAAAGTAATTTGCTATTTGTTTTCTAACCTTGGGGAGAGGCTTTGTACATCTTGGACATTTAAGAAGCTCCTTGAGCCTTGTGTGGTTTATTTTCTGAGCTTTGTATGGTTCATTATTTCCTGGGTCTTATGAGGCTACCTGTTCCCTTCAGAAGGGAAAGATTCAGTTTTGAGGCTATAGGTACATAACATAATAAGTATTATGATGTCCTCCTGAGGCAAAGCAAAGAACTGAGCAGTCAGGATGACTATATTGATGCCTTGAACATTTTAATGAAATATGGAAATAAGTAAACTAGGAAAGCAAAATTCTTGGGTTTTTATTACACCCAATATTTGTATGTGTTTATATTATTAGCTTATTTGTGGGCAGAAAAAAAATTAAATGTACTTTTTTAGAATATTTTAAGATAGACAGTAAGCAAGTATCCTCATCAGTTGGTTGAGTATTGAAACATCCAGACCATACCAAGATCATCAAATGAACTCTAGCTTCAAAACACCTCCGGCTTCAATAAGAACTTCATAGAATTTCTACATACACTATACTGTGTGTGGCAGGGGATGCAAAAGAAGAGGCAGAAGATACTGCTTGCTATTAAATGTTCATGGAAGCTAAATGTCTCATTAACATGAAAGCCCAGAGTAGACACGAATCAATCTTAGATGCATGTTAGGTTCTACAAAGTTCAGTGTTTGCTTATTATTATTATGAAGAACGGTATGTATCTTTCTTTGAAATTTCCTTGCATCATTTTCTACTATCATTTCAAATGTTCCTTCCTCTAAGCATTTTTTACATGATGTTCTGGAAGTCTTTGGTAGTGTTGATGCCCTTGGGAGAAATTCAGTAGACTACAGGAGTACCATTTCAATACAATCTTATCAGAAGAGAACAGGGGATGCTAAGATTAATTGAAAATGGTCTTTCTTTCTTCTGGGTTTCAGAATAGAGGAAAATTTTGAAGTGATGTGTCACATTGCTTCAAGAATAATATTTATAAAAAGAACACCGAATGTCCTATAGTTGCAGTATCATAATATTCTATTATTTATGTCAATGATGATGTAAATTAAAAAGCAAGTGTTGAACCATTCAGAAGTCAAGAAAAGTTTGTGTGTGCATCTTTGTGAAGGATAATCAGTTGACCCTTGGTAAATTGCTAAAGTAACATTTAAGATATTAGATTTCAGAGTCACAAAATTCTTGTAGTAATTCTGATTTTACCATTTACCAAATGTGTAACTTTTATTAAGTTACTTACTATATTCTAATCTCAGTTTCTCAACCAAAAATGCAGATAGAAGTACTCAATTCCCATCAAATTTATTAGGCCCTACATAGATGATTAATAAAACATTCAATAGATTAGAGAGCTAATGTCAAAAATCATCATTGCTCTTAGAAACAGTCATAAATCATGTGCTCAGAGGTGGAAAGTGAAAACCCACTTTTTACAGTTACATTTATCTTCCATATTGAATTCCCACTGTACACAGTGACACAGAGATTAATCTTTCTGGTCATTTAAAATGAACTCAAGCATTTCTGAATTTCCTTAGTTATTTCCAATTTAAAGTTGCACATGATTTTCCTCTCTTCTTCCTCATTATAGCCATAGTCAGGGTGCTGTTCTCAGAAAATACAGACAAGACATTGTCCATGTTATTCACCTATGCTGACATTTAAAATTCATTTCAATGGCATTCTTTGTTTCTGAGGCACACTTTCAATATGTGGTCCAGTTGGCATCAAAACTCGGCCTCTCGTGTATTGGAATTACAAAAAGTATACCATAGTAAATTGCAAGTTATATCTTGTGGGTATGTACATGGAATTTGGTGTTCTCTAGTGAGAATCTTTACTGCTCATTTTTTTAAATTTTTATTTCCTTATTTTTTTGGTCAGGTGACAGCTTTCTCCTATGGAAACTTTGGATTTTTTAACCAATGAAGCTATCAAACTTAATCATAAGTCTATGTGCTTGCATTTGTTATTCATCTTGCTTGGGATTTTGTTTATCCAATTTGACCACTTGCAGTCTCCAGAAGTTTTCTCTTTTTTTAAATTTACTGTTTCTTTGCTTGTGGTGCTGGAAAATCAAACCTCAGACCTCTCACATGAAAAGCAAGTATCCTACCACTGATCTATACCCTCCATGTTCTCATAACCTTTTACTAGAGGAAGAAACAACCAAAACTAAGGGATATAAAAAATTCCCATGGAAATCCACTGTTTTGCCTATTTGTAACTATAAGAAATAAAATTTTGAAGGGAGGGACCCTGAATGGGTGGATAAGGCACATGTGGTTTTCATAGATTTTTTTAGACTTCAATTCTATTTATCCATTTTGCATTCTTTATATTCATTATATATTTTCTAGTTACAGAATTTTATGAAGCTTACAGATAATTACAATCCTTTCAGAAAAGACACTATAAAATAAAAAGTGCAAATTAAATCTGACTTTCCCAGAAAATAATGTTTTTCAGAAAGCTGTACTGTCCCCACAAGATGAATGATTAATTTTAGTGAGTGGGTCACATGTACATAAACAAGTTACAAACTGTTATGCACATTCTGAAATTATCATTATGTCAAAAGTCAGGGAAATAGTACAATATAGTGGACAACATTAGTCTTTATTACAATAGGTTTATCTGTGACAGTTTTCAGTGAGTGGTTCTTGGGTGTGTATTTCTATTTCTGGCTTGGCTTGAAAAATAATACACATAGAAAGACTGTACAAGTCATCTTACCCATTTTTCCTGAGTTGTTTTATATCTCTGGTATATTTCAAAGAAATTGTTAAGAAAGCAAGTAAAGTGTGCTTTAGAACCATGCACCTTCCCTCGAGGTTCAGGTGCTAGAAAAATTTCAAGAGCCAGAAATAGTGAATGTCATCAGTGGACAGTAATTTCTGGTCATAACAGGACCACGGTACACATGAACTCACTGAATATGTGACTTCTATGTATAGGACCTGCAAAAGATCAACCCAACCAACATTCCCAAAAGATAAGCCAGAGGACATATTGACAATTGATGGTCACCAGGGGAAGGAGAGTCAGTTTTCTTCAGTGATGTGGCCCCTCGGAGGCTGGCCATTCCTAACAGAAGGTCCTACACCTGGAGACATACAGGAAGCTCTAAGTGGTCTTAGTGGGTTTTTAAAAATGTATATAGAGTTAGGAGGAGAAAGCATAGGTACAATAGGGGGAAATTGGAGACAAGTGAAAAGGAGTTGTTTTGATTAAAATGCATTATACACGTGTATGAAATGCTCAATTAAAAATTAATTGAAAAAATAAACTCAACAATTCCACACATTATTGTTACCAAAAGCTAAAATGATTTAGCCTAGTCTTTGTGCATCTCCAATGAACTTTTGGATCGCATGGGCTCTTGTAAGTTATGTTGAAATTGAGGTTAAGTGTGGAGAGGAATGGGAGAAGAAGGCAGAGGAGGTGGATGAGAGAGATAAGTAATAGTAAGAGTGTTCTAAAATGTCGTATCAATGCACATTTATTTCTATTATTTGATTCTCATTTTTATTACATTTTTGAGATTATAATTTAATTAGAACATTTCTCCCTCCCCTCTTCTCCCTCTAAACCTTTCAATATACCAGTCCTCATGGTCCTTCATGGTCTTTTTTGTTTCACTGTTATTATATGCATTTATATATGTGTGTGTAGGCATCATTATTATATATGTATGTAGGCACGTATATATTCCTAAATATAAATTTTTCATTATGTACTGTGCTACTTGTATATATGTTTTTAGGGCTGATCTACTGGTGCTGACAACCAAGTCGTGTGCTCTTCCCTAGGGAAGACTACCTCTCCCATTCCCAGCTTTCCTCAGATGCCTATAGTTCTTTGTAAAGGATTGAAACCTCTGTAGGCTTTCTTCTGCCCAGTTCGGTATGTTCACTGGTGTCCTCCTTCTTCAATTCACATTTGGACAGTCATGTTGGTGAGACTTAATGGATGTCGCTTCTCATATTACTAGGAGACACAATCTCAGAACAAACTCCTTGATCCTCGGGCTCTTACAATCTTTCCTCCCCCTCTTTTGCAATGTTCTCTGAGCCTTAGGTGTGGGAGTTAAGATGTATCCTTGGGTTTTGCAATTCTGAATTTTGACAGGTTGTAGTTTTCTGTAGTGCCCTCTGTCTGTTGCAAAGCGAAGTTTCCTTGATGAGCATGAAAACTATTCTTTTGTATGGGCATAAGGACAGATATTTATAGGTGGTTGTTAGGAACTATAAATTGGTAGTTGTAGATTCTCCTTCAACAATGACTTCACTAGTACTGAGAAGTTAGCTAGCTTTCTCTCTTGCTGTGCAGGGCTTATAAGTCCAATTAGAAAGATGTTGGTTACTATCAAAGATGTTTGCCACTATTGCCCCCATAGTGTTATTATGCTATATTGGCGGTTGATGTTGTTCATAGATATCATATCTACATACGACTGTTAATTGCTTCCCTTTTTTTTTTTTTGAAAGTTTGCATGACACTTTTGGTACCATGAAAATTAGTCCTTGGGGGAGAGCATCCAGATCAGTTCCAACTCAGGTCTCTGGGTCCTGTTTCTGAAGTACATGGTGCCTTCAGCAATAGGGACTTAACTTCCACTGCTGGGTGTACACAAGGACCATAGCAACAGTCTGTATGTGTTGGGTGTCTCTTGGAGAGCCCTGGCCAACAACTCAAAAGAGGGCTTCTCATGTCTGGTACTGAAACTGTAAAAATCATAAAACATGCACTTCAATAAGTAGATGTAAAGGTAGATTGCATCCTGTTTGTGCAACCGGCGGGCACAAAGGCAAAGCAAGTTACCCAACTTGAGACAAGAAGAGTCCAAAGGGAGCACTGAAGACAACCTGCAGTGAGGTTTGTGTAAAAATATCAAGGGGTTTAACCCACGAACAATGGGAGTTTCAAAATGAAAGAGAAAAAAACCACAGGAAGACAATCTTTGGAGAGACGGTGCCTAGGGATTGCACAAAATTGACAGCATACATCATGACACAGAGCCATCGGAATAAACACAAAGATAGCTGCACTAGCCACATTATATGTGAGCTGCTGGAAACTGGAGATAAAGGAACACATTTAAACTAGCTGATGCAATAAGGAAATACCCTCAGTGGAACAGACAAATGTTCCTCCTCAGAAACAATAGAACCCAGAAAACAATGCAGTAAAATACTTTAACTTGCTATAAAAGAAATATGAGCCTAGAACTCATGAAATGATCCCCTAAAACTGAAAGTAAAGTAAATAATATTTCAGTCAAGATGTGAAATATTTTGTGCCCATGAGATGTGCCCTACAGTAGGTGCCTCACCTGATTCTTTAGTCCGAAAGGAAATGTTTCTAGAAGCCTAATTTTGAAAGAAGAATGAAGAGCCAAAGACAATGTCATATACACATGAAAGTCTAAAATATGTCTGAACAATTTCTGTAAGACTGCTAGTTTGTTAATGTGAAACAATAAAATATGCAGTTTCTAATAGAGAAGAAACCATATGCTACTGATAGCAAGAAATGTGTATGTGGCAGGGGTTAAGTCACTGATTCATACCTTATCTGTAAAATGGTAAACTCTTTTAGGTAGACTATGATACATTAAGGATGCGTATTGTAATATCTGGAATAAGTAAGCTTTAAAAAGGAAACTGAGGCAAGAGAGCCAACAAAACAATAAAAAGGGTTAAAAACAACTAAATGTTTTCCGGTAAGTCCTAAATGATTGAAAGCAAAGATTAGAATAAATAAATAAATAAATAGAAAACAAACCATGAAAGAGGTTATGTGAGCAAATCATCACAGCAACTGAACTGTTGCAGACAGACTCCAGGCTGGCCGTCATCTCCCCTGCTTCCTCTGGTCTATGTTTTTGCAAGACCCCTCCCAGCCCAAGTGTTTCATCCGGTAACGACAACACAGGTGAAGGAGGTGTGTGTGATGGCTTGAAGGGGAGCTATCCCCCATAGGGGACATTTGAATACTCGATTCCAGCTGGCAGCATTGTGTGAGAAGGTTATTGAAGTTTCAGGAGGTGACATTTTGTTGAAGGAAGTAGGGCAGGCTTTGAAGTTTTATAGCTCGGCCCCACTTCCCCTTCTGCTTCCTTTGGGGGAGCATAATGTATCAGCAGGCTTCCTGACTGCCAAGGCTGAATGCCTTCACACCATGATATGCTTTTTGGAACCGTAAGACAACATAAGCCATTTCTTCTCTGACATGCTTTTTTGCTGGGGTAGTGTGCCGCAGCAACAAGAAAGTAGACAAGATCCACTCCTGTGATGACATTGTGTCCCACGGGTTCCATCTTGCTATTATTGCCTTCCATTTAGAGACTCCTTGGCTAGTGTCTCATAGGAAGAGCCGTGTTTGCTGTGGGGTGTTCTGTATACTGTGAATATGTGTTGCTCTGATTGGTTGATAAATAAAATGCTGATTGGCCAGTAGCCAGGCAGGAAGTATAGGCAGGATAAACAGACAAGGAGAATTCTGGGAAGTGGAAAGGCTGAGTCAGGAGACGCCAGCCTGCTGTCTAGCGAGCAGCATGTAATGGCACACAGGTAAAGCCACGCAACATATAGATGAACAGAAATGGGCTGAGTTTAAATGTAAGAGCTAGTCAGTGGTAGGCCTGAGCTAATGGCCAAGCAGTTTTAATTAATATAAGCTTCTGAGTGATTATTTTATGAACAGCTGTGGGGTCCATGGGGCTGGGCATGACTGGAAAAAAATTTCAGCTACACATGTTGGGAGGCTCACATGTGAAGTAGACAATAAATGCCTCTGGGAAGTGGCACAAGCCCCCAGTCAACCACCAGAAAAGAGTTGCAGCTGTCCCTCCTACAATGGCAAGAAATACGTTCCACAGAAGCCATCACAGAGCTTGGAAGCTGATGCTCTCGCAGATGAGCCTGCAGCCTGGGGTGCAGTCCTTAGGCCACCTTGACAGCAGCTCTGGGAGGCTCAAATTAGGTAATTCTGCTGTGCCAGGCACACAACCACGCGGTTTTATTTATGTTGCTGTTTAACAGTTTGCTATGTAAAAGTGGGTGATCAATACATATATAAATGACTAAATATTTCATGTACCTGGCAGAGATTGTTAGGGTACATGTAACTTTGTGCTTTCTTAAATGTAATTTAAAAAAATAAAAAACTTATTGAGTCCAGTTTGTGCTGCCCACATATTCATGGGTGTGGGCCATCTGGTAGAGCATACTCAACCAACCAGGAGCCATATCCTTGAACAAAACTGATTCTCCCTTCCCTAGAAGTTATTAGCTGTCCACAGCTGCTTCATCAGGGAGTGGGGGCTCATGAACCTCTTTCCCTTTGTGCTATAATTTTGACTAGTTTGATCTTGTGTAGGTCTTATACAGCCAACCATAGCTGCTGATTGTTCATGAGAGCAACAGACCCTTTCATATTCAGAAGACAATGCTTCATTTTGGTTCTTCTCTATAACCGTTTTTTGTTTATTTGTTTTATTTAAGAAAATTTTTTTATTCACTTTACATACCAACCAAAGATCCCCTTCTCATCCCTCCTCTTGCTCTTCCTCCTCCCTAAGCCTTCCTCCTCAACCTACCCTTATCATCTCCTCCAAAAGGGTAGGGGCTCCCATGGGGAGTCAGAAAAGCCTGGTACTTCAGTTGAGGCAGGCCCAAGCCTCTCTCCCCTGCATCAAGGGTGAGCAAGGTGTCTCACCATAGGTAATGGGCTCCAGAAAGCCAGCTCCTGCACCAGGGATAGATCCTGATCCCACTGCCAGGGGCCCCTCAAACAGACCATGCTACACAACTGTCTCCCATATGCAGAGGGTCTAGTCCAGTCCCATGCAGGCTCCACAGCAGTTGGTCTAAAGTTCATGAGTTCCCATGAGCTTGGTTCAGTTGTCTCTGTAGATCTCCTCATCATGATCTTGACCCCCCGCCCCTTGCTCATATAATCCCTGGGCGTCATGACCTATAGTAGTTTTGCCCCCTCTTCTGTAATGGCCCTTGAGTCTTATAGGAGGATATCATATACATGTTCACTTAGGACTAAACATTACAGTGTATGCCTCAATTTTAACAAATGGCATCCCACCAAATAAAAGAAGAAGTACACAAGGAGAGCAGTGGGGCAGAAAACATGTTCTTAAGTTTTACTGCTGTGTTCTGCTTCTGATGATGATGTTCTGAGAAGGCAGACCTATCAAGAATGTTTACTTCCAGTCTTCTAGACACAACAAATTCTGTTTCAGTGTTGATGGGAACTATGTTACAGCCCTATATTTTCACTACTTATAATTTCCTTATTTTTAAGTCACTGGCATTTTATATTCAGAGCCTAAAAGTACATTTCACATAACCCTTTAATGTGAAACAATGCCCAAAATGTCAAATTTTCCATCCTTGTACCACAGGGGGGAATAAAGCAGATGGGTTAAACTTGCAAATGAGCCATATTTGGTAAAATTAATCTTTTAGAAAGATCTGGAAGAAAAATAGCTTGACTAAATTGTGAAGCTCTAAAACATCTGTTCTCATGCAGTAAGATACCCCTAACTTAAAAAAAATGCTATTGGTTTTATTGGGAGCAAGTTTTGGAAGTAACTGCTGTTACTTTTCCTAATATAACAAACAAAGAGCCAACAAAGACAGGAGGAAGATCAAAGAAAATTAATAAACGTCCTACTAATAACTCCTTGAAATACACATCACCAATGAAAGTACTGCAGACAGAAAGATTGTAAACTCGACCTGATATATTCTGAGCTTATGAGGCTCTGGGATTTATTTTTATGACATACATAAAAGAAAAACAAACCACTTCATCCTAAGAGTAAGTCTCTTAGCCCTACAGAGACTGTCTGAGGCACACAGACATTTACAGTCGTGCCTTTAGAGAGGCCGTTAGTATAGATGTGTACTTTGAAGCATATAAAACTAAGAACATTTGTAAGTTGAAAAATCTTATGAAACCATAAAATAAGATACTTCATTTTCCTTGGCACACACAATCCTCCCTGTGCTGTTCCCAAAAGCTCAAGCCTGTGTCTGTAGGAGGTTATCATCTCACCCTTAGACAGTTCAAAGTAAGATTTTAGCAACTACAGTGTCTGTTTCTCTACTCATTCATAGTTTTGCTTCTTTGTTTTTTAGAAACCCATTTAGTAAGCTCCTGTTCTGTTTGGAGTGTACAGTTGAGGTGCAAGCTTCACTGATATAAATGGGGTAGACATGCCAGAGATTTGCGTTTTGAATCATCTACCTGATTTCTAGTAAAGGTAAGTTTGGAGGTTTTACTAGCTACTTTTCTCGTGTTTGGGACTATTGTGATGAAATATCTGAGGGAAAAAATATTGGGGGTGGAGGATAATTTATTCACATTCATGGTTCACGGGAGACAGTCCCCAATGGTAGGGGAAGGCATGACCACAATCCGGGTTTGCAGAGGTGGGATCCTGTAATGGGTGGGTATATGGCACAGTCAACTGTTGGGAAGCAGATACTTCAGTAGAACGAGGATGGATGATGGCCCATAAACCTGCCCCTAAAGCCCTACGCTTGCCAGCAAGGCTCATGCCCAGAACGTTCCATCACCTCCCACATGCTGCCAACAGCAGGGAGCTGAGTGTTCTAACACACAAGTCCGTGGTGGTATATTTCTCACTCAAATCATAACAGAGGGGTAATGCTGTGGGATGTTCTGTGTGCTGTGAATGTGTTGCTCTGAATGGTTGATAAATTAAATGCTGATTGGCCAGTAGCCAGGCAGGAAATACAGACAGGATAAACAGACAAGGAGAATTATGGGAAGTGGAAGACTGAGTCAGGAGATGCCAGCCCACTGTCCAGGGAGCAGCATGTAATGGCACACAGGTAAAGCCATGGAACACGTGTGTTGCTGGAGGGCTTCTCTCCAGCTTCCACCAAGCCCCGCAGTCCCACAATCCACATATAAAATAATCACTCAGACGCTTATTTCACTTATAAACTGTATGGCCATGGCAGGCTTCTTGTTAACTGTTTTTATATCTTAAATTAACCCATTTTTATAAATCTATACCTTGCCACATGGCTGGTGGCTTACCGGCGTCTTTACATGCTGCTTGTCCTGGCCGTGGCTCCAGTGTCTCTCCCCTTCTTCCTGTTTCCCCAATTCTCCTCTCTCCTTGTCCCGCCTATACTTCCTGCCTGGTCACTGGCCATCAGTGTTTTATTTATATAGAGTGATATCCATAGCACTTCCCCTTTTCTTCTTTTTTTAAAAAGGAAGGTTTTAACTTTAACATGGTAAAATTACATATAACAAAACAATTATTGAGCAAAAATTACAGTTACAATATTAAAGAAGATGTCCTGTCTCTTATATTTGTGAGTTTAAGGTTTTATATCTAACTTATCTTTTATCATAACTGAGGAAATTACAACTATCTAGTCTTTAACCACATCAAAGACCTGAGAAGGAACATAATGGTAACTGAGAAATGGTAGATGGATGCAAGCAACTTTCGGGAATCTTGTAAGAGTAGACCAAGACAGCTGGCAGCCTGGACAGTCACCTAATGTTTCTCAGCATTTTTGGTGCATTCAAATTGGCTATAGGCCTAGAGTATCTGAGAGACCATTTTTAGGTGATATCCACAACACACATAGCAACATATAGATTAACAGAAATGGGCTGAGTTTAAATGCAAGTGCTAGTCAGTGGCAGGCCTGAGTTAATGGCCAAACAGTTTTAATTAATATAAGCACCTGAGTGATTATTTTATAAGCGGCTGTGGAGTCTGTAGGGCTGAGCAGGACTGGCAAAAACTTTCAGCTACAGGGTAAGGTTTGCTGTAACTTTTTAAGAGAGAGAGTCAGCTATAAGGTACAGAAGTAGGTAAGGTGAAAATAATTACAGTGTAGTCAAAGGTTGGGATAGTGAATACAGGAATCATACCAGTCATTTCGAGAGTTATCTGGAAATCAAAGTCACCATGATTCAGTAATAGGCTAGCAATGAGGAACAAAAGAGCTGATAGCAGATACACTTCCTGTGCTCCCGGCAGGAATAATGGAGTGGATGGTGGCATCGCAGAATGAGAAGTGATACCAGAGGTGAAGTGAGAACCCACAAAAGTCTGGTCAATAATTTATTAAGGGGTGCAATGGAAAAATCAGATTCACCGATGCAGGACAAAGTAGACACTGCTGCTGATCCAGCTGCCTTTGCTGCCGTTCTACGCAAGGGTGATGAGGACCAACTGCAAGCCATGTTCTCCGCAGCTTGCTCCATCTCTGACCACCTAAACCACCTCAGATTTATCTGGTCACGGGTCGAGAGAAAACCACACCCATAGGGCAAGTCAACCCAAACATCATTGGCTAAAAGGATCAAACTCCCAAACACAGAGAGCCAAAAGGAAACCCAAACAATGAAGTAAGGAGGAAAGATAATTCATCATTCTGAAAAATTCCATACGCTTTAGTGTGGAAGAAGTAAAGGAAATGCAGCTCTGAGAATTGGAAGGTAGAGAAGAAAATGTCAAGAAGCAGAACTTGACGGTGTCAAAATCTGCCCAGAAATCAGAGAGCACGAAGATGACGCAGACCATAGCACCTCCCAGCATTGACTCACAGCGAGGCTCCCATGTCTGTGGCCCCATGTCTGTGGTCTGCAGAGGATGGAGGCGGACCTATCTCACTGAAGCCCTGAGAGAATGTTGCAACTGCCTATTCTTCCATCTTCTGCTACTTACTGAACTACAATCATCACGAAGTCTAGATTTCATAAACAACATCTGATCAGTTTGTCCTGGAATGTAAATGGGACTTTGTTTGACCATCGGCCCTAGTGTTTATTTGTTACTTTTAGGGATTTCTGTCATAAAGCCACTAAACGCTCTCAAGATGGGAAAATATCAGAATGGATCAGTCTTTGGGGGAGATGTTTGGCTGAGATGTCAGCTACCATCTCTGGGATCATCTCTAAATGGGCAGAAATGGCAGACTGGGAGGCAGCTCATTGTGTAGGATGCCTCCTCCAAAGCCAGTGTGTTGGTCAGGCCCTCTGCCACTGTGACAAATCCTTCTAAACTGACTTCTAGAGAGAAAAGGTTATCTGGATTCACAGTTTGGAGCATTGAGGCCCATTGATTCTAAGCCTCTGACAAGACACTGTGGAGTCTGGGTTAGAGCAAAGAGGCTCACACATAGTGACTATGTATGAGAAAGTGAGGCTCCTACTGTTCTCTGCAAGAACATACCACAAATGACCAGAATGCCTCCCATTATGTCCCACCTCTTATGGTTTTCAACACCTCTCAATGACACCAAGCTGGGGGTAAATACTTTACCAACACAGGCCATGCGAGAAGTATCACCACCCAGCTACAGCAGTCAGGATTGTCTATATGAATTAACACAGGAAATTGAGGGTACCAGTTTTTATTTACAGAGCTGCGCAGAGTCTGAGCATATTTTGATATGTTAGTGGGAAGTGACTATCATGAATCTGCAGCCACGCCACTCTCCTGAGTTCTCTGAAATGGAAAGATGCCGGTGATTTTTGACAGAAGGAGATGCGTGGAAAACAGAATACAGTTACATGGGAGGTTTAAGCGGTAAGGCAATGGCTGTAAGATGCTTTGAGTTTTATGTACAAAAAAAAATGATGTTATTTATTTATCGGAACCCCATGATTTCAAGTATGGCCTTAGGTGTCTGATGAGAGCAATCATGCTGTCAGTTCACCGTGGAGCTGAGGCTGCTAATGTAATTCAAGTGCAATGCAATTGTCGCTCAGCCCAACTTTCCTCTGCCAGCTCCCTAAAGATGAATGCTATTATGCTTGGAATAAACTGGCAGGAGGGAGCAGAGTCCTTCCCTCCCTGTTTCTGTAAAATAGGTCTAAATCTAACAGTGCATTGATCTGGAGAGAGCTTTGCAATCTAGTATTCTGAAATCTCTTTTAAGGTTTTAAGGGTTGGTCTATAAGATTGTACAGTGCCCAAGACCACCTACATAATTTGTATGACCACCTACATAGTTTCCATGACCACCTACATAATTTGCAGGGCACAATGCAAAGAAAATATGGTACTCTCTTATTTAAAATATTGGGAATATGGGGTTGGAGAGATGACTCGGCATGTAAGAGCATGGGCTACACTAGCAGAGGATCTGTTCTGGTTCCCAGCACCCACATGGCAGCTCACAACATCTAACTCCAGTTTCATGGAATAAGATGTGCTCTTCTGACCTCTGCTGACACCAAGCATACATGTGATGCATACACATACATGAAAACAAAACACATACAGACATGAAATAAAAACAAATTTTAAAATATTAGGAATTTCAATACAGCAACTCCTGAGTTATAAAATGAATGTGGCATTCTGAGTGTGGGGACCCAGGAACCTGCACAATCTTCACACTCATGCTATTAGCCCTGAGATTGGCTAATGGGTTACAACTTTGGCTTCATAATGTTTGATTAATCATAAACTGTTTTTTGTAGAGTCACAGCTTTCCTGGTCTCTCTTTCTTTAACTGTGAAATATTAGGTTGGACAGAGATGCTGCGGGCATCTCTTTTATTCAGTTTAGCACTGGGTTAGATACTGTTGGTGTGTTGCTTGCAACATAAACCACAAGCCTATTATCATTGATGGCTGTGGGGCATCTGAGAGCAAACCCACCTAAAGCTATTGATTTAACTGAAATGTAACAGAGGTTTGCAAAGTGTGATTAGTATTTATGGGTGGTTTAGGAGCAGTTTTAATGTGGTTTTAGAATTTGTCAGTATTATATTTCCAATTAGAGCTACAGCTTAATCAGTAAAATGATTTTTGTGTTGGGCACATGATATCTATGCTATATCAATATATTGATAGTATGATTGAGTATAACTACTGAGTGAAATAGATACAGGCAAGTCTTGTTTTTCTGAGGAAAATGATGGAGAGAAGTAGCAGCTTTTTTCTTTAAAAATTGTTTTTAGTAATTCTTTGAGAATGTCATATTTACATACAATATTTTGATATATTCATACACCATTCCCACCCACTTCCCCATCCTTTTTTGATGAACTCGTTGTTGTTGTTGTTGTTGTTGTTGTTGTTGTTGTTATAACAACTCTCTAAGTACCACTTGTGCTGCCCATATACTCATGAGTATGGGGCCATTCACTGTAGCACGGTTGACCTCCTAGTGACAGGACATTTAAAGGAAATTGACTACCTTCCCCAGAAGCCATCAATAAATGAGATTCTAAAATCTGTAGGTGAATGGATAGCATTAGAAAACACTATGCTGGGAGTGTGGTAGCCCAGAACCAGAAAGACAAATATTGCATGTTCTCACTTACGTATGGATTCTACCTCTGTATCTTTAGATTTGTGTTTTTAACTTGGAGGACCTGTAGAATCCAGGAGAAAAGAGGATCAATGATGGGGAAAGGAAAAAAGATATTAAAAGAGGAAGAATATTAGAACACAGGTGACAGGAAGAGTAAAGGGGAAATAATGGGCAATAATTGGAAGGGATGTTTAAGTTGAGAGAAAAGATAGGAAGGTAAGGTAGAGGAGGGGTGGTAAGATATGCCTATGGGTGAATGAAATGGTGTCATGAATGCTATATGGGTAACCAATTACTTTCTGATTAGATTTAAGGCCTTCTCTATAGGATAAATGTGTTCCTATACTGGTACTTTGGCCAAGATCCTAAAGCTGGAGATGTCACAGGCATAAACCCATTATTATTTTTGCTAAACTGTCAAACTGTCCCCCAAATCTGTATCTCTGTACCCATAGATTAGTGCATCTGTCAGACCTCATCAAAGAAGTTTCTTTGTTCAGTAGATGATGGTTTTCCAGAAAGTCTCAGCTGGTCATGGTGCAGAAATAAATATCTGTGGAGTGCTCAACCACAAATGGAAGAGCTATATCACACCCCCTCCTCTCAACTCTCAGGGACTCTCAGAGGAGAAGGAATAAAAAAAGTTATAAGAACCAAAGTCTTGGAGGACCTAAGTGAAACAGTATCTTCTGTTTCACGACAAGACTCTTGAACTCAAGGCAGATCTGGGCATCTATACAAGATCAAGAGAGCCAAGATTCAAGCCTGGAGGATGCTGTGGACTAGCTGTTCACAATTACATAACTTCCGAAGGACAACACAGTGGATGAATGATAGAGTCCTTCTACTCTAACCTGGTCTTGAAGTCAGAAGTATAAGCCTTAAAGGCCTCAGCAATTCACCTGTCAGGAAATTAAATAATCAAATTTCAATAAACAATACCAAACAGTGCCTACTCCTCAGAAGGGAATCTGAATGCTGGTATTTCTAAGTTTCTCCATAAAATAACTGTTATATTGTCTTTATCCTTCACTTTCTATGTTTAAAGCATCGTGTAAGCTTCTAGGGGGCTAACACATACCAGTCCTGATTCTAAATGTTTCATCACTTATTCCATCTGCAAGAGGAGAAGTTTAGAGTAGGCAATGGAAAACAAAAATATATATTTACTAGTCTTTCTCTCTTATCTGTCAAGATAATCACTATCTATGATAACAGAAACAACACTTTTAGTCTTACATCACAACACTTTTTTCTCAAAATATAATTATATATTAGCTAATTGCTTGTTAGGCCTTGAAATTGTCGTTTCTTCTTAGTATTTGTTTGATGGATCTCTGACAGAGGTACTTTTGAAAAGACCATCTTATTTGGGAAGCTACCACTCAGACAGAAGAAAAAAAGCCAATCAGATCTGGTATTAGGAAACCAAACCCTTTACCTGTGGTCCCTATGTTTGTTTTCCATCTGGTATTCAGTAATCAGTAGATTAGCCTTGCAGTCAGACCAAAGGGCAATAGAAAATTGCTCTATTAATTAGATTCTTATATGGAACACATATTTTAAAAAACCTCATGGGACTTCATAAAGTCTGTTACAGTAAAATGAGTCAATTTTCATCAGAAAATTCCCACCCAAGAATGGAAAATGACTGAGATAACTGAATGGACATTCTGCTCACCCAACATGACTGTATTGAAATTAGCTATAGTAATATTGATATGAGATGAAACTCAACATACTTCTCTTCATTATGACAAAGGAAAAATGCCCATAAAATGCTGTTATATCTTCCAGTGAAATATATGGAGATTTCAAACAGCTATGGGGGAAATTGAGTAGGCAAGGTTTCACATAAAACTGGCAAATTGGTATTCACAGCTATTGAAAGACAGGAGTGAATCTTAACACAGTCTTATTCTAGGTTTATGGCCAGGAATAGAAAAAAATCTGAATACTATAAAAGGTGCAGAATAGAAGATGATGAAAAAATTTGGACCACTGAATCATATTTCATCACACCAAAGAACACATTGCATGGTCCATAATGTTCAACACCAGATAAAGAAAATCCTTTCTTGGAGAAATAGTTTAGTACACAATTGTAAAGGCAGTTAAAACATTTACTTTTTAAAAAGATTGGTAATTGCCATGCTTCCACGAGTGTGCTCAGTCTCACTGTGAGGTTGACAATGGGCAAATCTCCATGGCTATAGCAGTTGCTCCTCTCTTCAGGATATACTAGGGATATGGGGTAGACATGGCATGCCTATATATGTGTTTTGTTTTCCTTTTCCCCCACATTAATTTAGCTTTCTTTTATGCTTCCTGACTTCATTAAGCCAGGTCCTGAGATCAGGAATGCTATTAGAATAGCATTCTTAGAATCAAGCCCTAGAATCAGGATTACCCCTAAGAAAGAAACCATATAATTAATTATTATATAGAATTTCTAAATCCATAATGGGATAGATTGCACTTGCATATCTCATCTGGAAAGACTGGGGTTGACAGTGAATGCAGCTGTATTGCCCCGTGGTCAGAAAAGCTCTGAGGTCCTGTATATCCTGTGTGTATGTTGAGATTCAACCCGTCCAGTGTGTATTGCTGTAGCTAATTCCAAGATGGCCACCTTGGGTGAGCAGGACATCTGTTCAGTGATCTCTTTCGTTTTTCCAAATATGGATGGGAATTCTTCTGATGAGCATTGACAAATCCCACAAACAGATGAAGATGGAGGAAACTCTGGGTAGACCAGTATGGTTCCTTCTATTTTAATAATTATGGCATATTGAACATTTTAATAATTATGATATATTGAATATTTTAATAATTACAACATATTGAACATTTTAATAATTATGTCATATTGAACATTTTAATAATTATGGTATTAATCCTAAATTAACAGTTTGGAGAGAATAACCAAACCTGAGAGTGATTTGATGTATACCTTTTCTTGTTTTCAATCAGTGTATGAAGTGGAAGTGGTCTTCTGTAAAGACTTGCCCTCAACTTTATATTAAGATAATTTTCACTTAGAGAAAAGGAATCTCATAGAAATGAGACATACCAAAAAGGTACTGTGTGATCTAAAAAAAAAAACCTCATCAAAATCCCTTAAAGATTAGTGAGAATCAGTAGCTTGAACTTAATTTTCAATATTTTAGCTCTTATATTGTTTTCGTTAATATGTTTTTTAATATTAAAATTTATCTCATGGTTTAAAAACTCTCAATTTCATAGTATTTTTCTCCATCAAACTGTATTCATATGGATTTTTAAAAATTTGTCATATCTTAAAATCCTTTTACTCTTTGAATTATACACCACAGATATATGAACATTTTACACAATGTTGTGTCACAAAATAACTGCTACGTTTAATAAATTCTTTCCAGTGCTTCAAAAATCCTTACTTTTCATAGGTGCTCACAGATAGGGCACTATGCCCTCAGAGAACAAAAAGAGTTCATTTCAGATTCGAATGTCAACTCTTCACAGAGAGTTAGCGTTTTCTTCTGACTTTTCCCTTTCCCCGTGCAAAGCTTTCCACTATCGTTCTCCCTGTCCATTTGTTATCCTTTCCTGAGCACATTGCACTCATGGAGAAAATACATGGGGAAACATCAGCCAGGCTGTATTGTCGCACTCCGCCGACAGATGTTCATACAACTCAGCGGGTTGTTATAAGTATCACGTGCTGGGATAAATAATTTCCCTTCCTTTCTGCTCTTCAGAATCTTCCATGAGAGCCAAGAAAACAGAAACCCTAGTTGTAACATTTGAATCTCTTCTCTTGTAATTAAAAAAAAAGAAAGAAAAGAAAGAAAGAAAGATTGGGCTGGAGAGATGGCTCAGCGGTTAAGGGCACTGGCTGCTCTTCTAGAGGTCCTGAGTTCAATCCCCAGCAACCACAGGGTGGCTCACAACCATCTGTAATGAGATCTGGTGCCCTCTTCTGGCCTGTGAACAAACATGCAGGCAGAACACTGTATACATAATAAATAAATCATTTTTAAAAATTAATTTAAAAAGGAAGATTATCTTTAGTATCAGAAGACCAAAAAAAAAAAAGAGCAGGGTGGGGGGTGGGGGGAGATATACTTCCTATACTCCCAACCTGCTCTTGGTGCCTTCTCCATAGCAATTACTAACAAAAAATTGAAATTGGAAGAGTCACAAATACATGCTTTCTATTTGTGTCGTCTGGGTCCCTGGTGTTAGACTATTTATTTTCTGAGTTTTTTTTATAGCCAATTTAACAGTTTCTTACCCACATGGTATTTTTTTTTCTTTTCATTTTGTTTCACTGCTAATCAATCCTCAGGCTTCCTTGTGCTCCTTTGTAAGAAAATAGCAAACAAGATTGCTCCCAGGAAACAAAAGTAATGGATGGTTGTAGCAAATATGAGCAGAAAAAATAAAATCAGCTCTAAACTGAGGCATTTTTAGCTGTTTTAGCCTACATGATTTTATTTCACATTTTTTCATTACACAAATATAGTATGGATTCAGAACAGCTAGTTTTACCTGACTACAAATCAAAATAATTTGGACCAAAGAAAAAATAATTTAAAACTACATTTCCTAAAATAGCTAGTTACCAGTCAGGGCAATGTGCAAAATTGGTGATAAATATAGCTAGAGGTCTTTGGAGAAGTGTGTGTGTGTGTGTGTGTGTGTGTGTGTGTGTGTGTGTGTGTATCAGTGTGTAACAGCAAGTGTATGATGGTTGAGAACTTCCCCCCCAGCAGCCACATGACATGGTAGAAGGCTGTTGCTATTATTGTGTCGCAGCCTGGAGCTGGAGTCCCTGGGCCAAGCTAAACACTATTAAAAGATCATTTATTTACTGAACACTGTCGTACAAAAATATCCAGAACAAATTTTTTTCTGCTCAGAATGAAAATAGCAAGGTCTGTGACCTTTTTCATTGTGTGTGCTGGACCAGAGCATCTTGTGAAATGCATTCAAGGAAAGGCTGGAGGAACAGAAAGCAGTTTAATGGAAAGCCCTCCAGACTGGTGTGTGTGCTCTGTGTTCTAGGTCAGTAGAACCCAGGGTGAGAACTGAGTCATGACATCACATGACAATATAGCAAAAAGAACAGAGTCCTCAAGGGTCAGGAGTCACTGATTCTCACAATGCCAGCAGCTCAGATTAAGGAGCAGCCTCAGAGCAGCATGGATGCCTGTGATCTCAGCATGGGCAGCTGGGATGTTAGGTGCTCTTTTCACTTAGGATGAAACAAACATTTTCTTAAAAGTGCCAAAGCAAAATGAGAAACTACAATGAAAATGCTTCTGAAGAGTGACAGCAGCCGTCCCTGAGGTCCACGGGGAAGAACTCATGCTATAAAAAAATACTTTGCAGTCAGAGAGATAAAATTATAATCAATACTATGATTACCACAATATTATGATTTGCTGATATACATTTTGGGGACAGCAAAGCCTCCCAAAATCTCCAGGGACTTTGGGTCAAATGTGGTCCAGGAAATTATACACAGCAGGCTGATAATAAAAAGAAAGAAGAGGCTCATTTTCCATATGATGCAGAGAGAGGAGCTTGGGGACAACTCTATTAAACTTAATAAGATGGTTAATCCAGAGAAACATAGCGGCATCCTCTGTGGCCCACGGTTGATATGTTTTGGTGTTAATAACTGGCCTGGTTGTAACAGCTATCCCATGCTGTACTCTTTTTGGAAGTAAGCAATCTCAATAAGTATCACATCAGGCAAGCCCACTCTACAACTGTGATAAAGTGAATCAAAAAGGGACCACAAACAAACCCAGACCACCAAAGCACTCTGCAGACCACCAAAGCACCAATTACCCATTTCTCCTGACTACCACGAGTCGTAGTCTTCACCTTGCTAAAGTCTGTGCCTGTGAATATCATTTATCAAGGTTTCTAATCATAGAACTCTCCATTTTCTGACATCATCTGATTGATACAAAAATCTTTGCTTCCCTATACTTGCCACAAAATGACCCATCACCCGTTTGAATCCAATAGTTAATCTGTCCTGAAGAAGACCCTCTCTTATAACGTTTATGGGCACCCATTTCCTTCCCTGCGTCAAATAGCAAACTCAACTTGTTAACTCACATGGAGTCCAGGTGGGCTAAGGTTTGTGTACATGACTGACAGTCTTACACCAGTGATGAAGATGGTACTGCTAGGTGCACAAGCAACCTCAGAAGGAACTTCCCTGAGTTGATGTTAAGAGAGTCTAGTGCATAAGCTAGTCCTCAATAAATGTCCTTTGAAAGAATGAAGCTGCTTTCAGTCTAATGGTGTTTACAGAAAGTAATGCATGTACAGCTCTCAGTAGAGAATGCACCGTGTTCACATCCAACAATAAACCCCATATCATGTGGTACATAAGGAATAATATCGTACATCTGTGTAGGTTGAGTGTTTACCCTCTGAGGCTGACACAAACCTTTGCATTCAGTCTTTACAACATCTTCGTACCCAAGGCTCCATGTCTTATCATTCTTTAACTCTTCAACATGTTATAAGGTCACATTTTAGTGCAGGGAGTCTCAAATCTTCCCTCTGGGTTCTGACTGTACTCTGGATTTCCTGGGGGTTTAGAATTATTTATCACTGAGCCCACTTTTCCATGCACTTGAAATAACATCCATCCCCTTCTTGGTTATGTTTAGGAATCATGGTTATAGTTGCTCTTCTGGGTAGACTTCCTCCTAAGCAAAATAAATCACCCTTTCTTCTCTTGACTGAGGAAAATGTATTCATATGTTTTCTGCTTCAGTAAACATGTTATGTTATGGTAACTAGTGTACCTCTTTACCATTCATAGCAACATGAGTTTGACATGAAATGGAAGTGAGTTTTTCTATTTCTGTTTCTATTACTATCAATTTGGAGTCATGTTTGTGTTCAACTTATGGTAAATAAATTTTTAGTCTTATGACTGTGGTTAACTAACTCTACCCCTTGACCTTCTCAAACTTTTAATGAGTTCCTCATTATAAAATAAAATACACTTTTTTCTGCTTGGCCTCTGAGCTAGGTAAAATACTGTCTTTAATTACATTTCAATTACATTTCCTCTTACTCCTTTTTTGAATGAATTGCTTTTAAGAAATTAGATTCTGTATATTTATTTGCTCATTTATTCATCATTGTTGGCTTGTCCAGCATGCTTCTATTTCCTTCTATCTAGCCAAGACATATTTCATCTAAATTTCTCACCACATCATCATCTGGAATATTAGTTGCCATAATTATTGGTATATCTTCATCTATATGAGGGTAGAGTATGTATCTTGTAATACAAATTCTTAATAAAAGTCTTGGGCAATGATGTTGAGATCAGTGCCCACAAAGAACTCTGAGGGTGAAGAAAGGAAGTTTCTATACAAAATCTGAACCTATGCTACTAGGTGAGACAGAAAGGAAACTGACTGACAGGTACAGTGTGGTTAGTCCCTGGACACTGCATGGGAAGGAAATTTCAATTCGTGACCCAGTAGAGGGAACCAAATGGACATTCACTTACTGTAAAATTTGAATCACCAGACAGTGGATAAAAATATTCTATCCACAGGATGGAGGTTACTACAAACAAAAAATAGCATTTTGATATTCTGAGATAGACTCAATGGGCATCCACCCTAGAAGGAACAAATCTAATAAAGATCAAAATGGTAAAATAGAAACAAGGATGCCATGTAAGAAAAGTGCCCTGAAAAGATATTGGTTCCACATGATAAGACAGAAGTTAGAATTCTGATAAAGAAAATTTAATGCTACCTTCAGAATGAGATGGAAGAGGGAAGTCCAGATGCATCCTTTAGCCTAAATCTCTCGAGGGAAATTGCGACTCTTATCTACAAGAGCTTTATGAAGGCCTGTCATCATTTTAACATGTGGCAAGCTAATTGGGCATGTACTGTTCCATCTCTCACTTAGATGTTTGCTGAGGTGGTGGGATGGTGCAGGCAGCAAGTGTTTCAATGTGTTAAGCTTGTTCCTCAGCTCATGTTAATAAATCCAAACAACTTTTGTTTGAATGTTTCCATGTCACTTTTTAGGAAAATGCTGATCTTTCAAATTATCCTTACAGTAGCAAAGTCGAATATATAAATGGGTATCTAAACATTGTTTCATGTGAGTGGCAGAGCATGGGAAATAATTCTTTTTTGAGGAAAGAGTAAACAAAATGATATTAACATTTCTCCATACTAGAAACAGTGTAATAGAACTTAAAGGATAGTGTCAGGTACATGTGAAAACACAGATTTTAAACCTATATTTTATACCTGAAAAGCCTTCCATGACTCATCTTCCTAACTGCAGCACTGTTTCTCTTGATTGTCTGCCTTTAATTCTCCTTTAATTTTCCTTATGTTTCTGGAAACAGATGATGTTACTAGAAAACACAGTGCTGTCTCCTGACAAAATTCCCTGTTTTAATCACCTTGGTAAATAGAGTTCAAAGAGAAGACACCCCTTTATTGAAAACACAGTGTGTTTCATGTAAGTGAACTCGCTATTATATTTACATTCCTAAGCACAGTTGAAAAAAGATGTTCCTTCTTTCCTTAGAAACAATAGTATATAGTTTGACTGCTACAGTGACTTTGCTTCTGAGAAGAGCAGCCCTATTTCTAGGCAAAGATGCAAAATGTCTTTCAACTGCATTTCTGAATGTGAAATACAACTTGCCTCTGTTACTAGCAAGTACAGTGCACTGGATTTAAGAAAACCCACTGTTCTTATCACATTCCTAAGCAAAGTTGAAAGAGTAATGGCGCCTATGTTACCAGAAAACACAGTGCCTTTTTCCTGAGCAAGTCCCTGTTCTAGTCACACTCATAAATGCAGTTAAAAGAGAAGACACCTGTTTACTGAAACAGTGTGTTTCTTGCAAGAGAAATCACTGTTGTATTCACAACCATAAAACAAGTTGAAAGACATATTGACTCTTTTTTTTTATAAACAACAGTGTTTTTCATTTAAGCAAAGTCACTGTTCCAGTCACATTCATATACACAGTTGAAAGAAAATTTACCTCTGTTACTAGCAAGTAGAGGACATTGGATCAAATGAAATCTACTGTTCTTATCACATTCCTAAGAAAAGTTGAAAGAAAATTCACATCTCTTAGTAGAAACCACATTGCTTTCTCCTGAGCACACTACCTGTTTAGTTACATTGTAAATGCAGAAAAAAGACAAGTCACCTGTTTATTGAAAACACAGTGTGTTTCTTATAAATGAACAAACTATTGTATGTACAATCATAAAAGCAGTTGAAAGACATGTTGCCTTTTTTCTTAGAAACAACACTGCTTTTGCTAGAAACAAGGAGACTGTTGTAGTGACATTCACATAAACAATTGAAAGAAAACTTGCCTCTGTTACTAGCAAGTAAGTACAGGACATTGGATGTAAGAAAACCCACTGTTTTTATGATGTTCATAAGCAAAGTTGAAAGTGAAATCACCTTTGTTTATAGAAAACACAGTGCTTTTCTCTTGAGCATACTTTCTGTTCTAGTCACATTGGGAAATAGAGTTGAAACAGAAGTCACCTCTTTAGTGAAAACACAGTGTGCTTGTTGGAAGGGAACTCTATTGTATTCACATTCACAAATGCAGTTGAAAGACACATTATTTCTTTGCTTAGAAACAATAGTACTTTTCCTTGAAGCCAAGTCACTGTTGCAGTAACATTCATATACACAGTTGAAAGACAACTCAACTCTGTTAATAGCAAGTACAGTGTATTGGATCTAAGAAAACCCAATGTTACCACGTTCCTATGCAAAGTTGAAAGAAAAATCACATCAAGCCGGGCGGTGGTGGCGCACGCCTTTAATCCCAGCACTTGGGAGGCAGAGCCAGGTGGATATCTGAGTTCGAGGCCAGCCTGGTCTACCAAATGAGTTCCAGGAGAGGCACAAAGCTACACAGAGAAACCCTGTCTCAAAAAAAAATCACATCAATTACTTGAAAACACAGTGCTTTTTTCCTGAGCAAACACACTTTTCTAGTCACATTGGTAAATGGAGTTAAAAGAGTAATCACCTATTTATTGAAAACACAGTGTGTTACTTGGAAGGGAACTCACTATTTTATTCATATTCATAAAAAGCAGTTGAAAGAGATGTCACCTTTTTTCTTATATACAACAGTGCTTTTCTTGGAAACAAAGTCACTATTCTAGTCACATTCATATACACAGTTAAAAACAACTCCCCTGTTACTAGCAAGTATAAGAATTTGGATCTAAGAAAACCAACTATTCTTATGTTCCTAAGCAAAGTAGAAAGAGAAGTAATCTCTGTTACTAGAAAACACACTGTTTTTCTCCTGAGCTAACTCCCTGTTCTAGTCACATTGTAAATTCAATAAAAAGTATAGTCACCTCTTTATTGAAAACACAGTATGTTTCTTGTAAGGAAACTCACTGTTTTATTCAAATTCAAAAATGCAGATGAAAGAGATGTTGCCTCTTAGAAACAACACTGGTTTTATTGAAAGCAAAGACACTGTTTTAGTCACAGTCATAAACACAGTAGAAGCCAATTCGCCTCTGTTACTAGCAAGTACAGAGAATTTGGATCTATGAAAATCCATTGTTCTTATCACGTTCCTAAACATAGTTGAAAGAGAAATCACCTCTGTTAATAGAAATAACAGTGCTCCTCTCCTGAGCAAAATTTCTGTTCAAGTCACATTGTTAATTGTAGTTGAAACAGAAGATGCCTCCTTATTGCAAACACAGTGTGTTCTTGTAAGGGAATTTACTGTTGTATTCACATAGAGAAACGCAGTTGATGGAGATGTTGCTTCTTTATTTTAGAAACAACAGTGCCATTCTTGGAAGCAAAGACACTGTTGAAATCACAATCATACACACATTTGAAAGACAGCTCACCTGTTACTAGCAAGTACAGTACACTGGATCTCAGAAAATTCATTGTTCTTATCACATTCCTAAGCAAAGTTGAAAGACAAATCTCCTCTTTTACTAAAAAACACAGTGCTTCCCTCCTGAGTAAACTCCTTGTTCATGTCACATTGGTAAATGCTGTTGAAACATAAGTCACCTCTTTAGTGAAAACACAGTGTGTTTACTGTAAGGGAACTCACTGTTGTATTGACTTTCATAGACGAAGTTGATAGAGATATTTCCATTTTTCTTAGAAACAATGGTGCTTTTTTGGATTCAAAGTCACTGACTTTGATCAGTCAGTGACTGATCCACTTTCATATACAAAGCTGAAAACAACTTGCCTTTGTAACTAGCAAGTACAGGGATCTAAGAAAACCAAATGTTCTTATCATGTTCCTAAAAAAATTTAAAAGAGAAACTGCTTCTGTTAATAGAAAATACAATGTTTTCCTCCTAAGGAAACTCCCTGTTTAAATCACATTGTAATTACAGTTAAAAGAGAAGTCACCTCTTTATTGAAAACATAGTGTTCTTGTAATGGAACTGAGTCTTGTATTCACATTCATAAACACTGTTGATAGATATTTTGCTGCTTTTCTTAGAAAGAACAGTGTTTTCTTGGAACCAAAGTCACTTTTCTAGTCACATTCATATACACAGTTGAAAGACTATTTGCCTCTATTAATACTATGTAAACTGTACTGGATCTAAGAAAACCCATTGTTCTTATCCTGTTCCTTAGCCAGGTTGCAAGAGAAATCAACTCTGTTACTCGAAAATACAGGGCTTTTCTTTTGAGGCAACTCCATGTTCAAGACAAACTCATATATACAGTTGAAAACAACTCCCCTCTGTTACTAACAAGTATAGGGCATTGGACCTTAGAAATCTGACACTTCTTATCATATTCCAAAGCAAAGTTGAAAGAGAAATCGCCTGTTAATAAAAAACACTCTGCTTTTCTCCTGAGCAAACTCCCTGTTCTAGTAACATTGGTAAAAGCAGTTGAAATGGAAGTTGCCGTTTTATTGAAAACACAGAGTGTTTGTTGTAAGGAACTCTGTTGTATTCATACCCATAAATGCAGTTGAAAGACATGTTGCTTCTTTGCTTGGAAACAATAGTAAATTTCTTGGGGGCAAAGTCACTGTTCTAGTCACATTTATATACACAGTTGAAAACACCTAGCCTCTGTTACTAGCAATTACAGGGCATTGAATCTAAGAACACCAACTATTTTTACCATGTTCCTAAGTAAAGTTAAAGAGAAATCGCCTCTGTTACTAGAAAACACAGTGTTTTTCTCCTGAGCTAACTCCCTGTTCTAGTCACATTGTAAATGCAATTAAAAGAGAAGTTGCCTCTTTACTGAAAAAACAGTGTCTTTCTTGTAAGGGAATTCACTGTTTTATTCACACTCATAAAATGCAGCTGAAAGAGAACTTTCTACTTAGAAATAAAAGTGCTTTTCTTGGAAGCAAAGTCCCTGTTCCAGTCACATTCTTATACACAGTAGAAAACAACTCTCCTCTGAAACGAGCAAGTATAGGGCACTGGATTTAAGTAAACCGACTGTTCTTATGATGTTCATAAGCAATATTGAAAGAGATATTAACTTCTTAATAGAAAACACCGTGCTTTTCTCCCGAGCACACTCCCTGTCCTGCTAACATTGGAAATGCAGTTGAAAGAGAAGTAGCCTCTTTATTGAGAACACATTGTTTGTTGTAAGGGAACTCTGTTGCATTCACATTCATAAACACAGTTGAAAGACATGATACTTCTTTGCTCTGAGAAAATAGCACTTTTCTTTGGAAGCAAAGTCACTGTTCTAGGCACATTCATATACAGAGTTGAAAACAAGCCTCTGTTACTAGCAATTACAGGGCATTGAATCTAAGAACACCAACTATTCTTACGACATTCCTAAGCAAAATTGAAAGAGAAATTGCCTCTTTTACTTCAAAACCCAGTACTTTTCTCTGAGTAAATTAGCTGTTCTAGTCACATTGATACATGAAGTTGTAACAGTGGTCACCCCTTTATGGAAAACTGTGTTTCTTGTAAGGGAACTCACTGTTGCGTTCACATTCATAAACACGGTTGATTAGATGTTGTCACTTTTCTTAGAATCAACAGTGCTTTTCTTGGAAAGCAATATGACTGTTGCCATCCATTCATATACACAGTTGAAAGACAACTCACCTCTGTTACTAGCAAGTACAGTGAACTGTATCTAAGAAACCTGCTGCTCTTACCGTGTTTCTAAGCAAAGTAGAAAGAGAAATCACCTTTGCCACTAGAAAACACATTTCTTTTCTCCTGAACAAATTCCTTGTTCTAGACACATTGGTAAATGCAGTTTAGAGTAATCACTTTTTTATTGAAAACAATGTATTTCTTGTAAGGAAATTCACTGTTGTATTCACATTTCCTAAATGAGTTGTTGCCTCTTTTCTTAACAACAGTGCTTTTCTTACAAGCAAAGTCAATGTTCTAGACACATTCATATACCCAGTTGATAACAACTCCCTTCTGTTACTAGCAAGCACAGGGCATTGGATCTGAGAAAACCATCTGTTCTTATCACATTCCTAAGCAAAGTTGAAAGGAAATCGGTTCTGATAAAAGAAAACAATGTGCTTTTCTCCTGAACAAACTCTCTGTTCAATTGGTAAATGCAGGTGAAACAGAAGTCACCACTTCATTGAAAACACAGTGTGTTTCTTGTAATGGAACTTACTGCTGTATTCACATTCATGAATGCAGTTTGATGCAGATGTGGACTCTTCTTTTAGAAACAGCAGTGCTTTTCTTGGAAGCAAAGTCACTGTTGCAGTGACATTCATATACACCATTGAAAGACAACTTGCCTCTGTTAATAGTTAGTACAGTGCATTGGATCTAAGAAAATCAACTGTTCTAATCTTTTTTTCTAAGCAAAGTTGAAAGATTAACCACCTCTGTTACCAGAAAAAAACAGTGTTTTTCTCCTGATCTAACTCCCTGTTCTAGTCATATTGTAAATTCAATTAAAAGAGAAATTGTCACTCTATTGCAAACACAGTATGTTTCTTGTAAGGGAACTCAGTGTTGTGTTCAAAATCATAAAAAGTAGCTGAAAGAGATGTTGCCTATTTACTTTTAAACAACACTGGTTTTATTGAAGGCAAAGTCACTGTTCTAGTCACAGTCATATACACAGTTGAAAGCAAACTCTCCTTCCTTACTAGCAAGTACATGGCATTGGATCTAAGAAAAATCCCTGTTCTTTTCATGTTTCTTGGCAGAGTTGAAAGAGAAATCACCTCTGTTAATGGAAAACACAGTGCTTTTCTCCTGAGAAAACTCCCTGTTCAAGTCACCTTGTTAAATGCAGTTGAAACAGAATTTTCAGCTCTTTATTGAAAACACACTGTGTTTCTTGTAAGGGAACTCACTGATGTATTCACAATCATAAAAGCAGTTCAAAGAAATGTTGCCTCTTTCCTTAGAAACAAGGGTGTTTTTCTAGCTACATTCATATACAAAGTTCAAATACACTTGCCTTTGTTACAACTAGTACAGTGTTCTAGACTTGAGAAAACCAACTGTTATTATCCCATTCCTAAGGAAAAACAAAAGAGAAATTGCATCTGTTACTAGAAAACACAGTTCTATTCTCCTGAGCAAACTCCCTGTTCTAGTCTCATTATAAATATATGTGAAAGAGAAGTCACCTCTTTATTGAAAACACAGTGTGTTTTGTAAGGGAACTCACTCTTGTATTCATATTCATAAAACGCAGTTGAAAGAGTTGTTGCCTTTTTGTAGCTGAAGTTTTCTCCAGTCCTGCCCAGCCCCATGGACCCCCACAAGTGCTTATAAAATAATCACTCAGATGCTCATATTAATTAAACTGCTCAGCCATTAGCTCATGCCTACCACTGACTAGCTCTTACACTTAAACTCAGCCCATTTCTGTTCATCTGTATGTCACCATGTGCTCCATGGCTTTACCTGCTGCCTTTACATGCTGCTCCCTAGACAGCAAGCTGGTGTCTCCTCTCAGCCTTCCTGTTCCCAGAATTCTCTTCTCTGCTTGTTCCACCTATACTTCCTGCCTGGCTACTGGCCAATCAGCATTTTATTTATACAGAGTGATATCCATAACACCTTTTAACCTAGAAACAACTGTACTTTTCTTAGAAGCAAGGTCCCTGATCCAGGCACAATCACACACACAACTGAAAACAGCTCAGCTTTGCAACTAGCAAATATGTGGCATTGGTTCTAAGAAAACCCACTGTACTCACCATGATCCTTAGCAATGTTGAATAAGAAATTGCCTCTTTTAATAGGAAACACAGTGCTTTTCTCTGGAGCAAACCCTCTGTTCAAGTCACATTGTTAAATACAGCTGAAACAGAAGTCACCTCTTTATTGAAAACATGGCATGACCATGTAAGGGAACTCAATCTTGTATTCACATTCACAAACCCTGTTGATAGAGATATTGCCTCTTAGAAACAACAGTGCTTTCTTGCAAACAAAATCACTGTTGTGGCCATATTCATATACACAGTCGAAAGAATATTCACCTCTGTTACTAATAAGTACAGTGTAGTAGATCTAAGAAAACCCACTGTTCTTATCATGTTACTTAGCAGAGTTGAATGAGAAAAAACATAGAAAACAGAGTGATTTTCTCCTGAGCAAATTCCCTGTTCAAGTCACATTATTAAATACCGTTGAAACAGAAGTTACCTTTTTATTGAAAACACGGTGTGTTTGTTGTAAGGGAACCCTGTTGTATTCAATTCACAAAAGCAGTTGACAGAGACATTCCTTCTTTTCTTAAAAGAAAACAACTGTGATTTTCTTGTAAACAAAGTTTCTGTTCTAATCACATTAGTAAATGCAGTTAAACGAGTTATCATCTATTTATTGAAAACATAGTGTGTTTCTTATAAAGGATCCCAGCGTTGTATTCACATTCATAAAAGCAGTTGAAAGTGATGTTGCCTCATTTCTTAAAAACAACAGTGCTTTTCTTGGAAACAAAGTCATTGTTCTAGACAAGTTCATAAACACAGTTGAAAGACAACTCCTCTCTTTTACTAGAAAGTACAGTGTATTGGATCTGAGAAAACTGACATTCTTATCAAGTTCATAAGAAAAGTAGAAAGAGAAATTGCCTATTTTACTAGAAAACATAGTGTTTTTCTCTTGAGCTAACACCCTTTCTAGTCATATTGAAAATTCAATTAAAAAGAAGTTGTCTCTTTATTGAAAACATAGTGTTTATTATAAGGGAATTCACACTTGTATTCACATTCATAAAATGCAGTTGAAGGAGATGTTATCTGTTTTCTTAGAAACAATACTTGTTTTATTGGAAGCAAAGTCACTGTTCTAGACACAGCCATATACACAGTTGAAAGCCAACTTTCTACTGTTACTAGCAAGTACAGAGCACTGGATCTAAGAAAACCCACTGTTCTTATCATGTTCCTTAGCAAAGTTGAAAGAAAAATTGACTCTGTTAATAGAAAACAGTGCTTTTCTCCTGAGCAAACTCCATGTTCAAGTCACATTGTTAAATGCAGTTGAAACAGAAGTCACCTCTTTACTAAAAACACAGTGTGTTTCTTGTAAGGTAACTGACTAATGTATTCACAGGCTTAAATGCAGTTGAAAGAATTGTTGCCACTTTTCTTAGAAATAATTGCCATTTTCTCAGAAGGTTGTCACTGTTCTAGTCACATTCATACACAGAGTTGAAATGCAATTTTCCTCTGTTACAAACATGTACAGTGCATTAGACTTTAGAAAACCCACTGTTCTTTTCAGGTTCCTAAAGGAAGTTGAAAAAGAAATTGCCTCTGTTCCTAGAAAACACAGTTCTTTTCTCCTGACCAAACTCCCTGTTCTAGTCACATTGGTAAATGCAAATAAAAGAGTAATCACGTTATTTTTTTAAAACACAGTGTTTGTCTTGGAATGGAACTCACTGTTGTATTCACATTCATAAACAGAGTTGATAGAGATGTTGCCTATTTTCTTAGAAACAGCACCGGTTTACTTGGAAGCAAAGTCACTGTTCTAGTCTCAGTCATATACACAGTTGAAAGACAACTTGCCCCTGTAACCAGCAAGTAGAGGGCATTTGATCTAAGAAAACCAACAGTTCTTATCATGTTCCTAAGCAAATTTGAAAGAGAAATTGCCTCTGTTAATCAAAAACAGTGCTTTTCTCCTGAGCAACTCCCTGTTGTAGTAACATTGGAAATGCAGGTAAAGAGAAGTCACCTCTTTGTTGAAAACACAGTGTTTGTTGTAAGGGAACTCTGTTGTATTCACATTCATAAACACAATTGAAAGACACTTTGTTTCTTTGCTTAGACAAGAAGTACTTTCTTGGAAGAAAAGTCATTGTTCTAGTCACTTTCATATACACAGTTGAAAACAACATGTCTCTGTTACTAGCATGTATAGTGCACTGTATCTAAGAAACCCCACTGTTCTTATCTCATTCCTAAGCAAAGTTGAAAGAGAAATCGCCTCTTTTGCTAGAAAACACAGTGGTTTTCCCCTGAGCCAACTCCCTGTCCTAGTCACATTGAAAATGCAGTTAAAAGGGAAGTTGTCCTTTATTGAAAACACAGTATGTTTTTTTAAACATAAAACTCACTGTTGAATTCACAATCATTAACACAGTTGAAAGACATATTGCCTCTTTCCTTGGAAACAACAGTGCTTTTCTTAGAAACAATGTCACTGTTCTAGTCACATTTATATACACAGCTGAAAACAACTCACTTCGGTTATTAGCAGGTACAGGGCATTGCCTACCCTTTTTCCTCTCTTTCCCAAGCCCATACCTTTTTAAAATATATTATAACCCATTTAGAGGCCTTTTGTCTGAATTTGTTTTTATTGTATATTTTTAATCCTTTTTGTCTGTATGAGCAAAAGCCCTAAACTTGCTGCATGCTCTGTATCACAGACTGTGTGTGACTGCAGAAATTTGGGCTGCGGCAGCAAAGGGATGAATCTCTGCATTGTGGCCCACCTGAGGGACATGAACTATGAAGCTGCTCTTTGTCCCATTTCTTTGTGTCTAGAACCCCCATTTAAAGCTTTCTCAGTTTTTATGTGGATGTGTGTGTGGCTTTTGGAATGTCATATGGAGTTTGCTTTCAATTTGTGGCAAGGCTAGTCATGTGGGCAAGAAACTGCTCTTGCCTGGACTGCTTGACAGTACGCTCTATCAATGACCTACAGGACCCACAGGAAAGTGACCACTAAACTTTGCCAGAACAAGGCAGGATGGTCCTTCAGGGTTACTGCTCCATAGATGAAACTGCCAGACATTCTGCAGGACCCAGAGGAACGCAACTGATGAACTTTGCCAATATAGGTGGGGCAGTCTTTCAAATTTCCTGCTTCAATAAAAGTCTGCCAGATACTTTTAGGCCTATAGGCTGAAGATGGATGCGCCAACATTACAGAAGAACTTTGGGTTTCAGGCAGCCACATGTCTCTGTCATTTCTAGAGTTTTAGAAGTTGCTTGAATTGCACTTCCTGTTTACTCAGGTAATATTATATCCTTCTTGGGTCTTTGATAGAGTTGAAGACTAGATACTTATAGTTTTCTATAGTCATGATAAAAGGTAAATTAGGTAGATATAAAACTTTAAACTCACAAAGATAGGATAGATGATAGAGTATTTTCTTTAATTTTGCCAAATAAAAATAGAATGGCTATTGTAACTGATTCTTACTTGGTAACTTTTTGTTGTATATAATTTTACTATGTTAAAGTTAAAACCTTCCTTTTTGATTAGACAGAAAAGGGAAATGCTGTGGGATGTACTTCTGTATGTTATGAATGTGTGTTGCTCTCATTGGTTGATAATAGAGTTTTGGCCTATGGCAATGGAAGATATGGTTGGGCAGTATAATCAAACTAAGGATGGGAAGAAGAAGGGCAGAGTCAGGGTAGATGCCAGCAGCTGCCCAAGGAGCAAGATGCCAGTGCACTGGTAAGCCATGGGCCATGTGGTGATGCACAGATTAATAGAAATGGGTTAATTTAAATGTAAGAGCTAGTTAGTAAAGAGCCTGAGCCATTGGCCAAACATTCATAGTTAATGTAAGTCTTTGTGTGGTAATTTGAGAAATGACTGCTGGGTATAATCAGGTGGATGGGGCAGACAGCTCCATTTCCATTTACAGTCTACAATTCCTGGATCACAATGAAGACTCTGATCCCAAAGGCAGAAAATAAAAGGTCCCATTAACTTTTATAGGATATTATTTCCAGATCCTGAATTGAAAAACATAACGTAGGCTTACACAGGACTTTTGGCCCTATGCAAACTGATAAATGATAAGCTCTCGGGTGATTAATGGAAGATCAACTTTCAATCTTGTATAACACACTAAGATGTCTCAAGAGAACATTTGATGTCTACATCTGTAGTAAACGACTAAATGAAAAGAGATTTTTTTTCTGTTTCTTTTACAATTAATGTTTCTTATGGATCTGGAAGTACACAGAAAAAGAAAAGAGCACTTTTGGGGCATATAATCAGAATTCATGGGAAATCAAGACTATGTGTAAAATATTGCCTAAAATATTTTCCACAAGTAATGTCAGTGTATAATATCTTGGAAACCTTTAAAATTATGTATGTATGCATGTTTACAGAGCACATGTGTACCTGGTGGACACAGAGCCAAGAAGAGGCTGTGATATCCCCTGGATTTAAAGTTGGGGAAGTTTGAAAGCCATTAGGCTAAGAATGGAACCAGGGTCATCAGAAAGAGGAGCCAGAGATCCTAACCACTGAACCATCTCTCCAGACACATGCAATATATAATTTAATATGAATATATGTTACATTCCTGTGATGGTCTAGAATGCAGTGAGTGAAAACACACTGGTGAAACTAGACCATGCACTTATAAAGGTCTCTAATGAGAAGGCAGAGATGCTGGGCTCATAGCTAGTAATGAGAGTTCAAAGTTCCTGTGTTACTTAAAAAAAATCATTGTAATTGTGAACTGGAAAATGTCTCATAGACATGAAAGCTAAACCTGACCCAGGCTACTCTGCCTTCTTATAGTTGAGAATAATGAATTCAGACAGCTTTATGGAAATACCAATGTCATATATTCAGTATGTGAAGTATCATTAACTATTCCATGATAACATGTTAGGACAGAAATAACCTACAGGCATCACACACACACACACACACACACACACACACACACACACACTTCTTATGACTGGTATCATGCAGAAACTCAAGCTGTATTCTATGCTAGCTTGGACACAATGATGTAGCTGAGGCTTTCTTCCAAACCATGGCTATTAAACTGTTCCCGCCATCCAAGTGGAGGAACTACAGACATGAGGCAACACACATGAGAAGTGCTTCTGCTTATAAAGTGACTCTACATGTAAGAACTGAAGAAGCTTCTGGTCACAAGCCATCATTTCAGTGGATAATCTCATAAAGACAAGATAATATACCTCTCCGAATATATTGCCTTTTCTGCTGTTTCCCAAATGATCAGGGTATCATTACCTTTGGATAGTAGATTTTTGTTTTGCCCTGAAATCTGATCAGGAATATCAAACCATTTTTCATATAGATTAGAGCAGAGTAAGCTTCCTTGAATATTTTGAAGAAAATCCTTAAATACATTAAAAAACAAGAATTATAATGGTCAATATATATTAGAGATATTATTGAGAAGTGTTTTTGCCGAACAATATCAGTTTAGACGCCACTTCCTTCAACGTTGCACAAGCTATCACCCATCCATAATCTAGCTTAAACACTACTGACCTTGGCACTCAGAAGTAGGAGCTTTGATTTTCCTACCTAAAACTGGAGTCAAAGGCACAGAGTTCTGGACACAGCAGGGAAGGAGTAAACTAACTCTCTATTCAATACAATCTTCCTGGACATAATAAACTACCAAAATCAGACAGGGCCAGAGAATGCCTCGTGCTAATTCTACATTATATTGAAGGCACAGTTGGAGTAGGGCCAAATATTTTCACATGGAATTCCTGAGTTAAACGTGAGGAATTCTCAGTTTCACATTCATTCTCTCAACTGTGGGAAAATTCAGCTCTAAATTGTTAGCAGTAGCTTGATGGGTGGACATGCAAATCCCTGTATTTGACATCTTCAAACCCGATTGTTTGATCACATACACACATACTCTTCAATTTCAAAAGTCTAGGCCTTTTGAAATGTGTGCAGTTTAGTATATACCAGGAATATCAAAACTCAAAATTATGCAATAAAGTCTGAGTTCAGAGGATAGAGTAGATTTCAAATACAAAGAAGTCTCAAAATAAAAATATATAAATAAGAATTGGAAAAGGTATTTTGTCAAGAAAAATAGCAAGATGTCAAATTACCTTATTTTCTTCAAATGCACATTTTCTATTTTGAAACAAACAGTTTGAAACAGTTCAGTATTAACTAGTTCAGGAGATACTACAATCAACTTTCATGTTTATAACCTCATAAAGGTTGGCTTCTTTCAATAATTTCTCAGCTGCTGTAAGTAAGGGTCAGGCCTGGCTTGAAGCGTCAAGGACAGAGAAATATGAAAAGTGGAAACAAGCCAAGTCTTCTTGTAAAATTAAGTGCTACTGTTACATATGGCAGCCTTCAGTTTGTTCCTCACGGTGTGGTCCCAATTTTCTAGCAATAGAGCAAGCAAGACTTGGCAAGCTCCCAGAGTCAAGGAGGATCAAGTGATACATTTACCTGATGTCACAGAGCTCTGGTCTCAGAGCACTGTCTCTTCTCTGCATGTCTGGGGCCACAGCTCCACAATCTACTGCATGGTGAACTCAGAGAACATGCCCCAAGTAAACCAATGGAATTTTCTCTAAAGCCACTGCTTATACATAGCTTCCTGGCAAATTCAATGTGGTAGACAATTCATGAGTGGGTCAGGCTAACTGTTGATTATTTGACAAGGGATTAGTAAGCCAGCATCTGGAAAATGTAAAAGCATTTAAGTTTATTTTTTGCTACAAAATGAAATCGATTTCATCGGTGTACTGGACAGATGGTAATATCTAACTCTCCTTTAACCCATAACATGTCAGTGGTAGACTAGCCGTGCTGAACTCTTATTATTTATGGATAATATTTGTTTGGGTATTCATCCATTAAGACATGTGTTTTGCACTTTACACTTTTAACACTATTGTACTTTAATTTTGTTATTACTCTACACAGTGTAGTCAGAGGTGAAATCAATTAAGTGGTTTGCAATGGCAAACCAAATCACATATAACATACAGGGATGTTAACTTCCAGATTTTTATCTACCATGCCTCATCTCGTCAGATTGTCATGTTGAAGGAAAATATTATCAGTTTAGCTCAAGGAAGGAAATGACTCATGCATTGCTACAGGGATGTGAAATATGGATTATGCCAAACTCTCTCTGCCTTTAAGACAGATTCCTTGCACAAATTCAGTTCTTCTCCAGAATTGAGCTTTGTTTTTAGAGATCCATGTGATATATTGACTGTTGATCCAAAAATTCCCTCTGTTTCTGATCCTTTTTTATTGATAATAGACAGAATATCTTATGTGGGAGTAAGACAAGCATCTATCTTTACAATTTTATATGTTTGAAGCACACCAGTATGCCTCTTACTGTGAAACAGAGCAATGGTAAATTAAGGAAACTCAGATTTTTTTCTTTTTTTCCCACCTCTAATATATTTTCTTCCCTAAACTACTTTTCCCAGTTTGAACACTAGAGTTTTATTTGGATCAGACACTCTTCAGCAGTGAGCTGATGATTTAAAATCATACTCCTGTGTCTTTTAGTTAATGATCTTCTCTTACTAATTCCTTCTCTACAATGAATATCTTCCCAAGCATTCTCAGTTGCTATTGGAATACCACCCTTTCAGTGACCCAAATGCTATTCATATCTCCTGTCTGTCCTGAAATCTTTTATTAGTTTTTAAATCTGTGTTCTCTAGGAAGGTTTTTCTAATTTACCTTTTTGAAAGTAACTTTCATATCCTTCTGCTCTGACCTCTTATTTTCAACTTTCCACATAGAAAGATGCTGTCAGAGTCAAGAACCAACACATGGGAATTGCACTCCCTCTTCCATTTTTGCACTATATAAAAATGACTACCATACACAAGCTAAGAATAATTTTCTTTATTTCATTTGAAGAGTGGGTTGATGATAATTTTGGTCACCAGAAAATTTGCTATAAAATATCAAGTTATTGGCGGTAATTATCATATCTATGACTTGTTTTTTTCTCTCCGAACATACATTTCATTACTTTTTGCCCTACTTATTGCTCTTTTTACTGTAGATCCATATGAATCATAAGTACTAACCATACCACTAACTCAATGTTTTGTCAAAGAAGCCATTACTTTTTAACAGTGCCTAAGTTTCTCAAGTCACAGCCAGAATACAGACAGATTTCTTTGCCAAAATATTACACAGATGACCTGTCTAAATTACTGTTTTACTTCTGTGAAGGGAAATCTGCCAAATCAACTACTATAATAGAAGACTTTTAATTGGGGGCCCCTTACACTTCTCAGAGGATTAGTCCATTATCTTCATGGCAGGAAGGATGGCAGTAAGAAAGTGTGGAGCTGAGAGTTTACACACTTGGCAGGCAGAAAGAGACAGCCCATTTCTAATGGCACATCTCCAACTACACCATATCCCCTAATGTTCCCAATCAGTTCCACTAATTGGGGAATAAGCATTCAGATATATAACCTTATAGGGACCATTCTCATTCAAACTACCACATGACCTCTAGCCTAGTTTTTTTTTTTTTATGCTGTTTGTTTCCCACTGAATCCTCATGACCTTGACCTCCACTATCTAAATTAGCACTGTCATCTTCCAGTTTTTCCTGGAATGGCCCTTTAAGAACTGTATAGAGCTTGCAATGGCTTTTGATATCCATTGTCCTGCTATCTTTTGCATTCTTCCAAAATACAACATTTGCAGATTCTCATAGCAACAACCTCGTTTTTTTTTTTTTTTTTTTTTTTTTTTTTTTTTTTTTTTTTTTGGTTTTTCGAGACAGGGTTTCTCTGTGTAGCTTTGCGCCTTTCCTGGGACTCACTTGGTAGCCCAGGCTGGCCTCGAACTCACAGAGATCCGCCTGCCTCTGCCTCCCGAGTGCTGGGATTAAAGGCGTGCGCCACCACCGCCCGGCAACAACCTCGTTTTAAGGCTACCAACTTTTGTTCTGAATTTCTTTTCTGTTTCTATGATTAAATCCTTTTACCAAAAGCAAATGAGGTTATGAACAGGCTTATTGGTCTGAAACTGCCAGGACACATTCAATCATTTGAGAGAACTCAAGGAAAAAAATTCAGGCTAGCAAATGAAGGTTAAAAACCACGGTAGAACACTGTTTGCTGGCTCCTTCTTTTACCTGGTCAATGTCTCTTGCTCAGCTCGCTCTCTTATCCAGTCTGACCTCTATACTGAGCACAAAATTACAACAATCAAGAAAGGGTGACATATTTGTGAACAAATAAACTGATGGAAAGAAAAAGTCAAGAAAAAAAAAGCACAAAAGAATAGTGAAGCCGGGCAGTGGTGGTGCACGCCTTTAATCCCAGCACTCGGGAGGCAGAGGCAGGCGGATCTCTGTGAGTTCGAGGCCAGCCTGGGCTACCAAGTGAGTTCCAGAAAAGGTGCAAAGCTATACAGAGAAAGCTTGTCTCAAACAAAACAAAACAAACAAACAAACAAAAAAGAATAGTGAAGTTTTAAACAAAGCCCCCAAGGAAACTCAGCCCGGAAAAATGTGATATTAGCAGATGTTATCCAACTGCATATAGTTCTATATGTATAGAGATTAAGTACACAAAGACTTCGCAACTCCCCCCAAACTGACTTAAGGTGAACCCTAATCTTTTAGGTTATTGACTCTCCAGATGCTGATCTTACAGCCAACAGAGAGGCCCCACTCTCTAGAGCTATCTCTGGATATGGAGTATATCAGAGAAGATGTCTCTCTTTGGTGTCAACAAATGCAGACACAGTGATATAAGAAATATCCAATATATCTTTTCTATCAAATAGTATCAAACTTGAGGTTAAGATATGGAATTCAAATATCAATACTTCCTCCACCCGGTAAAATATTATTTATTCCCAGTCCCGAGTCTGAGTTCTAGGAATTTGATGGCCTGGAGCAGTTCCTCCCTTCCCCTTCATTTCCTATGCACCAATCCCTTTCACAGAAAAGACACAGTCACCACTTGCCTCAGGATAAAATTAAGTGCAGTTCCTGATTAGGTAAATTCCCTTTTCAAGAGAACACCCTCTAGGGCAAAAGAAGAGTTTGCTTTGCCCAGACACTTATTTGTAGCAATTAACAGGTTAGTCTAAGAATTTTGCTCACCCGAGGAACTACCTCAGATGGCCTCACAGGATAAATGCTCTCCACCAGCTTCTGTTGTGGCCCTGTGCCTCTGGAACTCTGCAGGTGATCAAAAGAACCCCAGGGATGGAAGCCTCTGGACATCATAATGACAGTGGTACAAGGAAATTACCGGGGCAACAAGGACCAATCTGTACACAGACCAATGGTAAGACATGCTTTGGGGAAGAGGAAAGTGTTCCTTTGGTAGTCAGGTCATAGGGATGGGGGTGGGGGTTTGAGACCTGTTATTTGGCATGAAACTTGGGTGCAAGAAATCTCCACAAATGGACACTAGGTGCAATGTAAACCAAGGTGGGAAAACAACCTAATTAGAATGAGCTCTAAAGAAAAAGAGAAACAAAGACACTGAAGAAAGAAAATATTTCTCTTAAGCATAGGTGAGCCAAGTCCTCTGCCTGAGCTACAGGCTTCCATAATATAACCTGCCCTGCCCTGACTAAAGAGAGTGAACAATGGGAGGCCTCAAACTCAGGTTTGTGTCTCTATCTTTCTTCCGCATGCATGGCACTTTCCATTGTATCCCTCCCCACCCAACTCACTGAGAGAATCTGGGCAACCTTGGATCAGGTCTGGTGGAAGGATCAAAGTCAGTCTCTTGGTGTGGCTATGTCTGACTGTCTTAGAAAATATCATGAGGCAATGTTTTTCTTCTGAGAAAAAGTGCCAAAAAAGCTGCCAAGGTTTTAATTAGGATGAACTCTTTCAAAGGGTTTCCAAAAGTTTTAAATTCCAGCTCATATGGAGGGACACAGATTCATCTCATCTCAGGCCACAACATGCTCAACTGGGATGAACTGGGCCAAGCAACATCTTGTATTTGGGGACTGAGAAGTTAAAACCCCTGGATGACAATGTTTAGCTTCCACAGTTACAATTCCTATGTAAAGACATATGGATTCAACTGTCTCTGATGGAGACCATGGATTCCTTCCTGTATTCCTTTGCTATTTAAGGTCTATCTGTCTAGGCCATAGGCATCATCTCCTCCTATAGCCACACTGTACTAACTGGAGTGACTTTTCAAAGAAAATAGTGTAACAGTGCACACTTAATCTGTAAGATGTGTGTGACCTACAGGGCCTTGTACCCAACTGGGGGATGGGCTCACCCTCACACAGGGTTGAACTAACTGTGAGCAGAAAGGAACAATGTGGTTTGTTCCTATCTTGGCTGTTGACCTTATCCCATGAAAGCAGCCTTCGCCCTCTTCTTTGCTAATGGATTCATAAATGTAAATCCCATGTGACTTCTTTGTTACTATGGCATAAAACAAAACACTCAGCCCTCAGGGGATTACCTCATTTATACGAAAGAGGTGACACCAGACTTCCACAGTGTTAGTTGTGATGTGTTATTGACACTTACTGCACATGTTTATTGATTTCCAGAGGAGATTTAAGAATTTTCTTAACACTAGCAAGGCATTAAAGGAATCTGGCACTTTTAAATGGTCAGGCTTGGAAGACTCCTGTAAATTTGCATCAGCCTAGAGCCTGTCTTGAGAAAGCACAAGAACCAAAAGAACAGAACACCAGGTGCTAGGAAAGTCATTGCCAGCAGGTAGCTATGACAGCTGCAGGCTGGTGAGATAAGCTATGCTGGGTCTTAATGCTCCCACCTGAAATCTCCAAGACTTCTGCTCTAAGGACTCCCTTGCTCCACATTTGTTGTCCACATGTGCACCATCATGCATGAGAACATCATGCACTGAACAATGCTTTTGTTTTCACTTTCTAGCCTCCCTCCTCCTGTCAATAGAAAATTGGCATCTAAGACAAAGATCAGAACTCAGTCTCTCGCCTCCACACATATGGGTACAAACAATACGCCTCCACACATGTAGACATGCATAAAACACGATGTACTATTATGCCCAGATTGTGACCCCCCAAAGAGACCACTGAAGCCCTTGGATGTCCAGAATGCAACAGCAAGTTTATTCTGTAGATACAAGTCTAGACAGAGAACTCATTCCTACACCCAATACAGTGAGGCAGGGAGGAGTTCCTCTTTCTTTGTGTGGCTAGCTATTTAAAGGCAAAAACCACAAACCCTTCAGGGGGGTTAGGGGGGTTTGCACGGGTACAACTTGGATTGGTTTATTTTTATCTCTGTTCTCTTTTAATTGGGTGAGAGTATGTAACCTTTGAATTTACTGGTTGGTGGTTACAATTATCACTTTGGGGGCAGTCCAGCACAAGTCCCAGGCTTTGTCCTTGAGCTGCCATGGGGGCTGGCTGGCCTAGCACATACTGACTGTGGGGGCTAGCTCAGTGGTCTAGGCTCTGTCCTTGACTTATGCACATAACTCTAAGTTGGTGAGGGGCCCTAGACAGTAAACATCTGGCTGAACTTTTAGCAGTCAGAGTACGTGCAGAAAGTGAGCAAGGACTATGTCTTTGTTCACAGCCCTCCCAGAGACTGCTTGCTCAGTCTCAGGAAATTGAAAATGAGGCCTGATCTCTGAGACAAGACTGAGCAACCTGTTATGGCATCTGCTTGGTCCTTTCAGTACATTACAGACAAATGAATGAAAAGGAGGAAGAGGATGTCAATGAGGACTTAGGTGGTCAGGAGATTTTGTGCTTCCTTTCCCAGTAACCAACTTCTACCCACCAGAGGGCCTTTTACTTTCTCAATAAATTAACAATACTTCTATTACTAACCATTTGTCTCTATCCCAATTCATTTTTTTTTTTTTTTTGGTCAATAGCTAGCTAGCTGGAGAACAGCTAGCCAGCAAGGATGCATGAAATGTTTACTGTTCAAGAAACATTTCTAAAATATCATTGGTAACAATTTTGTTATTCATGTACTACTCACAAATACCATTTCCAAAAAAAAAAAAAAAAAAAAAAAAAAAAAAAAAAAAAAAAAACCTCAGGGATTTTTACACTCATGTATTTGTCATGACTAAATTGAACCTTTATCAGAATATAAAATTAAAATGTAGCCTATGAAAACATCTGCACCATTCTAAATGGTAACTACAAGATGGTGTTGCCAATGGAAAAGTAAATCTGCAGTCAGAAACAGTGGCTCATGCCTGTAACTGCAGCCACGTGGGAAGCTGAGCCTAGTACAGCACCTGTAGCACAGGTGTGAGTTCTAGACTGTGTACTGCAAAGAAGCTGGCATCTTTGTAAGGTGATTCTCCTGCCCAATGCCAGAGTCCGTGAAAAAATATATCCTATAGGAAACTAAAGGGCTAAATTATGAAACAGATGGACTTCGGATTCTCAGGAAATATAACCCACCAATTTGTCACATTTTCCCATTATTACACACCTAGGATAGAATTTTATAAATACCTATTTTATCATCTATGTGAAATGAGCTGCTGTGAGTTCTGAGTTCTAACTGGCAAATACCATAATCTCCCACTGTTATTTGCTCACTTACCAGCTGAAGGAAGGCTTAATTTTGTCAATGACAATTGTCCTCTGGCTGGGCATGGTGGCCCATGTTGATTAAAATTCTGGTAGTTAAAAGAGGCTGAGATGGGAGAATCCCAGCAACTTACACACCAGTCTGGGCTCTAGCCACAGATTGCAAACCAGGTAGCCTCTACTCCTCCATTGTAGTTGCGCTGCCTGCTGGTTCTATTTTACCCTGACAGCTTACTGAATTTGAGGAGTGCACTGGACAGGGTGATATCAAGGGGAAAGGAAGAGAGCAGAAAGAAACTGAAAGGGATAGGGGGAAAACTTGTGTGGCCCCAGCATGCAGGGAGCAGGGAGCAGATGTGTGGCCCATGGAGTCCTGAGGCAGTGATGCCTTTACTCTGCCTGCCCTTTAGCCACACAAAGAAAACCTAGTGCCAAGTCTCAGTCTCTGTCCCAGGTAAGCAGGGTCTGCTCATTACCATGTGAGCTTGGGCTCCTCAGTTCACTTAGACCTGCAACATCCTCCCCTGGCTCTGTGATTCAGCCTCTAGGATGTGGGTGCAGATGAGGCAGAGGAACAACCATCCTAGCCAATGGGCTGCTCTAGGTACTTCTCTCCTTGCCCAGCCACATGCACATATAAAGAGACACCCTTTAGTTGGTAGGAATGCTATGGGTAGGAATACAAAAGGAGTGGGACTCCCACTTCCCAGAGCTCCCCAACTGGCCTCTTACACTGCAGGGAAGAAGGCACTGGTGAGGGGACAGAACCCCAAAGCTAACACTTGTTGGTGCCATATCCCCTGAAGTTCTGGAGTTTCAAGGAAGACTATGGACATTGGCCTGGCACAGTCTTCATTTCCCTTAGTTCTGTGGGTCTCCCACCATACTCCATCAATCACTCTCAACTTGAATGACTTTGAAATCCTGAAACTCCTGCTGGCACTTTCTAAGTACCATGATTATAGTCTTATGCCACTATGTTTGACTTAGGTGGCATCTTTTCAACTTCATTTATAATGAGCAGTTACTCTTAACTATATTAAAAATCCATGTATCTCTGTGAGCCTGGGATTCACCATCTGTAGAATAAAGACAGAAATCTGCCCAGGTCCTTTGATGAATTCTAACAGACTTAATGATAAAGAAAAGCACTATTGTTCATAGTTGGAAGACTTTCAGGTAGGAGGGCTGATGGGACTCTTCTGTTACAGGAGTTAGAACCTGAGCTTGAGTCCTAGCTACCCTTAACCAGCCCAGCTCAGCCACTCAATTCTCAATAAGTGAATTAAAAGAGCTAAATCAGTTATTGTGATGTGCCCAACTACAATACAGGTCCTCTGCAAGCAAGGTGGGTAAATTTCTCTGCTGTTTTGGAATCCAAGTTTCCTCTGCAATGCTGGAGCATCCATCTTCACCCTACAGGCCTAGAATATCTGACAGACTTATCTGTGAAGCAGGATTTTTGAAGGACTGTCCTGCCTTGTTTTGGCAAAGTTCAGCAGTCACTTTCTTTTCTGTCTTGCTCATCTAACTTGGACAGCATGCTGTCAGCATTCAATTCAAGGCAATAGCAGTTCCTTGCCAAGTGGATAACTTTTGCTACAAGGGAAGTAAACTCCATATGGACTTTCTTCAATGCCCATCATCTTCTCTGAAGTAGATCAGTGCTGCCAGCAGCAGACATGTCTCACTGTCATAAAAAAACTGTTACTAAACACCTTAAATGTCATATTCTGTAGATCTCTAAAGTATTTGAAGATCACTTGCCTATCTAAAATATATTTCTGTTTGACCTACCTAACATGACTACAAGTTTGATTATAATAAATGACTAACTACTAACCTGCATTTCTTTATTATCATAATTTGTAATAATAACTTGAGAAATTTATATGTCAGATGAGCTGTATAGGTACAATACCTTGAATAAGAGTAGAAATGTATGTACAGTATGTTATAAACAAAATAATTTTAAATTTGTATCAATATACAAAAATCCATATCAATGTAAAATATTTAAATTAGTAGTTGCTTTTTTGCTTTAAACATAGATTCAAAAATCTACCATTTTATCTTATTTCTATATCTCCCTTTTTCCTTTTAGAAAAAGATCCCTGAATCTCCTTTATTCAGCTTTTTTCCTGACCATTCCCAATAACAACTTGTAACCAACCCTCCTAACCAATAATAAATATCCATAACCCACTGAATGCCCCAAAACCACCCACATCACTTCTTGGGAATTTGGGTATCATGTTCTTAAAATTACTTCTTGCTGTCTGGGGTAAGGGCACCTTTAGGAGACCCTGAAAAAAAAATATGGATAATTGTCAAGTACTGGGAGAGCTAGCTATATCATTTGTTGTCCAGTCTTTGTGTAAAATGAAGAGCTTGTCTCAAGTACTGGCTAGAGTAGACTGTGAGGCTGGATCATTTCAGCCAGTCAACTTGAAATTCTCATGAGCAGTTTGTAGTCCAAAGCAGATCTTTAGATGGTGTTTGTCAGCTTAGTGTCATTACCACAGTCCAGGTGGAATCATTGTAGTGGGGCCCCATCCTCCAAAAGGTTGCTTTTAGGCATGGTCATAGTCCCCTACAGAAAACTTAAACATTTTAAATGTCACATGCAGTAGATTTCAAAGAAGTTAAAGGACTATAATATGTTTTATACATCCAAGCATACAAAAACTTAATTCCTAGTTACCTGATAGAGACTCAAACCCCAAATCATGTACAGGAAGCTAGATGAAGCCCTTTTCTAGAATTAGTTATGACCATAAATATCATGACAAAATGTTTAATATATATTAATCTTATAAATTTTGATATATGTATACCTTAATGTGGTGATATATTGTGTACCCTAATAAACTTTTCTGATGATCAGAGAACAGAGCCAGCCACTAGATTAGACATTGAGGTCAGGCTGTGGAGACACACATCTTTAATCCCATCACTTGGGAGGCAGAGATTTATCTGGATCTCTGTGAGTTCAAAGCCACACTGGAAACAGAGCCAGGCAGTGGTGGCACACACCTTTAATCCCAGTACTAGGGAGAACATGTGCATTTAATCCCAGGAAGTTGTATCTGAGCACAGAAAGATATATAAGGCACAAGGAAACAGGAAATCATTCTCTGTAGGCTTAGGATTTCATAAGAGTTAAGAGCTAGTGGCTGGTTGTTCTGTTTCTCTGATCTTTCAGCTTTCACCCTGATACCTAGCTCTGGGTTTTTTATTGTAAGACCACTTAAGATTCAAACAACACCAAGAAAATTTTATGAGACAAAATATAACCAAAGGATTATGGGATTAATGTCAATAGAATCGTCCCTTAATTTTGGCTTCTCTTCTGTCCCATATCAGGTGGCTCTTGTAACATAAGACTGAGATTTTGGATTTTCCTTTTAACAAGAATGCTTGGGTTTAGAGGAGAGAGCTACACTCCAAATTGAAAGCCAACTTTAATTTCTAATTGAACTGGGAATATAAAAAGTCCATTTGCATTATGCATCTGTAAAGAACAACAGAAACTAACACTTGGGAAGATTTATAAAATTTTATCCTGTTGGAAATGTGATATATCAATAGGTCAATTTGCTCTTTTGCTTGGGACATTTTTTCTGGATGATCTGACCTTTTTCTTCAGATATCTCATTAGTCAGTGGTCTTCTAATTCCTTGGCTGATTACCTCCATTATCCTGGAAAGACAAAAACAAAACCCTGCCCTAACCCTAACTTTGGGGATTCTCCCTTTTGGCAAGCTATAGCTGATCAAATGAAAAGCATTTGTTAGTCTTATATGTTAGTTTAGATTGAATGGTTATGCTGGTTGATGACTATCATCTTTTCTAATCAAGAGGTCATTCTTGTTCAAATCTAATCTTTATCAGTGTTGATGGTTCCTTTGATAGCATTTCTTCTCCTGGAGAAACAAAAGCAAAACCTCTTCCCCAGTGTAATACATATCCTGATTTCCATTCTGAGGTCAACAAATCTTTAAAGTATATATGCTGATTTAATTCTGTAGGTTTTTTCTATTATCCAATATCCTTCTGCAGCTGTTATTCCTTTCTCATTACCATCTAGAAAATTAAGTTAATACAGCATTATGCAATCTATCTCTGTGAGTCTTTATTAACCCTGTTTATTTAGCATATCCTTTACAGTTCAATTAGATCTTTCTATAACTCCTTGCCATAAAGGATTGTGTGGTATACCTATAGTATACTTTATGTTGTAATATGCAAAAAATTTTCATTTCACTAAAGACAAATGATGGAGCATTGTCAGTGTTAATTTGTACAGGTATACCCATGATGGCCATAAGTTCTAACAACTGTGTGATTATAGAATCAGCTTTTCCAGAACTCAAAGCAGGTGTCCATTGAAATCCTGAATATGTATCTATGATGTGGTGAACATATTTTAATTTTCCAAACTCTGCAAAAGGAGACATACCTATTTGCCAAATTTTATTTCTTTGAGTACCCTTTGGGACACTTCCTGCAGATACTGGAGTTTAGTTATACAAGTACCAAGTAGGGCATTTTTTTTTATCATTTCCTTGATTTTTTGCCAAGTGATGGAAAAATCCTTTTTCAGGCCTTTGCTATTGACATGGTGCACTCAATGAAATTCTGAGGCCTCCAGCACATTTCCTACTAACAAGTGATCAATGTCATCATTGCCTTGTGCTAGAGGCCTGGCAGACCTGTGTGGGATCTGATATGTGTCATATATATGGGATGATTCCTATTCCTTACTAGTTCCTGTAATCATACAAATAATGAAGTTAATTCGGATTCATCAGTAAGAAGTTCATCAGTTTTGATGTATAAAACAACTCTTTCTGCATATTGAGAGTTAGCAACTATATTGAGGTTCTATAAAATCCATTAATACCATCAGAATAGCATATAATTTTTACTTTTGGACAAAATCATAAGGGCTTTGAGCCACTTTAACCTCCTGATTTATAACCTGCTTTTCCTGATTTGTTTGCATCAGTATAGAATGTAGGGGCTCCAAAAATTGGTGTTCCCTGCACAGTGTGAGGGAGGATCTAGTTAGGTCTACTGATAAAGAGGAAATTTCAACATTAACAAAAGGTACTACAATTTCTGCTGGGTCCATTCCTTGTCAATTGACCAAGTTTTAATTTTCCTTTTTGAATCAACTCAAAAACCTTTTCCAAATATGTCTTTAACTTTTTACTTTGTGTGATTAAAAAAAAATATTCACTCTAAGATACTATCTTCTCGATGCATTAAAATACCTGTAGGGAAATGCATAGAGGGTAAAATAACCAGGATGCAATAAAGTTCCAGATCCATAAGATCCACATGTGCATCCTGTAATTTCTTTTCCACCAAAACCAATTCTCTCTCAGCTTCAGCTGATAATTTTCTTGGACTATTTAAGTCTTTGTCATCTTATAAGGTTTCAAACAAATTACTCAGTTCTTGAGTTGTTACTCCAATAGTTAGCTGTAAATAGGTAATGTCTCCCAGCAATTTTTGAAAGTCATTAAGAGTTCTCAATTGATCTCTCCAATTTGTACCTTTTTGGGTTGAATTTTTGTAAACTTATATCCTAAATAATTAGTAGAATCTCTTTGTATTTTTTCAGAAACAATTTTGTAATTCCCAACAAGGCAAAATTTTCTTTAGTTCTTCAAACATTTTCTCTAAAGTATCTACATTTGAATCAGCTAGTAAGATGTTATCCATATAATGCTAAACTATAGATTGAGGATACTGTACATAAATTATTTACAATGACTAATGAACAAAATATTGGCACAGGGTAGGGCTGTTTAAAATCTCTTGTGGGAGAACTTTTCATTGATATCTCTTAACAGACTGAGAATCATTTTAATTAGGCACCAGAATGGCAAATTGTTCTCTGTCCTTTTTCTTGTAAATGTATAGTGAAGAATCAATAACTATAATAGACCATACTTTAGGCAACAGAGAAGGCAAGGGAATTCCAGGCTGTAAAGAGTCAATTGGCTGAATCACCTTATTAACAGCTCTTAGATCTATTATCATTCTCCATTTTCCAGATTTCTTTTCAATAATATGGAGAATTCCAAGGAATGTTCAATTCCCCAACATGTTGAGCATTTAGCTGCTCCTGTACCAGCTGTTCTAAGGCCTTTAATTTCTCTGATGTCAAAGGCCATTGTTCCATCCAAGCAGGTCTATCAATCAACTAAAAGTAGGACTGTTGGTACCTTTGAAAGATCAACGGCTGTTGTGCCGTTTTTGTACAACTTGAATGGGCAATGACTATTATTTATAATACCTTCTAACAGTTTCCCCAGAAACATAGGTTAATTTATGATTTCCTCTCTTTCTGACCCTATACATTTGAGTCACACTTTGTTTTACCCAAGATAATGTTTCAATTCCTAAAAGCTGAACATTTACCTCCTGAAGAGGCCAATTTGGATGCCAAGATTATGTCGCAATTATTGTTACATCTGCCCCTATCTACATGCCTTCAATTACAGTCATTTATTCATATTTTTAGCTTTGATCTTTGATCAATTATAGAAATCTGCCAAAATACTTGCTTTATGGTTTCTCCTGAAATTTTTGTTTTATCTTCTAAAGCTATTCTATCATCCAGAGCATTATGGTCTTTTACAATAGGCATTACATCCTTTAATTGCTCTGGGGAGGAGTTTCCCCCATGGTAACCAGGAATGAGTGAAACAAATTTGACATGGGGGCCTGTGAGAGGCCCCCCAAGGCATTTTCTGACTGCAAAGGGTTATCCTGTCTGTCCCTTATTGATCTGCATTCATTGGTCCAATGTTAGCCTTTGTCACACCTTCTGCATGGTCCAGAAGGGAGGGGCCTTCTCTTTTTTTTTCCCCCAGAGAAAACATTGTTTCTAGGACTGCCCTGTCTACAATCCCTTTTTAGGTGATCTTGTTTGCCACAATTAAAAGATGTGACATTTTGGTTTTTCTTCAAGCTTCTGGAAATCATCTCTCCCATTCAAGCATCATCATGGTTATGAGATATTGACTGTATCTCACATCCATTCCTCTATAGGTACTGATCTTGCCTTTAAAGGCATAATTACCCTTTTGCATTGTGAATTAGCATTTTCAAAAGCCAAAGATTTCAGTTAGTATTTGTCTAGCTTCCTGATTTGGTATCATTCTATTTACAGCTGAAATCAATCTTTGTTTAAAAAAAAAAATCAGTGAAGGTTTCTTTTGGGCCCTATATAACTTTAGTAAATGAATCAGTTCTCTTTCTGACTTCAATTCTGTCCCAAGCATTCAAAGCTGTTTCATGGCATAGAGCTAGGGAGTGGTCATTTATATAGACTGACTTTGTGCATCAACACATTTGCCCTCTCCACAAAGTTGGTCTTGGGAGATTTCAATACCTCTAGCCCTACTTCATGTTTAATAGTCCTAGTCTCATCTTTCCACCAGGTCCTCCACTGGAATTGAGGACAAGGCTCCAATACTGCTGTAACCAAGTCTTTCCAGTCTTGTGGGACATTTCTGTTACTGCTGGATCATGAATTTAATGCCTGCTTTAAAAAAGGAAATTCATACCATGAGACTATTGCTTCCTTAAATCCAGTCAGCTCTTACACAGCGTTGGGGATATATGTTATTTCACAGTTAAGGTTGATTGTTAACCTTGGGCTGTTTCTCTCTAATTTTTTAATGTAATGGTGTGGTTAGATTTCCCTTAAATCCCTTTGACTGGGCCTGAATATCTCTACGGTCTATTTTAATAAGCTTTTCTAAGACCTATATCTTGGCACTCATTATCAACCAACTTCTTTAGGGATAAGTCAAGAATTATCAAACCGAAAATAAAAATAAAATGATAAGTAACATTATGTCAATCTCAGTTGTTGATCATCCCTTCATTTAATTGTTCCCATTTTTTAATGTGGGGAAAGAACTTTTTTTAAACTAATTTCCTCCTTTAAGAACTCCCAATTCTCTCACCAATTCTGCTGATGACAGTGAAGATGATGGTGAAGTGTGAGTCTGACTGCTGCTGCTTAGAACAGTAGAAGCCTGACCACCTGTCAAGGCAGCTACCTAGTGTGGCAGCAGCCTGAGGAGGGGGCTCAGAGAAATCCCACAACCCACCAGGAGAGGGAGCTGGCTCTCTGAAAAACGCACGGGGGATGGTGGGAAAGACTCGTGTACAGTGGAAGCTGCCTGGAGGCAGAGCTAGCCAGTGGTAAGGGGCTAACTTCAGAGGGGTTTGGAGCCCAAGCACCTATAGAGTTTGCTGCAGTGAGGCTACAACAGAAAAACCCCAAACTTGCTCAGAGGGCTTGGGGGAAAAAAAGAAAACCTAGCCCATGAAGCAGTGACTCTGGCAGGAGCAGTGGCTACAAAGCCATCAGCAAGTAGCTTTTTCATGAACTCATGTCCCGAAAGTTAGACACCAGATGAAGTGTGATCCTGATTCATCTTATCAATAAAAACCAGGAGTCAAGTATTGGGGTAATAACCTGAAAGATCAGAGACGCAAAGGAGCAGCCACTAGTGACTTCTTACCTATCCAGATCCTCAGACAGAATGGGGGCTGAGATCCTGTCTGCACCCACCTTAGACTCCTATCTCTACCTCCTGATTGCTGGGATTAAAGGTGTGAGCCTCCCAATTGCTGGGATTAAAGTGTGACATACCACAGACTGGCCTCTATGGTTAACTTGTGGCTAGCTCTACCCTCTGATCTCCAGGCAAGCTTTATTTATCAGAACACACACACACACACACACACACACACACACACACACATACAACAATGTCCTGCTGAAGGAAATATGTAACTGGAGGTTTGCTTTCATAATTTACATCTGCACACTTTTTCCAGTTCCCACTCCCTGGTCCATGCTGTGGGTTGAGGATGTGAGATCTTAGCCTCCTGCTATAGATGACATGTCTAACACCTGTTGCCATGCCACTTTCATGGTGATCCTGTATCCTTCTGGAACCAAGAGTCAAACTCTTTCATAAGTTGAAGCAGACATTATGTTTTATCACAACAGAAAAGGTACAAATACACATTCATACATGAATTAGTTATTTCATGTCACTGAAGAGATGTATGAAATTTAAAGGGTTACTTTATTATTTAAATGTGTAGGGCTTCGTCCATATGAGTTTGCAGGTACAAACAAAATGGAGGCAATATAGTGCTTGAATAGATTGTTGACAATGTCAGATTTTTTTTTTCTCCAGAATACTCTTGTATAATGTAAATGTGTTGGGTAAAGATATTACCAAATCCTTTATAGCCAGATTCCCTTTGGTATGAGTTTTTCTACATCCTCAAAGACTATTGTGATAAGTACAGGCTTTAACAGAATGATTGCATTTAAAAGAATGCTTTAGAGTAAAACTTTACTCTTGTTTAAAGACTACCATGAAGTGCAAAACCCTACCACACTGACCTCATTCATAGGGTTTCTCTGCAGTTTGATTTTTTTCTCATGATTTCAAAGACTGCAGTTATGTCCAAAGGCTTTAGCAGATTGATTACATTCACATGGTTCCCTCCAGTATAAGTTTTTTTGTGTATTTGGAGTCTACTGTTACATGTAAAGACTTTCTGACACTGATTACAATCATAGGGTTTCTCTCCTGTATGTGTTTTTTTATGCCTTAGAAGATGACTGTGATGTGCAAAGGCTTTACTACATTGATTACATTCGTAGGGTTTCTCTCCAGTATGTGTTCTTTTATGCATTAGAACTTGACTATAACGCGCAAAGGCTTTACCACACTGATTGCACTCATAGGGTTTCTCTCCGGTATGTGTTCTTTTATGCATTAAGAGATGACTGTAACGTGCAAAGGCTTTACCACACTGATTACATTCATAGGGTTTCTCTCCAGTATGTGATCTTCTATGTACTCGGAGACTACTGTCACATGCAAAGGCTTTACCACACTGATTACATTCATAAGGTTTCTCTCCAGTATGTGTTCTTTTATGCGTTAGAAGATGACCATGACATGCAAAGGCTTTTCCACATTGATTACATTCATAGGGTTTCTCTCCAGTATGAGTTCTTTTATGAATTTGGAGATGGCACTTTTGTGAAAAAGCTTTCCCACATTGACTACATTCATAGGGTTTCTCCCCAGTATGTGTGCTTTTATGTTTTTGGAGACTACTACTAAATGCAAAGGTTTTACCACATTGACTACATTCATAGGGTTTCTCTCCAGTATGTATTCTTTTATGGGTTAGAAGATTACTCTGTCGTGAAAAGGCTTTACCACATTGATTACATTCATAGGGTTTCTCTCCAGTATGTATTCTTTTATGTATTTGGAGATATCTGTGTTGTGAAAAGACTTTACCACATTGATTACATTCATGGGGTTTTTCTCCAGTATGTGTTCTTTTATGGGTTAGAAGATTACTCTGTCGTGAAAAGGCTTTACCACATTGGTTACATTCATAGGGCTTCTCTCCAGTATGTATTCTTTTATGTGTTAGAAGATGATTGTGACGTCCAAAAGCTTTACCACATTGATTACATTCATAGGGTTTCTCTCCAGTATGTGTTCTTTTATGTGTTTGGAGACTACTGTCCGGTAAAAAGACTTTACCATATTGATTACATGCATAGAGTTTCTCTCCGGTATGGATTCTTTCATGTCTTTGAAGATGATTATGATATTCATAGACTTTAACACTTTGAATGTATTCAGAAGGTTTCTCTCCAGTATGACTTCTTTCATGCCTGCAATGATAATTGGCACATGTAAAAGCTATACCACATTCATTACTCTTTTGAATATATCTGTATGAATTAATTTTACAATTTGGTTTAATTGTAAAGAAGAATCACATCTGAAGGTTTTATCACTTTGTTTACACTCATATTGTTTCCCTTCATTAAGGGTTGTTTTGCATCTTTGAATATGCATGTGATGGTAAGATCCTTTATTACATGGTTTACATTTATAGCACCTTTTTTCTATATGAGATTTTTCACACATTTGAAGAGAACTGGAAAAACTCAGACCTTTACCACACATATTGCATTCACAAATCTTCCTATAATGTGAGTCACACTACATTTGCAAACTGAACCAGGACAAGCAAGTATTTACACATTCCTAATACTCATAGGGCTTTTCTGCAGTGTGAGTTTGTTGATATATTTCCAATGAAGCTTGAAAAGCAATTACTTGAATCACATTCAACAAGTCTTTTCAAAGTGGGGACTGCTACATATTTTCTAATTGTTCTGAGAGGGAGAGGGGTATATGGCTTCTTTTGATATCCCTATGTTCTTATGGCTTGTATCCAGAGTGACATATGATATACTTATTAAAGGGAGAATAACAAATAAAAGTTTTCCACATTGCATTCACACAGTTTGACTTTCTGTTCCTCATAGACATACGGTATAGGAATTAAGGTTTCTCCACAACAATCCCCCATTGGCTCTTAACTCTAACTACCCCTCCTCTCACTAAACTTAAACTACAAAAAATATATGAGTAACACAAGCTTCACTGTGGACTATTTGCTTATTAGAAGGTTTTGGACATATACTTATCACCTATTCAATGTGCAAACCTTTTGTAATATGAGTGGTATGAAACTAAAAGGATTGGCAATTCTACAGTATTGTTCTCATGAGATTATAATTCAAATGGTAATATCTGTTAAGGCATTGTTTCCTTGTCTTCTTAAAGTAAATCCTTGCAAACACAATTCACCTACTTCATATTGAGGTATATGATTTTGTGAAAAATTAATAATCATCAATGCACTTTAAGCTGTGTATATTTACAGGGTTGCTTTCTTTAAAACTTCCAGATACATTAAAATATCTTCAGAGGCATATTTGTATTAGCTTGCACATGAAAATTACCTTCCATGTCTTCTAGAACTTTTACAATGTTCTTCAATATTATGATCTTCCCATTTGTACCCTAAAATATAGTACCAAAAAATGTGTATTATTGGAAATTGTGCAAAATTTAACTTTTAATTTAATTTAATTTGTGCAAAAATTATCTTCAATGAACCTTAGCAGCATGCCTCATTTATTCACATCATCCTTCCTCAGTTTCAATTGTAATTACAGAAAAGCATCAATAACCAAGAAACAGTCACCTATTTATTATAAAATGTGAAGGAAAATTCACTGTCTTACCTACAGCAGTGAGGTTCCAATAGGTCTCCAGCATCACATCTTTGTAGAGGCTCTTCTGGGAAAGATCCAGCAAAGCCCACTCTTCCCGACTGAAGTCAACATGCACATCATCATAGGTCACTGCATTCTATAATATCCCATACATGTATACAAAAGAAAGTGATACTGACAACATTGTAAATGTATACTTATTTGAAAATATAGTCATATAATTCTCATGCTTCCCACACTATTCCATGACACAGAAGTTCTAATGTAATACCAAGTCACTTTAGAAGGAAACTGAATAGGAGGGTCACCCCTGTTATTTCTGCACCTGAGAAATGCCTATTAACAGACATGGAGAGACAAGCAAACAGATCAACAGTACTGAGTACACATCAAAGAAATTCTATGAACAATTACTAACTACAACAACAAAAAAGATGGGCAAGTTAGGTGTACTTGCTAATGCCTCTAATCCTAGAACTCAGAAAGCAGAGGTATGTCTGCCTCTGAGTTGAATGCTAGCCTCATTTATGCAATCAGTTCCACACAACCAGAAGTACATATTAAGAATCTGTCTCCCCTGCAAAAATCAAACAAACAAAAAAGATAAAGAACTCAGAGGATTTTTTTTTTTTACTGAAATTCCTACCAAGAGTTATGCAGAGTCACTTCAGTTCTATAATTCATCTTCCAGAAACCTGAAGTGCCTACCTAAACTGTAACATTAATAAGATTTTCCTAAAAGGTACTGCATGTTTGAATAGGTAAAAATGGACAGATGAAAACATGAGCAAAGTAAATACTGATCATAAATAATCAACATATGGCAGGAGAAATGACTCAGCAGTAAAGAGCTCTTGTTGGTCTTGTATATAGGTGGCCTCAATTGCCAGTACTTACATGGGGGATCACAACTATCCATTATTCCAAGCTCAGGGGTTCTGAGACCATCATTTGACTACTGTGAGATCAGGCACCCATGGGGTACAAATCCATGCATACAGACAAAAGACGCATTTTCATTTAAGAAAAATTCAAAACAAACACAATAGGCAAGAAGAAATGTCACACACCTGCAATCCAATCACTCAGAATGCTCAGTCAGTATTAGCACCATGAATACATGCCATCCTGGGAAAGAGAATGATATTCTCTGCGAAACTTCAAAACTCACAATGCTGGTAAAGCTCAACACATCAGCACATACTCCACATATACAAGAACCTACATTTTAGGTCCATCACCCAATAATATAAGAACAAAACAAAACCCTAGAATGTTGGCTCACCTTTAATCCCAGCACTTGGGAGCTAAAGTCAGGTGAAGTCTGAGTTTGAGGCCAACCTGGTCTACAGAGCTACTTTCAGGATAGCCAAGGCTACATAGACAAACGATGTCTAAAAAAAAAAAAAAAAAAAACCAGCAGGCTAGCAACATTATGTATTTGCTTCTACCATATCTTATGTGATTTAGGGATAGAGTCTATAATGGTGGTGAAGTTATGACAACACAAGAAGGAAGCTAGCTGATCAGTTTCAACCACAACACAGTAAACACAAAGAACAGGAAATGGGTTGAGGCTATAGACACCCATCTCCCATCCCCAGTGAGGAATTTCATCCAGAAAGGTTATTCCTACTAAAGGTTCTATAATAACCCAAAGAGACCCACCAAAGAGAGACACATGATCAAATACATCATCTATTTGGGAGGTTTTTCATTCAATCAAATAGATCTTGACCCAAGTCACTATAGGCTCATGGTCATCCATGAAAGAAATGTGTTTAGTCACTTTAGTGATCCTCAAAGTCTACAACAGCCCCTATGCTGTCCAAATATCCAAAGTCTCTTATGACACTCAAGATAAGCTCTCGACTGTGACAGCTTGTAAAATCAGAAAACAAGTCTTATCTTTCCAATATACAATGGCACAAAATACCCATTCCCATTTCAAAAGAGAAGAATGGGTACATAATGAGAGATGATTGGGCTAAGGCAAGACTGAAATCCAGCAGGACAACCATCAAATCCTATAGCCCTGTCTCAGACACATGGGGATTCAGTTACAGAAGGCTTAGATAGCCCTATCCCTGCAATTTCTCACACATCTCTCTCTTTGGTTATTTCCACTCCATATACGCAGCTCTCCATGGCAGATGTTTCATAGCTTGGCTAGCTCAACATTTTTTGGTCTCAAAATATAGCCCAGGCTCATCTTAAGAGCATCATGCAATGAACTCTCACAATCTCCTCACTGGGACTCTGACTTTGCCAAACACAGATGTCTACAACAGTGCTGAACTGAAACCACAGACTAAGATCCATGACCTGAAATTTTGCATCTTTTTTGTTTCCAGAATCAGTACAACATTGATGATTCCTCCAAATTTGGCTTCTAAGTTGTGATGGACCCTGTAATGCCTGGACCAGAGTTGAAGCAGGTTTTGTATGAAGTTGCTTCCTGGGACTAGGAAACACATTGCCTAATCCTGCCATTAATTGAGGGCATAGAAGGATGGATTCTTACCTTAAGCCACCTTGCTAGACTTCCAACATAGAGCAGGGTCATCTCTTTAATAGTGATAATCTCCCTGAAATTTCCTGCCTCCTCCCCGCCCCGTAGTCCTGAATGAGTCATCAGTAATAGCCATCTAAGAGATTCAATATTCCATATAAGAAATCAGCCCATTATTTTTGTTTGTTTGTTTGTTTTCAAGACAGGGTTTTTCTGTGTAATGGCTCTGGCTGTCCTGGAACTTGCTTTGTAGATCAGACTGGCCTCAAACTCACAAAGATCCCCCTGCTTTTGCCTCCTGAATGCTGGGATTAAAGTTGTATGCCACCCAGTTCAGTCCATTATTTTTTAATTCTGCCTTCCTCAATTTCTCAGGCCATGGACATAAGAAAGGTTTGGGGCCAAAATATCACACAAATGACCTCTAGCTTAATTTACCATAGAGTCTGTTTCCCACTGAAATTCTATGACCTGGACCTCTACTGTCTGTCATTACTCTCAACACTCATCTTCCAGGTCCTACAAGAGCAGCTAATTGAGCTCTGCATATAGTATTCTATGGCTTTCCCCATCCAATGTTCTGATATCTTCCACATTCCTCTAAAAGATAACATTCTCAGGTTCTGCCCAGCAACAGAATCACTTTTTGTGCACTATTTTTGTTCCAACTTGCTTCTCTGGTGCTATGATTAAATTCTCTAACCAAAAGCATATCAGGTAGTGATTGGGTTTATTTGGCTGATTCTGTCAGATCACAATCCATCATTGTGGGAGCTTAGGACAGAAACTCAAGTTAGCAACTGAAGGCAAAAAGAATGGGAAAACTTTGTTTCCTGGATTTCTCTCTTACTTGGCCATTGTATCAAGCTGTGGTAGCTCTCTTTATTTTTTTAAGGTTTATTTATTTATTATAAATACAGAGTTCTGCCTACATGCATACTTGCAGGCCAGAAGAGGGCACCAGATCTCATTACAGATGGTTGTGAGCCACCATGTGGGTGCTGGGAATTGAACTCGGGACCTCTGGAAGAACAGCCAGTGCTCTTAACTGCTGAGCCATCTCTCCAGCCCTGTGGTAGTTCTCTTATCCAGCCAAGGCCTACTTTCTTAGGGATATTGCTCAGTGGAAGGGACTTCACATATCCATCATCAATCAACACAACCTCTCAAAGACATAGCAATCAGCCATTTTGATGGGGGTACATCCTCAATTGATAGTCTATCAGATGACTACAGGGTATGACATGTTGACAGATGGAGCTAACTAGGACACAGAGACAATAATATATAAGAAAGTTTTAAAAACCTAAAACTAATGTACTAGCCACATCAATAATTTAAATAGCAAAAAATACAAATATTGATGATGGTAACAACTGGAAAACAAAGATATGCCAAGAAATGAGGAGAGGCAAGCCTCTAAGATCAAGAAGAGAAAACTAAAATTGTTTCTCCCCAACCCAACAAAAACTCAAGGAACTGAAAACATAATATAGTAATTTTTCAGAATACAAAAATAGGTAAAAGCCTATCATTTTCTAGAGAAACATCAATATAGTTACATTACAACTAATAAAATCAGCAACATAGATGGCACCACTGATTTAAAAGGGACACAAAGACAGACCTACAAATTTAACGTGATCCCTTAAACAAGAACTCCAAGATTCTAGCCAAATTCAAAATCAAAAACCACCAGTCACCCTGTGCACTCTAGTGCTCTCCTTTGCAATAGTAGAAAATGGGCTGGGTGAGGAGGGCTGTTCCAACAAAATTGGATAGATTCACTTGAAGCCTTCTGATGTTTCTACACTATAGAAAATAGTTTTGACTACTAAAAACATCTCATTCTCTTTTGATAAAGAAAATAATGTCTGTTAGGATAACTTAGAAATCATTTTGTTTCCTATGATTGAAGATTGGGTGTAAGTCTGCATCAGAGTGAGGAAATGAAAATGTTTTCAAACCAAATGCAAGGTAACAGATGTCTAAATAAACATTGTATGACTTGTATTATGCACCTAAAGCAACTTGCTTTGCTCTAGTTGCCTTTTAAGTCACAAGCACTTTTGAAAACAAGTTTATCCCCATTTTATGTGAATGTTTGTGTGTGTGTGTGTGTGTGTGTGTGTGTGTGTGTGTGTGTGTGTAAGGATGTTTTCCACGTGTGTACAGGTGATGTAACAAAGAAGAGGGTGTCAGATTCCCTGGATCTGGAGTAGCAGGTATTTATGAGCCTCCCTACTTAGGTGTTGGTATATGAACTCAGGTCTATCCAAAGAATACTAGCTGAGTGACATGCCCAGCCCACATAGTACTTTTTATCCAATAAACTGTAAGTCTTTCTCAGATTAACAACAAAAACCTAAATAAGTAAGTAAGTAAATAAATGATCCCTGGGAATCTGACGAATCAGTGTTAAGATGTTGGGTAGGGGACCACGTAGGCTGCCCATAGACCTTCCCACTCTCTGTTACCCAAGACCCAATACTTTGGGTTGCCCCTAAGGCTGTAACAGAACACCAGCTGGAGCTTCCTCTCCCCCTGTCTATGTCTCCTGTGGATTCTATAGACCATCCCCACATGCCCTTGCCTTCTTGCCTCATCTCTGTATCCCAGCCCCCAACTCAGGCAGAGAACCCCTGCTCAACTACTTACCACATCTGTGAGAAGACCAGGTAGGCTCTCCAGTCTACTACATTATCTATTACCCCAAACCTGATTTGCACAGTTGCCCTAGAGCTGGAACAGAGTACCAGAGGCAGATTCCCCTCCCCTCCAAACCTCCTGTGGATCCCTAGGATAATCCCTGCTGGCCTCCCATTCCCCTAGCCTCCAACACCAGCAAGCATTCTCCCCTGAACATACCAGCCAAGTGGGTTAGTAAAAAAGGCAACACTTAGCCAACACACACTCTGAAACTCCAGACAGCAAACAAAAACCCAGGAACAAAACTCCCGTCCAACAAAGATGAAGCCAGAAATCAGCACCTAGACCTATAATCACCGAAACCCAGATGCCTAGAAACCAGCATAGGAACATAATCCATAACAGACAAGGAAATATGTCACAACCAGAGCCCAACTATACTATCACAGTAGTTACTGCCTATGCCAACATAGCTGAAACAGAAGAAAAAGAAAAAACCAACTCCATGGAGATAACAGAGATATTTAAATAGAAAATGAATAAATTCCTTAATTCCAGAAAACACAAACAATTGGAGGAAATCAATAAATCTCTCAAAGAGAGCCAGGAAAACACAAACAGTTGGGGAACACCAATAAACTCCCAAAATAAAGCCAAGAAAAAAAAAAAAAAACAGTTAAAAGGAAACTATTAAAACTGTTCAAGACCTGAAAATGGAAATAGAAGCAGTAAAGTAAACACAAACTGCAGGAATCCTGGAAATGAAACAAGCCTGGAAGGAGTTTCAGGACTGTCTTCCCAGCACTGGGCAGCAAGGTCAGGATTAGTTGTTCAAGGCAATTCTCAAATACATTCTATGAGCAAGCTTGAGGTACAAGAAACATTGCTCTAAGCTAGTCATTCTCAACCTTCCTAATGCTGAAACCTTTTAATACAGTTTGTAATCCTGAGGTGACTAGCAACTATAATTATTCTAAATTATTTCTACTGCTATTTCATAACCGTAATTTCACACTGTAATGAATTATAATATAAACATCTGTGTTTGCTAATGGCCTTAGGCAACCTTTGTGTTAGAGTCTTTGACCCAAGGAGTTATAAACCACAGGTTAAGAAACACTGCTCTAAACTGATATAGACGAAAGAAAGAAAGAAAGAGAGAGAGAGAGAGAGAGAGAGAGAGAGAGAGAGAGAGAGAGAGAAAGGGAGAGGGAGGGAGGGAGGGAAAGAAAGAAAGAAAGAAAGAAAGAAAGAAAGAAAGAAAGAAAGAAAGAAAGAAAGAAAGAAAGAAAGAAAGAAAGAAAGAGAGAGAAAGAAAAAGAGAGAGAGAGAAAAGAAAGAAAGCAAAGAAACAAAGAGCACTTAAGAAAAAATGGAATGAAATTCTTAATGACTGGGAAATGTTGGAAAACAAATAGAGATTAGAGTAGGAACACATTTAAAGAAAACAAAATTTAAAAAGTGATAATAATTGACTTATTAAATAGATAAACGTAACTGGAAGAACACTTAGCTATACTGACTTTAAGAAAGACCAGGCCCTTTCCTGGTAGAGAGAATGCTATTAATAAGATATTGTATGACTTAGTCCCATGTAAAATGTTACCCACCAATCATGTCTGTCTTCATACACATGGAAGGAACTAATACATGCTGGCAAATTACACAGAAAACCACTTACCATGCCCCATCAGAGCCTTCTTTATGATGGAGACCCATGCAGCTCACTGCCTTAACCATCAGTCTATGATTTAGCTATTGTCTACTCTATTTCCCCAAGCAGTGTAGACAGTACACTGTTCCTCCTCTTCTGGTCTAAAGGGAGAAGCCATGCTACACACACAAATCCTTTTCCTGTTCTACAATGGACAGTCCAATATGTGACTCAAACTGATAGTTTTAGAACTCTGTGGTGCTACAGACCTGTAATCCAAGAATTTAGGGTGGTTGGTCAGAAGGATAGCAAGGGCAATGCCCTGTAAGGCTACAGACAAACTTGAAGTCCACCTCAATCAACATCAGAGACTTTGACTCAAAACCACTTTTCAAAAAGGCTGGGGAATATAGCTGTTCAAGAATACTTTTATGACACACAGGACTTAATGGTGGTTGTGACCCTACAATGGTCCCTGGAGCAGCATGTTAGAAGCATATTCTTTGATGGGGAGGGGGCTTTTGGCTGATTGTAAATCAAGGTTTTCTCTGTTATGGGAATGTAGCTTAATGGCTGATTAATCCTGGTGGACAAATATTTATATCCTAGCATCCTAATTTCTAATAGGTCTGGTTAGCCCAATACTTTTATCTTTGGGGTATTTGGGAGGCAACCCTCTCTGCTAAATTCTACTTTATGTGACTTAATGTCTCCTACAGATTGGAAAATCCTTATACTATCAGTTTTATTACCAACAATTCTACTCCTCTATAGCATAGTTTAGCAGTGGAGTGCTACTCTACACAGGAGATACTGTTTACAAGCTGAACAAAATTAACTCCAGAGAGATCCTAAACCTAAATGTTAAAAGTCAAAAGTGCAGAACTTCTGGAAGATACTTAAGAGACCAAGACTCTCCAAGTTTGGCAAGTCTGCCTTCCACAGCTACAATATAAGCACTACAGGTGCCTCAGTTTCACAAGTGAACTCAAGAACAAGGATGATTTCTAAGCACAGTCCCTTCCCAATGCCCTGCACAGATGCAAACCCAGGAATAAAGTTATTCAGAGGGTGCCATCCTGGCCCAGGGAGTTGCAAGAATGATGCAGGGCATGCAGAACCACACAGGACTCTGCCTCTGGCTGCTGGCTCCCACCCAGCCCCAGGGAGGACCAACCAAACCAGCTCTAATGGCTCAGCCGGCTGCTCCTCCCTGTCTGGAGACAGTGGCCCCTTGCTCACCAGGGTATCTGCTGAGCACCTGCACTCTCCCCACAAACATTATAAACAAAGTCCATGGTGTCCAAAGATTGCAAATAGATCCATATCTGTCACCATGCATAAAACTCAAGTCTAAGTCGTTCAAAGACCTCAACATAAATCCAGTTACACTGAACCTGATAGAAAAGAAAATAAGAAGTAGTCTTGAATGCACTGGCACAGGAGACCACTTCCTAAATATAACACCAGTAGCACAGACACTGAGAGCAACAATTAATAAATGGGACCTCTTGAAACAGAGAAGCTTTTGTAGAGCAAAGGATACGGACAATAAGACAAAACGACAGCCTACAGTATGGGAAAAGATCTTCACCAACCCCATATCTGACAGAGGGCTGATCTCCAGAATATATAAAGAATTCAAGAAACCTGACATCAGAATACCTAACAATCCAATTAAAAAAGAAAATGGGCTACAGAGCTAAACAGAGAATTCTCAACAGATTAATCTCAAATGACTGAAAGATATTTAAGGAATTGCTCAACACTCTTAGTTATCAGGGAAATGTAAATCAAAACGACTCTGAGATATCTTACACCTGTCAGAATGGCTAAGATCAAAAACACTGAAGACAGCTAATATTGGAGAGGATGTGGAGCAAGGGGAATACTCCTCCACTGTTGGTGGGAATGCAAACTTGTACAGCTACTTTGGAAGTCAGTATGGCAGTTTCTCAGAAAACTAGGAATCAATCTTCCTCAAGACCCAGCTATAACACTCTTGGACATATACCCAAGGAATGCTCAATTATACCACAAGGATACATACTCAATTATGTTCATAGCAGCATTATTTGTAAGAGCCAGAAATAGCCTAGATGCCCTTCAACTGAAGAATGGATAAAGAAAATGTGATACTTTTACACAACTGAGTATTACTCAGCAGAGAAAAACAATGACATCATGAAATTTGCAGGCAAATGGATGGAACTAGAAAAAAATCATCCTGAGTGAGGTAACTCAGACGCAAAAAGACAAACACAGTATGTACTCACTTATTAGTGGATATTATCTGTAAAGTAAAGAATAACCTGGCTACAACTCACAGACCCAGAGAGGCTAGGTAACAAAGAAGGCACAAAGGGGGATGCATGGATTTCCCTGAGAAGGGAAAATAGAAGAGATCTCTTAGGTAAACTGGGGGAAGGAGGAAGTGGAAACATGAGGGATCAGGCTGGGCAGATTGGTGAGGCTGGGCAGATTGGTGAGCAGGAAGGAGAAGGGGGTAATAAAACAGATGTCTTGATATGGGCATTTGGGGTTAGGGAGAAACCTGGTGCCAGGGAAACTCACAGGAATCCACAAGGATGACCCCAGCTAGGACTCCTAGCCATAATGGAGAGGGTACCTGAACTGGCCATCTCCTGTAATCAGATGGGTGACTACCCTAATTGTCATCAGAGAGCCTTCATCCATTAACTGATGGAAGCAGATGCAGAGATACATGATCAAGCACTGGGCTGAGCTCCAGGAATCCTGTTGAAGGGAAGGAGGAAGGACTGTATGAGTTTGGGGTAGGGGGAGGAGTGCGTGTGTAAAGGTCATCACAAGAGAACCCACAGAAACAACTAACCTGGGCTCATAGGAGCTCACATCTCTGGACCAACAACTAAGGAGCCTGCATAGGATCTGCCTAGGCCATATATATATATATATATATATATATATATATATATATATATATATATATATATATATATGTGTGTGTGTGTGTGTGTGTGTGTGTGTGTATGTGTGTGTGTGTGTGTGTGATAGTTGTGTAGCATGGTCTATTTGTGGGACTCCTAGCAGTAGAATCAGAGCCTGTCCCTAATGTATGAGCTAGCTTTTGGGAACCTATTCCCCATACTGGTTGCCTCACCAAGCCCTAATACAAAGGGAGGAGCACAGTCCTACCTCAACTTGATATGCCATGCTTTGTTGACACCCATTGGAGGTCTGACCCTTTCTGAATAGAAACTGAGGAGGAACAGATGGGAGGACGGGAGGCAGAGGGAGGGAAAGGAAGAAGAGGAGGGAGAGGAAACTGCAGTTGGGATGTTCAATAAATGAAAAAAAAAATAATTTAAAAAAAACGTAAGTGTTCATGTAGCAGACTGCTTCCGGGGACTCAAGACTCAAACAAGAACACCTGTGTGGTGAATCCATCCTGCTCAGCCACCACTTGTGTAGCTTAACCATACAAAAGCTGCGTCACGTGAGCTGTCACTCAAAGTTCCCAGGAGAAACAAATATCTCATTCCAGCCAGGCAGTGGAAAGCTGTGTCTTAAGGCCACCAAAGCCAAACCAGGCTGCTCTGGTGTATGTGCCAAGGGTGTGGGTATGGAAAGAAGGACCCCGCACTCCAGTAGTGATGGGTCCCTGCCCGAAGTCCCTGGGCCACTGTTGTCCTCCTCCCTTCTCAGACACAACCTTCAGGAACTTAAATTTCTGGATGAAGTTGCATTTGGGTGAACACTCTACACCAAAAAAAAAATGTCCAATGTAAATCGTAAGATCTACCTTAAGATGTAAAAGGAAAAAGAATGTAAGGGGAAAGTTATGGTGAGTGAGTTCCTGCCATTTCTATGACCCTATTCTGAACTGTAAAGTGTCTTAGTTGGTAAAAATAAATAAATAAAAAAATAAAAGGTTAATAATTGAGCTGAATTTAGTATACTATGAATAAATGGAAATATTACAGAAAAAATATGGGTCCCCCTTTTGTGTGTGTGTGTGTGTGTGTATGCTCAAATTCACTATATCCACTGGTCTATGCAGTTGCTAACACCAGTTAGAAACTTCTCTAGTGCCAGACATCAGCAAGATGTCTTTGCCACAGGACAAAGTTGGCAATTTAAGATGGGTACAAATGATTTTACCATCCATTGGTATAGGCAGGTGACAGGGAATTCCTTAAACTTTAAAAAAATACAGAGTACATATACTAGCAAATAATCCCTCTAGTATGAAGATTCCACATGATGCCAAATTGAGAGTTCCTCCTTCTTTGAAACTCTGTCGAGCTGCAGATTACAAATACCTACATTAAACCAGTTTTATTTAAAATTCCATTTTCTAGGTTCCATCTCCTACCTGCTATGATTCAGACTAACTCAGATGTTGTTGAGTAAGCTGTAGCAAGCTCTTGCAATCCTGACAAGCAGCCAAATTTGATTACCATTACTCACTCCACTGTAGCCAAAGTTTCTCCAGTCCCACCCAGCCCCATGGTCACGTAGCTGCTTATAAAATGATCACCCAGAGGCTTATATTAATTACAAACTGTACGGCCAGTGGCTTAAGTTTCTTGCTAGCTAGCTCTATCATCTTAAATTGAGCCATTTCTATTCATCTATGTTTTGCCACATGGCTGTGGCGTTACCAGTCTGCTGGCATGTTGTTCCTTGGGCGGTAGGCTTGTGTCTCTCCCGCCTCTGCCTTTCTTCTTCCTGTCTCTCTCTTGGATTTCCCACCTAGCTATAACCTGACTTGCCATAGGCCAGAGCAGCTTCTTTATTAATCAGTCATAGCAACACATATTCACAGCATACAGAAAGACCATCCCACAGCACTCCACACTTGTTGAGATTTTGTTTTTAAATCCCCCATATCAACCCCACAGACACAAATGTGTGAATGGCACAATGGATGTGAAAAAAATGCACTCAGTCTCTGAAGCCTCTGCTATATAGCTCTCATTGGCTCAACCACTTTCCTTTCTAACTCTATAAGAAGCAGTAAACCCAGCTCTTTGGATCCGACACTAACTTTTAACTATTCAGAGGAATACTCATGAGCTGGGAAGAAACTGCCATGAATCAATGGCCAACTTGGGCTCGATAACAAAACAACAATAACAAAATTACATTCAGGATAGTAAGAGCAGGCCTAAGAATTTCAAGTCACTGAAAAATTCTTTAATCTCAGAGTGGCATGAGCTGCACAACACTTTAAGTAGATCACTCTGGTTCCTGTATGGGAAATAACTATGTAACAAAAAGGGGGGAGGGGACCCAAGGGGCTCTTACAGAATCACTATAGGAGGTGGCAATGAGATGAAAACCATTTCTTCTAGGTACTAGTAAGCATTTGACCTGAAGTACAATCCAAGGGCAGAAATGAAGGTTTATGTACAGTGAAGATTCTAGTTCAACAGTAGTGAACTAAAGATGTTGAATGATTTTACCAGTAGACCAGGACAAGCAATAAAATGATTTCAAAGGTGGCTAGGTGAGCAGATGAGAGTGAAAAGGGACTTTGCAAACAGCAGTTGCAACAGAAACCCTTAAAGGAGACTGGATATATAAACTAGAAATATCAGGCCTGTAATGATTGAGAATTAGTGTCACACCACTTGTTGTAGTTTCTCAAAGGTACCAGCTTAGTGTCATCCTCACTCTGGCATCAGTCAAATGATATTCTACCCAAACATCACACTGCATACACACACACAAGAAGAGTTAGGTTCTAGGCAAATACAACAATCATAACTTTCCTGTGACTTATAGAGCAGAAGCCCTTAAGTACATTACGCTAATACTTTTTTAACCTAGTTAAATAGAAATTAGTTTCAGATTGTCTTAAACAGTCAAAGTAGACCATCCAAATGTTTGTATTACAAAATAGAAATTCAATAAAATCACTCACTGGCAAATTCTCTAAAAATAAAGCAGAATTGTAAAAATAATGACTTGACAAAAACCTATAAAACAAATGACTTGTTATAATTGTTCAAATATCAAAACTGACAAGCACATATGCTTAGACCATGTGTGTGCCTATGTGTTTTCTAAATTAAGAAAAAGTACCAGAATTGAAACATTAAGGCACTAAGACTGCAGATTGTGGATATGGTTCCTGTACTTCAAAGCTATGGGCAGGATGGGATCAAAATTCAAGGCCAGCATGGGCCACTGTTTCAAAAAGATGAAAAAATAAAAGCATTACTGAGCAGCTGGGGAGAAAGCTCAGAGGGTAGAGGTGCTTGCTGCCAAGACTGCCCTGAGTTTGATTCCCAGGCACCACATGATAGGAGGGAGAAATAACTTCTGACCTCTACACATGCCCCCTACACACAAATATGAAACTGCAATTGTTAAAAAAGGAAAGAAGTAGTATATCATGAATCTTAAAAGTTCTTATTAATAAAATCAAACCCGAGGCCAGTTATTGGGGTCAATGCTGGTAGATCAGAGAGACTAAAGGCCACAGCTAACCTCACCTGGACAACTTCTCAGCTGATCTTGTTTCCTCAGACTGGAAGCCTCTGTGTCCTCATATTCGAATGGTTCTCAGCTGAACTGTGCTGCTCAAAACCTAAAAGCTTAACCAGCCAAATGCTTAACCAGCCAAATGCTTCTAGTTTCTGGTCCTCATGCCTTATATATCTTTCTGCTTTCTACCACCACTCCCTGGGATTAAAGGCTCGATTTCTGGGATTAAAGGCATGATGAGTCACCATGCCTGATAAAATAAGATATGAGATAGATCATTGAATCTACTCTGACAAAAAAGATAAAGAAATAATAGGATAAATAGGTAGATCACTGAATCTACACTGAAGAAAAAGTGGAAGATATAAAAATGACAAAAGGTAGACTACTGAATGTATTATGAAAAGAAAAAAGAGAGAATATGGATATGATAAGATAAAAAGGGAGATTATGGAATCTACTTTTAAAAAGGAACTACTTGTTTTAAATAAGATAAGTAATGAAAATTTTTTGGTCTGAGTTTATCAGATGTTACTGGACTGGACATTGTTAATATATATAAAATGGAGTTTTTATCTGAATCTGTCAAATGTTAATGGACTAGACATCGTTAATGTAATCTTGACTGTGTATATTGTATATACTTACTGGATAATTTTTCTTGTATTAGTTATAAGCTTTTTTAAATTTTAGACAAAAAGAGAAGAAATGTGGTATTGTATTCCCCCAAGTATTGTGCATGTTAATAAACTCATGTGGGGTCAGAGACAGAGCAGCCACAATATTAAACATAAAGGATAGGCAGTGGTAGCACACGCCTTTAATCCTAGCATTCCAGAGGCAGAAATCCATGTGTTCAAGGATACAGACAGGCATGGTGACTCATCACGCCTTTAATCCCAGAAAGCAAGTCTTTAATCCCAGGGAGTGGTGGTAGAAAAGAGAAAGGTGTATAAGGCTTCAGGACCAGAAACTAGAGGCATTTGGCCTGGTTAAGCATTTGGCCTGGTTAAGCATTCAGGCTTTTGAGCAGCAATTCAGCTGAGACCTATTCTGGATGAGGACTCAGAAGCTTCCAGTCTGAGGAAACAGGACCAGCTGAGGATCCGGCGAGGTGAGGTAGCTGTGGCTTATTCTGTCTCTCTGATCTTCCAGTGTTCACCCCAATAACTGGCCCCGGGTTTGATTTTATTAATAAGAACTTTTAAGATTCATGCTACAAAGTAGGGACACTGAGGCAAGGGGATACTCGGTAAAGCTACTACAATAAAACCGTGTCAACAGAAACCAAAACAAAAAAATCAGACTACTTATATTTCAGCCTCACTCTGTTGATGACAAAATATTTACTGTGATTTTTTAACTCAAATGTGAAGATTTAATGAATATAATTCTCTGTGTTGTTTTAAAGCATGATTTTTTAAAGAAAGAAAAATATTTCTGTTTTCACTAGACCAAAAATACTTATTAGTCAATCAAATTATTGAAATATAATTATTAGTATATTAAATTCTGTACCAAATTTTCAACAACTTTTGTTAAAATGTAATAAAGAAGCTTTATCATAAGAAGGGCAAGGGTTGAAACATCTCTTTAAATAGCAAACACTAGCATGTAACAACTTGGTCTAGAACTACACATGTATACCATACTATAATGTCCACTGTCCTAAATTTGACATAGGTAAAAACTTACCACGGAGGAAAGTTTAATGAAGGTATTATGAGTATCAAAGCCAAGTTTTAAACTAATTTATCCCATAGTAAACACTACCAAATAAGTTTTCAGTTTGTCTCACTTCTGAGTTTAGAACTTAGCACCATAGAGAGAATTTCCAGACTCCCCTACCAATAGTTTTCCATTTTATTTCCTTCTTTGTAAAATTGTAACAATAAATATGCTACTTACCAATGTCAACATGAGGGTCAATTGTATCTCAGCAGTTTCTATTGTTAAATCAAAACACTCTTTAAATGTACCTCAATGAGCATAAGACCACACTGAATATCATCTATTAAAAAAGACTCAGATACAATTAAATTATATCTAGAAAACTTAAATTATTTCCAATGATCAGTGATGAATAATTCTCCAAGATGCTAGTGTATTATGCAAAAGTTTTCAGTACCTTTTGATGTGTGAGGTGTCTCTTTAGACTTCACCAGCTAAGTTTGTATCATCCATAAGGCTTTTCAACATTTTGACAGAATTTCAGATTTTCCGATGAGGCATGCTCAACATACCCACTGAATATATTAGAAGATGAGAACACATTTCCAGAATGGATGGGATTAAAAAAAAAAATCATATATGAAGAAACTTGAAAGCTTTAGACACAATACTTACTCTTTAAAACATGAAGTTTCCCTATCTCCTAAAAACAATTTTAAGTGTTGAAATATGTAATTTATTGAAGTTCCACAAATTCAGGAACTCATATTTAACTCAAACATTGCTCAACATTAAAAAAATGGCATCTACCACATACTCCAAAAACACTTATTTACACTTAATTCCTGGAGGATGAGAATCGATATTCCAAGACGGAAGTTCTGTGATTCATGGGATCCCTACAGAGACACCACAGCTTTCTTTCCTATGCTATTTGTACCATTCTTAAGTTTCTTGTTTAAGTTTTCAAAAATTGTAAGGATCCTCTCAAGACTTTCTTTTCTTTTCTGTTTGAACACAATGAAAATAAAAATAGGTCCAGAAAATGTGGATCATTCCTCTAATCCCATAACTCAATATACTGGGACAGTAGGGTAGTCACATAGTTAGACCCTGTCCCCAAGAAAGACAAAGAAAAAGTAGACATTACATGTACATGTATAATGAACTTCAAAGATATATGAGCTCTAGAATAAAGTGATTATATGAGAATCAGGTGGGTCTCTGAGGATTTGGGCCAGCCTAGTCTACAATATCAAGATCCATTCCAGCCAGTTCTATACTAAAAACCAAATTCTAAATTAAAAAAAAAAAAAAAAAGATTATTTTTTGGTATGTCTCATTTCTGTTGTAAAGAATTATGAAGTAATGGAGTTTTGGTATCTGTTATATTCCAGGAGAAGACGGATACATGGTGGAAGTGAATTACAAAGTGAGGTGTAATTTAACAAATGACTAAGTTTGAAAAATGACTAATAAACTACTTGCAAACAGAAGTAATCAACAAGGATACACATGAAAAGGAAACAAAAGCCAACAAGCACTTATGAGTCCACTTAAGAAGGAAAATAAAAACGTTTAAAAATTACAAAAATATAAGCAGCTAAACCACCACCGGGCCCAAGTGTACAGCTCCTTTCCCAGGACAGGAAAACATGTCCAAGATCTCCAGCCCAACCCTCAAACAGAGACATGTTTTTGACTCAGGTACCCTACATAATAATGAACCTGAAGATGACTTGCTACAAATGGCTAGGAAGCCATTCAGGACATTTCCACTGGTCTTTCTTTCAACATGCCACAATGACAATCAATGGATTATGAGATTACTAGGGATATTGAGACCCTGGGAGGACATACAGAGAGAGTTCAACATTTATCAGCTGTACTCAAAGCAGACACCATTGCCTATACCCGTAAAGTTACCGAGTTTAAAAAATGCTCTTTATTTGGTGTGACTGGTAGGATATTTAGACTTGACTATCCTTGCTTCCCACATGGAACTTATTCCACTGGATAAAGGCAAGCACTTGGCATTTTGCATACATCGTGTTGGTTATTTTAGCATATAATTCCTTTGAGGAAGAATAATGATAACAAGCACCAGAGACTATTATCACACCAGAAGGAACAAACCGACTATGCATGATTCTGGCACATACATCTGTGCAAACTGACCGAAGAAACTTCTTCAGGAAATGTTCCATCTCCATGATGACACCTCAGGCCTGGAATACTGTATTCCAGATTCTTGGTTCATTCAGCCCCATGAGGTCATTGCCGTTTCTGCCAAAACACAGGGTCTATAGACATTGATCATACATGAGGGATGCATGGCTCCAGAGACTCAACAGACTTCCTGATGCTTTATTTATCATTTGCTTTTTTCCAAAATGTTAACATACAGAAACCTGAGAAACAACAATGGAAGCTAATTATGAAGATTACTGGACTCTTTGTTTTGTTTTGTTTTGTTTTGTTTTTCATTAATAAAAGAAGAAATACCTCTCCCATGGCCATGAAGCACATTCTCCCACTTGACACTGATCAGGTTTGGGTGATGCCATACAATGATTGGCTTAGCTCAAAGTTCAACAGCTCCAACCCTACTATGACCCCACTTGCAACATTTTGTTTGAAAGTGATTGCATTTCCTTTTATTTCTGAATGTGTTTTCAACTTGGTGCATACCAAACCTGGAGAAAATATAAATTTGGGAAAATATGTATATGCCACAGGGATCACAACAATTTCCTGTGATCTATACTATTTCAACCATTTTGCTTAATAACTGTATATTCTAGTGCCTAAGATTTATTTTCCTGCATTTATTTGCCTATGAGTAATTTGAGTATATAATGTATATTTTCCTTTCCTTTTGTGGTCTGAATTTGAAAATTGCTGTGAAATTGTTAATAATTCCTATATGTGGTCCCCATCACTGTGTATGCCTCAAAGGACTAGGTGATGGAATGTAATAAACATGGGGAGAAGGCTTTTGATTTTGCTTTTTATTTTATTAAAAGTTTTTTATTTATTTTACATACTGACCACAGTTTCCCCTCTCTCTTCTCCTCCTGTTCTCTCCTCCCACCTCCCATCTATCCCCCATCCACTCCTCCTCCATCTCCATTCAGAAAAAGGCAGGCCTCCCATGGGAGTCAACACAGAATGGTACATCAAGTTAAGGTAAGACCAAGCTCCTCCCCCTGCATCAAGGCTGGACAAGGCAACCTAGGATGGGGAATAGGTTCCAAAAAACCCAGCTCAAGTGCCAGGGAAATGTCCTGATCTCACTGCTAGGAGCCCTACAAATACACCAAGCTATGCAGCTATCACACACATGCAGAGAGAGGGCCCAGACCATGCAGGTTCCCTAGCAGTAAGTTCAGAGTCTGAGTTCCCATGAGCCCAGGACAGCTGTCTCTGTGGGTTCCCCTATCATGACCTTGATCCCCCTGGCTCCTCTTCCCTATCTTCAACAGGACTCCCAGAGCTCCACCCAGTGCTTGGCCATGGATCTCTGCATCTGCTTCTATCAGTTACTGGATGAATGCTCTCTGATGACAATTAGGGTTGTCACCAATCTGATTATAGGAGATGGCCAGTTCAGGCACCCTCTCCACTATTGCTAGGAGTCTTAGCTGGGGTCATCCTTGTAGATTCCTGTGAATTTTCCTGGCACCAGGTTCCTCCCTGGTCACAAAATGCCGCCCCCTCATCAAGATATCTCCTTCTATCCACCCCCAACTTGCTCAACATGATCCCTCATTTTCCCACTCCCCCATTACCCTCAGCACCCCCAGTTTATGCAGGAGATCTCTTCTACTATACCCAGCAAAACTTTCAATCACCACAGATGCAGAAAACAAGATATTTCATGACAAAACAAGATTTAAACAATACCTATCAACAAATCCAGCCCTACAGAAAGTATTAGAAAGAAAACTCCAACCCAAGAAAGTTAGTTGCACCCATGAAAACACGAGCAATAGATAATCCCAAACCAGGAAACCCAAAGAAAGAAAATATACACACACACAAAAACACCACCACCACCACCACCACCACCACCACCACCACCACTACCACCACCAAAACCAAAAAATAACAAGAATTAACAATCACTGGGCATTAATATTTCTTAATATCAATAGACTCAATTTGCCAATAAAAAGACACAGATTAACAGAACAGATACAAAAATAGGATCCATCCTTTTGCTGCATATAAGAAACACACCTCAACAGCAAAGACAGACATTACCTCAGAGTAAAGAGTTGGGAAAAGATTTTCAATCAAATGGACCTAAGAAGCAAGCCAGTGTAGCTATCCTAATAGCTAACAAAATAGACTTCAAACTAAAATTAATCAAAAGAGATGGAGAAGGATATTTCATATCCATCAAAGGAAAAATCCATCTAGATGAAGTGTAAATTCTCAACATCTATGCCCAAATACAAGGGCACCCAACATTTCTAAAAGAAACATTACTAAAACTTAATCACATATCAAACCCCACACATTAACAGTGGAAAACTTCAACACCCTACTCTCACAAATGGACAAATCTGCCAGACAGAAACTTAATACAGAAACAAAGAACTAACAGATATTATGACTCAAATGGACTTAATAGACATCTACAGAACATTTCACACAGATATCAAAGAATATACCTTCTTCTTAGCACCTCATGGAACCTTCTCTAAAATTGACCACATACTCAGTCACAAAGCAAATCTCAACAGATACAAAAGAATTAGAATAACCCCCTGTATGTTATCAGATCATCATGGGTAAAAGTTAAAGTTCAACAACAACACAAACTACAGAAAGCCTAAAAACTCATGGAAACTGAACAACTCTCAACTGAATTACCACTAGGTCAAGGAAAAAAAATAAAGAGAAAAAATTAAAGATTTCTAGAATTCAATGAAGGGTCTATGGGAGGGCTTGGAGGCAGGAAAGAGTGGAAATGATGAAATTATAATCCCCAAAAATTATGTTAAAAAGTTGAAACAGGCTTTATGGCCTTGTCCTCCAGAGACTAGAGATTTGTATTAGAGCACACCAAATGCCCATGCCATTCTCTGGGGCTGTAGATCTTAAACCTGGAAAACACAGTCATATTAGGCAGGGTGACAACATTTTAGCCAGTTCTTCTATTTAGGTTGAACTGGTGAAACTACAGTAATTTGGTTTCATGACAAGTTCAGTTCTTTATCCAGATTCTTGATTTCCCCGGTCTGTGGACCCAAGCAATGGCCAGCCAGGATATTTATGGAACATCTAACACTGATTACCTCACTACTCATTGCTAATATCAACTACTGGCAAAGCACAAAAGTTTCCACTCTCCTTCTTGCCCATCCCTTTCTGTGCTGTGACTACACCTGTTTTATAGTTGGTCAGTTACACAGGTCTCATTTCATTTGTAAATTCACAATAAAATCTAGAGAAGTTGAAGGGTACTCATTCACTGGTCTGTTTTTCCTTCCCACAGACCAGTCAAGGCCCAGCCTGGAAGGAGTTGCAGAACTATCTTTCCAGCACTGGGCAGCAGAGGCAGGATTAGGTTTTCAAAGCAATTCTCAATTACATAGTGTGAGGTAAGCCTGAGCTACAGGAAACATTGATCTAAACCAGTGGTTCTCATCCTTCCTAATGCAGTGACTCTTTAATACAGTTCCTCATGATGTGGTGACCCTCCCCCCCACACACACATACACACATACCATGAAACTATTTTGACTGCTACTTCACAACTATAATTTTGCTGTTATGAATTGTAATAGAAATATCCGTGGTTTCCTATGATCTTAGACTTGTCCTGTGATAGGGTCATTTGATCCCCCAAAGGTAGCTGTGACCCCCAAGTTGAGAACCACTGCTCTAAATTGATATAAATCAATAAACAGCACTTAAGGAAAAAAATGGAATAAAATTCTTAAACTGGGAAACACTGGAAAATAGAAACAAAAAGAGACTAGGGCAGTAATGCATTTAAAGAAAATGAAATTTAAACAATGATACCAATAATTGACTTTTTCAAATGACAAAAAAATAATTGGAAGAACACTTAGCTGTATAGACTTTGAAACGGAGTAGGCACTTCCTTGGTATGAGAATGCCATTAATAAGAGACTGTACGACTTTGTCCCATGTAAAACGTTAGCCACTGAGTGCTGTAAGCTGACACATGGAGCAATGGCCTGTGTCTCAAACCTCTCAACTGACTTAACTGTGTCAACAAGATTGCACATACCTGCATAGGAGAGTTTGCTAATTGGAAACTGAATACCTAGTAGTTCAAGCTATCCTCCCTATACTGTACACCCACCAATTCCATCTGTCTTCATTCACATGGAAGGAATTAATGCATGATGGAAAATTACACAGAAAGTCACTCACAGTGCCCCCATCAGGTCCTCCTTTGTAATGGAGACCCCTGCAACTCACTGCCTTAACCTCCAGTCTGTGATCTAGCTATTGTCTAGTCTGTTTCTCCCTGCAGTGTACCCAGCACGATGTTCCTTATCTGGTCTGAAAGGAGAAGCCATGCTCTGCACACAAATCCTTTTCCTGTTACCTCAAAGTACAGCCCACTATGTGATGCAAACTGATAACTTTAGAACTCTTTAGTGCTACAGACCTGTAGTCCAAGAATTTAGGATGGCTAGTCAGAAGAAGAGCAAGGGCAATGACCTGTGGGGCTCCAGACAGTGTTTAAGAACACCTCAATCGACATCGCAGACCTTGACTCAAAACCACTGCGCAAAAAGGCTGGAGATGCAGCTGTTCTGGAACTAATATGCCTTCATGGCAGACTACTGTTTGAATCTTAAATGGTCTTTTAATAAAAAAAAAATAAAATAAAATAAAATAAATTAAAAAAAAAAAAAACCCAGAGCCGGATATTAGAGTGAAAGCTGAAAGATCAGAGAAGCAAAACACTAGTTCTTACCTCTATGAAATCCTCAGCCTAAAGAGAGTGAGGTCCTGTTTTCTCACTCCTTAAATACCTTTCTCTGCCCTGCCATATTACTTCCTGGGATTAAAGGCAAGTGTGCTTCCCAAGCAAAAGCATGAGATCTCGAGTGCTGGGATTAAAGGTGTGTGCCACCACACCTGGCTCTGTTTCTCTCTGATACTGGATCAATCTCATGTAGCCCAGTGTAGCCTTGAACTCACAGAGATCCAGAGAGATCTCTGCCTCCCGAGTGCTAGGATTGTATGCCACCACTGCCTGACCTCTATGTCTCATCTAGTGGCTGGCTCTGTCCTCTGAGCCTCAGGTAAGTTTATTAGGGTACACATATATCACCACAGCAGGCCAGGACTTAATATTGGTTGTGACCCTGTAATTGCCCCTTGAGCAGCATGACAGAGACCTTTGATGGGGAGGTGGGCCTTTTGGCTGGTTGTAATCAAGGTTGTCTCATTTGTTATGGGAATGTAACTTAATGGCTGATTAATCCTGGTGAACAAACATTTACATCTTATCATACCAATCTCCAACAGGCATGATTAGCATATTACTTATCTTTGGGGTATTTGGGATGCAGCCCTCTCTTACCTAAATCCTACATTGTGTGACTTAATGTCTCATAAGAATTGATAAATCCTTATACCATCAATTCTACTCTTCTATATCACAGTTTAGTAGTGGCGTGCTACTTCACACAGGAAATACTGTTTACGACCTCCACAGAATTAACTCCAGATGGATCCTCAACCTAAACGTTAAATGTTCAAACTGCAGAACTTCTGGAAGATGCTAGAGAGACCAGTACTCTCCAAGTCTGGCAAATTTGGTGATGTTTCTCCACCTGTGGCAATATATGCACTACAGACACCAGCATTTCACAGTGATGTCAACAACAAGGATATTTCTAAGTACAGTTCTGCTCTCAATGCTCTGCGCAGACACAGTCCAGGGAGTGAAGTTGTTCAGTGGCTGTCGGCCTGGCCGAGGGAGTTGCAGGGATCACACAGGACCATGCTGGACTGGGCAGGACCAGACTGCAACAAGCCTGAACTCTGTCTGGCCACTGGCTCGCACCCACACCCACCGGCTTTGGAGCCTCGGCCGGTCGCTCCACCTAGTCTGCGGACAGCGGCCCCTCACTCAGCAAGACCCGACACTCCTCCCCGCAGGAGGACAGCAGCCCCTCGCTCACCATGGCCAGCCACTCCTCCCTGCCCGTGGAAATCAACGCCTGGCTCACCATGGTGCAGCTGCTGAGCCGATCCGTGTTCTCCCCAGAACCCAAAGCACAGCACAGGCAACAACTTCCGACTTCCTCAGAAGAGCTAAGACATTAGCCTGGATCCCGGAAGAACCCTCCCATCTGCCTGGCGGGTCCGCTGGAGGCTCTGATTGGCTAATGAGGTCTGAGTGACAGACCAGGTGAGCAGAAGGGACACAGCATAGTGGTTCCCAGCCCTGGCTTCCAATCTAAGAGCAAACCTATCCCACATTGGCTGGACATTTGTGCCAAATTCAACAGCAAGTCTCTTGTTAATGTAGATCAACGGGTTCAGTTTTAGAGGAAGTATACAAATTCAGAAGGAGGCTAATCAGCCAATGTTCCATAAGAGGAACACAGGGTAGCTCAAGAATATTATAAACAAAATCCACAGTGGCATTGGGACTGATGACAGCCCCTTCTGTGGAAAGTGATGAGTTCTCAGGATCTGAAGCAACACTTTCCCAAAGGCCCCAGCCCCAGACCATTACAAGCTCTCCCAAGCACATTCCTAGTATTAGAGATAGAGCTGTTTTTGCTCTATACATCAGGGCCTTTGAGAAACCTCCCAAAACCTAGGCAGGTTGACAGACTCAGAGAGGCCTAGTTTCAAGTATCTTCTAGAAGTTCTGCACTTTGCATTTGACATTCAGATGTAAAATCCATTTGGAGTTAATTTGTGGAGGTTGTAAATGGCATCTTGTGTACTGGATAGCACTCTACTATAAGCTGTGATGTAGAGGAGTAGAATCGGTGCTATAAATGATTTACCACTGCTTAGGAGATACCAATTCACACAAAGTAGACTTTAGCTAAAAGAGGGCTGCCTCTAAAACACCAAATAATAATAATAATAATAACAGGCCTGCTAGAGATTAGAACGTTGGGATGTAAATGTTTTTTCCACCTTTTATGTTTACTGGTATTGACCACATTCCTGTAGTAAGAACAGCTAATGGGATGCTCATCCATGCAGAGGACAAAGAGACCTTCTGTGTAAAAATCTCATTATAGTAAGCTGAGGAATCATAGTTTTAAGAGGGATTTCTTAGTTGCATTCATGATGTTTTGTTATGTACTTGCTGTTTTTGGTATTGACTATGCATGTTAAAATCCAAAAGCATGGTTAGAGTAGTGATGCTATGTATTTATTATATGAAGACTGTCCTGTGTTTTCTCTAAGGTTTAGTTTAATAGACTGTACCTAGGAAATATTAAATTATTACATTATCTTATACGCAGTTTTTATTCAGTTGTCTTTTATTTAATTGCTACTCAGCACTATCTTAAGACAAATAATTGGTACCTTCCTAGGATCAGCTATGCCTGCTTACAAAGGATGCCCACCACCAGGTTTGCTGACTGTTGATATTCCATAATATAAGAAGGCATCTGTTGTGTGAATCTTTGATGAATCTTTGCATCTTTAATTAAAAAAAAAAAACAGAGCCAGATATCAGGGTGAAAGCTGAAAGATCAGGGAAGCAGAGCAAGCCACAGCCAACCTCACTTCACCAACTCCACAAATCCTCTGACTGAAAGCCTCTGAGTCCTTATCTGAAAAGATCTCATCTAGACTGCTTTAGTTCCTGTTTCCTCACACCTTGTATATCTTTCTCTGCCCAACCATGTCACTTCCTGGGATTAAAGGCATGTGTTCTTCCCAGTACTAGGATTAAAGGTGTGTGCCACCACTGCCTGGCTCTGTTTTCAGTGTGACCCTGAACTCACAGAGATCCAAACGGGATCTCTGCCTCCCCAGTGATAGGATTAAGGGTGTGTGTCACCACTGTCTGGCCTCTGTGTCTAATCTAGTGGCTGGCTCTGTCCTCCAATCGCCAGGAAGTTTATTCGGGTACACAATATATCACTACAGGTATCTCCTCCTTCTAAGTATACAGCCTCTTTCCCAGGCAACTGTATGCAATTCAGCCCTAATGATATGTGCCCTTGTAGTTTAGAGAAGGAATTAGAATACACAGCCTGAGAAAGACTTGAGATAGGGTGGATTCTGCATATACACCTATGAAAAGGCCATCTTTTAATGTGGGAATTTGCCTTGAGTGCCATCAGGCTTACTTTCTATGTTCACTGAGAAATGTAATGGAATGGGGAGTATATAGGCAGTGGAAGAGCAGAGAAAAGGTGAGCTCCACATATGCAGCTATGGGAGAGCCATTGTACATACTAGGGGGAGACTTTCCTGTGTGGCTGCTTTTGGGTATCTTAGAGTTTCTATTGCTCTGAAGACACACCATGACTACAGCAACACTTATAAAGGAAAACATTTCATTGGGGCTGGCTTACAGTTCAGAGGTTTAATCCATTATCATCATAGTGGGAAACATGGCGGCCTGAAGACATACATGGTGCTAGAGAAAGAGCTGAGAGTTCACCAGGCAGCAGAAAACAACTGTGACACACTTCTTCCAACAAGGCCACACCTCAATTAGTGACACTCTCTATGGGACTTGGGTCGGAGGGCATTTTGATTCAAATCACACAGCATCAAAACCCTTGCAAGTATCTTTTCAACCATGCTCATCAAGTAAGCTCAATAAACTCATTGGTTCCCCAGGGTAGAGTTTGGTGCAATTGTACTTTGCAATGTCATTGGGACTTATGGGGATGGAATAGACATTCCTTCTTCTCCCTTCATCAGGGAGAAAATTCTCACAACAGATCATACACATATTTGTTTATGTTCCTATGTCTCATGGTATTAGAAAAAGGAAGCAGTACATAAAAGAACATGTTTCTAACATATTCTCCTAAAAATATAAATGTGGAAATAACCTTAGTAAAGAAGGACTTAGATATATGAAGATAATAATGACTGGATGGCTCCAGAATAAAGAAGACTGGAAAGGTTTTGCAAGTTATGAAAGTCTGAGTAAGTTGTTTAAGGTACATAAAGAATGAGACTTAGATATCATATATTTATTAAATTTGGCCCAGGTGGGTGGCCCTCCCCAATGAGGGACTCAGGGAAAGTTTAATAATTAGTAATACTAGTGGGAAATAGCTTGCCGGTTCTTTCTGGGATTCTCCTCTGCTTCTTCTGCTATAGGGAGTTGTAAGGAAGACCACAGTCATGCCATGGTGAGTGTGGAGTGTTCAGAGCAGATTTTCTGAGCTGTCATTTCTGCTGGGACTTAGAGGGACCATGAGCCAGACTGTGGTTCTGTTGGTCCATGTGGTGACCTGGGAAGTGGCCCTTGTCCTCTGAGCTTCACTGTGTGGAATTTCCTGGGGAGGGGGAGGTTCTTCAGCCCTGGCATGGGAGGACATGATACTTGCAATATTGTCCAGTGTGCATACACAGGCTTTGCTCTTTGTGTGAAACAGGAACACAGATTGGAAAACTGAAGGTTTGGTTTCTATAAGTTTGAATATTGCATTCCACTTTTATGTTTATCTTATGAATGTAACAAATAGTTTAGAAATTGGTAGAAAGATAATGATGTGGATCATCCTTCAGCAATACATGACTATAATGCTTTTAACTTTCTTCCACCACAAGCCTCAATGGAGTGATTCAGTGAATTTCAGTTCCAGGAGACAAAAGGAGTTTCTGATCTGTAGAGGGTTCTCAGGTGTCCAGAGTATTGATTGGGCAGGTAGATAGGGTAGACTCCACATCTTGTGCCAAAATCCATGTGGCAGAAAACAGGTTTTAAATTATTCTTCTATGTTATTTTGGGATTGGGCTTCAACAGGGCTGGGTTTATCAGAAGCCACAAGGAGGCATGAGGGGCTGCAGAGCCATTGCAGATCACCTCCATTTGCAGAGAGACTTCTACAGTATGGGGCTTCTCTTTGGCAGAAATATCAGTAGCATAAGGGTCAGGAACACACAGTTCAAGGGTCATTTTGAGTTAACTTTGTGGAAGTTGTGAATCTGTGTTTATTTAATTTCTATACACATAGAATCACAGGTAGTTGGATGACATTGGTCAAGACCATACTTTCCTTGGCTAAGGTTCCTTTGGCCTTTTGATTAAAAGTTGACTATTTTTCTGGCTTTGCTCTTGGCTTTTTCTCTCCATCCCCACTATTCTTTCACAAATATTGTACATATTCTTGATTATTATAGTTTTCTGGTGAGTATAGCAGTCATACTGTGTCAGTTTGTGTACTATTTTTTCATGATCCCATTGAGCATTCTGAGTGTTTCCATTGTGAATATAGCTTTGTAATCAGCTTTCCTGTTATAAATTGTTGGGCATTGTTATTGGATTATATTCAATTTATGGTACAAATTTACTACACACAACATCTTAATATTGATGCATCATGTTCCCAAGGATCATTTATTTACATTTTTTATTTAGGTTTTGTTGTTTTTAATCTGTGAAAGACTTCTAGTTTATTGGATAAAAACTGCTATGGGTCTTGGCAGGTGGCTCAGCTCATATTCTTCTTGGGGATGACCTGAGTTCAGATACCAACATTGAAGCTGAGAGGCTCATAACCATCTACTACTCCAGATCCATGATATCTGATACTCTTTTTGTGTGTGCGTCACCTGTATACATATAGAAGACATTCTCTATCATGCACAAACATACACACAAAATAGCAATAAACTTGTTTTCAAAAGTGCTTGTAACTTACAAAGCAATTAGAGCAAAACAAGTTGCTTTAGGTATACAGAGTTTCTTTAAATATCTGTCATCTTGCATTTTGTTTTAAATGTTTTTATTTCTTCACTCTGATACAGACTTATGGCAATCATCATTTGTAGGAAACAAATGGTGTCTAAATGATCCTAACAGACATTCTTTTCTTTATAAGAGAATGAGATCTCTTTTCTACAAAATTAAAACATCAGAAGGCTTCAAGTGAATCTTTTCAATTTTGGTAGGACATTGTCTTCTCACAACCAATTTTCTATTATTGGCAAAGGGTGCACAGGGTGAGTGCTGGCTAGTGATTTCTTGGAGTTTGATTTTTATTAGAATCTTGTAGTTCTTGTTTAAGGCACCATTATATAAATTTATAGGTCTGTTTTTGTGTCTTGTTTTGCAAGTGGTGCCATCTATGTTGTTGATTTTATTATTGACTAATTACATTGTTCATTTTCTGGAAAATGATGCACCTTCACCGATTTTAATTATTCAGAAATTTTATTATATGATGAGTTCTTTGAGTTTTTGTGGCTTGGGAAGTTTCTGTGGAGAGACAGTTTTAATTTTCTCTTCTTGATCTTAGATACTTGCCTCTTTCCATTTCCTGGCATATCTGTTTTGCTATCTTCTTGTTTGGGTTTTTGTTGCTTAAGTGATTGATATGGTTAATACATTAACTTTGGTTCTTTAAAACCTATTCATATATTATTGTCTCTTTTTCCCAATTAGCCTCAGCTGTCAACATGACATAACATAGAGTCATTTGAAAGAACATCAATTGAGGGCATGTCTAAATCAGAATATCTGATTTCTGTGTCTGAGAGAAATTGTGTTGATTAAAGGTTGATGTGGGAAGGTTTTTCCACTGTGTTGTCAATATCTCTAAGCAAGTGGACCTAGGCTGGACAAGAGAATTAGCTGAGCACAAGACAATGACAAAGCAAGAGAGAAGCCAGGAAAAAATGTTTTCCCATGGTTTGCCTTAAGTTATTAGCTTGAGTTTCTATCCTAAGCTCCTACAACGATGGACTGTGACCTAGGGGCATCAACCAAATAAACCTGTTAATTATCTGAGTTGCTTTTGTTGAGAGAAGAACAGCAACAAACAAGAAATTTAGAACAAAAAGTGCTACCTCAAAAGTGATTTTGTTACTACAAAGAACGTGGGAATGTTGACTTTTGGAGGAATGTTGAAGGTATCAGAACTTTAGGTGGCAAAAGCCATAAAAAGCTGGACACAAAGCTTAACTGGCTGTTTTTGTAGGACCTAGAAGATAGGAATGTTGAGAGTAATGGAAGGCGGTGGAGGTCAAGGTCATAGGATTTTAGTGGGAAATAGGCTCTGCAGGGAACCTTGGAGTTGGCCTGGCCTAGCTCCCTTGAGAGACATGTGCCATAGATTTTTCAGGTTAGAGTCCATGGCTCCTGGGGAACAATGTATCTTCCAGTTCCTGAGAGATTGATGCACTCCCTCAGGCAGTGAAGTATTCAGACTATTTTTGTGTTTCTCTAAATATTCACTTAGAAATTAAGGAAACATGGAAGCTTTACAGGACAATTGATCTTAGTTTCTTCATGCTAGGGTTATATGCCATGTACTCCTCTGAACAGTTAAAAGTTAGTGTCAGCCGGGATCGCCCAATGACGGAGAAATGGTTGAGATCTACATGAACAACCTGGACATGAGTGGAAGTAATGAAGGGCAAGGGTCGAGGGAAAGAGAGCCTGTGGGAGCAGGATATCCCAGCTGGATTAAGAACAGAGAGGGAGAACAAGGTATAGGAGACCATGGTAAATGAAGACCACATGAGAAAAGGAAGAAACAAAGTGCTAGAGAGGCCCACAGAAATCCACAAAGATACCCCCACAATAGACTGCTGGCAATGAGACAGCCTGAACTGACCTACTCTGGTGATGGGATGGCTAAACACCCTAATAGTCATGCCAGAAACCCCATCCAAAGACTGAGGGATCTGGATGCAGAGATCCATGGATAGGCCCCCGGTGGAGCTTCAGGAGTCTAATTAGCGAGAAAGAGGAGGGTTTATATGAGCGAGAATTGTTGAAATCAAGGTTGGATAAAGCACAGGGACAAATAGCCAAACGAATGGAAACAAATGAACTATGAACCAAAGGCTGAGGGACCCCCAACTGGATCAGGCCCTTTGAATAGGTGAGACAATTGATTAGCTTGATCTGTTTGGGAGGCATCTAGGCAGTGGGACCGGGTCCTGTGCTCATTGCATGAGATAGCTGTTTGAAACCTGGGGCTTATGCAGGGACACTTGGCTCAGTCTGGGAGGAGGGGACTGGACCTGCCTGGACTGAGTCTACCAGGTTGATCTCAGTCCTGGGGAGGCTTTGCCCTGGAGGAGGTGGAAATTGGGAGTGGGCTGGGGGGGAGGGGAGGGGGCAGGAGGGGGGAGAACAAGGGAATCCGTGGCTGATATATAGAACTGAATGGTATTGTAAAATAAAAGAAAAGAAAAAAAGAAAGAAAAGTAAAATGGATTTTTACAATTTTGTTAAAAATCCAAGATTTATTTACTATTAAAGAACATTCTAATATTAAAAAAAGTTAGTGTCAGATCTGAAGAGCTGGGTTTATTGCTTCTTGTAGAGTTAGAAAGGAAAGTGGTTGAGCCAATGAGAGCTATATAGCAGAGGCTTCAGAGACTGAGGGCGTTTTTTTTCCACATACATTGTGCCATTCACACATTTGTGGGGGTTGATTTAAAAACAAAACTCAACAAGTGTGAAGTAATGGTAACCAAATTTGGCTGCTTGTCAGGATTGCAAGAAGAGCTTACCCCAGCTTTCTCAACTCAGAGTCACTGAGTTACTCTGAATCATAGCAGGTAGGAGATGGAACCTAGAAAGTGGAATTTTAAATCAAATTGGTTTAATGTAGAAATTTGTAATCTGTAGCTCTAGAGTTTCACATAAGGTGGAACTCTCAACTTGGCATCATATGGAATCTTCACACTAAAGAGATTATTTGCTAGTACATGTATTCTGTATTTTTTAAAGTTTAATGACTTTCCTGTCACCTGCCTATATCAATGGATAGTAGTATAATTTGTATGCATCTTAAATTGCCAACTTTGTCCAGTGGAAAAGGCATCTAGCTAATGTATAGCACTAGAGAAGTTTCAAACTGGCATTAACAACTGCATAGACCAGTGGATATAGTGAATTTGAGTAATTGTAGCCATTGTAGCTTTAGATAAAATTGTTTTAAGCACTAAAATCTTCCCACTCATGAAGTTGACCTAAGATGGTTCAGTAATGAACTTGACTTAGTTCAAGGCTACTTCCCACTTTCTCTTCTATCAGGTTCAGTGTAACTGGCTTTATGTTGAGATCTTTGATCTAGTTGGACTTGAGTTTTATGCAGGACACTAGATATGTGTCTATTTGCATTCTTCTATGTGTCAACATCCAGTTATGCCAGCACCATTTGTTGAAGACACGTTCTTTTTCCCAATGTATAATTTTGGCTTCGTTGTAAAAAATCAGGTGTTCATATATATGTGGGTTTATGTCGGGGTCTTCGATTCACTTCCATTGATCCACATATTTATGCCAATACCAAACTGTTTTTATTTCTATAGCTCTATAGTAAAGCTTGAAGTCAGGGATGGTGCTACCTCTGGGAGTTCCTTTATTGTACAGGATTGTTTTAGATATCCTAGCTATTTTATTTTTCTGTTTGAAGTTGAGTATTGTTTCTTTGAAGTCTGTGAAGAATGTGTTGGGATTTTGATGGGGATTGCATTTAATCTGTAGATTGCTTTCGGTAAGATTGCAATTTTTACTATGTGAAACCTACCTATCCATGAACATGGCAGATCTTTCCATTTTCTGACATTCTCTTCAATTTCTTTCTTTAGAGACTTAAAGTTTTTGTCATATAGGCCTTTCACTTGTTTGGTTAGACTTACTCCAAGACATTTTACATTATTTTTGGCTATTATAACAGGGTGTTGCTTCTCTGATTTTTTTCTCAGTTCTTTTATCATTTGTATATAGGAGAGATACTGATTTATAAAACAAATGGAAGTCAGGTGTAGAGGTGCACACCTTCAATCCCATCACTTGGCAGGCAGAGGCTGATGCAATTCTGTGAGCCGGAGGTAGGTCTGGTCTAGGTAATGATTTCCAGGGCTGTGTACAAAGACATTACCCACTCTTACCCCATCTCAGTTATATAAATGAATAGAAAAATAAAGCCTGGCAGTAGTGGTGGTGGTGCATGCCTTTGATTCCAGCACTCAGGAGGCAGAGCCTACCTTACAGAGTGAGTTGCAGGATGGCCAAGGCTATACAGAGAAATCCTATCTCAAAAAAAAGAGGAAGAAGAGGAGGAGGAGGAGGAGGAGGAGGAGGAGGAGGAGGAAGAAGAAGAAGAAGAAGAAGAAGAAGAAGAAGAAGAAGAAGAAGAAGAAGAAGAAGAAGAAGAAGAAGAAGAAGAAGAGGAATTAGATATGATTAACTTGAAATAAAACAAAGAAACAAGGGAAGACAGTGCTGGAGGGGTCTCACTTATAGGGGAGGGATTTGATGGGGTAAAAATTAAAGCCTCATCCTCTTATGACTTTGCCTGCTCTGCCTTCACAGGCTCCTCCTGACTCCTCCTGCCCAGACAGCCCTCCTCCTTTGGTCTTCCAAAGATTCAGCCAGCCAGCAGACACAGTGGTGGGAGCTACATAATCCCTTTTATGCAGTATGGATTCAGCTGTCATTGATAAAGTTCAGCCCATTAGAATCAAGGGTCCTGGTGGAGGATTAAGCCAATACATAAGGCATATTGGAGTTATTGCCTCTTTGAATGAATTGACTCTTTCTTGCTGTATATTTTATTGCTGTAGAAGCTGCTGTGGGACGGTCTGTATGTCAAATTGCTCTGATTGGTCAATAAATAAAACACTGATTGGCCAGTGGCCAGGCAGGAAGTAGGTGGGACAAGGAGAGAGGAGAATTCTGGGAAGCGGAAGGCTGAGGCGGAGAGACACTGCAGCCGCCGCCATGACCAGCAGCATGTGAAGATGCCGGTAAGCCACCAGCCATGTGGCAAGGTATAGATTTATGGAAATGGACTAATTTAAGCTATAAGAACAGTTAGCAAGAAGCCTGCCACGGCCATACAGTTTGTATGCAATATAAGTCTCTGTGTTTACTTGGTTGGGTCTGAGCGGCTGTGGGACTGGCGGGTGACAAAGATTTGTCCTGACTGTGGGCAAGGCGGAAAACTCTAGCTACAAGAAGCCATAGCTTTTCTCATTGGTCACAAATTTGGAAATTATTTCCCACAGTTTAGTAGTGTTCTGATCATTTATTGGGTAAAATTTCCCCTATGCATTTAGGGTATTTGGATAACATCCCCCAGTTATGTGTGAAATCAGTCACACAGTCAAAACCTGTATCCCACAATCAGGTCCGTTGTCCCTTTCTCTATTGTAAATATAGAGATCTGCCTTCCTGTAATTATCTTTATTGACAGGCATTTGGTCAGTGTTAGTGTCCAGGCAAAAGTATCTCATTTGAGACATTTTCAGACACACCCAGGACATAGATTTACTACATGTCTGAAATTATTAATTCATAGCCACTTAGATAGATAGAAAATAAGCATGATCTGGTTTTACCTTGCCTGCAAATAAGAGAAGTGATGAACTAAACTAACCTCACACTAAAAGATTCTTAACTCCTTGTACTTACTTTCACCTCTGTTTAATAACACAAGATTTTAGTTTAGGGATTTATTGCTTGTGTTTACCCTAAGAAAATAATGGGAAAGGTGATCAGCCATTTGCTCATTCCCAGAAGAAAGTAAGCTTTTCCACAGGCTTGCTGAAGACCTGTACCACCAGAGGTAGCTGGAATATGCCAGGTTCTTTTTCTTGTACAAATTAATCTTAAGTCCTCTCTTTGCTCTACAGCCTTAAGCAATAGATGGAATCCTTAGATCTAAAAAGTTCCTTTTAAGCAACTGACTATAGCAAAAGTGCAACAACAGACCAAAAGCTGCACGTATTCCTCTATTGCTTATGAAGGTTGCCTAGTAACCAAGGACCCACCCCACCCACTGGAAATGTGGCACTCGAGCCACTTGGATTGGCACAGGGAGAAAAAGGCAATTTTTACCTTATTTGTGACTTTTACTGATTATGGGCATTTAGCTAATGACCTAGACACATTTAGGAATGTAGTTTAAGCACACAAATTCCCCTCTTAGATTCCATTGCTAATTGAATCTCTAGTTGACCTCATCGGGGAGCCTCCACTAATCACTCTCATTTTGTGCTGTAAATGAAAGCTGACAGTTATTGCTCTGTGTGTAAATCTTATATGCCTTGGTGACCCTGAGAAATTTAAGCCTCACATTGTATTGCGGAAAGAATTACTGTTGTAAATGTATATAAGCTGGCACCCTTGCTGTAGAGAGGACTTGTTGTAGAACAATAAAGAGACATGGATAGAAAGAATGTGATATGAGGGGATTCATTTACTTTGCCCTCAGAGAGTCAGATTTTTCCTCCACTTATTGTAGCATCTCCTTTGGAACCTGAGAGGAGGTCTTTAAGGGTGGCCCTTAAAAGCCTTTGTTAACACAGTGAGCTAGAAAATTGGGCACCTGCTGGTGATTCTCACCTGAGGCCTGGCCCCTTGTTGAAAAACAGAGAGGTAAAAGACACAGAGGAGCTGGAATGTCCACAGTGGTGATAGCACATCCTGTTGCCCTTGCAGACTGTTTGTTCCTGGCTTAGGGATTGCCAGGTCAGTCAACCTGATGTCCATGTGCAGGAGAACAGCAAGGGAAGAAGAAATCCTGAACTGTCTCTGAGAGCCCAGAAGACTTGGCCAAGGGAGCTTAGAGCCTGTGAGGAGTGTACAAGTGTTATGGGGAGGGTTCTGGTTTCCTCTGCTCAATACCCAGCAGAGATTTGGGTTCTTGTGCTCTGTAGTCCCACCCCACTGTAATAGTGTCATTGGCCTATCATAAAGAATGAGGGCACTACATGCACACATGCTTGTTACCACATACATACCATGCCTGCATGCCTGCTAGCCTGCCTACCCACCTATCTGTAAAAAAATGCAAGTGCCTGGTGCCTTTGGAAGTCAGAAGAGGGGGTCTGCTGAAATTAGAGTTGTGGGTGGCTATCAGCTGCTTGTTGGATGTCATATGGGGGGGTGGGATGTGAATCCACCAAAGACAGAGACATGATAGACAGGAGGAAAGAGAAACAGGCTACTACATTTTAGTGTTTCAAGTTATGTCTGAGGAGCCTCCTAGTTACATAAAACAAAAGCAAATACTTTCAAATGTCCGTGTCCTCTGAGGGGAATCAAATGGTTGGGAAAAAAAAAAAGGAACAGTTTTTTTTTAGGAGTTCCTGAATCCTCAAGAACACCCAGACCAAATTAACCCTTAAATGGGGTTTGGAGAACAGCAAGAGTTTGCTGGGCACCTGTCTCCTGCTTCAAGTTTTTTTTTTCAATTTATGATTATGTTGGCTCTAAGATTCTCATCTTTTATGATGATTTAAGATTCCAGCTTTTATTTAATAGACACCATGTAGTGGGTAGCTGTTCTAGCTATGGCCTTGAAGCACCACCCCTAGTGAGGCGGCAGGTAACTGCCTATGACCCATTACTCTGATAAAGGCTGCAGAATCTATAGCTAGTCCTATTGAGACCTAACTACCTGAGATTTCTTACAGAACCCCATAGAGATACCATTGCCCCCTAAATAGCAGGAAACAATTCTAAAAAATGATCCCTGCCTCCCAAAGGTTTAAAATTTTCTCAGGGTTATGGATAAATGGTTATAGGATTGAGGGTGGAAAACAAAAAGTTAGTATCAATATTTCCTTAAAAAAAGAAAAAAAGGGAATGAATAGGTATAGCATATTAAGATAGATTATTATGTCCACTAGTAAACTAATCTAGCAAATTTTCAGCCTTAGATACTTTGCACTGATATGGATTTTTGTATACTGATACAAATGTAAACTATTTTTATGTTCCTATTTAAGATAAATTGTATATTGATACAAATACAAAACTATATTTGTCATATTGTACACATATTCTACTGTTCAAAATATTTTTATATATTGATACAAATATAAAATTATATTTGTCATACTGTACATATGTTCTACCTCTGTTTTGGATATTTTATATATTGATACATATCAAGTATTGTTGTCATTGCATATTTTACTATACATTTCTACCTCTGTTTAAGATATTTTACGTATTGTCACAATTCTGAGGTCATTGTCCTTTTACTGTACATCTATTCAGACTGTTTACCTTGTTTATATGAAGCCTTAGTCCTTAGGTTATTTAGGTAGATAAGACTTACAGAATTAGTCACCTATGTTTATCATATCTAATGCTATGTTAGTTAGATTGTCCAGATTTACAGATACATAGGTCAGATGGATAGGTAATCTTCAAACACTTCATAGACCTAGAGAATATGGCATTTAAATGTTTTGATAACTTAGAATTCTGTTGACATGAGACATGATCACTCCTGGCAACACCAATCTAATCCCTAGAGGATGTTGGGCTTCTAAGGCACTCCGCTGGGAAGTTTATCTTTTTCTTGGCACAAAATGACCTGATGGGCAAAGAACTGCCCTTGCCTCGACTGCTGACAGTATGAACACTGTCCTTTCTGGATGAGCAGGACACAAGGAAAAGTGACTACTGAACCCTGCCAAGACAGGGTAACATGGTCTTTCAAAATTCCTGCTTTTGGGGGGCTGGAGAGATGGCTCAGAGGTTAAGAGCACTGACTGCTCTTCCAGAGGTCCTGAGTTCAATTCCCAGCAACCACATGGAGGCTCACAACCATCTACAATGAGATCTGGTGCCCTCTTCTGGCCTGCAGTCATACATGCTGTATACATAATAAATAAAAAAATAAATCTTAAAAAAAAAAGACATGTGCCACCACGCCTGGAAAAAAAAAAAAAACTTTCAAAGATTATTTGGAGATATTTCTCATCTATGAACTATTGTTGGGGTAAAAAATGATGAACTGACTAATTTGTTCAAACTGACTAATTTGTTCAAAATCTTAGAAGGTGACAAGGACTTAAATAGTCCAAGAGAATTATCACCTGAAGCTGAGAAAGAATTGGCCTTCGTAGAAAAGAAAGTACATGAAGGGCATGTGGATCATATTGATCCAAAGCTGGATTGCATTTTGGTTATTTTACCTTCTAGGCATTCTCCTACTGGAATATTAATGCAGAGGGAAGATATTATATTGGAATGGATATTTTTACCAAATAAACCAAATAAAAAATTAAAAACTTATGGGGAAAAAAATCTCTGACTTGATTTGGAAAGGAAAATTGAGACTTCGTCAATTAGCAGGAATAGACCCAGCAGAAATTGTCGTACCTTTAACTAAGGAGGACATTGAAAAATTATGGACAGAAAGTGAACCTTGGCAAAGAGCTTGCAGTAATTTTTTGGGAGAAATTAACAGAGGCAGGAGGATCACGAGTTCGAGGCCAGCCTGGGCTAAAATTTATTAAAAATATTAAAAAAAATTCCTGCTTTTGAAAATGATCTGTCAAATATTATAGCCATCTGTCAAATATGTAGCCAAATAGGATGCCCTAACAATTCTAAGAATCTTTAGGTGGCTCTTCAGGCTGCCACCTGTCTCTGTCTATTCTCACAAGATTTTCAAAAGTTGCTTGCATGCTTTTCCCATTTTCTCAGTTATATTCCTTCTCAGGACTTTGATGAGGCTGAACACTAACAGTTATAGTTATAATGTTGTATCTTAGCCAAAACACATTAAATACTAGATTTAGATTCTTCAGGATAGGACAGCTTTTGGAATAATCTCTGTAACATGCTATTTACCTATGTTCTGGACATCTGTGAATTTTAGTATGTGTCTCTTGTTTAATGTTGTTCTTGTTGGTTGTAGTTTCATTTTGTTTGGGTCACTACCCTTTATATCTCTTGGATAATCATTCCTATTGTATAGTTTTATGTTAGATTAGAATTTTCTTATACAGACAAAAGGGGGAGATATGGCCTTGAAACACCACCCCTAGTGAGGCAGCAGGTAACTGCTACACCTGTCTATTACCTTGTAGTACCTGCCTCTGGTGTGTGGCCACCAGGAACCCTTAAGACCTGGGATGCATGTACACAGATCTCTCTCTTTGCTCCCTTGTGGTTTTAGATACTGAGATCTTGGATGAGGCAGATCAGTGTGGGACTTGGCTGTGCTTTTCCAGACCCTATGATAAATCTCCTGTGGTTGTGAGTTAACCCCTAATACATTTCTTTGCTCATTAAGTAGACTCCATGGATTTCTTGCATTAGACACCTAGTCCCTCTAGTCTCATTGGCTGTACAACTTTGATCACAAAGGCATGTTGGATTTCATCAAAGAACTTCTCTGCATTTTATATTTCAATTTCCATTGTTATTACTAGTGGATTCCTGATTAATTTGTTTGTATTTTTCCTAATTCTTGAACATTGTACCAAAGTCATTTCTTTCTAGTGGGTTTGTGTTTAATTTGTTTATATTTTTCATCATTTTTTAAAGATTTATTTATTTATTATATATACAGTATAATGTCTGCATGTATCCTTGCAGGCCAGAAGAGAGCACCAGATCTCAATTGTGTGCTGAAGTCAATTATTTGATCTCTTAGATTTCTTTAAAATGGGCAATTAGAGCTATAATTACTATAATTACTCATAAGACTGGTTTTACTATGTGCCATGAATTGTGTAGTGTTGAGTTTTCATTTCCTTGAGAGAATCTCTCTCTCTCTCTCTCTCTCTCTCTCTCTCTCTCTCTCAATCTAGGTTTCTGTTTTGTCCTATTCCTCATGCAGCGATGAACGAGTTGTTGGATCTCCAGTCTCATGGGCCCTGATGTCCACATCTGTCCTCTGAGGGCATCTGGTAGGAACATGATACACAAACTTACAGGCAAGAAAAGTTTAAGATCACATCCCTTCCTAACCCCTTGACCTTGTGCCAGAAACGTATAGAAAAGAAACAGTAAAGGGTGAGGACTACTTAGATATGCATATCTCTTGCCTTCTAGTTAAACATTAACTTCTTGGATATGGGGAAGCCTTCATTGTTGATTTGAGTTCAGTCATTTTCAGGTTTCTGAGGAAAAATTTTTATTTGGTTTACTTCACATTTTAACTTTTATTTTTGAGACAGAGCCTATTTCTTTATTTGTACTCTAGACAAATTATCTCACTGCATGGCCCATGACTTCTTTCTGAGCACTACCATGAAAGTAGTGAGCTACTCCAAATTATGTTAAATATAATGCTGCTGCTGCTGCTGCTGTTATTACATAGCACAAACAGGGAGACGTGCATAAAAATCCTGCCTTGTCAAAGAGCAAAGGGGACTTCTTTGGCAGGGAGGCTTTATATAGATTGGTGCTGAGTCTCTTGTGTGTGTAAATTTGGACTTATTGTGCATTTTTAAACTATAGAAGGTTGTGAGTCATTATGTGGTTGCTGGAAATTGAACTCAAGACCTCTGGTAAAGGAGCCAGTGTTGTTAACCACTGAGCCATCTCTCCAGCCCTTTATTGTGCATTTTTAAACTGTTATTAGTGTGGTGGTGCTGCAGTGGCTTATTCCAGAGATCTGAACCCCAGTCCCTGGGTATGTGCAATGACTGATGTTGGGTCTGTAAGTAAATCGGTTGCAACAACTCTGGGTTTTGGTCCCGGATTTTGGCACCAAAACGTGAGTTTTGCAACTCTGGGGAAAGGTGTCTTAACTACCTAGGGAATCGGGCAACCCCTTGAGCTGCTTAGGACAGCTCTGATGGCTGAACTGCAAGGAGACAGTTCAGCCCTGGAGGGCAAGGTATCCTGGACACCTCAAGCTGCTCAGAACAACAGCTCTGTCCTGAAGGTGTCCCAGACACCTGGAGCTGTTTAGCACAGCTCTGATGGCTGGAACTGCAAAGAAGCAGCCCAACCCTGGAAGGGAAATTTTTCTGACTTCTTGGGAAAGTCAGGCCTGGAACTGCTTGAGCAGGTAAGGGTATCCTGACTGTTAGGGAAAGTCAGGGCATACCTGGTAAGATGGGGGATGGTCACCCCATAGGATATAGCAATCCTGCTCCTCTCCTAGAGAGCTGCTAGAGCTGAGCTTTTCTTAGCCCCCACTTAACTGGGCTTCCTAGCAGAGCTCAACTTCTCTGGCCTAAGATGTTGCTTCTTTGGCTGCACTCTGCAAAAGGGGAAACCCCTGCAGAAATGTAGCAATCTCCTCCAGCTCCAGAGAAAAGTGTTACTTTTTCAGCTCTCTCTTGCTTTGTCCACTGAGGGACTTCTCAGCAAAGATCTGTTCAGCTCCTCCTTGCTCTGCTCTTTCAGCTCTCCCTTGAGAAACGTCTGAGGAACATCTCTCTGCAAGGATCTTTTCTATGCCAGTGAATGAAGATCAAAACTCTTTTGAGAATGAGATTTATTTGGGAAGGAGGAGTCCAGAAAAGTAGCTGCCTCAACCAGGGTGGAGAAAACAGCCTTTTTTCTAACTGACCAGGCGGGGTGATTTACACAGGATGTCTTGGGGATGGAGACAACCAGGGGTTGACTTGGGGCCCAGGGTTCTACTGTCCTGCTCTGTGATTGTTTGGTTTCCAGGGGCAAAGATAGCTCTGATCTGACTAAGCCAAACTATGTTTCTTTCTGACCTGATCTGACCATCTTTCCCTAGTTCTGGGCTCCAGGGTCAGGGTGGGTTTCTTTAGCCAGGCTCTTTTCCCTACAGGGTCTGTTCTTAGCCCTCTTGTCTCTCTCTAGCTTGGGACTGAATTTTTATTGTTGTTAACAAAGGTTTAAAAGGAAGTACTTTTTCATTTTGAATTTGATTATTTATTGTATGTTTGTCTGTTTGTTTTACTATATTTTCATTTATTTACTTGAGACAAGGTCTATCTGCATAACCCTAGAATTCAGAAAAAATTCAGTTAACCCATAAATTTCCCCTTTTCTTCTTCTTTATGTCCTCTCCCACTCTGTATGCATCCATGGCCCAGGGCCTATACTATTTTTGTGTTACAGGAGTTACAGAAAATAAAAGAAAGCCTGCTGTAGTGGTGCATACTTTTAATCCCAGCACTGGGGAAGCAGATGCAGCTGGATCTCCGAGTTAAAATTTGGCCTGGCACACAGAAAGAATTCTGGTACAGTGAGTTCTACACATTCAGTAACACTGTCTCAAATCAAATAAAAATGAAATAAAATATAAAAGAGACCTAAAAGCATGGAGCTGCTTGGAGCCCAGGGCTTACCCCTTCCCTCATAAATCGGATCCCCAGCACTGTTGTACATGGTTTCTTTGTTTGATTCCAAGTGATTTATATTTGTGTTTGTCTATTTATTCAATTTTACATTTTTGCTGTTTTTTTTTCTTTCCTGTTTTTTGAGACAGGCAGGGTCTATCTGTGTCATCCTGGCTGTTCTAGAAATAGCTCTGTAGAGCAGGCTGGCCTCCAACTCACAGAGATCAGACTGTCTTTGCCTCCTGAGTGCTGGGATTAAAAACATACACCACAGCCTGGCTAATTTTACTTTGAGTGTGTGTGTGTGTGTGTGTGTGTGTGTGTGTGTGTGTGTGTGTGTGTGTGTCTGGCTAGGGTACAGGTATATGACTTCCTAAATTGAGTTCAGTCATCATGAAAGAGAGATAACCGGGCGGTGGTGGTGTATGATTTTCTTTAATCCCAGCACAGAGGCAGGCCAGCCTGGGATACAGAATGAGTTCTAGGAAAGACACAAAGCTACACAGAGAAACCCTGTCTCAAAAAAACCATAAATAAATAAAAATAAATAAAAGACAGAGATAGGACACTGGGGGCACATCTAATGAGCAGAGAATCATATTTAACCAAAATTTGCAAGAGCATTTCATTAGCCAGCATGTTGCTGGATAAAATCATAAAAAATTCCAACCCACAGGGGTAGGAATGGGACTGATTTCCTTCTTTCTAGCTGCTGAGTGCTGGGATTACAGGAACAGGCCAGCACACCCAGTTTATGCAGTACTGAGAGGATGGTACCCAGGGCTTCCTACTCCCTGCACAAGTCAGATCCTCAGTACTGCTGTTCCTTGCTTTTTGTTTCATTCCAGCTTAGTTTTTAAAATCCTACTTTTATTCTTCCTTCCTTCCTTTTTTTCTTTATCTCATTCTTTCTTCTTTTCACTCTTTCTTTCTCTGTTATGCCTGCTCATTCCAGTAAATCCAATGCCTCTGGCCTCTCTGGGCACCTGTACTCATGTGAGCAAAGCCATACACATTCACACTTGCACAACCACAAATAAAAATTAAAATGATCAGTTAATGTGACATTTAAGAAAGTAAATAAAAGCAAGGGAAGGGGTGTCCTGAGCACTATCCTCAGTGATGTATAAACTGTAGTTTTGCCACAGCACGCAGAACAAAACCCTTGTAGTACTTGCTGGTACTGATTGCAAGTCTTCCTTCCTTCCTTCCTTCTTTCCTTCCTTCCTTCCTTCCTTCCTTCCTTCCTTCCTTCCTCCCTCCCTCCCTTCTTCCTTCCTTCCTTCCTTTCCTTCTTTCCTCCCTCCCTCCCTTCCTTCCTTCCTTTCTTTCTTCCTCTCTCTTTCTTCTTATTTTCAGGGTTTCTCTGTGTAGCCCTGGCTGTCCTAGAACTCATTCTGTAGCCTAGATGAGCCTCCAACTCTCAGCCTTAGCCTCCAGAATGCTGAGAACACTGATCATCAATGTTTGGGGATTTTGTTATTGTTTGTTTATTCTTCAGTACATATTACTAAAATCAAATAGCAGCATAAGCAAACTCAGGAATCAGTGGGTGCTCTGCCTTAGGGTCTCTTTTTTTTGGGGGGGGTGGGGATTGGTCTGTAAATCCACATTTCTTTTCTTTTTCTCCCTTCACCCCAGACAGGAAACTAAACTTTTATGGTGTTTTTCTTTTAATGTAGAGTGTGCTGTCTCATTCAGGAGAGCCTCCTCACAACTCTGCAAATGCAAATTGATTTTAAGTCCAGGCCCTCTAAAGGTTAAGAAACACAGAGAACAAAAAGGATCTTGAAAAGTTACATAGTTGTTTCCATCTTGTTGAGGTCACCAGCCAAGATGGCTGCCATCCACATAAATGCATCCATCTTGGTGAGGTCAACAAACATGCTGTAGGCTAACTTACTGAAAAGTTTTACACTGTGACCCCCCCACTACACAAACACACATACACACACACACACACACACACACATACATACACAGGCACACACAGGCACACCCAGAGACACATAAATAATTTTTGAAATTAAACTAAATGTACAATAAAGTAACAGAACAAGAAATTAAAAACAGACAGAAAAGTCTTCCTGGAGTGAAAGAAACAAAAGGAAACCCAGTGTGGTAGTGCACGCCTTTAATCCCATCATCCATGAGACAGAGGCAGGTGGAACTCTGTGAATTGGAGGTAGATCTGATCTAGGTAGTGATTTCCCAGACTATGCAGAGATGCTCCTTTCCCAAATAATTCATTGAATAGAAAAAAATAAAATTTGGAATCAAAGAAACAAACAAAGGAAGGTGGTGTTGGAGGCCTAACATATGGGGGAGGAGAGAGCCTTGGCCTATTGGCCAAAGCCCTGGGTTCCATCCTCTGAACTGCAGAAACTCAGTATGCTGGCCAATGTCTATAACCACAGCACTCTGTCACTAGAAATAAGCAGATGAGGTGAGGAGAAGCTGCCTCCATGCTGCTTTCGAAAGTCAGCCCTTTTAAGCTTTCTGAGGGAACTCCGTGCTCATGTGTCTTTTAGCTTATATGACTTTACTTCAGTTTTTTATTTGATTTCATTTCATCTGTTAGCCAGCAAGCCCTATGGATTGCTCACCAGAGGGCTTGACACCCTCACACAGACATACATGCAGGCAAAGGAGCAATGCACATAAAAGTAAATAAATCTATAAAATAAAAAAGTAAACATGAATATAATTGACTTGGAGTTGTTATAAAGCAAATGAGGGATAACAGTCCTGTGGATCTGGCTTATGGCCTAGTGTCAGGGACAAGGACAGAATCTCTAGTTAGTGGAAAAATACAGACCCCGGATAAGACAGGGAACTAGATCAGCTTACAGTCAGGTTGCCTAGCAACAGGACATTGAGTCAGAGCCCTTTACCCTCTCACCCTGTAAACATCCTATACAAACATCCTGTTAGCTTGCCCCACCCTATGCAGATGACAGCTTCTTGCTCCCCCCACCCTGCAGGAACTATATAAACCTTTGTGGAAGAAAATAAAGTGGCACCTTGATCAGAATCTAGACTTGGTGTGTTTTCCTTTGTATCTCCTGTCCCTACATTCCCTCCTTAGGGTGGTCGAGAACTTGTTGTAGCCCTGCAGGCAGGGCAGCCTAGGGTGTCTGGAGCCCTGGGTTCTATCCTCTCAGTACTACTAAAAGTGGGTGTGCTGGCTCATGCATGTAATTCCAGTACTCGGGAGCTAGAAAGTGGAAAACCAGCCCCTACTCCACCCCATACTCTTGTGAGTTGGAAGATGATTGCTATAGAATCATCCTCTTGTCCACTGTAAAGATTTCTCACTCAAATTGGCTTAATAAAATTCTGATTGGCTAACAGCCAGTCAGGAAGTATAGGTGAGGTGACCAAACTAAGGAGGATGGGAAGTAGAAGGGCGGAGTCAGAGAGTCACCAGCAAACACAGAGAAGCCAGATGAGAATGCCGTACTGAGAAAAGGTACCAAGCCATGTGGGTAAATGCAGATAAGAATAATGGGTAAATTTAAATGTAAGAGTTAGCTAATAACAAGCCTGAGCTATTGGCTGATCATTTATAATTCATATTTGGCCTCTGAGTCAGTTTTTTGGGACCAGGGGATTGGGACAGAAAACTGCAAACATTTGGCAAGGATTTCCACATAAAACCTGAGAAAGCTTTAAAAAAGGATTCCAAACACATAAAAAGAGTCAAGTGTGGCTTCTTGGTAGCAACATTTTCTTGAGTAGACTCTGTTTGCTGGTAGTGAACAGAGGTGTAGCTCCTTTAAGATGCAGCTTCCTGGTCCATGCTGGTGGCACAGTTGGCTCCTTTGGGAGGTCCTGCTACCAAACACTTAAATTGATTTTATGAGCATTGGGTGGCAGCATGGATCCAGAAACTCCCCCAGAGTTGGGGTGGTTAACATGGCTCCCAACAGTATCTTTGCCATGAAGCTAAGCTCTCACAGACCAAGGAGCTGTGCAGAGGCTGCCTTTTTGGTCCTACCCACTCTCCTTAGCAGTTTAAAGACTCATGTGGTCAGAAAAAGATAGAGATGTGCTGTAAAGACAGATTCAGATGATAAATAAATAAATAAATAAATAAATAAATAAATAAACTTTTTACAGTGTGTTTAAAAATATCCATAGGCTTGGGAGAAAAAAAGGAAAGGTATAGACAGTCAGAAATATATAGTTTTAAAACAATAAAGTCCTTATTGAGTAAAGTAATATTTTTTTTAAAAAGCCATGTACAGATTTAAAATACACAGAGAGTCTGGATACTGTATGTTATTGTGTTGCCTTTGAGTTGTTTGACTGCTGAGGAATGAACAACAGCTGCTAAGAGACATTTGATTATATATGTTGCTGGATTGTAGTGGCATTCTGTGAGCTCCTGGTTTGGCTCCAGAGAGAAGCACCTAACCCTAGTTCTTCCTTTGTTTAACCACACCTTTTGTTTCTCTTACCTTTTGTTTCTCTTATTGCCCTATGTGAATCTTGTCTGAGAGTCAGAATCAGAGAGTCCCCCAAGGATCAAAGGCCTATGCAAAACTTGGTCCAGGAAACCCAGAAAACCAAGGTACCTGAGAAATCAGGTAATTTGCACCTGACATTTGGTCTCTGGGAGCTCCTTTTGGTTTGCTTTGAAGGTATGGAAATTAACTATCTAAAAAAAGTAAATAAAGTAAATAAATATGCCCTAGGTGAAGGGAAAAGTGTTTCAGTCCTTTGAGGCTGGACCCCCCTGCAGCCATGAAAGGCTAGATTCATTCATAAGATGCCTCTGTGTCTTCATTCCACAGACCCATGTGAACCCACACACTCGTGTAGCGACCACACAGCTACACTGGATTAATCCAACCTATACATTTTGAAAATGCCTTGACTTCAAAATTTAAGTCAAAAGGTGTATTACTTTGGAGAAGAGGTTATGCTTTTGTTTCCACAGGAAATGAGTCTGTGGATTCATTCTGGGTTAAGGAAAATCAGGCTTGACTGAGGAAGACACCTCCTGAAAAATCTGACTACAAGCATAAAGAAATAAACCTAGAAGAACTATAAGACATGTAAAGTATATTTTACCTTCTCAAACAAAAAACATTTTTGGCTGACTTGTGTACAATGCACAGTCCATACTTGTATTAACGCAGATATGTATGTTACCTTTAAAAGTTTCTGTATTTTCAGAGCAAGGGACCAAACAACAATGAAAATGTATGGCCCAGGTGGTCCAGCATTTCAAAATGCCTCTGTTATAGTCTCCTCAAAATTCTGCATCCAGAAGAGCTTCAAGGCTGCTGGCTGAGATGATTCAGTCTCACAGAGTACTCCAGTCAGAATTTGACCATAATCCTAAATTTTCTCAGGGTCCCCTAAAGATTACCAGTGCTCCCAATCAGCAGGAAGTAGTCTAGAGAACTACACTCACATTCCCCCAAATAAATTATGAATGTTTGCCATTGTTTGGGGGAGGGGGATTGGTTACAAGTTGTTATTGATAATGGTCAAGAAAAGAGCTAAACAAAGAAGATTAGATTCAGGGATCTTGTTCTGAAAAAAAAAAGGAGGTATATAGAAATGTTAGGATAAAGGGGTAAATTATTGAATCTACTTTAATCCAAAAAACAACTATTAATCTTACATATTTTACATTCATATGGATTTTAGTTTATTGATACAAATTTAAAGTTAATTTTGTTATATATATATGTATATATATATTTCTACTCTTGTTTAAGATATGTTTATGCAACTTATTTAAAAATGTAATGTATAATTAAGAAATACAGATTAATAGTCACCTATGATAGTCAAACTTATAGTCATATTAGTTAGGTTTTCTAGATATACAGAGATATATTCCAAATACATAATCTTAAAACACTTCAAAGACATACAGAATATGGCATTGAAAATGTTTTAATAACTTAGACTTTTCATGACACTAAGACATGTCTGCTTCTGGCAGCACCAATGTCCTCCAGAGAAAACAGTGGGCATTGAAGAAATTTCATATGCAGTTTGTTTTCTTTATGGCAAAACTAACCATAAGGATAAAGAAACAGCTCTTGCCTCAGTTGCTGACAGTTACTATCCAACCTGGACCAGCAAGACACAGAAAAGGTCAATGCCAAACTTTGCCAAGACAGGAAAGTCTGTCAGATATGCTAGGCCTGTAGGCCAAAGATGAATGTCCCAACATTGCAGAACTTTGGATGACTATTCAGGCAGCCTGATGTCCCTGTCATTAGGTAACATTTCACCCTTCTGGGATCTTTGATGGAGTTGAAGACTAGAGAGTTATAATTATAGTTTTCTTTGGTTATGATAAAAGATAAATTAGGTACAAAACTTTAGACTCACAAAGATAAGATAGATAATAGGGCATTTTCTTTAATTTTGCCAAATACGACTAGAATGGATGTTGTAACTGTAATTCTTACTTGATAACTGTTTTGTTTTGTATAATCTTACTATGTTAAAGTTAAAACCTTCCTTTTTAATTAGACAAAGGGGGAATGCTGTGGAATAATCATTTTGTACACTGTAAAGATTCATTTGTCACTTGAATTGGTTTAATAAAAATGCTGGTTGGTCAGTAGCCAGGCAGGAAGCATAGGTGGGGTGACCAAACTAAAGATGAAGGGAAGGAGAAGAGCACAGTCAGAGAGTTGCTGGCAAACACAGAGAAGCCAGATGAGAATGCCTTACTGAGAAAAGGTACCAAGCCACATGGCTAAACACAGATAGGAATTATGGGTTAATGTAAATGTAAGAGTGTAGCAGGAATCTTAAAGTTCTTATTAATAAAATCAAACCTGAGGCCAGTTATCGGGGTCAATGCTGGTAGATCAGAGAGACAGAACAAGCCACAGCTATCTCACCTTGCCAATTCCTCAGCTGGTCCTGTTTCCTCAGACTGGAAGCTTCTGTGTCCTCATCCCAATGGCTCTCAGCTGAACTGCTGCTTAAAAGCCTGAATGCTTAACCAGCCACATGTTTAACCAGCCAAATACTTCTAGTTTCTGGTCCTCACGCCTTATATACCTGTCTGCTTTCTACCATCACTCCCTAGGATTAAAGGCTTGCTTTCTGGGATTAAAGGAGTGAGTCACCATGCCTGGCTGTTTCCAATGTGGGTTGAACTCACAGAGATCGCAGATGGATTTCTGCCTCTGGAATGCTAGGATTAAAAGCATGTGCTATCACTGCCTAACTAGTGGCTTTTCTGTTCTCTGACCCCAGATAAGTTTATTAAGGTACACAATATTTTGGGGGAACACAATACCACCACATAAGAGTTAACTAATAATAAGCCTGAACTATTGGCTGAGCATTTACAATTTCTATTTAGCCTCTGAGTCGGTTATTTGGGGCTGGGTGGGCGGGACAAAAACTCCACCTACAGATGACCCCCACATTGGATATGTGCTCTACTTTTCTGGGTCCTGTCTTTCTAATGCTCCTTTCCCTGACACACCCAAAAAAGTTTTATTTAGGCATGGTATCCCAGAGCCTTCCTAAATCTAGACACAGGAAATAAATAAGTAAATATTTCTCTGTAACACAAAACTAGGGTAAGTAACCCAAGAGAGGCCAGAGGTATTGGCTTTCCTGGAGTGGAGAGGCATAATAGATAGATAAATAAATAAGTAAAGATAAGTAATACAATTAAAGTAAAATAAATAAGTATACACATGAATATTATTAACTTGTAATAAGGCAAACAAACAAGGGCCAAAAGTGCTGGAAATCTGATTTATTAGGGAAGAGGTTAAACCCTGGACTAGAATACCCCAAGCTCTGGGATCCAGGCAGCTCCATGCCATTCAGGTCTCTTGTTTATTTTATTTATTAAAAAGGAAAAAAAAAGAAAAAGAAAGAAGGAAAAGAAAGACAGATAAAAGGAAGGAAGGAAGGAAGGAAGGAAGGAAGGAAGGAAGGAAGGAAGGAAGGAAGGAAGGAAGGAATAGAGAAAGACTCACTTTGCAATCAGCATCCAGGCTTCTTCTCATGCTACCCCGTCCCAATAACCACCAGAACTTGCTTTGTTCTGTGTATTGTAGTAGCACTCCAGTTCTACTGCACTGTTCACTGCTGAAGATAGAACCCTGGTCCAGCTCATCTTCCCAAATCAACACCTGACGCTTCATCTCATCCCCAGCCCAGTTTCCCTTTGCATTTATTCATTTTTTCTTCTTTTTAATGCCATGTTAATTATTTTAATTTTGGTTGTGAAGGGAGACGAGAGGCTTCGGACTCTCTGGGGTGGGAGGACGTAATAGATGAATAAATAAGTAAAGATGATACATAGATAATAGATAGATAGATAGATAGATAGATAGATAGATAGATGATAGATAGATAGATAGATAGATAGATAGATAGATAGATAGATAAAAAAGAAAAGTAAATTTAGTCAGATGGTGATGATGTACCCTTTTAATCCCAGCACTCAGGATGCAGAGGCAAGTGGATCTCTGTGAGTTACAGGCCAGCCTGTTCTACAGAGTGAGTTCCAGGACAGCTAGCACTACACAATGAAACCCTATCTCAAAAAAACAAAACAAAACCAAAAAAAAAAAAAAGAGGAAAAAAAGAAAAGTAAAACTAAATAAAGAGACATAAACACACACAAATATAATTATCTTGGAATAATATGAACATACACCACCTCACCCAGCTTCCTTTTTTCTTTAACCTCAGGAAGGTTTTGTGCTTTTATATTTGTTTGTTTTTAATATCCTGTTCCGTTACTTTTATTGTACATTGACCTCATCAAGATGGAAGCAAACATGATGGCAGCTATCTTGTCTGTTGACCTCTCCAAGATGGAAACAAACATGTGACTTCACCATGATTTTGGTTGATGTAACCTGGTAACAGACAACAGAAGATAAACCCTGTTTAGAAATACCAAAAAGAAAAAAGAAAAGAAAGGAAGGAAGGAAGGAAGGAAGGAAGGAAGGAAGGAAGGAAGGAAGGAAGGAAGGAGAGAGAAGAGAAGAGAAGAGAAGAGAAGAGAAGAGAAGAGAAGAGAAGAGAAGAGAAGAGAAGAGAAGAGAAGAGAAGAGAAGAGAAGAGAAGAGAAAAAAAGAAAGAAACAGAAAAAGGAAGACAAACATTTTACAATCAGTACCCGGCTTCTTCTCATCCTACCCCACTCCCAACAACGACCAAAACTGGCTTTCTTCTGTCTTCTGTGGCAACACACCAGATTATGCGCTGCTGTGAGTAGATGCCAGTGCTTGGGGCACTGTTGTGGGAAATCATTCGGTTTAACCAATGACCTTTGGGCTATCTGACCCAATGGAAATGGCCCTTTCTGGGTAGTGACCAGTTAAAACTGAGGGGAGAGTGTGATTGTGCTCTCTTAGGTGGTCAGAGACGGGATGTATGCCCCACAACCCCATCAGTCCTGCTAGGCATGTACACGCGCAGAAGCAGGTTCCCCTTTCGTCTATGCCCCAGCCCACACCCAAACTCCATCTTTTGAAATACCCGCTCTGAGGCCCCCTCCCGACCTGCAACTTACCCCGCTCTGCCGCCAGAGCTCCCAGCTCCCAGCTCCCAGCTCCCAGCAGATCCCACCCTGGTCCAAGCAGCTCCACGCTGTGCATGCCCGCATGCCACCAACCCTGCTTGTGCCAGCGCTTCACCAGTGATGAAGCACAATTCCACCCTGCTCCCAGCTGCCTGTAGGCGTCCTGGCCCGGGCTGCTCCAAGCTCTGGACCTCAGCTCACGCCAGCCACTGGCACCTGTGCTCCATGGCTGGGCCACATGGTCCAGCGGCCCGGTCCAGCCAGCCATTTTTGCTCAGAAAACAGATTCTGCTCCGCTTCAGCATGCGGGCAGAAGCTGAGACTTCCCAGCTGCTTTCTCTAGCCGAATCTGTTTGGTGTCATTCCTTTAAGTTTTGCTTAGAACTCACAGGTCAGTCAAATTCAGGAGGAGCTCCAAGCTAGAGCAGAGCTACAGCATCCCAGGACATGCTTTGGTGGCACACCTGCGACACCTGCTGGCCATACATCGTTATTACATCCTAAAAAAATCATGGCATAAAATAAACTATCCGAATCTGCCTGGTCAATTATGAGCTTTACACTTAGGACAATCTTCCAAGGATTTTATCTGAGATAAATTACTTGATAATTTTGAACTTTAAACTGATAAACAAACAAATAAACAAATCTTTTTTTACAAATTTGTAAACTTTTTTTTAAACCAATGGCAGGTAACATCACAATGCAGATTACACATTTGCATATGTCTGTTACGGATGGTATACTAGAAGAGACAAACAACCTACATGGGATATACACATTTTTAGCTATAATTGCTATTAGTCTGGCAATTCATATCACATCCTTAAAAAATTGTTTGATAAACGTGCCAAAAAATGAAAAACTGACTGAAATGATGCAGACTTTGCAAAGTGGTAATGAGAAATTAGCCAAAAAGATACATTCCATAGAGAACTGTTATGAGAAATTGGTGGATAGAACATTGGTTTGGGGAGGGAATATGCATGCCCTATAGATAATCACTATGGATGACAAAGTAGCCTTAGTGGATAAAATAAAATCTTTGGAATTATGTATGAATCATGAGAACAAGAAACTGACTGATTTAATGAAGGCTTTGAAAGCACTCACTGTTCAGGAGGTTCAGACCCTACAGAAGTCAGTTACAAAGACATTCCAAGCCTTAGAAGAACTTATTAAAAACTGATTTAAAAAAAAAAGAACACTAAGGCGCAGGGAAAAGAAGTTAGAGGGGAATTAACCTCACCAGTACCTGACAGAGTTCGAGATGAGCTGCCTATGGTGGTCAGCAAACCTGCCATGATTTATCCTGTTACTGTTTGTGAAAGGCCAGCATATAATTATCCTGAAGGACATGCATATTGCAAATGGGAACCTATACATACATATGAGAGATTTAAAAGATATTAAAGAAGCAATAGTTTCTTATGGTATGCATGGTCCTCTGAAAATAGAATTACTCCAAATGACTGGACTCAATTAGTCTTTGCAGTATTAGAATATTGTTCTCAGTTACAATGGAAGAGCTGGTTGAGAGAACGTAAGGGCTTTGAGCAGTAAGGTTGGGTTAGAGTTTTTGAGATTTCTCAAGACCAAATTCTTGGAGAGGGCTGTTATGCTGATGTAAATAGTTAGGCTACTTTCAATGAACACATCTTGTCCCTGTGCTGTACAACAGCCTTAAATGCTTGTGACAAGATTCAAGAATCAGGAAAAAGAATTGGTTCCTATACTAAAGTTATACAGGGTTCAAAAGAACCCTTCACTGACTTTTTGCAAAGATTGACTAAAGCCTGTAAATAGAATAATATCAGATCAACAAGTTAGGTACATACTAGTTCAGTCTTTGGCTTTTGAAAATGCTAAATTAGAATGCAAAAAGATAATTGCACCTTTAAAGGTCAGATCAGCACCCATAGGAGAATAGAGCCAACACAGTCAATATTGAGTCTCATAACTATAGTGATGAGGCTTGGATAGGAGAGGCGATGTTCAAAGGCCTGAACAGACATCAAAGTCTCAAATGTTTGAATTGTGATAAACCAGGCCATCTAAGAAGAAATTGTACACAGGGTATTCCTAGAAACAATGTTTCTCCTAGGAACAACCCAAAGAGAAGGCCTCAACTTTCTGGATTATGCAGAAGATATGGCAAAGGCTGACACTGGATCAATGAATGAAAATCAACAAGAGATAAACAAGGCAGCCCTTTACCATAGGGAAATGTCTTGGGTGTGGCTCTCACAGGCCCCCAAGTTGAATGTGATCTGGTCATTCCCAGTCACTGTGGAGGAAACTCCACTCCATAAAAATTCAAGGATCCAGTGCCTATTGGAAAAAACCATACTGCTTTGGATGATAGAATAGCTTTAGAAGATGAATAAAAAATTACAGGAAGAACAATAAAATGATTATTTTGGCAGACTTCTATAAATGACCAAAGACCAAAGCTAAGGGTATGAATAAATAATGTTGCAACTGAGGGCTTATTGGACATAGGGACAGATGTAACTATAATTACACTAGAATCATGGCATCAAAATTGGCCTCTTCAGGAGGTAGATGTTCAGTTCTTAGGGATTGGATCCTATCTCAGGTAAAACAAAGCATAAGATGGGTTGAATGTATAGGACCAGAAGGACAGAGAGGAAAATTGAGGCCATATGTTTAAAGACCTGCCATTAATATAGTTACATAGATATACAAAGTTATAATGTTGCTGAACATTTTTATTCCATAAATTATCCACTACTATAAGTAATATCTGAGTGATCATCAGATGTTTTACCTCTTTTTTATTATTTTCACTTTTTGAGGGTGGGGGAATATGTGCCATGGCACACATGGACAGAACTCTTGCAGGAGTTGTTTCTTTCCTACTACCATGTAGGCTCTGGGTACTAACTCAGATCATCAGGATTAGCAGAAGGTGCCCTTGCCCACTAGCCTCCTCTCCATTTACTGCACTTCCAGGTCTCGAGGGCAAGACTAATATTACTCACTGCTCAAATATAGATACTTGCTAAGTGCCAAGCACTATTTAAGTGCTCCATGCCTTACACTTGGTCCACACAATAACCTTCTGATACAGTTTCAACTGTATGGTTGGGTTAAATGAGCCATGTGTTATCAGACAGTCATCAAAACAATGTCCTGTTCTTTGTAGTTCTCAAGTGTGATTCTAACCATCATTTCTAGATTTTCCCAAGTAACTCGCAAACAATAATAGGTCCAGTGTATATTGTTTGCTCCCAGGGTCTGTGGAAGAATCTGACAACCAGCTGAGGATTCTAATCTGAGGGATAGTCAATGAAGCTAAGCACACTGAGCTTGTTAGTCCATTCACTTAATACTTCTAAGTCAGTTCTATCTACACAGTTTCTTTTCTGCTCTCTTCCTTAGCTCCTCTCAGTCCATCCTGCTCTCAATCCCTTCTGCTGGTCTCTCATCATTCTACCTAGTTCTTTCCATCTTCGTCCTCATCTTTGTTCTTCTCCATCAATTCTTTTTTTGCTGTTCTCTCATATCTATCTTGGTCTTTTCCTTTTTTTTTTCTTTGCTCCCCCAAACATACACACACACACACACACACACACACACACACACACACACACACACGCACACACACACATTCATTAACAACTTGTTAGTAAAAACTACAAAGTCAACTCTCAGGGACAAGTATTCTGATAAGAGTCCCACTTGGCAAAGACTTGGTAAGCTTAATTGGTGATTGACAACAGCTGTAGGTTGTAAAAAGTTCCAGCTATCTCTTAAAGGGATAGCTACAAAGGCTACAAGGAAAGAAATTAAACCAATGAGAGATTTATGGAAAAGGCAAAGAAAATGTGTACTATTGTGTGATTAATAATATCCAGATATGGTTATTCAGTTAACAGCCTTTTTCTGTTAGTCACCTGAATCTCAGGACCTATATATAATTAGTCTACTGAGCCTAAAAACTGGTGTATTAAACTGGTGTAGAAATAAATACAAAGTGTTAATTGATTTTTGAATCAGAGTGGGGAGGTGCTGGTGAAGGAAGCTTAGGGGAACATAGGTGCTATTGATCTCTTGAAGGACTAAGATATACCAAGGCCAGACACCTGCCCTATCACTTCTGGTTCGCTATAATTCTTCTGAAGGGTTTTGATCTAACAAGGCCAGGCATCTGCATTTCCACTCTGTGAAAGTTCTATGAAGACACTTTGTCTGGCCAATATTTACCTTGTCAGTGGCTAAGGATGAAAAATAAGACCTCTAAGTGTCTACAGTCCACACAGAACAATAGATCTAATATGAATCATATTTTAGTATGCTTCTAATCATAAAAATTGCAAAATAAAAAAATAATAAACCATCTTCTAGACTATCCACAATTATGTGTGCCCATAAGATTGAGATGCAATTGTGAGATTACTTGTACACATAACATGGGAATGCACAGTAAATGGGGAGAATCATAACTGTTATTGCACAAGAAGTTTACAATAAGAAACAACCAGTTCATTCAAAAGGCAGTAATTACATAATGCCTTGCATGATGGTTTCCTCTGACAGAACCCTTAGTTCTGATGGGTTGACCTTCTGAACTCTAGTTGTCACTGCTATATACTCCATGACTTTTGCTACCAGCAGCTCTCAATACCCAAGATACCAAGAACTTCATATTCTGAAACTCAAACACCAAATTTCCTATAGTATAAAATGGCAAATGCCAGTGAGTACCTGGTGTTGACTGAAAGAAATAGATTAAAACTGAAGAAAAATCAACTTCTATATTGCAACTACGGGAATATTCAGCAAGGGTGACGCGGAGGACTTTTTTTAATAGTAGTGCTAGGAACTGAACTTACAACCTCACACAGCCAGACAATGGTTTTACACTCAGCTATATTCCCAGCAGGGGACATTTTTAAATGCAAAGTAAGGGTTACAGTGGGTATTTTGAAACAGTAATTCTTGACCACAAAATCAATCCAGGGTTGAACAGACAGTTGCTGGGCAGATGGATTGTTTATACAACTCTGCAGTGGCCATTCTGCAAGCTTGTGGGCCTAGCAGTCTTTTGTGACTGTTTCTACCAGGTAAACATGCATAAGGACTTTTCCTTCCTAAGCTCTCAGCTTATTCTTGTGCTTGGATTGATACAAACAACTTCATTTTTGATTTTTTGACAACTTTTACAATACACACACAGGATGTACATGTTGGAAGCACATGGGTTATTGCACTCACAAAAACAGGAATGATAAACATGCAGGGTCCTCTTTTCAAGGAGAAAGATCTATCACCTTTTTTAAACCCAAAAGGCTCATTGGAATAGAAGTGACTAATAATCAGGTGATCTTAGAGCGAGGCCATACCAAGCTCCCACAAACAGGAATGGGGGTGGCTAATAGTCTAGGTGACCTTTGCATTATCTGTATGGCCAAGAGCTCCCCCAAGTTCCCACACCACACCAGATCCTTCCCTAGGTCCTTAAGGTAATATATGTAAGCTGGGCAGTGGTAGCATATGCCTTTAAGCCCAGCACTTGGGAGGCAGAAGCAGAGGCAGGTGGATCTCTAGATCTCTGAGTTTGCAGTCAGTCTGGTCTACAGAGCAAGTTCCAGGGCAGCCAGGGCAACACAAAGAAACCCTGTCTCAAAAACCAGAAGAAAAAAAAAAAGATAATACGTGTAGCCTATCTGTAGAACCAATATTCTTCTAAGAAGTGACATTTACTTTGAGTTGAGTTTCCATGTAATTATGCCTCCTTGGTGTACAGGGGATTGTATTACACCAGGAATTTTTTTTTCCAAATTGTACTGTGCTTAAATATGCTTAGAATAAACTGCTCAGGGTCTGACTTTAGAAATATGAACCAGTACCGGCTAAGTCGTATTGAACCAGATTTCCTTCTTGCCTCTCAAACATTGTTCCTCTGCTGACCAGAGCATTTGCCGGCCCACCCCCCAGAACACATCATGAAACAGAATGAATGAAACAGAAAATTAAAGCAGATCCTGAATCTTTCTTGGGTCATGGACTTTCCAAAATATCTGAAGGTTGGGACTTCCTCCCTAGAAAGGAAGAGCTTTGTACAAACGAAACAGTTTTGGATATAATATTAAAAGTTGTTAACTGGTCTCAGAAATCAGAACACATATTATTTGTCAGTGTCATTTCCAGGTAAAGTTCTAATTTATGTAAAAGGAAAGTGGAGTGAGTAAACCACAGCAGGTTCAAATTAAATGAGACACTAAAGTGATGCAATAATGTTATTACGGGTAATAATTATGAAGGACTTTGAGGCCTGGCATGATGATAAATACATGTAATCCCAGAACTTGGGAGGCTAAGGAAGGAGGGTCACATGTTCCAGGCCAGGTATTAAAATAAATTAATAGATAGAATAAAACCTACAGCTCTACCCACTTGCTATATGTATTCTAAGATATGTATTTACTCATTTATGATTAACCATGGTCATTCAAGTTAAACACTATACCAGCTCTAATGTATAGAGGAGACAGTCTATTTGTTAGGCGCAGAGAAGACACACAAGTCACTACACTTAATCATTACATTTTCTTCATAAAGGACTTTCTTAAAGAGGAAGATTTCCTGGAAACAGCTGTATTTACCTCAGAGCACACTTGCTCTCAATCATGAGGAGAGGCACACTCTCTGCTGTATCTGATGCCCAACATTCACTCAGGTCTCTGTATCCAGAGAGGTTTTATGTCTAATTTTTCAGAAGTTGTTACTACCACGTCTTAAGAATAATCTTAATCAAATCAAAACCTCAATTAACTTAGAATTGACAGTAAGGTTTGCAAGTAGGTAATCCTCATGCTTCAGAATAGAGACTAAGGTAGCATTTTGAATTTTTATACCTTAAGTTATTTCAATGAAACTCACTCATGCTAGGGATATGGCTCAATGATAGTTTGTCTAGCATGCTCAAGCCTCTGGATTCAATCTCTAGCATCACACAAAATAAAACCCACACTCAAAATATTATCATCTAACAAATAAGTTTTTGTCCTTATAGATACTTTCTATTCTTTCTGCTCAATGTTTGAACATAGGCAAGTATATTTCAAATGGATTACTGGCAGTGTAAAATATGTTTTTTTTTGTTTTGCATTATAGGCATTCTACTTGTTACTAGCCAAAATGTTAATGTAAGATGTATAAAACATACTAAACTCTGTTAAGTGTTCCAGAAGACAAGTAAAACTAAGTCAACAATGGCATACAAACTTGCTGGAATATTACTTCCCATCACTTGGTGCAATAATTGTTAATTTATTTTTTATTATCAGAAACAACTCTTCACTCATTTATTTGTTTCTGAAGGGAATAATGAAGCTGTATCATTTCTCAACTTCTTTAAGCCTTCTTAGTTCTAAGGCTTGGTCAAGAATGCTCCCAGGATAATGCATTTAGTAGGAATTTTACAAACAACAAAACCTGATTTGTATATTGGAATGAAATTTGTTTGTTTTTCCCCCCATCCAGGACCCAGGCTATGGAATGCAACAGAGTGCTGATAAGATTAGAAGTATTTCTACACGATCTAATTTGCACAGCTTCTCTTCAGCCATTCATCTCATGGTGAAGGGTGCTCTGTATTGCATTAGTAGGAGTTTTCTCTGGCATGATTTGCCTGGTTAGCAGTTCTGCCCCACACTGGTGCCATCGGAAGAGCTGTTCTCAGTTTGAGCTATCTGATGGATCGTACATGGAGAGTGCTGGCTGAAGATAATGTCACTCTGTCGAAACTTACAAGCCTCCTGTCCAGTGTGAACTCACTGGTGCTTAATGAGATCATTCTTCCCAATAAAGGCCTTCCCAAACTGGCAACATTCATATGGTTCCTCTCAAGTAAGAATTCGTTGATTTACAATGAGGGCATAACACTGGCAGAAGGACTTTCCACAATCAGTACATTCATACGGTTTCTCTCCAGTGTGGGTCCTTTGATGTGAGAAAAGATGAGAGCTTTGACTGAAGCATTTTCCACAGTCATGACACCTATCTCTGTTTCCTAAGTGCCAGGAGGTAAGGTGTGTGCCACCAAGCCCAGCTCTCTCCTCAGCATTTTAGATATTGCTGTCTTAATTTCCAGCTAAGATCCTCCATACTATATAGAATAGGAGTGGGAGCTGGAGACAACGTCCAATGCTGCCACCTTAAGCAGCCTGAGGAGTTCTTTTCAGAGATCTCTACTTAGATGGAGCTGGGGCCCTTGACTTTGCCACAGGAAAGACTTTTTAGATGGGTCAGTATAAACCACACTTACAGTTTACTTTAAAAGACTTTAACATAGACTTTAGCACAGGTATTAAGGAAGATAGACAGCCCCTTACACACACACACACACACACACACACACACACACACACACACACACACACGGGAAAGGATAGTATTCATCCAGGTGTGGGTGTTAGTTTCATGCAGGGTCTCTACAAACATCATGGCCAGCAAAGTGTTGATCTGTGTGAGGAAAAAAGGAAGTCTGGTTCTACACGTCTCAGTAGCCAGTGTTGGTTCAAACTTCCAGAGTCTAACAGTGGGAAGTCTATTTTAGGCATATTTAAGTACAGTACAATTTGGAAAAAAAAAAAGTTTCCTGGTGTAACATAATCCCATGTGCACAATAAAGCTTAAGGTATAATTAAATAGAAACTCTGAAAAGTTCTATAGATAGACTACATGTGTTATCTTAAGAGCCTGGGGGAGATCATGTGGTCTTAGTCATGTAGACAGCACAAAGGCCACTACATTATTAAACACCTCTGTTCCTGTTTGTAGGTGTCTTGTGGGGCCAGATGTGGCCTGGCCCCACAGATAGTGCAGAGGTCACCTAGGCTATTAATCACCTTCATTCCCAGTCTTCCAGAAAACAGGTCAAACATCTCTTCCTTTGAAGAGACAACCTTGTGTGATTAACATTCCTATCTGCAGTATACTGGTTGCTAAGTTTCTGAATTTGTCATGTATGTTCTCTTGGCACAATAAAGTTTGATCTTACACTCTGAAAAAAAAAGTGTTGCTATATTTATACAATTGAGAACTGATTTATATAAAGAAGCCATAGGTGAAATAAAACACAAGTAGAGATGCAAGAAATGATTCTATACTAAAGAGAGTGGTATACTATACTAGAGCTCAACTAGAAAGAAATAGGAACAGGGCAAGGAAAAGGCAAGTCAATAGAAAGACAATTCTAACAAGGCAGTAAGACACTTTTGCTCTATGTGACTGGTGATGGACATTAGGTAGGTAGCCATAGTGCTCATATAGATGAGGGCCCCATTTCAGAGGCTACAATCTCTTGCAAGTCACATGGCCCATGGCTTATGATAACTCCCATCTGGTTCTCACATAGAGAAGCTTCGTGGTGAATCCCTCTCTCTACCATGCAGGGGTCTGAAATCTACTCAACAATTCAAAGGAAAAAACTGCTAACTCGTGTACCTGACAAATCTCAAATTAACTGAGCATTGTCAAAGAAGTTATAGCCAACATATTATATAATTCCATCCATGTGACATTTGAGACAAGCAAAGTCCATGGATAGAGAAAAAACAGTGAGGTCAAGGGCTGTGGGAGACAAGGAAGTACTGGCTAGCACATCACTATGTTTGGGGGTGCTGGATCTGTTCTCTATCTTTTTAGTTTTATTGTTTTCTAAATACAAGTCTTATGTAGCCCAGGCTGGCCTGGAGCTCCTGCTTCTATGTCCAAAGTGCTGGTATAACGGGTGTACACTATCATGCTCAATTGATTCTACAGATTGAAGGAGGCAGTGCTAACACAACTATTCACATTTGCCAATAATCATACACCTGTACATCAAAATGGAAAGATCTGACTGTAAAATGTAAAAATCAATACAAAACCCTTGATTATTTTAGTAATTATTTTTAGAGTACTGGAGGTGTAGCCCGGGGGCTAATCAATGTTACGCAAGAAATGATCTGTGGAGTCTCTCTCTTCCTTGTGGTCTGTTGCCCACCAGGCCACGAGGACAAAGGGATCAGAGGCAGCCAGTGGGGCTTTGTCTGGCCTGTGAGCACAACACAAATAGCCTTCCGGGAGACTGATTCAGTGTTCCAGCTCAACTTTATTCCAGAGTGAGAAGAGATATGAAGGATAAGGAGAGTGGATGGGGCATCACCTAATTTGCATTTGGCAGCATGCTCCTATCATAAGGCTGGAGCACCATGTCTAGTTATCCTACGTGGCAGCGCAGCCCTATCGTATAGTTACCATATGTGGCAGCAGGGGGAGAGCGTTTGCAGGGAACTGTGTCAAAGGTCTCCACTAAGTTAAGTCAGGTATCCAGTCTCAGGGACAGTTTCCAAATAAGGTCAGGCAGAGAGCAGGAAACCCATGCTGGGTCTCTTGCCCTGAAATCAGAAGGGCTATCCTGACATGGTGGGCTGCAACCTTTAACCAGCAAGGCCTCCCAACACTGTACCACTGAGCTGTGTTTCCAACCCAACATAAACCATTTTAAAGGAATTTTCAGTCAAGTTTTGTACGCTGGGTATCTTCTTTCCCTTCTAGATCCCTTTATCTGTTGTTCCCAGAGTGCCCCAAGTAGATGTTATCAAAAGGTTCACTGGCCTCTGCCCTGCTAACTTATGTCACTGATGGAGATCAACAGCTGTATAAAAGTCTCATAAGCACATACTGTATCCACACTAAAAATACAAGGGCAAGCAAGTCAGACAGACAGCACTAGAAGGAAAGATATTTTAATCCAGGCAGGTCTGAGCTTGCACATGGACATCTTAAATTTGGGGTTAGGTAAATGCTTCACTCAATTTAACTTCACCAAGTCGGTCTCCATAGTATGTTCCCAAACAGTGTGATGATGAAGGTGACTGAGTTGGTGCACACCTTTGAGACCAGTAGTCAGGAGGCAGAAGCAGCCACATTTCTGAATTCAAGGCCAAACTAGACGACACAGCTAGTTCCAGGTCAGCCAATCTTACACAGTGAGACTCTACCACCACCAAAAACAAAACTAAGCATTGCTATCAGCCTGTTCTGACACACACAGAATAGGTAATCGAGTCAGGGAGATGGCTCATCACATAAGGGTACTGTCACCCAAGCATATCAATTTGAGTTTGACTTCCAGGCCCTACACAATGGAAAGAAAGAACTGACTCATGAAAAGTATCCTCTGGCCTCCATATGGGCAGACACAGACACACACACACACACACACACACACACACACACACACACACACAATGAATAAATATAGCAAATATGTGTCTTAAAATTTTCTTCTAGCCCTTTCCCATGTAGTACAGGTTGTCCTTGAATTCATGATCTTCCTCCCTCAACCTCTCAAGTACTGAGATTTTTGCAAGCGTGTTACACATTTGACTTAAATCATAATTTCAGTACTTTGGAAATCAACCCTTCTTTTTCATTTTGATCCAGAGTCTCACAACATATACTGGGCTGGCTCCAAACTCATGATCCTCCTGCCACAGCATCCTGAATTCTGGGATGACAGACATGTACAATCACACCTTTGCTGGAAGAACTATCCTGTAACATTTGCTTTGTATTTTATATTTTTGCCTCATAGCAACCAAAGTGTAAAACATTTTGTTGCAATTGTTTTGATAAGCAAAAGTCACATTTTAAAAAGTATTTATTTTTATTTAATGTATATAAGCGTCTACTTTCATGTATCTCTGTGTACCACATGTGTGCAGGACCTGCAGAAACTAGAAGAGAGCGTTAGACCCCCTGGAACTGGAGCTACAAAATGTGAGCAACCATGTGAGTGTTGGGAACTGAACCTGGATATTCTGCAAGAATGGTCAGTGCTCTTACTCACAGGGCCACCTCTCCGGCCCCCACTTACTTTTGACATTAATCCCCACTCCAATTTAGATTACTTGTTTCCATCCACTCTGATATAGCAAACTATTAATTATCTTACTGTTCCAAAAAGGCAGGAAAACACCATTTCAGCAAGTTTTCTTCCAAAGCAATTCAAATATCATGTTACACACACACACACACACACACACACACACACACACACACACACACACACACACACCAAGTGCTTGCATTCCAGTGTGGAAATCAGCTCTGTTCTCAATCTGCTTCCCCAGCTCACCAGTCAGAAGTAGTCTTCCAGGTAGAGGCAGAACAAGACTGTCTCAGTCAGGGTTATCATTACTGTGATGAAACACCACAACCAACTCTATTCTTACAAAACATTTCATCAGGGACTTGCTTACAGCTTCAGAAGACATCATCATGATGATGGGGAACATGGTAGCAGGCAGGCAGGCATGCTGTTAGAGAAGCATCTCAGAGCTACATCTTGATCCACAGGCAGCCTTTGAAACCTCAAAACCCACCTCCAGTGACACACCTACATCTAACTCTGCCTAAATCATGCAGAAATCTAAGTAAGACACATATACATATTAATCAATAACCTTACTGGCTAGTTACACCTTCTTGTGTGTGATCATTTTCATCTAAAAAGTACAAAAGCCAGAGGATTTTCACAGGTGACTAAACCTAAATACCTGTTTTTAACTTTAGTTGCCATATTGAAATATTTTTCATCACTATATAAAATGCTAGAATTCAAAAATTGCAGTAAACTAGCCAAAAAAATTAAGAATATCAAGTCTTCACATTACAATGTGAATTGTTTTTCTCCATCAGTGATAGAATTCTAAATAAATTGAGAAGTCAATAAAATTTAAACATTAAATGTCAGTTAATGAGCTGTAGCTATATGCCAGTCACAGGTCCATTTAACCTTCTTAATCTAGAGATGGGTGGCATTATTCTCAAATCACAGGTAATTCAGAAGTGGGAGAGGTCAATCCTAATTTCACAAGGGAGGAGCAAGAAAAAGAACCATGAAGTGAGACCAGCGTCCCATACTCATCCCGACACAGGGCACCTCCCTCACACATAGCTCAGTATGCTGTCTCCGCTCATAACCTGCAAATCAGTGCAAGTTCATGTTCTGTACTCACTTGTTATTCCTGTTCTCATCACCGCATGAGAAAACACATCCCTTTGATACAAGGAATTTAAAAATTAACTTTGCATAAACTTTATGTTTTTATCATACGTGCTTTCTGTTTTTTTTGTTTGTTTGTTTGTTTGTTTTTGTTTTTTTAATTTTCTGGAGCTGAGGGCTGAACCCAGGGCCTTGTGCTTGCTAGGCAAGCGCTTTACCACTGAGCTAAATCCCCAACCCCCCATGCTTTCCATTCAATGTCAAAATAATTAAAACTCCAATACAAACATTTCCCCCCGCGACTACTCCAAAGGCTTTAAATCCCCTGTTCATTGATAATGAAAATGAGAGGTGAGGATAGTATTGTGTCCAGGATCATAATTTAGTAATTCAAAATTCAAACCCAGCTCTAACTTTAAATTTTGTAGAAAAGTTGAAGTATTGGAAAAAATACTTACAAAATATTAGGCTTTATAAAACAAAAATACACTAGACTATGTGTATTAGGGATTTAGTCTCTAAGGAATTAAGCTATAATTCACTTCCAAGCTTGCTTAAAATCGAAAATTGTGCTTTTGCAACTGTTAATAAACTGTTTTTAAAAAAGGAAAATATTGTGTGGAATATTAGTTGTAGCTTCTGCTTTTGTTTAGAGAATTAGTCATCTGGTAAACTTCTGAAAAACACATATTAAAGGTAGCAATTATGTAATCATGTTTTTGATTATTTTAGAAAAACAAAGGTTTGCAATCGATGCATAAGGCAAAGTGTCACAATTCAACAAGTTAGTAGTAATACAGACTTTCAAAAACCTTTATATCTTGGTTCAAACTAGAATATTATTGTTATTTTGCTCATTCTTGGGACTTAGACACATTCAGAAAACAATATGTATTTGTAAAAATACGATGGCAAACTCAGCCCCTCCACTTAAGTCTTAACATCTCACACTAGCTTAATAATTTTTGCATAAGAATAGCTGAGAGTTTTTTCCCTGTCTATTTTATCATGAAATACTGATGAAAATATTATTTTAAAATCAGGAGCTACCAAGTCAAAATATTAGAATCAACATGGGCAACAAAATTGACTAAACAGAAACAAACAAAATTGCTGCGGCTCTTCAAGAGTCCTTTCCACCATCTTTACTCATCTGACATTTCTAAACCAGGCTTCAGGAGTCCTTTGAGTGGGGAAGAAAACAAAACCGGTATATCTAATAATCCTCAAACAAGCTTCAAACAATAGAAGGTACGAAAATATCTATGTACCCAATGAAGGATTTCAGAAAGAGGTACTGAGGATGCTGGACCAAGCATGAACAATCTCTAGAATACTCTGAAATGTTGTTTGAGCACCAAAGAGCTAAATTTTTGAACTTTACACATGAAGGAAATGATGGAGTTCCAATTTCCTGAAAGGATTCTGTTGTTGGTATTTAACCATGGGACTTATCATTGATTTAAAGGATCAGTCTTTTGAAGAGAGCTGCCTTGATTTTACAGTATACTCTCCTGATAAGCAAACAGTATTTAGAATGATAACACATCAAAGAGAAAAGCACATGAGTGAACAAATTTTAAATTTTGCTATGTGAGCAACCTGACAATGCAAATAAAAAATATCCTCAAGAATAAGTAAAAAATAGTTTAATACAAAAAGAAATAAAACTATTCACTTGCAAACCACTTGCACATTTTGTTTTTCCCAATGAACACATTTTAAAAGTATGAATAGAATGAGGATCAGTATACAGTTGTTTTTACAGCAGAGAACCAAAGCATTGCCGAGTACAGGAAAACTACCTCTGCTCTTCTGTTTACTGATGCAAAGCTGTGCTTTACCTTTTTACCTGCTGAGAACTTACTTACAAGTTTTGATTGATAAGACAAAATGCACATAATATTTGATAGTGATGAAAAATATTAAAATATATTAGTCGTACTTCCTATGTCCTCATGTCTGTCTCCTTACCATACAGTATCATAAATGAGGCATCTATATGTACCTCAGGTCTTTTCTCCTGCAAAAAAAGACTTGACCATTGGGACAACTATCATGAACATTCCCAAAGAGTCTTCTTTATTCTTTGGAGGAGGTTACTTGTCACGGCAACTATTAACAGTGCTCATCTCTATTTCCATTTGAAAATATTCTTTTATTTTCTGAAATTCCCTGTGACTACATATTTATCAACAAAATTATCAACAAAATTCATTATGGGTGCTTAAATATTAGAAATGGATGCTTTTTAAATATGAAAAAGCACACCTGAAAACAAACTATGGCTAACAATTCCCTGGCTCTACAGACTCAGTTTCAGTTCAGTGCTGATTCATACTGACCAGAAAGCAGAAGCCTAAGTAACATCAGTGTTAAAAGTGCAAACCATGTTTGCAAATGCTCGGTGGATCCTTTCAATAAACCCTAAACTACTCAAACAACAGCCACCTAAACATTACCTATAGAAATTCTGAAATTAGCTAAAACAAAGACCTCAAAATTAACAAATTAATGTATAATAAACATGTTATCACAAAATAAACACTCTTAGACATGGCTACATTCTGGTGAATGATAAGAGGTCACGACTACCATGGAGGCAAAGCTGAGAGGCTAGAGAAGAGAATGTGATGAAAAATATTAAATATTTTTATGTTATAATTTATATATATATAATTATGCACATAAATAATATTTAAATATGTGCAATTATATATATGCAATTTATATATGCATATATAATTATGCACATAAATAATATTTAAATATGTGCAAGTGGTTTGCAGACCTCACCATCTGTTCATGACATCTGAGTTTAACATGCTAACTATGTCATGGCCTCCCACAATAGAAGCGTGGCAGTAAATTTTAAGTTATTAGTTCATATATCATAAAAATGGTTTATATTACTTCTGAAAACATTCTTAATTAATAGAAATTTTAGAAGTAATGTCAAGCTATAAAATAAAAAATTAAACAGAGCAAAACACTAGGCTGCTTGGCTAAAGGCAAGGTGTACTAAGAAGGCCTCTCCTTCCTACAGTGACGGGCAGTGTGCCCCGCTGAACAGCACAGGGTAGGTGCTGAAGTCACCACTCCCCATACCCTGGTCATTTTGTCAAGCTCAATGACAAGATTCTTCCCCCACTTCATGGGACCATAAGCTAATATCATAATAATGCAACTGAGTATAAGTAAAAAAGTACCATTTTCCTTAAAAATCAATAGTAAAATAAAATTACTATGCTATATAAAAGACCGCTTTATTTTTAAACTCAGAATCTGAAATTTGATACATGGGAAAAGTTACTAGTGTCTCTTAAAATGTCTAAATTTTTAAAGATTTAATTTGTTTATATAAATTTTATCCCAAATATGGGAGAATTGATATATTAGGTGAAAATACTATTTCGCTCTACAAAACCACACATCTTCCATCCCAATGGTTGAGCTAATATTTTGTCCAAGTTTTTTAACTTTGTCATAGAACATGCACACAGAGGAGTGTGCACAGAATGGAAATCTGTAAAGTAAACTGATACAACGATTTGGCTTGGTTTTAGACAACTCTTCATTTCTTTGCACCGAGCATCTTCCCACTTATGGAAGGATTACTTGAATGCATGCAGTTGTTACTAGGAAAATATAAATGACATGTTCTCTTCTGTAAACAGATCATGATCAAATCTCTAAATTCAATAAATACTCTTTAATAATCTGAAATCCTCTCAAATATTTCTTACCTCTGAAGTCTCCGTCTTTCTTCTTTTCTAATACATCCTTAGGCTCTTGCACAGTAGGCACTAGAGATCTTCCACGAATGGACTCCTGCTCTTTGCTCTCTTCTATCTGGTCCTGGTTTTCCCTCTCCCTTTTGGGTACTTCATACGCTCTTCTATATACCCTCCATCTGTGTCAACGACGTAGATTCCATAGCACATGATGCTGATGACACCTAGTGGCAGGCTGCAGAGAAAGCAGTCCATAAGTGGAGCACTCTTGCATATAGACTGTGGGGAGAGAAGTCAGTTGCAGTTGAACGGAATTCTGACATTAAAAAAAAGCATGATGTAAATTTACTACAACTGATTTCCACTCACTGCTTCTGAACTTAGTTTCAATGAATATATGTCAATCCCTACCATGTTAAAGACTCTTAAGATGAAGACGCTATGCTTATACATGCACATGTGAGTGTACATGTGTATAGAACTGGCTATATGAACAGGAAAAGGAACCAAATAGCCTGAGTATGTAATAAAGACCGTTCTTTTTCTCACATTACCCATGAAGATCTCTTAGATGATTACTGTCTATGTCTGAACTCTAGGAAATTGCTTGTGGGTTCTTACTGATAGAGAGTTTATTTACATGCTCTTATAGGTTTTTTTTTAAAGGATTTTATTTAATGTGTGTGTGTAGGTGCCTGGAGGCCAGAGGTATCAGATCCCCTGTGGCTGGAGTTATAGGAGGTTGTGAGCTGGGAACTGAATTTGAGTCCTCCCTAAAAGGTACTAGCTCTTAACTATTTATAGCCCTGTGTGTATTCTCTTCACATGACATTTTAACATATGAGTCATCTGGTTATTAGTAAAGCCACATTAACTTACTAGTTCCTTTTATGGTATGTGCTATTTCCTTAGCTCTCAGAAATAATTTTACTAAATCGGGTTTACCACTAAGACATATTTCATGGGTTGTGTCTGTTACTCTTAAGAAGAGTCCAGAGAAGAAAAAGAAAATCATTTTTGCATTGACTCACAGAATAAGAGGTGGAAATTTAAGGATGAGTGAGAAAGAGGCAGAGTAAGGTAACATGTGACCACTAGCAATTATCCCTAGAAAGCCTCAGGAATATTTAAAAGCCAGCAATGAAAGTATTTCAGAAGGGTGGGGGCTTCTGGTATGTATTGCTGGAAAAGGAAAGTGCTCAGAGCTGATGGCTGTTGTGACATTGTGTAGTAGTATGAAGAGCGGATTGAAGACTGGTGAGAGGAAGAGTGGACATGAGTGAAACTAAGGGCAGATGGCAGACAAAATAAAAAGAAGCCAAATGTGACTGAAAAAGCAGAAGGGTGCTAGGTATGGGATAATTCAGATTACTAAGTTTTACTCCTTACCAATAAAGAAGGCTAGCTACATTTTCATGGTGGTCTAGGCCTAACCCTAACTCCTAACCCCTAACCAGCTGATCATTCTGGTTACATGATCCACTGTCAGATAACTCCTCCCCCACTGCCTTGGCTCCCATTCTATGAACAAAAAATGAAGTGAAATGAACAATGAAACTGAACCAAAGCAAAATGCACAGGCAGCAGGGTGAAGCCCTCTTTGATGTCTCAGACTAACTGCATCCCAGGATTCAAGTGGAACAGAACATGCAGCCACTGATGCTGCACTAGGTCATGCGTCTGGGGAGGAGCCCAGGGGTAGCCTCATGCTCTGTGATCGAGTGCTCCTTCTCACCCTGAACTGCCATTCCATGTGCATCTGTCTGTCCCTTCACCGAATTCCACCCACCCTTCTTTCACTAAACTCTGAACATTGGTCCAATTTGTGTCCTGGATCTGTTTCTAAACTTTATTCCCACATTTCTTAAAAAAAACTTCTTTCTAAAAGTGATGTTGTTCCTAGGCCTTGGAAGAGGCACTCACTGCCTCTCAAGCAAGACCAGCTTCAAGGACCTGCCTCTTGCATCCTTCCCTCCACGCTCTGTTACTGCCATCTTGAAGTTCTTAATATTTGTTAGACACTGGGACCATACTGTCATTTTGTTCTGAGACATGTCTAATCTAGTGGCTGTTCTGTTCTCTGACCCCATATAAGATTATTAGGGTGCACAATATATTGGGGGACACAATATCACCACAGCATGGGCGTGTAAGAGCAGCACCCATCTTATGGTAATATTGGAACATGACAAAAGTTTACTGAACAACCTATAACAAGAGCTGAATTGGTTAGAGGCTCTGCTGAGTGCAGTGGAAATTTTTAAAAAATATTTTGATATATTGATACACTTATGAATAATTACATTTTTGTCATACTGGCCTAAAAAGGTTAGGTTCAGCTTTATGATGAACATCATAAAAGTTACCTGAGATATAATTTCCTCAGTGAGAGACCCTGACTCAAAAATAAAGTGGAGAGTAATTGAGAAAAAACATTGGCCTCCCGTCTAACATCCACATTCACACAAAAACACATATACCATATGTACATGTGTCTATATGTGTCTGTAGTGTTAGTTATGTGACTATTGAACTATGTCACTTTAAAAAGAATAAAACATATTTTTTTCTTTAGTCTTGAGAATTTTTACCACTTTATAGTCCAAATAACAAACAAGGTAAGCAACCAGACCACACAGTGGCTCAGGCCTGTAATCCCTGCACTTGGGAGATGGGAGATGGAGAGTTGAGAGGAATCAGAATTCAAGGTCATCTCTGCCTACCTGTGATTTCAAGGAGACTCTGGCTTAAAAAAATGTCAAACAATAAAACCATATCTGTTACCTGTCATGATGGCACAATGCATTTAATCTCAGCACTGTAGAGGCAGAGCCTGGTCAATCTCTGTGAGTCTGAGGCCAGCCTAGTCCACATTGGGAGTTCCAGGATAGCCAAGGCTACCTAGTGAGACTGTCTCAAAAAACAAAACACAAACATTTATGTCAAGTACTAAGGTCATTGTTGCTGATGATGTGCTTAGCCTGCCCTCTAGTGTTTCATTTTAGGTACTACCAAATTTTAAACAGCCTTAATCTCAAAAGATCTGTTTAATAGGATTAAGAACTGTGTCATCAGACGAACAGAACACAGCTAAATCTCTGACACAGATGAAAGCCACATCAGAGAAAAGTGGAGGCCCTTCCAGAAGTTAATGGCAATTTCTCTGGAGAGAGCTGCAATATCAATGGTAAATATTACAGTATTCCAAGTTTCGTTTAAGTGGGGCATGGGCAGAAAGAAAACAGTTCAAATGTCATATAAAATGTGGCCACTATATTATTAATAATATAGCTGCTGTTTTATTAGTATGTGAAAAAGATTCAAATGTGGATTAGTGAAGTTTTAATGTAACAGATATGCATAAAGTAGATAAACATCCCTTTTGATCCCTTTTGTGGGAAATTAAGATAATGTGCCATGTTTTACAGGTTTAATTTCATTAAAATATGCAGTTGTGCCAGGCAGTGGTGGTGTATACCTTTAATCCTGGCACTCAGGAGGCAGAGGCAGGTAGGTCTCTGTGAGCTTGAGGCCAGAGGGAGGCCAGAGGGAGTTCCAGGAAGCCAGGGCTACACAGAGGAACCCTGTCTTGATAAAGTTTAAATTATTTTTAGGATATTTATAACTAATGTAAATCAAATTACATTGAAAAGAGAGTCATTAATCTCAGAAAAATGTAACTACATATCATATATGATGATAGGTTTTGTAAGAAGTATGAGAATACTCCAGCATTGTCTGCAATCCCAGCGTACTAGAAATGGAGGTAGGAAGGCTGAGAATTTTGGACATAGAAAGTCTTCCTGGCAAACTTTAAGATTGCCTTTGGACACGTTTACTGTTGATAAAAAAATCGAATGAAGTTTCATCTCTACAGCTCTATGATCCATATTATTCATTGGCTTGGCTTTCAAGTACTGCAGCAGATGACATTACCATTGATGTGCTTATTGAGGCAGGGTCTTGCTATGTGGTCCAGGTAGACATGGAACTTTCAACCATGCCCCAGTGTCTATGTTCATCAAGCTGGACATGGTAGTACACAGTTAATTGTCAAGAAGAATGTAAACAAAAATAGACTAAATACAGTTGGTTTGGCTTTTGAACTCATAGTTTATGCTTCTTAATATGCCAGGCATTTTAGTATGAATTATCTAAAGTCATAAAGAGAAACTGACAGAGAAGTGCTTAGGAGCACCATGTGTTTTCAATTGCTATGCAAGAGGGTAGCTTCAAGGAAGGCATTAAAGCAGCTTGATTTTCCCTTCACAGGAACACTGGACCATGAAGCCACCCCTCTTGGTGCTTTCTGTGCATCTGCTGTGGTTGAAATGTTGCCACAGTGCACCTACTTGGAAGGACGCAGCTGCTACGGATGGAAACCTGAATAGTATGCCCTGTTTGCTTGTTTGCGTGCCCTGCTGGTGTTTACAGGGATTTGCAGTTCAGAGATAACTGTATCCATTACATTTCATAGTGAAATGTTCTCTGGGCACTTAATCCAAGTCCTCATGGTGTCAAAAAATTTGGATAAAAATAGAAAATTCCAATAAATCTCCATGAGCCAACATTCACAAATCCAGATGTTTGCAATCATGCAGAGAAAGCTTGCCAAATTTTTGCCTGCATTTTCTTTTGTATTATCCAAATGTTTGATGTCCTCTTCACATATCTTCAATGAACAGCAAAATGTTTTCCTGGCTTCTAAAAAATTTAAACTACTAGAGTAATCTCTGTAATTATTTTTATATTAGTCAAAGTGTATGCTGTCATGACAGTGAATCTTGTTCTGTGCCCATTAACTTTGTTTGGTGATACAGATTTGGGGCATTTAACATTTAGTAAAATAAATTAGCTAAAATGGAGCTCATTTGGAGTCTGCAATTAAATTCAGAGGTAAGAAAAACATCATCAGGATGCTACACTGGCTAAAGAGAAGATAGAATGACAGTGACTTTATACCCACAAAGGGACAGTTAATGGTGCAAAAGAGACTTCCGTTAAGTTACTATGTATGTGTTATATGGCATACATTCTTAGTCTGACGGCTTCTTGGAAGGTAATTAAAACTGAAAAGGGGAAACTGTTCACTGTGTTTGAAGTCTTCTGCTGAGTGTTTCATATAAACTGTAAAAAAAAAATCAGATTTTTCTCTAATATAACCATACCTGAGTCTCCAGTGATAGAAAAAAAAAGTGGATAAAGGAAAACAGGGCTTCTGGAAAATGGCAAGACTAAGATCAATAAGCTCAGGTTTGTCCAGGAGCTCCCATGTAAGAGACAGAAGGCGAGTCAAAGCGGCAGCTGATAGCTAATTCATCATGAAGTGCTCTAGATTGAAAGGTTGTGCAAGAACAATCAAGCTGCTATTTAGAGGGTACCAAACACTGGTGACGTTACTGTTTTCTAATCACGTTAAAAGAAACGCCAAACGTGTCTTCTAGGTCTTTTGGAGGTGGGGGAGACAGATATAGGAGGAGAGGTGAAGAAGGCTTTGATTGGCATTAAGCAGATGAAAATCATGATGGAAAAGAGAGAGGAGGAGCACGCAAAACTGATGAAAACCTTGAGGAAATGCAAAGAAGAAAAGCAGGTACCGTCACTGAAAGCTGTCTGTTTTTTAAGCGCATCTGGGCTATAAAAATTGCAACAATACATATGTGCAATTAGTGAGTCACTTCCTTCGGTATGTCACATTTTCTGGAGAGTAGTTTAGATGGGAGAAGTTGGAGGAACCTTTACATTTTCTTGTCTAATCATCTTCCACAGGACCTTGAACACAAAGATTTTGGGGTTGAAACTTAGTTAAGAAGGCTGCTTTCTCAAAATGCTTCACTTTTAGTCTCATTTAAGATATTGAGTCAAAAGTGTTTGGAGAGGTTTTGACTGGGTCAGTGGTTTCTAGTCCCTGTTACTAAAAATAAATAAATTAAATAAATAAATAAATAAATAAATAAATAAATAAATAAATAGTTAAAGACTACTCCTAAATATATTTAGGGTAAGAATGGTTAAGAATTTCATATTTCACGGGCAGTGGTGGCACACGCCTTTAATCCCAGCACTTGGGAGACAGAGCCAGGTGAATCTCTGTGAGTTCAAGGCCAGCCTGGTCTACAGAGTGAGATTCAGAATAGTCACCAAAACTACCCAGAGAAACCCTGTCTTGAAAAAAAAAAAAGAATTTCATATTTCTTTTCATTTTTTAAATTTTTATTTATTTATTTATTTTTAAATCAGGGTCTCATGTAACACAAGCTGTAACTGAGGCTGGCCTTGAACTCCTGACCTTTCCACTTCCTAAGTGCTAGAATTATGTGTATGTATCATCATACCCAGCTTTGAACTCTACATTTTAAGTAGTCTTCTGGCTGTTTGAAAATATCGTCGGATTTGCCACATCTGATTAGATCTCTAGTCTTCCCCTGTCACATGGCCAATAATGAGCTTACAATGAAGGACTGTCAGTCTGCCCTACTTCTTGACGACTGCACTTAAATCACCCATGGATTTTTACCTCTCTAGATTACTTTCCCCCCTCCAAAATCTTTCAAAGCCCCCTAGCCTTTCTTTTTTAAAGAGTTAGTTTAACTGCAGGTCAGCAAGATGGCTCAGTGAATAAAAGCACTTGCCACCAAGCCTGATGACCTGAGGTTAATCCTTGGAACCCACCCAGTGGAAAGAGAATGGACTTTCACGAGTAATCCTTTAACTTCCACATGCACGCCATGGCAACCTGTACCACACATACACACAAGTGCACACGCACACACACACACAAGTAAATAAATAAATGTGAAAAAATGGAGAGTTAGTTTAGTTGCAACTATATAAAAATTCACTCGTCCACTTGAGTCCTCTGAGAAGGTACCTCATTATTACATTCAGAAGGCAAGTAAACCGAGAACTGCCGGGGAGGGGGGGGGCTGGCCAATACCTACAGAATGAAGGGACCCCTTCCTCGGGGTCCTCATACAGTTGGCAGGTGGAATGTCTGACAGCATTCTAGCAGACACCAGAGTATGTGAAATAGCGCACCGGCCTAGCCCATTTTGTTACATTTATTTTCAGCATTGTCAGTGATTGTAACAGGGGCCTCTACTACTGAGCTACATCCCAGCCCCATTTTATCTTTCTATTTTCAGTTTTTGAGGTGCTAGGGATAGAATACATGCTGGGCTCTACCCCAAGCTACATTCCCTAATCTATTTTTTAAAAATCAAACAGCTTTACATATGGTTATGGTCCAAACGTGTATTTTTCTAATAGAGAATAAATGTTATATTCAAATGTCCTTGGAAGATGTCAAAATTATTCCTCTACTACTGTATAGGACTATAGACACTACATACTTGATAGTTTAATAATATTAACAGGTAATATAACACTCAAAACAAATACTTTCCAGAGGTTACATTTCAATGCTACCTTTAATCAACACAGAAATAAAAACTGTACCAGAATAATTTGGAAAATCTGGGTAGGTGGCTTATGCCTGTAATCCCAGTATTCATAGTCTAAGGCAGGAGGATTGCCACAAGTTTAAGGCCAACTACATATTCAGTTTCAGGCCAGTTTGGGCTAAATAAGTAAATAAATAAATAAAATTAGAAAATATTTTAAATGTTAATGTTGATAACTGCATCTTTTTTTCTTTTTTTAATTTTTTGGGGGTGCTGAGGATAAAATTTAGGGCCTCACACATTATGACTGAGCTCGCTCCCACCTCCATCTTTTCATTTCTGGGGGTACCGTTTAGTAGTGTTAACTACACTCAGAACGCTTTGCATCACTGCCAGACTTGTCCTCGTTTTGCAAATGCTGAGATCCGGGCCAGTAAACAACACCTTATTTCTCTTCCACCCAACCTTCCCTGTGTTTAATTATTAACTAAAAGGTACAAATGGAGGGGGGCACCTGGAGAGAGAGCTCAGTTGGTAAAGTGCCTGATGCTCAAACACGGAGATCTGAGTTCAGAGCGCCTACATGAGAGTATAGTGGTATGTGACTGAAACTCTAGCACTGGAGGGAGACCTGTGACATTGACTTCTGGACTCTATACATACTCATTAAGAAAAAAATGCCAGTGGAGTTCCAATGCACAACTGTATCTTTACCTACGTTCTTATAAAGTCGGAGCCAATGAATTCTGGACAGTTTCTAGAATCTTATTCTTGAGCACTGACCTCTGGTGGAATCTGCCAAGCTGACCCCAAAGCTGGGTAATGGTCACTTACCAGGCAGGAAGGAGATGACCCAGCTGGCAGCTGCTAGTCCTCCCCTCTTTCGGCAGCAATCAGGATGGTGAGGAAATCTATAAATAGCTCCTCATTAGGACAATGTGGAAGGCCCCATGCTGGTTCTTCCTTGGTGGGCTTATAGTCTGGCCATCTGGGAATAGTGACACTAAATGTCATTAATACAAATCACCATCATCTCATGGAATCCTTCAAACATCTGGGTCAACCACACTTTGGTTTTTGCAGCTAAGAAAGCTGAGGTCGGAGCTGTTAATTAACATGTTTCTCCAACACTAGCATGAATGAACCTGGAGGAAGCCAGCAGATGAGCATGTGAGAGCCGCTGATTAACTATTGTTCTTATTTTCTTAAGCTGCCTACAAGCTAAGGCTGCAATGCTAGGAAAAGAATATTCCCGTGAGGACCAAGGAAGCAAATGTGGGTTTCAGAGCTGATCCTGAAAAATCCCAGCAACTAGTAGAAATTTTTTTTTTTTTTTTTTTTTTTTTTTTGGTTTTTCGAGACAGGGTTTCTCTGTGTAGCTTTGCGCCTTTCCTGGGACTCACTTGGTAGACCAGGCTGGCCTCGAACTCACAGAGATCCGCCTGGCTCTGCCTCCCGAGTGCTGGGATTAAAGGCGTGCGCCACCACCGCCCGGCCAGCTAGTAGAAATTTTATTCCTAAAATTTTATTCATTGCATTAGACTCTAAATTTGGGTACTCAAAAAATTAACTGAGGAAAAAAATAGAAATCTTAAATTTGGGCTGTGGTGGGGCACACCTTTAATCCCAGCACTCAGGAGGCAGAGGCAGGCGGATCTCTGTGAGTTTAGTGATCAAACCCTGTATCAAAAGAGCAATAGTGAAAGACACCCAACTTCAACCTCTAGCCTCCCCACATACATATGCACACATACAAACACATAAACTTGCACACACCACACACACACACACACAGGAGATCTGTGATAATACCCTTAATGCTAGCACGTAGGAGGCTGAGGCAGGAGGATCAGAGTCAGCCTGGACTACATATTGACTCCCTGTTTCAGAAAACAAGCAAACAAGGGTCTATAATGAAATGGTTTCAAGAATAAAAACTTTTCTTCTGTTTTTCACTTGAGAGCTGCCTTGTCTCTGAGGCCTGGTGTAGCCCTCATTCTCCTGAACTGCATCTCAGACAAGAAGTCCATGTGTGCAGTGAGGCCAGGGGTCAAGTCAGGAATACAAAAAAAGGCCTTTATTTATTTATTTGTTTGTCTGTCTGTCTGTCCGTCCGTCCATCTGTCCATCTATCTATTATTTATCATCTATCTATCTATCTATCAATCATCTATCTATCTCTATCATCTATCTATATCTATCTATCTATCTATCTACCTATCTATCTATCTACCTATCTATCTAATCTATGTATTCATGTATTTATTTTTGCTGTAGAGCTGTGGGGACCTCCAGGGCAGAACTGAGACAGTTGCCATTGCCCCTGGCTTCTTACCAACGTTAACAGGCCCTAGCTAAGTACAGCCAGAACCACAAGGGGGCGCATTTGGAATACAGACAAGAATCACTGTAAATCAATGGTTGTATACAAGAATCGTGCTTTCTTGCAGTATCTAAACACATACCACGATTTAAGGACGCCTAAATTAAAGAATTAAAATATCGGTTTTCAAAGCCTTACAGCCCACCTTCCGTATCCCCCATGGGCTAACCTTGCAGATAGAGAAGTCAAAAGATAATCACCGTGGTTCCCCATAGGGGTGATGTCTTTGCTATTGGCTCATCCACATTTAGTGCAATGTTCATCATACAGTGAGTATTCAATAAACACTTGGCGAAAAATGAAAAGACAATGAGATTTTCATGGCCTTCAATCAAGGTTCATTCAGAAGACTTTATCAAACAGAAATCACCGAGGCAAATCTCTGAGGCAGCTCACTGCTAAGGATCTGAGTGAAGATGGAAAACTGAAGTCGTTTATGAAATGAATGATGAACCGCGCTGTTGGCGGTGCTGGGTGCCGGCAGGAAGGTCACAGTCAGGACAGAACCTGGTTGCTTAGTAGCAGAGAGCTTTGTTAAGGAGGAAGGGGAGAAGGGATAAAAGGACCAGGCCTGAGGAGGAAAGAGAGAGAAAGACGGTGGGGTGGAGGAAGAGGGAGCAGAGCAGAGCAGAGAGAGAGGGTGGGGTCTGCGTCTGGCTTTTAAGGATTCCCGATTCAGCCTTACACTACTGCACGCATGTAGCTGGCAGCGCACACCAATGCCATAAAGTGCAGGACCTTTTGCTTAACTCCTGGACTGTGCATGTGCGGTCATACAGCTGGAGTAAGGGCAGAATTCTAACAGTTTAGAGGGTCTTAAACTTAACTTCGGTTGAAGCCAGGTCATATGTATTAAAGGATGGTCTTGAAATTACCAGGTAGCCAAGAATAACCTTAACTTCTGATCCTCCCTCTTCCACCTTCTGAGAGCCGAGATTAAAAGTTTGTGCCACCATGCCTATTTAGGTGGTACCGGGGATTGAATCCAGGGCATTTCAAATGTAAGGCAAGCACTCTATCAGCCGAGCTAATTTGGCAACCTCTAGTGCCAATATACACTTAAAAGGGGGAAACCAACTGAGGTATAGAGAGAGACTCAGGAAATGAAAAATGAGACCCGTGCTTGTACATTTTAACCAGGAGGCCCTGAAACTCATGAATGAAGTGCAAGAACATTTGGAAGAAGAAGAAAAGTTATGCCAGGCATCTTCTGTGGATTACTGGGATGGATGCAGGCCATGTCTGGAAAGTAACTGCATGAGATTTTACACAGCTTGCCAACCTGGTTGGACCTCTGTGAAAAATACGGTAAGGGGGGTGGGGGGAAGCTCACCATTTTAGAATTCTTAAGACATCCAGGCCATCTTGATTTTTAAATTATGTTATTTTAAAAAATGGAAATGATTGATGTTGTCCTTTTATGATCTAGAATCTAACACCAAAGTTATATATCACCACCTGTGTGTGCATAATTTATAGTTTAGAATAACAGTGTTTATTCCCCTTATAATTATACTCTGTAACTCCTGTAGAAGTGCCCTGACTTTGCATTGTATTCACTGTCTGTGGACAGGTTCCAAGTAGATAGAAAAGTCTTTGATGGCAAGGGTCGTATTTTATGGGTCTTCCTTTGAGGAAGCTGCCAATAAACATGTTCAACTGCATTTTCAATTATAGTATTACAGTCTTTTCTTTCAATCTTCAAACATGTATTTGAATCTTTCTCTCCTTTCCTTCCTCCCTCCCTCCCTCTTTCAATTCTACACGTCCTTAAACTCAGTATGTAGCCACATTATGACCTTGAACTCCTGATTCTCATGATTCCACTCCCTACGTTCTGGGTTACAAATGTGTGCCATAACACTTAGGTTCATTGTTCCCGCCCTCCTTCCTTCCCTCCCTCCCTTGATTTATGGTGCAAAGTCTCCTCTGAGATGTCTCCTAGACTGACCTTGAGCCCATGATTCCTCTACCTTAGTCCCCCAAGTGCTAGGATTACAGACGTGCAACACCTCATCGTCTTTATTTCAATGTGCTTTTCCTCTTATGTATTTGTATACAAATGTGAGTAGCTCCAGGTCTCCTTTTGCCCTCTCCATGTGTGGCTTGCAGGACTGGCATGTTTTCTTTGTATGCCCTTTGGCTATCTTCTAGGCAGAGGAATTCACAGAGGGTGGTGACCCACATAAGATGAGCTCTGCCCCAGTAAGTTCTTTGATTGGCCTGGATTTTCCTCCCCGCTTTGAGAAGTGAGCCATGTATGAAGTGGAATGGAATTTTACTCTTTGTATTAGTGTATATATAGTAACTATACTCTGCCTCTGGCTTGACAGTGCCATACTCAATTACAAAAGAGCAGCCACTAGGATAAGGAACACGCCAAGTTAATTTGGTGACATTGTTGATTGCATCTGCTCCACTTTTACCGCTAGGGTCATTCTCTGATGTTCCAGAATATAATGATGAGTGCTGGAGACAGGAGATTTGGAGGTCATTCTCATTTGGGCCAGACATATAACTTTATGAACTTTTGTTGGGGCTTGTTTATTGTAGTTGCTGTTTTCTGAGTCTTGTTATATTACACAGGGCTGTATATCTCAACCCCTTGGCTGTAGTAATGCCCCCTCCCCCTCAGTCTCCGGTGGAGCTTGAACTATAGTCATGTGCCACCTTGTCCAACTTTAAAGTTTTGTTTCTATGGATGGAATCAGTAACCAAAAGCAGGCAGAGGAGAGGCAGGCAATCTATCCAGATTGTTTTCTGGGAAAGGCATGGGTCCTATACAGATTCCTGGATAATTGTTTGGACGGTAGGAAGCTGATGCTCCAGGAGTAATATTCCATGGCTGGTGACACTCAACACGTTCTAGCACTGTGATGTAAAGACAACTGTGGTCTGGCCAGACTTAGATGTCACATAGTGTGATGTCTTCTTCCATTGAGCGGTACTCAGATTTCTGTGACTAGGGTTTCATTCATTCCTTTGACTACAGCAAGCTGGGCATTCTCGCTGTTAATTCACAATTGTCACTAAGCAACCTACTACATAACCATCCCAAAGCTGGCATCTATGGCTCAGTGTAGATGTGTTCATTTTTTTTCTTTCCATGGATTAATCTAGTGATAACAAGAGACAAAGTATCAAGATAGTCACACTCTACCAAATAATCATTAACAACGATAATAGTTAGGAGTCAAACGATAACAGCATTCTTTATAGTTCTAAGGCAAACTTCCCAGTAGCCTATAGTCAATGACCTGCCAGCTGCTGCCAGAAGATCAGGTTATAGTCTGTCTACTATATTTTGACCTTTTTAGCCCACAGTGAGAAAACCTAATCCAGGAGGAATTTCAGGTCCCTTTTCCATAGTTAAAGTTAAGGCCAGCTATAAGAATTGTAGTATAGGAATTCTGTATGTGTGTATTTGTGTGTGGGTTGGGCATGTGTATATATGTATGTATGTGTGTATATGTGTGAATATGTGTTGTGAGTGTGTATGTATGTGAGAGTATGAGTTTGGGTATATATATATATATATCATATATACGATATATATATATATGATAGTATGAGTTTGTGTTAGTGGTATATGTGTGATTGTATGTTATGTGTATGATATATGTGTGTATGTCTGAGTGTGCATATGTGTTTGTGTATGGAGAGCTTCTTTGTTGCAACAGTTAATATATATATATGTATGTATGTATGTATGTATGTATTTGTTGTACATTGTTTTATGATTGTTCAAATTTTAGATTTTTGCCAAAAGTTGCTAAAATATTCGGCTTCTAACTAGGGTTTTAATTAAAAAACTTTATATAAATTAGCCGGGCGGTGGTGGCGCACGCCTTTAATCCCAGCACTCGGGAGGCAGAGACAGGTGGATCTCTGTGAGTTCGAGGCTAGCCTGGTCTACCAAGTGAGTTCCAGGAAAGGCGCAAAGCTACACAAAGAAACCCTGTCTCGAAAAAACCAAAAAAAAAAAAAATATTTTGGAACATACACATTTTTCCTTGATCTAGAAAAGCTTTTTGTTATAAAAATAAAATGATGGTTATTATTAGGTAAAATAATAAAGGACTAACTGGGGGAAAAAAAAGAATGGTAATGTATCATCTCAAAGTTAACCACCTTTCCCTAGTTCGTACAGAACTAAATTTAGAATGACTACCATAAGATGACTTTAAATTTTGCAGTCCTTAACTTCCTTATTTTCATTCCATGCCCCACTCTGCCCCACAGATGGAGCAATTTCTCAGGAAGATGTACCAATTTCTATTTCCCCTCGGTGAAGATGTGGAGGATCCCCCTGCCGCCAAACAGCCGACGGAGGAAGACTTACAAGTGACGCAAATGGAGGACCTCTTCAGCCAGCTAGCGGTGGATGTGAAATCTCTCTTCAACATGAGCTTTTACATTTTCAAACAGATGCAGCAAGAATTCGACCAGGCTTTTCAGTCATACTTCTTGTCCAATGTAGACTCAATGGAGCCGTACGTTCCCCCAGCTTTACCCAAAGAGCTAGCCAAAAAAGAAGACCTTGGGCAAAGGTGGGACATTGCCAATGTCTTCCAGCTGTTTCATAATTTCAGCCTCTCTATTTATGGGAGAGCCCGAGAAATAATTACGAAGATACTGAACGCAATTGAGGATTCCTGGGAACCACACAAAGGCCAGTTACTAAAGACCCCTCTTCCTCACTCTTTCTTCTCTTCCCTCTTGCTCCCTCTTTTTTTTTCCTTTTGCTTTTTTTTTGTGTGTGTGTGTGGTATGTGCTGGTGTGCCTACATGTTCATGAATTTGCTGGTGAACATGTGGGTATGTGGGCCTCTGTGTATGTGCACATGCATGCAAGAGTCAGAGGTCAACCTTAAATGTTATTCCTTAGGAGCAGTCTATCTTGTCTTGAGATGGAGTCTCTCACTGAGACCCAGGACTCACAGACTTGGCTAGACTGGCTGACCAGCAAGTCTCAGGGATCACCTTATCTCTGCCTCCCCAGCACTGGTATAAGCACATGCCACCATGTCCAGCTTTTTATGGGGTGCTGGGGGATTGAACTCAGATCCTTATGCTTGCGTGTTAAGTACTTTACTGACTAAAGTGTCTTTCAAGACCCTTTTTCTTTCGCCCACTACCTTTGTCAACCTTTCTTTCTTCCTCCCACCCACCCCCACCCCAAGACAGTGATTTTTCTCTGTATCCCTGGTGGTCTTGAAACTTGCTTTGTAATCCAGGCTGGCTTAGAAAGTTGGAGATCTGTTCAGCTCCACTGGGAGCAAAAGCATGTGCTAACACACCCAGCTCCTTCTTTCATTCCGAGGCAGAATCTAGGCTGGTCTGGAACTCACAAGCCTTAGTCTCCCCAGAGCTAATATTCATATAGTACAAAGCCTGTCTTTAAAAAAAAAAACTACTTTAACTTAGGGATCTATACTAAAATTAAGTTTGACTTCAGAAATGGTACATATAGGTCAGTGGAATGGCTTAGCAAGTAAAGATAGTTACCACCAAACTTGAGGACCTGAATTCAATCTGGTAACCTGAATTCAATCCCCAGCACCCACTGCCCCACCCAAAATCAATTTAATAATTATTTTAAGGAAATGGTAGACATTTCTGAGTCATTATCGAGTGTTTCTTAAAGTGATCATTCATAGAACGTATTCAGAGCCCCTTACAATGAGCTTTAAAGTTTACCAAGTTCCATCTCACCCCCATCATACTTGAGAGTTCTAGGACTTTTTATTTTTCTTAGAGAAAAATTTAAAGCTGAAAGACTTAAACTCTAACAGGCAAAAACTTGAAAATCACAGCTCCCTCCCTTACAAAGCATATGTACACACAGACTCAGCTCAGTTTTTTTGTTTTTTTTTTTTTTTAAGTCAGTCTAGGTCCTTGCCTACTTTGTGAAAAGTCTTACTTTTTACAGGTCCAACTGAATGTCCTGAGATATGCCTGAGTCATCTCTTCATCTGAATCACAAAATGGATGCACAGAAACCATAGGAAATGCTTACAAAGATCCTCCAAGTTACACAAAGGACCGCATTTTAGAAGAGAGAGTGTCTGTATGTGCTGAAGGGAGAATTCAAATTCCTCAACTTACCGTTTTTGTTGTTTTCTAACGGGGTCTCACTGCAGCCCAGGCTGACCTGAGACTGTTCCAGGTCCTTCTGCCTCTATCTCCCAAATGCTGAGATTACAGGTTTGTCCCTTTACACAGCCTCAACCTTTTATTGATCACAAGGCCTAGTTAAAAAGCTGTTCTTTTTTTTTATTGTTGAAATAGTAATAGGCTAGTGCCAGCTGTTCTTCATTTCTGTTAGCTGTATCTGGCAGCATGAGAACCAGATTCTCAAAGATACCACAAGACCACACAGTTGGCTTCCATCTAGGAAGGGTTTACCTCACACATTTTGGAAATGGAAGTCAGGAAACAAACCCTTCCTGTCCCATTGTTCCATGAGCAGAGAACAGCCATCATTACTGGAATTGCTGGGTTCTATTTCAAGGTCTGGCAGATTTTTTTGGTAAGTCGAATGTTTTCTCTGGTCTAAGCAATACTCAGGACCAGTATCAGGTAGTAATACTACATATGTTGATACTGGAATGGAATTAAATAATTCTTGCCTGGCTGTTTAAGTAGATATCAATTACCTTGGACCAATGTCCAGAATGTATTCATTAGAACAAAATGGTGCTCCTCATTTCATACTGTATAGCGGCCTTGCACAGCTGCTGCTACGTTTAAATGTGAAGCACAGAGTTTGGAACATTTCAGACACATCAAAATCTAAATAACTTCCTATCCACTGCAACTCCCTCCTGCTCTAAGAGGAGCATGTCCAAGGTTCTTGCCGAGTCACACATGGGATGGCCATCCCTGCCCTTCTGTTCTATCCCATTTCTATGATAACTGGATATCTAGAGTCACTGTAAATGTAAACATGGAAAATAAAGGCCAGGCATGGTGATAATAGACCCTGGCACTCGGGAAGGAAAGGCAGGCAGATTTCTATTAGTTCCAGGCTAGCCTGGTCTACATAGTGAGTTCCAAACCAGCTGTGGCTACACAGTAAGACTGTCTCAAGAATAAATTAATTAAATAGAACACAGCTTTGGAATGTAGCTCAGTGGCAGAACACTTATCTAGTTACCATGTGTAAGACCCTGCTTAGTTCAGTCCTTAAGAAACCACCAAACAAACCTACTTAAAACAACAGCTTCACATAAAGATAAAGACCCGGGTTACGCTATTACCAACACCCCTCCTCTAGATATCACGCAGCAAGCTCAACAAAAGAGAAATGGTCATTTCCCGGATGGACAAAGGCAAACTACTGATCTGTCAGGCAGAGGCTACAGGGCATTTATTGTGGCCTCCACCACTTTTCTGTACAGGTGGTTAGTAAGGAATAGGCCAACCATCCCTAGAAAATCTGCCTGGTGCAGGGGAAAAAAAAATTTATTGAGACAGGATTTCTCTGTGTAGCCCTGGCTGTCCTAGAACTCGATCTATAGAGCAGGCTGGACTTGAACTCAGAGACCCTTTGGCCTTTGTCTCCTGAGTACTGGGATTAAAAATGTACACCACCACGGCCCAGCTGTGTGGAAAAAATTAGAGTGCCCCCTTGTGGTGGGCAGAATTAACAATTACCTAAAATTGCCGGGCGGTGGTGGCCCACGCCTTTAATCCCAGCACTCGCGAGGCAGAGCCAGGCGGATCTCTGTGAGTTCGAGGCCAGCCTGGACTAGAGTGAGTCCTAGGAAAGGCGCAAAGCTACACAGAGAAACCCTGTCTCGAAAAACCAAAACAAACAAACAAACAAACAAACAAACAACAACAAAAACAATTACCTAAAGTTATGGATCCCCTTTATTCCCAGGACCTGGGATCTCCATGTTACAAGGTAAAAGGAGAGAGAGTAAGTGCATAAAACAGAACTAAGGTTGTGAGCATGCTGACTTCAAACTGCAAAGAATATTCTGGATTATGGAGGGGTTCAACGTAGTCACAGGGTCCTTAAAGTAGAAGGGACTAAGAATGTAGCTCAGTGGTAGAGTGTCTGCCTAGCACACAGGAGGCCTGAGTGTGATTGCAAAAGCACAGGAAACAAAACCCTGATATCCTCAAAAGTAGAGCAAAGAGGCAGGAAAGAACAAAAATAGCATCATGAGAAGGCTGTTGTCCAACTTTGCTAATGTTGAAGATGGAGGAAGGATGCCTTGTGTCCCGGTGCAGGTTGCCTCTAGGAGCACACTAGGCTTCTCTCCGAGAACTGGCACATAATCAGTCCTGCTGACAACTTTATACTAACCCAGTGAGACCCACACCAAACTTCTGACATACAAAAACTGCAGGATAGCCCGGTAGTGGTGATGCACGCCTTTAATCCCAGCACTTGGGAGACAGAGCCAGGTGGATCTCTGTGAGTTCAAGGCTAGCCTGGTCTACAGATTGAGATCCAGGAAAGGCGCAAAGCTACGCAGAGAAACCCTGTCTCAAAAAAACAAAAAACAAAACAAAACCAAAAAAAAAAAAAAAAAACCTGCAGGATAATGAGTTTTCACTGTTTCAAGCCAATTTGTGGTACTCTGACACAGCAGGAATAGGAATCTAATACATAGCTCTTATCAGTTCCAGTGGTTAAGGGTGAGCTAGTGTTGTGTGTCAGGAAGCTATCATGGATGGAACTTAATGATCACAATCACCCTAAAAGCTGAAATTAGAAAAATGGCTAAAACTTAAAAGTGAACTCAATAAAAAGGAAAGAAGGAATCTTAAAAAAAAAAAAATCTAAGACACCTTAACATTCAATGCTATTTTAAATTTTATTGATTTTCTATGTATTTGTAATTCTTCTTGGAGGGTCTCAAAATTTGGTCTGCTTTAGATATTTTCCTAAATTTTAACCCACTGATTATTTTTTTGAGACAGGGTCTCATGAAACCCAGGTGAACTTGAACTTTTGATGTAGCTAAGAATGAACTTGAACTTCTGATCCTCCTGACTTCACCTTCCAAGTGCTGGTGTTATAGGCATGAGCCACCACACCCAGTTCATTAACCTACTATTCATAAATATATATATATATATATATATATATAATGCAAAAATGAATGGTGCTCTAATAAATACCATCTGAATTAAGACATTTCTAATTTCTTTGGAATTCCCATATATTTCCAATTATAGCTTTAAATGTTATAGCCCTGGCTAGCCTCAAACTTTCTGTGTAGCTAAGGAAGCTGGCCTTGAACTTTACAAAACCTTTCTTTTGTTATTGGAGAATTTCATATATGTATATAATGAATTTTGATCAAATACACCCTCACCCTCCCCTATAATTCCTCTACTATCCTATCATCACTTTTCCTTTCCAACTTAATTTACTCTTTAAAAAAAAACCATTAAGTTTACTCAGTGCTGCCTGTAAATGCAAAACTGAAATATGAGCAACCTCTCAAGAAGAGCATCCCTGAAGAAAAATCTCTCTCTCTCAGCAGCCATCAGCTGCCAATAATTCCTCAGATAAGAGTAGGATTTCAGGATTCCCTCTCCCATCTATACTGGGATTTTGTCTGGCTTGCTCTTGCAAAGTTCTTACACATGCAGTCCCAGACACTATGAGTTCACGTGTGCTATGGTGCTGTCCTTTTCCCAACAAATACTCACTGCAGATATCTACTTGCTCTGGCTCTCAAAATCCTTCTGACTCCTCTTCTGAGATAATCCCTAAGTCTCTGATGAAGGAGGAGTAATATAAATGTCCCATTTAGAAGTAAACATTCTATGGTCTCTTATTCTTTGAATGTTGTGGGTCTCTGTATTAATAGCCATCTATTGCAAAAAAAGAAGCTTCTCTGATGAAGGTTGAAAGATACACTAATTTACAGGTATAAAGACAAGAACTTAGAGGGTAGAGGGTACTCTACTGCCCTTCCCTGAAATACCTCCCTCCCCTCATGGCCCCTTGTAAATGCATATAAGATTCAAAAGCAGTATACACATATGAGAGTGCCATGTAGCATTCATTTCTCTGCATCTGGGGTTATTTGGCTCAGGATAATTATTTCCAACGCTATCCATTTGCCTGTGAATTCCATAATATTCTTTACAGTTGAATAATATCCCACTGTGTATTCAAGTCATATTTTCATTATTCATTTATCATTTGGAGGGCATCTAGCCTCTTTCCTATTTTGAATAGAGCAGCAATTAATATAGATGAGCCAGTATCTCTATAGTAGGATATAAAGTCTTTGGGGAATATGCCCAGCAGTTACATGGCTGGATCATATGGTGGCTGTATTTCCAGCTTTTAAAGGAACCTCAACATTGATTTCCATAGTGGCTATACCAGTTTGTACTTCCACTAACAGTGAATGTTACCCTTTCCAACATCAATGCCAGCATTTGTTGTCTTTTTTTTAAATCTTAGGCATTTTGACTAGGGTAAGATGAAATCTGGAAGTCATTTTATTTTACTTATTTTATGTGTATGGGTATTTTGTCTACATGTATGTCTGTGCACCGTGTGCATTTCTGGTGCTCATGAAGGACAGAAGGGTGATCCTCTAGAACTGGAGTTTGTTGTGCTGAGAATTGAACTCTGGGTCCTCTGCAAGAATAGCATGTGCTTTTAACCCCTGAGCCATCTCTCCATCACTCAAAGTAGAGTTCTATTTTGTATTTTCCTGATGATCAAGGATATTGAACATTAAAAAAAAAATACTTTCCTGCCATTTGTATTTCTTCTTTCGAGAAATGTCTATCTCTCTGTGCAGTCTTGGGTGTCCTGAAAACTTGCCCTGTACACCAGGCTGGCCTAGAACTCACAAAGATCCACTTGCCTCTGTGCCCACCCCCACCCTCCAGTGCTGGGATTAAGGTATATGGCACCATTGCCCAGCCTTCATGTCCAAAACTTTAATTGAGTTGTTTGCGTTGTTTAGATTTTTCATATTCTAGATACCAACCCTCTGTCAAATGTACAGCTGGTAAAGATTCTAGAGACTGCCTCTTCTTCTGAATGATGGTACTGTACAGAAACTTTTTAGTTTCATGAGGTCTTATTTGTCAATTGTTTGTCTTATGCCTGTGCACTGAGGTCCTGTTCAGAAAGATCTTTCCTGTGTCTATAAGTTAAAACATATTCCCTATTTTCCTATCTTTCAGATTTAGGGCATCAGGTTTTATGTTAAAGTCCTTAATCCATATAGAATAGAGGATAGAAGACAAGGATCTAGTTTCATTCTTCTACATGTAGCTATTCAGTTTGACCAGAACATCTATTGAAGATCCTGTCTTTTCTCTAATGTGTACTTTTTGGTTTCTTTGTCAAAAATCAAGTGTCTTTAGAAGTGAGCTTATATCTGGGCCCTCTACTCTACTAATTGGTCAATGTCTGGTTTTATTTTATTATTTATATTGTTTGTTTGTTTGCTTTGAAGTAGTGTCACTCTACATAGCCTTGGCTCTCCTGGAATTCACAATGTAGATCAGGTTGGCCTCAAACTCACAGAAATCCCAAGTCTTGCTTCCCAAGTACTGGAATTAAAGATGTATGCCACAAAACCCTTCTTGAATTTCTGATTTAGGCGGCGGCGGCGGCGGCGGCGGCGGCGGCGGCGGCGGCGGCGGCGGCGGCGGCGGCGGCGGCGGCGTCAGAGAGGGGGCTGTTGAGACAGGGTTTCTCTGTGTAGCCCTGGCTGTCCTGGAACTTACTCTGTAGACCAGGCTGGCCTTGAACTCGGAGACCCACCTGCCTCTGCCTCCTGAGTGCTAGGTTTAAAGTCATGATCCACTACCTGGCTTCAATTTCTGTTGTTGTTTTTTTTTTTATTTAAGAAGTTTTTCCACTTATTCTACATACCAACCACAGTCAATTTCTGTTTTTAATGCCAATACCATACTACTTTTATTACTATAGTTCTGTTGTATAATTTGAAATCGGGAATGGTGAAATTTCCAATAATTTTTTTTTTGTTATTCAGGATATTTTTGATGTCCTGAGTCTTTTGTGTTTTCCAATGAATTTTGAAATTATTGTATTAACTACTGTGGAGAGTTACACTAGAATTTTGGTGGGGGAATTGCTTTGGATCTGTAGACAGCTTTTGTAGCACGGCCATGTTCACAATGTTAATCCTACCAGCCCATGAGTATGGGAGGTCTTCCCATCTTCTGGCATCTCTTTCAATTTCTTTATTTAGTGTCTTAAGGTTTTCATTTTCATTTCACTTCTTTGGTGAAATTTATCCCAAGATTGATTAATTTTTAAGGTTATGGTGTGGGCTGATTTTAAGGCTGTGGTGTGGGATTGTTTCCTTGATTTCTTTCTTGGTACATTTGGTTGATATATAGAAAGGTTAAGGATTTTTCTGTGTTAATTTTGTATCCTACTACTTTTCTGACTACTATATCACCAACACTACAGCTGGCACTGAATTCATCATCTTTTTCCTCTACCTCCCAAGTGCTTGAATTACAGATATAGGCTACCATGCCTTGCTTCTAAGGTTTTAAAATTTTATTTAATTTTGATTTACTTATCAAATAAATTAATTTATTTAATGTCCATGCAGATATGCGTACATATATGTGTGAGTATCTTTAGGTATTGTTCATCAGGAGTCACCTACTTGTTTTTGTTCGTTAGTTTTTCTATTTTATTTTTAGTTTTTCTTTCATTGTGTTTTTAGTTTTTGTTTGTTTGAGACAAGCTCTCCCCATGTAGTCCTGATTGGCCTCCAATTCAAAGATTGCCTGCCTCTGCCTCCCACATGCTGGAATTAACCTTCTCATTGGCCTGGAACTCAAGAAGGCTAAGCTAACTGGGCCAATAAGCCCACGGATCCACCCATCCCCACTTCCCCAGCACCGGCATTAAAAGCACATGCTACCACACGTGTTTTTTTTTTCCAAGGGTTCCAGGGATCGAACATTGGTCCTTGTGCTTGTGGAGTTAGCCCTTTACTGACTTAACCATCTCCCCAGCCCTGTATGGTGACATTCCAGTAGTGTTTACGTGTGAATGTTGTATTCCCTACAGAGTTGGACCAGAGAGACCTGCCTTCAGAGATGTTACCTGAGCAAAATGGAGGAATGTGTGAGGAATTGGGCCAGAATGTTTCCGGATGTTTCAAATTTCATGAAAGATGCCAAAAATGTCACAAATACCTATCTGAAGGTAAATGATTATTGTTTTTTTATCATGTCTTTCATGTGTGTGCATTGCTGTGTTCATGTGTGTGGGTACATGTGCACATAGAACGCCTGTGCATGCTGAGATCAGAGGACAGCCTTAGGTGGTATTTCTCAGGTTCAATCCATAGTTTCATTTTGTTTGAGACATGGTTTCTCACTAACCTGGTACTCTGGGCTGGCCAGCTAGTGAGCTGCAGGTATGTACCTGTCATATCCTCCCCATGATTGGCTTTTTAAAATGGGGTTCTTGAAATTGACACAGGCCTTCCTCCATGCTTGCATAGCAAGCACTTTACCAACTGAGCCAGATCCCAGCCCTGTTTTTGTACTCTTGGTTCTATCCAAAGGTGTTCCTTATAAAAGTTTACAAATAATTACCCAGTGTATGTAAACTACTCCTTTTACTTTCGTCAATTCCATCCACTGTGAATTGTTTTGTATGTGTGATTAAAGACTAAAGAAACACAAATATATACAGAAGAGAAAGACAATAAGCCAATTAGGTCAACTTCCTTTTGATGCAAAGAAAAGGAAAATCCACTGATGAAGGAAAACTTCTCATGGAAGTGAAAGGTAATGTTTAGATAACCTAACTCTAACCTTTCCTTTCTCGTCCCCAGGATCTCGTGTTAATATTATAATATAATACACAGCCTAACTTTTAAAAGAGCTACAGTCTTTAAAAATTCCATGTCCCTTTAAAATTCCAAAGTCTCTAAACTGTGGGCTTGGTTGTAAAAAGTTGCATACTTTCTTATTTCAAAAGAGAAGAACAATGGAACAGGAAAAATCAGGTCAATGCAAAATAAGAGTCCAGCATCAGGAATCCAAATCCTGTAGCTCAATGTCCAGCATCTGACACTCATTCACTCTTCTGACTCCAACAGGCCTATGGGCAGCACACACAATTCATATGGTAGCCTTAGGTAGGCTCTACTTCAAATACACTGCTGTCCTTGGCAAATGTCTCATGGTCCTGGCATCTCCAATAACCTAGGGGTTTACCCTGTAAATAAGGCTGAACCTTTACCAGTGACCTCTTCCTGCCTCTGTACAGAGACTCTGACCCTTCCATATGGTGCCAAACTTCTGAAGCTCTCTGTGATCCCTTCATAACCTCAAAATAAATACCATCCAGGCAACCTAAAATATAGCCTGCTCCTATTGGACCAACTCTATGTTCTAACTCTGAGGAAATTTTTTTAATTGTCCCAATAAAACAGAAAATTTCACTCAACGGCACTAATCTCTTATTAATCAAAGCTGATTCTTTTGCCCCAGCAGATCAGCATACACAGGTTCTTAGCCAAAATATTACATGAATGGCCCCTATCCCAGGTCTTGACATAGTCTTTACTTCCCTCTGAAACTTCTCAAGCTAGGCCTTCACAGACAACATCTCTCTCAGCATTACTGTTTTCCAAGCTCCTCCTAGAACAGCCCATTAAGTTCTGAGCATTCAACCACTTTTTTTTCCTTTTTTTTGTTTGTTTATTTGTTTGTTTTGGTTTGGTTTGGTTTTTTTGTTTTCCAAGACAGGGTTTCTCCGTGTAGTTTTGGTGCCTGTTCTGGAACTCGCTCTGTAGACCAGGCTGGCCTCTAACTCACAGGGATCCGCCTGGCTCTACCTCCCGAGTGCTGGGATTAAAGGTGTGCACCACCACCACCACCACCACCACCACCACCACCACCACCACCACCACCACCACCACCGCCCAGACTCAACCACTTTTCTAACCCAAAGTTCCAAAATCTTCCACACTCCTCCAACAACATAGTTCAAAGATGTAAAAAGCTACATCATCAAGTCATCGCAGCAAACACTACTACTCTCACTATCAATCTTTGTTCTAGTTTCATTCTGCGGCTGTGATAAAACACTCTGACCAAAACCAATTTAAGGGAGGAAAAGAGTTTATCTCTTATTGCAGATTACAGTCTGCAGATCTGTGGTGGTTGGAATGAGAACGGCTCCCACAGGCTCATATATTTGAATGCTTGGTCCCCAGTTGGTGGAACTGTTTGAGAAGGATTAGGAGACCTGGCCTTGTTGGAGAAGGTTATGTCACTGGAGGATGGGCTTTGAGGTTTTAAAAGCCCATGTGATTTCCAGTTAGCTTTCTCCCTGCCTCTTGTTTGTAGACCAAGATATAAAGTCTGAGCTACTGTTCCAGCAACATGCCACCTGCTGCTTCCCACCATGACGGCCATGGGCTCTCACCCTCTGAAACTACAAACCTCCAATAAACACTTCTATAAATTGCCTTTGTCCTGATGTCTTCCTATCAAAACAATATAAAAGTAACTAAGACACCATCATTGAGTGAAATTAGAGCAGTACCTCAAACAAGAACTTGAAGCAAAAACCATGGAGGAATGCCGATTGCTACCTTGCTCACAGCCTCATGTCTTTTTGTTGTTGTTGTTGTTTTGTTTCGTTTTGTTTGTTTGAGATAGAGGCTTGCTATGTAGCCCTGGCTGTCCTGGAACTCTCTCTATATAGACCAGGCTGGCCTCGAACTCACAGAGATCTGTCTACCTCTGTTGCGATTAAAGTCATGCACTATTATAATCAGCTCCAGCCTCATGCCTAACTAGTTTCATTTTTTAGTTTTTGAAAAATTAATTGTATATGTATGGGTGTTTTGCCTGCATGGATATCTGGGTACCACATATATGCCTGGCACCTGCAGAGGCCAGAAAAGAGTGCTGGATTCTCTCAGATTAGAGTTTTAGACAGTTGTAAGCTGTCACGTGGATGCTGGGAATCAAACCCAGGTTCTCTGGAGGAGCAGCCAGTGCTCTTACCCATCTCTCCAGGCCCTTAATTAGCTTTTGTCATACTGCCCAGGACCACCTGCCCAGATGATGACACTGTTGTGAGGTATCCACCAGAGAAGACTGCTCTAACATGGGTTTAAGTAAATAGAAAGTCAGTCTATGGCCATACCACCCTGAACGTGCCCGATCTCGTCTGATCTCGGAAGCTAAGCAGGGTCGGGCCTGGTTAGTACTTGGATGGGAGACCGCCTGGGAATACCGGGTGCTGTAGGCTTAAAAAAATAAAATAAAATAAAATAAATTTAAAAAAATAACAATTAAATAAATAAATAAATAGAACGTCTTTATTAGCTGGCCAGCAACTACACTAGGCATTTGGGATCCCGGTGTACCACTGAGCTTTTCTTGGGGTGAGCTTTTTTTTTTTCTCACTGTGTAGCTGGGGTGAGCTTTTAACCACAAAAACCATGTTCTGGGTTGTCATACTTCAGTTAACAAGAACAGTTAGCCAGAAGCAGAACTACAGAAGCTAAAAATCAAGGTTAGTGCATTTAGAGAGTTCCCCAGAACTATGGACTTGGATGGATTAGGTCTTTGTTTACACTTCAGCAGGTGGTGCTGTCTACTATAGAGTTTACAGCCTGAATGGTACTTCCATCACCGAATCAGTTGTGCTCAAGTCTGGGGGCCGGCTACAGTGCCACCCAAGTGAGCTGGGCTCTCCTCCATCAATTAGTAATCAGTATATTCCCCCACGGACATGCCCAAAGGCCAATCTAATGTAGGTAATTATCTCAGGTGATTCTAAGCTTTGCTTACAATTAAATCTAAATGGGGCAAGTTAATAAAATCAAAGCTCAGGAAAGACCAGATTCTTTAACTGCAAAGTTAAAAAGCTCTTGTACCCTCAACTTCCTCCAAAACAAAGACCACAAAACAAAGACCGACCTACCAATTGGAAGATCCACAGTACAATCGACAGAAACTCTTTTTTTTTTTTTTTTTTTTTTTTTTGAGACAGGGTTTCTCTGTGTAGCTTTGTGCCTTTCCTGGAACTCACTTGGTAGCCCAGGCTGGCCTCGAACTCACAGAGATCCGCCTGGCTCTGCCTCCCAAGTGCTGGGATTAAAGGCGTGTGCCACCACCGCCCGGCAGAGACTCTTTATCTACCTGTCTGCAGCCTTTCCTCTGCCTTCATCAGTGAGTAAATCTCAGCAAACGTAACTCTTTAGAAATGAGGAAGAACAGAATTCTGCTCTTGACCAAGGTAATATAAAATACACACTGACTTTTAAAATATTAGAGAGGCTGGAGAGATGGTCTAGTGGTTAAGAGTGCCAACTGCTCTTATAGAAGATCTGTTTGGTTCTCAGTATTCAAATCCAGTGACTCACAACACTTGTATCTCCAGTCTTCATGGGCATCTACACACATGTGCACATAAACACCCCCAACACCCCACATAATTAAAAATAAAAAATAATGTTTAGAAACAAGATGCCAGTAGATATACCATAATATGAATCAAGGTTACTACTGAGTTGTAATGTTAAGGATGAGTTTCATACCTTTCTTTGTATTTTTAATTTTTTTTACTATAAACAAACATGTACACATACCTTAAATAATATTGAAAGTTATAAAGTATTTCTCAAATTTATTTAACTTTTCAATGTAGTGTTTGTTTGATTTAATCATACTGGTTAGACTGGGGATACAGTTAAGGGCAAGCAGGAGGTCCTGGGCCAGAGTCATTAAACAAAAACAAAAAAATCAAAAGCAAACTATTTCTCACCCTGCTAAAGCCTACCATGGTGTCATATGTTTATAATCTGAGTATGTAGGAAGTAGAAGTAGAAGGATCAGGAGTTCAAGACTGGCACGTGTGCCAAGCAAAAGCAAACCCAAACACCATGCTCAAGGTAATTATGTTTACAGATTAATGTTCTCTGTTAAGGAAACAGATCTTTGTGTCCTGTGACTTAAGCATCATAGATGTCCTAAGTCTTTGCATGCTCTGAAATTCAAGAAGAGTGAGGTTTTTATTCTAATACTGTGCTCAACTAATAGGCAAAAGATGGTTTTAATAGTTTGCTGAACTAAACCAGTGCAGTGTTTGGGTAGTTACTAAGTGTCTTAAACATCAATAATGTTCCCTTCCCCCTTTTGCTTAGTATTACCAGCCTGGGCTCTTATTTCTCAGTCCTCGGGGGCACTGAATTTGTCAAGGGTGGGTTCCCTGGGCTACTGACAAGAATGAGAATACTTTTTGTTTCTCTCTTTCTTCTCTGTTTCATCCCCTTTCCTCTTCAATGAACTTCACAGGAGCAGCCCCTCTTTTAGGAAAAAAAAATATCCATTAACTAAATGTGTTTACCTATTTCTGCACATTCCCCTTCAACCAATGTCTACCCCACCTTAGAATTTGTGTCAGAAAATTTTGACATCTACAATTTGTCTTGATGGGATAACTTTTGGGAGATAGTATTTTCATAGTTTTGATTATAAACTACTGTGTCCCACATTCCTGAAACTTTGGTTACCTAAAGCTGGTGAAGTTTATTCCCCCTGAACTGTTGACTGGGTGAATGAGATGTTGTTTCATCATTTAAAAATAGGGGTAACAGATCCACTTCATACAGGTCTTTTGTGCACTAAGCTATTGCCTAAAGTATCAGTGACTTTTACTATTCAAACATTGTAAAAGCCACTTGCAGGATTGTGCACAGAAGAAATGATAGCTCCGTTGTTGGCAGAATAGTTGTTGTACAAGCAAGACCTAAGGTTAATCTCCAGCACCTATGTAAAAAGCTGGGCATAGTGCTAATCCTAGCACTGTGAAACACAGATAGGCAGAGCCCTGGGCTCACTAGTCAACCAGCCTAGCCCAACTGGCCAGCCCCAGGTTCGAGTGGAAGACCCTGTCTCAAAACAAAGTAACAACAAAAGAAAGTAGATGGCTCCTGAGGATGATCCTTGAGATTGACCACTGGCCTTCTCATGATTCACAAACGTGTGAATACCACTCCCCCCCACCACCACCCCATATATACACAGTATGAACTAATGAACTGATAACTTGCAAAAGCCATCCCACTCAAGCACCCCATCTATATACTTTTTACATGTATTTCCTGCCACCTATTAATTTCTCCCCAATTGTCGCAGATAAAGTGAGTCACGTAGTATAAATGTATCTGATAACTGCTCTCTATGTGTGCTAGCTTCACTTTACTGTACCAGGCTCTTCCTATTGGGCCACCAACCAGCTCCCAAGTCACGACACAGAGACTATTAGTTTTGAATGCTTGTCCTGCCTTAGGCACATTTCGGGCTAGCTCTTTAACTTAAATTAACCTGTTTCTCTTTATCTACCCTTTGCCTCGGGGCTTTTTCCCTTCTTCCTGTAGATCTTACTTTCGCTGCTTCTCATGTCTGCTGGCTGGCCCTGGGGTCTCCCTCATTCTCTCTTTTCTCATTCTTCTTCCTCCTCTTGAGCCTAGATTTCTCCTCCTGTGTATTCTTTCTCTCTGCCTGCCAGCCCCGCCTCTCCTTTCTCTGCCTAGCTATTGGCCTTTCAGCTCTTTATTAGACCAACCAGGTGCCTTAGGCAGGCAAGGTGAAACAGATGCAACACATCTTTACATAACTCAACAAATGCAGCATAAACAAAAGTAACATAACCTTTATACAGTTAAAATACTATTCTTCAGCACAAAGAAATGTCACACATCTTTGCTAGGTAAAATAATATTCCACAACACACTGCCATTAAAAATAACCACATAAATTATCTTACAGAGAAAGAAAGATTACTTTGGTTTATATAATTGAGATTTTCAGTCTGTGATTGGTTGGGCCCGTTGCTTTGAGCCTGTGATGAGGCAGCCCAACACGGTGGAAGGGCAAAGCTGCTTTCCTCATGAATAAGGAGAGAAAAGGAGAAAGAAAGAGCCCTTTAGGTCCAATGGCCTAAAGGCCTTCTACTAGGCCCCACCTCCTACAGTTTCCATTACCTCTAGGTTAGGGATCAAGCCTTTAAGTCTTAGTTAGGTCTTTGGAAAATATTCTAGATCCTAACTATAGGAATTAATAGATGTGGCATATATCAGGTAATGCAGCAAATGTGCAATATAAATTGTTTGTCACAGAGATAAAATAGGAGGGAACAGATGTCCCAATGTGATTCCCATACTGTTGAAATGTATTTTTTAAAAAGCAATTCATTTCAAAAATATAAAGGAGGGAATAACGAAACTCCATGTACCCACCACCTACAGTAAGGATTAAACATTACTAAAGCAGATGAAACCTAACCATGTCACTCCTCCAGGTCACATTCCTTTTATCCCCTCAAAAGGAAATGGAGAGGACCAGGGCCACGTGCAGTGCCCCAGCTAGAGCCGTCCAGCATAACAGAGTCCCAGCAGCTGCATGTGATGGCTGGACTGCTCTATAAAGACAGTTAATAAAACCCTGCTCCAAGACAAAAAATAAGTAAATGAAGGAAACGGGGGGTGGGGTGGCTGGAGATGCAACCCAGTAGAGCACTTCATTTGCATGCACAAAAGCCTAGGTTCCATCCCCAGAATTGCAGAACTGGTGTGCTGGTACACACCTATAATCCCATCAACACAGGAGGAGAAGAGGTCAAGGTCAGCAGCCAGGTGTGCTGAGTCAGGCCTTTAATCCCAGCACTCTGGAAGCTCCAGCTGGTGACTTTCTGTGAGTTCAAGGCCAGCCTCATCTACATAGTGAAACACTGTCTCAAAAAAAAAAAGTAGATGCAAATGACTAATTTAGGTTTAGTATTTATGTCTTTATTTTTACATATTTACTTATATACTATATGCATGTATGCGTACACATTACACACATATATACACCATACTTAACAGTGTTTTATGTTTGAAAATTTTACATCTGCAAGTTGTAATTTTAAATCTAAACTATTACTGATGAACCAGGTACGGTGGCACACACCTGTAATCCCAGCACTTAGGAGGCTAAGGCTAGAAAATCATGAGTTTTCTCATGGACAGCACAAAGCAAATGAAAATTTTTTTTAAAAGTCACATAAATAAACTGAACCCACTACTTCTAGTCCAGCCAGAGTTTCAGGCCAGCCTGGACTACAGAGTGAAACCCTATCTCAAAACAAATGAACAAACCAACAACCTCCCCATCCCCACCAAAATCAAAGAGCTAGGTACTTGTAACCAAGGATAGAATGCTGAAATAAGAATGCAAAACTAGGCGTATAGCTAGTTTGTATACAAGAGTATAATCTTTGTAATTATAATTATTATTAGAAAAACCATTCACATCTTTGCTAGAAAAAGCAATTTAAAACTCTTCAATCCATAATTTTCATCTATCTAGTATCATAGAGTCTAGCATTATTCAATACTATAAACCCAACAAAGGATCATTTTCCTAGAGACATGAAGAGGGAGTCTTAAACAACAGCATTGGAAGAGCATGCAGCGTTATTTTGCCGTATTTCCAAATTCTGAATATCCTCTCTTTATTTTTGAGACAGAGCCTCACTCTGTAGTCCTGACTGGCCTAGAACTCACTATGTAGACCAGGCTGGCTTCAAACTCAGAGAGAGCTAGATGCCTTGTCTCCTAAATGCTGGGGTTATATGGGATTATTACCCATAGCCCTGTATAATTTGTCTTAATATGTTAGTGATTATGTCACTCGGTCTAGTTTGTAAGATTTATCCAAGTGAAAAATATTTTACTCACATTCATTAATTCAATCATTGTATATTGGTCTGTGTTGGAATATCACAATTTATCCATTCTCTAGCTGAATGCCTGTACTGGCTAGTTTTATGTCAACTTGGTACAAACTAGAGTCATCAAGGAGGAGTGAGCCTTAATAGAAAAAATGCCTCCAGGGAAATTTCTAAATTAGTGCAGAGGGGAGCACCCAACCCACTGGGGCCACTTCTGGGCTGGTGGTCCTGGGTTCTCTAAGAAAGAAGGCTGAGCAAGCTATAGGGTGCCAGTAAGCATCCATGATCTCTGCATCAGCTCTTGCCTCCAGGTTCCTACCCACTGTGAGTTCCTATCCTGACTTCAATGATGAACAGTGATGTGGAATTGTAAGCCAAATAAAGTCTTTCCTCCCTAAATTGCTTTTGGTCATGGTGTTTAATAACAATAATATCCCTAACCAAGACAGTGCCTTAAGTTTTGTTTTGTTTTATTTTCCTCAAAGTTCTGCTATTACAAAACACAGAAGCAGAAAACTATTTGAGGAGGGCATAGTAGTTCATATGCCTGTAGTCCCAGAACTTGAGAGACAGAGTTAAGAGGATAGGAATTTCAAGACCAAGACCAATCTGATTGGCATAGCCAAGTTCCAGGCCAACCTGGGTTATCAAGTGAGAACCCATCCCCCCCTTACCAAAAACAAAACAAAGGCAACTGTCATACATTTTATCAATTAATTATTCTATGAGTAATCCCATAGCTATAATTATAATATCATACTTGATACATGTAAGACAAAATGTTTTTCCAAACATCACTAGCTATGATTTTCACTGTTTTACTATTCATTTTGTCCCAATCTTAAGTAAATTTACTATAAAGATTTCTTTTTACTCACACCTCCACTTGTATTGTGTTTATGTGTTTAAGTTTCCCCCTTTGACGGGATGGAGAGAATGCTGTGGAAAGGACAAAGCAGAGGCTTCTGCTTTAGTCAAGTTTTTTTGGGAGAAGGGCTAATGGTTAACAGGACTTTGCACTGTCCAGTCTAGTCCTGAGACACACCTCAAACACTGTCCCCTTAAAATATAGGCAGTAGGCATGTGAGGTTTTTTTTGGGTTTTTTTGTTTGTTGGTTGGTTGTTTTTTTGGTTTTTTGAGACAGGGTTTCTCTGTGTAGCTTTGCACCTTTCCTGCATCTCACTCTGTAGATCAAGCTGGCCTCAAACTCACAAAGATCCACCTGCCTCTGCCTCCCAAGTGCTGGGATTAAAGGCGTGCACCACCACTGCCCAGCCGGCATGTAAGATTTTTAACAAGAATGTCTTTTCTTTATTCATCCACTTCTGCTCCATAAAACCATATAATTAACAATTAATTAAGCCAGGTCTCATTTGAAAGTGATGCTGGCAACATTACTTACTACAAACAACAAGCATTAACTAAGAGCTCTGGGTCTTAAGCTCACACCATCCACTTTCAAGTTTCCTGGACTGCTTCTTCATTATTTCTTTACCTCCTTTATAGACTGCCCTGATGTACCTGAACTACACATAGAATTCCTTGAGGCCCTGAAATTAGTCAATTTATCTAATCAGCAATATGATCAGATTGTTTGGATGGCCCAGTATCATCTGGAAGACACCACATATCTGATGGAAAAGATGCGAGAGCAGTTTGGATGGGTATCTCAACTAGCAAGCCATAACCCAATGACAGAGGACATCTTTAATTTAACAAAGGTAAGGACCCCAGAGCAGAAATAACACGTGCTACCTCTATTCTGCTAGTTACTTACTGATTACAGCTGAATTTGAAAACAAGTTCCAGAGGAATACACATTACTCCATTGTGATTGCATCCAAGCCTGCTTAACTTAATGCAGTTAATGGTCTAGAAAGATGGCTCAATCTTTTACATTAGCTACCCATAAGATTGAGGTAGGAAGATCTTTAGTTCAAGGCCTGAATGGGCTACATAATGAGCTCTGTGCCAGCCTAGACAACTTAGTGAGACCCTGTCTCAGAATATAACAAAATAAAAACTTATAAAGGGCTAGAAGTGTGTCTTAGTGGTGGATTTGCCTAGCATTTCTGGGTCCTTATACTGAGGGGGATGAGGTAATAAAATATGAAAGTATTTTAATCTAAAATGACTAATTCTTCCCATAGTTATAGGGTTGTAGATGATAGTGACACCTTGAACTGGCTAATATAGACTTAAGAAAGAAGACTTGTAGGTAAAGTAGAGTTCAAAATTAGACATCAGGGGCTGGAGAAATGGCTCAGAAGCTAAGTGCATTTCTGTTATTGCAGAGGCACCAGATTTGATTCCCAGCACCATAAGGAGGTTTACAACCTTCCTTCACTACTGCTCCTGGGGATCTGATACTCTCTCCTGACTTCCTTAGGAACCAGGCACGCATGTGATGTACAGACATAAATTTAGGCAAAATACCCATATTCGCAAATTAAATAAAAAAATCCAAATTAGACTCTAAAACTTAACAACTGAGAAAGATTGAAAAAGGTCTTTAACCTTTCTAGGCCTCAGTTTTTCCAGTGAGACGGGAACACTGGAAGCCACCTTAAAATATTTGTCTGTAAAGCCAGTGAGATGCCATAGTTTTTTAAAAAGTAAATTATAGCACTTAATTATTTTTCATGTAATAAACTAAGGCACCTTAAAAATTAAATATCAGAGCTGGAGAATTAAATAGTTGTGACTCAGTGGTTAAAAGCACTTGTTGTTCTTACAGGGGATCCAGGTTTGGTTTTTAGGAAGCACGTGGTGGCTCACAATCATCTATAACTCCAGTTCCTGGGGATCTGACACCCTCTTCTGACCTCCTCGGGCATCAGGCATGCACATGCACTTGGTACACAGGCATAATGTAGGCAAAGCATCCATACACATAAAGTAGACCTAAAAGGGTTTTAAAATGAAATACCATCTAAAAACATACTGTCATCTTAAACCGCACCTAAGCTATGGCTCCCACATTTGATCATTAACTCTTTGCTGCATAAAGCAACAGCTGGCTTTTCATTCTGAGCCACACATGCCTATGACCATACACACACACATCTCCTTAGTTATACATAAGTGCTACATTGATTCCTGTGGGGTTAGCACTGAGATAGAAGGGTACAAGAAGCACGGGGCATAGCCAACTAAATATGCAATGCTCTGTGTAGTGTGTGATGCTCTCGAGAGAAACAGAAACGATAGAGCAAATAAATATTACAAAGGAGATTTATTAATTTGACTTACATGATATGCTCTAGGTAGTTTAACAATGGTGGTCTGCATATTCAAGAGGCTGAGAACCGGTAGCTACTCAGTCCACTAGGATAGACACCTCAGCAGCATCCTTCTAGTGTTGAAGGCATGGAGGACTCCTGGATTTCCACACAGGAAGCTAAAGCAGCTGGGTTTTGATGTCAGCAGAGGATAGCAGTGGCTGTGGCAGCTGCAGTGTGGGCAGGAGCAGCAGCAATAGGGCGGATGCACTCACCAGAAGGGAGTGAAGGCAGGCAGGCGAAAGGGAACAGTCTTCCCCTCAGATCTCATCATATGAGGGCAGCTGCAGGAAGGTGCCACCCACTCAAAGGGAGGGTCTTCCCCCTACAATTAATCTGTCCAGGAAATATTATCATAGACCCATCAAGAGGCACATCTTTTAGTTGATTCCAGCCCCAATAAAGTTGACATCAAGGTCAATCATCTTGGGTTCCTGTTACCAGCTCCTGGTCTAGCCACTGTGTTTTAGAACTCTGCTGGATCCAGGTGCAGCTAGAGGTGGATTGTAGCAATGTTTTTATTCAGCATCCCCCTTTTTTTCCAGGTTGCTTTCCTTTTTAAAAAGAATTATTTTTATTTTATGTGCATTGGTGTTCTGCGTGTAAGAATGTCTGTGAGGGTTGGGGATTTAGCTCAGTGGTAGAGGGCTTGCCTAGCAAGTGCAAGGCCCTGGGTTCGATCCTCAACTCCAAAAAAGAAAAAAAAGAAAAGAATGTCTGTGTGAGGCTGTTGGATTCCCTGGAACTGGAATTATAGACAGTTGTGAGCTGCCATGTGGGTGCTGGGAATTAAACCTGGGTCCATCTGGAAGAATAGCCAGTGCTCTTAACCACTGAGCCATCTCTCCAGACCCCCAGGTTGCTTTCCTAATCCTCCTAAAAGTTTTACCTGAGAGGATCCCTTTAGTAATCAACTCACATTGGGACCTCAGCCTATTTTTAGGGAATCTAACGTTTTGTGGTCTGTGTCAATCTGCAAATTGTAGCGTAGTTTGAAAACTAAGTTTAGCTACTCATGATAAACACATTAAAAGTGTTGTGGCAAATGCCTGTATGTAATCTTCTCGGCACTTTAAGAGGTGGAAACAAGAAGATCAGGAGTTCAAGGCTGGCCTCAATCACGGAAGACTCTGTCTCAAGAAATCAAAACAAGCCCAGTGTGGTGGTGCACACCTGTAATCTCAGCAGCTAGAAGCCAAGGCAGAAGAATTTCAGAGAGTTCAAGTTCAGGCTGGGCTATGTAAGAGGTACCAGGCTAGCTAGGGCTGCATAACACGACTGTCCCACCCCATCCCCGTGTGTGTGAAGATCTGGGCTCCATTGCTAGCACCACAGGTCGTGAGGCAGATGGGATGAAAAGGAAGGGAGGCAAAAAATGGAAGACTGAGCAATTTTCAAAGAAACGAGGCTTATTTACTTCACAACTCTGGAGAGTGGGGAGTCCAAGATCACCTTCTTAGCTTCTGGAGTGAGTCATGTGTTGCTCTGTGCATGCTAGGAAGGAGAAGCCAGCAGTGTGGAAGTAGAGCTTGTGTGAGAGAGACTGAGGAGTGGTAAGAGGGGAGGTGCCAGATTTGCCTCCTAACAACCTACAGCCCGTGCTTATAATAACTGACACGGTGCTTCTAGATGTAACTCACTTCAGTGAGATCTCATCACCTCCTAAAGGCTCCAATATCTCTCAGTAACAATACATTGAGAATCAAATTCCAGCATGAGTTTTCAAAGGGATAAATCACACCCAAACCACAGCAGGTAAGAGTACTGTGTTCCCCAATTTTCAGAGGAGGCACAGAAGACAGATTGTATCAGCTCACACAGAGTGAGCATTATGGGAAGCAGAGTGGGTTTTGCTCCAGAATCAGTGGACCCAGCCACTTTGCTAAACTATAAAGAGTTGCCTGTACAAGCCATTCTTCTCAAAGCAGCCCTTATTTCATCGTGGACAGCAAAGTGCAAATCATAGACCTGCAAGTGTTGAAAAGAAGCCTTGTGTACTTCACAAATTCTAACAAATAAGAAAGTTATGGCCCCTTCTTATTTACAGTTTACTATACAATTATGTATTAGACTAGGCACAAATGTTTTATGGAGTTTCCTATATGCATTATATTTACTAAAAGGCAAGTAAGTGAACAAGTTACTCAGACTATTCCCTTGTAAACTGGAATTGCAGCCAGGTATGGTGGCATGCACTTATAATCCTAGCATTTGGGAAATGGTAGTAGGAGGATCAGGAGTTCAAGGTCATCCTTAGCTATATAGCAAGCCCAAGGCCAGCCAGAACTATACAAGACCCTGTTTCAAACAACAACAAACAAACAAAAAATAGAACTATTAAATTTGTTATTTTAATTTGTCCTTTATATTTTTGGTAGAGGAATTTATTGAAAAGCATTTCTTAAATAGTTCTGTTAAGACTACATCAAATTGAATTTAAAGTTTAGTTCCATCAAAATGTTTTTTAAAATACATTATATGCACTTGGGAATTTACTAAGAGACTAATTAAGCCAGGTACGGTAGCACATGCCTGTAAGTGTGACACTCAGAGATGAGGCAGGACTGTGAGTTTGAGGTCACCCAAAATATGTAGTGAGACTCTTTTTCAAAACTAAATCAAACCAGACAAAAGAGAGACAGAGAGAGAGAGAGAGAGAGAGAGAGAGAGAGAGAGAGAGAGAGAGAGAATACAATGTACATGCTACTTGATTAGTTCTTGCCAAAATCACACATAAAACCATAAAGTGTAAATTTCTTAGGAAAATTACAAAATTTGGCGTTCTACATTAATGTCAATAGGATAAACAATAATATTCATTAAACATTTCATCAGCTCACTTGGGTTTTCTGATTCCTCTTGGAGATAAGTGGTGCCCTTATGTGCATGGAGGTCAAAGGGCAACTTGTAGGAGTGGGTTCCTTCCTCTCATCATGTGGGCCTAGGGACCTCACTCAAATTGTCGAGTTCAGCAGCAAGCATCCTTCTCCACTGGTCCATTTCATTGGCCTGTGGTTTTTTGTTTGTTTGGTTGGTTGGTTTTGGTTTTTTGAGACAGGGTTTCTCTGTGTAGTTTTGCGCCTTTCCTGGAACTCTGGCCTGAGTTATTAATTTTGAATGTGTAGTAGGATATGGAAAACTTTTTACTCTATAATCCTTCTTCTTCTTCTTTTTCTTCAGGCAATTCCAAGCATTCGTGGAGGAAATTCTTCCAAACAGGATGACATGATGGTAGACTCAAGCATTCTGCCTTCCTCTAACTTCTCACTCCAGAGTTCTGAAGAAAGTGCTGAGAGCGTAAATGTCATTGACTATGTGCTAGCAAAAGTTCTGCGGTATTTTAAGGGACATTTTAAAACTTGGTAAGCAGAATGGCTGATTAGAAAACCTTTGCTGACAGGGTAGGTGACTCATAACAAGAAATAACAGAAATATAAGAATTAGGTAGGAGCTATCAAATTTACCAATGTTAAAAAGCTGTGTAAAATGTTCCTAGAAAGTTACACACACACACACACACACACACACACACACACACACACACACACACACACACACACACCTTTAATCCTAGCACTTGGGAAGAAGAAGTTGTCAAATCTCTGTGAGTTCAAGGCTAGTTTGATCTACATTGCCAGTTCCAGGCCAGCCAGGGCTATATAGTGAGACCCATATGTAGTTGGAAGGTTTTCTGTGTCCCACCAGGTCTGCAGGAACTCAGACCCAAGTAAACACACAGAAGCTTATATTAATTAAAACTGCTCGGCTATTAGCTCAGGCTTACTACTGACTAGCTCTTACACTTAAACTCAGCCTGTTTCTATTACTCTATATGTCACCATGTGTTCCGTGGCTTTACCTGTGTGCCACTACATGCTGCTCCCTAGACGGTGGGATGGCATCTCCTGACTCAGCCTTCCTCTTCCCAGAATTCTCCTTGTCTGCTTATCTTGCCTATACTTCCTGCCTGGCTACTGGCCAATCAGTGTTTTATTAAACCAGTGTACAAAAGCATTATTCCACAGCACCTATGGATGACTTGAAAACTTATGTTATCAGTAGGGATATAAGTTGGTTTTACTTTTTATTATTTTTCCCAAGGTTTTTGAGACAGACCCTTGTTGAATAACCCAGGCTGACTGACCTCCAAGCATGATCCATCATATCCAGCCTGGCTTTGCCTTTTCGAAAGGTATTTAACTATGCATCCAGAGTCATACAATTTCTTTTTCACATCATTCTACTTCTGGAATCAATATAAGGAATAAATCTAAATTAGCTGAAAGAATCAATGTAAAGAATAAGTCTAAATATAATGAAAAGTCCCCTTCAAGATTTATACTTGAACAGTAAAATAATGAACCTAATCTGATGGGTGAATATCTTTCTATATGCTGCAAATATGTGTTGCTCTGATTCATTGATAAATAAAGCCGTTTGGCCTATGGCAAGGCAGCTTAGATGCAGGCGGGAAATTCAAATAAAGAGACAGGAAGAAGGCTGGAAGAGCCACCAGCAAGCCAAGGGCAACATGTAATGGGATGCAGGTAAAGCCAAGGAACATGTGGCAATACTCAGATTAGTAGTAATGGACTAATTTAAGATATAAGAACTAGCTAGCAAAAACCTTGAGCCATGGCCATGCGCTTAATAATTAATATAAGCCTCTGTGTGTTTACTTGGGGGATGCAAGTGGGAGAGATTTGTCCCGACCACCAGCAAGCCAAGACACATGAAATCTTCCAGCTACACTAATCAGTATCTAAAAATAAGAGCATGGTTAGGCAGATATTGTCCAAATCCATTCAGTATACTTTATGAAACTTAAAAAATTACTTATAGAATTTGAATAAGGACTTGCCAACTACTGTGGCCAGGTCTATTATGAACCATTTTTGAGGTATTTTTTCCCCTTATTTTATGGTAAAAGAACCTGAGGCATAGTCCAAGGCCAAATGATCTCAAACTGATGTAAATCAATTTACAGGAGAAGTGGAACTCACTGCTCCACATCACACAATGACCATTATGGCATTTGGTCCAAACAAACAAGACACAAAGATCTTGGGAATATGGCTAATCTTAAATAATTATCAAATTTTAATTCTAAATTACCATTCAAAAGGAATCTTTTTAGTATGCCACTATCAATGTATAATTAAAGTCAATAATACCAGATAAACTGCCTCTCATGTCTTTGTCTCCAAGTTTTTTTAATCAATTAATTTGTGTTTTTGTGTGTACATGTGTAGTAGGTGTGGAGATCATAGAAAAACATGTAAGAATTGATTATCTCCTTCCATCAAGTGAATCCATGAGGGATCAAATCAGGCCTTCTGAGATTTGGAGGCCCTTCTTGTCAGCCAATTGACATCTTCTCCATATATATTAGGTTAGGACCCAGGACCCATGTACTGGGGAGGAGAAAATGAAGAATTCAACAAGATCTTGTTTCAGAATAGCTCTTTCCAGCAGAAAGAACAACACAAGCACATAAGAGAACACACACACACACACACACACACACACACACACAAATACATACACACAGGTAGTGGAAGGCTGGATTACTGAGTTCATATAAGTGGACTCTGGGAAATTTGGGAGAGAGCTGTTCACTTTCCAAGAGGGAGAAAGTTCTGACCTACATATATTTCCATTCTCTCTTCCTTTCTGTCTCTCCTTACCACTTCTCTCCCCCAATCTTTTCTTCTTCCTTCATTTATCAAAAAAAATTAGTTAACAATATATTCATGTAATCAAATGAAGGAGATGGCAGAGGAGACTCTGGTGAGAACAGAGTGCCACGGTACTAGGAGGATGTTGAGAAGTCCTACTCAGCCTCTCCTACATCAGGACCCCTCCAACCTATGGGAGTTTGGGTTTTTTTCTTTAGTTAGAAGCAAAGACCAACTCAGCTAAAGAAATGGGAGGGTACTGTGCAAAGGTAAATGATCCTGAATGGGCTGAGTAGGGACCAACTGCTCAGGGAGGCAGGAGCTAGGGAACCACTGTTTGGGGCATGGTGGTCAGGTGAAGTACTTTCAGGTGTTTCCTGTTTTCAACACCACCGTCTGTTCAAGGTTTGACTTGCACTGAGGAGCTGAAGTAGCCCATCTGATCCCTAGTGTCTGTCTCTGTCTCTAGAATAGGGACAGAGGGTTTCCTGACAGGCTCAGTGTACTACCTTTGCTTAGGAACTGAAACATCAGTAGATCTAAGTCCAAACTGTCACTTCTTTGGAGATGGCACAAATAAAGCAATAAGTACAGGTGAATGGAACACAGGTGGATCTCTGTGAGTTTGAGGCCAGCCTGATCTACAGAGTGAGATCCAGGAGAGGCATCCAAACTACACAGAGAAACCCTGTCTCAAAAACACACAAAAGAAGAAGAAGAAGAAGAAGAAGAAGAAGAAGAAGAAGAAGAAGAAGAAGAAGAAGAAGAAGAAGAAGAAGAAGAAGAAGAAGGAGGGAAGAAGGAAGGGAGGGAGTTAGGGAAGGAAGGAAGGAAGGAAGGAAGGAAGGAAGGAAGGAAGGGAGGGAGGGAGGGAGGGAGGGAGGGAGGGAGGGAGGGAGGGAGGGAGGGAGGAAGGAAGGAAGGAAGGAAGGAGAAAGAAAGGAAGGAAGGAAGGAAGGAAGGAAGAAAGAAAGAAAGAAAGAAAGAAAGAAAGAAAGGAAGGAAGGAAGAAAGAAAGAAAAGAAAGAAAGAGAGAAAGAAAAACGAACACTCTCCTGAGCTTGCTTATTTAACTGAATTTCTGCTTTTTGCATCAAATAAGCATGGTAGGTATATTTGTCAGTGTTCTGACAAGATTAGTACATTGGGATCTCATTCCTGCCTAAGGTCCAAGAAAGAAACTAAAGAAGCAAACAGGAAATATGACGTCCCCCTGGCATTTTTCAATCACACAAACATTTGTTAAGTGTTCTAAATACAGGTATATAGCTTGCTAGGACATAAATTTGAATTTTATTGAGTGAAAAATACATATTTAGAACATTCTTCTGGAACGATCACCAGCATGCCTGGTTCTGGATGCTTCTTATCAGTTTATAATATCTGGTGATTATCCTGCAGGCTTTACAGTAGTGGGGGGGGGGTGGATCAGGGTGTGGTAAGAATGAAACTTGGCTCAGCCTGATTTTATTATAACTAGTGCCAGACCAGAACTTCTAGTATCTGGCCCAGATCATTTTACTTTAAGCATATTTAAGCATAGCACAATTTTGGAAAAGCCTATTCAGGTAACAATTAATTCATTCCAGTGAGTACAACAAAGCTTAAGACATGTTTACATTGACATTCTTAGTAAAGCACACATGACTTCATCTGTAAGATGGTTTCTTATTGACTTAGAAACAACGCTTGAAATAAGGGTCTAGGGAGAACGACTGAGGTAAACGTAATGCTTATGGGAGTCAAGATTGGCCTGGCCCTAAGATCCCAAGATAACAAAGAAATCACTTATGCTATAGTAAAGTACAAAAGACAACTCTCATAAGGGTGGATTTTTATGGTCTAAAAGCAATGCTCAAGATTTAGGAAGAAAAGGCAGGGATAAGTAAAATCATAAATTCTGGGACATACAGGTGAAGCATATCTCCTCAGACAGCAAAGGCTCACCAGGTTGTAAAACTGCATCATTCCTCGCATTCCAGGAAGAGCAGCTACTCACCTCATTCCATTGGAGAGGTAAGCTGTGTGTTTAACTTTCCTGGCTTCTCCAGTGCTTATCTGCATGCACAAGGCCCTTTTGCCCTTTACAGTGATTTATTTATTTCCACACTATCACAGGCTCCACAATTACAGACTGTAACACAATGTCTTATATATCTTGAGTATTTAATAAGCATTTATTGATGGGTTCTTACCATCATTGTGAAAAATACGCATGCATTTTTTTAAAGAGGAGAGTGGGTCATGAGTAACAGAAGTCTACGAGACAAGGGCTGAGTGTATGTAGAATTTAGTTTCACATAAGAGGAAGAGACCATCTTATTTTTATTTGTTAAGTGCTGAGGATGGAACATAGTGTATTGAGCATGTCAAGCACATACTCTGCCACTGAGCTATACCATAAAAATTCAGGTTCAGCAAGCCATGGGAACTGTGATCATTTCTTCAAATGATAAAGTTAATTATATCCATATGAGAGAGCTGGGCATGGTAAAGGCAGGAAGCTCAGGAGTCAAAGATCATCCTCAGCTACATAGAGAATTTCAGACAGCTTGGGCTATATGAGATCCTATCTCAAAGAACTAAAAGGTCTGAAAGGGGGAGACTGTCCATACTTGAATCTAGAAAAAGGAGTGGAGGGAAGACATGAAAGTAGTAGGGGGACAATCAGAGAAGAGGAAGGATGTCAGAGAAAGAGGAGAGGAAAGGGTAATAGGGAGTGAATAGAACCAAAGTATATTACATATGTATTTAAAAGTGAAGCCCATTATTTTATACAATTAACATGCACCAACAATATTCACATATGTAGGTTTACCATTACTTTGTAATACATTAATTTTTCTGAAAGCCAAGAACATTTACCTATTCTGAATTTTTACTCCAGCAAAAACAAACAAAAACGCTAAGACTATAGCTAAAAAAAAAATTACTATTTTGAGTATTGAGGATTTTGTTTAAAGGGTAAGATATAATATATCCTGGATCCAACAATCTTTAGCTGAGACCTGCAAATCCTAAGATACAATTCAGACTAATTACAGTAAACATAATTACAGGAAAATATGTTAGCCCTGTGTTATGAAGGGCTGTTAATATACTTACATTGAATGGCAGACTAATGACTAGTCATATTGAGTTTAAAATGAAAGTCCATTTTAAAAATAAGGTGTAACTATGTACTATATTGAATGATAGAGTAGCAATCTGTATATTAAAATAAACATTAAATCACCTGGGTGTTTATGTTCTATCATTTCTACAAATGTCTTTCTTTCTTTCTTTCTTTCTTTCTTTCTTTCTTTCTTTCTTTCTTTCTTTCTTTCTTTCTTTCTTTCTTCCTTCCTTCCTTCCTTCCTTCCTTCCTTCATTTCTTTCTTTTTTTTTTTTTTTTTGGAGACAGAGTCTCTCAATTATGTAGCCCTGGGTGTCCTGGAACTCGATATATAGACCCAGCTAGCTGGCCTCAAACTCACAGATATCCACCTGCCTCTGCCTCCCAAGTGCTGGAATTAAAAGCATCCAACACCATGGCCTGCTTTTTTTTTCTTTTTTAAAAATTTATTTTAACTGTGTGTGTGTGTATGCTTGTACATGTGTAAGTGCAGGTGCCCATGGAGGCCAGAAGAGAGCACTGAATGTCCTAGAGCTGGAATTCCAGGCTGTTGTTAGCCCACATTGAGGGCACTGGGAACTGAACTCAGTTCTTCTGCAAGAGTAGTGTGCTCTCTTAACCACTGACCCATCTCTCCAGCTCACCAAATTTACAATGTAATTGTAACCGCTCATGCATTCGTCATAATTTTCTTTATAGTTACACTAATAATAATTGGTGTTTGGGGGAACTGGTTAGTTCCTTTAATAGTTGGGGTTCTAGACATCACATTCCCACATATAAATAACCCAAGCTTCTGACTTCTACCACCATCATTTCTACTATCATTAGCATCATCAATAGTAGAAGCAGGAGCAGGAACAGGATGAACTGTTCATCCACCACTAACTGGGATAATCTAGCACATGCTGGGGCATCAGTAAACCTAACCATTTTTTCTCTGCACTTAGCCAGTGTATCCTCCATCTTGGGAGCAATCAATTTTATCACTACTATTATTAATATAAAATCACTATCCATAACACAATATCAAACTCCTCTATTTGTCTGATCGGTCCTAATTCCTCCTGCTCCTATCCCTCCCCGTTTTAGCCACAGGCATTACTATACTCCTAACTGACCATAAAGTGTTGTTTTCTTTTCCTTTCCTTTTTTTTTTTTTTTTTTTGCTTTTCAAGACAGGGTGTAATAACCTGTGTAACAACCCTAGTGGTCCTGGAACTCACTTTTGTAGACCAGGCTGGCCTTGAACTCACAGAGATCTGCCTGCCTCTGCCTCATGAGTGTTGGGATTAAAGACGGGCGCTGCACCACCACCCGGCTCATGTGTCACTTTCTAATTAACAAAAGGTTTTCACTTCAATATTTTTGTTTTGTTTTGTTTTGTTTTTTTTGTTTTCTTTTACTTTTCCTTTTTCTTTTTTTTTTCTTTTTTCGTTTTTTGTTTTGTTTTGTTTTTTATTTTGAGACAGGGTTTCTCTGTGTAACCCTGGTTGTCCTGGAACTTGTACCTTAGACCTGCCTGGCCTTGAACTAACTCACAGAGACCTGCCTGCCTCTGCGTCCTGAGTCCTGGGATTAAACACATTCACCACCATGCCTAGTTCAATTTAAAGTATCTTGTCCCACCCCTCCTTTTAAATATTAGTCAATCCTTTCTTTAATAAAGAGTAATAGTTTCTGCAAAGTTATTTTTACTGTGGTAAAATACACATAGCATGAAACTTGCCATTTTAAGTGTAGATTTCGGAGGCATTGAGTACATTTACACTGTGCAACCATCACCACTATCCAATCTCCAGACATTTTTTCATCTTCTCAAACTAAACTCTATACACATTAAACATTAGGTTCCCTTCCTCTTAACCCCTAGCCCTGGCAACCACTATTCTAGTTTCTGTCTTCATGAATCTAACCACACTTAGTTTCTCATGTATGTGGAGTCATACACTACCTGTCCTTTTGTGACTGACAAGTATCATCTAGCTCAATGTCTTCAAAGCTTCTGTCTTGTATCTCTGGTTGGTATTTCCTGTTCAAGCATAATATTCCATCACATGTACAGATCAAATTTTGCTTTAATATCTATTACCCACTACATGGGTCAAAGGTGGATGAATTCATCCCTTTCTACATGAGTGCAAAATGCTACTTTGAACATACACACACACACATGTTTACATTGTTCTCTTAAAAGTAGGTTAAACAAGCAGGCTGAGTATATAGTAGGCTAGCAGTCTTGAGTCTTAAGTGACTTTGAGGTGTATTATTAATTCTGACTGGGAGATCCAGCAAAAGTTCTAGTCTCTTAGACTTTAAGAGATATTTTCAGAATACTGCATTGCTATTTCTATTCTTTCATGGAAAGGCACTTTAATTTCTTTACATTTCTCCCTAAACTCTTATTTTCATTCTACTTTCTGCTCGAAATATTATCTACAATGTATTTTTAGGCCTAAATATCCCTTGTTGATCAATAAAACTAAACATCTAAAATTAAGATTTAAAATTTTAAAAAAAATCTGAAACAACAAATCAATAGGTATGAAATATCCATTCAGGATTGCTACAATTGTAATTATTATTTGTACACTATTGTATGGTGATATTTTGTGTGTGCTCTAACAAATAAAGCTTGCCTAAAGATCAGAGGGCAAAATCAGCCACTAGTTAGCTATAGAGGCCAGGCAGTGGTGGCACAGACCTATAATCCCAGGACTTGGGACCTCAGGGCTTTGTTCCCAGTACTTGGGAGGCACACACGCCTTTAATCCCAGCGCCAGGGAGGTGGAGATAGGAAGTGATATGGCTGTGTGGAGAAAGGAATATAAGGCAGGAAGAGACAGGAGCTCAGTCCTTTTGGCTGAGGATGATGAGGTAAGGGGTGGCTGTGGCTTGTTCTTTTATCTCTCTGATCTTTCAGCATTTGCCCCGATATCTGGCTCTGGGTTTTTATTAAGACCAATGATCAAATAATACATATTACAAATTGCTATAACTATGAACTGAAAGTTCTTTGTGGCTCTCTGGTGACCTGGACCAGCAGGTCATTCTTCAATGACAAGTCAGTCCTGAGAGAGAGAGCACCAGAAGATCAGAAGATAAGGAGATAGATATGTTTGGGATTGGAAGGTGCTGCATAAGCTATGCTTTGTGCCAAGCAAGCCTGTTAAGAAGTTTAGCATCTTACATACTACTTCTAGGGGAGACATGGGATGGAGTCAGCAGAAGCTATCATACAATGGGAGGAGATCAGCAGGAAGCTTATCAGGCAATGCTGCACAAGGGGCACACAGGTATCTCAAGAACCCTGTGGACCACGTACACTGCAGCCTTGGGACTGATCATTGTAGCCCCTAAGGGTGGGAAGAGTTGCATTCTCAGGATATGGAGCTGACACTCCCCAAGGCTTAGGCCCCAGGCCATAGCCAGTTCTGCCAAGTATGTTCCTGGTTTTGGAGGAGGATGTATGTTCCTTCTCCATACATCAGGGCCTCAGGGAAAGCCTTGGGTTGGTCTAGCCCTCAACCTTAGGGACCCAATCTGGGTTCTGCTAAGTGTCACATCCTGGCCCATCTACAGAAAACTTGCTTGGGACCTTTCCAATCGTTTGTCTCTGCTGAAAAATCAGTTCCATGAAGACCAGGTTCTTGCTTGTCATGTTCCTTGTTGACACAAGCAAGGTATAGAAATGGTTGTTGAATGAATTAATGGATGCTTGTTTGAGGATCATTTATTCTGGCTAACTTATATTCAGTAGCCACTTTGAAATGACCCTTTTCATCAAAACAAGGTCTTCAGTGAAGGTCATAGTAAAGGGTATTTTTCATTAGAGTGGGAGACCCCACTTTTGGGTCTTGGTTTACCTTGATCAGCTGATCTTAGGTAGAAAAATAAGATCAGACTCAACATAGAGAAAATTAACACAAAAATAACATGTAACTGGGTAGTCTGGGATATTTTCCACCTAGGATTCTGCTAGTGACTAAAAAGTATGTGGGCTCCTTTTGGTTGGTACAGAGCTGGAGAGAATGTATCTATTTGGCTGGCTTTCTGAAGGCATTACCGGCATCCTGCATTGTGATGGACAGTCACACTGAGTCCCATCCAAAGCACCAGAGAAAGTTCTCGATGGAAGTCCTGCAGCTCCCTGACACCCAGAACCTCAACCCACTCAGTCAATCATCTCTGAACACCTAGGAGTGTTCTCCTCAAATGAGTCCCAGCCCATCTACTGTTATCTGAGCCCACATTTCTCACAGTGCACCCATGTCTTCCCAAACAACCCTCAGAAAGCTCACAGCACAACATACAGAAGGATTCAGGCTACGGTATTCCAAATGTGTCACCTCGACATGTTGTGTATTTTAAGCTGAAGGGAGTAAGGAGATTACTCTCATTATGCCCTACTTTTCTCCCCTAAAGCAGGTCTTACAAGAATTCTTTGACCTATCTTTCCTGAAAATAGGCTCTCCCAGAAAGCCCTACCCTATGAAGAGCCAACACAAATCTGAACAGACAGGTGTTGCCAAATCCTTTCCTTTTCCCTACTGTCATGAGAGCAGACTCTTATCCTCAATCATTCTCAACACAACTGCGCCCCAACCCCTGCCACCCAAAACCCCAAAATCAGGTTACACAGCTCTCACCTCAAAGAGCATAAAAGTAGTTTATTCTGGAGCCAAATACAAGTAACTGGCTCCAAGAACATAAATTCAGTTACCAAAAACACTATGTTCCAATGTGGTGTCAGTTTCATGAAGTTTTTCTAGGAACAGCACCAAGGAAGTCATAAATCAAGGCATTTTCCAAACACATCAGTAGAAATATCAGGTAGGAATATTATAGTAAAGCAAGGAAGTCTCCCCTATAGGCATTAGGTACTACCTGAAGATATTCTTAGCCTTTGGTCTGAAGTCTCCTGTATCATACAAACATATTAATAAACTTATATTAACCTGTCTTTGTTATACAGAATTAGCCATGACCTCATGAAAGGTAACGAAAAGATATTACTTTTTTTCTCTCCTTCATAAAGGAGGCTCTAACTTCCCAAAGGAGACACTGATGATTTGGAAGAACAGCATTACACCAATAAGAGTTTGGATAGAGAAGCCGTGGGGTGAAGAGTCTAGGTTGATCTAGGAAAAGCCAAACTAACATTGGTTGAACTAAGTAGACTTTCAACTTACTGCTATCCTGAAACTCAATGCATTTCAGCTCAGTACGACTTTAGTGAGCACTCACACAATTATATAGCAAGAATACCAATTTTCTTTTTCTTTCTTTCTTTTTTTCTTTTCTTTCTTTCTTTTCTTTCTTTCTTTCTTTCTTTCTTTTTTTTTTTTTGATCTCGCTCTGTAGCCCAGGCTGGCCTTGAACTCACAGAGATCTGCCTGGCTCTGCCTTGGAGTGCTGGGATTAAAGGCGTGTGCCACCACCGCCCGGGGAAGAATACCAATTTTCTATTACCAAGTTTGTGAAATGTTTCCTGTAATACTTCTAATTAAACCAAAATGGCCAACCATATATACAAATTTCTTTTGAAATTTGGATTGTTTTATAAAACAAAACCGCATAGAAACACTCAACATTATCTTAGCTAACTGAATAAGAAAAACTGCAGATAAAAGATGATTATCTAATTTCTTATAGGAGCCCTTCCATCACAAAATTCTATTTGTATTAAAATTATTTTATTTTATTCATATAGTGTTTTTCTTGCATGTATGTCTTTATATTATGTGTGTGCCTGGTGCCCACGGAGGCCAGAAGAGGAATTATACAGATGGTTGTGAGCTTCTATGTAGGTGCTAGGAATTGAACCTGGGTCTCCTGGAAGAGCAGCCAGTGCTCTCAACCGCTGAGCTGTCTCTCCAGTCCAACAACACACACATTTTGAACTTGAGCGTTTGAGGTTGAGCTTTAGCAGGAAAAATCATGCTGTCAGCTTCTTTCCACTGTGACCATCAACTTATGATGGTTTAATTTGGCAGAAGGTTTCAGAACATGGTCGCTTGTTTTAGTTGCCTTCTTGTCTGTGGGAGAACAGCACTTCATCATGTTTCCATGGAGTGAAACCTCCTTGTGTAAGCAGAAACCTATGGGGGCACGCAGGCACACACACACACCACACACACTTGAAAGGATGCTTGAAAGGCCATCATTAATTTTAACAATGTGCATCTGCCACTTGTTCCAGCTGATAGCCTTCAGCAAGGCGTGGGGAAATATGAATGATAGTCCCTTGTTGCTCTGTCCTTTTAGACGCAGGCAACAGAACTCAGATAACAGGGTTTGTTTTTAAATTTGCACGGAAAAAGGAACCAAGCCTTTCCCTGGCTTGGAAAACGAAATCCTTATGGTCAGTGCAACAAGAGGCAGGATCTGGGTGCATTTTAGTCTAAGCCAAAGGCTCTTCTTGAGCTAGACTCAGGCTGGCCCTGAACTTGCTATGAAGCAAAGGATTGCCTTAAATTCCTGATTCTCGATCTCCCGCGATCTGGGATTACTGGCGTTGCATCACCACGCCTTGATCCTATAGACTCTTAATGCCAAGATAGGGTAAATCAAGGGAATTGGGAATGCTGGCAGGTGTTTGCACTGCAGTCTCCAGGAATTCCGCCACGGATCTGACAATTCCTGCCGGCAAGAAGCTTCCCAGCAGGAAGAGGCGGGGCCCGCCAAGTGTAAGGCAAAAGAGCGCGCGGAAGGTCCCGGTTTTGGCGCCCACCGCACCGCCGCCGCCGCCGCCGCCGCCGCCAGCTCTCCGCTATGCCGGCTGCGGGCTCCGAGATGCAGTCCGCCGCTCAGCAGCAGGGCGCGGAGGCACCGCCGCACGGGGAGCTGCAGTACCTGGGGCAGGTGGAGCACATTATGCGCTGCGGTTTCAAGAAGGAGGACCGCACGGGCACGGGCACCTTGTCCGTGTTCGGCATGCAGGCGCGATACAGCCTGAGAGGTGACCGCGGCTGGTCCCCACTAGCCGGAGGGACTGCGGGAGGACGCTCGGCGGGTTGGGTTGCGGAGGCGCGGGGCTGGCGGCCACGGTTAGTCCTAACCCCGGCTCTATGAATCCTAAGCTCCGAGTTCCGGCCCTAGGGTCTCTGGGTGGTAGCTACTGCAGGCAAACCAGGTCCTAAAGGCCTCTGTCCTTAACACCCCACCCACCCACCCACCCACTCAAGTTAGGCCACCTCTCCCAAAGCCAGCTTCAGCTGGTCATGGGTCCCCGAGGGATGGAGTAGAAGAAACCTGCCCAGGCTTGTCTAAACCTTGTCCTGAGGTCCCGACTTTTGCTCCTCCTCATTCCCCTTATCTCTTGTTCCCCTTAGCAACTGTTTAAAAATTGGAGCGAAAATGACTTGGGCGGTGCTAAAGAGGCGCGGGAAATGGAGAACCCAGCCCTGAGGCGGAAACCGGGGGGTTTCCCCCAACAGCCAGGGCTTTTAAAGAGGAACCGAGTGTAGAGTGGCCCCAGGGAAGAAGTGTTCTTTGGGGGGATTGCTGGCCTCAGGCATTAAGCACAGGGCTGGGTAGGGGACAGGACCTCCTAGATGCTGGGGATGAATGGGTTAAGGTGTCCCTTAGGATGAATGAAGAGCAACCTGACACCGACTGGTTGTACACTGGAGAGTACCGTGTAGTGAGTTTAGACTTAGTTGGAAACATGTTCTGGAGCTGGAAACGTCAGCAGCGACTGCACAGATTAATCCAGTGTGCGTGCAAGGGCCTCCTGGAACAGTGGACTCTGAGGAACCACATACCCAGTTTGTAGTCCACTTCCTCTGCTTCTACTGTAGACAAGTTTTTTTTTTTTTTTTTTTTTTTAATAACTTCTCTAGTCTTCAGCCTTCCCATGTAGGTGTTAAAGGTGGAAGTACTGCTCTCTTAGGAAACACATACTCAGGCTGCACCCCTAGCCTGAGCCTTTCGTCTTGACCTTGTCCGTTCATCGACCTGCCCGCCCTACCCCTTTGTCTCTCTTCTGTATTGCCTTTGGGTTCCCTGGCGGCCATTCCGAAGTGTAAACAGTTCTGGTTTTATATACTACTAGGTCAGTTTGCTTCCCAAATGTCTGAAAACTGTTTTTCAGTTTGTACCAGTGTGAGGTCAGGTGTCTGCCTGGAGCCTGGTGGACTTGGGCATGGGAGCCTTTAGGTTGTGTCCTGGGCCACATTTTGGGTGTTGTCGTTACACACCAGTGACAGCATTCATAATGGCTCAGGAGTGGGTGGGTGCTCTTTCTTTGTGCCAGATAGGTACCCCATCTGTCAATGCAGAACTGTGTATTTCGCTGACTTACCCCGCAGCTAGGGGGGTGGTAGTTCCCAGTTTTCCTGAAGCCACTCACAAAGCCACTCCGGGGTTTTGTGTCCCAGGTAGTTCCCTCCACAGAGAAAGCTGGATGATGGCTTGCTGCATGTTTACCACATTTTAACTGGTGTTACAAACTGTTCTTCAGATGAATTTCCTCTGCTCACAACCAAACGAGTGTTCTGGAAGGGTGTTTTGGAGGAGTTGCTGTGGTTTATCAAGGTAAGGGTGGTGCTGCTCTTGGAAGCTGCCTGTCTTCACAACATGAGCCTGAGAAGTCAATCCTGCAGCTGCTCGCCATTCCCACATCACTGGCTCATTTTCTAGCTCTGGCTTTAGATGCTCTTCTCTCTCCCACCCATCCTGCTTTCTTGACCAATCTGAGCACACTGGGATAATCCAGCCCAGGCCTCTGGCACTTGCCATCCCGTTACCTAGTACCTTTTCCTTCCAAATGGAGTATGGTTCTCTCCCCTCCTTCCAGTCCCACTCAGACAACCTTGACCTTCTTCTAGTCACCTCTTTGTTTCTCTTCATAGGGGAACATTATCAGCTGACCTATGTAGCTTGAAGTTTTTTTCTGTGTCCCACCCAGTCTACAGCCGCTCAGACCCATATAAACACACAGGGGCTTATATTAATTACAAACTGTATGGCCTATTGGCTCAGGCTTCTTGCTAGCTAGACCTTACATCTTAAATTAACCCATTTTTATAAATCTACACTTTGCCACGTGGCTCGTGGCTTACTGGTGTCTTTACATCTTGCTTCTCCTGGCGGCGGCTTGCAGCGTCTACTGACTCAGCCTTCCTCTTCCCAGAATTCTCCTCTCTCTCTTGTCCTGCCTATACTTCCTGCCTGGCTACTGGCCAATCAGCTTTTTATTTCTCAACCAATCAGAGCAACACATTCACAACATACAGAACATCCCTCAGCAGACCTGTAAATCAGCTTTCCCTCTTCTGGATGGGAGATAAATAAGTACAATGTCCTGTGAGTTCCCCAAAGGTAGAAAATCTACTTCTCCTATTTCCTGTTGTATCTCAGGACTAAAATATAGCCAGCCACATGGTAGGTACTCAGCATATATTGATTGCTGCATTGATAGATACCAGAGAATCAAGTAGGGTACCTTAATTATATTGGAGTGATGTGATGACAGGGGGCAGTAGCCCCAAGTTCCTCTTCCTGTATCCTGGTCCAGAAGAAGTGAGGTTCTGTCTGGTGCCAGTTTAGAGGACTCCAGGAGATAAGATGAATTCTGGGCCCGACTACAAGTTCAGCCCCTTCTTTACATTACATGGGATGATGTTTCAGTAGGTAAAGAGGGCTTTTTGGATTAGCATGAAGACCTGAGTTCAGTCCCTCCCCAGCTGTCACATTAAAATTCCAGGTATAGAATGGAGAGATGGCTCAGTGGTTAGGACCATCTGTTACTCTTGTTGGGGGTTGGGAGTTGGGGTTTATAGTTCCTAGCCCCCATTTAGTGGCTAGCCACCTGTAACTCCAGTTCAAGATATCCGACTCCCTCTTCTTCTCTCCTTGGGTCCTGCATGCGCATGGTGTACAGACACGTGCAGGCAAAACACCCATACACGTAACATTAAAAATAAAATGTTAAAAAACACGCTGGGTGTGATTGCATGTGTTTGTAACCCCAGTGCTGTAACGGGAAGGTGGACACAAGAGGATCTTTGGTGATTGCTGGCCGCTCATCTAGCCCAAATAAGTTCTAGGTTTACTTGGAGACCCTGTCTCAAGAGAAAAGGTAGGAAGTAATAGAGTAGAACAGCCAGTATCCTCACTGGCTTCCATGGGCTCGGGTACCCATGCACATACATTCTCCAGAAAAGCTAGCTACTGATTACCACCACAAATCCTTTACCCAGATAGATGATACATGAACAGACTGCACATGGAACATTACACAAGTCCACTTGCAGTATGGCGCTTAGACATGGGGCATGTTTGATTAAGCAATTCAAAACTGTCAGATGAGATAGGCATGTTTTAGGAACTTGGAGGTATTTAGAAAATTAAAGGGAAGGCTGGGGAGGTAGCTCAGTGGGTAAAGGCCACACAAATCTGACAGCCTGAGTTTGGATCTCTGGAATCCTCATTTTAAAAAAAAGCCCTGTTTGGGTTGGGCGGTGGTGGTAGCCCACCCACGCCTTTAATCCCAGCACTTGGGAAGCAGAGACAGGCAGAGTTTAGTGAGTTTGAGGCCAGCCTGGTCTACAAAGCAAGTTCCAGAACAGCCAGGAATATTACACGGAGAAACTCTGTCTTGAAAAACAAAAAACGGGCTGGAGAGATGGCTCAGTGGTTAAGAGCACTGACTGCTCTTCCAGGGGACCTGAGTTCAATTCCCAGCAACCACATGATGGCTCACAACCATCTGTAATGAGATCTGGCGCCCTCTTCTGGCCTGCATGCAAACATGCAGACAGAACACTGTAAACATAAGTAAATAGTTCTTTAAAAAAAAAAAAAAAAGAAAAGAAAGAAAGAAAAACAAAAAACAAGCCGGGCGGTGGTGGCACACGCCTTTAATCCCAGCACTCTGGAGGCAGAGCCAGGCTGATCTCTGCGAGTTCGAGGCCAGCCTGGTCTACAGAGCAAGATCCAGGTCAGGCACCAAAACCACACAGAGAAACCCTGTCTCGAAAAACCAAAAAAAAAAAAAAAAAAAAAAAGTTGAAGGGAATAGAAGTGCCTTGTGGAAATTTCTAATAAGGAGTAAGGCCATTTTATAATCCCTCAGAAGCCTGGGCAGGAGCAGCCTGCTTGAAGACAGGCTGCATGTGGAGAGTGTACCATGGGTCGGAAATGAGTGGCTCAGAATCCTCTTTTATGCCTGTTCTACTCACATATTTTCCAGGGGTCCACAAATGCTAAAGAACTGTCCTCCAAGGGAGTGAGAATCTGGGATGCCAATGGGTCCCGAGATTTTCTGGACAGCCTGGGATTCTCTGCACGGCAGGAAGGGGACCTGGGCCCCGTTTACGGTTTCCAGTGGAGACATTTTGGAGCAGACTACAAAGACATGGATTCCGGTGAGGAGATAATAATGCCTCAGGTTTTCTGGGTGTTCTTCCTCAAAGATCCATTTTAGAGGGGGGGGGGGGGATAAGTCCACATCATGGGAGTTGATAAGTAACTGACTTTGGGAGAAGCTGTGCTGGGTTATGGTGGAGAAACTACAAGAAAGTCTCACAACGGCCAAATCATACTTTTGATTGGAGCTTGGAACTTTCTATACCCGTGTCAGTGACCAATAGTGGCAGATTTGGTTTGTTAGTGTTAGGGTTTAGGACAGAAGGGGGTTCATCTTTACCTGTCATGACCATTTCCCCTTGCAGGGCTGAGGCACCAGCAAACTTGTATGTGGTATGGTGTGTATGGTGTCTCTGTATAGTTTCTGACTTACCCTTTCCTTCCTGCTCCGTGGGGACAGAGGGTGAAGAAAACATCTCATTTTGTGACTGGCATCTTCCTCTTTCCTGGGACTGTTGGAGTGTCACGAGACCTGCCTCCAGCCTCTGCCACTTCCTGGCTCATCTCTCCCTAGGACAGGTTCCAAAGTTAATGTCTCACTCGTCTGTGTGCGTATATGCGCATGTGTGCAGGAAGTAATAAATTACTGGCTGGGCAGACACCAGCAACCTGGACAGTATGCTTTTCTTCTCAAGGGAACAGTCACAGCTCCTTCTAGCCAAGGGGAAGAATTTGGGCCCTGGAGTGGTTTGAATAAGAATGGCCCCCCACATAGGCCCATGTATTTGAATGCCTGGTCACCAGGGAGTGGTGTTATTTGAAAGGATTAAGAGTTATGGCTTTGTTGGAGGAAGTGTGTCACTGGGGGTGGGCTTTGAGGTTTTGGAAGCTAATGCCAAGCCCAGAGTCCCTTATCTTGCTGCCTGCAGATCTGGATGTGAGCTCTCCGCTGCTTTTCCAGCACCATGTCTACCTGCATGCCGCTAAGTTTCTCGCCATGCTGGTAATAGACTAAACCTCAGAAACTATAAGCAAGCCCCAAATAAATCCTTTCTTTTATAAGAGTTGCCATGGTCATGGAGTCGCTTCACAGAAATAGAACACGGATTAAGACGGGTCTAAGTGTCCAAATTCTTCAGTAAAGCCTAAAGTTGTATTTGTCTGTGGAATTCTTTGTGGACTAGGAATGAGCAAATTGGTAAAGGTAGAAAGAAGAGGAGAGATCGATGGGCTTGGGGTGTCATGTGATAGTTAGCGTTAGTGGGCATAGAGTTATTTGACAAGTTCTGGAAGTGAATAGTGTGCTGGTTACATATAGTGTGAATGAGCTAAAGGTGATTGCTTCCAAGCCTGGAGACCTGAGTTTGCTCCTCAGGAACCCGTGCGGTAGAAGGAGAGAGTCTATTCTCACAGTTTCTTTGACTACACGTGCCATAGCATATGCCACACATAACAAAATAAATGAATATAATATAAATGTAAAACCAGTTTTAATGGTAAATTTAATGTTTGTGTATACTTTGTCTTTATTTATTTATTTATTTAGAATCACAGTCTTACTATAATAGCCTTGGCTAGCCTGGAAATAATTATAATAGACAAGGCTGGCCTTGAACTGCCTACATCTGCCCTTCCCGAGTGCTGGGATTTATTTATCTCGTGTGTGTGTGTGTGTGTGTGTGTGTGTGTGTGTGTGTGTGTGTGTATGTATGTATGTATGTGTGTAGGAGGAAGGTTTTATGAAGCTGTAGCTGGCCTCCAACTCCTGATCTCTACCTTTCAACTGGTGGAATTATAGGGGTGTACCATCATGTTCACCTTACCACCATTTTTTTTTGGTTGTTTGGTTTTGCTTGGGTTTTTTGTTTGTGTGTTTGTTTTACGGGGTCTCTCTGTGTAGCCCTGATGGTCCTAGAACTCACTCTGTAGACCAGGCTGGCCTTGAACTCACAGAGATCCACCTGCATGTCTCCTGAGTGCTGGGATTAAAGGTGAGTGTCACCACCACTTTTAGCTGATTGTCTTATTTTTTAAATGTTTTTTTAATGTAGACAATTTCCCTATACTTTCCCCTTTTCCCCCTACAGGGAATAGTTACAATCTGTTCTGTACTTTATCAGATTTTTTAACACTTATAGATTACAGAATCACCACCACAATCAAGCTATAGAATATTTCCTCAAGTCTTCAATATTGCCTTCCTGGGGCTGTCATTTTGGGAGTCCCCTCCCTCAAAGTACCAACTGTGCTAGAACATTGATTGACACACCTTGGTAAAAGTGCATCCAGAGGAGACTACATGAAGTGGTTCTGGCCTTCATTAACAAATCACTGCTCAGTTTTCACACCTCAACAGGAGGCAGGGAATTAAAGTCCATAGATGAGACTGGAAAAAGTACAAGATCATTAAATTCATTACCATTTTTCCTGGTAGTTGTAAGTCAGTGATGTATTTAAACTGTAATGTTATTTTAGGTGGAAGTATGGGTAGGACAGTGCCTAAGCCCTAGAAAGGACTCCATAGTTCTGTTATTTGGAGTATCTGTGAAATGCTATCTTCTATTTAAGATCCAGTGTTCTATGGGACAATAATAGATTGTTAGGTGAAGTGTGACAAGGGTGATTGGTAGGTATAGAGACTACCTCACATGGGGACACTGGGAAAATCTAAAACTGCTGAGATGATTGGTCTATTTTTTTGTTTCTATACCAGAATATTTAAAGCTAAATAACTTTGAAGAAAAGAGGTTTATTTAGAGCAAAGGCTTCTTAAACTTTTTCCACTGTGACTCTCTTTGCCCAAGAAATTTTTTCTGTAGCCCCAGGTGTATAGGTACATAAAATAATACACAAACCAAATATTTATTGATAATAAATCATTAAAAATTTACCTTATGACAATTATTTGATATGCATGTAATTTTAGCATTTATTAATAAATAATAAACATATTATGTATTAAAGATGAAAGCAAATTTTACACATTAGTGAGATGGGGTGTGCTTGTTAATTTTCACATAAAGAATTAAATCTTGGCTAGCCGGGCGGTGGTGGCGCACGCCTTTAATCCCAGCACTCGGGAGGCAGAGGCAGGCAGATCTCTGTGAGTTCGAGGCCAGCCTGGGCTACCAAGTGAGTTCCAGGAAAGGCGCAAAACTACACAGAGAAACCCTGTCTCGAAAAAAACCAAAAAAAAAAAAAAAAATCTTGGCTGAAAATAGGTTGTAGGGAATTTTCAGAGTTTATTTTTATTTATTTTTTTAAAAAAAGTTTTTGTTGTTGTTGTTTTTGTTTTTAAGTTTCTTGAGACAGGGTTTCTCTATGTTGCTTTTGGAGCCTGTCCTAGAACTCGCTCTGTAGCCCAGGCTGCCCTCGAACTCGCTCTGTAGCCCAGGCTGGCCTCAAACTCACAGAGATCTGCCAGCCTCTGCCTCCCGAGTGCTGTGATTAAAGGCGTGCACCACCACTGCCCGGCCAGAGTTTACTGATAGTTTGATTTCATACTTGTCAATGATGAGAACTCCGCACCACAGAAATATGGAGTACAAAATGGCGGAAGTATGTGTGCAATTTCAGAAGCTCTTGGCATTTCTGTTCTGATCTCAAAACAATTCATTGAATGATGTTTTTATGAAACCCAAGTCAATTTTTAAAACCAAAGATTCTACTCTAATACAATTCAGAGATACACTAATTTGGGTTGGCAAGATAGTTCAGTGGGTAAAAGCATCTGTTACACAAGCCTTAACAACTTGAGTTCGCTTTCCAGAGCTCCCAGTGGAAAGAGAAAATTCCTGAAAGTTGTCCTCTGACCTCCCCATGTGCACTGGCACATGCATCCCTATTTGCACACACATCAGACACATACACAAAATAATATTAAATAAATTTGAAAAGACCCACTCTCCCATCCAACAAAACCAAAGATATACTAATTTGAATACATACCAAGGAATGACTTAGGAAATTAACAGCCTTAGTTTTTCATAATTAGATCATTACAAATCTAGAAAAGCAGCAAGCTGTGTGTACAGGAAAATGGCACAGTTTATAATAGTCGGTTGTCTTGAATCCGAGCTGAAATGTTCCAGGCAGTGTTTGTTGGTGCTTCATGTTACACCAACATGTACTTTGCAAAGCGTGTACGTGTATTCAGACTGCATCCATGACTGAGGTGAGGTGCCGCGTGCAATACTGGGGAGCTCGGTGAGAGTCACCTCAGGTTGCTCATGCATCTGACTTTGAAGTCATTTTTTGGATGTTGCATGTTTAGTTTTTCACAGCCCCCACATTCATTCACTCAGCGCCTCCCCCGCCCTTTTTTTTTTACCCTAAACTCACAGTTAAGGAAGCTGTGGTTAGATCTCAGCACTGGTGGTTCACATGCCTCCGTTTTGATGATAGTCACACAAGGTGACGCAGTATTAGGTGATGAAAGATGAGAAGTATGTCTCCTTTGGTTTCTTATGAAGCCACCAGGATTCACTCATGGAACTCCACCCTAATGAAATCCTAATCACCTCTTCAAGACTATGTAATTGGATTAAATTTCTACCCCAAAATGAGAATTACATTTCAACTCATGAATCCTTGAGCAACACATTCCAACCATATCCAAACAGCAGTTAGCAACTGGGGCAGTATTAAGTGGAGGAAATGACATTGTCACAGACTAAATATTTAAAAGACTTGTGTAGAAAAGAACTCAGTGTGTTATAGCTCCATTAGGACCTTGAACTTAAATCCAGCAAGATCTGAGAAATACTTAGAATGTGCTGCTAATCTTAGAACCATGGGTCAGGGAGGGGCACTCAATGAAAGCTGTCAGGGTCATCACATGAGAGGCTATGACTGATGTGAACTTAAGTGTGCATGTCCTCTCCTTACGATTCCACAGATTACTCGGGTCAAGGAGTTGACCAGCTGCAAAAAGTGATTGACACCATCAAAACCAACCCTGATGACAGAAGAATCATCATGTGTGCCTGGAACCCAAAAGGTGGACAGCATCCTCAGTCATTTTCCTTTCGATAGACTGGCCAGTTAGCCAAAGGGAAGCAAGGTGGCCTGAGGCACTGTAGGGCACCGGAACTGTCTTCAGTCATGTGATTGATCGTATACCCTTGGGCAACCCAGTCACACTCTGCTCCACTTTCAGTAGACCCGCATGATTTTTATCCATTTATATGAAAGGTGCTAAATGGCCTGTAAAAAATACACCTATGGTTTAAATGAAGATGAAGTTTCAAGTGCTAACTTGAAACCAGATTATAAAATTAAAAACTCTGCCAGGGTGTAGTGAGTACTCAGGAAAGGACATTTTGTATTTCTAATGGAGACTTAAAAGGCCAGTTTCCTATGGCCTTTGCAAATGAAATCATTTTCCTTTTATTTGGTGCCATCAACAGTAGCCCAAATCCTTAATTTTAGCTCCAATGAAAGAGCATGGATTCAGCATAAATGTAAACTTGCAGATACCTTATGCTAATGGACAAGCTTCCATTACCTTCCATTACCGCTGCTGCAGGGTTGAGGAAGTGGTCTGACTCTGACATAATGGGAAGGTATGAGCTGTGGGTGTCTGTAACGTAGCGGCTGTTTTCATGGTAGGCTTCTGTTTTCTGTTTTCCCTTTTTAATAGCTCTGCTCTCTAAAACCCCTGTTTGTTTTACCATTGACTCCTCAGATCTTCCCCTGATGGCACTGCCTCCCTGCCATGCCCTCTGTCAGTTCTATGTGGTGAATGGGGAGCTGTCTTGCCAGCTTTACCAGCGGTCAGGAGACATGGGCCTGGGCGTGCCCTTTAACATCGCCAGCTATGCCCTGCTCACCTACATGATTGCACACATCACGGGCCTGAAGGTGAGCTGCTTTCACAAGCCATGGTTGTAGCCAGTGTAAGGTGCTGAGCTCATAGCAGGGAATTCAGTCTGATCAGTATTAAAATTTTGTGCAAATTTTATGAAAAATTTATGTAAATAAGACATGTACTGGCTCCCCTTATAACCCTCCTTGGAGCTTCCTGGTACCTTGTTGCCTATGGAAATGAACATTCATATAGGTTGTGTATGTGGGGGCCCACATGTTCCCCAGTGTGTGCATAGAGATGAGAGCACAATTGCGTGAGTCACTTCTCCTCCTCCATGTGGGCCCCAGGGATCAAGCTCAGGTTGTCAGGCTTGGTGGCAAGTGCCTTCACCCACTGAGCTTTCTCACCAGCCCCTAATCTGTTTTTAAAAAGTATTTAAACTAAAATATTGACTGTTGTGTTCTCTCCTGTGGGATATTTTTAGCCAGGTGATTTTGTCCATACTTTGGGAGATGCACATATTTACCTGAATCATATCGAGCCACTGAAAATTCAGGTAAGAAATAGACCTGTTACATCTCTTCTTGAGCTTGGTGCCTTCTCTTGACAAAAGATTGGATGGCAGGGCATCCTTTGTATCACAGGCACTCTGGTTGATGCTGTCTTATTGAAGTGCTCCAACTGCAGGGCTTTTAAGAAGGGAGATGAGCAGGAATGAGGCCATTATCGGCCTTAGCAACCACAAGCACAGAACATGGTAGGGTAATAAACCCCAGTATCAGAGAGAAGAGCCAGGAGATATGGCATTTTAAGTCATATTTTTACTTGAAGAGCTGAAAATAAATGTTTGACTTTAGTTTGATGCTTAAGTACAGTACTTAGGTCTAAACTTTAAAAAGCCTGTTTTTTTTTTTTTTTTAAATTCCTTTCAAATTCCTATAATACAGCAGCCAACAAATGAATTGAAATGTTAGTAAGAATATGAGTATCCATGTTTTGTGAACATTAAGGAGAAAAATTAGACTCAGAAAAGTAAACAGCTGTGTCCCTATGTTTAATATATTTATCAGGAGTTATCTGGTGGCTTCAGCCTATAATCACAGCTACTTAAGAGGCTACAGCAGGAGCATTCCAAGTTCAAGGCTTGCCTGGGCTACAGAGTGGGTTGAACATAAGCCTAGATAACCGAACAAGACCCTGTCTCAGAATAAAAAGGTAAACAAAGCTGGGCTATAGCTTGATGGCAGATTATTTATGTAGCTCTCATGAGGCCCTAGGTGCAATCCCCAGTGAAAAAGTCAGTACAGTATTGCACTCCTGTAAAATAGTACTCTGTGATAAAATAAAGTACTGTGTTGGGAACAAATGTAAAATAATACCATGATTTTGTTTTTAGCTTCAGCGAGAGCCACGACCTTTCCCAAAGCTCAAAATCCTTCGAAAAGTTGAGACAATTGATGATTTCAAAGTTGAAGACTTTCAGATTGAAGGTTATAATCCACATCCAACGATTAAAATGGAAATGGCTGTTTAGAGCTTTTTCAAAGATGGTGTGACTATTACCACACGTCAGAGTTTGAGCCTGATGCCAGGGTAAGATAAAGTCTCTAAAGGAAAATAAACAAAATCAAAACTCTGTCAGTGATCTAACTATTTATAACTATCATCACTGGCTTTAGAACTGACTTTCCTTTAGTGTTCACTGAGGTACATAAAAAAGCTGAGATTATATACTCAGCAAAAACAACCAGGCATTTATATGTGTCTATATGAAGATGGCTGGTAAGATTCAGATTATGTTATTCCTCTAAACTTGAAATGTTACAATGTTTACTAATAAATGTTTTATATGTTGTAGTAATAAACTGTTTTGCATTTGTCAGTTTAAAAATTTCAAATTAGTTTTTATTAGTGTGTGTGTGTGTGTGTGTGTGTGTGTATGTGTGTATAGGTCAGAGCACAAATTTGAGGGAGTTTGGTTAGGCTTGGTGACAGGCTCAAGTTTCTGACTAAAATAGATTGACCTAATAAAAACCCTAAACCTTCATTAGGTTGTTGTTGAGACAGGGTCTCATGTGTCCCAGGCTGGCCTCAAACACACTCTGTAGCCGAGGATGACTTTATTCCTCATCCTCCTGACTCTTCCTAGTGGCTGGGATTGTAGGCATGTATTGGAGATTGAACCCAGAATTTCCTGTGTGCTAGGCAAGTACTCTACCAAGTTAGCCACATCCCCAGCTTTCTTGGTTTTGTTTGTCTGTTTGTTTGGCAGCAGCTTATCTACCCAGGCTGGCCTGGAACTCACTGTGTAGCCTAGGCCTGGTAGTTAAATTATATTTAGTAAGGTAGACTAAACTTTTTCCTCCTGTTTTTCCCACAGTGTACTTCAGTATAGTCACATTTTATTTGAAAATATAATGACCACTTAAGATGGTTAGGGGGTCTGTGGGTCACTCAGCGATTCACCATGACTGTCTTAGTTAAGGTTTCTATTGCTGTGAAGAGACACCATGACCATGGCAACTCTTATAAAGGAAAAGGGAGTCGGGCAGTGGTGGCACATGCCTTTAATCCCAGCACTCGGGAGGCAGAGGCAGGCGGATCTCTGTGAGTTCGAGGCCAGCCTGGACTACAGAGTGAGTTCCAGGAAAGGCACAAAGCTACACAGAGAAACCCTGTCTTGAAAAACCAAAAAAAAAAAAAGGAAAAGGTGTGGCTTGCTTATGGTTTAGAGGTTCAGTTCATTATCACTATGGTGGGACATGGCAGAGTGCAGGCAGATGTGGTGCTGTACCTGTAGCTGCGAGTCCTACATCTTGCAGACAACAGGAAGTAGTCTGTGACAGTGGGGGTAGTTTGAGCATAGGAGACCTCAAAGCCCACCCCCACAGTGACACGCTTCCTCCAGTAGGCCACACCTAATAGTGCCACTCCCTTTGGGGGCCATTTTCTTTCAAACCACTACAATGACCGTGAATAAATTTCAATAGAATGCTTTTAACATCTGGCACCTGGAATGACTGGGGCCAGGTCTGCACCTGAGAGTGCTCCCAAGATGCAGCATTCTAGCCATATCAGCCCAGAGCTCAGAAAGGCAAAAACCACAAGATTACATGTATTCTGCCTACCAGTAGACATGGTCTAATTTTTAACATACATTACTTGCAGTTGTCCCAATCATCTTTTTGAGCAGAGTAAGCAGGTCCGATTACAAAAGCAGAAATATCAGTTAGGCTTATGACCTATTATCTTGTTAGAACAGCAGATTTTACAAGATTAGTCAATTTAAGAATCTTCAACATCTGGTAAAAAAAAAAAAAAAAAATGATGGGGGTGGGGAGAGTGGGCTGACAGGGTACAGCCTGTACAAGCTAGGGCTTTACATGCCAGAGGCATTTTTTGTTCTATATACGCCTATCTTAAGCATAGTAATTAAACCTTAAATGTAATGTTAACCATCGGAAGGTTTTAAATCACATTTTAAGGTTTTGTTTCTTGGTGGTTGTGGTGGTATGGGGACATGTCTCACACTTTAGCCCTAGCTGGTCTGGAGCTAGCCTTAGGCTAGCCTCAGACTTATGGCACAACTCCAGCTTCAGCCTCCTACATGCTGAGATTACAAGTTGGAGTTCCCTTGCCTGGCTAAGATAAGTTTTTTAAGAGTTATGAAAGCATGAAGAAATACCATTTGTCCCCGTTAATTTCAGTGAGGTGTGGATTCCCTAAAATGCTTAGACTGATAACAGAAGGGATGCTATTTCAGGACAAATGAGTGAATCCTTTTTGTTTTTTTTCTGCTTTCCCAGATTCCTTAGAGTGATGCAGAACCAGTTTTATTCTGATTTATGACAAGTGTTAGAATGAGGAGTTGTTACAAAACATTGTGAAACGTTGCTTATTTTCAAATTATAGCTTAATATCTAGTGCTTAATAGAGATTTACCATCTTCCTAGGCTTTGGGTTAGGTACATTTGCTTTAGAATTAAAAAAAAAAAAGTAGAATATTGACTTGTTGACCATCCACCATGATGACAACTGATTCCTGAGGTGAATATGACCTGCAGCTAGACTTGATTTTTCTTCTATTTTTATAAAACTCCAGAATTTTAAGCATTTCCACTTCAGAAAAAAAAGTGTTAAGGCTGACTACATGAATCTTGAGCAACGAGGAGTTTCTTCCAGACCTCTCCATCTGGGTATTGGTGTTTCTTTACGGATTCCTCTTTCATTTCTGTTGAGTAGCCTGCATCCTAGTAAAGACAACAACAGGTTGAGACATGTTAACACTGGTTTCTGCTGCTGCTCGAAATGCTTCTAAATCTAATCCAGAGGTGGTTCTGTATTTAAGAAATTAAGTTGGGGGGCTGGAAAGATGGCTCAGCAGTCGAGAGTGCTTGCTGTTCTTCAAAAAGCCCAGTGTGGTTCCCAGCACCTATCTCAGGCAACTCACAATCTTGGATTCGAGTTCCAGGGGATTCCCTCCTTTGGCCTATCAGGGTGCCTATACTCTTGTGCACATACCCACACACATACATGTACTTAAAAATAAAGCTTTCAAATCAAAGGGTTTTTGTTTGTTTTTGTTTTTTAAAGAGGACAGAGGGTCACACTATTGGCTACTTACCTGGATTGTTAGTGAAACTAAAACTTTGGTACCTTAAATCTGTTGGTGAAAATGAGCCATAATCTGGACAAAATCAGGATAAATGGTCCAGGCCACAAAACTGTAGTCAAAACCTTTCGGTCACTAAGGTGCAGATGGTGCTGGCTTTGGGGCAGAAGGAATGTGTGTTGAGGGCTCAGCAATGCCGAAATATGACCTCTGTGTCTTAGGATGTCTATTGCCCTGATAAAACTGACCACAAAGCACCTTGGGGACAAAATGATTTATTTCAGCTTACATCTCTTAGGTCACACTCCATCACCAAGGGAAATCAAGACAGGAACTCAAGACGGGTGGACCTAAGATTAGGAACTGAAGCGGAAACCATTGAGGAATTGTGGTGATATTGTGTTCCCCAAAATATCGTGTACCTTAATAAACTTATCTGGGGTCAGAGAACAGAGAAGCCACTAGTTAGGAAGTGATAGCACACACCTTTAATCCTAGCATTCCAGAGATAGAAATCCCTCTGGATCTCTGTGAGTTCAAGGCCACATTGGAAAAAGCCAAGCATGGTGACACCAGCCTTTAATCCCAGAGAGTGGTGGTAGAAAGCAGAAAGATATATAAGGTATGAGGACCAGAAGCTAGAAGCATTTTGGCTGGTTAAGCATTTGGCTGGTTAAGCTTTCAGGCTTTGAAGCAGCACAGTTCAGCTGGGATTCATTCTGGATGAGGACACAGAAGCTTCCAGTCGGAGGAAACAAGGCCAGCCAAGAAGTTGACCAGGTGAGGTTAGCTGTGGCTTGTTCTCTGATCTTCCAGTTCATCCCAATACCTGGCTCCGGGTTTGATTTTATCAATAAGAACTTTTAAGATTCCTGCTACAAGGAATGCTACTTACTGCCTTGTTCCTCATGGCTTACCAGTCTACCTTCTTATATCATCTAGTACTACACTTGTCCAGGAGTGGCACTGTCCCTAGTAAGCTGCACTTGAGGTTCCCTCTTCCAAAATGACTGTAGCTTGTGTCAGGTTGTCATAAAACTAGCTGCACACTGACCAAAAACTTAAGGATTTAATACTCATCACTAGAAAGCCATTTGTTTCTAGATATTGAAAACAAATTCTTAGAGTCAAGGCTTTGTGGTCCCTGTTCAGCGGCACAATGGCTGATGGTAAAACATCTACAACATGTCCTAGGTCACAACTTACCTTGGGAGGCAGATAGGAAGCATGCTTGATTACCACGGGATACTTGAAATGTTCATGCAGATGGTCCACATATTCGCACATCCTAGGACATTGGAGCGTTAGTGTCTGAAGTTAGGTAACTCAATGAGCTAGCAACGGTGAAAGCAGAAGTGTCCTTAAGCGGGAGGTGGAGGAGATGGCTCAGTGGGTAAAAGCATTTGCTTTACAAAAATGAAGACCTGGATTTGACCTCAGGAACCTGTGTAAGGTGGGAGACAATAGGGCATCTACAGTGCAGTGGGAGGTGGCAGCAGAGGAACCCCTGGAAGCTCAGGTGGGCCAGCTAGCCGGTTTATACATAGTGGAGAGCAGCAAAGAGACCCTGTTTTAGACAAGGTTGGGAGGTAAAGACTAACATCTGAGGTTATCCTCTGACCACAACTGTGCCTGCATTCAGTATCACACACACACACACACACACACACACACACACACACATCACATCACATCACACACACACACACGTCACACACACACACACACACCCTTTTTGCAACAGGTGCAGCCGGACCTGGGGTGGTTGCTCCATGTTAGTAGAGCTCTTAGCCTGGATAAGATCCTAGGTTCAGTCCGCAAGGCTTAGCTGTTAATATGCATTTCTTGTGAGTCATTCTGTGAGGTACTTCCATCTCCCAGACATATGTAGAAGCTGAGAGACACTGTGAAGTGACCCTGAAGGTTTTGTGGTACCCCGACAGCAATTCAGATTCCGGACGCCTCCGATTATTGTGGTGCCTAAGGCCAAACGTTAGTTAACTCGATTAAACTGCCAAATGAGGTTCCTTCCATTTATACCGATGATTCGGTGAAAAGCACAGGTTTTGGGATTGGGTCAATCTGTTCAAATTCTGTATGCCAGTGTCCGGTCCTGTGGGCAGGTGCCATACACAAAAGGGTGGGTATTTCCTTAGTCACCTGATAACGTGATGACACATAAGAGGATGCATACCAGGGTGTCCCAGTGTTGTGTGGCAGATCTTAGGAGATTAAAGCCTCCCATTTTGGAGTGAAACTTATTAAGTCAGAATGTTTTAGGGAAGTGAACCAACAGGGAGGAAAACACTGCAGGGAAGGAAGCTGTACCAGGAATCTTAAAGGTCTTATTAATAAACAACAAACCCGGAGCCAGGTATTGGGGTGAAAGATCAGAGAAGCACAACAGGCCACAGCTAACCCGCCTCACCAACTTCTCAGCCCATCCTGTTTCCTCAAACTGGAAGCTTCTGTGTCCTTATCCAAATGGATCTCAGCTGAACTGCTGCTCAAAAGTCTAAAAGCTTAACAGACTCTAGTTCCTGGTTCTCACGCCTTATATGCCTTTCTGCTTCCTGCCATCACTTCCTGGGATTAAAGGCGTGTGTCACCATGCCTGCCTGATTCCAGTGTGGCTGTGAACTCACAGAGATCCAGATGGACCTCTGCCTTTGGAAAGCTAAGATTAAAGGTGTGTGTGCCACCATTTTCTGGCCTCTGTACCTAGTGGGTGTTGTTCTGTCCTCTGACCCCAGATAAGTTTATTAGGATGCACAATATATTGGGGGACACAATAGATCACCACAGGAATGAGATGGGCTCGCTAGGAGATGAAGCAAACGACTCATAGTAGCTTCAGGAGTTCCCGGAAACTGACCACATTTACTAGGCCTCTCTTTCCCAGCGTAAACAGTAAAGGCTGGGGAGAGTCACTTGCGGACAAGCCCAGCCACCCAGAAGAAACAGAGATAAGCCCCAGCCAAACTACCTAGAAGAAGCAAAGACCCAGATAAGCTGCCTGGGAGAGTCTCAGAACTGAGTCACCTCTAAGGGACTCGTCAATCTGTGGTGCCGCCTGCAGGCCGTGCAGTGTGTTCCAAGTTCCAGCTTCGTGAGCTGTCACCCGTGCTGGAATGGGCTTTGGTCAGGCAGCTGTCTTTGAGTCATTTTCTGCTCCTGTAAGTCACCCCTGACCCACATATTCCTATAAGTAACGTCAATAAAACTCAGTAGTTCACCAAGCTGGACTTGGGTGGTGTCTGTACTTGCTTGAGTCTGTCACCAGTCCCGGATATAGGGTGATAGAAGTTTGTTCCCATCTCCCCAGGAATAATGTCACACAACAACCAGGAATGCACAAATGGACTGGCAAGAGAAGCTCATGGCTCCTGTGTCCCACGTAAGGAACAGGGTGCAGATAAAGAGCCAGCTACATGAGAGAGACAGATGGGTCTCAAAAAACGCATAGGCAATCACAGATGTGAGGGCTTAAGATGTCCCCCGCTGCTGTTGGTTATCTGGGGGAAGTTTTATACAGGCATTTCTGAGCTGCAAAGCCTGTATGAAGCACCAGCTCTGCCTGGCAGGGTCTCTCACACCAGGGACACTGCACTAGGGTGCTTAGGTGACTCTTTGATCCCCTGGGACCTGCAGGACTCTCATGAAGACAAGAACTGAAAAAGTAAATACAGAGCAATGTAGGGAGGATGCTTTCAACCTAGAATCAGTTTGGATAGTACTAAGAAAAGAATAATGACCTAGACCTTCATGGTCAAGATTCCTGTGAGGTTAGATATGAGCAGCAGCTCTAGGGTGAGGAAGTCCGGTTTCCTCCCTTTAAACTGAATGTTCTTTCAAGCATAAACTACTTTAGGCAGATTTAAAAGGAAGTGTTTTCCACTCACTAGCCAGCTAAATAAAGAAAACCATTTCAATTCTAATTGAACATCCCCCCCACACCCCACACCCTGCTTCCATGTGCCTTGTCATCCTTTTCTTTCCTACAGTCCTGGATTGAGTGTTTGCCGTTCCCTTGTAGACTCTCACATTTGTTCTCACAATTTCACTTTAGTGAGGTTCTTCCTGTGATATGTTTAGCTTCAGCAGACGAAGAATAATAAGCAAATCCATATGTATGTGCAAATGACTGGAAGGAGACTCCTCCGATTTAAAATCCTGTTGGGACTAGAGAAATTGTTTGGCTGTAAAGAGCACTGGCTGCTCTTCTAGGGGGCCCAAGTTTAGTTCCCAGGACTCACAGGGCAGCTCACAACCATCTGTAATTATAGGTCCAAGGGATCCAGCGCCCTCTTCTGACCTCCTTGGGCACCGCATACATGTACAGAGGCATGTACATGCAGGCAAAGCACCCATATACATAAAAGTAAAAGGAGAAAAAATAAAACAAAAAGTGAACAGTATCAATTTGGAATTGGTATTTTAAATCTCTTCTAGGTGCATGCAACAGTGCACAGGGTTCTGAGTATCTCTGACCCTGAAAGAATTTTCAACGAGCTATTCTGGATCAAGGGATATTAGGGGTATTACCACAGTGAGAGAAGCTAATGCCATGTTACTGACCTGTTTTGAAGGCTGGTGGAGACTGATATATAGTCAAATATAATCAAGTGCTGTACCAGTTCACAAAGTCCAACTCCACCGGCATGGGGGCAAACAGGGACTAGAAGAAATTTAACACAAAAGTAATGCAGAGAGAGGAAGACGGAGGGAGATGCCATGGGGTTTTTTTGTGTGTGTTTGTTTTTTGTTTTTGTTTTTTTAGTGTCTGAAGGTAATTCGATCATTTTTTAATATTTAGCCTGAAATTCTAGGATGGAAATCAGCCAAGACTCACTGATAAGGGATAAATAAGATTTAGAGAAAAGGCAAACTACAGATCCATGAGTTGCAAAGGCCAGCAAAGGGAGCATGCATGCATGGCCTTCAGTGGGAGCAGAGTGGAGGTGTGGCCCCCAGCCTCCACAGCACCCTTACTTCCAAACTTTTTGGCCATCAGCAACACTGAGAGGTTTTCATTGACGCTCCCCAGTCTGCAGCTGTCAATCTGAAGAAACTGCAGGGCGTTCGCTTGTAAGAGTTGCTTAAATATCACTCGGTTCTGGCACTGGAAATAGAATCAAACATTTCAACATAGCACCAACAGAAGAATTAGCCTTCGTTTTCCTGATCCCTAAGCTTGGCAGTACCATGATTCCACACCAGCTGTTACTCATTACTAGACTTCAGGAAGCCTGGACTATATTTCTCTTCTCTTTTCCTTTTTTTTTTTTTTCCTCACTTGGCCTGAGGTGACCCTGACAGTAGAGAGGGACAAATCGGAAGATGTAACTGAGTCAAGGACAAATCACACCAGCTCTCCATTTCTAAAGAGATGACTGTTCTATCACCTGGCAAGTGAGAAACGGAGTGAAGCATCAGGATGGAAGACTGTGACAGCTACAAGCAGATGGCACAATGACAAAATGGAACGGTGGCGGGGTGGTATTGTTCATTTCGCTGGGAGCCTGAAAATCTGTTCTTCACTCTGCTCTGCCTTTGGGCCGACTCCAGCAGGTGCACACAGGCACTATGCTTAGTATATAAGCACAAGAAGAGAATGATGTCATCCTTACTCTGTTTGGAGGATGACTTCCTTAAAGTCACTGTATGCCCTGACAGTTGTTTGAGTCCATGAATTCTGGAAAAATTCACAAAACACTGAATTCTAATGAACCACCAATTTTTATAATGATAAAAAAAATTCCCAACTTATAGTGCAACATGACAGTATCCTCTGTTGGTGGTCAGTGAGGTGATGCCAAGAACATATCACTCACCTGTTCTCCTGTGGCAACGCCAATTCCTAATGAGGCCAATGCCTGCAAAATAAGGCAGCCTGGTGTTATTTTCCAATGTTTGAACTGCAACTCTGAATGTTTAAAAATATTTTTAGAGCTGAAGGAAACATCACTGCTGTTGAGCCATGTGAAGTTTAAAGCCCGGCAGAAGGATGTCCACAGAAATGTGTGTGCGTGGGAGAGTTGTGTATCCACAGAGGGGAAAAACAGGGCTGCTCACATAGAGCCACTGCTCCCTTCCTGGATGTGGCTCTGTAGATTTCCTTCCACAAAACCTTGTCTCTACATGCTCCAGGGCCTGAGGAGAGGATGGAGTCACTAGGTAATGTGTTCTTGTGGACTCATGGGGCTCTAGCCTCTGCTTCCCGTGAATCATGGTTCCGTTTATTTTCTTATTGTATCCCTAATAACCATGTGAAGTGATGAGTTTAAACTCTCTTGCCTCTGTTAATTCCCAAACCCTTCCATCCAGCTCTGTTAGTGGCCTTCCTTTACAGACTAAGATTTTTTAGTGGTGAACCCTTCTGTCATTTAGTAAAGTTCTGGAGTCTTCACTTGGATATGGCATTGCATTCTCTCTATTTTTCTTGCCTGGCCCTGAACAGCTTCCCCACCTACCACCTGGGCTACAGGACATTTCCCAACAGTTCCCTTCCCCAGACACCTTAGTATAAATGATTCTTGGTTACAACCCACCATGACAAAGAGGAGCTATCAGTAGCCCTGTTTTGCAGATGAAGAAACAGGCATACAGGTATGAACTCTTCCCAGATCACAAATGGAAAGTGTAGAGTAGGCTTTGAGCTTTAGGATGATTCTCGGGAGTTGGAATCAGAGGAGACATCTGAATCATTAGATGAAGCAGCTTAGCAGAAACAGCCCTTAATTCAGAAACCAGTCACCCCCAACATCACTACTCTTGTGCTGTGTTTAACTGGATGTGTTGACTTGGGTAAGACCACCAAGAACTATACGCAACAGGTTTCCTCATTGGAGAAGGTCTCAGTTTCAACATCGTTTCTAAAGTATCTTCTCGTGCTCATAATTCCCACTTCCTGAAATTTCGCAATGAATTGTACTCAGCTCTTTATCTCAAGAGAAAAAGAGAGGGAGGGAGAAAGAGATGAAAGCCATTTGACTTCGTCACGTCATCATTGTGAGATGGTGCTCCTAGAACTAACTAGGAGCCACGTTTTGTTCCCTCCTCATAATCTCCTGAATCTGTTCTCCCAGCTGCCCTTTCCCTTCATCTTTCCCAGATAATAACAAAATCCCATCCCTGACTGCTTCCTTCTGCCATTTCTTTTACCGCCCACATACCTATCTCAGTCCACTCTACATGTGGCCTCCAGTCAACTCCTTTTTCTCTTGTCTTTCACAGTGTCAGTCTCATCCTTTCAGAACCCACAGTGGTGCCTTCTGATCAGTTGTATCCTCTGAACAATGGAGTCTATCATCTGGCTCCCAGCACTGGCCTCTGATACTTCCTGGCAGGCAGCATTCCCTTGGCATCTCTCCTGGTCTCTGTGGACCTGTCATTCACACAGCTGCTCTGTCTCAGCTCATTTACTCCCTGCTGAGGGGAAGGCCTCCACTGTTTGAGGAAAATCTTGGTGAGTCTGTTGTGGAATATTATTTTAACTGTGTAAAGATGTGTTACATTTGTTTATGCTGCATTTGTTTAATTATGTAAAGATGTGTTGCATTTGTCTCACCTTGCCTGCCTAAGGCACCTCATTGGTCTAATAAAGAGCAGAATGGCCAATAGCTGGGTAAAGAAAGGATAGGTGGGGCTGGCAGGCAGAGAGAATAAGTAGGAGGAGAAATCTAGGCTCAAGAAAAAAGAAAAATGAGAGAAGGAGGAAGAGAGAATGAGGGAGAAAGAGAGGGACATGCCCAGGGTAAGAAGCCAGGCAGCCCCCAGCCAAACAGGAGAAGCAGTTAAAGTAAGATATACAGAAGGAAAGAAAAGTAAAAAGCCCTAAGGCCAAAGGTAGATACAGAGAAACAGGTTAACTGAAAAGAGCTAGCAGAAACGAGCCTAAGCTAGGCTGAGAATTCATAACTAATATTAAATCTGCATGTCATGATCTGGGAGCTGGTTGGTGGCCCAAAAGAAGAAGCCTGGTACGTGAATCAAAGCTCATAAAAGTATCCAAGAATACTCTAGGTGGCGGAGGTGACAACCTGAGTTCAGTCCCAGTGATCCCTAAGATAGAGAGAATCAACTCCCACAAACTGTCCTCTGACTTACACACTTACACACACACACACACACACACACACACACACACACACACACACACGAATCAGTAAATGTAACAACAGCAAAAAGAACCCTAAGAAACTAGGCATAGTGGTAAACAGCTGTTATCCCATCACTATGGAGATTAAAGTGGGAGGACCAAAAATTTGAGATCAGCCTGGCTACAAAGTGAAAGCCTGCCTCTAAAGTAAGAGTTTCAATCCCAATCAAAATCCCCATTTTATTCTTCACAGAAATAGGGGAAAAAATCCTAAAATTCATATGGAATCACAAAATACCCCAGACAGTTGTAACAGTCCTGAGTAAAATGAGCAAGGCTGGAGGGATTCCCATTCCATACATCACGGCACACAACAGAGCCATAATAGTAGGAAAAATATTGTTCCAGTGCAAAAATAGACATACAGACCAATGGGAGAAACTGAAGAGCTGAACATAGGACCTTACAACTATAACCACCTAACATTCAATCAAGATGTCAAAGCATCCAATGGAGGAAAGATGGCAAACGGTCCTGGGAGAACTGGATGTCCATATACAGAAGAATGAAGTCAGACCCATATCTATCATCCTGCACAAAACGTTTCTCCAAATGGATCAAAGGCTAAATGTGAAGGCTAAAACACTGAAACTGCTAGAAGAAAACATGAGCAGTACCCTACAGTATACAGGTACAAGCAAGAACTTTCTGAACAGGACCCCATTTGCCTGGGAATTGAGACCAACAATTGACAAGTGGGACTTCGTAAAACTAACAAACTTCGGCATAGCTAAAGAAACAATCAGTCTGACAGAGGAACAATATCCAGAATATATAAAGAACTCAAAAACAAAGAGTTAATAAGAACCAAATAACTCATTCAAAAAAAAAATGGGCTTGGAATCTGAACAGAAGAGTTCTCGAAATAAAAATGGCCAAAAAAAAAAAAATTCAATAAAATGTTCATTGTTCCTATCAATTAGAGATGTAAATAAAAATAATGTTGAGATTTCATAGTTTCCCAGTCAGAATGGCAAAACTCAACCAAACAACTGACAGGAGCTGGCGAGGCTGTGGGGGAACAGGGACTCCTCGCTCAGTGATGGTAGAATTGCAAACTGGTCCAGACGCTCTAGAAATCAGTGTGGAGAACCGTCAGAAAGCTAAAAATGAATCTACCATGTGACCCAGCTATGGCACTCCTCAGCACGTTCCCCAAAGACCAATACCCTTCTCTACAGACACTTGCCCATCCACCTTCATTGCTGCTCTATTCATGGTAGCTAGGAGATGGGAGCAACCTAAACATCCTTCAGCTGATGAATGGATAATAAAAATGTGGTACATATATGCCACAGAATACAGCTGTAAAGAAAAATAAAGTCCTGAATTCACTGGTAAATAGACGGAATAAGAAAGGAACATATTGAGTAAGGTAACTCAGACCCAGAAAGACAAATGTCACACACTCTCTCATCTGGGGTTCCTAGCTCCAAATTTTCAGATGTGAGCATATAACCTGGAGTGACTACAGAAACTAGGAATGTAAAAGGGAACTGTGGGGGTGGGGAGAGGAGCGACAGAGAAGGGAGTAGTGATGTACACACTATTTGAAGGGGGAAAGGGGGGCTTTAATTAGGAAAGGGGAGGGAGAAGAACAGAAGGAGGGTAAACAATAAGGGTATCTGGAAAAGTTTTAAGGAATCATTAGTATCTATCTACCTAAAATGAAATATAATACATATAAGTCTCTATAGACAGACATACATTGTTCAAATGAAAATTCCCCATCTGGGTTCACAATGCTCCACCCTAGAGCTGTAGACTATCCAAAAACAAACAAACAAACAAACAAAAAACACAAGCCAAACACCAAACATGATAAACCCTTACTGGTCAGGTTGTCAAAAAGACTCCCAAAACATTATAGACTATTCCTATTGCCTTTGGTTGCCTCCAAAAGTTGAAGGTAAGACTCTTGCAGAAGACGCCAAGCCCTTCAGACACAGGACCTGGAGGACCTGAGCTGGGTCTGACATGGAATCTCCTCCCTGAGAACTAGCTTTTCCAGTACCAGGGAGCACCATGCAAGCTTCCCAGGAAGGAAGGCACCCAACAGTCCTACCCAGCCGGGATGACTATGGACCACAACAGCCAGCATGGCACTACATCCCTAAGTGTACAACAGTGGCATGTAGACCTTGGTGGTCACGGACATCTCTCTAATTGAACCAAAGGCCCACCCAACAAAAAAGGAAACCGTGCCTGGTACTAGTGAAGTCAAGGACCTTGGAGGAGAACCTGCAACCGCCACTTTCCTAAACCAGCACAATTCTTTACTACATTGTGACTTATCCTTATTCTCACAGAGAGTTTCAGTTCTCGCCTCTCATCAAAGAAACTTCTCTTTGCAACAGACAGAGATCGATGGCAGAAAAACCACAGCTAACCAAAACGCAGAGAACAAGTGATCACGTGGTACCCAGACCCAACTGACAGACCTACAACACAACTCCTCAGGGATAACGGAGGAGGCAGAAAGATTCTAAGAGCCGGAGGGAACAGAAATTTTTCTGTGAGATTGTGCCTCCTAGAAATGGCAGAAAAGACACTAATAAACATAGGAGAGGGAAAGCTTTCGGGGCCTGAACACTAGACAAAGAACTATGAGCAGCTGAGGAACGCTGAGAGCGGGAGAAACAGCCTTCCCAAGGGAAAAGCCTCTGAGTTGCTTATCCAATACCGGTTGGTAGCATTGTTTGGGTAGGCTTACGAGGTGTGGCCTTGCTGGAGGAAGTATGTCCCCGGGGGCATGTTTTGAGGTCTCAAAGCTACATGCCTTTCATGGTTTGAGATATGAGCACTCAGCTTCTGCTCTAGCGGCCATGTCAACTGCTTGTTGCCACTCTTCCCTGCCATGATAGACTCTTTATCCCTCTGGAACCATAATCCCATATAAACCCTTCCTTCTATAAGTTGCCTTCAAATAGAAAAGTAACTAAGACACAAACTCATCCCAGAGAGAAAATGTTCCTTAAAGGGCAGGAGTTGGCTAGGAGTCAAATTAATATACTAATTCAATAGTACAATGTACAGGCATGTGGGATGCTAGCCAAACCTGTGCCCAGGAGAGGGACAGGCTTACAGCGCCAGGTCTTAGTGCCAGAGCTTTGAGAGGGCCATGATGGGTCATTGAGGTCTGATGTCATTGAATATTCAAATTTTACAACCAGTCCTGCCCCAGTTTTCCACTCATCCTACAGCCTTTGATGAGTACAGTTTCTTACAGAGCGTGCTTGGGTCTGAGGATGGAAGTTCAGTTTACAAATGACCCAACTGGTATTCTGGTTCTAAAGATGACCGCTAAGGACCTGAGCCACTGTAGCCACCCACGATGACATAGTTTCTAAGATGTTCTGACATATCGGGATCTATTTGAATCCTCAAGGCAATGCAGATGGCCCCCCAATTACTGCAAATTTGTATTGAGGGCTTTTAGAAAACAGTCAGGCAATCTCTTGTTTGGAGGCCTGATCTTTTGAGTCCTTTGGAGGAAATCTACACTTTTTATTTCACTTTGGGCAAATACAATACAGGTGCTCCTTAGCTTGATAGAATCCTCATGATTGCATTGTAAGTGGAAAGATCATAAGCAGAAAATGTATTCAACCTACCTAGTCTACCAAATATTAAGACAGATTAGAGACCCACCTGCTCCTGGAACACTGGGACAGGAGTTAAACATTATTAGAATACTATTAAATCACTACTAATGTTAATGATAAACCTTTATTGGACACATTTCTCTTTGACTCTATTTTTCCTTTAAATAGGCTAAGCTGTTGGGGGTGAGGCAATCTGACTCCCTATTTGACAGCATTTAAACACTTCCCTGGCACTCTGGCTAGCTAAACAGCTAGCATTCTGGGCACTGTGGAAAATCATTTTGAAGACGCACTAGCAGCTTGATAGGACCACTATAAGCATGGATGAAGATATATTCCATACAGCCTGCACCAGCCTTAGAAGGCAACAGTCTAAGCGAGATAAACCTTGATGAACTTAATGGTCCTGAAGCCATATTTATCAAAGATAGAAGGGGAACACTTCCCTTATAGCCTGTGATTAGAGCAAACATAGCTCCTCACTTTGCAAGAGGGATTGTCTTATGTTTGATGAAAACATGATCTTTTTGCACGAGAGACTGTGGCATGAGAAATGTCATGATCCCTGGAGAACACTAAACAAAACAGTAAATGACTGAGATGGCAGAAGCAGCAGCTTTATTACCTTGGAAATAGCTGCATGGCCCAGGATGTCATCAGGGGATGTGGGCTCCTCAATCCACAAAGGCTTGAACTCAGCCAGTTTTGACATCCACTCCACTGCCTCAGGCACATCCCAACGCTGGTTGGCATCCATCATCTGCAAAGGACAGACCCCTCACTTCTCTGTAGGGCTGGGGCTCCCAAGAGGAGATGCCATCATTTAATGCAACCTACTGCTTAGGAAGATTCCTCTGGCATTTTTTTCTGCTAAAGTCTAGCCCAGAGTCCTCACAAAAGGATCCAAAGTGGGATTAGAGATCTGGCTTCAGATCTGAGTGAGCCATATATGAGGTAGGATATGTGACTTGTTCACAGAACTGCTGTGATGTCTACAAGTGCCCTGGGCTGGGTTACAAGATGTGTTTACTGACCTTTGAGTTAGATCCACTGAGTGTTTTATTTTTAAGTGTATGAGTGTTTTGCCATAATGCACATGATGTACATTATGTGTCTAGTACCAGCAGAAGCCAGAAGACAGCATCAGATCCACTGAAACTGGAGTTGCAGCTGGTTATGAGCTGCCATTTGGGTGCTGGGAACAGAATCTGAGTCCTTGGCAAGAGCAGAAAAACAATGCTCTTAATCACCAAACCATCTTTCTAACTCCTTATTTTACTTATGCAGTGTGTGTGTGTGTGTGTGTGTGTCTGTGTGTGTCTGTGTCTGTGTGTGTGTGTCTGTGTGTGTGTGTCTGTGTAATATACACACTCGTGGAAGTCAGAGGACAACTTGTGGAGGATCAATTCTTTCCTTCTACAATGCAGATCCTGGAGACTGAACTCAGGTTCTCAAACTGGACAGCAAATACCTTTAACTGCTGAGCCATCTCACCAGCTCTCCTTCGGTCGTCCTTTGAATCATATGTACAGTCATCACAGTTTGTTCAATGGTCCTTTATTGACTATTGCCCACCAGGCGTCTGACATATTAATAAATAACCACTAATGAAGCTCCTCTTCCACTAGATACTTAATGAGTTTTGTTCCATTTAATTGTTATTATAACCCCACAAAGCAGTGCATATTACTCTGTTTTACAAATAAGAAAATTATTGGCCTATGGAGAAGTTAAGTAAGTCTCTCAAGACTAGTAATCTAAATTGGTGGTAAGTTCAAGTCCAGGCCTTGCCTTCTAGGCTCTGGCTTTCTCCTCATTATCATCTTACCTGGAAGCCGGGTGATTGTAGTGCAGAGCTTGAGACAGGACCCACCCCTCTGCCATCAACCTCATTACACTTGGAGAAGACGGACAAGGACATGAGATTCTATAAATCCTCTAAGTGGTAAGAGCTCCCTCACAGGATACTCTGAGAACCACAGTATGGCAGGCTCAAGATCAATTTTGTCATAAATTATTTGGATGAGGATGACTTCATGGAACAAGAGCAGTGCCATTTCATGTATAAATAATGAGACTTCTGATCTTACATCAAATATTCCAAAGTTAATTTTAACTCACAAAACAAGCCTTATTTGTTAAAATTCATAAAAATCTGATTGTAACTTTCTTTTACAAAAAATATTTTACATAAAATAAAAATTATAAAATACATAGAATTGATATATTTTTATATATTTATAAAAGTTATATTTATCTCAGCTAAAAACTCAACACTACTTTGACTGCTTGGAACCTATCTCCTGATAAGCTGCTTAAGGGAGGTCAATGGTTGACACACTAGCATGGTGCCAATGGAAGACTAATTGTTCAGGCTAACTCATAGTTAGCAAGAAGGACGGTCTCTTGTTCTGATCAGACTTCATTGGCTCTGTAGAATTAGAAAACTTAAACTTATCAGATCCCAGAGCTTTTTATAAAAGAGTTCACCTATCACAAGACCACCACCAGCCTGAACACTTCCGTGTTCCTAATCCTTGATTGAAACAAAAGACTTCAGGCTAGAAGTGAGTATTATAGCTCAGTGATAAAGTGCTTATCTAACATGGACACATCCCTAAGTTAGACTCCCAACAACACACACACACACACACACACATCCATCAGGCTTCCATGTCTTACTAGCATGAGAAGACATTTACCAAAGTCTTCTCTGGTCCGATCATGTCCCTGATGAGACGGCATCTTCGTATGTCATCCTGGAGATCAGCCCCAACTTTTACTTTAAACCTACAAATACACTTAGTTTAGGTAGGTCTCTAACTTGGCAAGAACATCTGGATTTTTTTATAGAAGTGACTTTCTGTGAATCATTCACAGACCACGTTTACTAGTAACCTCTGCTCTTCAGTCAAACTTTAGACAAGTCACTTAATAATAACATGGCAAACTGCATCTCTTTATTCACTTTCAGCGCAATGACTCTCAATTATCTGCTGACTCACAGTTAAGGAACCAGAAAGAGAAGTTACATGTCTAATACAGCATCTCAAAAATTTTCAATGCCAAGTAGATAAGAACAAACAAACCCTGGTCCAAATGGAAGACAAGGCCCATACATGTGCTAGCTATTTGTACAGAATGTTTTGTCTTGAGACATAAGCATCTATATATGTTCTTTATGACTCTGCTGGAATATGGTTGGTCCAGTGTGGTCACTGTTTGTGGAGGAGAGAATATCACCTCAAGGGACTGATATCCAACTTTTCACTCACAACCATCTGTTTAGTGAGGACCAAGGCTGTGCTTGAAAGCCATGGTGGCTTTAGGCTGCCACAGCAGACAGAGCCTAGGTCTCCTACTCTTCAATGTACTCAATCTCTCTGTCTACTAAGAGGCCCATTAGGCTCATAAAAGCTTCACACAGGTACAGGAGTCACCTTTCCTGGGTAATTGTAGCTACTAACCCCCTTCAAAGGAGACTCTCTTTACATCAAATGGAGGCCGTCATAGAAAATCACAACTGTACACAACACAGAGATCAACAGATCATCGGGACCCCAACCCTAAAGGATAATATACATCAAAGCTCTTGCATCAATGGCTCAGGGAACATCTTGGAAAAGGGACAAAGATTGTTAAGAGGCAGAATACCAGAAAGTTTATTCTGAAAGCCTCTTCTTGAAATGACTGCCTAAACAAGACCAGAACAATGGCAATATCAATAGACATTTTAACATGGAAGGAGGAAAATCTTGCAGGGTCCCACCCCTAGACAAGGAACTACAAGCAACAGATGACCACTAAGAGGAGAATCAGCCTCTCCCCTTAGTCTTATCCAATACAGAGTGGTCAGCCTTGAAATTATATACACTACTACCAGCAAAAATGGACTCAGCAGGTTGTAATTATGTCTAATAGTGTACACACACACACACACACACACACACACACACACACACACACGTATGTAACAATGATAATCAAAGAAAAACAGGCTGTCAATTTAAGAGTGGGGGTTTGGGGAAGGGGAGCTGGTAGGAAAGGGAGGGAGGAAAAGTGATGTAATTTTATTTCAATTAGAAATATATTTTTTAAAAACCTGAACATATTCAGGCATCCACTGTGTTGTTTTCTCTTACTCAGAACAAACTCCCAGAGATACTTCTACTCCAGGTGGAAGTTTCAGCTATATGATATGTAATACTGGAGACAGCTGGCCATAGCCTCCGTACACATTTTGTGCTGAGGCCCATAAATCTTTCTGGAGTCCTCCTGACCCCCTAGAGTCCACTCTTCAGCTCTGTCATGGTTAGGGAGAGGCTGGTCCACATGGTACAAATTCACCTTGTGCTAATTCTCATCAAATATGGCAACTCTTAGAAGGAACAGGAGAGAGGGAAGACCTATGTTTCAGAGGCTGAGAAATCTGCCTAGCATCACACACTGAGTCCTTGAAAAGGGATGGTGGGAAAAGGCAAGAGTTTATTTTAATTCTATCAGATGCCAAACATCTGTCTACAGATGCTAAAGCCCTTTCCTTGCCTTCTGCATGCTATCACTCTAAGGTATAACAAGGTAAGCTATTATAGCTATTATAGCTAAGGTATTAACAAGGGTCCAGTCCCTCTTAAATGTGGGTACACAAATGAGGAATAACTGAGGGGTCTTGTTAAAATGAGGGTCCTGGTTGGAGTTGGAGTTCGGCAATGGAGTCATTGCATAATGTGTATGAGGCTCTGGGTTCCATCCCTTGCACTACAAAAAAGAAAAAGATAGAAGGGATTTGTATACTGGATGGGTGCTTGAAGCTGTTATTTTCCGAAGAATGTCACTCCTCCCTGTGATATTCTAGGATTCTAAGTAGATTCACACCTTGTCTTTAGAGAGACTGTGTCTGGCCCAGGTTGAAATGTCTGTGTGCTGACACACTAGTCTAGTTTCTAGTTTTAATCTTTGGCTCCTCTTCACATATTCGGCCTCTTAGTGTTGCTAACTAGGAATGTCAAGTCCACCGTTACATAGATAGCTTACCTGGTCCAGCCGTCCTTCAGTGCTGCTGCACAGAGCTGTAAGGAAAGGGGTGCATCTCTCATCACATATTGGTATAGTGCACCAGGGTTCCCTGGCCTGATGGTACCTCAGTAGTTTCTGATCTTGGTTTCACAGACATTATGGTTGTATATAAACCCAAGGAATGAGCATGTGTTATTTAAATTAGAGACAGAAGCAGTTTGGCCAACAGCATCACTCTAGTTGTGAAGTGGCCTTCTTTCCTTATCTCTATGGGAACAATTCCTTTAATTGTCATAAACGTTCCTGAAAGGCAGATGCAGTATGGATGTCCTTCCTTCTAAAGCTAGCATTCTTTGTGGCATCCACAAAACTAACACATAGAAGAGTGAAAACCATAAGCCAGCTTCTCCCTCTCTCTTTTTTCTTGGCCCTATTTGAACACAATATGGTGAGGAAGTAGGGCTGGGGGTACAGATCGGTTTTCAAGTGCCTGCCTAGCACATATGAGGCCCTGGGTTTAAAAACAAACATAATACGGTAAGAAAGAATAATAAATGACCACATACTAGCCATGATAGGAATATTTAGAGCTTTATCTGAATCTTCAAAACTGTCCCATAAGAGATGGGGTATTGCTTTTCTACTTCACAGAAAGGAAACTGAGGCTCGGTGTAGCTAAGTGACTTGACAGTGTTACATGGCTATATATGCATAGAATCAAAACTAGGCTATCATCTCCCAGAACCCAACACGAGACTTACTAAGTCAGAGTGAATGGCTTTTCTTTCTCTCATGTAAGAAGGCTAATGAGAAACAGTAAAATTCTCTCAGAAAGCCAGTGTGGCATAAGGAACATACATCTGGCATTGGTCCCCTTCTGCACTCTACCTTCCCATATCATTTCCTAGCATGCCGTTCCTAAAACACAGAATCTCCTTAGTGATAGTATCTTTTGTATACCAATAAATTGACCCTAAAATCAGTCCCTTCATAGTTGGTTACCATTAGACCAAGCTATGACTAAAGGGTTAGAACTTTTAGTCCTACCCTGAAACCACTAGAAAGAAAGATTGATGGTTGAATTGCTTACCAAAAGCCAATGATGGTAATCAATATGCTTACTAATGGACCCTCTGTAAAAGTCCGGAAGGGACAGAGTCCAGGGAATTTCAGGGTTAGTGAACATGTGGTAGTATCTGGAAGCACACCAAGAGGGCATGGAAGCTCTCTACTGCCTCCCCTACACACTTTGCTGTGTGAATCCACTCTACCTGGCTCTTCCTAAGTTGCATCCTTTGTAATACACTGGTAAACATAAGCCAAAGGTTCTCTGAGCTAGTCTCATGAATAATAAAACTCACGGTATTAGATTGTAGAAACCTATGTTCTAGCTGCTGTAGGTCAGAGACTTAGGTGACAAACTGGACTTGCACAATTGGAGAGATTAGTCCTTGGAGATTGAGTTACACAACAGGATACCCAGTTGTTGTCCAAGGAGACTGGTGTGTGTGTGTGTGTGTGTGTGTGTGTGTGTGTGTGTGTGTGAATGTGTGTGTGTGTGAATGTGTGTGTGTGTGAATGTGTGTGTGTGTGTGAATGTGTGTGTGTGTGTATGAATGTGTGTGTGTGTATGAATGTGTGTGTGTGTGTGTGTGTGTGTGTGTGTGTGTCCAAGGAGACTGGGGTGTGTGGGTGTGTTCCCACTTATCTGGTTATCAGAGCCAGCCAGGTATGATGATAGTGGTGTGAAAATATATGAACTAGCTTGCTTCTCCTGCTTTGGCCTGTCTATAAAAAACAGGTTTAAAAGCTTACCTGCTTCAGTGTACTGTCTGAATACCCCAACCAGGCGCATGATGTGGTGTAGGCAGGGTAGCCGTGTCTCAGCATTTGTTCTTCTAGAAAACACAACATTTGACACTTTCTAGGAAACTTCAGAATTAGAATTGTCGAGAGCTAAGTTATTGTCCACAGGGAGTCCAATTGTTCTCTTGGGTGTCCTTTATACACTCACTACCATTAGTCCACCTCTGGTGTGTCCAACTCAAACAATAAGGATATTTACTGAATGCCCTGCTCCTCAAAGTTCCCTATCCCACAGTGCAACATGAAAGCTAAACCTTCTTGAACTATTGCTCAACTGAGCCCTGCAGCCAAGTCACACCACTAGTGGCCTCTTCACCCAGATTTGCATGTATGACTAAGGGTCTAATGCTTAGTACAGGGTATCTGGGGGCATCATGTGCACCCCAGAAGATATGGATGTTCAAAAGCAGACATTGATAGCGCAAACAGAGAAGGACATTTTCTCACAACATACCTCTTTCTTTTTTACCAAGCTGACCTTTCTTCAGTATTTCTGGGGAGGAGGAGGAGAATAGTATCACTCATTCATCTAGATGATAGAGTCTGCATCTGCTGTGCTCACTCTTTGGTAAGCACCAGAGCCCTTCCAGACCCACAGCTTACACATAACTCACCATAGGCATCCTCTTCTGTCAAGACGTCAGTGATGTACCTGAAATCAATGCAGGACAACAGCATCTGTGGATCCTGGTGCACAGGAAGAGAAAGGCCCAGATCAATCCATAGGCAGATAATTTATGTATACTTAAACTGATCCCACGGGCTTATCCTTTCCAGGAAGGGATCTTTGGATTTGTGTGTCTGGTTCTGTTATTCTTTAGTATTGAACATTTTAGAGATTCATTGCTGCCCCTAAGGAGCTCTCAGACCCCCAACCCTCCTGTCTTAACTTCTACTTCCTGCCACTGCCCTGTTCTTTCCAATTAATATGGATTCTTGGCCAGAGGGCCTGGTACCCAGTGAACATTCAGCACCAAGCGAAGGAGTAGATGGTGCCTTGAGTTCCTCTCTGAGTCTGGTCTACCTGTCCTACTGATTTCACTGAACTATGAGATGATGAAGGTAGTCCTGGAACAGCACAGCAGAGCGGATGGAAGGCTGTGTTCAGAGTCGACCACTCGGGGCAGCCCTGGGTCCACAAGTGTGGACCATAGTGTGACTGTGGCCATCTCCCCAAAGACTGACTTCCTGACAGGAGGCGAGTGGTGCACTAATCCTCCAGGATTAGTCCTGTTCCTTCATGCTCACTCACCACTTTGCCCAGGATGCCTGGGCCTGATATCTTCATCCCCATGTAACAGTCATGAGGAAGTGAATCACAACTCTGTTCCCATTAATTAATATCCATTTGACTAGTAATATGTCATTAGAACAGAAAATCTCAAAAGCTCTTTCAACCTGGAGACCCTGCATCTTTCAGAAGATGACCAGGACAGAAAACAGAATCTAAAAGATGGGAAGCAGGCTATAGAGATGACTCAGTGCCATGGTTAAGAGCACTAGCAGGGGGAGAAGAAAGATGGCTCAATGGTTAAGAGCACTGGGCTGCTCTTCCAGAGGACCTGGGTTCGATTCCCAGCACTGACATGGCAGCTCACAACTGTATGTAACTCCCATTCCAGGGGATCTGATGCCTTCATACAGGTATACATGCAGGCAAAACATTGATGCATATGAAATAGAAATATATAAATCATTAAAAAAAAGTTTTAAAAAAGAGCACTAGCAGCTCTTCTAGAAAACCCACATTCAATTCCTAGCACCCACACTGCTTCCCACAACATCTATGACTCGTTTCAGGGAATCCAATACCCTTTTCTGGTCTCTGCAGGTACTGTATACATGTGGTTCAGACATACGTGTAGGCAAAACACCCAGTTACATAAAATATAAATAAATGATGGAAAGTCTTCAGGTGAGACCTCAGGCACCACTCTGCTGAACTTCAAATTCTTTTTCATTTTGTTTGTTTGCTAGTTTTCTACACAGTATCTCACTATGTAGCTCTGGCTATCCTGGCCTCAAGATCTACCTGTCTCTGCCTCCAGAGTGCTTGGATTAAAAACGTGCACCACTATGCCTAGCTGGACTTCAAATTCTTTTCATGACTATCAGTTATACCCCTGTGAAAGGCTGAGCTTTCCCATACCCTTCCCTTCAGATGGCTCCATGCTACCCTCGGCTGTTGGAATGAAGCTGTGTGATGATCATCTAGGCTCCATCTGCCCCTAGAAGAGGAGCAAAGCCTCCTAGCCCAACAATCTTCAAAGCCCATGTTCATTGATTTTCCTTCACTTTGCTATCAAATAATAATGGTATCCTGTGGTAGTTTGAATGTAATTGGTCCCCATAAGCTCATAGGGAGTGGCACTATTAGGAGACGTGACTTCGTTGGGTGGATAGGGCCTTGTTAGAGGAAGTATGTCACTGTGGGGGCAGGGTTTGAGGTTTCCTATGCTCAGGATACTGCCCAGTGTCTCAGTCAACTTCCTGTTGTTTGCAAGATGTAGGACTCTTAACTTCTTCTCCAGGACCATGTCTGCCGCACGCCACCATGCTCTCTCCACCATGATGATAATGGACTGAACTTCTGAACTATAAGCCGCCACCTCAATTAAATGAGTTTGCTGTGGTCATAGTGTCTCTTCACAGCAAGAGAAATCCGAGACAGGGCCTTTATTTGTGGGCCCTCAGAAATCACCTGAGTCATCTACCATTCAGTGATAAGCAACATGCTCAAGGATGTTCTGCTACTTATTAATGAAGCCTGTGCTGAAAGTCAGGTCTACTTGGGTCTGAAGGTCCCTCCTCATTAACTAGCACAAAGAATCAGGCACTCATCCGTGCTACAAATAGGTATCTGAGAAAGAAAACAGCCACTGTATGTCTTTGGAATTCAGCATTACACTGTTACACCTGAAATTTATGGTGGAAACTGCAATGACCTCATCATGTTTTTAAAGTGGCCATAAGATGTCTTAGTAATAGTGTGTGGCTTTTCAAAATTGATGGAGTTGTATTTTCATTTGATATTTAAGCTGATTCTGAGGCTCCTAATGGTTCAGGTGGTTTTCTCAAGCAGTAGGAGCTCAAAGCCTGTATGACATTTGTAAGGACCCCTCAGAAGAAAGGAGGACTTGACCTCACTGCCTCCCATCCTTGCTTGCCTGCATGAGCACAGCTATCTGCTATTTCAAATAGTCAGAAATGAGCTGGGAATATGAGTTTGTGGTAGAGTGCTTACCTAGCATGCAAGGCCCTAGGTTCATGCCCATGATTCATTTTATAATCAATGATCAACAGACTAGTCCTGAATATTCTTACCGATTATCAAAAATACCATGTAATCTACAAAGTATTTCCTTTAGAAATAACTATAATATGAAAGACTCTACTTACCATGTCCACAAGCAGCTTCCATAAAGGCTTGAATGAAAAAGAAAGAGAGAGAGAGAGAGAGAGAGAGAGAGAGAGAGAGAGAGAGAGAGAGAAAAGACATGTAAAACAATCGGTTTTGTCAGATGTGAATGCACCAATGGTACTGCCACCAGACATGTGGTTCATTTCCCGCCCCATCCCCAGTGCTCCCATGAGTCTTGCTCCCCGTAACTGCTTCTTTACCTTTGTTGTCCCTTCCCCCTTTTCTTTGGTCCTGCCCCGACAAATTTCGGACTACAGTCATGTATCCCCTTGAGTTGGGGAGCCACAGGTGTGCCTCTGAAATCATTACCTTCCCTTCCTGCTTTGCCCACAGGTCCCACACAGCATTCAGAACGGCTGCCGTGGCCAGATGCACTACACCTTTCTCTGGACCAATCTGGTTGGGAAACAAAGCACAACAGTGTTGTCTTAGTTCAGAAAAGATATCTGAGCTTTCTCACGGGACTTTTGGGTGGGTGGGGGGATTTAAAGACAAACCAGGTATGGTAGCAAACATCTACACTCACAGAACTCAGAAAGCTAAGGAGAGAGGATCATGAGTTTAAGGCCAGCCTGTTTTACACAGAAAGACCCTGGCTCAAAAACAAACAAATAAAAATTGGTAGCCGTGGAAATTCAGTTTCTGATTCACAGAAAAGTTGCGAAAGTAGAAATAAAAAACCTGAAATCCCTCTCTTCTCTGCCTCTGAAAACATTTAATTTTCCCAACCATCTAAAAGTAAAGTTGCAAATATCATCCTTTTTTTTTGTAATCATAAATACCTCTGTTTGCAGTTCCTAAAAACTAGGACATTCTCCTACATGTGTCCTCATAATACAATGATCATATTCAAGAAATATGTTGATGGAATGTTATCTAAAAGACGGCCCATAATCAAATGCTGTGGGACGGTCTGTATGTCAAATTGCTCTCATTGATCAATAAATAAAACACTGGTTGGCCAGTGGCCAGGCAGGAAGTAGGTGGGACAAGGAGAGAGGAGAATTCTGGGAAGCGGAAGGCTGAGGCAGAGAGACACTGCAAGCCACCGCCATGACCAGCAGCATGTGATGATGCCGGTAAGCCACCAGCCACGTGGCAAGGTATAGATTTATGGAAATGGATTAATTTAAGATAAAAGAACAGTTAGCAAGAAGCCTGCCACGGCCATACAGTTTGTAAGCAATATAAGTCTCTGTGTTTACTTGGTTGGGTCTGAGCGGCTGTGGGACTGGCGGGTGACAGAGATTTTTCCTGACTGTGGGCAAGGCCGGAAAACTCTAGCTACAAATGGCGCCCAACGTGGGGCAAGAGTTTCCACCTAAAACCTGAGAAAAGATTCTAAAACGGAGCTAAAAACAGCTTCCTAATTGTCTCTCTCAAATGAGCAGCAGCTGCCGGTTTGAGTTCCTGGCGGGTTCCTGGCGTGTGCTCTCGATCTGCAGTATGGCGGGAATGAGGCCTCTGCAAGTGGCACATTAAGCTGCATGGTGGATTTAGCCTTTGCTAGTACAAAACAAAAAGAGGTTTCTGGGCTACACGCTGCTTTGATAAGAAGCATAGACCCACTATTTCTGAGAGTTGATGGCTCCCAGAGCTGGCGGAAAACGTACCACCGCCAAGTTGGAAAGCTGAAGTGGGCGGAGCCAGCAGCCACAGCGCCGTTTCAGGCTTAAAAGGCTGCAGTTTAAAGCAATAGGCTTAAGGTAATATAAAAAATAAGCCACACAAAGATGGCTACCACACAGAGAATCTGGATTATGTTCTCTTTGATATTCGTAACTGAAGAGAAACATTTGATTGCAAAAGCTGTTGAGTTATGCCAAAATGTGTGTTTTAAAAGTACCTTAACTTCAAAATTTGGATGTAAGGATATGTTGCTTTGGAAAGGAGGCTCTGCTTTTGTTTCCACAGAAAGCCAGAGGCTATGGATTTGTTCCAGATTAAGATACATCAGGTTTGACCAGCCAAGACCACCTGAAAGGTCTCCGATGACACCATGGCCCAGATGATCCAGCATCCAGAATCGTTTCAAGGCAACTGGCTCAGATGATACGGTCTCACGGACTACTCCATGATCCTAAAATTTTCTTTGTGTCCCCATAAGATACAGCGCCCCCTTCCAGCAGGAAGTAGTAAGAGAAGCTACGCCCAAATTCCCAAATATACCAAGCTGACTTTGGAGATGTGTAAAACTTAAAACCTTCCTTTAAAAAAAAAAGGAAAGGGGAAGTGCTGTGGGACGGTCTGTATGTCAAATTGCTCTCATTGATCAATAAATAAAACACTGGTTGGCCAGTGGCCAGGCAGGAAGTAGGTGGGACAAGGAGAGAGGAGAATTCTGGGAAGCGGAAGGCTGAGGCAGAGAGACACTGCAAGCCACCGCCATGACCAGCAGCATGTGATGATGCCGGTAAGCCACCAGCCACGTGGCAAGGTATAGATTTATGGAAATGGATTAATTTAAGATAAAAGAACAGTTAGCAAGAAGCCTGCCACGGCCATACAGTTTGTAAGCAATATAAGTCTCTGTGTTTACTTGGTTGGGTCTGAGCGGCTGTGGGACTGGCGGGTGACAGAGATTTTTCCTGACTGTGGGCAAGGCCGGAAAACTCTAGCTACAATCAAATCTTACCAATTTCCCAATAATGTGCTTCATTTTGTCCTGACTCATATCTGACTCAGGACCACATGTTGCATTTAGCTGGCATGTGTCTTCAGCCTCTTTTTATGTAAAATTCATTTATACTTCTTTGAATGAGAGTGCCATTTTTAGAGTGTGGGCCTTGACTTGTCTAGTATCCCTCAATATGGGCTGATTAACTTAACATTATATAACTGATGATGACATCTTGCCTTATTATTGGGGTTATTAAATTATACTGCTTTAGTAAGTTAGTATTCATTTATTTTCTTTACTATGGAGTTACTGTTTTCCTTTTCCAAGGAAGTATATTGCTGCCCCAGATTAACTACAACTCAGCTCAATTAACTACAACTATGATGTCACTATTGGCCTCATACTCATTAGGTTGCATTCTATTGATGATGAACTTTCCTTTATTTATTGCCTGAATGGACTCATGGGTTCTTACATTATAATGGTTATAAGCCATTATCATCCTATCTATTCTCATGTTGAAATTATTCAAGATTTGGCTAATGGGAGCTCCTTCAAGGTGTGACTTTTCAAGGCATGTTTAACTTACTTTTCATAAAGTTAAAAATATAAGTCAAGGAAACAGAGAGAGTTTCTTGTGCCTGTCTCTGCATTGAAAGAAAACTGAACAGACTTAGAAAAGAGAAACTTGGTATCAGGAGACAGGAAAAAGTCTAGATTACTGGAGCTACCCTGCTGTGTTAGAGTCCTTTCTTTCTTTTTCTTTTCTTTTCTTTTCTTTTCTTTTCTTTTCTTTTCTTTTCTTTTCTTTTCTTTTCTTTTCTTTTCTTCTTCTTCTTCTTCTTCTTCTTCTTTTTTTTGTTTGTTTGTTTGTTTTTCGAGACAGGGTTTCTCTGTGTAGTTTTGGTGCCTGTCCTGGAACTCACTCTGTAGACCAGGCTGGCCTTAAACTCATAGAGATCTGCCTGGCTCTGCCTCCCAAGTGCTAGGATTAAAGGAATGTGCCACCACAACCTGGCCTAGAGTCCTTTCTTTAGAACTATTTTTTCATGCTTTGACTTTATGGTTCAGATACTCACCTATATATACAAAAGCACAATTCTCCTCTATGTTCGTAGTTTTCCTCTTATATTATCTACCTTACCTACAATGCCATTACTATTCACATCCTCACCCAAAGGTCTGCCCATTTGGACTTTTATCTTCTAGACTTCTTTATTTGTCCTTTTGAAACAGGTTCTTACTCTGTAGCCCAAGTTGGCCTCAAGCCCATGGTGATCACAATCTTAGGGCTGGGATTATAGGCATAAGCCACAATCAAAGGCCTGGCTGGATTCTGTCCGATCCAGACAGTAGGCAGTGTAGTATATAATAGTTGGATTTCTTGAGATCCAAATGCATTCAGATTCAAGTCTTATAGAAAGGAACTATCTCAAAATTCTGATGATCTAAATGGTTCAAGCCTTAATTTAACTGAATGAAACTGTTTATAAAAAAAAAACTTGAAAACCCTTCTCTATTTTTATATTTGTTACAACCAAAGGCATCATAGACTGTAGAAACATTATTTATAAAAAGTTTTTTATAAAACAGCTCCCCGGAGCTGGAGAGATAGCTCAGAGGCTACGGGGACTTGCTGATCTTCCAGAGAACTGGAGTTGGATTCCCAATACCACATCAGGTGACTCACAAACTTGTGTAACCCCAGCTTCAGGGGATCTTAAACCCTCTTCTGGCCTACATGGGTACACACACACACACACACACACACACACACACACACACACAATTTTTTAAAACAAAACAAAATACATTCCTTACCCATCTGAGCTGCCCATCACTTGTGAGCTGTCTGTAGAAGCCTCTGAAGTCACCAACGATGTCCCTGAGATCCTTGTGAAGCACGTGGTGGGCAAGAGCATTCACAGCACAGACAACTATTGAAACAGGATTGCACTCTTGTTCATGTTTTAATATGCAGTCAGGAAATTAAGACATTAAAATACCACCAACAAATGGATATGGGTGTTTTATGAAAACAATTAAAATACAGAAAAACTCATATACTTTAATATTCTTCCAAAATGTGTCTGTGCCTACTGTAACTAAGAACTAGACATAACTACAACAGCTAGGAGTCTACATACTGAGTGTAGCAAATATATTCTGATTGGTTGTCATGTGAAAAGCAAAATCATAGACTTGTAAGTTTAGTTACTATTCCCAAAGTGTTTTCCTATTCACTGGGTAATGTGTTAGGCAAGGAGGTTCAAAGCCAAACCTTGCTAATTCATTGTTCTAAAAGGATAAGAACACTCTGACTTACGGAACTATGAACTTACTTTTGTTTTTATTTAATTTTGTTTTTAATTTGAACTTATTTTTAAATGGTGGCAAATAAAGATACTTGATTCACAACATCATATACTACCGAAGAGGAATTTATTTGAATGTAGCATACTTGCATAAAGAACACTTTTATGTACATGAAAATACCATTATAGCATTAAACTTCTTCCCAGTGACTTATACTACATTTTTAATATGCAGTGAAAGTTAAACATAATTTGGGTTAATATCACCATTAATTATTTATTTTTGGTGCTTTAAAAGGGTTCAGTGTGCCTGGCATGACTTCTCTCACACTGAAGTGCATGCTTCCTTCCACTCATGGAAGACTCGATGGATGTGGACATGAGCCCTCTTAATGCCTCAGAACTACCTTTGTGGTTGTGAATAAAGACTGACAAAGATTATCACTGTAAGGTGGGTAATAATGAGAACGAGCACCAATTATCACTAAGAATGATTTACAGGCAGCAGCAAAAGAAGAATCACACATCATAGAGGCAGAAGCAGTGAACTATGAAGGCAGTCCAATTAAAGAAACACTGAAAACTTTGAAAATGTCTGTACAACTAACAGTTTCCCTTGGGGGATCTTTGAAGTTATACGACCTGTGGTCCTTAAGGTTGAAGGGTGGTTCAGAGCCTGTGCACATTAGTGGACAGCACCTAGTAGCCGTAGAGGAAGATGCAGAGGCAAAAGATGAAGATGAGGAGGATGTAAAACTCTTAAGTATGTCTGAATAGAGACTACTACTGGAAGTGGTAATAAGCAAGGTTCCACAGAAAAAAGAAAAACTTGACAAAGATGATGATGATTTTGATAATGAGGAAACTGAAAAATAGTTCCAGTGAAAAAAATCTGTACAAAATACTCAATCAAAAATGTACAAAAATTGAACCAAAACAGAAAAGACTGAAAACCATTAGCACCAAGATCAAAGGTCAAGAATCCATATATATATATATCAAAAAAACAGGAAAAAACTCCTAAAACACCTAAAGGACCTAGTTCTATAGAAGATATTAAGCCAAAAATGCAAGTATAAATAAAGGTGGTTCTCTTCCAAAAGTGGAAGCCAAGTTCATTATGTGAAGAATTGTTACTGGATGACTGACCAGGAGGTTATTCAAGATCTCTGGTAGTAGAGGACGTCTCTTTAAGAAAATGGTTTAAACAGTTTGAAATATTCATCTTATTTCATTTCTGTAACAGTTGATATATCTGGCTGTCCTTTTTATAATGCAAAGTGAGAACTTTCCCTACTGTGTTTGATAAATGTTGTCCAGGTTCCATTGCCAAGAATGTGTTATCTAAAATGCCTGTTTAGTTTTCAAGGATGGAACTCCACCCTTTACTTGGTTTTAAGTATATATGGAATGTTATGATAGAACATAGTAATAGTGTGGTCACATGTGGAAATGGTAGGGAGACAAATATACATGTGAAATAAACTCAGTGTTTTAATAAAGTTTAAAAAAATGGGGCTTCATTGTGTTATTTGAAGAGGCCCTTGGAGGGAGCCCATGGTAGGACACTTGTCTCATATGTGCAAGTGAAGGTCCTTCCAGACTTTGTTCCTTTTAGGACACATGTGTCCATGTGTCAAAGACCAAAATAAACAAGTCATTAATGTGCCCCCAAAGCAATTAATTTATTACAAAACATTGTGGTAAATTTGTTTGGTGTTGTATTGATTCCATAGTAAACTTTTAGGTCATTTAATAAGGTAGTTATAGGGATACAGTTTTACTGTATGCTAGATAAAGACATTTTTAAAGCAGCCCCGTGTCTGAGTGACACAGCTTTCCAGTGACTAAACATTTGCTGATGGATGCAGCATTTAGGGCTGAACCAACCATTCTGGGTTCTCTAGGGCTTTTGTTAATAGAACACACAATCATTCTAGTTGGGATATTTATGCCACAAAACTGCAAGGCGACGATATCCTCCTCATTCCTTGATGGTTGATGTTCTTGGATTAAAACAAAAATCTAGAGTAAGTTAGTGACTCACAGTGAGGTATATTATTATCTACATCAAACTCTGGCCTCGTGGCTTTGATTGTTGCTATAAATCACTGGGTAAAGCAGCCTATGGTCTCTAACACAATAGCAAATGCATCTAACAAAAGCTATGAATGATCTCAACTTCTATGACTCTAAGAGTGGAACAAGCCACAGTGAAAAATTTATCTATAGTATGTGGATTTTCCTTGCTTGACATGAAGATGCTGCAAAAGGTTAAATAAAAATTTCTGCATTCAGTAGAAATTTGGTTGTTGTGTTTTGGTTCTAGGATGGGGAGATTCATATGGCAAAAATTAGCCTTAAAGGCAGCTTCTTGCTGACTAAACCCAAGTTTTCTCCCACAAGATGAGTTGGTGGAAAAATCCACTCAACAAAAAGAAACTTTTGCTCTATTCTATACATTAGTATACAACCTTCCCTCCTTATATCATGGTCACACATACATACTCACACTCTTCAATAATGAGGTACACGCAATTTTTTTTCTCATTTTGGGTGATGGTGGTGAACTTAAAATAATAACTTGGTAAATGGGTTGACAAAGGTTGCAGGAAGAATCATACTGAGCTAATGAAAAATTTCATTTTTGGTGCAAGTTTAAGTAACATTGAGATGCACTGACTCTCATGAAATACAGAGGAAGATCAAAATTTAAATGGATTCTATCTGGATGTACTCTGGAAAATGTGGAAGCCAATAACATTAGCACAAAAGAAACAGGCATTAAAGTCACAAGGAGATGGGAGTTGATTTACCCCTGCCCCAAGACCTCCATCAGGAATGTGGGTGAGGCAGGTAAAGCCATCTTAATGCAACTGAAGAACAGTATCTCATCTTAGTGCTCAAATTCCCTCCACTATGTTCCAGAAGCAGTGAAATTCAAAGATTTAGCTTTTAATAGAGTGGATTCAGTGGTCTGCCACAGGTTTTATAAGTCCACTGTGTAGATTATGAAATGTGTCAGGGTTGTGCTCTATGGTATGAAGCATGGACAAAGACAGCGACTTCATATGCTCAGCATATAGGCAGGCACAATTAAAGCTGCAGAAAGGCAGAAACAGCCCACAAATGGATCTTAATCGGCAGTCACTACCTTGTGGAAAACTTTTACAGGAGATCCTTAACCTAATGGGGAAAGTGGGATGTAGAGATGAGTTGATGAATCTTTGTCTGGTCCCCTCTTTTACCCAGAAGATAGATTTTATTACTCTTGGGCCTCGCCTCTATTCTGAAACCTTCCCCAAGCCTTTGGGTGAGGGAAAGAACTCTTCTCCATGCTGTTCAGATACATTTTTAAAAAACAGTACTTTTCACGCTGTATAAATATACCTTTTGTGTCTGATTCCTCAGCAAGTTAATGCATTCTTCTGATATGGGACTCTGTGTTGTTTTTTGTTTTGACTCTTTTTGGGAGGTCCACCACCCAGCTCCCAAATAAATCACACACAAAGGCTTATTCTTAATTATAAATGCCTCGCCCTATTTTGGCTTGTTGCTTGCCAGCTTTCCTTAATTTAACCCATCTGTCTTTTTCCTCTGGCCTTTTCTCGTTCTCTTACTTCTGTAAATCTTGCTCTTACTCTGTGGCTGGCCACTGGATCCCCTGCCTTCTCTTGCAACTTCTTCTTCTCCATCTCTTTTCCTCTCCTCCCAGATTTCTCCTTCTATATATTCTCTCTGCCCGCCAGCCCGCCTATCCTTTCTCTTGCCTTCTTATTGGCTATTCAGCTCTTTATTAGACCATCAGGTGTTTTAGACAGGCACAGTAACACAGCTTCACAGAGTTAAACAAATGCAACATAAACAAAAGTAACACACCTTAAAATAATATTCACCAACAACTCTGCTTTCTTTTTTTATTTTATTTTTATTTCACGTACACTCATGTCTTGCCTTCGTGTATGTCTGTGTGAAAGTGTTGGATCTCCTGAAACTGGAGTCACAGGCAGCAATGAGTTGCCATGTGGGTGCTGGAAATTAAACCCTAGTCCTCTGGAAGAGCAGCCAGTGCTCTTAACCACTGAGCCCTCTCTCCATGATTGAGCAGCATGATTACAGAGAAAAAATAGAGTAAAAATGGAATCTATGTGAAAAATGAAGCATTCTGGAAACTCAAGACTTGAGTCCTCAAACTCACCAACTTCAGTGCCCTTCCCCAGAGTGAAAGTAATGCCATAGCCCTTGAGTCCATCTTCTGCATCAGTCTCTATGACAACATAGGCAGCCGAGTAGTCAGGGTCTGTGTGCTGTAGGAAAAGGGGTCCCAAAAATGCAAACATGAGAAACTTCCCCCCCCAAAAAACCCATAAAAATAGAAATGCTTCCAGGTACTGATGATGCACACCTTTAATCCCAGCACTTGGGAGGCAAAGGCAGGTGGATCTCTGTGAGTTCCAGGCCAGACTGGTCTACAGAGTAAATTCCAAGACAGCCAAGGCTATGCAGAACAACCCTGTCTTGAAGAGAGAGACAGAGACAGAGACAGAGACAGAGACAGAGACAAAGAAAGGAAGAAAAAGAATAGAAGTGCTATGAGAGAGATACAGAGCTCCAATCGGATAGAATACTTGATGTACTTCAGACAGCATACAAGAGATCTGAATAAACTGAGAAAAAGTACTCTTGAGGATTCACACTAGTGCAGAAATGCAATGGACCCAGTTTTGGGGGATGAATGGAAGTGGAACCCAAGGCTTGTACATGCTTAGCACATACTTGCCTACTAAGCCTCATACTTAGCCCCACATACATACATTCTTAAACCAGTTTGCAATGATATCAAAATTTGGTTTTGAGTTTATTTTTAAACACAGTTTTGGATCACATCTCTCTAAAAAAGATGTACCTTCATACGCAATTTCAAATAGAATGAATCAAATTTGTTTAGAAAACTCATAAAAAATTGCTCAGCTCTCCATTGTAGCATCTTATGCAGCCTGACAATGCAATAGTTCACATTCAGAAACCATTGGGAGAAAATAAAGAAATAAAACTTTAAGACAAGTTAACTCATTTATTCATGCCACCCTATGTTGCGTTAATTCTACTACTAAAGAATGTTCTATTAACTCACCTTTGACAATTTCCATGTATGTATATAGTATACCCTAGTCACATTCACCCTCCTGCCCCCATCTTCCTGCCATTCCCCATCAACTCCTCACTTCTTCTAACAAGCCTCTTTTATACTATCATTTCTTTTTGTTTTATGAACCATTGAGTTTAGCTAGAGTCAGGCATGAGTGGGCATTGGTGTGGAGCTATGCATATCCACTATCGAGTAAAGCATAGGTAATTTATCAATGGCTATACCACTGAAGAGAATGACTCCCCCTCCAAGCAGCCATCAACTGTGGAAGGACCAGAAAGTCATGAGCACCCCTAATACATGACTGAATACTGAAAGGACCAGTCTTCAAACAGTAATTTTGCTAAATTTTTACTGTTCAGCGACTATGAAACTTAGTGCGGCTTGTTGATATGGAAGAAGCAGATTTCTTTTATTCTTGTCTATCAGTAGAAATTTTTCATAGAGTGGGGAGGGGGATCCAAAACCTAGGACCAGATGAGAAGGTGTTTAAGTGATGACTGTGATCAATTATAGCTAGCACAGTAGTTAAAGGGCAAGGAAGAACTAGAACTTGAGGGAATTTTCTTGAATGGGGCAGAGACCACAAGGATGTGCAAACGGGCAGAGAAAGCAATACAAATCCCAGAGGCTTTTTTTTTTTTTCAACAGAGAAGAAAAAGATCTACAAGAGCATTGTTTTGGAAGTGAGTGAGAGTTCCCTGACATGTTAGATATGGATACTGAAAAAGGCAGGCAGAAGGTCTGAATATGTTAATAAGGAATGTAGGTCACAACAATGATTGAAGAGTTTTGCATAAGGCTAAGACAGTTTATTACTTTCATCATTATTCATGCTATATAACTGTGCTATATAACTATTCATGCTAGATTATTGCCACAAGCACATTCTAAAAACTTTATGTTATTCATTTGATCTTCACAGTGATAGTATAAAGTAGGTGCTATTATTCTTGTTTTAGAGACGAACAATGTGAGTTTTAAAGAGGTTTAGTAACCTGTCCAAGGTCATAGTATGAGTAACTTCTGGAGGCAGACTGTAAGATCTCATATATTCAGTGCAGGGATGGGAGGTAGGGTAAGAGGTGTGTATGATAGATGGAAGGTCTAAGTTGGCATCCAAGTCTGGTGCAAGGTGATGTGATGCTCAGTGCAGCCTATGTATCAGAGGCTGTAGGTTGCTGAGGGGACACAGATGTCTGTTCTTGAGGGAATTACAATCAAGAAGACATAGTTACCCAAACTCTCATAATATCAGGCAGAAGATAGTAAATGCCTGGGAAAGACGCAAACTATGAAAGACAGGCAGAGGGTATTAGCAGATGGATGTACTCAGAGGTGGAACAGGCTGTAAGAGGCTGGACTCTAAAGCAGTTTGTGGAGGACTGAAGTTTTCCAGCACTGAAGAAGGACCTGGGAAGGAAGAGTACTGGAGGGAGATAACTGCTATGGGTTTGAATACAGTTTATCCCCACTAGAACTCATACGGAAGCTGGATCCCTAATGGAAGGTATTTAGAGGTGGTGTTTAGATGTGTTTGGACATTTTATAAATTTTCATTTGTCATTTCTTGAAATTAAAATATAATCACATCATTGTCTCTGTTCCCTTTCCTTCCTCCGGCCCCTTTCATGGACCCCAACCCTATTTGTTTTCTCTCAAATTCACAGTCTCGGGTCTCTTTTTCTGTTTCTCCTAAACATATAAACAAATCTATTCAGTCTATGACCTCCACAAGAAATGTCTCTTTGAAACACATAGAAACTGTTACAGAAAACCATAACTGATTTAAAAAAAAATGCAGAAAACCATCAATAGTGTGGTGCCCAACACAAGTAATCCATCCACAACACAACTCCTCCATTTAAAGCTCAGGGAACATCTCAAAAGGGGATGGAAATAGTGTAAGAGCCAGAGGAAAAGGATGTCTGCTGTAAGAAGAGTACATCTCCTAGAAATGTCAGGGAAGCTACACCCATGAAATCTCAATGCTGGACGGTCTGGACTGTAGAGAACAATTAGTTATTTGTACACTGACGGATTAATGTCTCTCTGAAGAGACTATGTTAGGTCTTTTAAGACTGGATTACGAGCTGGGTATAGTAGTAAATGCCTGAAACCCCAGTATTTGGAAGGTAGAGGCAGGAAGATCAGGAGTTTAAGGTAAGAATCCTCAGACATATGGCAAAGGACTACAAGAGACTCTCTCAAAAACAAAGCAAAATAAGCCTTGATTGGTTTCATGAGAATGGGTTGTCAGAAAACTAGCTGTCTCTTGGCTTCTCTCATTCATATGCTCCTTGCATATCTGTCTGAAGCTTCCTCTTTCTTCATCTCTATCATGATAACAATTCTGTGCCAGGTCCTAACCGGAAGTTGAGCAGAGCTGGACACCTCGTTCTTTGACCTCTAGACCTGTAAATTACGTGAATCTACTTTCTTCATAAATTACACAAGATCTCTGGGATCTTGTTACAGGAACATAAAACAGAGTAAGACTGTAACAGTGGTGGTGGAGGCAATAAAGGGGGTAGTTAATGCAAAGGCTGGCATGTATTCAAGTGTGTACCTGTGGTAATTTGAATAAGAATGACCCCCATAGGCTCACATATTTGATTGGTTACCAGCTGGTAAACTGTTTAGGATTAAGTGTATTATTGGAGGAGGTGTGTCACTGGGTCACTGGAGGTGAGCTTTAAGGTTTCAAAGGCCCATGGCAAGCCGAGTCTCTCGTCTCTCATCTCTCCCCCTCTCTCTTTCTCTCTCTTTCTCTCTCTGCTTGTATTTTTTTGGGTTAGATGTGAGCTCTCAGCTACTATTCTAGTGACATGCCTGCCTGACTCCATGCTCCTTGCCATAATGGTCATGGACTAATCCTCTGAAACTGTAAGCAAGTCTCCAATTAAATGCTTTCTTTATAATAATAAATAATAAATGCTACCTTGATCATGGTGTCTCTTCATAGCAATAGAACAGTAACCAAGACAGTACCCATCCTGGTTTAGAACAACCATTGGGTTCCATAAGTAAATTAAAGACATGAAGCTAAAAGGGAAATTACAAGAATTAACGTCTTCTTAGGTTACAGGATGGCATTGCTTTTTCAAGTAGTAAGAAAAAGAAATCATCCATTAAAGGCTTAGGAGAGGGTCAGAAGGACAAGATGAGCCAAATCTAACTTGAAGCTTGTGAGTCTTTGTGTCTAAGAGCAAAAGCGTAGGGGATCAGAAGGAAGTGTATATATAGGGAGTTGGGATTGGGAGCTAGAAGGTGATGGTTTATCATTTAGATGGTGTTATGCATGAAGGCAAACAGAAAATGAAGCTGAACAGAAAATGTCTACACAGCAACTGGACCTGAGGTGAGAAGGCAGATCCAGAAATGGAATCAGGAAAACTTTGGCATAAAGATATGTTTAGAAGTTGAAAACATGGAGTGGTATCATAGTAGGAGAATGGAGTGAGATGAGAAAGCCTTGAAGAGGAAAGAAGGGGTCAGCACAGGAAGAAGGAAGAGTCAGAGACAGGGATGGGTAGGGAAACAGGCTCAGGAGATGAAACAACAGACAGCCTGAGAAGTGGCCAGGGGTGCAGGGGACTGGAAGCAGAGATAACAAAGGCAATCCCCAAAGCAAGGAAACAATGTATTTCAAATTAGGGAGGAAATAAGTAGATATAAAACAAGTGGACAGGCAAAACACCTAAGACTGACCAGGGGCAGAAACCAAAGGGAGCCAAATATGAATTTGGTCAAGTTCAGACTCTTCCAAACAGTGGATAGCCATTGGAAAAGAAGAGAGTGGAGCTCAGGCTGGGAGGAAGGGACTGGACCTGCCTGGACTGAGTCTACCAGGTTGATCGCAGTCCTCGGGGGAGGATTTGCCCTGGAGGAGGTGGGAATGGGGGATGGGCTGTAAGGGGAGGGGGTGGGAGGGGGGAGAATAGGGGAACCCGTGGCTGATATGTAGAACTGAATGGTATTGTAAAATAAAATAAATAAAATTTTAAAAAAAGAGAGAGAGAGAGAGTTGAAGAGGCTGGAGAGATATCTCAGACGTTAAGAGCACTGGCTGTTCTTGCAGAGGACCTAGATTCAATTCTCAGCACCCACATTGGGCTCACATCAATGTGTAACTCCATTTCTAGGGAATCCAATGTCTTCCTCTGACCTCCATGGACACCAGGCATGCTCGAGGTTCATATACATAGGACAGGCAAAACACTCATATACATAAATAAGTCTAAATTTAAAAAATCATATTTCTAAAAATAAACTAGTGAGAAACTTGAAGGTGGAAAGGCTTAGGGAGGTGAGGGCATAGAAAAAGAGCCTTGGGAGTTTAGTGGGGGAGGAATTCGGTGGGGACTATATTAGTTTTGGAGCAGGACACAGCAGAGAAGAAAGAGCAGAATTAGAAGGTCAGCTTGGAGACAGAGAAAGGACCACGGGTATTTTTGTCTTCCACCTACTGAGTGATGCAGTGGCACATCTCTAACTACTGAGAGTTAAGAAAGAACTAGGGAGCTCACAGTGAGCAACAAACAGTAAAAGTATGGCTAAGAGGTGGTCAAGTAGCAGCTGTACTATGAGCTCACAGCTGCAGAGTAAGTACATGCAGACGTGAACGTTCCATGTTTCTAACAAAGCAAATCATACCAGGAATCTTTGCTTTCGCAGACATGGAGGGCAGTTAAGTCTTTTTCATGAAAGGTTCATTGCTGTTGTGTGCTGGAAAGTAGTCGGAATGCTAAGTCGAGTATTCCAAGACCAACAAAGCCATCACCATCAAGAACTGCAAAGTAGCACATTCTACTAAGTCTGTCCTCCAGGATCAACATACTATATTCACCCTATCTCCCAGAGAGAAATGTTAAGTATTTATGAGCTTCGAATACAGATATCAGAAAATCTGATATCAGAGTTCATAGCCAACTGAAGCCCAGAAGTAAATTCCATTTCTTAACTGTTCCTACACAAGCCATGTTTCTTAATATTTCATACATTCAAAGTCAGGTTTATGTCAGTCCTTTTTGCTTCCGTTCCTGTGGTGTTTTGTGTTCCCCAAAATATTGTGCACCCTAATAAACTTATCTGGGGTCAAAGAACAGAACACCCACTAGATACAGAGGCTAGAAAATGGTAGCACTCACACCTTTAATCCTAGCATTCCAGAGGCAGAAATCCCTCTGGATCTCTGTGAGTTCAAGGCCACATTGGAAACAGCCAGGCATGGTGACACACGCCTTTAATCCCAAGAAGTGAGCCTTTAATCCCAGGGAGTGATGGCAGATAGCAAAAAGGTATATAAGGTGTAAGGACCAGAAACTAGAAGCATTTGGCTGGTTAAGCTTTCAGGCTTTCAAGCAGCAGTTCAGCTGAGATTCATTCTGGACGAGGACACAGAGGCTTCCAGTCTGAGGAAACAGGATCAGCTGAGGAACTGGCAAGGTGAGGTAGCTGTGGCTTGTTCTGCTTCTCTGATCTTCCAGCATTCACCCCAATAACTGGCCTCAGGTTTGATTTTATTAATAAGACCTTCTAAGATTCCTGCTACACGTTTCCTCATCAATAAGTGGTAATTAAAGTAAACTCCTGTTGGGAGCCTTCTCTATATAAAGCCCTTTTCAGGTATCTATCTACATGCACAAAGTAAATACTGTTGGACCTATTTTACGAAGATCTAGGCTTGAAGAGATTATATAATTTATCCTCAGCTGCTAAACCTCACAGAGGCAAAGTCACATTCAATGAGGTGTCTGGATTTTACAAGTTGCTAAAATTATGAATATTTATTTGTAAGTCCACAAAAGACTATGACTAGATTTTTGTATCATTTACTATAATATCATAGATAAGGACACAGGAATTTTTTTAATGCCTCAGAACAGAGAACATTCTTCTGCACTTAATATATTCATTATAGTTTTAAGAAGCCTGTTTTTAATCAAACATTTCAGGTTTTTAGGAAATAAAACATTACACTGTAAATTAAAGTTCCTGGGGATGACTCCCTGACCATATTTTCTCTTCCTTGGGGGCAGGTAACCATATCCCTAACACTGATGCTTCTCCATCTCAGGCATGCTTCCATACATTCACTCTGCATGGATGCAACTCTTGGTATTCTAGAGTGGCATCTCACTGGTGGATTAGAAGGCACTCAGAGCCGTGAAGAACAGTGATGATATTTAGGATAAGCCATCAGCCAGTTGGATAAGACAAGCAGAACAGTCTTTCTAACAGTCTCAGCTAGCAAGAGATGTCCTTCAGGACTGACGTGGGAGCCCAAATTTATGCCCTTCCTTTATTTCCTCTCTTAAGACTGTCACAGGTAGAACTCTTTATGTTAATCTTTTCTAATCACTTTTGGAGGTACAGAGATTTCACAGGAGTGCCCTCTCAAGCGACCTACAGTCACTCTGACTCTTGGTTTCACAGCCCGACTGTGACACTTTCATTCCCCTGATGAGCAAAGGGTGGCAGAGAGGCCGGGGTCTTCTCAAAGTCACTCAATGAGTTGTGACAGAGGGGGAGGATCACCACCCTACATTCCCAGCTCGGGGTTCCTGGTCTCCACCATGGCAGGCCCCATAATGTACCGCGTATGGACACGGCCAATGCTGAGTTCTGCTTCTTCGCTAGTGGGGCCTCAACTTTTGCTCTTGGTTCTCTGCATTCTGCCCTTTCCAGGCAAACCTAAGTTGTAAAACCAAGGCAAAGAAAAGACAAAAAGAGAAGCAAAGAGAAAAGAACCTCGCCCCTTACCTTCCCCAGAGAGTGGCAAGTGCTGGCTACTCCTGCCCCTCAGAAGGCCTCTGCCCTGCCCCACGCCTGCCCGCCTCTATGTCCTAGAAGCCTTTCTTCACCTCGCACTCTTGAACCCTTGTGGTCTGTGTGCTTACCATGGCGTCGGAGCCGTGGCCACCTAGCGACGTAGGAAAGCGCACGTCATGCACCGAGAGCTGGGTGATCCTGCCGCGAGCCATTTCGCATGCCGCCCGCCCCCGGGAGCCCTGGGTGGCGGAGAGGCCGGTTTAGGGAGCAGATCTGCCCAAGCCCCCGGCCAGGCAGGGTGGTTCCTGCAACCCTGCGGGAGGGCGCGGTCGGCGGGCGAGGATTGGTCGGTCCTCTGGGGTCGTGGCTGCACACCTGCCCGGGATTTCTAGCCAGCCCCGCTTGAGGCCAGAGCTTGGGCGAGGCGGAGAACCAGGAGCCAGCTAGGTCCTTCCAGGGAAGACCGCAGTGGGAAGGAAGCCAGGCGTGTCAAGCGTGTGGCCGCTCAGCGTTGTGGATGCCGCCCAGCACAAACTCGTTCACTTAAAAAAGTTTATGTAACTCTGGTTCTCTCGGGCGCAAACTTCGAAAACACCGTCTTGTTGCCAAGTCAAACCTGCCCTCGAGGCCACATGGCTCAGCGGGTACGCCTGCAACCAAGCGTGACCTGAGTTCAATCTCTAAGATCGACATAGTTGAAGGCAAGAACCGACTCCTGCAGGTTGTCCTCTGCCCACCCCCCCCAACACACACACACACACACACACACACACACACACACACACACACACACACACACGACAAATAAACAAAAAGTTTAAAGGCGACCCCAGTCCTTTATCATCTGATAAATGACACACCCCTCTATGATGCAAACTGCTTTAAATCATCTCTTATCTGCCCAACTGTGCAAGATAGGTAGGGAGGAAAGCCTTTTACATTTTATTGTGGGGGTGAAGGGGGACGACAAGAATGTGAATTCAGAGATGTTAAGTGGCTTACCCAAGGCCACACAGCCCATTAAGTGGCAATGTCTTAGCATGAAAAGCAGAGGCTTATTTGTGGACTGTAAGATCCATCTGAGAACAGAGTGCTGAGAAGATGGTGGAGATATAGACCCTCTCTCTACTGCCACGTTCTATATTCCTCGACTCAAAGTTTGCACATACATGTATTTTCATATCCCATCAGAGGCTCACTGATGCTGGGAAGATAGTTCAGTGGTTAAAGCTCTTGCCAAACAAGTGTGAAGTTGTGAGTTACAATCCCAAAAGCCCATGTAAAGTCAGGGGCAGTAGCATGGGTCTATGCCGCTACAGGGAGACTGGAGGCAGATACGGGAATGAAGCTCATGGGCCAAGCACACTGAGCAATGTGTAACCAAGAGACCCTGTGTCAAACAAAGTACAAGGTGAAGAGCAACACCCGAGGCTGTCTTCTGACTTCACATGCCTGCTATGGCGCACACACACACACACACACGAAGATAAAACAGATTCTCTGACATGTGATGTGCCGTACAGTTCGTACCTCTGGGGAAATGCTTTCAATAGTAAATGAAATGTTAGAAATTAATGCTACAGGTATTCTATCCTTCCAGGGTGTTCCTGTAGGGAGGGCATGGATATTTTTAGGAGTGCTCATGTCATTTGTGCTGCTCAAAGATGGGCACGATCCATATTAGATGGATCCTTTTGGCAATGAACAGCCTTGGCAGAAACAGGAAGGAAAAAGAATGAGGTCCCAGGTGGTGGCGGGCACAGCTGGAGGTACCTGCTCTTTTTACAAGGAAGCCTGATCCTCCAGTTGATGGTGGCCCTGTGGGAATTTAAGCACCTGGCTGCCATTTTTCCAGAAAATTACCCAGAAGTCTGAAGTGCAAATGTTAATATAAAACACTGTTTTCTAAACATTACTCTAGCTTAATTTCTTTCTCCTGAAATGGTATGTGCTGGCCAGGAAATGAGTCCATGGACTTAGGGCTTGGTGGCTGGATCTTTGCCTTTCTCTTGGAGTTCATCAGTCCCATTTGCCTCAGGATTTGGAAGTTAATTGCTAAAATCTGATTTTAATTGATGATCCAAGGGAATAACCTCAAGGTTGTCTGAGAATAAATAATTTGGGTAGCACAGTATAAAAGGATGGCTGTATCATTTATAAAACTCCCAGCAAACTCTTGTGAGGTAAGCAGGGATTACCTATTCCATGTTAAAGCTAATAAAGGGAAGATCTAGAAGGATGAGATCAATTAGTAGGGCATTAGAACTAATGCAAAATGTAATTCTAGGGCAACCATTGGAAATGCAAAGACAAGTGTAACTGGAAAGCTACGAAAGAAGTGAAAAACAGTTACATAAAATCCTAAAAAAAAAAAAAAGAAAAGAAAAAAAACCATGGAAGACAAAAATAGGAACCAAGAACAAGGAAAATGGATATAGTCTATATTAATCCTTAGGCATCAATCAAGGGTGGTTGTGAGCACGGTACAGCCAGCCCTAACCTGGTGGCATTGTGTTTTTGCCTGCCCGGAGATGAACTACTCTATCTCAGTCATTAGAGTGCTCAGACCTGAGTGATGATTTACACAGGTCCTGAGATGACTAAAGAAACTTAATGGAACCAGGCGTCGCTTCAGGGCTGTTGACCTTTTGCTCTGGAATGGTTGGGAGATCCTAGTGGCCTGCAGGTGAAGAAAGAATAGGATAAGGGGCTGTGAGGCTTCAACAGCTGCCTTTGCTTTTTCTGGAACACTTGCTTATGGCTATGGGAGTGTGGATGAAATTCTAAACGGTCTTACTAAGTAAGAAACACAGAGCCAACTAGAGGTAAAAACCCAAGAGATCAGAGCACTAGCGAAGAGCTAAGACCACCTTATCTTACCACTTGCTGTGGTCCTTCCCCTCAGAGAGAGACCTTCTTCCTGTGTGTCTTGAGTTTTATTCCTGTTCTGCCTTCTCATTGGCTCTAAGCCCAGCCACATGATTTCCTCATCACTGCCTGTCTATACAGACCTCTTGGTCTCTATGGTTGGTACTGAGATTAAAGACTCAAAGGTCACCACGCTTGGCTATATCCTTGACCACACAGAGACTCTGCCTGCCATGTGATCAGATTAAGGGCGTGGGCTACCACCACCTGACTTCTATTCCTGGCTCGCTAATGACCTCTGATCTCCAGGAAAAGTTTATTAACATACAAATAAAATCACATTTCAGTATAATTAAAATATCACCACATGGGAGAGGGATGAAGTGGTCTTTTTATTACTATAGAGCAGGGAAGTAAGAAACATCTGGGGGAAGTAAAAGAGTCTTCTTGCCCAGTTGTTGATTCCATGGATGGTTGTAATACAAGCTTTCTAGAGTCTACTTTAAAACCCCACCTTAACCCTGCTTCCGCGGGGCATGCTGTTTGGCTCTCAGGCTGCTGTCCTGCTAGAAGTAAGAATAAATTCATCTAAATTTGAATTGAGCCTACGCCTTCGGGTTCTCTCTGTGGATTTGAATGCCACAACACTGTCAGAAGCTATGTTGCATGTCGGGAACCCATGAGTAGGTGTGGACAGACTGAAAGTCAGTGGACGATGCTAGAATCTGAACATGTGTCCCAAATTCCTACACTGAAACTTAGTTGCCAGTGTAATAGTATTGAGGTGGTGATTAAATCATGAGGGTTCTACCCTCATTAACGGAATCAGCGATTCTATAAAAGGACTGGAGCAGTCATCTCCTCCCTTATCCTATGTGAAACTATGGTATTCAAGGAGTGGTCTTGGGAGTAGAGACTAGAGTCCTATCTAGTGCTTGATCTGGGACTAACTTCTAGAACTGTTAGGAAGTAAATTTATGGTCTTTATAAATTACAGTAGCACCCATAGGCTGAGAAAGGCAGACAAAACATACTACATTGATGCTGAGAGAAAGCAGTAAGTTATCTGATAAAATTCAATATTAGTTCACTATTTAAAATACTTAGCAATGAGAATGAACTTCAACCTAATAATGGGTATCTAGAGGAAATGTTAATAGCAATCGACTGACTTCATGGTTAAAATTCATTTTCCTTCTAAAACTGGGGACAAGGACATGGTGTTTGCTTTCCTCGCTCATACTGAACACTAATATGCAAGGTAAGAAATAAGATTGAAAAGGAAGAGGTAGCCCACTTTTTTCTCCTTGAATGTTATGAGTAACAATCTTTGTAGAACACTGTGGAATTTACTCCCTCCTCATCCAAGTTATCAGAACCAATACTAACAAGTTTGCAGAATGCAAGGTAACTCTGTTTGGGGAGAGTAAAACCTATGGTCTAGGCCAAGGGGATGGCTCATCGAATAAAGAAGGTACCTACTACCAAATGTGACAACCTGAATTTGATTCTTGGAACCCAAATCATGGGAAAAGAGAACCCATGCAAAAGCCTTCAAGCAGGAGCAAGGCAATCAGCAAATGATAGCATTGGGTACAGGCTACTTAGAGAAAAAATTATCACTGTGTATGGGCTTATGCATGTAGTGGTCAGAGGACAACTCTGAGGAGCTGGTTCTTACCTTCTACTTTTATGTGGGTTCCAGAGATCAAACTCAGGTTGTTAGGCCTGCCTGGCAAGCAGAGTACCCACTGAGCCATGCTGTCAACTTCATACTGCTTGTTTTAATCACGAATATTCCACTGTCTATTAACAGTGTGAAGGTTAATTAATCAAGACTACTCAACTTATGTGGCTTAATTCCCTGCTTTTAAACTGTGGGTCATGCTTTTTGCCTGCTTGTTCTCACCTTGCTAGCAAGTCCATTCCCTCTGTGGCATTAGAGCCGACTTCTTTGGGCTTCCAGGGTATACTGAAGATCAGCTGAGACCTCCAGCCTCATGGACTGAGCAATCTACTAGATTTGTGAACTTTTCATTCATAGCCAGCCATTGTTGGATTAGCTGGACTACAGCCTGTAAACCATTCTATATAAAACCCCTTTATATATATATTCATTCTATATGTTTTGCTACTCTAGAGAACGCTGACTAATACAATGGCCTTCAGGAGTTCTGCAATGGCATCCTGAGAGCACTGGAATCACAGATGCTAGAGGACGGTCATCTTGCAACAACAATACTTAGCAAGGCCAATGATATCCAAGTTAAGTTTTGTACACATAAGGCAGTAAGACCGATTTGATTTTTTTTTTTTAACTGTGTTGGTGCTGTGGAATAATCCTCTTGTACACTATAAAGATTTGTCACTTGAATTGGTTTAATAAAACACTGATTGGCCAGGCAGGAAGTATAGGCAGGGTGACCAAACTAAGAATGCTGGGAAAAGGAAGGACGGAGTCAGGAGTCACCAGTCAGATGCAGAGGAAGATGAAAATGTTGTATTTAGAAAAAGTACCAAGCCATGTGGCTAAACATAGATCAGAATTATGGGTTAATTTAAGTGTAAAAGCTAGTTAGTAATAATCCAAAGCTACTGGCCAAACATTTATAATTAATATAAGTCTATCCATGGTAATGTGAGAAGCAGCTGCTGGTGATTCGGGTGTTGCTGGCAGGACAGTAACTTCTGCTTACATATGGCACTCCAATGTGCCACGTGTACATCCACATAAAGCCTGAGAAAGCTTTTTTTAAAAAAAAGGATTCTACACATACAAAAATGGAGCCAAAGACAGCTTCCTAGTTTTGCCTCTCATAAAGGCCTTGGTACAGAGATGCTGCAGAATGGGCTTGAGCTACAGCATGATGGGTTCCCACAGGCTCACATGAACTGCAGTACCAGCATGTACTGCATGGTGGATTTAGGGTTTCTGTTCATACAAACAAAAAAGGGTCAGAAATATACAGTAAAAACAGGTTCAGACAATAAGACCTCTAAACTGGTTACAGTATGCTTTAAAAATGTGCATAGCCTTAAAAATGAGAAGAGGGAGAATATATACAGCTTAGATTAAAAAATATATTTAAAATAATAAAATCCTTTAGAAGGGGAATAAAATAATATAAAAAAGCCACATAAAGATGAAAAATACAGTCTGGATTACATATATTATTGTGTTTTCTTTAGATTTTTTGATTGTTAACAAGCTAATTGCTGAGAGACATTTGATTATAAAAGCTGCTAAATTTACTTCTTTTGATAAGTTATTTTGGGAAAGAGATTCTGCTTTTATTTCCACAGAAAATGAGAGGCTATAGATTCATTTTAGGTTAAGAAAAATCATGTTTGATTGAGAAAAACCTCTGAAAATCCTGACCAAAGACATGGGAAAATAATCCTAAAGTAACTACAAGACATGAGATGTATATTTTACCCACTAAACCATAAAACAAAAAATTATCTTTGGCTGGCTTATGTACAAAACACAGTTTATATTTCTATTAATACCTTTAAAAATGCCTATGTTTCCAGAACAAGTGGACCAGACACCAATAAAAACAGATGGCCCAGATGATCCAATGTTTCAGCACACCCGTTACAGTTTCCTGAATTCTGCACCCAAAACAGCTTCAAGGCTGCTGGCTGAGATGGACCAACTGCAAAAAACACTCCAGTCAGGACTTGACCATAATTCTAAGTTTTCTCAGGGTCCCTGTAAGATTATCAGCACCAATCAACAGTGAGCAGTCAAGAAAACTATGTCCAAATTCCCAAAATATTGTTTACGAATGTTTATTTTCATTTAAGGGGTGGTGGTGGTTATAAATTGTTATTGGTCATAGTCAATTTCTTTCTAAAGAAGGTAGGGGGATATGAAATAGAAATAATGGGGGAAAAGGGCAGATTTTTATAACAAGAAAAAAGGGTAGATTGTTGAATCTATTTTAATGCCCAAAACAACTGTTAATATAACATATTTTACATTGGTATGGATTTTAGTTTATTGATATAAATTTAAAGTTATTTCTGTTATACTATATGTATATTTCTAATCTTGTTTAAGGTATTATGTTTATACAGCTCAATTAAAAATGTAATGTAAGCCGGGCGGTGGTGGCACACGCCTTTAATCCCAGCACTCAGGAGGCAGAGCCAGGCGGATCTCTGTGAGTTCGAGGCCAGCCTGGACTACCAAGTGAGTTCCAGGAAAAGGCGCAAAGCTACACAGAGAAACCCTGTCTCGAAAAACAAAAAACAAAACAAAAAAAAATGTAATGTATAATTAAAAGTACAATTTAATAATTATCTATAATAGTCAAACTTACAGTCATTTAGGTTTTCTAGGTATACAAAAACATATTTCAATTAGATAGTCATCAAACACTTCAAAGACCTACAGAATATAGCATTTAAAATTTTTTAAGAACTTAAAATTCTTTTGAACATGAGATACATTTGCTCCTAGCAACACGAATCTACTCATGAGAGGATGATGGGCACTGAAGCCACTCCATATAGAGTTTGTTTTCCTTTTGGCAAAACTGGCCTATTGGGCAAGAAACTGCCCTTGCCTCCACTGCTGACAGTAAGTACGCTGTACAATCTTGACAAATAGGACACAAAGAAAAGTGACTGCCAAGCTTTGCCAAGACAAGATAAACAGTCTTTCAAACTTTTCTGTTTCTGAAAAAGATCTGTCAGATATGCTAAGACTGTAGGCCAAAGATGGATATCCCAACGTTATAGAAAGATTTGGGTGACTGTCATTATGTAACATTACATCCTTTGGGAGTCTTTGATGAAGTTGAGTACTAGATAATTATAATTATAGTTTTCCTTGGTTATGATAAAAGATAAATTAGATATAAAACTTTAGACTCACCAAGATAAGATAGATAATTGTTTTCTCGAATTTTGTCAAACACAAATAGACTAGATATTATAACTATAATTCTCATTTGATAACTGTTTTGTTGTATGTAATCTTACTATGTTAAAGTAAAAATCTTCCTTTTTAATAATAAAAAAAAGGGGGAAATGCTGTGGAATAATCCTCTTGTGTACTGTAAAGATTTGCTATTCAAATGGTTTAATAAAATGCTGATAGGCTAGTAGCCAGGCAGGAAGTATAGGTAGGGTGACCAAACTAAGAATACTGGGAAGAGGAAGTGTGGAGTTAGGAATTGCCAGGTAGAAGCAGAGGAAGCAAGATGAGAATGCCATACTGAAAAAAGGGACCAAGCCATGTGGCTAAACATAAATAAGAATAATGGGTTAATTTAAGTGTGAGAGATAGTTAGTAATAAGCCTGAGTTACCGGCTGAGCATTTATAATTAATATAAGCTTCTGTGGGTATTTGGGAGTGGCTAGTAGAACAGAAACTTACTCATACAGTTGGAAACCTACAGAAAAATAAGAGATAACACACTATAAGCCGGGCGGTGGTGGCGCACGCCTTTAATCCCAGCACTCGGGAGGCAGAGGCAGGCGGATCTCTGTGAGTTCGAGGCCAGCCTGGGCTACCAAGTGAGTTCCAGGAAAGGCGCAAAGCTACACAGAGAAACCCTGTCTCGAAAAACCAAAAAAAAAAAAAAAAAAAAAAAAAGAGATAACACACTATAAAGTCATGTTTTATATTCCAATAGCTTCTAAATGAATCAAAACGTTAAAAATGAAAAGCACAAATTATAAAAGAGGTGACATGAATTTTTAATATTGGGGCAGATAAATGCTTTCTAAGCATAAAAAGGAATATACTTGGCAAAATACAAATGTAAAACTTAAATGTCAATCAAGCACATGTAACATTAAAAGCAAATCATCAAACTAGGGAAAATATGTTTTTTGAGACAAGGTCTTACTGTGTAGCCCTGGCTGGACTGTGTAATCGGAAGTTTCTCTTCCACCTGCCAGTTCCCAAATAACCAGAGGCTTAATATTATTTATAAATGCTTGGTCGATGCCTCAGGCTTGTAATTAGCTAGCTCTTACATTTAAATTAACTCACTTCTATTAGTCTATGTATTGCCATGTAGCGTTGACATTACTGGTCTGCTGGCATCTTGCTCCTTGGGAAGCTGGCTGGCTTCTCCCAGACTCTACCCTTTTCCTGTATCTCTGCTTGGATTTCCCACCTGGCTGTATGTTGCCTTGCCATAGGCCAAAGCAGCTTTATTTATTAACCAATGGGAGTAATACATATTCACAACATACAGGAAAACATCCCACATCATTTCCCCTTTTCTGTCAAACAAAAAAAAGGTTTTAACTTGAACATAGTAAAATTACATATAACAAAAGTTATTAAGCAAGAATTACAGTTACAATATTTAACTTATTTGTATTTGGCAAAATTAAATACTCTATCATCTATCCTATCTTTGTGAGTCTAAAGTTTCCTATCTAATTTATTTTTTATCATAACTAAGGAAAACTATAACTATCTAGTCTTCAACTCCATCAAAGACCCCAGAAGGATATAACATTACCTTAGTAAACAAGAAGTGCACTACAAGCAACTTCCAAAATTCTAGAATGACAGAGACATCTGGCTGCCTGGACAGTCACCCAAAGTTCCTCTGTAATGTTGAGGCATTGATCTTCAGCCTATAAGCCTAGAGTATCTGGCAGACTTCTTAGTGAAGTAGGAAATATGAAGGACTGTCCCTATTATTTTGGCAAATTTCATCAGTTGCTTTCCTCTGTGTCCTGAAGAATGTCTGACAGTTTCTCCTGTGAAGCAGGAGCCCTGAAGGATTGTCCCATCTTGTTCTGGCAAAGCTCAGCATTCACTTTCCTGTGGGTCCTGCATGTCCAGTTTAGAGAGCATAGTCAAGCAGTCAAGGCAAAAGCTGTTTCTTGCCTAAAAGGCTAACCTTGCCACAATGAAAGCAAACTCCTATGGAGGTTCTTTAATACCCATCATCCTTTTATGAAGTAAATTGGTGCTGCCAGGAGCAGATGTCTCATTGTCATGAAAAACCCTAAGTTAACAAAACATTTCAAATGCCATATTCTATAGGTCTTTGAAGTATTTGAAGACCACTTATCTATCTAAAATATATCTCTGTATGATCTAGAAACATGTCTAAAAATCTACAAATTTGGCTGTTATAAATGACTATTAACCTATGTTTTTTGATTATCCTAAATAGTTTATAATAATAGCTTTCAAAAACCAGAATTTTACATTTTTAAATGAACTGCATAGGTACAATACTTTAAACAAGAGTAGAAGCATATATACAATGTTGTGCCAAAAATAACCTTAAATTTGTATCAATATACAAAAAATCCTTTAAACCAGAAACATATACATAGTGTAACAAAATTAACTTTAAATTTGTATCACTATACCAAAATCCATGCCAATGCAAAATACTTGAGATTAATAGTTGCCCTTTTATACTATATTCTCCTAAATATAATAAACATTCATAACCCACCAAATAATGAAAGACCATCCATATCCCCCACCTCTTGAGAAAGTGGACATCATTTCCTCCAAACTGCTCCTGCTGTCTGTGGACAAGCTATCTTTAGGGTCCCTGAGAAAATATGAGATAATGGCCATGTCCTGGGAAGACCAGTTATAACCTTTGTTGATAGGTACCACCTGTCAAAGTTCAGGTATCCCTTGATCAAATCTGGTCCATCTAAACCTGGAACAAATCCATAGCCTCTTGTTTCCAATGGAAACAACAGCAGAACCTCTTTCCCAAAGTAACACATCTTTTGACTTAAATTCTGAAGTCAAGGCATTTTTTAAATATTTAAGTTGGGTTAATCCAGCAACATTTATAATCAAACATCTCTTAGCAGCTGTTGTTCCTTCCTCAACAGTCGAACAATTCAAAGACAATATCCAGAATCTCTGTGTATTTTTCATTTTTATGTTGCTTTTTTTTATATTCCTTTATTCCCCTTTAAGGATTTTAATTTAAAATTAGGTATTTCTTTTTTATGACTGTCTATACCTTTTCTCTTCCAAGTCTATGTATATTTTTCAAACATATTGTGACCCATTTGGAGGCCTTTTTTGGTCTGAATCTGTTTCTATTGTTTATCTCTGACCCTTTGTCTATATGAGCAAAAACCTTAACCTGCCCTGTGGTATGCTGCTGGAGTTTGTACTGATAGCTTAAGCCAGCAGGCAGTGGCTCCTGTGAGAGACCATGGAAGCCTGTTGTGTGGCTTGGCTCATGGTGGTTGGCAGCCAGCTCTATTTCAAGGGCACCACGGTGCTGTGGGAAAATGGTCTTGTAAAGATTTGTCATTTGAATTGGTTTAATAAAACAATGATTGGCCAGTAGCCAAGGAGGAAGTATATGAGGGGTGACCAGACTAGGAGAATTCTAGAAAAAGAAAGGGCAGAGTAAGGAGTTGCCAGTCAGACACAGAGAAAGCAAGATGAGAATGCTGCACTAAGAAAAGGTACCAAGCCACGTGGCTAACCATAGATAAGAATTATGGGTTCATTTAAGTGTAAGAGCTAGCTAGTAATAAGCCTGAGCTACTGGCTGAGCATTTGTAAGTAATATTAAGCCTCAGAGTCAATTATCTAAGAAGTCGCTGCTGGGTATTTGGGACCAGGCCTGTGGCAGAGAAACTTCCACCTACACTGTGGCTGGCATGAAAGAGTAGGAAGCCCATTGTGGCTCCATTTCTGTGCATTAGAATCTTTTTAAAGCTTTCTTGGGTTTTATGTGGATGTACATGCTCTACATTGGGTACCATTTGTAATCAGAAATTTCTTTCCCTCCCACTAGTTCCCAAATAACCATTCAGAGGTCTAATATTACTTATAAATGCTTGGACAATGCCTCAGGCTCATTGCTAGCTAGCTCTTACATTTACATTAACCCATTTCTATTAAGCTACGTATTGCCACATAGCCATGGCATTACTGGTCTGCTGGCATCTTACTCCTTGGGAAGCTGGCTGGCTTCTCCCAGACTCTGCCCTTCTTCTCCAGTATCTCTGCTTGAATTTCCCACTTGGATCTATCCCGCCTTGCCATAGGCCAAAGCAGCTTTATTTATTAACCAATGGGAGCAATACATATTCACAGAGTACAGAAAAGACATCCCACACCAGGAATGGAACTGTCTATGTTGATCAGGCTGGCATAGAAATCCGAGATTTGCTTTCCTCTGCCTTCCAAGTGTTGGGATTAGAAGAATGTACACCATGCCCAGCTGGAAAAACATTCTAGGAGATTGTTAATATACTACATAAACAATGAATTGAAGAAAGTATTGTGTTGATTGTAATTTGTGATTTTTTTTTTTTTGGAAATCATGAAAAGGAGCAATAATTTCACATGAAGTAGTAGTAAAAAGTAATTAACACAACTGTAGAACTGAAAATCACAAAAGCTTTTGACAAGACATTTAAAATTTTAATTAAATCTGTGAAAAGAGATTTGTAGAACACATAGAGATGTTTGTGCCACTTAAGGAAAGTAAAGTGACTTTTCTACTTTATATCTTTCCTATTGTCTGTAAATAGCTTCACTTAAATCACCCAGGTTTCTCTATGTGATACAGTGGCTGTATTTGCTGATACAATTTTAGAAAATGTCATTTACTGTACACAGGAAATTAATCATGTGAAATAAGTTCAATAGTGTTCTAAACTTAAGAAAGAACTGATTTTAACTCTGTTCGAGATTTACAATTTCTAACTCAACATTTTCTTCCCAATGGAAGAATAAATTCAGAATAGCCAATACTTACATAATTAATGAGGAAATATAAAGAGCAAATGAAAAGATAAATAGATGCATTCAACAAAGAATTTTATTTTAATTATCCACAAAACAATATTTCAACATTTTATAAAAATATTAAGTTTTAGGTTACCATTATTTATTTTAAAAAAGTGTGCTAGAAGGCTTCTTTTGCCAACTTTCCTTTTTTGGTAAGGGTTAAAGTTCCAAGTTAAGACAATAAGGATGAAAACTGTTGGAAAAAAAAAATCTTCAAATGTACAAAACTGTTTTTCTTGACAATTCAAAAATACATAACAATTTAAACTGAATACACATTAAGTTAGTGTTGTGTCCTTACTATACAAGTGTTAGTATAAGAACTGCTTCATCCAGTTTATTGAAAATCTAAAGAATTCCACCAACTTTTCCTGCCTTATTTTTCTGATCAGAATTAGTACATAAACGTAATTTTATTACTCTTTAAAGAATCCTTAGAAAAACTACAATACCATAGTTCACATGAAGCCCTTTAAAACACTCATGTCACAAACTGTAGACATCAGGACAAATAAGGACGACATTCTTATCAGGAGACCCTCTTGGCAGAGGATTCAGTACTGAATAGGTTAATTAAAAAGAAAACAAACACAACTTTTAGTACCAGAACTTTTGCCAACTTGCATGAAGTTCACTTGTCACATTTAAAAAGGTTTAAATTTGAACATACTTTACCATGGCACAGATCTTTAAATTTCTTGATTAAAATGATGGTAGTTTAAAATTATATGCTGAAAATAAGACAACTTGATATAACGTTTTAAAGTGTAACTATAAAATACAGCATTTAAAAACATAAATATTAGACTTTTATTTAGCAGTTTTTCCCTTGCTACACCCTTAAACCATTAACACTACTCAATTCAAATTAATATTTCATAATTTCTGAGTTAGAAAAGCTCTCAAAATGAATGTTCTACTTCTGCACTTTGAGTGGGCAAAAATTTCCCTCTTTAAATTACTGTTACTTAGAGTAAGTATTCTCCCTCAAATTAATTATATTATGAAAGGAAAATACGATAATCATCAAGTATATCTGAAATGTAAGTGAAATTTCAGAGATTTGAAAATTGGAGTTCTAAAAAGGTTCTGTATAAAAATGGGCCACTGAAATTAGTGTTAAGCCTTATCTTCACTATTTTGAGGATGTAGAACTGATTTAGTGTATATGTTAAGAAAATGAGTTTTACAGTCATACTTTACAACTTTTAAAGTCTAAAAGTAGCTAATGAGGAGCTCTGAGTGCCAGAAAAGCCACGTTGTCACTCCACAACACCAACATTCAACATTCCATCCTATCCCAATACCTGTAAAACTTTCCCATTTTCTTCTCTCATATTTATTTAAATACATTTTCCTCTCTCCTATTCTATACTCAATACAAGCAAAGTGCATTCAAGTCCCTGATCTAGTGATGTTTTCTATTGTGGAGCCCATCACCATAAAAACATACTAGCAACACCTCATAGTACACCATCTATTTCTTAAAAATGGACTGCTTAAATGCTGGGTTTTTATTTTTCATGCTATGCAAATATTAAAAGATTTTTCCCTTGGACTGGATAGTATAATTTCAATTGTACATTGCCTTTAAAAAATCAATACAACCTTATAAGAGATTAACTCACTTTCTGGTTATCTTATTATTCTAAGCTGAACAATTCAAGAAATGACTGAAGTAAAAAAACTGTTTTTCTACTTTCCAGTTCTATGAACTAAATGTGAACACAGTGTATTATGCTTCCAAATTCCACGGCTGTGATCTAACACTTAATCAAGTTTTTGATGCTGTTTATAATCCATTTTTTTTGTTTTTGGAAGACTTGGCCCGTTCCACACAAAAGGAGATCTGTGTTAAGACTACATGCCAACTGTTAAATAGAAAAACAAAACAAAACAAAAACCTAACTTCTGAGGAAAAAAAAATGCAAGATTTTTAAAAACTGGAATGGAATTATTTGGTCCCATGAAGTTCTTTGATTTTAGATTTTACAGTGGTGTAACAGCCCAAGTTTCGTCCATATCAATAAATAGTTTTCTTTGAGCAATTCTGAGTTTGGGGAAGAAAAGAAAGTGACTAGTAAACAGTAGTCTTGTTGCTCTTTCTTACCATGCTATCACCCACAGTCACAATAGCTTAGCTTTCTTTGGACCCTGAAGTAAGTTGTAAGATGTGTCATTGGTACTTTAGAGTTGAACACTTGGGGGGAAAAGTGGTTTTGTGCAACCATATCTGGAATTCCAGTTTACCACAAGAAACATGCAGAGTGAAGAGTATCTTCTCATTCCTGTGCATGAGGAACTCACACAAGTGTTTTGGCAGATCTGTGCACACAGCTACTTGGATTATAAATTTTCTCCTGGTTGGTACTGTGGCTCTGTAGCAGTGAAGTAGTCTTCCAAGAAGGACTGAATATATTCAAATGTTGGTCTCTCATCAGGGTCCTTCTTCCAACATTGATTCATCAAATCATGGAGGGATTCTGGACAGCCCTGAGGGCAAGGCATCCTGTACCCTCGCTCCACTTGTTCCAGAACTTCTCGGTTTACCATACCTAAGGTTAAGATTCAAACGTTAAAAATAATGGTCCTAGCCATGAAGAGCAAAACAGAGTAAATACCCTAGCCATTAACTAAGACATACCAAATTTACCTAGTGAAAAGACATTTTCAACAGAGAATAGAATGAAATTTAAACATCAATTTATTTAAAGAAAAGCTGAGAAATGGTTATAGATATATATGTATGTATACACACACACACACACACACACACACACACACACACACAAACACACACACACGGTTTTTCAAGACAGGGCTTGTCTGTGTAGCTTTGGAGCCTGTCCTGGAACTCACTGTGTAGATCAGGCTGGCCTCAAACTCACTGACATTCACCTGCTTCTGCCTCCAGTACTGGGATTAATGGCATGCACCACCACACTGGGCTGATAATCTGTATTTTAATATGATCAATTTTTTCATTCCACTTAAACTTTTACTTGTAACATAGTATCTTCAAATGCCAACTAAACTTGACTGAGAATTTAGAGTGGAATGGTATTTTCTATTACCATTTAATAACTCCAACTTGAGTAATGAGGAATCACAACTGAATTAGGAGAGAATTCTAGTCTTATTTTTGTGTATACTAACTACATAATTATTTTTAATCACTAGCCTGAGTGCCCTTATCTATTATCACCTATTTGAATTTGTCTTATTACACAGTTCATTTCTTTTATTCTTTTGTAAGTTTCCTCCCATGATTAATGAGTTACAGTGCACTGTCTAGAATTTGACTCACTGTGATGGTAGAATTACCTAGGAGAAAATGTCTGGGCATAGCTGTGAAGGATTATCTAGATTAAGATAGCCTCTAGGCATACCTATGAAGGATTTTCTAGGCTAGGTTATTTAAGGTGAGAAGACCCATTTAACTGTGGACAGCATCAGTCTATGAGTTGGGAGAAAGAGCTGTGCTTTGGGATGTCTTTCTGTACGCTGTGAACATGTGTTGCTCTGACTGGTTGATAAATAAAGCTGCATTGGCCTACAGCAAGACAGCTTAGCAGCAGGTGGGAAATCCAAACAGATATATGGAGAGAAGAAAGGAGAGGAGAGGAGAGACGCCAGCTGCCGTGCAGAAGGAGCAGCAAGATGCCAGCAGAACGGTAATGCTGCGGCCACATGGCAACTTATAGATTAATAGAAATTAGTTAAGTTATAAGAGCGAGCTAGTAAGAAGCCTACCATAGGCCATTCAATTGATAATAAATATTAAGCCTCTGAATAATTATTTTATAAGTAGCTGAGGAACCTTCCGGCTACAGAGCTGAACACTAGCTTCCATCTCTCTCTGCTTCTTGACTAGATACAATGAGATCAGTATCTTGCACTTCTATAGTTATGATTGACTACTATGATGGCATAGTACCTTCAACTGTGAGCTGAAATAAGCCCTTTCTCCCTTCCGTCAGTCAGGTATTTTGTCCCAGCAACATGTAAAGCAACCAACACACGTGTCATGCCAGCAAACCCTGGACTCTTTCCCACACCCCATTACCACCCTCCCTGCCAGCCAAGGCAGGCCATCCCTTATTTCCTGTCATCTTATACTGACCACCAGCGGTCAGATTGTTCACTGACCATGATTACTTTCTTTTTTTTCCCCCAAGGCAGGGTTTCTCTGTATAGCTTTGGTGCCTGTCCTGTAACTTGCTCTGTAGACCACACTGGCCTCAAACTCAGAGATCTGCCTGCCTCTGCCTTCCAAGTGCTAGTATTAAAGGCATGCACCACCACTGCCCAGCAACTATGATTGCTTTCAAACAATGAAACATCATAGAACTATTTCCATTTTTAGTTATGACTTTCTAAGGAATAAGGGATTCCTCAAAATACTTAAAATCTTAAAAACTGAAGAATGTTTTCATCTAAGAAAATAGCACCTCTTAGTGAAATCCAATATATTTTCCTGCTACAGAAATAAAGCCAGAAGTTGTTACACACATGCAGAAAGGACCCAATATTTAACATTCGATGAGGGCTTACTGTAACTGGAGAACTTTTGTTATTGAACATATATGCCTATGAGCTTTTGTACTTCTTAATAGACTAATATTAATTAATCTAAATAAGCCTGAACCCACAAAACCAACTTTAAGTACCAATTACTTCTCCCTTGGTGTGTGTGTGTGTGTGTGTGTGTGTGTGTGTGTGTGTGTGTGTGTGTGTGTGTGTGTGTGCTGGAGGTAGAACCCAGGGCCTTTTTTTTTTTTTTAAAAGATTTGTTCTATTTTTAATTGTGTGTGTGTGTGTGTGTGTGTGTGTGAGAGAGAGAGAGAGAGAGAGAGAGAGAGAGAGAGAGAGAGAGAGAGAGAGAGAGAGAGAGAGAGAGAGAGAGAGAGAGAGAGAAGTGGGGGAACAGGGAGAGGGAAGGGAGAGGGAGAAGAAATGAGGAAGAGAACAAGATCTTGCAGAGTACAGAAGGAGACACTGGAACTCCTGGAGCTGAAGTTACAAGCAGCAGCAACTTGTAAGATGTGGGAGCTGGGATCTGAGCTCCAGTTCTCTACCAGAACAATGCACTCTTAACCACTAAGCTGTCTCTCCAATCTCTGAACCCAGGGTCTTATGTATACTAAACACATGCTCTACCTTTGAACTATACTTCAGTCCTAATTCCTAACAACTGTTTCATTCAAGATTTGATCCTTCAGAATTTTCTGATAATCAGAACTCATGAAAGTTTTTATGCCAACATATTGAAAAGCAAGGCATGGCAGAAATGGCCTCCACTCAGTCTTCAGAAAGATAACCATTTCCTACAATCATTTCTAAGACGCTGAGTAAGATATAACTCCGGAGCATGGCAGGAAGTCAATTCTTTCATACCTGCTTTTTAATAAAAAGATAGACCTCTAACACTTAATACTTAAAACCGACTGTAATGGCTTTGCTTTCTGTCAATGAAGTATTTAATTATTGCTTACATTTGTTGAGGCTATTTTGCTAAAATTATAGTAGCAAATAGAAACTGTTGGTGCTACATGTTAATCCTCTTCAATAATCAAAGATGGACAATATATTCTCTTTTCCTTTTTAGAAGCCTGGAATCTGGGGGCTGGAGTGGTAGCTCAGTGGTAGAGTGCTGGCTAAGTGCATACACGGTCCTAGGTCCAATCCCTGGCACTTTCCTGCCAAAATAAAATCTGTAAATTGTTTATATTCTGCTTATTTAAATGTTTATTAATGTATATTTACAGATATGTAATTAGTTATACCTGTTTGGATTTTTATGTTTCCCTATTCAACTGACACTTTTATCATTCAACGATATTTTGTCTCTAGTAATATTTCTTGTCCACAGCTGCACAGGTTTTCTTTTGGCTAATATTTTGCATAGTATGTCTCTTTCCACCCTCTGAATTTTAATCATTTTATACAGCTTATGTATTTAAAGTGTATCTCTTAAAAATAGTACTATAGGGGCTGGAAAGACAGCTCAGTGGTTAAGAGCACTACAAAGTCATGAGGACCATTCACAGTTGGGATTCCAGCATTCATGTAATAAACTAGGTGGCCAATGCATACCTGTGATGTCAGCTTCAAGGGCAGGGATGGGTGGTGAGGCAGATACAGAAGGATTTCTGGGGTTTGTTAGTTCTAGCCTGGCCAAGGGAAAAAAAAATGTTTTTTTCTAGTTCCAGGGAGAGACACTGCTTCAAAAGGAATATGAGGAGTGATAGGGGTGTACTAGAGGTTTGGCACTGATGCATATATTTAAGACCTGGTTTTGTCTTTTAACTGGAATATTTAGTGCACTTACTGCCAGGTTTACCATCCCATTTACTTGCTGTTTGTCCCATCTATTCCTTGGTCCTCTTTATATTTTGATTAAGCAAGCACTGTTCATCATTACATTTTAGTGGATTGTTTTTGTGCTAGGGATCAGATCATGGCCTAGGGCACGCTAAGTGAGCACTCTACACTCCACATAGTCGTCTACCACTGAATCACACTCTACTGGAATTGCAATAAGCTTCTCTGGGGCTTATGCTTTACTTTAAATAAGTACTTCTATAATCTCTACATATTAACAGAAACTCAGAACTATCTACCTACTACTGTTTCATACCCTGTGACCTTTGTGTTACCATCATGGAATTTATCTTACTTTCTAAAGATTTATTTTTATTCTAAGTGTGTGGGTGGTTTTGTCTGTATCTATGCCTGTGTACCACATGCACAGACTCCAGAAAAGGACACTGGCTCCCCTGTAACTAAAGTTATGGGCAGTTGTGAGTCACCATGTGGGTGATGGGAATGGAATCCAGGTCCTCTTGAAGAGTATTGAGTGCTCTTAATCACTGAACCATCTCTCTAGCCCCATTGAATATATTTTTAGATGTACCATAAATGTGGTAAGTCAACAATTTCCCCCTAAGCACTTTAAAGACAATTCTGGGCAGGGGTGGCTTAATGGGTAAGGGTGCTTTGCTACTAAGTCTGGTGACTTGAGTTGGAGCTCACTCCTACAGGTTGTAGTAGAGAGAGCTAACTCCTACAGGTTGTCCTCTGATCTTTCCATGTGTGTCCATACACATACATATATATAAATAAATAAAAACATAATGAAGATCTTTCACTTATTTCCAGCTTCCATATGCAGTGAGGAACAGGCAAGTATATACCAACTCCCTAGGGCTATTTATTTGGCTTGACTTTTATACTTTGGTAATGCTATACCTGATTGAAGTACACTAAATTTCCTTTATCCTGCTTCAGGTTCACTGAGTTAACCATAACTATTTATTTTTAAGTAACTTCTGGCTATTCCTTTTCTAGTAATACTTGTTACTGTTCCACTCTCCCATCTCCTAGGGCTCCAGGTACAGAGAAATGAGACCTTTTCACTATGTTCTATTTAGTTCATACATTGTCCATCCCCACCCCCAGGTATTTAATCTACACACTGCCTCGAGAATTCATCTAATAATGAACCTATGAATCTACTAATATTGTCTTCCGCAGCCATATAATGTGTGAATTTTACAAAGTATTTTACAGTTCTTACATGATATTTACTTATTAGAGACAGGTTCTTGCTAAGCAAGGTAGACTTGAAGCTGTGATCTTTCTGCTTCAGTATCTTGATTGCTGGGATTACAGGTGAGCACCACCACGTCCAGCTTTGTTTATTTCGTTTATAGATCCCAATTCTATTGAAACTCTCCAGTTTTCTTATCATTTTGCTAACCACTTCTTTTGTTTTAAGTATTGTTAGCTTTGGTCATGTACACCTATAGTACCAGCAGTCTAGGGGCTGAGATGGGTAGATCACTTCAAGTTTGAGGCCATCCTGGCTATTTTAAATAGGAAGATCAAGGAAAGCTTGGGTTACAAAGGGATGACCTGCCTTAGACAACACACACACACACACACACACACACACACACACACACACACACACACACTCATGCACACACCATACCATACCACACTCATGCACACACACAAAGCACTAATTTGAAGTTCTTTACTAAGTTTATAATTGGGGTTCTCTTTAGGGCCTAGTAATTTTCAATTCTTAAATCAGTCATCTATTTATTTATTTATATTTTAGAGACACGGTCTTACTGTGTACTCTGCTGGCCTGGAACTCACAAAGATCCACCTGTTTGTGTGTCTCAAGTGCTAGGATTAAAACATGCACCACCACACATGACTTCTGGCAGTTTGAATGAGAATGGCCTCCATAGGCTAAAATATCTGAATGACTGTCACCAGTTAATTGAATTGTTTGAAAAAGATTAGGAGGTGTGGCCTTGTTGGAGGAGGTGTGTCACTAGGAATTAGCTTTCAGGTTTCAAAAGCCAATGCCAGGTCTAATGCCTCTCTCTTTGCCTGATGCCTGAGGATAAGATATAAAGCCCTCAGCTACTGTTCCTATGCCAGACCTGTCTGCTTCCAGTCATGATGACCATGGACAAATCCTCTAAACTGTAAGCAAGCCCTGCTTAAGTGCCTTCTTTTGTAAGAGTTTCCTTGGTCATGCTGTATCTCCACAGTAATAGAACAATAACTAAGACATGGTTCTCCCCTAATCAGGTCTCAACCTATGGGTCGCAACCCCTTTGAGGGGTTGAATGATCCTTTCATAGGGGTCACATATCAAATCTCCTACATATCAGATATTTATATTACAATTCATAACAGTAGCAAAATTACAGTTATGAAGTATCAACAAAATAATTTTATGGTTGGGGGTCACCACAACATGAGAAACTGTATTAAATAAAGGGTCACAGCATTAGGAACATTGATAACTAAATGATTGGGGCTTTAGTTTTCTTTCACAGAATACAAAATTTTGCATCAATAGATCTATTTTAGGTTGACATTCTGAATCACACACTATGAATTATTTCTTTTTCTTCAAGACATTAGGTTTGATTTTACCAGTAAATTTATTGTCAGGTCACCTGGTTCTTCCTTGGCAATACTTTGCTTTAGGTGTTCTTTAATTTTGCCTTTTCTACTAGAGCATTGATGTCAGAACACTGTCCAGGAATGGAATTATGTGAGGAGAATTCTGAGTGCTTGTGAGAACACTCCAAGAAAACAAGACAAGAGTCTTGTAACCCTCAGTTTCTTCAAAAACACAGAATTACCCTTGGAATATGTTTTTGTGCCCTCCTGGGTGTGCTCCTCCCAGGTGTAGCACAGGAGTGAATTTATTTCAGATAACTCATTATCGCTTGCTGTTGTTATTGAATTAAATGTTTAAACTATACTTTATATGCCTCAATGGACATTTTATATAGCTTGAACTCATGAGAACTTTACTCATGTGACCTTTCTTAACCCTCAAGAGTATAAATTGTCTATGGTGCTGATAAAGTTGGCATGAAACTTTAGTTTACCACCTCATTTATAGGTTCCATTCCCCCAGGTCCCACTGCCTGTGGTGACACATTGCCTTGTAGGGTCCCAACAAAAAGCATAAAATGTTCCCTAATATCTGTTTATTTTGGCTAGGCAAGAACTCTCTATCACTCTGTGCTTTTAGCTCAGCTCAGTTTAGCTCAGCTTTCAGACTCTGAGTGCCTGTTTTCTGTTAGGACTCCCAACCACAGTCTTTCCGTTAGGAGGACCTACTGTAAAGAGCCTATAGGGACTGTTTAATGCAGAATTTCAGTTCTTTTTTTTCCTGGAGCTGAGGACCAAACCCAGAGCCTTGTGCTTGCTAGGCAAGCACTCTACCACTGAGCTAAATCCCCAACCCCAGAATTTCAGTTCTTTTACTGGAGCTCCATCCTCTTTAGGAGCATTTGTACTTCTTTCTCCTTTGTTCAGAAAAACAAACAAATAAACAAACAACCCTCCCCCAAAAAAGCAAAAACTGATGTCTTCACTTGGACTTTATGAATATGCCCACTATAAATGTGATATAAATGTAGGTCTCATTTAAAAAAAAAAAGATTGCATTCTTCCTTGGTGGCTGTGAAATATACTGTATTATGTTTCTGTCTAATTCTGTATTTATCTGTAGTGAGATAGCAGATATTAGATTCTCTATTGTGGCTAAAACAGAAAGTGCACCATGATTAAAACTTCAAAGTGAAATGACTTAATATAACTGTTTTTTCATCTCTGGCTTTATTTACTGGTATAGAGAGGACAAAACTGGATTTTATCCAGAATTATGACTTAAGTAGTAATAAAGTAAATAAATAAATAAATAAATAAATAAATAAATAAATAAATAAATAAATAAAGGATAAAATAAACCCAAGGGAATGATCATATTGTTTGACTATAAAGTTTAAGAACAGAGGGGTTTATGAAGAGGATGAGGGTCTGGCAAAATTGGTACCAATACATAAAAGATCTTGGTAGTGTCAAATTGCTAAAGCTGGGGTAGAAAAGGATAGAAAGATGCAAGGTAGGAGTCAGATAAGGGGCATAAGAAATTGTGATAATGAGAGGAATACAGTTATAGGTATTGTTAAGGTTGAAAGTGTGAGAAATGACAAGATCACAGACAGAATGTGCCCAAGCCATGCGATCAGAGAATGGGAAGAACCACTGACATATGTATTAAGATGACTATTGTGTCCTTGCTGTATAGAAGCTTTCCAGACTCATGAGATTCCCATTTACTGTTCGTTGTTCTTAGTGCCTGTGCTACTGTTGCCCTGTTTAGAAGTCTTTTCCTGTGCCAATGAATCCAAGCCATTTCCCTACTTTCTATTCTATCGGATTCAAGATATCTGATCTTCTGTTGAGATCCTTGATCCATCTGGAGTTTTGTACAGGGTGATACACATCTATTTGGAATCTTCTACACGGAGCCATTCAGTTTCTCCAGTGTGTAGTTTTGGCTTCTTTGTCAAAATTCAGGTGTCTGTACGTATGTGAAATTGAGGTTTCAAAACAAAAACAATCTAAATAGTCACCAAATATTATGGGAAACAATATCCCAACTAGGCATCTTCTAGTACCAAGTAAAACCACCAGTGCCAAGAATATTGATGCTGGCCAAAGGGTCCCATAGAGACACTACCCTAAACATCACAGGGTACTGCCAAGGCTTACTGGCTGTTCTCCATAACCTGGTGGTAAGGTCCTACTGCTGAAAAAGAACACTTATGACATCGAACACAGAGAAGTTGAGCTGGTGCCTAACTAGAAGCGTTACCCTTACTGATTAGCATTCATGGTGCTGGAAGGTACTCTGCATGCACTGGAAGAGAAAGGTTATTAGTATCACCCAGCTACCTACAATAGCAACCTGCCTGCAAGACACCCTGGTGCAATAGTGTCACAAATGGTACAGCAATGACCTTTCAGAATGGATTTAAGGCACACTCTATGAGATGGAACCCATATCTGACACTGCTAAAGTAGCTAAGAAACTAAGACTAGACAGGCTATGGGCCTAGGGGAAAACCTACTATTATTTGGCTAAAGGAATATAGTAATCTAATGACATAGTACTACACCCAGAGATCAGCAGCTTACTTAAGCCATATCAGAAAAATTTCTTCTTGCATAAAATGAGAATTAACACCAAGTCCCACAACAGGAAAATGTGCAAAGATTGAGAGATTTTAGAAAACTCAGTCCTAAATGGGATGTCTTCATAAAAGCCCTCCCCTCAAGGCTCAGGAATCAATGTAGGAAGAAGAAGCAGAAAAGACTGTAAAAGCCAGAGGTGACAGTTGACTCCAAGAAAACAGTGTCTTCCAGATACAATAGGACTGATGCACATATACACTCACAGAGATTGTGGTAACACACAAGATTTGCACAGGTTAAAGCCAGATGGGGTCCTAGCACTGAAAGGAGAAAATGGACAGGGCATCCCATCCCTAACTAATAAGGTATTTGCAACTGAAGACCCGCAAACAAAGAGAAACATCAGTTTTCTCTAATGGAGTATCACTTTGTGTATCAATCACAGTCTAGGGCAGACTATGCCTAGAAGTAGTTACCCAACACAAAATGAACTCAATGATATTGCTGTAACCTTTTTTTTTTTTTTTTTCAAGACAGGGATTCTCTGTGTATCCTGGAACTAGCTCTGTAGACCAGGCTAGCCTTGAACTTTGAGATTCACTTACCACTGTGCTTACTAAGTGCTGGGATTAAAGGCCCAGTGTGGCACATTTTTTTTTTTTTTTTTTGTCTTATTGGTCTTTTGGTTGTTTTGATTTTCATTTCTATGGTTTTTGTTTTTTGAAAGAGGAAAAAAACAAAGATGGGTGGGTAGAAAGGAGGAAAGATGTGGGACAAGTTGGGGGAGGGGGAAATGATAAAAAATATAGGCGGTGGTACATGCCTTTAATGCCAACACTTGGGAGGCAGAGACAGGTGGATCTCCGAGTTAGAGGTCAGCTACAGAGTGAGTTCCAGGACAGCTAGGGCTACACAGAGAAACCCTATCTTGAAAAACCATCTCTCTCTCTCTCTCTCTCTCTCTCTCTCTCTCTCTCTCTCTCTCTCTCTCTGCTACACAGAGAAACCCTATCTTGAAAAACCATATCTCTCTCTCTCTCTCTCTCTCTCTCTCTCTCTCTCTCTCTCTCTCTCTCTCTCTCTCTCACACACACACACACACACACACACACACACACACACACACACATACAACATATATTTATATGAAATGAAAAAACTCAGTAAATAAAAAAAAAGAGAGATGACCACGAATTAAGATAGGAAGGGAGTATTATCTGACAGGGTGATGAGGAATGGCCATTAAGTGAGGAGAATTTGGGTGGCTAAGCATCAGTACATAATGAAAGGATGTGGCCATAGAACGTGACAACACTTCCTCTACAGCTGCAAGGATTAAGGAATGGCATGTAAGAGATCACTATAGCAATTCTTCCCAAAGACTGGATTTTCTATGCTTTCACACCCTTCAACTGTCAGGAGACCTCAGTGGACCTGTTTGAGAGCTAACATGCTGAAGGAATATCAATTATAGCTGAATTTCAACTAGCCTAAAAATTCTTCTTGCTACCAAAAACCTACATTAATGTCTTAATTTTTACAGTAAAATAGTTTATTTTTCCTCTTATTACAAGAGGAAACAATGCTTCTCAAAACAATCTTTTGAGTCTAGAATATCACAATTCTAGAAAAGAATACTTGGGGGGACAGATATAACCTAGGATATTTAAGATATGCTTCTGATATGAGAGTACAGAACATATAAAGGGCTTTTTTGGAAAACATCTTAGAGAAGCCGAAGTGAATGTAGGACATACCTCCTGTGCTTGCTCAAGGATTCGAGCTCTCATGGATTGCTACATACCCAGTGCCAAAATAAAGGGGTAGGAAAGGAGAACATTCTTGCTGCGTGTACCCCTCATTAAAGCCTATGTTGAGATAACTAAAGAGCTAGAGAAACACAAGCTTACCTGGATATGGCACTCTCCCCTTGGTCACCAGCTCTGTCTGTAGAATTCCAAATGACCACACATCAGACTTTATTGTAAACCGACCATACAGTGCAGCCTCAGGAGCTGTCCACTTGATTGGAAATTTTGCACCTAAAAATAATATTGACAACCTTAAATGTTTCTGAAGAGCCTATTTGTGTAAATGTAAGGTACATGGGTTTAATCTCTATCAATATCCCAATTCTTTGTGTCTTAAGTTTAAATCTTCAAACACAGAAAATATGTGGAAAACTGCACTGACTTTAAATTTTTACATTAAAATAAATCTGTTTTTTCTTATATTTAATGATATAAAAAGTTGCTGGTGGGAACAGAACATGATCCAATAAAACAGCAGAAGTTTTAATAAGACAAAAACATGGATTGTAAAATTGGAAATTTGGGAGCAGGGAGCACATGGGATCCTGATCTTGCTATATTTATCTTAGGCTACTCTTAAATTCTCACAATTATGGCTGGGTGGGCATGGTGATGCACACCTTTAATCCCAGCACTCAGGAGACAGAAGCAGGAGATCTCTGTGAGTTTAAGAGCAGTCTGGTCTACAGAGCAAGTTCCAGTACATCCAGGGATAGAGAAACCCTGTCTTGGAAAAAAAAAAAAAAAAAAAGTCTCACAATACTGTGTCAGCCTTTTGAAAATTGGGATTACAAACATTTGCTAAATCAAGCTAAATCTGTTGCTGTTTTTAGTGTGTGTGTAAAATTAAAACTTCATGCATTAGTCTCTCCCTCTGTCTGGCTTTTTGAAAAAGCGTCAGCTGGTCTCTAACATGCTATTTTTTTGAAGAAAGACCATGAACTCCTGATCCTTCTGCCTCTAACTTCCAAGTGCTAGGTTTAGAGACATGAGATACTACATTATTATAAGATCTAAAACTTTAAGTTCAGGACATCCAGTGGCTGTAGCCAATTATGGTTGAAAACCCATTCTGGGTCTAATGGCTATTGGCTCATAACCTTTATGTAATTTTGTGCTATCTGCAGTTTTTTTGTGGTGGTGATATTTTATTTGTGCTCTAACAAATAAAGCTTGCCTGGAGATCAGAATGTGGAGCCAGCCACTAGTTAACCATAGAAGCCAGGCATTGGTGGCACACATCTTTGATTCCAATACTTGGGAGACACATGCCTTTTATCCCAGCACTAGGGAGGTGGAGACAGGATTTGATAAGGCTGGGTGGAGAGAGCAATATAAGGCAGGAGTAGACAGGAGCTGAACCACTTTCAGCTGAGGAGTTGGCAAGGTAAGAGGTAGCTGTGGCTTGCTCCTTTGTCTCTCTGATTTTTCAATATTTACACCAATTATCTGGCTCTAGGTTTTTATTATTAAGACTAATTAGGATTCCTGCTCCAGTTTTTATTGTGCTATCATATTTTTTATTGTGTGTTTGTGTGAGTGCACATATGCCTTGGCACTTGCATGGAGGTCAGAGGACAGCTCTGTGGAGTTGGCTCTACCTTTCTACCTTTATGTGAGTTCCAACGATCAAACTCAGGTCACCAGGCCTGAGTACCAAGCACATCTGCTAGCTGATTCATTACACCAGCCCTTGTGTTACCATTTTTAAAACACTTTGTTAATTTACACAAATATTTAGTGTAAGACTTGAAAACACAAGCATTTTGCTAATTATTGTGTACACAATACACAAACAACACAGCTTTCATGAAATTTGTATATTTATGCTAGCAAAATTATAAGTGCTATATATACTTGAAGTGATTTTATATGTGTGTGTATGTGTGTATGTTGTAAAATAAGAGTTCATAGATATTATGAAAATAGTTCAATTTTCATTTGTCATATAACAAATCTTCATTAAACAGTGGCAACTAAATTTAGCCTTAAACAAATGGTTAGGATTTTCTAAGTAAGGACTACAGGAATATAGACTAGTTGGAGGTAAGTATGTGTAGGGGTAGAGACAGAAAAGGAGTGGAGAAGGTGGGGAGATGACTCAGCAGCTAAGAGTACTGGCTACGCTTCCAGAGGATCCAGGATTGATACCCAGCACCCACAAGGCAGCTCACATCCGTCCCTCCAGTTCTAGGAGATTTGACACCCTCTGCTGGCCTCCACGGGTACTACACGCATGTGGTGCACTGGCATACATACAAACAAAACACCCCCCCACACACATAAAATAAACATAAACCCAAATCATGGGTTTTCTACTCTGGCAAAGCTAACTATTCTGGGCATGGTAATTTGTGTGTGTGTGTGTGTGTGTGTGTGTGTGTGTGTGTGTGTGTGTGTGTGTGTGTGTGTGTGTGTGTGTGTGTGTGTTTATTAGGCTGTACGTTACAGCATGTTTAGCAGTATGTTAGCCTCTACCTACCAGATGCTGGCAGTAGTCCCCAAATTGGAACAACAAAAAATGTTTCTAGATAGTGCTGAGGTCTCCTTGCGGTAGGAAGAGACAATGGTTGGTTGGGAACCACCTCCAATCTAAGACAACAGTTTAAATAACAACTCATCAAGTTTGTTAAAAAAAGAAAACATTAGCCGGGCGGTGGTGGCGCACGCCTTTAATCCCAGCACTCGGGAGGCAGAGGCAGGCGGATCTCTGTGAGTTCGAGGCCAGCCTGGGCTACCAAGTGAGTTCCAGGAAAAGGCGCAAAGCTACACAGAGAAACCCTGTCTCGAAAAACCAAAAAAAAAAAAAAAGAAAACATTTATCTGAGACAAGGGAGATGGCTCATTGGGTCAAGTGCTTGTCAGCCATGAGGACTTGAGTTTGGATTCCCAGAACCCATGTAACTTGTGTGTGTAATCCAAGTGCTTTTACAATGAGAGGGTAATTGGAAACAGGAAAATGTCAGGACGCTTAGAGACAGCTAAATCTGGCACTTATCCTGGGAAACAAGGAACCCAATCTCAAGATGGGAGAGTAAAGCCCCAGGCTGTATTCTGACTTTTGTGTGCTTACTGTGTCAAGTGTGTGTTGAGGAGGTCCACAAAGGTTTCCTAGTGAGACCTGAGCTTGCTTTACCCAGCAGAGCTGCATTAGCAATTGCTTGGCCACATGCAGGGTTACCAGGTGTTTGGAAGGGTCTGCACTCAGATGTGTGGCATGCTTTGATCTAACAAAGGGAGGTATTTTGCCCTGCTCCTTGGCATTCCTTTAAAAATCCCTTTGAAGACGGGTGGTGGTCGTGCATACCTTTAATCCCAGCATTAAGAAGGCAGAGCCAGGAGGATCTCTGTGAGTTCAAGGCCAGCCTGGTCTACAGAGCGATATCTAGGACAGGCACCAAAACAACATGAAGAAACCCTGTCTTGAAAAAAAAAATTTTTTTTGTTTCTCTGTGTAGCTTTGCGCCTTTCCTGGAACTCACTCTGTAGCCCAGGTTGGCCTTGAACTCATAAAGATCTGCCTGGCTCTGCCTCCCAAGTGCTGGGATTAAAGGTGTGCGCCACCACCGCCTGGCTGAATACTTTTTAAAAAAGTTTAAAATACAATTTTACGATCTCAGTAGCCCCTGGAAAACTTAACTGAAGTCATAATTAGGGGAGTTTTTCTGTCTTATTCCTAGAAGTTTCCACTCCTGTTTCTGTTTAGAAAGGGGTAGGCTTCCCACAAAGGGATAAGCCTCCTATAATCGAATTTGTACAAGTGTCTTTATAATTAGCATAGTTTTTGTTTACTTGAGTGGACACTTTGAAATGGTTTGACGTGACTGTTTTCTCCTGGGAATCAAAATAGTCTCTTGAATGTTTTATTGAACATCTGTTAGAAGAGAGTTTTGATCCAGGAAAAGGGCTTGATCCAGCTAAGACTGCTGTAATCACCTTAGACCCATTCCAAGAAAGACATTCCATCTTCATTATCCTCTACTTCTTTACTGGGAGGTGTAGCAGCTATGGAGATCACTGTGGATATTTGCAAGCTCTGTATCCCCTCCTGCCAGAGCCTGGCAAAGACAGGCAACTTTCTTCTTGATAGCTTTCAACCTAAGGCAGAGTATGCTTGATGGAAAGTGTATCTCCATGACAGGTAAGGAAGATCTATCAAGGAGGGCAAACTAACACAGGCGCAGTCTATCTGAGGGGCCTGGGGGGACCTTTTTTATATCAAGAAGGGGGAGTTGTAGATGCCCACAAAGGTTTCCTAGTATGATCTGAGCTTGTTTTACCCAGCAGAGCTGCATTAGAGGATTGCTTGACCACGTGCATGGTGCATGGGTCTGCACTTGATGTGTGGTATGCTTTGATCTAGCCAAGAGAGGTCTTTTGCCCTGCCCCTTGGCATTCCTTTAAAAAGCCCTTTAGAAGAAACAGAAGGGGCCAGTGGATAAGGATCCAGGTCCCCCCAAGCTATCCTGTGTTTCTACCTGTCTCTTTCCCCTCTATCCTTCTATCTAAATATTTCTCACTTCTCCCTCCTCAAGAGTTTCAGGTGTCTTTTACCTGCTCAGCCATCTTCCTGATCCCTTTTCCCCAAAATCTTGTTGACCTTGAACAGATCTCATAGATGGCTTTGCTACATGGGGAACACTAACACAAAAGCACATAGTCTACAGATAGTTTCTTGCCAGGCCCACATAAACATGCATGTTACACGCTAAGGAAAAAGGTAGTCTCTCTACCTAGCTGTGCCCTGTTTCCCACAACAAAAAGCGCTTGCATCCACATCCTACCCTGGTGACAGCCCAGCTAGGCAAGAAGCTGGATAACTATTAGTATATTGCATCAAGTCCTGGGTGTTCAAAACAATGTTAAGTAAGACAAGTATAGGGCACTAGATTATAAGCATCTATGTATGTTATTTTACCTTGTCTTGCTGTGTATTCATTGTCTTCAATTAATCTTGCTAAGCCAAAATCTGCTATTTTGCATACAAGATTTTCTCCTACAAGAATATTAGCAGCTCGGAGATCTCGGTGAATGTAGTTCATTCTTTCAATATACGCCATACCATCAGCAATCTTAAGAGAGGAAACAAAATGAGAGGCAAAATATATGATACAAAGGGGAAAATTTTGTTTAAATTAAAGGGGCTGTTGAAAAATTATGTAGTTAAAAAAATTATAGCAACAGACACAGTCCATAAGACAACAGAAAAAAACTATAATTAAAAAAAGGCTAAATTAATCTTTATATCCCTAACACTGCAAGGAAAAAACAATCAACATATATTTTGAAGATCAGTATTTTATGCCCAGAGTATATCCAGTGATCATGACCAGCACAATGTCCTACTGTCTTGTCAATGGTCAGAAGAAGGGCATCACAAGAGGATGGAGTCTACAGTCTCTGTAGAAAAACTCACACGGTCGATACCAGACACAATCTAAGGTACTGAAGCACCAACAAACTATAGCTTATAAGTCAGATGTGGCCACAGCCTGTTTTCACATGCCTTGAGAAGTGTTAAAAAAAAAAAATGGCTTTTACATTTTTTTTTAAAGGGCTGTGAAAACTAATGAGGCCCAACAGAGTTTGTATGTGGCTTGCAAAGCCTAAAAGGTCTGCCATTTTTCTAAGAGAAGGTGACTAAGAGCCTTGAATGCAGGGTCTGGCATATGCCTGTCTCCTCTGAAGTTTGTCTACCTTAACAGATGCTATGGATGTGTGGACTTTCACTGACAGGTAAGAGCCACAGTGCTGTGCAACAATCCTTTTCTACACTATGAATATGTATTACTCTCATTGGTTAATAAAAAGCTGACAGGCCAGTACCTGAGAAGGAAGTTAAGCAGGAAAGCCAATCTGGGAATGATGGGAAAAAGGGTGAAGTCAGGAGAGATGCCAGCCAGCCACCAAACAAGCAGGACATTCAAAAAAAAAAAAAAGAGGAAACAAGCCATTGAGTCACATGGCAAAGCATAAATAGAAATGTAGGTTAATTTAAGTGTAAGAGTTAGCTAGTAACAAGCCTGAGCTATCGGCTGAGCATTTTTAATTAATATAAGCCTCTATGTGGTAATTTGGGAAGTAGCTGCTGAGTATTTGGGAATTTCTGGAGGAACAGACTTCTGCCTACATATGGCATTCCAACGTGGGGCCAAAATTTCCACATAAAACCTGACAAAGCTTCAAAAAGGATTCTAGACACACAAGAATGGAGTCAAGCACGACTTCTTGGTAGCTGCCTTTTCTCAGGTGGGTTCTACATGTTAGCGGTGAGCAGAGGCGCAGCTCTAGGAGACAACTTTCTGGCTCAGGGCTAGTGGCAAAAATAAGTGGCTCTTTTAAAAGGCCCTGCTGCCAAACACTTATATGGTATTTAAGAGCAGCATGATACTCAGTGACAGCGTGGACCTAGAAACTTCCCAGAGTTGAGGCAGTAAACATGGCACTCAGAGCTGGCGGTAAATGTGCCTCCGCCATGAGGCTAGCCTCTAGGGAACTGAGGGGAGGAGCCAGCATTAGAACGCCATGATCCAAGTTACACAGAAGTTTTTTTTTTTGCTTATGTAGACAGAAAAGGTTACAGATACACAGTAAAGACAGATTCAGATGGAAAAAAACTCTGAACGGGTCACAGTGTGTTTAAAACTATATGTGAGCTTGGGAGAGAGAAAGAAAAAAGAGTAGAAAAAGTCCTTAAAAACAGAGTAATAAAAAAAGACACAAAGATGGAAAATACACAGAGAGTCTGGATACTATGTTATTATGTTATCTTTAATTTTTTTTACTGCTAATGAACAAATAATTGCTGAGAGACATTTTATCGTGAAAGCTACTAGATTAAACCAACCTATATATTTTTAAAATATCCTGACTTCAAAATTGAGTCAAAAAATATGTTACTTTGGGAAAGAGTTTCTGCTTTTATTTCCACAGAAAATGTGAGGCTGTGGATTCATTCTGGGTTAAGAAAAATCAGGTGTGATCGAGGAAGACCCCCTTAAAGTCTCCAATGGGAATGGATGGCCCAGATGATCAAATGTTTCAGAGTGCCTCTGTTGTAGCTTCCTCTGAGTCCTACATCCAGAACAGCTTCAAAGCTGCTGACTGAGATGATCCAGTCTCACAGAATACTCTAGTCAGGACTTGCCCACAATCCTTAATTTTCTCAGAGTCCCCCAAAGATTACCAAAGGCACTAGTCAACAGGAAGTAGTATAAAGAACTACACCCCCAAAATAAATTATGAATGTTTGTCATCATTCAGGGGGGTTGGTTACAAGTTGTTATGGATAATGGTCAGGAAAAAAATGCTAAACAAAGGAGATTAGATTCAGGGATCTTGTTCTGAAAAGAAAAAGGGAGGATATAGAAAAGACAGGATAAAAGGATAGACTATTGAATCTACTGTAATACTATTAATCTTACATTAGTATGGATTTTGGTTTATTGATATAAATTTAAAGTTAATTTTGTTATACAATATGTATATTTCTACTCTTGTTTAAAGTATTGTGTTTTGCAGCTCACTTAAAATGCAATATATAATTAAGAAACACAGATTAATAGTTATCTACAATAGCAAGCTTACAGTCATGTTAGTTAGGTTTTCAAGGTTATACAGAGATACACTTCAGGTAGATAGGCACTCTTCAAACACTTCAAAGACCTAAAGAATATGGCATTTAAAATGTTTTAAGAACTCAGCCTTTTCTAAACAGTGAGACACATCTGCTCTTGGCAGCACCAATTACTTCAAAGAGGATGATGGGTATTGAAAAACTCCATATGGAGTTTGTTTTCTTTATGGCAAAAGCTAGCCATGTGGGCAAAGAAACTGCCCTTGCCTCAACTGTTGACAGTTACTGTCCAAACTGGACCAACAGGACACAAGAAAGGTCACTGCTGAACTTTGCAAAAAGACAAGCCCTTCAAAATTCCCTGCTTCACAGGAAAGTCTGACAGATATGCTAGGCCTGTAGGTCAGATGCCCCAATGTTACAGCAGAACTTTGGGTGACTGTCCAGGCAGTCTGATGTCCTTGTCACTAGGTAACATTTCACTCTTCTAAGGTCTTTTATAGAGCTGAAGACTAAGTAGTTATAGTTTTCCTTAGTTATAATACAAAGTAAATTAGATACAAAAATTTAGACTCACCAAGACAGAAAATTAAGTATTTTCTCTAATTTTGCCAAAGGCAAATGGATTAGATAGTATTATTGTAATTCTTACTTAATAACTGTTTTTGTTGTATATAGTTTTACCATATTAAGGTTAAAACTTGCCTTTTTAATTAGACAAAAAGGGAGAAATGCTGTGGAACAATTCTTTTCTACACTATGAATATGTATTACTCTCATTGGCTAATAAAAAGCTGACAGGCCAGTAGCTGGGCAGGAAGTTAGATGGGAAAGACAAACTGAAAATAATGTAAAGGAGGGCAGAGTCAGGAAAGATGTCAGTCAGGTGCCAAACAAGCAGGGCATTCAAAAAAATGAGGTAATAAGCCATGAGCCATGTGGCAAAGCATAAACAGGAATATGGGTTAATTTAAATGTAAGAGTTAGCTAGTAACAAGCTTGAGCTATCAGCCAAACATTTTAAATTAACATAAGCCTCTGTGTGGTAATTTGGGAAGCAGCTGCCGTGTATTTGTGAGTTTCTGGAGGGACAGAAACTTCTGCCTACACTGCGGAAGCTCATAAACTGAAGGCAATAAATGGTGCCTTCAATACTTATCCTCTATCTTAATAGAAACTTTGCAACAAAAATTCAAAAGTACACAAGACTAATTCTTACTTGTATATTATCTGAGTTCTTGTCTTAGACTATAATAAACAAAAGAACTTCAGCATATACTTTCAGGTTTAATATTTTGAATAATTCTCATCATCTTAATTATCGTTTTGTTTCTTCTTCTTTTTTTTTTTTTTTTTGGAGACAGGGTTTCTCTCTGTAGCCCTGGCTATCCTGGAACTCATTCTGTAGAACAGGTTGGCCTCAAATGCCTGCCTCTACCTCCTGAGTGCTGGGATTATAAATGTGTACCACTACCTCTCAGCCCATCATAATTTTCTTAAACTTATTTGCTGAAATGTAAATACATAAATTGTATTTGTGGAAGCACCTGACAGGAAGAGCTATCATATTCTAATACTAGCTCAGCTACTAAGGGGCTCACACTGAAACACCTCCAATGTTCCTTCCTCTTCTAAAATTCTAGTAGTTCATTGCACCAATTTTAATATTATACTAAGATTTTTCTACATTCTAAGCATATGCTTTTGTTTCAAATTGACATATATATATATGCAACTACCTGAGCAGCCATATCGACCAGCTGTGGAAGCTTCAAATATTTTCCATCTCCTTCTTTAAGGAAATCTAACAAGCTCCCTGTAAGAAACAGAAAGATATTCCAGAAAAATTCAAACATTACACTAAAATGAAAATGAATATTCTTCAATTCTTTAAACAAATCATTAAACCAGAAAACTTTTCAATTTTTTTTTTTTTTTTTTTTTTTTTTTTTTTTTTTTTTTTTTTTTTTTTTGTTGAGACAGGGTTTCTGTGTGTAGCTTTGTGCCTTTTCTGGAACTCACTTTGGAGACCAGGCTGGCTTCAAACTCACAGAGATCCACCTGGCTCTGCCTCCCGAGTGCTGGGATTAAAGGCGTGCGCCACCACCGCCCGGCCTGGCTTTTTTTTATATATATATTTTGGGCACCTTTGGAGCTACTAAGGATTCCAGAGGAGTACCAAACTAAAATTTTAAAAATTCTCTTAATAATAGATTTTAAAGGAAAAAAACTACCACTTCCCTATCCTGGGAGAAAATATCACCAGATTGGTTACTCCCCCCATACACTTTGATCAAGATTCTATGATGAAAAAGGTGTTAGAACTACGTATCTTAAAAGTCAGTTTGAAACTAGTATTCAGCCAACTGGGAATATCATGGAATTGTTACAATTATATACAAGCAACTCATGCTGGCTTGATGGATAGCTCCTTGGTGTCAGGAGATGGCACCATGGGGACAGCCCAGTATGAAGAACTCAGCAAAGTGAAAGGTTAGGAAGGCAGGTCTGGTGGTTCCCTCTACTATGAGTTAAAAGCATACAACATGAGATAAAACCAAATAATGACACATTTTTTATAGAAGTAAAACAAAACAACAAAAATACTCATTTTCATAAGAAAGGCTAAGAATTTCAGATTAAAAGGCATATAAAGAGCTGGGTCATGGTGTCGCATGCCTTTAATCCCAGCACTTGGGAGGTAGAGGCAGGCAGATCTCAGTGAGTTCAAGGTCAGCCTGGGCTACACAGAGAACCCTGCCCTGAAAAACCAAAATAAATGAATAAATAAAAAATAAATAAAAATTTTAAAATAGATCCAATTAAAAAAGGGTAGATTCAGGCTAATCAGCATCATTTACTAGATCCTCTTCAAAAGCATCAATGTCCTAGAAAAAAATAGGGAAGAGCATCAACCTTGTCTGGCTTTGCCCCTGGCTCTAACTAGCCTTACATAAGAGCCCACCTGTGCCTGGACTGGCGAGGATGAAAAATTTCAATTGACAGCAGGGGAGAACAGTTTCTGGAAGTCTAGTGTGTAAGAACTATGTTTATATAAAATGAGATAAAAATTATAACTTTTGGTTTAATTTGTCCACTTTTTTTATTGCTCTAGCAATTCCATTTCCTTTAGTTAAATCAACCATGAAAAGACTCAGTCTGTCTAATTTTCCATTAAAAAAAAAATCACATTTGCTCTTTTCAAAAGTCTACAGAAAAGTCTTAAGTTGGAAAGTACTATATGACAAAAATCTGTCTGTATAAAAATAGAGGGCCTAAAAAAAAAAAAAAAAGGAAAATAAATAAATAAATAAATAAAAAATAGAGGGCCTGCAAGAGGGCTCAGTGGGTAAAGGTGCCTGCTGCCAAGACCGGTGACACCTGAGTTCAATCCCCAAGACCTAAATGGTAGAAGAAAAGCCAATTCCTTCAAGCTGTCCCTCGCCTCCACATATGTGTCATGGCACCCATACATATACGCATCCAAAATATATAAATAAATGTAATTTTTTTTTTTTTTTTTTTTTGGTTTTTCGAGACAGGGTTTCTCTGTGTAGCTTTGCGCCTTTCCTGGAACTCACTTGGTAGCCCAGGCTGGCCTCGAACTCACAGAGATCCGCCTGGCTCTGCCTCCCAAGTGCTGGGATTAAAGGCGTGCGCCACCACCGCCCGGCAATAAATGTAATTTTAAGGGAGAAAAGTAAATTCTGTGAGCTACATTAGCAATCTCCTTGCCAGGTATACTCAGTGGTGTAATAGGGGTATGAATGTTACGAGAGTAACCATCCATCTTCTGGCTGGACTTAAAAGGCTCAGTTCATAAGATGGAACCCATACCTGACACTTAATGAGACCAAGAACCTCTGAGAGCTAGATCACGGACCCCAGAGAAATCTACAATTATTCTGTTAAATGAACAAAGCAATAAAAGGATTCCTAACAACATACTGTTATACCCATAGAAAGAAAGGTGTACCACTGAGCCTCATTAGAGATGACTTCTTACAGCAGAAGGCAATTAACACAGAATCACAACTGGACAACATGCAGAGAGTGAGAGACTTTGAAACACTGAGATCTAGATGGAATCAAGGCTCAGGGATCTATGCAAGAGCCAGATGACTCCATGATAACAGCATTTTCCAGACACAGCAGGTGTGATACACATATGAACTCACAAAGACTGTGACAGTATGCACAAGTTTAAACCAGACAAAATCCCAACAAAGAGAAGGGTAAGTGGGCAAATAGTCCAACTCCTACCCAAGAACCTATTTGCAATTGACAACTGCTGGGAAAGGGAAAAACCTTTTTTTTTTTTTCTTTTTCCCAGTGGAGAGACAAAGGGTGTACCAACCACACCTCAGGGAAGGCTGAATGCTCAGGAATAGTGGCCAACACAAAATGGACTCCATGTTTTTGTTTTTAATTTTGATTTGGGTTCTTAATTATTTTGTCTTTTTATGAGAAAGAATATAAAATTGGTTGGGTGAGTGGGTTGAGTATCTGGGAAAGAATATAATCAAAATATATTGTATGTTTTTTTAATCTACAAAAGAACAGAAATGAAGTTGTTTAATTGCAACAGAACCACGTAAAAGACAATTCATATGCACTTACCTTTTGACATAAACTCAGTGACAATATAAATTGGCTCTTCAGAAACAACTGCATACAGCGGAACAAGTTTATCATGTCTTAATTTCTTCATTATCTGAGCTTCTTGAAGGAAAGATTCTGGCATCATTGTACCTGGCTTTAGTGTTTTGATTGCTACTTTTGTGGTTCCATTCCATGTTCCTAGGAAAACAATTTATTTGACTCTTTCAATATTTCTGTATCTGAATCTGTATTTGAAGGGATTTTAGACCAAAATCCAACCAACAATAAAAGTTATCCTACATAATTAAGTACATATTGTACATATTTTGTCATATTTTGCTATTTTAATTTATGGTTCCACAGTAACAAAATGAAGTAACAACGAAGCTCAGGCTTCTTACCCATCCACACTTCACCAAAGCATCCTTGACCTAGTTTAACCTCTAGTCGCAACGATTCTCGAGGGATTTCCCAAGCATCTTTTGCTAGACCTTGAGTCTGGGGTTTCACAGTTGGACACACAGTTGTTAACTTGTGGCATAAACCATCAGCATGTTCTAGATAAATGAACAGGATATACTGTAAATGAATTACTTTCAAAGTTAAGACAATTAGTGTGTATATATACATACATATATGAACTCAGTGATTTACCCGCTTCTAGGATTAAAGGGGTATGTCACCATACCTGGCTTATTATTTGGTTTTTCAAAAAAGCTTAAGTCATTGAATTAAAGTCATAATCTCCTACAAGCTATCAACTTCCTTCTAAAACTACATGTATAATAAATAGGAAGGTTTCCATTAAGAAAGATATGAAGTATATACAAGTGAAACATTTTAGAAATACATTTATGCTAATATTTGTTGACTACATATGCTTATGTTATTGTGTCAATTAGTACTATGTAAATCTTTCATATAAATTGATCTTGGAAAACTTAGAGAACTGTCCCAAGGTCCCAGCTAGTAAATGAGGATTCAAACACAGATCTATCTGTCTGCCTCCAAAATTTCACTATGCTTTTCAGCAGGTAGATAGGGTGTCTGAGACAAGGTCTTGCTATATATTCTGGGCTGGACTTGAATTCAGGTTCTTCCTGCCTTAGTCTCTTAAATGCTGGGATTAAAGGCCTGCATCACAGCTTAAAGCTCTGCTTAGACCACTAAGATTCACGTATTTCCCCAGGGGGATGACCATTAGTTGTTATTTCTAATAACCACTAATTTGTAAGACTCTGAAAATCAAGGAAGAAGTTGATGTAAGTGATTGAATTTTAAATAAAGGAGACCTAAAGGCAGCCAGTCCAGATTCATAATGGCTTGGTTTGTGTACCCTGCTTATATAAAACTTCTCATTGTAAGTGAAACACATTTCCTCCCATTCTTATCAAGTAACCACTCAAATTCACATTCTAACAGTGGCAATTACAAGTTAACGCCAGCTTGGAAACATGTTCCATTAATTTCAAGCTTGCTGATTGACTTGATAGTTTCAGTTTGCTGCTAGCTGTCATAGAAAAAGAATTGCCATGGAAACTTCCCCCTTGTAGTACTAATTATTTAAAGACTTTCAGATGCATTTACATATCCAATTGGCAATGAAAAAATTTAAGACCCAAGACTGCAAATCAGAATACTTTTCAAAGGTCCTTGAAAGACCAGAATGCCTGTAGCTGCTATAGGTCCATTTTCTTGGATAAGAAATAGCATCTTCAAATTGGACTTTGTAGGGTTTATATTTTAGAAAGTCTTAAAAGATTCAGCTTCTACAGAAGGAAATCAAAGAAGACATCTGAGAACTTTTTTTTTTTTGGCTTTTTTTCGAGACAGGGTTTCTCTGTGTAGCTTTGCGCCTTTCCTGGAACTCACTTTGGTAGCCCAGGCTGGCCTCGAACTCACAGAGATCCTCCTGGCTCTGCCTCCCGAGTGCTGGGATTAAAGGCGTGCGCCACCACCGCCCGGCTCATCTGAGAACTTTCGACTCTATTCCTTTTTCTTTTTTGCAGTGTTGGGGAGGAAACCTTAGCACATGTAAGTAAGCGCTTTACCAGTGAGCTACAATCCTAGCTCTGAGATAACTTTTTTATATTACAAGTTTAATTTTAGCTATTTAATATACATAACTATTTGCTGTCATGTTTTGTAACTTACTGTCTCAATCTATCTTAGCATTTATACATTATGATCTCGAACTCCAATGCAAGCACTATGCCAGTAAGGCATAATGATTCCAATTACAGTCTGATTTAAGCCTGATATCCAATCGCCCAATTTATGGTTCTGCTATGTTGCCTGGGCCATTGTTCCTCATTTTGAAACCAGAGCACAGCCAAGTAAGATGGCTCAGCTGGTACTTGTGGCCAAGCCTGGTAATTTAAGTTTCATCCCCAGGACCCACAAGTTATGAAAAGAGGACTGAGTCCCTAAGTCGCTCCCTGACCTTCACACATGTACCACAGCATGGGTGTGCATACACACGATCACATGCACAAACACTAAATAAATAATTTTAAAAAAATCCAACCCAGAACACCAACATCTATTGGAGATTTACTGTGTGTAAATATAAATGAGCATATTAAAGCTTAAGAGAGATAAAGAGTTGTCCTCACAAAATAGAACATCAGAGATTAATTCCTACCTCTGAAGTGCTCACCTACCTGTGTAATGCTTCACCAGTTTCTGCAGAGTATCAAACTGAGCTCTGGTCGTGATGTAGTATCCACCATTGTCAAGTTTCCTAATTTTATAATGCTTCACATTGTCACCCCTTACCTCATCCCAATCACGAATTGAGAGGGAATAAGCACCTGCGGTGGAAGGAGGGGGAGATGAACACGTTCACTCCAGCTTCCTCAAACCATGCCTAAAGCACGTTATGCACATATTAATATAATAATCATACCTTTAGTGGTTTCACTTTCTCTTACTAAGAATATACCTCGCTGATTCCCAGGATTCAGAAGTAATCTTTCAGCATCTTTTCTCCCCATTTTGCCAAAATACCATCTGAAAAAAAAAAAATGATGTTTTGAGTTAAAAAGGTATGAGGATCAGAAAAATTACATACATGTATCAATAAAAATGGAGTGTGACAGCCTGGTAGTGGTGGCACACTCCTTTAATCCGAGGCAGGGGCAGGGGCAGGGGCAGGGGCAGGGGCAGGGGCAGGGGCAGGGGCAGGGGCAGGGGCAGGGGCAGGGGCAGGGGCAGGGGCAGAGGCAGAGGCAGAGGCAGGAGGATCTCTGTGAGGTCAAGGCCAGCATGGTTTACAGAGCAAATTTCAGGACAGCCAGAGCTACACAGAGAAACCTGTCTTGAAAAACAAAAACAAAAACAAAAACAAACAAACAAACAAACAAAAAACCCGCATGCCTTTAATTCCAGCACTCGGGAGGCAGAGGCAGGCAGATTTCTGTGAATTCAAGGCCAGCCTGGTCCACAGAGCAAGTTCCAGGTCAGCCAGGGCTAAACAGAGGAACCTTGTCTCAAAAAAAAAAAAACAAAAAAAACCAACTAAAACAAAACAAAAAACAAAACTGTGGAAATATGCTCTAACAGTTTTTCCATGTACTATCTATTCAGTATGTCTCTTAAATTCCCCTTACCAGCCAGTAAACCAGCAAATAGAGAAGGAAAGACAGAAAATCTGTCAGTGAGGGGTAATGCATTCTTTGGAAACAAGTATGATCACTTGTATTCAGTAAGATGCAAGGAGATCATACCAAAATTATAGGGGACTCCAAACTCATGTGGGTTTGATTTAATAAAGCTATGTGACAAAAATGACAGTCATTGCTGTGGGAAGGTTCACAGAATACTAAAGACAAATAACCAAACAAAAATCATAGTAGAAAAAGAACACTGTTGTGACGATTTGTATCAGCAAAAACAAACAAGTATCACAAATGTATACACTGTGCAAGGAGATGAAGAGATAGTCTACAGAGTGTAAAAAAATGAGTTTTAAAAATAAACAGAAAAATAAAGGAAAGAGACTAAATACAATGTACAATGACTAATGCAGATTTACTTGCTGTGTGTCTCTGAGCAGACACATTAATTATTAATTCTCAAACAGCATTTATTAATATGACACATTAGATGTATTAAGACTGGTATATAACTGAGTGTAAAGTTGTGGTTAAGTAGAATGTGCATCAAAACATTATAAAAGTCAAAGTGATTAATAAAATATGAAGTAGCACCATACTCTTCTGCCTGAATGGAATCTGCAGGTGCTACATAATTGCTAGGGATATAACCATTCTTTCCGGTAGCAATTGATCTTGCTTCCCACCAGTCTCCTTCCCTGCAAGACAAAAAAAACCCAACAATCACTACAATGCAGACGCTTACCCCAGGTGTAATTCTTATCTCAAGCAAAGAACAGGAACCACTTTCATTTTTAATCTCGATTTTTTTATGGATTAATCAAACAAAGAGCTAAATTCAAAAGAAGGGTATTTTTAAAAGCTGGTTAAATAAATTAAGACCACATAAAAGCACAACTGCACCTACCTGTTCTAAACCAACAGGAATAACAGAAAACCCCTAAATACTGCACACTTGAATTAGACTTACCTTTTTCATGTTAATTCTTTCAACTAAACCTGACGAACTATGCTGAATAAAGAAATTTAGTAAATTTTAAATAAAATTTTAGAAGTTTGAGATTTTATTTGTATGCCATACACATCTCACATTTAAAGGACAACATTTAAGGGTTTTAATATATTCAGAGTTGTACAGTCATCAAAATAACACATTTTAGAACATTTCGCCACCATAAAAACCCTGGGCTGGCAAGATATCTCAGCAGGGGAAGGCAGTTGCCACACAAGCTACTGACCTAAGTTCAGTCCCCAGAGCCAGTGGAAAGGAGGAGAACCAACTACATACACCAAGCCGCCTCTGGGCTCCATGTGTGCACCCCCCACACACACACACACATCATACACATACTGATAAAGAAAGAAAATAAAGGTAGAAAGATAGAAAGATAGATAATTTCTATGGACATGCTTTTTTGTGTGAGATGGGGCCATTTATGAAGTCTTTTGTGATGGCCTTCTTAGAATAATATTATTAACGTTCACCCATATTTTAGCCTATGTCAGATAATTTTTTGTTGTTGTTACCAAATGCTTCCTTCTTAATAGCATATAAAATTGTAACTTTTAAAAAGTCACCTAAGGAATAAAATAAAAGGCCTTAGTATGCTTATAGCCAAAAACTTAGCAATGAATAATAACAATCCAAAGTTGATTTTCTAGAGCTGGTGAAATGGTTTGGTGGGTAAAGGCACTTGCTTCCAAGTCTAACAACCTGAGTGATCCCCAGTCCTATGGGGGTTAGGGGGACAGAGAACCTATTTCCAAAAATTGTCCTCCACACGTGTACCGTGGTACGTGTACATACCCACAGTGTGTGTGTGTGTGTGTGTGTGTGTGTGTGTGTGTGTGTGTGTGTGTATGTGTGTGTTTCTCTCACAAAACTATTCCTTTAAAAAAGTTGAATTTCTAGTGGTAGTGGCAAAAGCCTATGATCCAGCACCCAGGAGGTGAGGGGCAGTAACAGTGAGTTCAAAGTCAGGCTGGGCCATATAGCAAGACCCTGATTCAAATAAAACAAGCATGTTATTCAAAAACTGATATCCAAATATCAGCAAGACTAATACTATAATTCAAAACATGAGAACTGTATATTGTTTAGAATATATTAACCTTGGCTTTTCCAAAATTCCTATGAAAGTATCTCTAAAAAGAAGTTATATATGTGATTCACTACTAAAGATTACATGTTATTGTACAAACTGAAATTTTTATACATGTTTAAAGTGAATTTATTCTCTAAAAAAAAGAATTAAGGAAGTTTTTGATAATTTAACTATTTGAAAATAGATACATTGATTAGTGGTGTCCTAGAATATATTAAATCTTTTCTCATATTCATTATAAAGTCTTACTATGTAGCCCTGGCTGGCCTAGAACCTGTGGTAATCCTTTCTTAAACTAAAACTTTGCATTAACTACGTCACTCACTGAGTGTTACTAAGTGTAAGGCAAACAGCAGTCCTTAAGCTCAAGAACGGACTCTGGAGCAGGGATGACAATTTTAATGGTACTAACACTCTGACACTTCGGAGTTGATGAATCTTTGTCATGTACATAGCAGGACTTCACCAATATCCGTGGCTTGTTACACAGGTGACAACAGCCACACTCTCATCCTGACTGACAACCAAAAGTATCTCTAGACACTGCTAAGTACTTCCTGTGTGATTCTGCCTCAAACCGAGACCCACGGGTCTAAAAGAATGACAAGTCAAAATAAAAACTGTAATTTACAATGTGATGACAACCATGACTGAGGTTTGTAGAGCAACATGCAAATACCTAAGAGAAACACTTCATAGAGTAGGGTGTGGGAACTGAGCCAGGCAGGAGAAGAACAAGACAAGGAGAGGAACCACTGAAAAGGGCATAGGAAATGTCTTTTAAAGGATGAGGAAGGCTAACTTGAAAGAGGAAAGAAACATGGGATCAAGTATAGCTTAGTGACAGAGCACAGGCTCGCATGCTTGAGACTCAGGACTCCATCCCCATCTCGAACGGGCAACCCTTCCACCCCACAAAAAAGAAAGACATAGACCATTCTATTTCATTCTAGAAAAGTCATTCTAGAAAAAGAAATAGCATGTGTAAAGGCATGAAGAGGGTGAGAAACTATTGTACTCAAAATATTGCAAGTACTTCAGTATGGCTGGGTAGCTTTAAGTCTTCATAGCATCATTAGCTACTGAAGGATCTTAAGGCAGAGACACACAATCACAGTTTATGTTCTGGAACAGTAAGTGGTAACAGATGGTAAAACAACAATAAAGGGAAACATGACTAGAAGCAAAGAAGACCATAAGTATGTGCTTTGAGAAGTTACAAAGTATTTGTTATGCTTGTTAATGAAATTATGAAATCTGCTGCATAACAAGCACCAAATTTTCTATGGCAGACCGCTAAATGACAAAGTCTAAGAGTAAACATAAGAAAAACACAATTTGGTAAGTTTCAGAGTACAAGGTTTCCATGTCCTAGCCACTCTCCCAACAAATAAGGTTTTAAAGTCATCTGGTATTTATATAAATACAGATTTTACTTCCTAAAGATCTTTTTATAAGGGGCATCATTTTGGAGACAGGAACTTGGTAAGTATGCAGCCCATGTTGACTTGGAATTCACTATGCAGCCTAGGCTAGCCTCAAACTCAAGAACTTTTTGTCTTAGCCTCTCTAGTGCTGAGATTATAGGTTAGTGCCACCACACCTAGAACGAACTCTTTCTTCTAAAACCTCTGTTTACAGACTAACTCCATAAGCACAATTTGCAAAAGTAGTAACTTCTGCTTGTAGCAATATATTATCCAATGTGTCTCAAGAAGCCAAATGCATCACCATCTAACCCAAAGACAAAATCCGTACCCCACCACTCTCATCTCCACATCATCAACTCCATCAGTGGTTCAATGCAGAGACCCGATTCCTCTCTTACAAAAAAAAAGAAAAAAAAAAAATACACAAAACTTACGTATTGTTAATTATTTGAAATCTTTCACCCTTCTTAAAGGAAAGGTCTTCTGTAGTTCTAGCTTCATAATCATATAAGGCCACAAATATAGTGACACCACCTGGCACAGGAAAAAAAGACCAAGATAAATGATAAACCTGAAATGCATGAAAGAAATAAACAATTACTGCTAATAAAAGCTTAGGCTCAGTAACCTCCTTGCTCTAGTATTTAGTATTTATTTTTTTTAGAAGCTGATTTGATAAGATGTTCTCCTAAGGCTTCCTGTAAAACCACATACTGTACTGTATAAATTCTAAAATACTATAAACTCTGAAATAACTATAATTTCACTTCTGAAACAATATGTGTAACCTGAAAAAGCAGCCACATTGCAGATCAATTCTTTGGGAGGGGAAAGCACACAGACTACTGGTACCTGCCTTCAATTCCTTACCTCAAACATGAAGACATTTCCATCTACAACCATTAACAGCAATCATTAAGGTTTTCTTAAAGTTCACTTTATACTTAAAAATGAAAATGTCATATTTGTCTTAAAAGTTAAGGGCATGGTTAATATGAATTATATAGTATAAATTAAAAAAGTTGTCAGATATAGCAATGTGTGAATATAGTTAAAAGATAAGCATATTTAATATCTAATCTATTATGTGCAATCAGAATAACAGAGCATATATACAATAAAAATGACATTGCAGTGTTTAGAATACTTAATAGTAGGTATTCTAGTTTTGAAAATTATATCACTTTTTAAAGATGTATATATTTATCATGTATAATAAAATGTTTTGAAACATGAATAAATTATGGAATGGTTAAATCAGGTTACATTATTTATTCATCTTTTTAGGCAAGAAACTTAAAACTTACTTTTACTAATTTTCAATACAATTTGTTGTTACTAAGTAGTCACAAGGTTGTACAATGAAATTCTTGAACTTATTCCTACTGAAAAATTACATCTTTTTACCAACTTTTTTCTGAGAAGGGTGTGAGAGGATCAAATCCTTAGCCTCCTACATGCAAGATCAGCCCTAGGCTATACTTTTAGACCTGACCTCTGACGAACATATTCTTTTTGAGACAAGGCTTCACTCTGTGGACCAGGCTGGCATTCATAGAGATCTGCCTGCCTCTGCCTCCTGAGTGCTGGGATTAAAGACGTGTGTCACTACATCCAGCTGACCAACATAGTCTTAACTCAATTATGTATAAACTCTATCTTGTATAGTTCAATTGATTTGCTGCATTCATTACTAGTTTACATCCATCAGTATTTTTTTTAAATGGGAGAGAGAAAAAGCAGGTAGTATAACTACAAATGAGTGATAAATACAAATACTGTGACATGGAAAATGCATGGAAACGACATGGAAAATAAAAATTACTGCATCTAAATACAAAGTAGGAGAAAAGCAAAAGTATAAGAACACATTCATACATAGCATCAGCTCACTCAGCTGGTTTCTCCTCTAAGCTTTAGTCATCAATCAACTTGCTTATTTGACATCTCTACTTCAACGTCTAGCAAGGATTCAAAATTTATAATAAATGAAGCTCTTGATTTTTCTCCTTTAATTTGTATTTGCCCAAGTCATTTATCTCTGAGGAAAGGGGAGTGTAATGATGTCGGGACTGTTAGTTCTAGCTCTGAAATAGATGATTTACCTACTTCCCACTTCTACTGTGGCCACCTCTCACTAGGAATGCTGGCATCAGAAACTACCTTCCTAACCTGCTTCTACTCTGCTTCACTGTCATCCATTCTTCACACAGCTACTAGAGTTTTAATTACTTTCCAAGATTTATTTTTATTTAAGTGTATGCGTATATGAGTGTAAGCCATATATGTACAGGTGCCTGAGGAGGCCAGAGGGTGTTGAGCTGGAGTTACAGGTAGTTTTGAGCTGCCTGATATGGATGCTTGGAACCAAACTCAGGTCCTCTGGAAGAGCATCCAGTGCTCTAAACTGCTGAGCCATCTCTACAGTCCCTAGAGTGTTTTTAAAGAGGAAACCCAACAAGCAAAATCCTTTCCTTAAATCTCAAAGCTTCTTTCTAGCTCTGAAGAACACTCAAACAACCCTGTCTATATAGTCTATGGTCCTAAGTAATTACAGTGTCCTGTCCAACTGTCTAGCCTTGTACAATTCTTCCATTTGTGTTCATTGGTCTTCAAAAGTTCCAAGTACATTTATACTTTTTGAACTTTGCATTTGCTAATTTTGTAATTTTGCTCCTTCTTTCTCATAGGTCATATCTATCAATTAAGTATCAGTTCAAGTGGGTCCTTCACCAATCATCTTGTTTTTGCCTGCACAATACTTAAACACTAATGATCACTGTTTATTCACTAATTATTATTCAAACATTATAATATAAACTTCGCCAGGTTCAGAAACTTCATTTATGTTGTTCACCTCTCTATGTCTTGTACAAGACATTCTGGTCCCCCCACCCCATTTTTTAGCTACTAAATGAACACCCATGAATGGAATATTTCAAATAAGTAAATAGCTTTAAGTATTGGAGGTGGATCTGGGAAGAGTTAGGTGAAGGATTGTGGGAAGTGAAAAGGATCAAAATACATTGTATGCATGCATGATTCACAATGAATAAAAATACAGTATTTTTAAAAATTGCTTGAAGTAACTAAAGAAATGTCTTTTTGTATCAACATTTATTTACTCTAGCCATTTTTATTTACTACCTTTTCCAAGTAATTTCAAGGCTTGTGTTAAGTATCAGAGATAGCACCATGGTCACTTGTTGGCTGAGATCAGAATTGTGATCAACTGTGATGTCTACCACTCTCCAAATGCTATCTAAAAGATCTAGTGTATTAAAGGTCTTTGGCTACTTCTACTGGTCCAGAAGTGAGCAGACTGAGGAAGACAAATGTACATCCAGTCCATGCTTGTGGAAGAGACTTCCTCTTTTTGCCCCCATTGATAATTAATAAGGACAGGAGCCATTCCATTTGTCCTGGGTACCTGTTTACACCCAAAGCTAAGGTGGGCACTCCAAAGATTAGAGAAGAGAGATGAAAGTAACATCAGGCCTTGCTGACATCATGGAACCCTCATATCAGGGAATCCTGGAGATCACTCTTTTCTAAGCCAGCTGTGCTTTGTTATTTTAAGAGAAAAGCATCCTAATGTGGGACGTTGAGCAAATGAGTTTATTTTCTTTCTTTTTAAAATCGACACTTTTAGGACTACCTGATTCCACAGAAAGATTGTCAACTATCACTTCTTGCCATCTTCTGAAAGGAAATGACAATGTAATAAATGGAGTTCTGAACTAGGGTACTAAATCTGTTGCTTATCAACTGTGACTCTGGAGGAAAACTATCTGAACTCTAAGCTTCAGGATTTTCCTTTTTAAAATCAGCACCCGGGCCAGTGGGAGGGCTTAGCTAATAAAGGTGTTTGCTGCCAACACTGATGACCTCAGTTCAATCCCCAGAACCAACATGTGGAAGGAGAAAATGGACTGACTCCTGCAAATTGTCCTCTGACTTCCACATGTACACTATGGGGCATGCAGGAGTGCACACACAAAATAAATAAATACAATAAACTCGGTATCTGATAGAAAACAGTGTGCTATGTTAATAAACTAACATATATTAACATTTATCAAATAAATAAACAGCACTTTACAGTTCTAAAGAGCTAACAAATTACTGGGGTACAGAAAGAAGGACGTTTTTAAAATTTCTGTATTCTCAGTGTCTGCCACACAGTAGATGCTCAATAATTACTTAGATAATGAGTTAATTAAACAATTTATGGTATAATTCAGTAAATAGTCACAGTCAGTTCTCATCAAATTTCCCAGAACCCTATTATATATATATTAAGACTTCAGGGCTGGAGATATAGCTCCATGCTTGCCTAGCATGTTATGCTGGAGGCCTTGCTTTTGATCCCCAGCTCCACCAAAAAAAAAAAAAAGAAAAGAAAAAGAGAGAAAGAGAGAGAGACAGAGAGAGGGAGGGAGGGAGAGAGGGAGGGAGGGAGGGAGAGAGGGAGGGAGGGAGGGAGGGAGGGAGGGAGGAAGGAAGGAAGGAAGGAAGGAAGGAAGGAAGGAAGGAAGGAAGGAAGGAAGGAAGGAAGGAAGGAAGGAAGGAAGAAAAACCTGAAAATTTGAGGGTGGTGCAGCTACAGAGTCAGACTGCCTTTTGTTACAGACTTTATTTGCTCACACAATTTTTTGGGAAATTTGCTAAAAAGGAAGTTTCCCTAACAGTGGCCAGACCTGATGTATGTAAAGCCCAAGGTTATATTTTCTGTAACTATCCATTTAAATCTCACCTGTTAAACTCGTAGGATATGAACTTGGCACCACTGAGAACGAGGAAGACGTGCCTCCAAAAGGAGTTACCCCAGAGGACCCTCCAAATGGTGTCATGGAAAGACTGTTAAAATTGACCGGTGCTCCCTTTGTGGAAGAGGTCGGGGCAACTGTGGTGTGTTCTGTTCCATAATGATTGGCACTTGTGCTTACAGGCTCTGGAGGGTTTTCCGGTGTGTATTTAATGGCTGGACTTTTGTTTTCTTTACTTTTAATGCAGCCCATTATCAAATCTGCAGAGGCAATAAGGCAAGTATTTGAGAATTAGTTAACATACAGGGAACTTCAAAAAGATACAATTGAGTAGGGCAGTTGCTGACTTTAATCCTAGCACTCCTGAGGCAGAGGCAGGCGGAACTCTGTTTGAGGCCAGCCTGGTCTACAGAGCTAGTTCCAGGACAACCAGGGCTACACAAAGAAACGCTGTCTGGAAAAACAAAGTAAAACAAACAAGCAAACAAACATATGAAAGAGTAATTAACAAGAACATGTGTTTGACCTCCCAGCCAACACAAATTTTTTTGTAGTTTTTTTTTTCCTTTTTTTTTTTTTAATTTTTTTAATTTTATTTTACAATACCATTCAGTTCTACATATCAGCCACGGGTTCCCCTATTCTCCCCCCTCTCACCCACCCCCCTTACCCCCAGCTCACCCCCCATTCCCACCTCCTCCAGGGCAAATCCTCCCCCGAGGACTGCAATCAACCTGGTAGACTCAGTCCAGGCAGGTCCAGTCCCTTCCTCCCAGACTGAGCCAAGTGTCCCTGCATAAGCTCCATGTTTCAAACAGCCAACTCATGCAATGAGCACAGGACTTGGTCCCACTGCCTAGTTGCCTCCCAAACTGATCAAGCCAATCAATTGTCTCACCTATACAGAGGGCCTGATTCAGCTGGGGGCCCCTCAGCCTTTGGTTCATAGTTCATGTGTTTCCATTCATTTGGCTATTTTTTTTTCAATAATTGAGTAAAACCGAAATTTATTATAAGCCACAGTCGTCCTAGGGACCTCCATGCTATATATATATAGCCTCCATGGTTCTATGGGTTGTGGTCTGATTGTTCTTTATTTTATATCTAGAATCCACTTATGAGTGAGTACATACCATGACTGTCTTTCTGGGTTTGGGTTACCTCACTCAGGATGATTTTTTCTAGTTCCATCCATTTGCCTGCAAATTTCATGCTTTCATTGTTTTTCTCTACTGAGTAGTACTCCAATGTGTATATGTACCACATTTTTTTCATCCATTCTTCCATTGACGGGCATCTAGGTTGTTACAAATAGTGCTGCTATGAACACAGCTGAGCATGTATCTTTATGGTATGAATCTGCATTCCTTGGGTATATGCCCAAGAGTGGGATGGCTGGGTCTTGAGGTAGTTCGATTCCTAATTTTCTGAGAAACTGCTATACTGATTTCCACAGTGGTTGTACAAGTTTACATTCCCACCAACAGTGGAGGAGTGTTCCCTTTGCTCCACATCCTCTCCAACATTGGTTGTCATTGGTGTTTTTGATCATAGCCATTCTGACAGGTGTAAGGTGGTATCTCAGAATCGTTTTGATTTGCATTTCTCTGATGATTAAGGATGTTGAGCATTTCTTTAAATATCTTTCAGCCATTTGTGATTCTTGTTTTGTGAATTCTCTGTTTAGCTCTTTAGCCCATTTTTTAATTGGACTGTTCAGTATTTTGATGTCTAGTTTCTTGAGCTCTTTATACACTGTGGAGATCAATCCTCTGTCAGATGTGGGGTTGGTGAAGATCTTTTCCCATTCTGTTGGCTGTCTTTTTGTCTTATTGACTGTGTCTTTTGCCCTGCAAAAGCTTCTCAATTTTGAGAGGTCCCATTTATTAATTGTTGTGCTCAGGGTCTGTGCTGGCCAACACAAATTTTATGTTACCTTTTTTGATTATCACTTTGGAAAAGTCTAACTCAATACTTAAGGCTAAATTTTATCCAAAAATTATTAATACCCACAAAATACATTAAACTGCAAAAATATATTAGTATAACAAATTTATAAAATTATCTAAATACAAAGTCTAAGTATTATGGAACTGTTAGTAACTAAAGTCTGAAAGAATGGCAGTCATATCAAGAGTTTAAAATATGAAGGCCGGGCGGTGGTGGCGCACGCCTTTAATCCCAGCACTCGGGAGGCAGAGGCAGGCGGATCTCTGTGAGTTCGAGGCCAGCCTGGGCTACCAAGTGAGTTCCAGGAAAGGCGCAAAGCCACACAGAGAAACCCTGTCTTGAAAAACCAAAAAAAAAAAAAAAAAGAGTTTAAAATATGAAAGAAAACACTATTTTAAATCTGATAGTAGGCTAATGGTGAAATGTTTTATCCGTTCATAAAAGGTTACTGTAATTACTGACCACCCATTTCCTCTGGCAGTTTCCTTAATTATTTCCTACTTTTATGCAGTATGACTTTAGCTAGGTGGTTGATTACCTCCTAAGACACTCCTCTATGTCTACATCTGTTGTGGGATATTTGTGCACTGTGTGAAGATGTGCCACTGTGATTGGTTTAATACAAAACTGAACAGTCAATAGCTATGCAGGAGAGGTTAGGCAGGACTTTCTGGCAGAGAGTGGAACTCAGGGGATGAATCACACAGCATTAGCCAATGAGGCATTGAGGGAGTTGGATGTACAGAACGGAGGAGAGGTTAAGAGACACGTGGCAGAATCCAGATTAATAGAAACGGGTTAATTTAAGCTATAAGAGCTAGTGAGACAAGTATAAGCTATGGCCAAGTTTTCATAATAATAATAAGTATTGGGGGCTGGTGGTACAAGGGAAGTCCAACCAGACTCGTTACACACATCCTCTCCCTTGAAGAGCCACACACTTTCCTTTGCTCACCTATGAAGTCTTCTATTAGTATTCCTGACGTCTTCTCCCATTTCCTCTTAATATGTTTTTGGTCCTTATAGTGAATATAAATAATTTTCTTCATGTCCCCTCTTCCTTAGTCAAATTATCATCTAAATCCTGATTATTTTACTTTTTATATACCTATTTTTCCCCTCTTTTGTCCACCTACTTATCCTTTTCAGTATCACAGGACAGACCACCGTCAGTCCAGTTCCATCAGCACACGACATTGACACATAGAAGCCACTACTGCTGTCCATCTCATTTCAAATGTTAAAAATGTAAGGTATGCTTTATTTTAAAGTAACTGTCAGGTGTAAAGTGTTAATATTCTGACCCGTCCCTTAAAATCCCCCCCACCCTGGGGCCATCCCACCGCTGCATCTGCCCAGCATGCCAGCATGTTTCCCTGCACACACAGGATACCCTCGGGGTCCCCATGCATAATTCATAACATTGGCGCCCAATGTCTCCGGGTAATCCCACTTCCTTCTCTTGCCCACCAGCAGTCTGACAAGCTCTGGGATCCTGTACCACCCACCATTTTTTCGGCTGGAGCACTGATGGGGACGCTTCACCCTACTGGATCAGTAAGATTCCTCCCTTCCCTTCTGGCCATTTTCCCACAAATGAGGATTTGTCTTGTTTCACTTGCTGGTACCACGTGTCTGTCAACCCCGGCACCTATGTGACAGCATATGGAGATGGCCTGTGCCCACTCAATTCTATGGTCCATAGCCTCTGTTATGACGGTGCATTGGCTATCTTGCGCCATTATCGTTGGCCCTCGTTGACCCTCTAGGATGCTAGAGGTCAGTCTGCTGGACCTTATACCTCACTGTGGAAAACTGTGTCTACCCCATCCCAGCTCCCTCCTGGTCCTCTGGCCCATGCTCCTCCAGTCTCTGCTAATCTGGCAGTACTCACTAATTTCATTAAGCTGTAACTGGGAAACTGTATATTCAGATTTAAGTCATATATATGCTCTCAAAGTTATAAATACATCTAACAGATTTTGTTCCCCCAGTCCTCAAACACATGTAAAGACCTGAGAACATGGCATTTAATATAAAAGCCTTTTTATGATAAAGAGACATGTCAGCTCCTGGCAGCATCCTATATCATCTCCAAGAAGATGGATGGCTGCAGAAGAACTTCCACCTGGAAGCTATGGCAAGGCTGGCTATGCAGAGAAAAGCTGAGATCCTGTCCAGACTGTGAATAAGAGGCAAAACAGAGGACCGAGTGCCCCATACTGCAAAGTCAAGGTGGGTCAGTCTCCCCAAATTTCTAATCCACAGAAAAAAATCTGTCAGATCTTCTGGGGCCTTTGGGGCTTCTGTCCCCCTGATGACCATGAAGAGACTTAGGACTGCTGCCTACGTAGCTGGAAAGCTGTCTCACTTCTCCTTAAATTTATCCTTCTCAGATCGGATGATGTTTGATGACTAGGGTATCAGTTTAACAGCCCCAATCCCAAGATTATATATATATACACACACACTCTCTCTCCAAATACAGACAGATATGCCTCATTCACAGACTTCATGGTACAGAGTAGAGTGGTTTCAGATATAATTCCAGAGGTACAAAGTTTTAATACTGATAAATGCAGCTTTGATAAACAAATAGAACATTGACTACAAAGAGTTCTTAAGAGTCCTTAAATGGATTTTTATCCCTTCTGCCATGATATAAATCCATTTCAGCTGTCTTACAGATACCTACAGGCTCCTGGGAAAAGTTGTGCTAACTGCATCAAGAAATCTGGTCTAATGAAAACTAACAATCTCCATAGTTCATTTCTGACCCCACCTATTTTTCCAGCATATTTCGCAGATTCATTGTTCCTGCCTGACCTCCAGGGAAATAGCAGATGCCATGGCTTCAAAACTCTTGATTTGGTGTGCCATTTCCCCCCAAGCTCCTGGAACACCACTGCTGCAACCTGCCTCCTCAGCTCCCTCAAGGAATGTTCCTGAGATCTTCTGCTGTGCTCTTCCCTCCCCACTTTACTCTTTGTCAGCTTGAAGCAGTCTCAGGAATTCAGCGCCCTTGTTCCCCCACTTAGTTCCATAACTCATCTCTTTTTATAATAATCAAAACGGAGGAATGGTAATATGCTGACCCACCCCTTGAAATTCCCTTCACTTGGGGCTGCCCTGCATCCTGATATAAAGGAAAAACCCCTTCCCTTCCTCTCTCTCTCCACTCCCATAAGGTGTACACCCCTCAATCCTTCTCTCTCTCTCCCTCTCTTTGCTGTGGTGACATATTGTGTACCCTAATAAACTTGCCTGATGATCAGAGGGCAGAGCCAGCCACTAGATTAGACATAGAGGCCAGCCAGTGAAGGCACACACCTTTAATCCCAGCACTTGAGATCTCATGCCTTTGCTTGGGAAGCACACACGCCTTAAATCCCAGGAAGTAATATGGCAGGGCAGGGAAGGGTATATAAGGTGTGAAGAAACAGGAACTCTCTCTTTAGGCTGAGGATGTCGTAGAAGTAAGAACTAGTGTCTGGCTGCTCTGCTTCTCTCATCTTTTGGCTTTCACCCTGATATCTGGCTCTGGCTTTTTATTAAAAGACTATCTAAGATTCGAACAACACTTTCTCTCTCTCCACTGCCTCCTTCCTATCTTTTCTCTCTCTCTCTCTACTATAATAAACCATTTCCACGCAAATGCCGTGTCTGGGTTGTAAATGTCCACCTGTCACCCCACCCGTCGTCCCACCGCCATGCCTACATGGCATGGGTCACCCGCCAGCCTGCTGCTGCATCTGCCCAGCATGCCAGCATGTTTCCCTGAACATGTGGGATACCCTTGGGGTTCCCTGTGCATAATTCATAACATAAACAAGAGTTAAAAGACATTTGGTGATGACTAGAGGGTGGGGAGTGGGGGTTTGGTGGTGAGATGGTTTAATGCAATGGTTCTCAACCTGTGGGTATCAGCCACTTTGGTAACCCCCAATCTCCAAAAATATTTACATTAGTAGCAAACTTACAGTTATAAAGTAGCAATGAAAATAATTTTATGGTTGGGGTCACCACAACAGGAACTATATTAAAGGATCGCATCACTAAGAAGGTTGAAAACCACTGGTTTAGTGGGTAAATGAACTTGCCACTCAAAATGGGCATGGTGGCGAACACCTTTAATCCCAGCACTCAGGGAGGCAGAGGCTGGTGGATCTGAGTCCAAGGCCAGTCTGGTCTACAAAGTGAGTTCCAGGCCAGCCAGGGCTATTACACAGAAAAACCCTGTCCCAATCTGATGAACAGACTTCCTTCCATTCCAGGAACTCATCAGTCAGATGTAGTGGTATACATCTGTAATTCCAGCACTCCTACTATAAAATGGGAGGCAAAGACAGAAAAATAAATTGAAAACTTGTGGGCCTGCTGGCATGGAATACTCAGCACAGGAAAAACAAGACAGACATTGCCTCAACAAGGCAGGAGTCATTTTGCAATTAAAAAGAAAAAATTTTAAATTGCTAATTTCATGTATAAGGGTGTTTTGTCTGCATGTATGCCTGTGCACCATGGGTATGCCTGGTGCCCACAGACACCTGGAACTGGAGTTATAGGCATTGTGAGTTTACATATAGGTGTGGGAGTCAAACCCAGGACGTCTGGAAGAGCAGTCAGTGCTCTTAACCACTGAGCCATCTTTTCAGTCAAATATCTGACTATTTCTCTTTTTGTTCCGTTTAAAGAACAGATTCTTGAAAGTTGTCCTCTGATCTTTACATGTGTATCATGGTACACATGAATATACACACAATAAATGCAGGTTTTCAAAAGACCAGATTTTATTTTATGGATTGCTTTGAGTTCCATACTACTAACTTGAGAGGTATATGTTAACATAAATCATTAGACCACAAGAGGAGATGGGCTCTTTTTAAAAAGGCCCCACACAAAGTATAAGAAACAAAATACTGTGAAATCTGAAAAGTGATAGAAGGGAGAGAGGTACAAAATATCATAGAACACAAGAGCGTTTAAGTGGAGCCCTGAATGCTGAGGGAAGGAAGAGAGGTGTAAAGGAAGGGAGTATGTAGAGTATAAACTTATTTAAGAATGAAAATTATGGAAATCCTTCCTCTCAGATACTATCACAGTTTTTACATAAAATGCCCCCCCATTAATGGAGGTATAATTTACATACATTCAAATGCACCCATTTATATGAGAGGTTCAATTGTGTTTTGGCAAATGTGTAAAATTTCACAACCAACACTATAATCACAACATACAATGGTTTTATCATCCCTACCTCAGACAATTTCCAACCATAGCCCTAGGTACCACTAATCAGTTGCTATTAATTAAAGATTCATCTTTTCTAGTGTTTCACATAGAGGGAATCACAAAAGCAGTCTTTTGTATCTTTTAAAAATCAAATACTGTGTATCTGAGAGAGCTCCACAATGTTACAGATATAATCAACTCATTAATTTTTTATTGATATTTGCTTGTTAAATGAGTTATTTATTCCAGTTTTGGGCTATAAATATTTCAGCAAATCTTTGGGTTATGTTTTTCTCCCCAGCCTCAGCAACAGGTAGGAATGGAACTATTTGGTCCTATGAGATGAAATTAAAGACTCCTTTGCTCTATGAAGGTATTTATCCATTTTCTATATAATGTGTTCTACTATAAGCCCTCACACAGTCAGGTGAATTCCAGTTGCTTTACATATATAACCCTTCCTTCCTTCCTTCCTTTCTCAAAAAGCCATGATACATATATATGTATCTGGACAGATGTAAACATCAATATAGCTACCATTTCACTCTATTTAGAAAGCTTTACAATTGACACCTACTGATATCAAAAGGAAGCCAATAATACAAAATGTATCTGGATGAGTTGATGTTAAATACATTTACTACAAAACTATTAAAAACCATTAGAACAACAAGTTAACCACTGAGTCTAGTTTAGTGGTGGAGACCTGAGTTACTACCAAACAATCTTACCAACTATCTAATTTGCCTCATTAGAGAGGTGTTTTTTTTTTTTTTTTAACTGCAGTAGACAACAGTTAATATAGAGCCTCACAACTAGTTAAAGTGCAGAGAATGAATGGCCAGGGAGTGTTTATTCCACGTATGGTATCTAGTATCACCCCCTCCCTGCAAGGTTCAGGGACTATCAGGAAGAGGGGAGTTGGAAAGACGAAGTCAGAGGCTGGAAAGGGCTACTGTGAAGTAAGTTTTCTGGATATGACCGGGTCATTGATAACTTGAACTATAACAGCTGTAGCTGCCTGCACAAGATCTGGAGAGGCAAATTCCAGCATTGATGGGGATCCACTTACGATGCCCCTTCCCTAGCTGGGAGCTATTGGCAGTTGACTGTGAGTGGGAGTCAGGTGTCTTCAGGTATGTGGCCTCTAGTAGCTTGCCAATGGTTCGGTGGATGGCCCTACACCCAAGTACACAGGGACAGCTCCTCTTACTGGATTCAATAGGTTATATATGGAGGAGGAGGGGAACAAAGTTGAAAGAGAGATGCAGGGACCCAGGAGCCAGTATGATCAAATACAGTATATACATGTTTAAAATCTATCTTGTTTCAAAATCCTGTAAGAAATAAAGTTGTGGCAGTACTAAGAAATGTTGCTGGGTATTGAAATAGCCAAGCACTTGTTTTCAAATCTCTAGCCTCCAAATACTGCCTCCCTCCCAACATTTATTCCAGCAAATTCAACTTCCTGGTTTCTCACCTTTACTTAAAATATAACCCAAATATTTTTATTGCTTGCTAATTCCATTAATTTAAAATTTGGGAGGCCTGTCCATCAGTTCTCTCCCTAGCACCCCATAGGGCTTCGTAGAAACCAGACAATAGAACCTGACCCTTGATCTGGCATTCCAGGGTAACTTCCCATTTCCTGCTTATTTTCCAGCAATAGTCCTGGGGTTTAGAGAAAGACCAGCAAGAGCTTATCTGAGAAAATTAAGAGGCAGAGATACATACTCCTGTAAGGAGAGACAACAGGGTGTTGAAAAGCCACACACAAGAAAGAAAAGATGGTTTTTTTGAAACCTTAAGTAATTCTGGCTGGAAGTACAGCATAAGAAGAGGAAGAGAAGCAATGAAGTCAAATACCTCTAGTAAAGATGCTGAATTGGGGTGGGGATGTATCTCAGTTTGTTAAGATGGCGTGCCTTGCATGCACTGGGTCCTGCCTTTGATCTCAGCCCCACATAAAGCCAGGCATGGTGGTACACATCTATAATCGCAGCACACACGAGGAGATGAGGCAGAAGATCAAAATTTCCGTCATTCTCAGCTACACAGTGAGTTAAAAGCCAGTCTAGCCTACAGGAGACCCTGTCTCAAAAACTCTTGTTTCCTCCCACAAATCATATTTTATGTGTTCATTTAAACTTTCTTTTAAAAGAAATCAATGAACTGTAACTTAGGTCTAAGCAATTTTACAGAACAACCAACCTAATATTTATATTTCTCCTAGACTCAAACATAGCATAAGTTTTAGAAATAGTTTTCCTACATCAATTCTGTAACTCAAAGTTTTTCAACTTTCTAAATATCAGAATTTCCTTAGCTGGGCATGGAGGCACATGTTTTTAAACCCAGCATGGAGGAGCAGAAGCAGGTGGATTTCTTAGTTTCAGACCAGCCAGGGCTACACAATGGAAACCCTGTCTCAAGAAATTAATAAAACAACTCTTTTAAAGAATTCACTTATTAGAACCTGCTTTATAAGAGTGTTTTGGTAAAGCTGGAATGAATTTGAGGTAGATTTTTTATTGGCCAGAAGCTGGAATAGAGTATCATGATATACAGTATGTTAAGTTCACTTAAAAATAGTATTTTACATGATGATAGTAATTTTTATCTCCCCAGTTTTATTTCCCACACAATCCTAACCGGTTACTAGGAGGAATAGACATAGCTACTATATATTACATGTGAAGAACGTGGAGCTGAGGAAAGCTGTCTTCTTAAAGGAGATGTAGCTGAGTGGGAACCCAGGTTTTCTGCCATCTAAACTACATGTTTTCCTACTATTCACACACCCTCTAGGGAAGCCTTGTGTACATTTCATATTCATAATGTTCATAGATAAGTTATGAAATATTAGCTCTTTGTAAAACTTTATAAATAGGGTAACTTTATTGGCAGCCAGCTTCATTATTTGGTCAACACAAATCCACTCACTTTGAAAACAGCCTCCCACTTCTCACCAGGAACTTGTCCCTTTATTATTAGTAATAGAGACTAAAAACTCTCAGACTTAACACTTTTGAACTTTTAAAAAGGATTTAAATGTACAGTCTTTCCAATTTTAGCAAGCTAACCAATTGTGACATCACATGTTGTAACCAACTAGAGGATTAAGTTGTAGCTTGGCATTTTGCCCAGACAGTTCCAGTTTATAACAAAGTTCTAAATCTTTAAGAAAGCCTTCAGAAGGCTAGAGATTAAGTAGAGTATGTGCCTAACATGTGTAAGACAATGGGTTCAGTCTGCAGTATTAAAGCAAAACAAAACTTATAGAAATTAATTTATAAACTTACTTTTAAAAGATATAAAACAAGCAATCTCTACCAGTCAAGCAATTCAATGGATTATAAATAGTCAATGATTTTTCTCTGGTTTCATTTTAAAACCTCCTTTAGTCCAAAGCACAAAGGACAGGCAGGGCCATAAAACAGAAAACAGGGAGAAGAGGAAGTGGCAGGCTGCTATGGGGTATGTACACTGTCTCCTAAAAGCAAACAAAGAACTTAATTAATTTTCCAAGAGTCTCTTTAAAGACAGAAAAACGTGATCTATGGAAAACAGAGTTTGCAGGGCTCACTCTGGGAACAAACCCCTCCCCTCAGCACACACACATCAGATACACAAACAACTGACCTTGAAGAAACAAGCCTTCCCAAGGGAAGTCCTTGGAGCTTCCTGGTTTCTTTTCTGATCTTCCTGCCTCCACTTACCATGCACTGGGATACAGGCCAGTGCCACCAGGCCCAGTTCACAGCTTCTTTAATGAAGCCTTTAACAGACTGCCCCGAGAAGGACCTGACCTGATAGACAATATGCAAAGAACTGTAAATAATTCATAATTTATTTTCTCCTGTGGGATATAATTTTTAAAAACTTTCAAATTGCCAGGTGGTGGTGGCACACGCCTTTAACCCCAGCACTCAGGAGACAGAGGCAGGTGGATCTCTGTGAATTCAAGGCCAGCCTGGTCTACAGAGCCAGTTCTAAGACAGGCACCAAAAAACTACACAGAGAAATTCTGTCTTGAAAACAAACAACAACAACAACCTTTCAAATTAATGTAAAGCCTCAAGATCTAAAAATTTTACTGTTGTTCTGCTAAGGGAGCAAAGTGATGAGATGACTCTTAATGACGTTCTGCTATACCCACAGATCAGTGTCTCACTCAGTCACCAGAAAGCTTTCTCCTACAGTAGATGGAAACTAATACAGAGACTCACAACTGGACAATATGCAGAGAGCGAGAGACCTTGGAACACACAGTCCTAAATGGATGTCTTCATCAAGCTCCTCCCTTCAGGACTCAGAGAACTATGCGGAAGAGGAGGCAAAAAGAATGTGAGAGCCAGAGGGGATGATACCAAGGAAAACAGCATCTTCCAGACACAACAGAACTGGTGCACACATGAACTCAGAAAAGGTAGCAGCATACGAGGGGCCTGCACAGGTCTAATCCAGACAGGGTCTCAGTGCTGAAAGGGGGAGTAGACACCAGCGACCATTCCTCACCAAAAAGTCACCTCTAATCGACAACTGCTTGACAAGGGAAAATTAGTGTGCATATCCAAACAAACCACACCTTAAGGGTGGGTTCCATGCTTAGTAATAGATGGACAACAAAATGAACTCAAAGGTAATTTTGAAGATCCTTTGTTTCGTTTGGGTGTTTACTGCCTTACTGGTCATTTGCTAGTATGTTATGGTTTCTGATCCTGCAATTTTATGGTGTGTTTGTGTGTGTGTGTGTGTGTGTGTGTGTGTGTGTGTGTGTGTGTGTGTGTGTGTTTCTTGTCCTCTTTGTTTTTATTGTTGTTTATTCATTTTGCTTTATTCTTGTTTGCTTGTTTTTTGTTTTTTGGCCTGTCTGTTTTCTTAAGAGAGAGAAAAAGAAGGCATGGAGTTGGAAGGGTGGGAAAGTGAAGAGAATTTGGAAGGGAAACCTGAGATCAGAATATATTGTATAAAAAAAAAATTGCTGGGTGGTGGTGTTGCACACCTTTAATCCCAGCACTCGGGAGGCAGAGACAGGCAGATCTCTGTGAGTTCGAGGCCAGCCTGGGCTACAGAGTGAGTTCCAGGACAGCCAAGGCTGTTTTCACAGAGAAACTCTGTCTTGAAAAACCGAAAAATAAAAATAAAAATAAAAAATAAAATAAAACAACAGATCTCTAATTGATAACTATGGGAACAAAGTTAATTACCTTCAGTAAGATTTGAAACAATTGTGCCGGGCGGTGGTGGTGCACGCTTTTAATCCCAGCACTCGGGAGGCAGAGCCAGGAGGATCTCGGTGAGTTTGAGGCCAGCCTGGACTACAGAGTGAGTTCCAGGAAAGGTGCAAAGCTACACAGAGAAACCCTGTCTTGAAAAACCACAAAGGAAAAAAGAAGAAAAAAAAGAAAGACTTGAGACAATCATTAGAAATAAGTACACTTCTGGGTATCAGGCCATCAGATTTATCCCATTTTTTGAGAACTTAAACTATTCTGACATCTATAAGAACCTCTTAAAAATAAACTTTTTAAATTTTACTTAAAAAATTTAAACTTTTGCAAATAAAAATATTACATACTAAAATTAACTAAACCTATACTCTACACAAGTTAATGAACTTAGACAGTTAGAATTGGCATTTGAACCCATTAAATTTTACACTTTCAGCAGCAAATGTATTTTATACACTTATCTACCACCAAAACCAAAGTCCATGACAGAATTAGAAAAACAATCAGCTTCCATAATTCATGTCTAGTACCTGTATTCAGTCCTGCATCCCCTTATATTTAGCTTTTTTTGTTTTCTTTTCTTTATGTTATACTGTACCTACATTTACAATTGTTTACATTTATAAATGTATTATTGGCGAAAAGGTTACCAAGGCAGGAGGATTTTAGGCTAGACTGGGTTACGCAGAAAGACCCTATCTTTTGGTGGAGGGGGATTCGAGACAGGGTTTCTCTGTGCAGCCCTGGCTGTTCTGGAACTTGCTCTGTAGACAAGGCTGGCCTCGAACACAGAAGTTGGCCTGTCTCTGCCTCCTGAGTGCCGGAACTAAAAGTATGCACCACCACCACCACTGGGCTAGTTTTGAAATCTCTTGATATTTTAATAGCCAATTGTGTTAAAAGATGTTTTTCTCAACTTAAAAATTCCATTAAGAAAGTTCTGTCCTGTTATTAATAAACTAAACACATAAAAAATTGTGGTTTGTATATATTGTGTTCACTAAATGTTTACTATCCAACTTCTTTAGCTTTTATAAATGCTAATACAATTCTATAGGTACCTACAAATTAAAAAGATACAGCAAGTTCCAATTTTACCTTTTAAATAGGTTTCCTCCAAAAAGTTCACAGAATAGCATAGAAAAAAAAAAACAACCCACAACTTTACTGTTTAACAAGCAAAGTCTCAGATCAACTAAAATATTAAAACCTATTAGATGCTGCCATGGTTTGTGATGGTTAGTTTAAATTGTAAGTTTGACCCAAACTCAAATCACCTGAGAAGTGAATCTCAATGAAAGATTGTTTAGAGCAAGTTGGGGTGGTGGAGGTGGGAGGATTGTCTTAACAGAGGTGAGAAGACCTGTCCACTGTGAGTGGCAAGCATCCCTAGGTGTCACAGGAAGTCAGGACAGGAACCTGTAGGCAGGAGCTGATGCAGAGACCGTGGAAAGGGTGCTGCTTATTCTTGCTTCCTATGGCTTGTTCAGTCTGCTTTCTTATAGAACCCAGAACCACCAGCCCGGGGATGGAACCACCCACAATGGTCTGGGCATCCCCCATCAATCACTATTTAAGAAAACGCCCTACAGGCTTGTGTGGTCCAAGAGTGGAGAGACTGGTGGGGGATGGAGGGAGGAGCATGCCCAGAACTCAGGAGGCAGAGATAGGCCGACCTCGGAGTTCAAGGCCAGCATGGTCTACAGAGCCAGTTCCAGGACAATCAGGGCTACACAGAGAAACCCTGTTTCAAAAAACAAAAAGAGTAGAGAGAATTAAAGAGTGACAAAATGGAAAGTGAGCTGAAGTGAGTACATACACATCCACTCTCTGTTCTTGCCTACAGAGTGATCAGTTGCTTCAAGTTTGCCACTTTGATTTCTCTGCTATGATGGACTGTCAGCTAAAATAAACGCTTTCATCCCCAAGAAGATGTTGTTTCTGTCAGAGTATTTTATCCCTGCAATAGAAAACAAAACTAAGACATGGTTTGGATCTAAAATGTTCCTTGAAGGCTCATTTGCTAAAGGCCTGGTTGCCTGCTGATACCGATTTGGGAAGTAACAGGACTTACATTTTAGGATGTTTTTAATTGCTATTTTAATCTCCCCCCCCCCTCCTTTTTTTAACTGGGTTTTCTTTAATTGCACTGTATTAGTGTGGATGTATCCTGCAGGGCAGATAACTTCCAAACCTTTTACTACTATGGATACTGGAGAAACTGAGAAGACCAAGACCCCTCCCTGAAGGTCCTCAGGTTACTCTATATGGGTGCCTTTGGCTTTTTTCCTAGTCTCCTCTCATTATGACTAGGAACCCTGTTTACCCCTATGCTTAGGCAAAGTCAGTCCTTTGGAGTCTGGAGGACTTGCAAGGTACAGGCTTCATGGTAATGAGATGAAAGATGAAAACTCTTGAGCAGTCGGTAGTACCTCCAGTGCTTGGCAGTAAAGTTCTAAAATTTTACCTCTGGTTTTAATAGATTAATCGGTGTGACTGGATCTTGAGGATGTTGGATCAATTCAATGATGGATTGATAATTTGTGGGCATCACTAGAAGTAGTGTAGAAACCAGCTATGGTCTAGATGCAGGAAGCAGATCATCAGGAGAATGTCAGAGAAGGGTTCTATCTTGTTCCTGGATCTGCATTCTTTCCTCCCTTACTCCTCATCTCTCTTTCTTTCTCCTTCCTGGATGTCATAAGATGAACACCTCTGCTCTACCATATGCTTCCAGACATGATGTTCTCCTTCACTTTGGCCCCAAAGTAGAAGAGCTGGCCAACCATGAACTAAAACCATTGAAAATGTGAGTCAATATAAACTTCCTTTAATTGATTTCTCTTAGGTATTTGAAAGGCAAGGCTGATTAACAACAGATGCCTACAAACATTCTTTTCCAGAAACCCAAAGGCTCTTTGGAAACTGGTAAAGTTGTCTACTGGGCCTCCACTGGAGTCTTTTCCAGGAATTTCAAATTTATCATGTCCAAAGTAATACTTGTCATTTTTTTCCTATCACAACAATCCACTCCCTTTTTGTCACAAATGCTCTATGAATGGTGAGAACGGCACTCCCATCTAGCCTCAGAAACCTGAGAGTCACTTTTGGTCTTACTCATCCCATGCCTCAGTCACTCAAATCTGCCCAAATCACTTTATTATCTAGTAAAAAGTACTCTACTTCTCCCCTAAGCTAATTACTACCCCCCTGGCTACTGGTCATGTCTAGTTCACTGCAAACCCTGTCTCTAAGTGTTAGTTCTCCAATCTTTTTTATTACTTTTTCCTTCCTTTTCTGTAAAGTCCACTCCTTAACATGCTATACACACAACTTACTTTACTTCCCTCTCCGGGCTTTTTCTTGTTTGTTTGTTTGTTTTTAGTTTTTTGAGAAAGGGTTTCTCTGTGTAGCCCTGGCTGTCCTGGAACTAGCTCTGTAGACCAGGCTGGCCTCAAACTTACAGAGATTTGTCTACCTCTGCCTCTGGAGTGCTGGGATTAAAGGCATACGCAACTACAGTTGGCTTTATTCGTATATTTTTATCTTCCTGGCCAGCTAATTTTGATTTTTTAGATTCTCAAGTGTACCAAAATGTTTTCTTCGCTGTTTGGCACAATCTTTTATTTTATGCTTAGTTTATTCTTGCCCTTCTCTAGTCTTACCTTGTGCAGTCTAAGGATCTTCCCTAAGTCCTCTTGTGCTCTCACAGCCCATTTTATTCCTTCCCCCAAAGGATTAACTGTGTGGAATTATCACTGCCTGTTTATGCCTCCATCCTTCTCTGAACTCTAAGCTTTAGAAAAGCTATTTGGGGGTGAGGAGTGTCTCTTTTGTAACTTGGCCTAATATCTGTACCACAGACATACCCAATGAATATTTTATATAGTGCCCATGTACTATAAAAAAAGAAATATCTTTGGGTTTAGATCTATAGTTCAATTCTGCTTTGGCCACTTATGATTCTTATTTAATCTTTTCTTTCCTTTTTTTTTAAACATTTTTAAAAATGTTTTATGTGCATTGGTGTTTTGCCTACATGTATGTCTGTGTGAGGGTCCCAGAACCCATAGAACTGGAGTTACAGACAGTTGTGAGCTGCCATGTGGGTGCTGGGAATTGAACCTGGGTCCTCTGGAAGAACAACCAGTGCTCTTGAGCCATCTCTCCAGCCCCTATTTAATCTTTTCTAAACCCAACTTCTTCCCCACTCTCAACCCCAACTGAGCCCACACCTGCAAGAATAGTACCTATCTTGAAGTTGCAAGAACTGATATTATATGCAAAAACAAACAAACACCACATGTCCCAACAAAAGCAGATATTTGCTTTCATTAGGACTCCAGAATGAGCCAGGTGAGAATAGTGCACACCTTTAATCCCAGCACTCCAGAGGGAGAGGCAGGAGGATCTCTTTGAGTTCCAGGCTAGCCTGGGCTACAAAGTGAGTTCCAGGCCTGGAGGGCTACAAAGAGAACTCCTGTCAAGAAAAACAAAAACAAAAACAAAACTCCAGAAAGAAAGAACATATCTGACCAGGTAGCTTAAGCAACAAGGGGACTTTCAATAAAAGTTACTAAAGTATTTCATGTAATTCAAGGTCAAAAGAAAAAAATTTGAACCAGAAACCTAAGTCCCACCTTAGAATGGAAACACACACACACACACACACACACACACACACACACACACACACACACAGTAAAGAAAAAAATTAAAAAAAAAAAACAAAAACTGTTAATATATTGGGTCTATTGGGTCTACCCAGATATCCCAGGAGGCACTCACTCACTATTTCAAAATTTAAGCAAATTCTCATTTTATTAGCAAGCTTAACTGCATCTGCAAACACATGTGTCTGCACCCAACCTTTTGTGAATGATTATCTAGATTAGGTTAGCCTCTAGGCATGCTACTGGCATATTACTTAGGTTAGGTTGAGGTGAGAAGATCCACTGGGCAGCATTATTCCATGAGCTGGGTTCCTAGACTTAAAGAAAGGAGCAATCAAGCTGAACACAAACATTGATCACTCTCTGCTTCTTGACTGCAGATGAAATGTGACCAGCGGCCTCAAGCTCCTACATCAAGACTTCCCTGTTCTAACAGACTGTCCCCCTGAACTATGAGCCATAATAACCCCCCTTCCCTTAAGTTGTTTTTGTCATGGTATTTTACGTACAGGAAAAGTTACTGAAACAGTTTAACTAAATGTTCCTACCAAGACTCATGTGGAAATTGTGAGGGATTAAGAGGTGGTACAGACCAAGCAGGACCATAAGATGTTTGCGAAAGGGTCCTCCTTTGAATGAATTAAACTATTCCTCCATTAATAAGCTAATGGTTTGTTTCGGGAGTGGGTCTCTTATCAGAACCAGTTTCAGTTTATCTCTTATATATTCCTCTTCCTATGTGATGCTCTGTGCCACTCCAGGACTCTATAAGGTCATCATCATCATCATCAAGGCCCTCATCAGATACAACCCCTTACCCCTGGACACTCCCAGCCTTCACAACAGTGCGCTGAATAAACTCTTAGTTTCTATAATCTACCACTCACTGTACTGTTGGTAACAAAAACAGACCAAGACAATGTAATCTAGTCACACGTTCCTGGAATTCTCAGGATATGATCATCTTGGAGAGCCAAAATCCATGGGCTCTCAAGTTTCTTCTAAAAAGGGGTGAACCATGTACATTTAACTTATGTACTTTCTCACATATACTTTTAAGTTACCTTTACCTCTACTAGCTAATAATATGCAAGTACTATAGAAATAATTTTACAATATGATTTTTAGGTGATAATGACAAGGAAAGTCCTCATGTTCAGTACAGATGTAGTTTGTTTCAACACACACACACACACACAAACACACACCCTGTAGTACTAGAGACTGAACCCAGTCTTAGGTGATGTTAGCAAGTGCTCTATCATTGAGCTATATCCCTAGCCCCTATATGACACATAGTTGGCTGTATCTGAGGATATAGAGCCCAAAGACAACACAGGGCCAACTGTTAGGGTCCAGGCACCATGTTTTGAGTCAAAATATGTCATGACTTAAGGTGAACTCTATACTAAGCAATACAACCTGTCCAAATTTGGATATTTTCATTTATTAATTTAACTCTCAAAGTAAAGCAATGAGCATCAGTCAAGAGAATTATTCTTCTTACTGCATCATAGATGAAATAAGCCAATAAGAGATGCCATGTTTCTCTTCCACTTTGAACTTTTGGAGTCCTAGTCATACTGGCAGGAAGCTGCCCTCTACAGAACAATTACCAAAACCACCAGGATTCAAAGATGGGAGATTTGAGGGAGTGGGGTTGATTTCCTTCTCTGCCACACCACCAAACACTGAAGCATTTTCTTCTCTTCCTTTGCTATAGTGGAAAAGAGATGCTAGATGACTGCTAAGTTTGAGCAATGCACTCAAAAGAACTAAGGAAACTTGGAGTAGGATCTTTGCCTATTATTATGGTTAGCTCAGAAAGTGTTCTGTAATATTCACTACTATAAATATCATTATTAACATACTCATGGCCATCCATTCTCTTAGTAAAATACATTGGCACTCACTGAATCAATACTCAAGGTATTTCAAAAGGACTACAAAAACTGAGTTGATAGATGTATATATTCCTAGCATAGGTAAAACAAGGTGACCCACTGCTTTCTTGAATGTCCTTTATGTGGTCTTTAGTGCTTTTTTTTTTTTCACTTTTGTGCATTTTATTGATTTTGTTGTTTAAATGCCCTGGTGCTGAGGGTTCATGCTGAAGTATGCATAAGTGCAATAAGATACTATGGAAATAACTTAAATAACCGAGTAAAGTCCTTGCTACCCAGGCATAAAGACCTGAGTTCTGATCTCCAGCATCCATGTAAAGACCAGGGTGGCAGAACACGCTTGCAATCTCAATACTAGGAGTATTGTGTGAAACTGTTCCTGGAAAGATGAGAATAAATGTCTACTCACCCCAGATAGGGAACCAATGACAGACCAAGTCCAGAGTCTACCAAAGTCCAAAGTGATCTAAAAAGTTTTCCTGGGGTTACTTATAGGAATATGGGTTAGGGCTTATTCATAAGACCAGAAATGACTTAAAGACAGCTAAGCTACATCACCAAAAGTCCACCCCAGCTAGAAAGCTGGAAACCTGGAGCACAATGCACAGCCTTGCAGGCAGCTCAACAGATACAGTGTCCTTTCGTGGTAGTCCACTGGTCTGAGCCCCTTATAAACAGCTATGTTGGTCTATGTTTCTTTCAGGCAGCTAGGTTGGTCTGAGTCTCTTTTCAAAAGACAGTACAGCTGGCAGACAGTCTTTTGGGTATCTTGGCTTGTCTTGAGACTTTATTCCTTAAGTACTCTTGGAGAATCTGGTCAGTTTCAGGGACTTCCAGAAGCTATTTTGAGTTTACTTCCTATCTAAGGAGCTTCCCTGCAGGATGGAGTGTTTCACCTCCTCTTAGAGCATCCTGCTGTTTCACTTTCCTTTTCACATCCTACACCTTAAGATTCCCTCTAAAATGGAAGGCTTTAATCTCAGAGAAAAATAACATACAACATGGAAGAAGAGATAGGAAGATCCTTAGAACTTGCTGGCCAGTCTAGTCAATCACTGAGCTGTGAAAGACCCTGTCTAAAAAGTTCAAAAGTAAATAAAAATATACAAATGTAAGAAGTCTAGGCTGTGTCTAACAGAGAAAACACAAGTGTTAGAAAAGCTGCATTCAGGCATGAATTAAAGTGTTATTTTTTGAGTTCGATGTTACCAAATCAATAATGTATATTAAGGTGTTTTTAAACGAAGCACACACAAAAGAGTTACATGGTATTTACAAAAGCTCTATTGAACCTAACTGTGGGTTTCTCCTAAGAAGCAAATGTTCAGTGGCTGTTAACTTAATGTTAATAGTAATTTTATAGAACATAACCAGAAATAATTATTTTGTGCTCTAGTTCTACTCTAGTTCTGTTGCTGTGATAAACACTCTGACCAAATTGCTTAAGGGATAAAGGGGCTTCTTTTAGCTCACAGGTCATTGTCCACCACTGTGAGAGGTGAGGGCCGGAACTCAAACAAGAACCTGAAGCAGAAACCATTAAGGAACACTGCTTCCTGCCTGGCTCAAGCTTAGCTACTTTTCTTAAATAACCCAGGTTATAGTGGTTTGGGTATCTTGGCTTGTCTTGAGACTTTAGTGGACTAGGCCCTCTCACATCAACCAACAATCAAGACAATACCTAACATACATGGCTACAAGCCAATAAGATCTGAGTAATACCTCACCGGAGGGAACCTTTCTTTTTGAGTGATCCTGTGCTGTCAGGTTAACAGTTAAAGCTAACTAGGATATTTTGTATATATGGTTATTTTGATGGAAAATACTGTTATAAGTAAGTTAAATGTTTTGTTTGATGCTGGTGCTGACCTGGTGCCTCATGTGATACGCACACACTGTAACCATCAAGTTAAACCCCTAGCTCCAAATATGTTTTAAGTGTGATACATGATTATCAATTTTTCCTCTTATAAGCATTTATGTAAGGAAAATCTAAATGCTGTTGTTTTAATTAATTTTTGCAGTGCTAGGGAGTGAATCTGAAAATTAGCATAACAAACCTGAAGAGATGGCTTAGCAAGTAAAGGCACTTGGTACCAAACCAGATGACTAAGTTTGTTTGATTCCCTGGGATCCATGTCTATGTGGTACAAGGAAAGAACTAACTCCTGAAAGCTGTCCTCTGGTTACCATGCACATAGCTTAGCAGGTTTTTACCTGGATGCATGTATACACACACACACACACACACACACACACACACACTTCAAGAAATATAATAAAATTTGAAATTTATGTGAACTGTATGCACACAAGTCAACATTTTAAATCTTATTAAAATGCAAACATTTTGATTATCAAAATTGTCACATAAAGCTTTAGAAGTTTCTAAGTAGAAAGCCACAAATACTATACAGATATCAGGATGAAAAAATGAGGACATGGCTGCTCCAAGGTATGGTTGAGGAAGTTTATTGTAGATCTGAGGGAGAGAATAGCCAGAGGCATCTTGAAGGGTCCAGACTGAGTATGGCCAGCAGACTGAAACTGAACCCGGTCATGAGAGGAGGGGTGGGGAAGGGGAGCGAGAGGAAGAGAAGGAAGGTGGTAAGCAGAACAAGAGGGAGCCATGGACCACGTGGCCAGGAGTGAGCCAGGAGACCACGAGGGTACAGAGCCAAATGGCTGCGTTATACAGGAATCTGAAGGAAGGGGAGGGGAAGGAGGAGCCCAGCCCTCGGGAAAGAGAAGTTTAGAGTGGGTGGTAAGTGAGGAGTGCTGGGAGGAGCCACAGGCACTGAGAGCTGTCCCAGGTTTCTTTGGGACCTGACAATATCCAACCTGTTTAACTGCCAAGCCATTCTGTGGCAAAGATAAAACTACCGTCCACTAAAATTTCATTTTCTCCTCCTACGTGCAAAGTTGTTGTGAGTAGCTAGGGGCCTGACAGAGACTATTTTTCCCAACTCTCCTTAAAAACCATCTGGTAAACCCATATGACTTGTTTACATTAATGTAATATAATAGGACCTGATGTATGCTATAGTTTTTAAGCATGGTCACTAGACATAAACAGAATGCTCTCACTGAAAATGAGTAACTGTGCTTAGGGATAATTAAGTACTTCTCTTAACATTTACATCTTCCTGCCAATTCAAACATCAGTCAAGTTAAATGCTTATTTGAATTTACTTAGGAGAAAATAAACAATGACACTAATTTGTTTCAGAATATTCCTTTACACTGTGTGAAGATGTGTTACTGTGACTGGTTTAATAAAGAGCTGAATGGCTTACAGCTAGGCAGGAAGAGGTTAGGTGGGACTTCTGGAGACAAAAAGTCTCAGGAAGAAGAGAGGCAGAACGCCAGCCAGACATGGACAAAACAGGATGGGCAGTACAGAGTAAAGGTAATCTAGTCATGTAAAAGAATGTAGATTTAAAAATATGGGTTAATTTAAGTCATAAGAACTAGTTAGGACAAGACTAGGGGGCTGGAGAGATGGCTCAGAGGTTAAGAGCACTGGCTGCTCTTCCAGAGGTCCTGAGTTCAATTCCCAGCACCCATATGATGATTCACAACCATCTATAGTGAGATCAGATACCTCGTCTAGCATTAAAGCCAATAGAGCACTCATATACATAAAATTTAAAAAAGCCTAATTTAAGCCCAAGCTTTCATAATTAATAATGTCTTCATGTCATTATTTATGAGCTGGCAGCCCAAAGAAAAAGTCTGCTGCACTAATTTACATTAGGTCTGCTATGCCAAAAAGTCAAATATTAAAAAAAAAAAATCTGTGGTTGTTTTATGAGTTTAGTGAGATATTTGTTGATGGGTCTGTGATAAGCAGACACTGCCAGCTGCATATCCTACATTCAAAAAACACTCCATAAGTGTCACTGTCTTGGATTCATGAAAACTTAGAGCTAAAATAAAACTTCCTACCCCAGGCAGCTTACATTTGAGTCTAGAGTTGGCACAACAACAGAGTAAAACTTGTCACTCTTCATATGAAAACTTACTAAGCATGGACAGTGATAAACTGCCGAAGTTATTTATAAAGGACCTGTACTGCATTTATTCTCTGTGGCATAATCATATTAGAAAGTCTAGCTGGTGTTCCCACTAGAAAATGATGTTCTAGCCTATGAGAGAGAACAAACGGTATAATCTCAGCTACAACTCAAGGCATGAAAGGAAGCCAAAAAAGACTTCTAAAGTAGTGAAGGAAACTGTCGAGAATTTAATACATGACCAAAGTAGCAAACAAAAATTCCATTTAGATCTTTAGATGGGAACTTTTTTCCAGATAGTGAAGAATTTGTATAGCAGTATGATTTACAGAAACAAACTATATGGAAGACAGTAAGAATTAAAATGATGAACCAGTGGGCCGGCTGCTGCTGCTGCTGCTGGTGCTGGTGGTGCTGGTGGTGGTGGTGCACGCCGTTAACCCCAGCACTTGGGAAGCAGAGGCAGGCAGATCTCAGTGAGTTCAAGGCCAGCCTGGTCTACAAAGCAAGTTCCAAGGCAGCCAGGACTATTACACAGAGAAACCCTGTCTTGAAAAACCACCCCCCACGCTCAAAAAAAAAATGATGAACCAATATGGAAGAACTACTGTTTCCTCCAAATGTAGCTTGATCACTTGGTAAATATCTAACAATAGGAAATCACCATCCAAAAAACGGTAACCTCAAAAACACCTCCTTATGTAGAATGATATAAACGTGGAGGGGATGAGGCCCCTGTCCAATTTGTTTCTATTAACTCATCTAAGAATAAATAATACATTTCAGCCATCAAAGCAATACTGCGTATTAGCAATACAAGTCAGAAACTCAATGTGTGTAGAAGCCCTATGAGCACATACACAAGTATTTTCTGTATACACAATTACATGATGGGAGCTTAACTATAAACAGACAGATTATATGTAGAGTATTATGGGCTTAAACCTACAGAAGGGCTACATGAATAAATAAATCATTTTTTGCATGCTTCATTGTTCTTTCAATGAATTAAATTTAGGGAGGAAAAAAATGCTGGGAAAACATGCTAAAAATTATCTCTGTTAATATGAGCTGGACGTTTATAAAGAATCCTTGTATCATTTTCCATGATAAACCCACAAACAACAGCATCTGATGCAAGAAGCTTCTTCCCTTAAAAAGTCAAGGATGGAGCCGGGCGGTGGTGGCGCACGCCTTTAATCCCAGCACTCGGGAGGCAGAGCCAGGCGGATCTCTGTGAGTTCGAGGTCAGCATGTACTACCAAGTGAGTCCCAGGAAAGGCGCAAAGCTACACAGAGAAACCCTGTCTCGAAAAACCAAAAAAAAAAAAAAAAAGTCAAGGATGGTGGCAGATGTCTCTAATTCCACCACTAGGGAGCAGAAAGCAAAGGCAAGAAGACTAAGAGTCTGAGGCCAGCTTAGGCTACAGAGCTAGTTCAAGGCCAATCTGATTACACTGTAAAGCCATGAATACAAACAAACAAAAACAAAAAAAGTCTAAGTGAAAATTTTTCTTTTCTCCCAATTCTAACAGATAAAATTTAAACTAGATAGAAAAGGACAGGGGGAAAACCACTGTTTCTCATTCCCAAGGAATAAAGGTCTAGATTAAAATCCTAGTTCTGCTAAATCATGAGCATGAATCTCTAGTAAGTCAATCATCATCGGTTGCTCCAGCTGTAATGAATATGTATGTCCATGATTTTTCTGCATATTTGGAAACATATTAAAATTCATATTAAATACGATAATCCATGTTAAATATTAGTATCCCAATAAACCTGTCACAGGACAGGCTTTTTTTCATTACTTAATGCCCAAGGAATAGACAGAAAATACAAAAGGACAAAATAAAGAGGAAAGTTATAAACTCAACATCATGCCAGTCATCATTTTCCCAAGCCCCTGTCTTCTTATTTTTGAAGCTTCTCTCTGTCCTATAGGGTTAGAGTAGGACACATCGAAAGTAGAATAGTAGGTATCAAAAAGCTTACTAAGCGCCAGGCCCCAGGTGAAGCTCCGGGAGTCCAATTGGCGAGAAAGAGGAGGATTTGTATGAGCGAGAATTGTTGAAACCAAGGTTGGATAAAGCACAGGGACAAATGGCCAAATGAATGGAAACACATGAATTATGAACCAAAGGCTGAGGGGCCCCCAACTGGATCAGGCCCTCTGAATAGGTGAGACAGTTGATTGGCTTGATCTGTTTGGGAGGCATCTAGGCAGTGGGACTGGGTCCTGTGCTCATTGCATGAGTTGGCTGTTTGAAACCTGGGGCTTATGCAGGGACACTTGGCTCAGCCTGGGAGGAGGGGACTGGACCTGCCTGGACTGAGTCTACCAGATTGATCTCAATCCTCGGGGGAGGCTTTGCCCTGGAGGAGATGGGAATGGGGGATGAGCTAGGGAGATGGGAGGAAGGGGGGAGAGGGAGGAGAATGAGGGAATCTGTGGTTGATATGTAAGATTGAATTGAATTATAGAATAAAAAAAAGAAAAAAGAAAAAAGAAAAAAAGCTTACTAAACAGGTGAGAGAGACTACGGATAATTCTTACTCAGGGTTCACTAGGAGTCTCGGTGATTCTTAACAAGATTAGGGGCTGCAAAGGTACCAAGGGGGTGACAGAATAGACAATAGGTTTATCTATCTCATACTTAATAATATTTGTAGACAAACATTTTATTAATTCAAAAAGTACATATTTAAAAAACAAAAAAAATGAAAGTTAAAAAGCACTCTACTACCAAAACACTGTTATATCTGCTTCTTAGCATTTTACAGGATAATATTAATGAACTACAAAGAAATCTAACCAGATAGGTTACATTACAGGAAAAGACATTCTGGGGAAATATTCCAATTTCAAAAAACTAATAAACTAGGAACACAGCCTACTTGCAATTTTTGGTTTTCCCCTAGGAAATCTATTCTGCAAACCTTCAAAGGTGAAGACTTCTAATACCCATGCTTGTTGTGTTCTAAATATTAATTATTTGTTCAAAGAAAAATAAATACCCTTTTCAAGGAGTTTACATTTCATCAATAGAAAGAACCCTAAATTGGGGCCAGTAGGATGGCTCATTGGGTAAAGATGCTTACCATGTAAACCTAGTAATCTAAATTCAATCCCCGAAACCCCAGTAAAGGTGGGAAGAGAGAACCTACTGTGTCCTCTGACCTCCAGATACATACTGTGCCCGGCATGTTTCTTCCCATCATGAATTCACATAAACATAATAACCAAAATTTTTAAAAATTAAATCTGAATTTTAATGACAATAGCTATTTTCCTGTTGCAGTGTGGCAATGTCCTCCTCATTCAACTAGCCATGAATTATCTGATAACTGATATCACAGCTAACTGCTTCTAAAAACAGTTAAGAAACCAATTTCTGCTGCGTAGTGGTGGTACATGCCTTTAATCCCAGCATCTGGGAGACAGAGGCAGTGGATTTCTGAGTACAAGGCCAGCCTGGTCTACAGAGTGAGCTCCAGGTAAACCCTGTCTCAAAAAACTAAAAAACAAGCAAACCAAAAAGTTTCAGAATTATCACACACTAAACACCACTGTCTTAGTTGGAGTTTCTATTGATGTGGAGACACCATAACCACAGCAACTTGTATAAAGGAAACCATTTCACTGGGGTGGCTTACAGGCTCAGCAGTTTAATCCATTATATTATTATTATGGGTGGTGGGTGTGCAGGCAGACACAGTTGCTGGAGAAGCTGAGAGTTCTACATCTGGATCCTCTGACAGCAGGAGGAGACTTGACACACTGGCCAGGCTTGAGCATCTGAGACCTCAAAGCCCACCCCAGTGACATACTTTCTCCAACAAAGACACACCTAGTCCAGCAAGGCCACACCTCCAAATAGTGCCACTCCTTAGGGACCAAGCATTCAAACACAAGCGTCTATGGAGGCCATTCCTATTCAAACCACTACAATCATCAAAATCCAAAAGTACTGTAATATCACACTAAAAACAGCTACCAACTTATAAAATTTACAACAGCCACATAATCACAGCTAATTCTACCAACCGTGAATCCCTAGGAAGCAGAAGTCAGGTTACAGCATTTTTATAATCAAAATTATCATAGTTTTTTTTTTCATTTAATGAATGGAATAACATTGTATTTGCTTGAGAAAATTCACTGGAAAGTCCATGGGTCATATTTTTTATTTTTATTTTTTTACCATTTCTATGTATTTGATACCTAATTTTATTATAAATTTCAGACTAAAACATTTTCATAAAAATTTATCAAAAAAAATCACAAAAATTTCAACAGTAGCAAAAGTAACATTTCACACATTATACAATAGTAAAATGTTATTAGAAACCATCTGGCTCAACAACCTCTTACCAAAGAAGTTCACTAAAATGACAAAGCTATGGAACTGGTCATTGTCCTAAGTGGAATCCTGTACACTAATTTAAAATAAAGCACGTCTTTACAAAAGTTCGTCATTTTTTGTTCTTTCCTCATACATCTCCTTCTCTGCTCCTTTCCATATGCCTGACTGCCATTACTTTCAGGTGTCCTTATCTGTAAAAACTAATCACATGAACAAAGGTTAGACTTCAATAAATCTGCCTCAGAACAATTCTAAGTATTAACTTATATATGTAAGCCATCAGCTCTACCTCATTTCAACTGCTCTTGAAGGCTAAGAAACTGTAAATTATTTAACAGACAAAAAGAGAGAGAGAGAGACAGACTGCTGAAACAACCTAAGACTCTATATATACACTGTTAGAAACACAGGCTGAAAACCAGACAATCTTGACGTTTCAGTGGTCAGCACTTTCCTTCCTGGACTTCCTGCCTCCCACCCCCCAACCAAAAAAAAAAAAAAAAAAAACCCAACACAATGTGTCCTAAGAACTATGCATTCCTTTACACACATCATAGCAAATGAGTACATTTCTTTCCTTTCATCCTACAGAGAAACGAACCTAAATTATAATACTGTCAGTTTTAGTACGATAAATTACCAAATGTATTTCAGACAAAAATCAGGATTCTTTTTTTAAATTATTTTTTTAATAATTTAACTTTATTTTATGTGTATTGGTATGAAGGTGTCAGATTCCCTGGAAATGGAATTACAAACAGTTGTGAGCTGCCATGTGAGTACTGGGAATTGAACCCAGGTCTTCTGGAAGAGCAGCCAGTGCTCTTAACCGCTGAGCCATCTCTCCAGCCCCCAGGATTCTTTTTATAAGTTAAGACTTCCTATATTCATTAAAACAGTTTAAAAAAAAAAAAAAAAGTAGGGCTGGAGAGATAGTTCTGTCATTAAAGGCTAGGCTCACAACCAAAACGTCAGAACTGTAAAAAGTATTTCTTTGAAATAATCTTTCCTAAAGACAAGTTTAACTTCAACTATAAGGAGTTTTTAGTTTATAAAGAAAACCTTCAAAGTTCTCACCTGCAAGATTGTAGATTGTTTAAAATTATTTTATAAAATGTAAACAAAACTTTGAGAGCATAAAAACTGACATTATTTAACTTTAATCTATAAAAAAAAGCACTAAGCTAATTTTATTAATTTTGGTAAAGAAACACATAAAGATGTTTGTTATGGACTTAAAAAGCCCACAGTTAGTTATATGGTTATATATCTGATATCTTTGATACAATTCGAAGATTACTTCTTAGGTTGGTGAAATGGCTGATTGGATAACAGTGAGTTCAATCCCAGAACCCACATGATGGAAGGAAAGAATATACAAGCTACACACACACACACACACACACACACACACACACACACACACACACACCTAAATAAATAAATACATAAATGCAAAAGCTTTTTAAAAAATTCTTTATGTGGATTACTATAAAACCGCCCCTTGCCACAGGAACACTATGTCACCTACTACAACAGCCACAGAAAGAAATTACATTTTTAAGAGAAATATGCTTTGTCATATGAGTTCTGTGGAACACACAGGAAGAGAATATCTTACCAGTCTCTTGCTAAGTGGCCTAGTGATAATGTATACTTGATCATGTTCAGTCTTCTGTATCTCTTCCTTCCTTAGGTTTACGCAACTCTGTCTAATCCCCACCTCAAATTGGCCAACCCCTGAACCACCTGGTATTGCAGGACTAGTAAAAGGAATTGTCCCTGCTATCTCAGTAGATAGCTGTAAAAAAGCAGTATAAGACACTGCGATTATCATTTCAGAGGCAACAAAATTTGCCCATGGCATCTTGCAGTCTGAAGTTTTCCATACATAGCTGATACTGTATTTGTATGTTGCTTTCTTCTTTTACTTTTGAGATAAGATAATACTAAATGGTCTAGGCTGGCCTTGAATTCCCATCCTCCCACATCAGCCTCCTCCCCAGTAGGTGGGAATACAGACTATCACGCATGGCGAGTACTTGTACTTGTTGAGGCTTAGTTCTCAAATACCAACAGTAAGAAAAAAGAATTTTGGATTTCTACTTTCAAAATTCAGACAGCAGGGGATAAGCTATGGGTAGCTAGTTCTAGAAGTAACTCCTCTCCAGGGTCTTCCACTTTTTGTTAGAAAGGAGAATGTACATTGGTACATCGGCAATCCAGTCATTCCGCCAAACACTAACAGTAGTTAAAGCAGAATGGAATAGTTTTTCTAGTTAAATGCTTCTTGAAACCCAACAAGAGATACGGAAGGGCTCTGCTAGGCAAGGAGATGAGGCACTGGGGCTTGTAATTCAGGCCTTCAGTATATCATGCTTGGTAATCATAGGACTCCCCATTTTTCTTGGAGTATGCTTCTCCGTCTTAAGGGTAAAGCTCAACTCAGATAAGGATCCGCTGCCACCAAGTTGGCTGGTCCCAAGACGACAGCAGTGCTACAGCAGCCGAGGACCCCTTGGCTCAGACTTGCTCAGAGGACACGGGCAGCAGCACTGGCTCTTCTCTTTCTCTCCCGACTATCACGACAGCTCCTTCTGCTAAATCTGCCTCTGAGTTTAGACACGAGTGGATGGCTCATAATCACCCAGCAGCTGCAGCTGAGCAATACTCGGCTAATTGTGGCACTGGAGCAGCTGAGGAAAGAAAACATATACCCTACGGTAGCCATACACAAATGGCTGTGCACGGTATTGGTGAAGACGGCAAGATCCTTTAATAGGAACAAAGCAGTTCCTTTGGAGAGAAGCAGTTGGCTCTTGCTCGAGGAGCTGTATTTATGTTATAAACCAGTTTAAACGTGAAACAAAGGTGACCTAGCCATGCGGCCCTCTGAACAATGGAAGATCTGACGAAAACTTCCTGTAAATACTCACACAAGGCCAGAGTAACAAACATCACCTTTACAACATGGCACAGTTCCTGTGACATAAGAACTTGGCACAGATGCAGTCTCTTCAGCGCTCCATTACAACAATGTAAAGCAACAAAATCAACAGCTAAAACGGCAAACCACTACACAGAATAAACAAGCAGCACCACGCAACTACTGTGCCCTTCCGAAACACACCACCACCGTCACAGCTTTCTTCGGCAGCCAAAGTGGGTTCTTTCTTCAGACTCTGCCCACCTCATAAAGTCTCTGGAAAGGAAAAATTACTACACAATAAGAATCTCATGAGAATATCAAAACTAACACTGAAATTTTTTAGTTAAAGCATTACTGCTCTAGGGGGACAAAACTGAGTCAAAGTCAAGACTTGCTATATCAATTTTGTCATGGTACCTGATTTTCTCCAAGTAGGTACTTGATTAACAGAACATCCATTCATTCAACAAACATTTTTGATTACTTACTATTTACTACTCCCATTTAAAATTAGTAAAGCACAACGCCTTCTTCCAAAGTATTAAAATAACATTAACAAAACCCCAGAATAGTTCTATTTCTATGAGAAATACGTTTTTTTTTTCAAAATTCTCTCATTATTGTACATTTGGAAGTGTGTGGTATTTTCAAGGCAGTTATACACAAAAGCTAGAATATGACAGTTATGATGCAGGAAATCTAAACCTGTCAGCAAAGGAGAGCCCAGGGAGTGTTCTAAAGTCAGTCACCAATGATTACATTTTTTAACAAACAGGGGAAAGATTAAAGGATGTGACAAGAAGCCAGGGTATCCCAGAACTTAAATTAGTAATTTAATCCAAACACCATCTGTACTGCATTACACTCAGGCTTCTTAAAACTATTTTCATGCAAAATATAAAACCCAGGTACAGAGAAACACACAAATGTAAGACTTGATGAATTACATTAAGACCTACACCTCCATGACCCCAAGGTTAAAAGACCTTTGCTACTATTTCAGAAGTGGGAGCCCTTATCAGCTGCCTCCCTCTCTCCCTCCCTCCCAATCTTTGTTTTTATGCAAATCACTTCCTTGTAGTTCTTTTTAAATAATAGTTTTATCACTTAAGTTTACATTTCTAGACACCAGAGCCTAGCAAATGCTCTTTAAAAAAAAATCTGCTTAGGCCTCTTTCCTAAATAATGGCAATAGGAGGTAACTATTTTTAAAGAAAAATTACCCACAGCAATAAGCTATTTATGGCTAGAACTATGCAAATTTGAACTACAAATAAACAAGGATTAGTAATACTTCACTTGTACTGGATCACTAATCTTTCAGTGTATCCTTTTATTTATAAGCACAATGAAGTAGAATTTTGTTTGCATAGACAGTGACTTTTTTGGGAGAATTTCCTCCACTAAAAACAAATTTTTGACTATATATTAATATTATCCTTTGACCATAAGACAAATTCTATACCTCTCTCAGGAAGACAGGTCAGGGCTGTAATTTCACTTTCAGTTGAACAGAAAGGAGTCAATTTTGTGGTGTGTGAAGTCAGCAAAAACTAGCTGCAAAATTAAAGCTATGATAGCATTACTGTGGTTATGGCAAAGTACATATTTTAAGAGCCCTTCTATTTTTTTTTTTTTTTTATCCTGGAGACATGGATACAAACTGTCTTGTATTTAGGTTTTGATCAAAGGCAATGGTTTTTGCTTTTTCAAATTGAGGACCCTCTGAAATGTCAACCAGTCTCTAAATTCCTCAATGAGATTTTGCTGATATTCAAAAAATAAGATATAGCTAACTGTTGACATGGCAAGAAGAAAAAAGTATTCCTGGTGAACAACTTTCCTACAGTCTGTTCTCTCACATGTGATGCATACCAGAACTCTGGGTTTTAACATTCCCTTATCTGTCCACGCAAAATGTTTCCTGTCCACAACCAGTGTGCCTGTTAATAGATTTGACATGTATTTCATATTAAATTCATAAGTCACATACGCTTACTTAGTAACATTTTAAATTTAGACATTTAACAGGCTATTTAAATGCACTTTCAATTGTCAAGACACTTCTGGTATGGTAATTGTATACGATAATGCACGAATAATCTAGACCACAGTGTCCTGTGAAATCATCTATGTGAAAACGCAGCTATAAGGCACACATACACAATAAACGACGGAGCTGCAAAGTTGCTGTACTGCAGACTTTTCGTTTATTTACTTTGATAACTGCCATTAATCATTCCACGACTGTTTCAATCACTTATGTTAAAAAAAATAATAACCACATCAAAACCACGCTGTGCCCCATTCACTACAGCAGTCCCCTGTACCAGAAACGATATTCCCACTTTCTTAAAACAACTCTTCCCCAGGTCCAATAAAGCCAAAGCTGGAAGTAATTATCAAGAAGAAAAACACACTCTCAAACAAAATCTTCATTAACCCAGGATAGAGAGCCGAGCCCAACAGGAGTTGAGTGGCCGAGAGTGGCATGGTACCTTCAAAGTGGCCGCTGAACACAACATGTCCCAACACCCTCCACCCCAAACAAAGGAAAAACTTTATTAAAAAAAAAAAAAAAACACGTCGCGGTTTTCAATCAAACCATGCCTACTCGCCAGCCGCTCACCCACTCGCCCCTCACGTCCTCCCCCAGTCCTCGCTCCGTGTCCGGACCGTCGCTGCGGGGCGTCAGGCAACCCAGACCTCTAAAAAGCCGCTAGGACGAGAAGGGGGCCACTCCCCTGCCTCCCGCTCGCCCCTACTACGCCCTTTAGGACGCGGGGTGCAGCAGCAGCAGCAGCAGCGGGCCCCTTGCAGGATCGGGAAGGACTGGACGGGGCGGGGACCGGGGCTGGGGGGCAAGCAGGTAGCGCGCCCAGGAGACACGCCCGCCCGCCCGTCCGTCCGTCCGTCCATCCGCCCGCCCGCCGGCCGGACCGATCGGGGGAAGGGAGAAGTTTCTTCTCCTCAACTTCCCGACACTCCCGGCCCGGCAGACGGAGGGCAGCAGCGGCGGCAGGAACCGCGGCGCCTGGAGAATCCGGGGAAGCAGGAGGACGGACACCGCCGCTGCCGCTGCCGCCGCCGCCGGGGCCTAGCACTCCCCGGGCCGGGCCGGGCCGGGGTAGGGGAAAAGGTTCAGCAGCCTCCGTCGCGAGGCCCCGCCGCCAACTTTACCTGCCGTCCGGCCGCGCTCGGGCCCGGGTCGCTGCGGGCGGGGAGAAGAAGGTGGCCGGCCGAGGCCGGCGGACGCCCGCGGGGGCCCTCTCCGGTCTCCACCTCCGGCCGCCTCGCACGCCGCCGCCGCCGCCGCCCGGGCGCCGGGAGGAGAAGGAGGAGGCAGCGACGACGGCACAGCCGGCCCCCGGGACGCGTTAGTTGTGGAGGAGGGAAATCCCGGGCGCCCGCACCCCGCGGTCTCCCTCTCTCCTCCTCCCTCTCCTCCTCCTTCTCCTCCGCCTCTCGCCGCCGGCCCCGCCCCTCCGTTCCCGACGGTGTTGGGGGGGGAAGCGGCTGCGGCTACCTGCGCGCGCCCGCCCGCTCGCTCGCTCACCGGAACTCGCGCCCTGCTGCCGGCTTCCAGCGCCTTCCGGCGCCGGATCTCCGTGCGGGGGTCCGCGGGCGGCTGGGAGGCCAGGCCCTGTGTGTGTGCGTGTGTGAGTGTGTGTGCGTGTGTGTGAGTGTGTGTGCGTGTGTCACGCCTGCCGGCCCAACATGGCGGCGGGGGCTCCCCGGCGGGCTCCGGAGGGGGCGTGAGGCGAAAGCGAGCGGCCCAGGCCTGCGGCCGCCCTTCCCGCCCGCCCTCCGTGCCGCACGCCGGCCAACCGCGACGGGGAGAGGCGGACGGAGCTCGGCCCCGGCTCTCCGGAACGCCCGAGCGGGGTGTGTGTGTGTGTGTGTGTGTGTGTGTGTGTGTTTGTGTGTTTGTGTATATGTGTGTGTGTGTGTGTGTGTGTGTGTAGCTTTGTTGGAGCGGGGTGTGTGTGTGTGTGTGTGTGTGTGTGTATGTGTGTGTGTAGCTTTGTTGGAGGGGGTCGGCCCCGGCTCTCCGGAGCTCCCGAGCGGTGTGTGTGTGTGTGTAGCTTTGTTGGAGGGTGTGTGTGTGTGTGTGTGTAGCTTTGTTGGAGGGTGTGTGTGTGTGTGTGTGTGTGTGTGTGTAGCTTTGTTGGAGCGGGTGTGTGTGTGTGTGTAGCTTTGTTGGAGCGGTGTGTGTGTGTGTAGCTTTGTTGTGTGTGTGTACCTGTAGCTTTGTTGGAGCGGGGTGTGTGTGTGTAGCTTTGTTGGAGGGGGTGGCCGGGGTCGGGGAGTTCTTTGGAGAGAGTTTGGCTGTCGACTCCTCTCGCAGCCTTGTGTGTCTGCGCAAGCTCTTTTGTCACTGATCGTAAAAAAAAAAAGAAAAGAAAATCTCAGCCCCCCACCGCGTGAGCCAGCGGGGCGGTGCTTGACACCCTGGTCGCGGTCCAAAAACGTTCTCCTCTGGCCCCTCTCCGGAGCTGGGATCCTGTCCCTGCCCCAGAAGCTTCCTGTTGACTGCAAGCCGAACCGGCCTTGCCGGGAGGGGAGCCGAAGCCCTGGTGGTGTTGGCAACTTTCCCGCTCCTCGGGATGATGGCTTTCACTTAGCGCGGGGACAGCATCTTACTGGAGCCCAGTGGGAACCCGGGCTGGAACCCCGCTTTGACAGAGGTGGACACTTGAGGCTAGCCCCCCCCCCCCCCACACCCTGAAGTTCAGAACCCACCATGGAAGGGTTTTTCTCCGAAGGCTGTGCATCCTTGTTCTGTGTGCCTCCTGGGAAAGGAAGGGGTCCTTCAGAAGGAACTGGGGTAAAGATGAGAGAGGCAAGGTCAAGAGACTGAATCTAGAGGCAGCCCCGCTGAAAGCACTCCTGCCTTGTCAGACTCCTAATTTCCCGTTTGTATTTCCTGTTTGATGGGGTTATCCGAAGTATTAACTTGGGACTCTTGGTTTCCTTTGTGGTTTTCAAGAAAGTTCAGAATCATCTTCGGCGTATTCTAAATTGCACCATCAAACGTGTCAGTATTCTGGTATTCTAGGAACTTAGATGCGTAAAGTTGTTTTTTTTTTTTTTTTTTAAGTTTCTTCAAAAGAAAGGTATGGGAATGCACATGAACAATTTTACATGTGGTGCAGAATGGTGCTTTATTTTGCCATTGACTGGGGCATTAAGTTTTTCATATAGATGTATATTCCGTGTTTCTTGAAACTAGAACTTTAATTATTTGACCAATTAAATATTTAATTATTGTGGCCTTTCTAAACCTCCAGATATAGCAATATATTTGTGACCCTAAACTCAATCTCAAAAACAAAACAAAACAAAACTCTCGGTGTTAGTTTAACCTGCTTTGAATTCGTTCTGTATGTTTTGTTATTTTGTTTTACTTTGTTTCTGAGACATGGTCTTGTGTAGCTCAGGCTGGCTTTGAGCCTCCTGTGTAGGAGAGGATGACCTTGAGCCCCTGCTTCTGCCTCCGCCTCCCAGTTCCTGGGGCTGCGAGTAGATGCCATCACACACAATTTCTGTATGTTAAGGAAGGAAGAGGCATCAAAGTCACACCTACAAACTGTAGTTTTCATTTAAAGTCCATACATTTTAGAAATATTTAAAACTTTTTTTTTTAAAGAAAGTGTCAGAATCTGGAAAGTTTTGCTGAGTTTGGTGTTAAAGAAGTTAGTCTGATGTAAAAACCTGTTTGTGAAATGGACACATGAAGGATGTCAGCCCACGTTTCCCTCTTGCACAGTGTTCTGGTGTGATAAGGAGCTATCTTGAAACCTCTGGGAAAGTCAGCCCCAGGGAGGAAGGGGAAGGTCAGGGGAGCGTTTAAACTATATTAGGTATTTCTAAAACTAAGGTGTTCTTATTTAAAGTTTATTAGTGCTTAAAAATTACTTGGCTGGAAGCTTGAATTATTAGAAGTTAAGCTGATGACCAGTGGAAGCTGTGATTCTGCCTGGAAATGTTTTTATTTAGGTTAAACTTCTGCTGTCAGGGAGTGCTCTACCCCCCATCACTAAGGCCTCAATGATGATTTTCTTTTCCTTCAACTGGAAAGCCAGCTGTTCTGCACAAGGTGCATGCAGTGTATGATCTCAAACAGCCATCCCTAACTCCAGACAGATTTTTTCAAGATGCCTTTTATCCCTTGGAAGCAGGATATCCTTGTAGCCACATGGCACCTAACGTTATCTGTACCACCTTGGCTTTGCCTCTTCCAGCTGGGCATGCCTACTCCAAGGGCCCATCCAAGAAGAGCACAAGAGCCTCCCTAAGCTAAGAGTTGTAGGCTCAGGCCTTTCTTCTTGAGTGTGAGGCTCACTGTGCCAAACAGTACAGTGACCGATTGCTTTCTCAAACTTCATATTTTCATTACCTTGTAATGGACATGGTGGTTTTGTTTTTACTTCCTCTCAACTGGACAAGAGTTGTCTAAGAGAACCAGAATAACAGGCACGAGAATATGCCCTACAGTGAATATACATGTATATTCGGTTCAGCAAATCCACCCCGTCTTCTTGTCTTCTTGCTGCTTTTTATTGCTTTCTCTAGCTTTTAACCTTGTGGCTCCTTGATACATAATCTTAGAATTTCAATCCTACTCTCTGTACCTCCTCGGATCCAGGGCTGTTTTGTAACAGTCTAGGTTTTGCTTTGACATCTACTTTGGGATTCATCGACATATTCTCTTACTTCAGTCCAAGTTCTTTTTAGTTTGGACCCAGTCTTACAACAAAATCCCCACTTTCAACTCTAGCACTTCCTATTCAGTCTGCATGCTTCTACTAGAAAGTCTTGCCTACATTTTCAGACTCAGATTCCACGTTGACACTTCATTCTGTTCTTTCAACCGCAGCTTCTACACTGAATTTGCACTTGACATCCTTTATGTGACCTCTGTAGAGTGACATACAGAAAGTAGTAGTTGTTGATGCCTTTTGAAAAGGGGTGTCTATGGGTCTGGAAATGTAGCTCAGTTGATAGAGTGCTTGCTTACTCAGAGCCATAGGTTCTATCCCCAGCACTACATAACCCCTGTGTGGAGGTACAGCCTTGTAATCTCAAAGCTTGGGAGGTAGAAACAAAGGAGCAGAAGGTTCAAGGTCATCCTTTGCTGTGAATTGAGTTCCAGGCCAGTCTGGTATACATGAGACCTGGCTGAAAAGGAGAAGGATATGGTGGGGAGAAGTATATCTAAAAATTTCTGAGAATTAGTCCTCTACTAGTAGCTGGAATTTAATTTAAGCCTGCTCTCTGAGTACCTGTACTGCTAATAGCAGGCTTTAATCTGGTTTTTTGAGTATTTATTTTTAATCTGGGGAGAGGTATGCACCATGGTGCTTGGGAAGGTGAGACCACAGCTTGTGGAAGTTGGTTCCCCATCCACCATGTGGGTCCTGAGAATTGAATGCAGGTCCTCGGGTTTTGTGGCAAACACCTTTACCAGCTGATACATCTGTCTGGCCCTCTAGAATTTTGAGTTTTGAAAGTAACTCAGATTATTCTTAGAGCCGGATCTGGATTTCCCACACCTTAGCTTCCTGCCTGAGCCTGTTTCTCCAGTCTTCCTGTTGACTCTCTGAACTTACTCCAATAAATTCCTTTTGGGCTTAAATTAAGTAGAAAGTCTGTTCTTTGCAAGTAAGAAACCCAATTTAGAACCTAGCTCTTGAGAGATGGAGGCAAAAGATCAAGAGTTCTAGGCCAGCCTCATCTACATACTGAGTTCCAGGCTAACCTAGGCTCAGTGGGTCACAAACAAAATAGAAATTCCCAGAAACACAATTTAGTGTCTCCTACTTTGTATTTCTGTCAGTCACCTCGGTCCTGAGAGGGCAGGATATCCTGCTTTCTGTAGAGACTAGGAGTGAGGTACTTAAAGGGGATTTTCAGAGAGAGAGAGAGAGAAAGAAGAGAGAGAGAGAGAGAAAGTTAGCCACACAGCCGGAGTGGAGATAGGATCTTGCAGAAGCCCCAGCACAGACTGTGCTTTGCTCACCACAGTTTTCACATCAGCTACCTGAAACTGGAATGTCTTGAAAGCCGTCTGCTGTGCCTGCCTGCTAGGCTGGTCACTTCCTCCCATGGTCGGTATTTGCAGTTCTATAACTGCAGTTCCTCTAACCCATTCCTAGAACGGGCAGCCTCTGTTGAGTGTTTGGCCTGGGCCTTTCTGATATCTGCAGCTGGTGTGTAATAATATTGGCAGTGTTCCTGGCTTTGAGTTTAAACTCCACTGAATCGCTACTACCAGCTTTCTACTTCTCGAGATCTTTACACATGGATTAGGAATGGTAGAACCTAACTTTGCTTGAAGGCAAGAAGTTGAAGTTAAGAGTGTTTACCAGAACTGATAGTTTAGAAAGAGAAACTAAATCAAGCTCTACCCTTAACTAAATCTGACCACAAAGCTTAACAGATTGATATTAGGGAGCTTTTTATAATTAGATGTTTTACAAGGTGATGCCAGCTTGGTTTTAAACTGTTTAGAATTTATACTTTTCAAACATGTTTTAAATCTTCTTTCTAAAGCCGAACATTTTGTTGTGTTTTCAGCTACAATGATCACTTTCTCATTTATGTCTGACCAGATTTTAAAACTTGACTCACCACACCTCAGGAATTAGCATAAACTAAAATATCTTTAATCCTTTAACAAAATGCATCCACTCTTCTTTGACTTGTGAGTAGGGCTTTTGATGAGTTGAATTGTTTCGTTGTTTCTTACTAAAAGAAACACATAGTGGTACTTGCCTTTACTTCTAGCACTTAGGAGGCAGAAACATTACCAGGGCTATACAGAGAAACGAAAACAATAAAGAAATACATATACATTCAATATTTAAAGTAAGACCCATGCTTTGGTGAAATGTGTGTTGTATGAATGAATGTATAATCAGATCAGCAATGCAGATAGTAAAGTTAATAAAACACCAGCAACGATAACAAGAACATTGGGTGTCTTTTATTGAGCCCCACACTGTACGCACAGGGCTTGCTTGCAGCATTCATTGAATCCTTCGAATATCCTTGTATGTTAGCAGCCTTATTTTCAGTTTGGAGCTCTCAAGCTTAGAGGGGGGACTTAAACACAATGAGAGGAGCCACTCCAAAATGTACTGAGAATATGATTTCAAAAAATAATTATTTCCCCCTCTACTCACAAGAATTATTTTAAAATATTTCAGTGACCATGTAAAACCACAGTTATTTCTCCCTAATTCTAGAACCATAGGTAAATTGCTCATAGCTGAAACCTAGTTGGTAGACATATCTGTAATTCCAGCACCTGGGACCAGTCTGAGATAATAGTGAAATATCTCTCTCTCTCTCTCTCTCTCTCTCTCTCTCTCTCTCTCTCTCTCTCTCTCTCTCTCTCTTTCTCTCTCCCTCTCTCCTCTCCTCCCTCTCCCCCTCTCCCTCTCTCCCTCTCTCTGTCTTTCTCTCTGTCTCTCTCTCTTTAAAGACAGGGTTTCTCCGTAGCTCTGGAACCTGTCCTGGAACTGGTTCTGTAGACCAGGCTGGCCTCGAACTCACAGAGATCAGCCTGCCTCTGTCTCTGGAGTACTGAGATCAAAGGCATGTGCCGCCACCACCTGGTGTGAAATCTCTTAAATATAAACAAATGAGAATTTAAAAATAAATACACAACAGTAAGTGTGAGGTTCTATAAACTCATTAAAAATTCTATTACAATACTATATCCCTAAGAAAGGGTTGGGACAAGCTTAAGTGTATGAGACTAGTCTTAAAAGAATTATTTGGGGGGTAGGATCAGAGGGGAGTGGGGTGAGGGACTGAGAGGAGAGGAGGGAGGGGAACTGCAACAGGATGTAAAATAAATAAATTTATTTTAAAAAGAACCATATTAGATAATGCTTTTTGATGATTAGTATTTTGCAGTTATTCACTCAAACTTCACTGAAATCTGCATAAACCATGGTTTTTAAGCAAAAACCTGAAAAATGATTATACATAAAATATCTTACCAAGTGAAAAAATATGTTAGCATTTCCATTTTGGTCTGCCAAGTTTAGATGACAGTAGTTAAGCTTTGCATGAACTACTTTTCTTTTGTGAAATCACAGTGACAAGACCCCGTAAGTTAATAACATGATGTGAAGTAATATTCTTAATATCTTAAAATCAGCCTATTCTGGCCGGGCGGTGGTGGCGCACGCCTTTAATCCCAGCACTTGGGAGGCAGAGCCAGGCGGATCTCTGTGAGTTCGAGGCCAGCCTGGGCTACCAAGTGAGCTCCAGGAAAGGCGCAAAGCTACACAGAGAAACCCTGTCTCGAAAAACCAAAAAAAAAAAAAAAAAAAAATCAGCCTATTCATTCATAGAACATTTATTTACAAAGCACCACCTAGTGTATTACCTCTTAGTCTATAGTAAACTTTTTGTGGTTTTTAGTAACTTAGAAAAACAAGAGAGTGAGACATATACTAAAGAACTCGGAGAACCACCTGTCTCTACCTCAGAGTGCTAGGATTAAAGATGTGCACCACCACCACCAGAATTAGCAGATTTTCAAAGACTATTAGGGCCTTTATTTCTGAAGAAAAAGTACCTAATGCCCTACATGCTTTCATCTGTGAAGTTTTCTTTTTCTTTTTCTTTCTTTCTTTCTTTCTTTCTTTTTTTTTTTTTTTTTTTTTTTGAGCCAAACTGTGGTGGCACACGCCTTTAATCCCATAACTCTGGAGGTAGAAGCAGATCATGCCTGTGAGTTCAAGGCCAGACTGGTCTACAGAGCAAGCTCCAAGACAGCCAAAGGCTACACAGAGTAATCTAGTCAAAAAAACAAAACAACAAAAAAGCTTTCTTTTTGAAGTACCCGTTAAAGATAATATGGTTTAAATATTATGTTTTAACAACAAAAAGGAAAACCCTAGCCACTATTTCTCAACTGCCCTGTAGTCTTATTATCATCATGTTTCATGTCTTTATTGTGAGCTAATTCTCAAAGATTTCACAATTATTGTGCTCTGAGTTCTGGTGATGAGTTTACATGGTTAGACATTTTGTTGTTGATTTTTTTGTTTTGTTTTGTTTTTTGAGACAGATTTTCTCTGCATAGCTCTACCTGTCCTGGAGCTCATTTGTAGAACAGGCTGGCCTTGAACTCACAGAGATCCACCTGCCTCTGCCTCCAGAGTGCTGGGATTATAGGCCTGTGCCACCACCACCTGGCAGACATTCTTATGAATCCTCAAAACTGTGCTTTCTAAAGAATTAGCAGCTATGTACTGACGATTCAAATCATATGTGATGGCTCTCAAAATTTGGAGGATGCTATTTGAATAACACAAACATGATTAACTTTCACTTAGAGATTTCTTTTGTGGAAACCATACAGTTTTGGCATACAGAGTACATTGTATGTTCACTTTATGTAAAATTAATTACAGTAAGTTAAAACTGAAGGAAAGGAAGAGACAAAGGAATGGACGTTTTGGAAAAATAACAAAACACCACAGATGAGAAACTCAGTTTATGTTATGGTGAATTACTTAAAATTTATTTGAACTTCCATCCAGGAAAGCATTTTTGGTTCCCCTCAAATCTCTTAGGGGTCTATTGTCTAATAGATTTTTTGTTTGAAAACTCTGAAATAAAAAATAAAATAAAAAAAACATCTTATAAAAAGGCTCCAGAATAAACAACTTACTGAAGTTTTTTTCAAAGCCTCACATATTCCCTGTAAAAAGTACCAGTTTCATTCCTTTAAGATGATGTATGTCCAAAGAACAAAGTCTTTCCTGAGTCTGTTTCATGTACATGGGACCCATTCCTCAGTGCTTACTTACCATGTTTTCCCAAGAAGCTGGAAGGGATGGGGTCCGGGGAGAAGAATACAGAAATCTATATGAAACCTTGAGATGATTTTTAGCACACAGCTGTTCAAAATCTTGTGAGCTATTTGATAAACTTGATTTGTTTGTTTATTTTTGTTTTTTGTTTTTGTTTTTCAAGATAGATCTCTCCATGTAGCTCTGGCCCTTGGAACTTACTATGTAGATTAGTCTGTCCTCAAACTCACAGAGATCCAAGATGCACCTTCCTTTTACTCCTGAGTTCAGGAATTAAAGGTGTGTGCCACCACTGCCAGGGTGATAAATGTGATTCTTTAGACAAGTTTATATACCTTTAGGATCACCTATTTGAATAGTGATATAAGGCTATGGCAGTGCAAAGATCTTTGGATTCTGAGTAAATAAATTTTGGTACCATTGTGGACACAGGATTTCTTCTTGGAGTGATGAAAATATGGGGACTAATAGTCATAGCTTTATGAATGTACTTAAAAAGCCACTCAACTATAAACTTTAAGGGTAAATTTTACTATATATAAATTATATCTCAATTGAAGTCATTCTGATCCCCAAATCCGGTAGCTTTGTATCTAATATGGGCAAGTAAATATCCCTGTTCTTAGGACATCAGTTTTTCTACTCTAAAATGAAGGGATTGAACAAAGCCAATATTCTTTGGAGCTACATTACAATTTCTTAATGAAAGATAAAAATCAATTTAGTTCATGGCAATTAAAATATTTTGAAAGTCGAAGCAAAGAATTATATTTTATGCCATATTTTGTAAAACATTTGCTTCCTTTGTATATGTAAAATAGTTATGTAAATACTTTTCCACCATGGGTTGCAGTAAAAATGTTAGAAACCAAGTATAGCTGTTTTTTGTTTGATTGTTTGTCTTGTTTTTGAGACAGAGTTAACAGCCCTGGCTGTCCTGGAACTCACTTTGTAGTCTAGGCTGGTCTCAAACTTGCAGAGATCCACCTGCCTCTGTCTCCTAAGTGCTAGGATTAAAGGCGTGTGCCACCATGCCTGGATATCAGCTGGTTTATAATGCACTTCCTATGTAATTTAACTATCTTAACATTATACGATTTGAAAGTACTGAATTCTTCACTATATTTTGTGAAACTGACAGGTAGCATTTTTTTTTAAACAGTGTGTCAGACATTGTTCTCAACTTTCTATGTATTAAGTCAATCTTCACAATAGTCTAGAAAGCAGAAAATGATTTAAAAACTTCATTCAAGAGGCAGGAAATCAGGGGAAGAAAAAATAATCATTAAGGCAAAAATTATTCCACCAAAAGGAAGATAGCTGGAAACTGAGCGGAAATAGTTCATTTTTAGAGCTACCCCTCAACTACTGTGACATCCTATCTAGAGTTTTTTAAGTTTAAAATTGGCATACAATTGGTGCTTGGTGGTGAATATTATTTGTAAAAAGTCAATATTTTGCTGATAGGAAGTAAACCTCATTTAGGGAGACCACTAAAGGGGATGGAGGAAGTACAGCCCTCAAGTCAGTTTAGTCCTTCGCCCTTTGTGGGATTAAAAGTTTCCACTGAGAATCAGAAACTTTAAAATACAAATAAAGTAACAGGTGTCTCTGTATTAAGGAATTCTTCCTCAAGAAAAAGTAAAACTTCTGTAATTCTTTTTCTCTTAGTATGAAGATTCCTTTGAGCTCAAGGTTTGAGTATGTGCTTAGCATGTGCAATGAAAGAAAACCTTTGGCTCCAGTCCCCAGCACAGAAAAAGGAACTGGACACTGTGATACACACCCCTAACCTCAGAACCTCAGGGGATTAAGGCAGGGCTTGAAGTTTAAGGCTAGCTTTGGCTACACAGAAAGAGCCTGTCTCAAAAATATTTTTTTCCCTTCAGCTTTAGTTTGGCTCTACTTGGCCACAAGCATGTCCATTGTGTCCTGAGACCAGAACTATTCTAATTAACTTTTTTTAAAAAGCAAATGATAATAGCATGCCTGAGAATCGAAAACCAAATTTAGATGAATGGCTGGAATATTTTTTTAAGTACAAATGCCTAATTCTCTGTCTTTCTTTTTTTTTTTTTTTTAATGATGTCTCTTATTGAGTGTGCACACATGTTCCTCCTCTTGTAGTGATTAAAAAACAATCTTTTTTTTCCCCCCTGTGAGAACTGACTGTGAAGGAGCTTCCAGTCTCTTGGCAGTAATAATTGAAAGCCTGAGCTGGCGAAATGGCTCAGCAAGTAAAGGTACTTCCTGCCAAGCCCGACGACCTGAGTTTGATCCTAGGACCCACATGGTGGAAGGAGAGAACACCCCCCAGAAAGTTATCTCTGACTACCACCAGTAATAATACATACATGGTAATGAGCTTTTAGAAGTTGGAAGCTTAACCATGATGTTGCTTTCCTTTAGGAAGGCTGAATCTTCTTTAGTAAGACTGATGGATTTAAATTAGACTTTACCATGAGGTTTTTGTTCTCTTGTTTCGTTAATGAGCATACTGAACTTGAGTTAAATTAATTGATACTGTAAGATCTAACTTCAGTTAGAGGTTTCTGAGCCATGCATGGCAGTTCCCTTTGTTTCAGGACTCTGAAGCCTCTCTCTGAATACACCATCACACATTAAATGCAGTTATTTAATGTACTTAGATTGTTAACATTAATTGAAGAACATGTAAGATATTTGCCTAGACACTCCATCCTGCAATCTGGATTTTGCTATTATACATTTAGAAGATGTAGTCTACCATATTTTGTTCTTTTACCTTTAGTTCAGCTCAAAATTTGAATATTTAACTTTGTATCTAGCAATCGCAAATGTTTCACAGTATTTTCTTGATTTTTTTATCTGTTCCTGGGGATTGAACTGAGGGTCTCATGGATGCTAGGTATGCACTCTACCACTGCGCTACATTTCCAGCCCCTTATTATTCCCTTTATAGTGCTACACTATAAATTGTTAAATTTAAGTCTGGCTGCTAATGACTAAGGGACCAGGAATAATGTAGTTATTCAGGAAGAATTTGGCAAATTCTTTGTGGAATTTAAAGAGGAATGGAGAGTCCTGGCTGAGGTGGATTTCCCCTCACATGCCCACACACTTGCCACAATCCGTTCCTTGGAATTATGTTAAAGATAATGATCCCAGCAGAGAATGTAAGAAATATAGAAAGGTAGAGAAAAGACACTTTTATAAAGCATAAAATGAGACATGAACTTCTGGTTTGTAAAAACTTCTTTGGGGAAATAAGATTACAGATTTCTCCAAGGTATAGGAGAGCATATTTAACAGGGATGTTAGCCAGAAGAAAGTATGCAGAACCCATGTGATCGGCCACATACTGGATTCCTGGTCGTATATTTTTGAAGGCAAGTACCATTCATTTCACAACTGACAAGCGTCAGGCAAGTTCCTAGTGCCTGTAATTCCCTTATACTGATCCTATGTGTTCAGGTAGCAATGGAAAGTGAAAGTCTGGACAGTCAGAAATATCCTATTTGTGACAAATACCTTTGGGTCAAAAGGGAATACCATTCTAACCTGTAAATGTTTAAGGTGAGGAAATGGTTTTAGGGATGTGAACCAAGGTGGCCGGATTGGACAGCTGGAGTCTGATGCCCTTCGTGTTGCACGGTTGCCTCTATGAACGTTTAAATTGTCCCAGCCCTGCAGTTGTTTTTTTTCCCCCAGCACTTACTTCCTTAATCATCTGCTGGTAAATTGTACCTGTAAGTAATATGTGGCTTAGGAGTTAGGCGGAAGTTAAAATTTAATCCTTAACTATAGATCAGATCCTTGCTGGGAGTGTAGCTCAGTGGTGGAGTTCTAGCCCAGCATGTCCAAGCTCCTGGGTTCAATCCCTTGCACCATGGAGAGGAGAGAATTCAAATTCTCACATAAAGGAATACTTTTGGATGATTTTTGTGAAGAAATGTTTATCCTCAGCAAAGATATTGGTAATTTTCTTATTATGAGAACATTATAAGCAATTATATTTGTAACATAGTTCTTTTTCCTACTTAGAAATCATAAGCATCTTAAATATCTCCAGTATGAAATAGTGTCTAGCTTATGATTGAAATAAAATGATTTCCCAGTTTCTCTTGCTAAGGCAACAACAGCAAATCTTTCATTACTCAAGAAATTCTTACTAAAGTGGATGAAATGTAGAAACATGTCCTACTTTTAGACACTCAACAATAGAATATATACAAACATGAATAATAGCTAACTTTTTCGAAAGTGAGAGGACTAGAAAATAAACATTGTCAATTTAGAATTGGGTTAGCTCTTAGGCAGAGAGCAGATAGCTTTATGATCTAGAGCAGATAGTATATGATCTGGAAAGATAATTCCAGAAAGAGAAGGTAGGGGTATAGATATAGCTTGAACCCCAAATGTATATAAAATAGTGTGTTCAAAGTGCCAGAAATCTAGGGTGTGTATGGGGGAAGAATAGGAAGGAGTGACATTCAGTAACTCAACATTATACCTTTCACACTGAATGTGATATTTTCTAGAAAATACCTCTTGCTTTCACTGCATTGAGCTTTTAAAAAGGGGGACTTTAGGCCGGGCGGTGGTGGCGCACGCCTTTAATCCCAGCACTCGGGAGGCAGAGGCAGGTGGATCTTTGTGAGTTCGAGGCCAGCCTGGGCTACCAAGTGAGTTCCAGGAAAGGCGCAAAGCTACACAGAGAAATCCTGTCTCGAAAAACCAAAAAAAAAAAAAAAAAAAAAAGGGGGACTTTATCTTATCGACTCATATGGCTTTTGTGTCTATCTCAACACTTTCAGTGCCTGAAAAATGAAAGGAATCCTGCCAGCATTTGTTGAATGAATAAATGAATGAATGAAGAGGACAGGTAGATTGAGTGAGTTACTCAAAGTCAAACATCTAGTGGGTGATGAATTTATGACTGGCACCAACCATTTATTTCTGTCCAATTCAGACAGGAAGCATGGAATGCTGCAGTCATTTCTGCACTCTTGGCTTTTGGAAAATTTCATAGGTGAATCTTAAGAAGCTTCTATTAAAGGTTCTCCAGAGAAATAGATTCAATACGATGTGCATGCACATAGACAGCTATCATAAGGAACCAATTCATATAGTTGCCATAGCTGGGACATTCTTCTGCACTGTGAGTTATCAAACCACAGAGCAGAGCTGGAGAACAGATAGCACAGTTCCAGGTGGAGCCTAAAGGTGTGATAACTTGTAGGTGGAGAGTAGGGTGGGTGGGTGGGGGGGATGGCCCAGCAGTTCACGTGCAGTTCACCTGCACAAGTGTGAGGACTAGAGTTCAGTCCCCAGAACCTGTGTAAAGCCTGGCAGAGTAGTGTGTATTTGTAATCCCAGTGCCTCTATGGCAAGTTGGAGGCCGAGAAGGAGAACCCCTGGAAGTCTGTGCTTTCACTGTTCTGACCAGAACACGTTCGCTGTTGATGTAATGCTATTCACTGAGTTCTTTGAAGCTCACTTAAAACATACCATTTTCAAACAGCATCATGGAATGAAGTGGAAATGAGAAAGTGTTGCAATGTCACGTCTCTAGCATCTGTCTAAGACCCAAACATTTTAAAAATTAAAATTATACTAGCCTGGACTATACGGGGAGATTCGGTTTTAGCAAATGAAGACCATCCCTCCTGTTCCTCTCTGCTAAACCCTGCAAACAAAGCAAACAAGACAATCCGATGTGGCAACTGGTGAGAAGCAGCAAACAGCAAGGGGACAAATAGGCGACCAAAGCTCATGGGAAGGAGGCAGACTCAGTAAGGGAAGGGGATGACATCATCACTGGGACAAAAGAGGAAGACGGCTTTGACAGCAGCCTTTGAATCAACTTTGAAGAAAAAAATTAGAAAGGGGGAAAAGGAAACAGGAAAGGGAAGTCTGTCAAGAACTCAGCATGACATTGGGAGTGGGTGGGAAGCTTCCTGTAACAGCTTGATGTGTGGAACATCTGGTCTCCTCTCCTAGTCTCCTATCTTCAGAAATCCCAGGTTTCTCAACTGACCAAATTAGACACAGTAAGAGCCCACTACCAAAAAGCCATTGTTCCTAGACTGGGTTAACCAAAGAAAGCAAAAATGTAGATGGAAAGAACAAACTCTCCTTTTACACTGGAAACATCACTTGTTTTTCTATGCAACAAATCCTATCTGTATGTACTTTATGTACTTTGGATTATTGATTGTATGTTAAAACTGAAATGTAAGCCGGGCGGTGGTGGCGCATGCCTTTAATCCCAGCACTCAGGAGGCAGAGCCAGGTGGATCTCTGTGAGTTCGAGGCCAGCCTGGGCTACCAAGTGAGCTCCAGGAAAGGCGCAAAGCTACACAGAGAAACCCTGTCTTGAAAAACCAAAAAAAAAAAAAAAAAAAAAAAAAAACTGAAATGTAAAATATATTTTAATTTTTTCAGAGGGAAAAAGATGGCCAGTGAACTAACAGAGAAAAAAATTGTGTCAAAGTTAATGATTTTCTGTTGCATTGTTTAATTATTTTAATGTTTCTTTCGTTTCTCACTTCAAATTCAGTGTTGACCAGTTTCCTAAAACTCGCTTGCGCCCTCTAATGGCTCTTGGTATTTAATAAAGGCCACTTTGGAGGTTTTAAACAACTTACTATTATTTTAAATTGCATCTATTTACCCGGTCCCTTTGTGGTGTGGCGTGTGTATAATATGTGTGTGTGTATACACTCATACACACACTCACACAAGAATGGGCAGCACAGCCCATGTGTGGAGGTAAGAGGAAAACATGCAGGAATTGGTTCTTTCTTTCTACCATGGGCCAGGAGGGATTGAAACTAAATCCTCATCCTGGCAGCAAGTGAATATACCAGTTACGCCATCTTGCTTGCCCCACGCTAGAGTCTCAAGAAGTGCTTGTGGGTAGAACTAATGATACTCATGTCACTTTCTTTTGGCTACTGTGGTAGTTTGAATGTAATTGGTCCCCATAAGCTCATAGGAAGTGGCTCTATTAGGAGGTACGGCCTTGTTGGGAGTAGGTGTGGCATTGTTGGAGGAAGTATGTCACTGTTGAGGTGGACTTTGAGTTCTCCTATGCTCACGATATGCCCAATGTCACAGTTAACTCCCTGTTGCCTGAGGATCAAGGTAGGACTCTCAGCTCCTTCTCCAGCACCATGTCTGCTTGTATGCCACCATGTCCCACCACGATGATAATGGATTAAACTTCTGAAACTGTAAGCTACCCCTGTTTGGATGATCTTTTTGTATACTGTGTGAAGATGTGCCTCTGTTTAACCTCACCTGTCTAAGGCATCTTATGATTGGTTTAATAAAGAGCTGAACGGCCAGTAGTTAGGCAAGAGAGGATAGGTGGGACTTCCAGGGAGAGATAAGAACTCTGGGAAGTAGCACAGTACAGATCTGCTATGTTAGTATGCAAGTAGCATCGGGAGCTTCCTGAATCCTGTAACACCTACTGACTTACCACCTTGTCTCCATGACATAGAAAAGATGGAGGAGGAACAGTAGATTTCACCTGCTTCAGAGTAGAAGTGATACATCACTTTCCCCTCTTTCCTCTCTCTCCCTTCCTCTTCTTCAAGCTCTGTCTTGCTTCTATCTCTCCAAACCTCTGGCCTCTTAATCCCCCATCTTTCTTTCCAGAGTCTTTCAGTGTTGTTCATGCTGATCTTGAATTCCTGGACTCAATACTCTATCCCAGCTTTCCAATTAGCTAGCATCAGCAGCGTGGCCCACCATGACTAGTTTTATGGTATTTCTGTTTGGTTGTTTATTTGTTTGTTTGTTTGATTGGTTGATTGGTTTTTTTGTTTTGTTTTGTTTTGTTTTTTCAAGACAGGGTTTCCCTGAGTAGCCCTGGCTGTCCTGGAACTCACTCTGTAGACCAGATTGACCTTGATTTCAGAGATCTGCCGGCCTCTCCCTCTCAAGTGCTGGGATTAAAGGCGTACATCACCATTCCACTGCTTTCCTAATTTAAAGACCCAAAGTCCACATTCCTCAAGAAAAAGAAAAAAGAAAGAAAACATGGTCAAGTCTATCACAGCAATACCCCAGTCCCTGGTACCAATTTCTGTCTTATTTAGGGTTTCTATTGCTGTGAAGAGACACCGTGACCACAGCAATATTTATAAAGGAAAACATTTAACTGGGGCTGGCTTACAGTTCAGAGGTTTGGTCCATTATCATTATGGTGGGAAGCATGGTGGCACAGGTAGACATGGTGCTGGAGATGTATGGGAGTTCTACATCTGGATCCAAAGAAGAGACCATGAGCCACTGGCCTAACTTGAGCATCTGAAACCTCAAAGCCTGCCACTACTGACATGCTTTCTCTAACAAGGCCACATTTACTCCAACAAGGCCACACCTCCTGTTGTAAAAAAAACATTATTTTATGGTGTGTTACTTTTGTTTCTGCTCTGAAACATTTGTTTAATAATACAAAGATGTGTTTGATTAAATAAAATTCACCTAGCTGACAGGAATTCAGCTAGCTGACAGGAAGCGGTAGGGAGGAGCCAGGTGGAGAAGGGTTTTTAAGGCGTGGGGAGGAGCAGCTTGAGGGCTTTTTGGAGACTCAAGCAAGGAGAGGAGGTGAGCTGCTGGTTATTCAGCCTCTCTGTAGAGCAGAATTCCACCTTAACCTTTGAATCATGAGTTCCTTAAGGGGACAGAGGTTTAGTTAAGTTCCCTTCATAGTTGTGAAAGAGTCGAAGCCTGAGGGAACAGAATTTCCTCCAGCTACAGCCCTTGCAGCTTAACCGCTGCTGCGGAGCTGCAGTTGCTGGTCAGGACCGCTGCTGCGGAGCTGCAGTTGCTGGTCAGGACCGCTGCTGCGGAGCTGCAGTTGCTGGTCAGGACCGCTGCTGCGGAGCTGCAGTTGCTGGTCAGGACCGCTGCTGCGGAGCTGCAGTTGCTGGTCAGGACCGCTGCTGCGGAGCTGCAGTTGTTGATCAGGACCGCTGCTGCGGAGCTGCAGTTGTTGATCAGGACCGCTGCTGCGGAGCTGCAGTTGCTGATCAGGACCGCTGCTGCGGAGTTGCAGTTGCTGGTCAGGACCGCTGCTGCGGAGTTGCGGTTGCTGGTCAGGACCGCTGCTGCGGAGTTGCAGTTGCTGATCAGGACCGCTGCTGTGGCCTAAAAGGCAGCAACAATTAAATAGAAGGACAACACCTCCTTATAGTACCACTCCCTGTGGGTCTATGGGGGCCATTTTCTCTCAAACCACCAAAAGGTCAAACACCTGTGTGGGAGGCCAGCCCCCACCTTTTAAAGGGTTCCTATGAGCAGGAGAGAGAAACAAGAAACTTGTAGATAGAAAGATAGAGGAGAAGAAACAGAAACACGGGATAGCCTCAGGAGGGCCTGGATCAAAACCCACCAGCCCCTTCTGTCTCTTCTAAAAGGCTTTTTATAACAATGCCAAGGGGTTGGGCAAAACACCTACCCCTTGCTAGATCACAGCCTACCGCACAGCCAAATGAAGACCCTTCCAAACACATGGTACCCACGCCCATGGTCCAATCATACCTCTATGCATGCAGCCCTGCTGGGTAAAGCAAGCTCAGATCTCACTAGAAAACCTCTGTAGGTCTCCACACACCTGCACTGGAAAAAAAAAAAAAAAAAAAAAAAAAAAAGCAAGTTGGGAGAGTGGATCCAAAGTGACTGCTAGACAGTTCTTGTGTTCTATAACAGAATGTTATAGTTAACAACATAGACGAGAGGATTTTGAATATTCTCATCACAAAGAAGTGATAGATGTGTTGAGATTGTGGATAACCTGACTAGCTCAAATTGATCTTTATATACTGTATAAGTACACCAAAATAATCATGTGACTTTCATAGATATGCACAATTACCCGACAGTTGCAAAATAGATCAAACCATTAAAAGCAAAGTAGCAAGTGAAGATCTCCGCTGTAAAAACATAGGAAAGAAGTGTGCATTGTGCCGGGCGGTGGTGAATCCCAGCACTGGGGAACTCTGTGAGTTCGAGGCCAGCCAGGTCTACAGAATGAGATCCAGTACAGGCGTCAAAACTACAGAGAGACCCTGTGAAAACAACAACAACAAAAAGCGTTCATTGTAAGGTAAAAGAGAGAAGCTTCCAGTGAGGAAGGACAGGAAGGACAAGCACCAAGGGGCAGTCATGGGGTCTGTAAGTGAGGTTTTATAAGAATCCTTGACAGAGCTTTTTCCATGAAGGAATAAAGGAGAAATCACTGGCAGAATAAGTCCTCTGGGACACTGAAGAAATTAGGATGCTGTTGGTAGAAGGTCTGGGGGTGTTTCATGATGCTCCAGGACCTGGGTTCCATTCCTACAATTGGAAACAAAACCCCCGAACAAACAATAATGGTGTGGTTTCAATGTAAGTTACCTCATGCTCCATCCCCAGCTGGTGGCATGCTTTTCAAAGGTCATGGAACCTTTAGGAAGGAGAGTTTTACTTGAAAAAGTGGGTCACTTGGGGTGCCTTGGGGTTTTAAAACCAGCTCTTACTTCCTGTCTGGATTCTGCTTCCTAACACAGTGTGAACAGCCAATCATCTTGCTATGATTGTATCCCTTCTTAAACTCTGAGCCAAATAAACTCTTGAGTGTGTTTGTCATGAGTGATTTTTTTTTTAGGACAATGAGAAAGTAACTAATACATTGGGAATGTAGATACATGATTATACAGAGGGAAATGCAGGGACTTGAGAAAGTAACAAGTACAATGGGAATATAAACAAAGTATTACATAGATGCGTGGAATGGAGGGACTTGAGGAAGTAACAAATACAGTAGGAATACAAACAAATCACTAGATAAGTGGGTGGTAATGGAGGGACTTGATGCCATGGCTTCTGCTTTCTAAGTAAAGCTTCTAGCATAGCCATAGGAGGTCACACACATTTTGACAGATTGAAGGCTTTGGAGTCAGATTACCTGGCTAGAATTCCATTTCTTCTGCCATTCCCCAGCTCTTGATCTCTGTGCCTAAGATTCTTATCTACAAAAAGGGGACTTTCCCCCTCTCCCAATCTTTGTAGGACTGTTGTGAAGACTACAACCAATCAGCACATGGACTGTTTCAAAACAGCCCTTGGCAGCTGTCAGTTCTCTGTTTGAGTCAGCAATGATAGAAGCAAGGACAGGGCTTGATGGCAGGGCATCCTCTGTAGGGTGTGGGCCACCAGATCTGCAAAGGAGCTGTTGATGAGGGTCAGGGCCAGTGAAAGCTGGACACAATTTTGTAGCAAGAAATTGCTGTTTGATTCCTTTGGCAGAGTGCAGCAGCAGGAGAAGCAGAGGAAGGCCATTAGATTGGAAGTGGACCAGAAAGGCAAGTGACTGGAGAAGGCCAAATACATTCATGACCAAGGCTAACTCTTTATTTTTGGTCCAGAAAAGGGCTGGCAGACTGGGGGTTTATTAAGGGTTCCTAGTTGTCTGAACTAAGGTGTCCTGTGAACTTCTCTAGGTAGGTTTAGATGGACTTGCAGTGAGGGCCTGAGGGAGGGGACAGTTAGGATGGCAAACCTGTTAAGATTCCTACTTCAACCGGGTGGTGGTGGTGGTGGTGGTGGTGGTGGTGGTGGTGGTACACACCTTTAATCCCAGCACTCGGGAGGCAGAGCCAGGTGGATCTCTGTGAGTTCAAGGCCAGCTTGGGCTACCAAGTGAGTTCCAGGAAAGGTTCAAAGCTACACAGAGAAACCCTGTCTCAAAAACAAAAACAAAACAAAAAACAAAAAACAAAAACAAAAACAAAACAAAACAAAAAAAGATTCCTACTTCAGTTACTCCACCCATCAATCATTTTCAAACTTGTCTGATAATCTGGTGGTTCTTCAGCAATGCCTCAAGGCCAATTTTATCAGATTGGCTCCTGATGGAGGGGGTGGAAGGAATAGTGGCAGTGGATTTTATTTGTAAGACTGTTAGAAAAAAAAAATAGTGTATTGCTTTGCTTTGGAAAGCACGGCCTCTTGGTGAAGTGGAAGGGGATTTGAGGATTTGAACTTGGATCTTGCCTTCTCCAAACTGGAAGTGTGACTTGGATGAGGTCGTTTACATTCACTAGGCTTCAGTGTGCTATTTGCAAAATAGATAAATTGGATTAGATGACCTTTCTCTGACATCTCTTTTATTTAGAGTTTCCAAGGGTTGGGATTCAGCTGCCAGGTTGTTCAGCGCCAAGGAAGTTTTCGGACGCCACCTTGTGGTTTACAGAAATAGTACTGTCATGAAGCTCAGCTAGGGTTTTGGAAGTCAAGGACATGAGTTTCAAGGACATGAGGCCCTATCCAGGATAAGAGTGCTCTCTTGTTGGAATAGATTGTGGGTGAGCTGGGCATGGTATGGTAGCTAGAATCTCATCAGGAAAATAAGAATAGCTCATTGATGCACGTGAATAATTTATGGTCTGCTCAGCCTGTTGGAGAGAAGGCCAATAACAGTGGCCAAAACTTTTTTGGAATCAGTTTACTTCAATTATACTTCTTCTTTATTGAAACAGTGACCTTGAGAATGACTCTGTCTTCATATTTCAACGCAGCTTACGTGTCTCCCAATGTGGTTATAAAATGCTCTGATGCATATGCACTCCTTAAGAGCCCTTGCTGAGCAGAGATGAGGTCAGGGTCACTTTACAATGAACCATGACAGACTCTTAATTTAAAATGACCTTTCAGAGGGTAGATGACTGGTTCCAAAGAGCCAGTTGTCTGATTCAGAAGGGTTCTCAGAACAATTTTCTGAAAATGGCCTTGGATTATAAATTTCCTGCCCAAGGGCATGGGGGTGTCGGCAACAAAGGCTGTCACAAAACAAACTGACTAAAGCGGAAGTCAGAGGGAGGTTTTCTTAGTTCAGCCTTGAACAGAGATGGGAAGGCCTCTCTGGCCAGGGACAGCGTTCTCATGTGCATCCACAGTTTTTGTTTCTTTGTTTCTTTTTTGTTTTTGTCAGAAAAACTTGGGTCTAAAATTTTTACCTTCTGAAAAGTTAGCTTTAAGAACTGTTTGATAGAGTTCTAGTTCCTTTACACTTAGAAGTATTTTACTCCTTCAGTCCCCCCTCCCCACCTCCTTCTCCCCTTTTCCTTCTTCTTTTCTGGGTTTGGAACCCTGGGTCTCATGGTCTCTACCACTGAGATATATTCCCACCACTAGTTTATTTCTTTGTTATTTCCATAAAAAAGTTATGGATTAGAGACTATACTATCTCTGGTTGTGGGGGCACATACCAGTAGGATTTGCTGAAGGGGGCAAAGACAAGAGGATCACGAGTTCTGGGCTAGCCTGACCAACACATTCTATGCCTGGTGGTGGTGGCACACCCCTTTAATCCCAGCACTTGGGAGGCAGGCAGATTTCTGTGAGCTCAAGGTCAGCCTGGTCTACAAAATGACTTCTAAGACAGCCAGAGCTATACAGAGAAACCCTGTGTTGAAAAACAAAACAAACAACCCTCCCAAAACAAAACAAAACTCAAAAAACCAAAACAAGCAAACTAAACAAAGCAAAAGAACTACACTGTCCACCTAATTAGAGATGGGTCAGCGGTTAAGAGCGCTGGGGTCCCCACAGGTACTGCACACAGGTGGTTTACAGATAAATGTGCAGGCAAAACTTAAACACGTAAAATAAAAATAAAACTTTAAAAATAAGCTATACTATCCGGAATTTATTATAAATTGATACCAAACTCTCATCCATTTTTTTCATTTCTACAAGTTAGTCTTGTAAGTCTACCATTAAAAATTCATGTTCCTCGGCCTTCCATCTGATAACAGCATATCATGAGAATTCAAACCCTCTACTTGCATTTTTTTTTTTTTTTTTTTGGTTTTTTGAGACAGGGTTTCTGTGTGTAGCTTTGTGCCTTTCCTGGAACTTACTTTGTAGACCAGGCTGGCCTCGAACTCTCAGAGATCTGCCTGGCTCTGCCTCCCAAGTGCTGGGATTAAAGGTGTGCGCCACCACCGCCCGGCTCTCTACTTGCTTTCTTAAGGATTTATGAAATTAACCTTTGTATTAGTCCCTCTTCGAACCACAGTGACGAAACAGCAATTTAAGGAAGGACAGGCTTATTCCGGCTCACAATTTGAGGGGACAAGCTACCCTGGTGAGATGGCATGGTGACAGGAGCTTGAGGTTTCGGATCACATGGGTCTACAGTCTAGAAGCAGAGAGAGGTGGATGCTCGGGCTCAGCTTGCTTTCTTTTTATTTACAGTTCAGGGTGAGTCTGGTCTCCTCAGTTAGTCGTCTCAGAAAACCTTTACAGACATACCCAGAAGTGTGTTTCCCAGTTGTTTCTAAAACCCATTGAAGTTGACATTGAAAGTTCACCAGCACAAATCCTCATCCACGCTTTCTTGTCTGTCTTATTTAGAGTTTCTGTTGCTGTGACACCATGACCAGGACAACTCTTATAAGGAAACATTTAATGGGGGCTGGCTTACGGTTCAGGGGTTTAGTCCATCATTATCATGGCGGGAAGCATGGTGGCATGCAAGCAGATATGAGGCTGGAGAGGTAGCTGAGAGCTCTACATCTGTATCGGCAGGCAGCAGGAAGAGAATGAGACACTGGGCCTGACTTGAGCACCTGAGACCTCAAAGCCCACCCCTCTGTGACACACTTCCCCCAACAAGGCCACACCTCCAATAATGCCACTCTTTAAGAGTCTATAGGGGCTTTTTTAAAAAAAAAAAAAAATTTGTTATTGATTCTTTGGGAATTTCACATCATGCACCCCAATCCCACTCCTTTTCCAGTCCCTCCATATCCACCCTTCACCCTTGCAGCATTCCTTCCAAAAGAAAACAATTTTAAAAATATTAAGAAAACAAAACAACAGCTCAGTTCTCCTGTTTCCTGCCCTCTTTTCATCACCTCTTCATTCTTCTTAGTGACTTTGGAAGCTGCAGTGTGTCATGCTGTGTACCCATTAGTTCAAACAGCCTTACTTGCAATTGTTCATTGTAACGAGTTGTTGGTCTGGTTCGAGGCCTCTGGCTTCTGGTCCACCATCAGTACAGGACCCTCACTGAAACTCCTTTCAAGTGTCCTGCTGTTGCACTGAGTCATGGAGATCATGCAGCTCTGGTGCCACAGGATACTCTCCAACAGGTCATAGATGGGGTAGATGTTGGGATGCGCAAACTCAAAGCACTGGATGTGGGCCTGGGTGCTAGCTGAGTTGGTCAGTCTGGACCTCCCCTGGGACTACCCCCAGCTCTCTTGCACCCTTGCTGTGGAGGTTAGCTCTACTGTGCCTGTGGTGAGGGGTGAGAACAGCTCTCCTGCTACAGCAGCCAGCAAGGCAGGGCCAGATCTCTGAGAGCCAGTGAAGGGCAGAGCCAGTTCAGCAAGGTCCTTAGATTTCAACACACATGGTTCATATGGCCCTATGGGAGCCATTTTTATTTAAACTACCACATTGTCTTACAACAAAAGGCATGGTCCCATCATCTGGGTTCTAGGTCCTATGACCTCTGCCCTCCCATTTCATAAATTAATGAGCATTTCTCTTCTCCATTCAAACATCTCCCCCAACCCTCCACTCCCATTGAAATGTGACCATGCTTAAGTGATATGACCTTGAAACAAGAAGCAGATATAGTTCTGTTCTCTTCACTCTAGTACAGATCTCTTTTTCCTCTCCCAGCTGAACCTCATCCTAGAGTAGAGTCAGCTCTCTGTCTCCATTCCCACCAGCTCACAGTTCCTCAAAGGCTAGTCACAATGCTTCCACCACAGATAGCATGCTGAAACTATTCTCGATAGAGTAACCATTGGCAAAGCCAGTGGCTGCCTTTCTGGCTCATCCTCCTCGACCCCTCTTGGGAATTGCTGTCACTGACCATCTTCATCCTTTAGCTGTCTCTTCGATTCTGACATGACTCTTGAGACTCTTATCTAGCCCTTATCAGTTCACATTTCAGAGAACTCTGCCAGTGCCGTGTGTGCACGTGTGAGTTTGAACTTGCCGCTTGAAAAGCTCCCAAGAAGTGCCAGACACAGCACGTGTGTGTTGACTTTCTAACGGAATACTCGGAACAACTTGAGGATGAGACAGGTGATTTGCATTTACAATGCATCTCTCAGAGAAGTGAAATATAGTGCTTGATGAGCATCAAGGGACAGATTCAGTCCCGGAGACCTGAGTGTTTGGAGGGGCAGGTCTGGCTCTCTGCATCATTTTCGTTTGCTTCTTAGAGTTAAGCCTCTCCAAAGGTGCTGCCTTGTTTTCTTCTCTTCACGTCCCCAGTAGGACGGCATGACAAAGGTAACTTATAGAAGAAATGTATTGGGAGCTCATATTTCAGAGGGTTAGAGTCCATGCCCATGATGGCGGGGCCCATGGCAGCAGGCAGGCAGAAATGGTGCTGGGGCAGAGAAGGCCAGCTTAATACCATAACAGGTTCCTAATAATTCAGTTAAGAACTAGGCTTCAGTTCATGCCTCTTGAAACTAAACAGGCCGTTTCTGAGGAAGCCACAAACAAAGGGCAATCAATCACCAGCGCCCCGATAGCCAGGACGAGGGGACTGCATATACCAGGCATAAGCCAGCCCCTGCAGTCAATAACCAAATAAAGACAGAGCCTGGGACTTGTCCAGCCTTGCCCAAAAGTGGAAAAACGGTAGCCTTAACCAGCTTCTGCTAGCCCTAGCCAATTAGAACATACTAATATGATTGCCACTCGCGTAAGCCAATCGTATCTGAGACGACCTAACTGTCCCTGGAACTTCCCTTACCTGTGCTCAAAAGGAGCCCGCAGGCTTCTCTCGGGGTTGGCATTTTTGCCTTTGAGTCCGATGTATGGCTCCAGCATGCTGGTACCTTTGTTCTTGAGATAATAAACTCTCTTGCTTATTGCATACGTGGATGGTGGTCCTTTGTGGGGCTTCTCCAGGACCCTAGCAGAGCAGTAGCTGAGAGTTTACGTTTTTGAGACACAACCATGAAGCAGAGAAGAGCTAAGTAAGAATGGCATGAGCTTTTGAAACTTCAAAGCCCATCCCCCAGTGACGTAACTTCTCCAATTGGGCACCAAGTATTCAAACACTTGAGCCTATGGGGACATTCTCATTCAAACCACTATAGCTTGGCTATTATTTTTCAGCTTCCACTAAAAGGTAAGCCCCTTGAGGTCAACTCATTTGTTTAGAGACACTGTGGATATTTGTATACATTGTGCACTGTGCAAAGAAGCCCTAGCTGAGGTGGAAAAATGAGCTAAAACTTTAGTCTTCCTCTATTTGCTCCCAGAAGGGCTGTCCTTTAAAAATTATTCAGACGTCAAATCCAGCCTGGCAGTGGACCTGGCATATATCTTGCTCAATAGTTGATTTCCAGAGACTAGAACAGTGACTGGACATGTTAGAATATTTATTAACGGAATGAAGGGAACAGTGTGGCTATAGCTAGATGTTTTTTTTCCCCTCTGCTCCTGCATGCAGGGAATAAAGGTACATATCACCACTGCCTGCTGCTAGATAGGTTTATACTAGAAAATAACCACGTGACTCTTAAAATATTTTATTTTTATTTTAAATTATGTGTATGTGTGAGTCTGTGAATGGGTTTGTGCATGTGAATGCAATGCTCAAAGAGGCCAGAAAAGGGCATCAGATCCCCTGGAGCTGGAGTTACAGATGAATGTGAGCCACTGGACGTGGGTGCTGGGAACCAGACTCAGGTCCTCTTTGAAATCAGTACATGCTCTTAATGAGTGTTGACTCATCTTGCCAGCTTATAAAATAAAGTGCTAGTGGGGCTGGGGTGGTAGCTCTTGGAAGACAGGAGTTTAGATGACCAGCACCATGCAAATATTGGGCAGATATGGCAGCCTTCCTGTCATCCCAGCACTTGAGAGTGGACACAGGGGAATCTACAATGAAGCTGAACAGATGAGCTCTGGGTTCAAATGAGAGATCCTACCTCAACATACAAGGTAGAGTATAAATAAAAAAGATATCTGATGTTAACCTCTGGCCTTCATGTACACCTGCACACACTGTACATGTATAACACATATGAACACATACACACATGATGTCCTACCTGCCAGGCAAATTTTTTATCCCTGAATTACATACACCCTTAGTCTTTAGGGAGTTCTTAACATTAAAAAAAAAATCCCCCAATGATTTCCATTGCAAAGAGGGTAATATACAAACAAGGAAAAAATTATTTTTGAGATAGAGTGACCTCAAATTCATGTATTCTTCTCCTTCAACACGCTATGTGCTGTAATTACAGGTATGGGCCACTATGCCTGGCAAATAAAAATGTCTCCTATGACCCATTTGGGTTTGACAAAGCCACCCTCCAGCCAAAACCTCTAAAGCCTCGCCTCATACTAATTCTCTGCCTTGGTTATGTGATGAACTACTGTCATTCTGACCAACATGAAGGAAAAAAATCAAGTATTTTTCAACAATCAAATCTTGACTACAATTCCATAATCTACAACCCAGGGAGAATGCTGTTACTTGGCAGCATTTCAGTTTTTGGGAAGAAGGTGCATCTTGGATCTCAGGGCTCAGTCGAAGTCTTGAAACTTCCTCCCACCCCCACCACACCATCACAGAGTGGGTTCTAATGAGACTCTTCAACAAAAAGTTCCCTCAGGTCACGAGGTCGCATGACCTCAAATTTTCCTGTGGATGTGTTCCTGTCAACTTTTGCTCGAGTTGTGTGTAAGTGGGAACTTTGTGTGGCTTCTGGGCTTTCTTTGACATGGTCTTTGATAGCAGTCTCTAACCAAGTGGTCCTTTCAAGTAAGTCTGTTAGTCCCACCACTTGGCAATAAAACCACCACCACCACAGTCTTTGAGCTCCATTTGAAGAAAGCTCTAATTAAATATTGGCCAAGTTGATAGACTCTGGCCAGGTCCATTCCACAGTTCCCAAGAAATGGCTATGATCACATTTTGCAGAGTCTTAAAAAGGCAAAAACCACAAGGCCATCAGGTCCAATTAGGAGCAAGCATATATCCTGACATATTTCCTATCTGCAAACCTCTTGCCTATGTGAGATCAAGCACATCTGTTTCAGTTGGGTCAAACAAATTTGTTTAGGGGAGTGGAAACATAAACAGCCTCTAGTACTTAACTTTGGTTCTCATTGGGGATTTAGCTCAGTGGTGGAGTGCTTGCCTAGCAAGCGCAAGGCCCTGGGTTCGGTCCTCAACTACAACAAAACAAAACAAAACAAAACAAAACAAAACAACAAAACAAAACAAGAACCTTTGGTTCTCTCAATTCCCCCTGAGATTTCACTTTGTGTACAAACCAACTGTGGTGGGTGGAATAAAAATGGCCCACATTGGCTCATAGGTCTGAATGCTTGGTTACCAGAGAGTAGCACTATTAGGAGGTGTGGCCTTACTGGAGTAGGTGTGGTAGAGGAAGTGTGCCATTGAGTTTGGGCTTTGGGGTTTCAAATGCTCAAGCCAGGCCCAGGGTCTCTTTCTCTCTACCTGCTGCCTATATCAGGATAGAGAACTCTCAGATACCATGTCTGCCTACATACCAGCATGTTTCTTGCCTTGATGACAATGGACTAAACCTCTGAACCTATAAGCAATCCCCAGCTAAATGCTTTCCTTTATAAGAGTTGCTGTGGCCATCTCTTCACAGCAATAGAAACCCTAACTAAGACAGAAGTTGGTACCAGGAGTGGGGTATTGCTGTGATAGGCCTAACCATGCTTTTGTTCGGAGAAATGTAAACTTTTGGATCTAGGGTTAGGAAAGCAGTTAAATGCTTTAGGAGGAGCTTAATGGGCCATACTAGTAGGAGCAGGAAGACAGTGGAGCTGAGAGTGTGTCTTAGGGTTTTATTGCTGTGATGAGACCATGACGACCATGGCAACTCTTATAATATAAAGCATTTAACTGGGGCTGGCTCACAGTTTAGAGGTTTAGCCCATTGTCATCATGATGGAAAGCATGGCAGCATATAGGTAGACACAGTGTGTGGTGGTTTAAAGGATAATGGCCAGTGAAGGGAGTAGCAGTATTAGGAGGTGTGGCCTTGTTGGAGGAAGTGTGTCACCATGGGGGTGGGCTTTGAGGTCTCTTTTGCTCAAGCTTCCCTCAGTGGGACTGTCAGTCGACTTCCTGTTTGCTGCAAAATATAGGACTCTTAGCTATTTCTCCAGTACCACATCTATTTGTCTGTCACCATGTTCCCTGCTGTGGCAGGAATCTTAAAAGTTTTTATTAATAAAATCAAACCTGAGCTAGGTATTAGGATGAATGCTGGAAGATCAGAGGACCAGAACAAGCCACAGCTAACCTCACTGGCCAACTTCTCAGCTGGTCTTGTTTCCTCAGACTGGAAGCTTCTGTGTCCTCATCCCAATGGCTCTCAGCTGAACTGCTGCTCCAAAGCCTAAAGCTTAACCAGCTAAAAGCTTAACCAGCCAAATGCTTAACCAGCCAAAAGCTGCTAGTTCCTAGTCCTCACGCCTTATATATCTTTCTGCTTTCTGCCTCACTCTCTGGGATTAAAGGCATGAGTCACCATGCTTGACTGAATCCTTGAACACATGGATTTCTGCCTCTGGAATGCTAGGATTAAAGGCGTGTGCTACCACTACCTATCCTCTATGTTTTATATTGTGGCTGTTCTGTCTCTGACCCCAGATAAGTTTATTAGGGTACACAATATTTTGGGGAACACAATACCACACCCTGCCATGATGATAATAAAGTGAACCTCTGAAATTGTAAGCTGCAACCTCAATTAAAAGTTTTCCTTATAAGAATTACTGTGGTCATGGCGTCTCTTTGCAGCAATAAAACCCTAAGTAAGACAGAAGTTGGTACCAGGATTGGGGAATTGTGATAGGCCTGACCATGTGAGTGTTTGGAGGGATTTGAACTTTGGGACTTAGGGTTTGGAAAGCAGTGGAATTCTTTAAGCACTGCTTAATGGGCCATACTAGTAGGAACATGGAAGACAGCAGTGCTAAGGGTTATTTGAACTATGAGGGTTCAAGAGGTTTCAGAGGAGAAGAATTTTAATATGTTGCCTAGAGATCATGCTTGTAATATTTTGGTGAAGAAAGTGGCTGCTTTTTGTTCTTGTCTAAAGAGTCTGCCTAAGGCTAAAGCCAAAGTGAGAATTTTGGATTAATTCCATTGAGAGATAAAATCTCAAAACAACCTAATATAGACTATGTCATGTGTTTTTTAGTGGTAACTGTAGTGAAGATTTATAATGAGAAGGAGCAAGCTGAGCAGGGTAAATTACAAAGTGAAAATTTTGAGGAGAAAAAGAGCAACAGAAAGTAGAACATAGGTAAATCTGTGTTCAAGGAGATAAATGGATTAAGAAAAGGAATAAAGGGAGTGGTGACCTCAGGGCAAGATCCCACCAGCTAAATTTCCAACTTGTGAAAAGAAACTAAAGAAAAGCTTAGAGCCAGGTGTGGTGGTGTGCATCATTAACGACAGCACTTGGAACACAGTCTCTTGAGGATCTCTGAGTTTGAGGTTTATAGAGCAAGCTTCAGGACAGCAGAGCTTAGACAGTGGAAGACAGAAAGCTGGTGAAGATGTAATTGAACAAGGGGGCCATGTTCTAGCCTCACCAAGCAGCAGAATTTGGCAGCTTTGACAACATTTCTGGGTTTAGAGTTAAGGATAGAAGAAAGAAGTTATGGAATAAAGCTGCGGAGGCCAGGCATGTATTAGGGGTCTTCCCTGAATGGAGGCCTAGTAGAGAGGCCATTGCACGAAGCTGTGAAGTTGAAGCCTGGATTGTCTTGGAGAATTCAAGATATTAGAGATGCCAGAGTTGTGGGATACTTACCAAGGAGAGATGGTAACAGAATGGAAATAGCCCAAGAAAAAGAAGTGTGTTGTAGTCAACAAAGCTTAAAGGTGTTGGAGCTTGGTCAGCTTGTTCTCGGTCTTGTTTTGGTCCAGTATTCCCTTACTATGCTCCCTTCAATATGTTTTGGAATGGTAATGCATATCCTGTGCCATTATATGTTGGAAGTATATGATTTACTTTTTGATTTTGATTTTTATAGGGGGATTACAGTTAAGAGATTGCTATGTGTATCAGCAGAGACTTTGGACTTTGAAACAAGTTGACTTCCTGTTGCCTGCAAGATGTAGGACTCTCAGTTATTTCTTCAATAACATGTCTGCCTGTCTGCCACTATGCTCTCCCATGATGATAATGGACTGAACCTCTGAAACTGTTAGCTGCCACCTCAATTAAATGTTTTCCTTATAAGAGTTGCTGTGGTCATGGTGTCTCCTCAAAGCAATAAAAACCCTAACTAAGATATAGTCCTAGAGAAGCAGCTGAGAGTTCTGTATCCTGATTCACAGGCAGTAGGCAGAGAGAATGAGACTCTAGGTCTGGCTTGAGCATCTGAGACCTCAAAGCCCACATCCGGTGACACACTTCCTCCAACAAAGCCACACCTATTCTGACAAGGCCATATCTTCTAACAGTGCCACTCCCTATGGGCCTATGTGAACCATTTTTATTCAAACCACCATTGTTTTTTTTTTTTTTAAACTGTGATTTGAACTGTGGGGGCTTGGCTCAAGAGGTTTCAGAGAAGAAAAATATTAGTAGAAAAATATTAGCATGTGTCCTAGAAACGATTCTTGTGACATTTTGGTGAAGAATGTGGGAGTTATTTTCCCCTTGTCCAAGAAAAATCTGCTTGAACTAAATTGAAGAGTTTGCAGAGAAGATTTATAGATAGCCTAGTATTGACTGTGTTACTTGGTTATTAGTGGCCACTTTTCTGCAGATCTGTAATGAAAAGAGAAAGCTGAGCATGGAAAAATACAAAATGTACAGTTTGAGGAGAAAAAGAGCACCAGAGGAAAGTTTCAAGAAAAGCCAGATCCTAAATGGAGTAAAGAGAATAGTGGCTTAAGGGCAAGACCCCACCCAGCTAAGCTTCGAGAAATTAAAGAAAATTTTAGGGCCTGGTATGGTGGTGTATACCTTTAATCCAAGCACTCAGGAGGCAGAGGGTGGAGGAACTCTGAGTTCAAGGCCAGCGTGGTCTATAGCATAAGTTCTAGGATAGCCAAGCTTAGACAGTGAAGGAAACCATAGAAAACAGAAAGCTGGTGAAAATCTATTAGAAAGATAGGGCCATGTTCTGGTCCTAGCAAGCAGCAGATCTTGGCAGCTTCAGCCATGTGGTTCTGGCTTTAGAGTCAAGGATACAAGAAAGAGGCTTTGGAATCTCCCTTCTTGATTAAGGAAATCTGCTGAGGTCAGGCATGTGCTAGGGTGTCCCTGCATGGAGGCCTAGAGAGGCCATTGTGTGAAGCTATGAAGGTGAAGCCTTGGAGATGGAGACGCCAAGATGTTAAGAGATTCCAGAGCCATGGGATACCTGCTGAGGAGAGCTGCTAATGGTGTGGAACCAGCCCAAGAGAAAAAAGGGTGTTGTAGTCAACAAAGCTGAAAGGAGATGGAGATCTGAACAATGCTTTGATGTTAGACATGGAGATACAGAGTCTGGAGGTTGAATGGTTAGTTTTTGGTTTTGTTTTGGTCCAGTATTTCCTCACTATGCCCCCTTCACTTCCTTTTGGAATGGTAATGTATATTGTGTGCCATTGTATGTTGGGAGTATGTGTTCTACTTTTTGATTTTGATTTTAGAGGCTGCTACAGTTAAGAGATTGCCTTGAGTCTCCGAAGAGACTGGATTTTTAAACAGTGTTGAGACTGTTACAGACTATGGGGACTTCTGAAGTTGGACTCAATGCATTTTCACATTATTCTATGGTTGCAAGCCTATGGGGGACAAGGAGTGGACTGTGGAGGTTTGAATAAAAATGGCCCCTATAGGCTCATAGTTTTGAATGCTTGGTCACCAGAAAGTGCTACTATTAGGAGGTGTGACCTTGCAGGAGTAGATGTGGTCTTGTTAGAAGAAGTGTGTCACTAAGGGTGAGCTTTGGGGTTTCAAATGCTTGAGCTAAGCCCAGTCTTTCTGTCTGTCTTCCCCTCTCTACCCCCGTCTGTCTGCTGCCTACAGATCAGGATATAGAACTCTTAGCTATTTATCTCCAGCACAGTGTCTGCCTGCATTGCAAAATGCTTCCCTCCCTCCATGATGACAATGGACTGAACATCTGAATCTGTCTGCCAGCCTCAATTATATGCTTTCCTTTGTAAGTGTTTCCATGGTTATGACATCTCTTAACTGTAGTTAAGACAGCAGCCCTTCCCAAGGTCCTTCCTTTTCCCCAGTCCTATTGCTGCTTGCTTCTGGCTGGCTCTTCACTGCATCATTCTCATTTCCGCTTATACAAATGTTGACCATTAGTCCTGGTCATAAAAACAGCCAATAATTCAGCCGCTATGAATTTCCATCCCTTTCTTTCTTTCTTTCTGGGCTAATAATACTCTTTTTCCCCTTCCTCCCCAGTACTACGGGTTGTAGGAAATTCATTTATTAAAGGGAAGCAAATGTGATTATCTTGAGTCTGTGAACTTTCTTCTGGTTTTAATATCTATTTGCAAAGGAACACTTTTAAACCAAACCACCTCAAGCTAACATCTCATGGCCAACACTCAGTTCTCCCTCCCCACTTCCTTGTTGTGGCTGGGGGTCTAACACAGCCAGGGTCTTGTGCTACTGAACTCTAGACTCCAGATACTTCTGTGTTCAGTCTCCTGACAGTAAGTGGCAGTGACAGTGGTAAGAAACTGAGTATCAGATTTAGAGCTCTGGAAGCTTCAACCACAGAAAGACTGGTACAGAAAGACTGACTGCCTATCAGCCATTTTGTTTGTTTGTTTGTTTGTTTTTGAAATATTTAACCTGGACTGAATGAAAACTATTTGACTATGTTAACTCTCCTGTCATGAGCTAATGTCACTGCACTGTTTTTTTGTTTTATTTATTTATTTATTTATTTATTTATTTATTTATTTATTTATTTATTTATTTATTGTTTTTTCAAGACAGGGTTTGTCTGTGTAGATCTGGCTGTCCTGGAACTCACTCTGTAGCCTCAAACTCACAAAGATCTGCCTGCTTCTGCCTCCTCAGTGCTGGGATTAAAGATATGTGCTGCCTCCACCACCTGGCTACACTGTACTACTAACATGGAATAACAGGATTGCTCTTGGAAAGAAATTGATAATATTATTCTTTACTTATTTAGGTTTTAGCTAAATATTTCAGACAAGTTAAAAACAGTCATTAAAATATATTATGCTCCTCATGTTGCTTTCAAGTGTATATGACCATTCTTAGCTCAAATAGCAAGATAATAATTAATACTAACAATGTTAGGAAAAAAGAGAGCACCTTTCCAATTCTACAAGTGAGTTCTCCGCCCAAGGAATTTCCTTTCCCTTCCTATTTCCCCCCTTGGTTAATATCTTTTCCACCCCTTTTGTGATCCCCTTTCTGATTTTATGCCTTACAAATAAACAAGTGCACATGTGTGTGTTCACACACACATAATTTTAAATTTAGGTTGCCAATATGAGAGAAAATGAAATATTTGTGTTTCTGTGTCTGGCTTATTTTTCTATCAGTCCATGTATCTATTTATATTTTTGTTGTATTTTTTTTAAGACAGGGTCTCATGCAGCCCACATTGGCCTTGAACTCACAATGTCTAGATCCTACCACCCAGCTGTGGGGATTCCACAATGCCTGATAGCCCAACTTCCTTGTTTATCATCTAAGCCCCCTCAGAAAAGGGAAGCCTTGAACAGAGTGGAAGGCCATATCAGAAGCATTTGAGAAAGACTTCTCTCAGAGAAGCCACAAAGCATTAGGATAAACGAGGGCCTCCAAGGCTCAGCTTCAGGTTGGGGCTGACAGCTGATGTCAGTGACACAGATTGCACCTGACATTTGACTTCCCAAAAGAATGATGCCTCATGAGGTTTCCTGGCACAGAGTTGAACTCGCTTTCATTCTCTTCATGTACTTTAGCAATCACACTTCTGATTTATACCTTAAGGTAGCTGTTTCAAATGATGACTGGTCCAAGGAAGATAAATCATGACTTACAGCATCTTCAGTGGGAATAGGAATTTCATTATTCTTTGGCTGAGGACTTTCAGGCAATTCCTCTGTGTGTGTGTGTGTGTGTGTGTGTGTGTGTGTGTGTGTGTATAAATGGGATTTACTAGAGTGACTGATAGGTTGTGGTTTGAGTAGTCCAATGATAGTTTCCTGATAGAAAGGCCAAGGATCCCAGTGTTGTTTGCCCCACAAAGACTGGATGTCTCAGCAGGTCCCAGTCTGGTGCTAGAGTCACAGAGGATCCATAGAGAACACTGCTGGTGTTCCATCTACTTTGGAATCTGTTTTTCTAAGCCTTCTACTCATCACTGGGTTTTACTGTAAGCAACAGAAGGACTTTATTTGAGGCATCTTCTGTAGAAGACAATTATGAGAGCAATTATCCATAAACCAAAATAGTGCCATGCAGGTATTCAGCTAGCCTCTTTATGCCTGAAGTCTAGAGTGGATTTTACTTTTTTATTTACATTTTTAAAATTTATTTTACCAATGGACCATAGTTTCCCCTTCTTTCTCTCCTTCTGTTCCCTCCCCTCAACCCCAATTCCCATCTACCCCCCCATCCAGTCCTCCATCTCCATTCAGAAAGGGGCAGGCCTCTCATGGGCTTGAACAAAGTCTGATGCATCAAGACTTTTAGGCAATTCTTCTTATCCTTTGAGCAAGATGCTATTACTTCAAATATGGACCTGAGTCAAAAGAATGCAGATTTGCTGGTAATGATGTATGAGATTGGCATGTTGAGGGTCAGAAAGTAGTCAGGTTATTTGCAATATTATGATATTATTATATATACACATCTATAATATCTATCTATATATAATATGTATAATATTATATATCTATAATATCTATATATTATATAATATTATTAACTTTATTAGTGATTCTTTTTCTTATGTATTAACTTATTGAGTACAACTTTTCAAAATGAGGTTTAATGTTATAAGTTGTCCTGTGATAGTCAGGTTGAGGCTTATCTGCTCATTATAGGTTGAGTGAGAACACTTACCTTTTTATAACACTTTTGTCCCTTTTTCTACAGGGGTTAGACCACATGTCATGCTTCTAATGTTTGCCAGTGTGGTTGGTTAAAGTTGAAACATTTTTTTTTGTTTGTTTGTTTGAAAGTAGCTGTTTAGGAAAGAAGCCTGAGGAAATTTCCAGTGGAGAAATGGATTGGTTTCATGCTTTTACAAATTTATAAATGAACTAATAAAAAATGAAAAAAGTGGTTTTCAAAATTATTTTTCATCTTAGCATAGGTATCATGAATTCTAATTGGTCTTAATAATAAAAACCCAAAGACAGATATTGGAGTAAATCCTGAAAGATCAGAGAAGTAAAGGAACAGCCAAAGTTACATCTTACCTCCATGACTTCTCAGACCAAAAGGTGGCTGAACTCCTGTCTCTGCCTTATATTCCTCTCTCTGCCTAGCCATATCATTTCCTGTCTGTTGTCTATACAGACCTCCAGACCTCCATGATTAACTAATGGCTAGATCCACCCTTTGATCTTCAGGAAAGCTTTATTTGTTAGAGCACAAACAAAATACCACCACATCCCCCCATTTTGTCTAAAATAAAAAAGGTTATAACTCATATGAGAAAAACTATATAAAAATAGTACAATAACTATATACAGTATATACAGGCAACAAATACATCAACAATGTCTAGTCCATAAACATTTGACAAATTCAGAAAAAAACCCACTCCATTATCTATCCTATCTTGCTGAGTCCAAAGGGTTGAACATAATTCACTTTCTATTCTAACTTGCATTACCAAAACTATCTTTTAATGTCTCTCAACCTTATACACTTTATGCCTCTTTCTTTAGTGAATTTCTTTTCTGAATCTGGTAACAGGGAAAACTAACTATAACTATAAAGTCTTCAGCTCTATCAGAGACCCAAAAAGGAAATAATATTACCTGAGTAAGCAGGAAGTGCAAACAAGTGACTTCCAAAAAATATGAGAAATGACAGAAACAGCTGGTTACCTAGACAGTTACCCAAGGTTCCTTTGCAATGTTGGGGCATCCATCTTCAGCCTACAGGCCTAGCATTTCTGACAGACTTTTATGTGAAGCAGGATATTCTGAATAGTTGTCCTACCTTGTCTTGGCAAATTTCAGCAGTTACTTTCTTTTGTGTCCTGCTTCTCCAGTTTGGATAGCATACTGTCAGCAGTTGAGGCAAGAGCACTTCTTTTTGCCCAGTGACTAACTTTTGCCACAAAAAAATAAACTCCATGTTTCTTTCATGCCCATTATCTTTTCCAAAGTACATTGGTGCTGCCAGGAGCAGATATGTCTCATTGTCATAAACAAACAAACAAACAAACAAACAAATGAACCTATGTTAACAAATTACTCAGTTCTGGATTTGTTACTCCAATAGTGGGCCATAGATGGGCAATGTCTCCTAGCAATTTCTGAAAGTCATTAAGAGTCTGCAATTGATCTCTCCTAATTTGCATCTTTTGGGGTCAAATTTTTTATAGATCTATTTTATAACCTAAGTAATTAAAGAATCTCCTCTTTGTATTTTTTTCAGGAGCAATTTGTAATCCCCAACAAGGCAAAATTTTCTTTACTTTTTCAAACATTCTTTCTAAAGTATCTATATTTAAGTCAGTAGTAAAATATCGTCCATATAATGGTAAACTATAGATTGAGGAAATTGCTTATGTATCATTTCCAACAGCTGTCTTACAAAATATTGGCACAGGGTGGGGCTATTTAACCTTCCCTGTGGAGAACCTTCCATTGATATTATAAGGATTCAGTCCTTAATTACATCATCAGCCTACAACTGTGTCCCAGCCTAAAAAGCAGGTGGGCCCTCTGTGTGTTCCTCTCTCTTTCCTTTCTGCTCCTTCCTTCCTTCGGTCCTCTCTCTCCCTCCCTCCCTCTCTCTCTCTCCCTGCTTCTTTCCCAATAAAGCTCTAAAAAGGTAACTATGGCTTATGATTGTTCCTACCAGCACTCTCCTCTGCTGGCATGGCTGCTGCGGGCAGCCGCCAGCCACGAGCAGTGCGCCATTTAACCAACAGATATCTCTTAACAGGCTGAGAATTATTATGAGTAGGCACTGTGAAGGCAAATTTTGCTCTATCTTTTTCTTGTAAAGGTATAGTGAAGAAACAGTCTTTTAAATCAATAACTGTAAGAGGCTATCCTTTAGGTAATAGAGAAGGCAAATGAATTTCAGGCTGTAGAGAGCCCATTGGCTGAGTCACCTTATTAACAGCTCTTAGATCTGTTACCATTCTCCATTTTCCAGATTTCATTTTAATAACAAATACAGGAGAATATCAAGGGTTGGTTGATTCTTCAATATGCTGAGCATTTAACTGCTCCTGTACCACCTGCTCCAAGGTCGGCAATTTTTTTTGATGTTAAAGGCCATTGTTAACCCATCAGGTTTGTTTTTTAACCATTTTAAAGGTAAGGATGTTGATGCCTTTGAAAGATCAGCGGCTGTTGTGCCTTGTTCTTGTACAACCTGAATGGTCAGTGTCTGTTCTTTATAATCCAGTCTAATATTTTTCCCAGAAACATATGTTAAGTTATGGTTTGTTTCTGAGATTGGAGGAATGTTAACCTGAGTATTCTGTTGCTGTAACAAATCATGTCCCCATAAAGCTATGTTAGCTACATATGGCTTTAATTTTCCTCTCTGTCCTTCTGACCCATCTCATGCTCTGTTTTACCTGAGATAACATTCCAATCCCTAAAAGCTGAACATTTATCTCCTGAAGAGGCTAACTTGGATGGCAAGATTCTGGTGCAATTATTGTTATATTTGCACCTATGACTACAAGACCTTCAATGACAATGTCATTTATTTGTATTTTTAATTTTGGTCTTTGTTCATTTATAGAAGTTTGCCAAAATACTTGCTTTATGTTTTCTCTTGAATTTTTTTCTTTTCTCTTCTATAGCTGTTCTGTCATCCAGAGCAGTATGTTTGTTTTACAATAGGCATCAGATTCTTTAATTGCTCTGGAAAGGAGGAATTTCCTCCATGATGACAGGAAATGACTGAACTGAATTTGACTTGGGGGCCTGCAAGAGGCCCCTCAAGGTATTTCCTGATGGCAAAGGGTTACCTTTATTGTCTCTTGTTGATCTACATTCCTTAGTCCAATGTCTGCCTTTGCCACACCTTCTGCATAGTCCAGAAGGGAGGGGCATTCTGTTTGGATTATTCTTAGAAAAAATTGGATGCCAGATGTAGCACAAATTCTAATTGGTCTTAATAATAAAAACCTAGAGTCAGATATTGGGGTAAATGCTGAAAGATCAGAGAAGTAAAGGAGCAGCCAAAGTCACCTCTTAGACTGAAAAAGGGCCGACCTCCTGTCTCTACCCGCCTTATATTCCTCTCTCTCTGCCCAGCCATATCACTTTTTGTCTCATGTCTAGACAGACCTCCAGACCTCCATGGTAAACTAATGGCTACTTCTACCATCTGATCTTCAGGCAAGATTTATTTGTTAGAGCACAAACAAAATATTACCACAAACACAGTGGCATGTGTTTGTAGTCTCATTTAATGGAAAAACTCAGGTAGGAGCTTCACTTGAGACAGGGAGGTTGAAGTTACCTGGGAAACAGTGACACACCATCTCAACAATACAAATCCATCCATCCATCCATCCATCCATCCATGCATCCATCCCACAAACACAACAACCCAAACCAAACAAACAGCAAAGAACCTCAGGGCTGGAGAGATGGCTCTTTGGTTAAGAGCACTTGCTGAACTTTCAGAGGACCTGGGTCAGGAGTTCAAGGACATCTTTAACTATATAGTGAATTCCAGGCTAGTCTGAGCTTCCTGAGAGTCTGTCTCGAAAAAGCAAATCCAAAGACCACCACCAACAAACCAACGAAACAAAAATTCCTATTTAAATTATTTCTCAATAAAAGAATATATGAATTGGTGGTGTCAAGAACTTAGGAATGTGTTGTTTTTGTTTTTTCTCCCAAGACAGTGTTTCTCTATGTAGCCTTACTGTCATGGAAGTTGCTTTGTAGACCAGGCTGGCCTTGAACTCACAGAGATCCACCTGCCTCTGTCCCTAGTGCTAGGATTAAAGGTGTGTGCTACCACCACCCAGCTAGGGATGAGTTTTGAAGAAATGTTTTTGTGGTATATATGAAGGGTCCTTTCTTTTAGTCTTGAGTGTCTATAATGGTAGAACTGACATCAATAGTACACAATACCCCAAATGAAGCTGTAGATCACTGATTTTTAATGTAATAATTCTTACAAGACATGTGTTCAGCATCAGATTCTATGGCATAATAGTATTCCCTAAAGAGATATACAGGAATCAAGGTTGGAGGGATTAAATTTTTTTTTTTTCGAGACAGGGTTTCTTTGTGTAGCTTTGCGCCTTTCCTGGAACTCACTTGGTAGCCCAGGCTGGCCTCGTACTCACAGAGATCTGCCTGCCTCTGCCTCCAAAGTGCTGGGATTAAAGTTGTCAACCACCACCACCCACTGCTGTGTCTTTTAAAATTCAGTATCAGGTTTTTTTTTCAGTATCAGTTTTATTCATTTGAAACTTTCACAGATATATAGGAAGATGGCATATATATGTAACAATTGTGTCACTGAGAAAAAAAGACAAAAAGAAGAGTAAGACTGAATTTGACATGAAAATGTGTGTATGAACTGCTCACTTTAAAGCATGTACTTCATAACATGTCTAATGAAAGAATCAAGAAACAATGACTGAGTGACAGTTCTCCATTTCAAACATTTGGGTTTTGGTGCTCAAACCCCACTCTTTACTAAAAGCAACCAGAACTCATTGAAAACATGGTAACAATTTGGGAGAGAAATATACAAAATAAGGATAGAACATCTTTTACTCTAGAAATCAAAGAACCTATCAAATTCTAAAGAAGTTCTCACTCTCACAAGATGAGATCAGCTGCACAGTACCAGTACAAGGAATATTGATGTAAATGAATGTCTCAACTGCTTTAAAAGCTTCGGTCCACCAGGTGGTGGTGGCACATGCCTTTAACCCCACTACTTGGGAGGCAGAGGCAGGCAGATCCCTGTGAGTTCAAGGCCAGTCTGGTCTACAGAGTGAGTTCCAGGGCAGAAAGGGCTACACAGTGAAACCCTGTCTTGAAAAAACAAATCAAAGCAAAGCAACAACAACAAAAATATGGATCCAAAGCAATGTCTTTCTTTTTAACTTTTACTGATTCTTTGTGGATTTCATATCATATATTTTGGTCCCACTTACCCCCTGCCCCCCTTTCCCCTTGAATCTACCCTCTGCCCTTGCTAACCTCCCCCCAAAACAAAACAAAATTTAAAAGAAAAAACAAAAAACAAAGAAACAAACAACAACAACAACAACAAAAACCAGTTTACCCTTTATTCCATTTGTCTTTACTTGCAAGTGTTCATTGCAGTGAGTTCTTGGTCTGGCTCAAGGCTTCTAGCTTCTGTTCAGTCACCAATAATGAGCACTCACTGGGACTCCTCTTGGATATCCTGTTGTTGCCCCACGTCATGGAGATCCTGCAGCTTTGGATCTGCAGAACCAGCCCCTTCACATGCTTCAGCAGTTCATAGATGGGGTGGATGTTGGGGTGGGCCAACCCATATCCCTCGTTCTGGGCCTGGGTGGTAGCTGGGTTGGTCAGTCTTCCGGCTCTTCCTTATCCTCACCACCAGGGCTAGTGCTCCAGCACTGCCCTGGCTCGCTCACCTGATGCTGCAGGCAGCAAGGGGCAGGGCCGGTTCTCCTGCTCTCATGCCCGCAGGGCTGGCTCACTCCCACCTATACCATCAGGGCCAGCTTTACTGTGCTGCCCAGGTGAGGTGCAGGGCCAGCTCTCCTGGCCCTCATGATATCAGGTCCAGCTCTCCCACCTGCCACAGGTGGTTAGAGATGAGGGTGGGGCATCTCTCCGTCGCTCATGCCAACACATGGCAGATGAGGGGCACAGCCAGCTCTTTCTCTCTCACACTCTCAGGGCCCAAGTTCCTGCCAACAGGGCCAGCTGTGCTGTGCTGCCCAGGTGAGGTGCAGGGCCTGTTCTCCTGAGTGCTGTAGCCGATAAGGGGGAGGACAAGCTCTCCTAGTCTCAAGACCCCACGGGGGCCAGCTTTCCCACATGCTGCAGGTGACAATAGGAGAGGAGTGGGGGACATCTCTCGCCCACCCACACTACCACATGGCAGATAAGGGGCAGGGCTACATCTCATTTTAAATAGGAGCAGGTCATCTGGGCTTTGTTTGGCAAGAGACCTTCTGATTTTATTTATTTATTTATTTATTTATTTTTATTTTATTTTTTTTCGAGACAGGGTTTCTCTGTGTAGCTTTGGAGCCTGTCCTGGAATTTGCTCTGTAGACCAGGTTGGCCTCAAACTCACAGAGATCCGCCTGCCCCTGCCTCCTGAGTGCTGGGATTAAAGGCGTGTGCCACCACCGCCCATTGACCTTCTGATTTTTAAATGCAACTCTTTTTTTTAAAATTAAGAATTCTGTTTCAGGGACAGAGAGAAAAGCCAGAAGTGTGTGTAGTACTCCCAGCTCCTTGGATGACTGAAGCAGGAAGCTCACTGGAGTCTAGGAGTCCCAGGCAAGTCTAGGTAGAATAGGGAGATGAGTGATGGATTTCCTACCTCTTGCACCTAGAAGCTATTTTGTACTAGTGTGCTTCCTGATCATTTAAAACGGGAAGTTTCAAGTTGTGTGGCTTCTCATGTACTTGTCCCATGCCCATTATCTTTTGACAGTCTGGGCGCAGCAGCATGAGTGGCACTCACTTACCTCTTTCTTCTTTCCTTTTGACACTTTAGGATTTTCAGAGATGTAGTTCTCAATAGATAGTCCAGGAAAACAATAAAGTCTGTGTGGTATAACAAAAGGAAATAACATCATAATTCTTTTTCTTCTCCTTCCGTGTGTGTGTGTGTGTGTGTGTGTGTGTGTGTGTGTGTGTGTGTGTGTTGCTATTAGCTTTTTGGAACAGGATCTACACAACCCAGGGTGGCTTCAAACATATGATCTTCCTATGTCAGCCTCCCTAGGACTGGATGGTAGGCATCTACCACTATGCCTGACTCTTTCTTTTAGTTTGTGTAAAATTATCTTTTAGGTCTTGATTAAGTAATAGGAAATGGCCAGGAAGTGGTGGTGTGTACCTTTAATCCTAGCATTCAGGAGGCAGAGGGTGGTAGACTCTGAGTTCGAGGCTGGTCTACAGAGTGAGTTCCAGGATAGCCAGGGCTACACAGAGAAACCTTGTCTCCAAAAACCAAAACAAACCAACCAAACAACAACAACAAAATCCCAGAAGTAGTAGGAAATAAAACTGCAGGCAGCAACAATGTATGAATTATATCTTGTCAGGCTATAATCAGGAACTCTGTTTCACTTTCTACTCTATGTGGAATTCTATAGTCATTTAGAAAATTCCAGCTTGAGCTGTGGTAATTCTGATCTTTCAGGCAGGCTATAGAATCTGCCTTTTATTAAGACTGATTTCTTAGTGTCTTGGAATTATTCTCAAGCAATCTGGGTTTAGGCTGCCATTTAAGAATGCAATACCGTTTATTTTCAAACAACACTTGGATGTTAAAAAAAAAAAAGCCAATATGAATCAAGCAGCCTCATGAGCAAATAGAATCAGGATCCCTCACCTTTCAGCTGTGTCTCTCAATTTCACATTCTTGTGGTGAAAAGTATCCTTAGCAACCAGGACTGTGGGGCTGTTGCATTCAAGGACACCCCAACCCAGCCCAGCAGCTAAAGGTTCCACAACTAGACCTAGAGCGACTGCCTTTCCTAGCGATAATTAATAATCACACAGACTGCAAGACTGCATGCAAGAGCTCAAGAGAGAAGAGATGGAATGTGCTTTAGGCCACGGGCTTGGTGGCCCCTCCTTCCCAGCCCTATTTCTGATTTTTCACTAAGTCTCTCTTAGGCTGCTCAACAAAAGCCGGTCTTAACAATCCATCAAGGCAGGACCGGAAAGAAAGGGAAGTGACGGTGCTCACAGGGCATCTGGAATTTTCTCAATGAAAAGGGTCATAATTGAGTTCTGCCTGCAAGCAAAATTGATGTCACACAAATCAGCTCTTTTAAAAAGAGAAAGATAATGAGACAAGAGGACTGGCCCCCAGTGACCATGCTTAAGCTATTTAAGAAGACACAGAACATTGAGGCTGTTTGGTGTATTTTGAAAGTAGTTTATTTCTCAAATACTGATATGCATATATTACTCTTACAATAAAATATATTTAAAAATATATTGTCTCTTCCTGTGTGTATATAATTGTGTGTGTGTGTGTGTGTGTGTGTGTGTGTGTGTGTGTGTGTGTGTGTAAGTGTATGTGCTGGTGTGCATGTGGAGACCAGACACTGATGTCAGGTATTTTGCTGAATAAACTCTCTACTTTATTTTTTGAGACAGGAACTCTTACCAAACCTGCAGCTCTCCAATTTGGCTAAGCTGGCTGGCCAGTGAGCTCCAGGGCCCTGCCTATCTCTGGATCCCCCGCTTAGGATTTCCATCACACACTTGGTCCTCTCCATGAGTGTTGGTGATCCAAACTCAGGGCCTCATTCTTGTACGGAAAGAACTCTACTGACTGAGCGACTCACTAGTTCCCACAAGGACATTTTCATACGAGTACATATTGAGTCTATCCCTCCATACCCTTGTGGGGACCTGCCCCACCGGGAACTTAGGTCACCTGTGAAGAGGTGGCCTGGAACCAAGGAAAGGTAAGTGCTTGTCCGTTCCCCAGCCCAGACAATCTGATGCAGCGCAGCGGGAGTCAAGTCAAGCAAGAACTCGTTTATTGATAGGAAGTAAGCTTCTTTTATACCAGAAAAACCTCCAAACCCTAGGAGGGAGTGAAGGAACAAACCAGTCATTTTAAAGGGCACTCTGTTTACAAGTTGTTTATGTCCTGACACCATCTCTTGTTTTTAGTATCTTATCTTAGCATAAATAACTTGAGCTAACTTCTTTTCTCACCATTCCTACAAACAACCCAAGCTAACTTTCTTTCAGCCATCCTTTGTATCTATTCTCTGTCCTCTGGTACCATTTGTATCCACTCTCTGTCTGCACAAACAGCTTCTGAATTTCTTTCGGCACTCTCTTTGCAGCCCATGTATGCCCCACATACCCTCTGTCCCCTCTTTCTCTCCCCCTTCCCCATCTGTCATCCTTGTTCCCTTAAGCAGTTTCACCCCTATTTTTGTGTCATACATGCATGCATCATTTTATGTATCTACTACAGAAAGAAAACACACAAAATTAGCGATTTCTTCAGTTAAGAGAGTTGCTAAGTTACCAATTTCTAATTCCTTAGTGATGATGCTGTTCCTGTACCCATATCCCCAGAATAGTAGTATGCTAGACTGGTAGTATAGTAGACAAGTACTACTGAGCCAAATTCACTGGCCTTCTTTTTATTTATAAATAAATTAAATTAAAATTGTGGCATTGGGAATTGAGTCTGAGCCTTGTGTATATTATTCACATGTCATGCTTAGCTACTCTGATTCCCCTTATTTTATTTTTAATTGACAAAAATAATTGTACATTTTAATGTAGTGTGGTGTTTTATACATGTATGAATTGTATAATCCCCAAGATTGAATAAGGTGCTGTATGTATTAGATAAGGTACTGATTGGATGTAGGTACTTTTAATTAGTTTTGGCATTTTGGAAAACAGTATGAAGATTCCACTTAAAATTAAAAATAGAATTATGACATGATTCAGTAATCCCACTATTGGGTATATATCCATTGAAATCATTGTGCCAAAGAGATGTCTATGCTTCTATGTTCAAAGTTTGAGTGTGTGTGTGTGTGTGTGTGTGTGTGTGTGTGTGTGTGTGTGTGCAGGTATGTGTGCTGAAGCACGTGTAGTGTTTAGAGGACCACTTGTTTGTCTTGTTTCTTGACACTGGGCTGTATACTCCGAATAGTTGGCTTGTGAGTTTCTGGATGATTCCTTTGTCTCCACCTTCCATCTCACTGTAGGAATGATGGGATTCCAGAAGTGTGCCATCACATCTGGCTCTTTATGTGTGTTCTGGGGTTCTGAACTCAGTGCCGAGTCACTCAGGCATTTCCCCGGTCCCACTGTAACTCTTCACAGTAGTTGAGACCTCGCCTTCCACCTCCTAAGAGGAGCAAGGTTGAGGAAGAAGCAGCAGAAGAAGATTCATCTAAATGAAGTGGCCCAAGGTCACAGACAGGATTCTGCTCCTTCTTGAGATGTAGAAAGAGCAGCACAGCACAGAAGCATACAGGAAGTTTCTCAGGCTTCTCCCTCCTGGAGAACCCAGAAACAGTTTTATAACCTTGCAGTTTATAGAAACTCAAGGTGACTTTTGACACCAGGTACATTGATAGAATCAAGATACCATTGACAGTTATCTAAAAAGAGTCAGATACACTCAAAAAATGAGAGACCCTCATAGAGAGGCAGGGTGCTTGCTCTTGAAAGTGTTGTAATTTAGAGCCAGGCACGACTCACTGGGTTTCTCCATTAACTACCTTGTTGCCGTGACCCCTGACAAAAAGCTTACAGGGAGGAAATGCTTACTCAAAGAGGGTCCCATTCACCTCTGGTCACATCGCATCTACAGTTCGAAAGCAGAGACAGGCTGTGGAATCTCAAGGACTGCCCCGGGGGACGCTTCCTCCAGCAACATTCCACCTCCTATAAGTTCCACTACTCTCCAAAGAGTACCACTAGCTGGGAACCAAGTGTTCACAAACCTGCAGGAGACATTTCACACTCAAACCACAGACATTCTCTTATGAATGAGTTCAGTGTAGGCACTAACTTAAGTAATTTTAGTATCGTTTCATCTGAAACGACCAGATTTGCTCTTACATTAATTAGGTGAAAGGTTCAGGTCATCCTTCTGTTTTTTTGCTCTATGGAAAACCACCCCATCAACATTTTTTTTTTATTTGAAGTAGAATTTATGGGCTCTATCACTCAAAGGCTACTTCAGGTCTGATCTCTCATTGCTCTGTTTTTAAAGGTGTGGGCATTTTCTTTGAATTTCTCTCTCTCTTTCATCTATCTATCTATTCATTTATTTATTTTCTGCAGTGCTGGGATCAAACCCAGGGCCTTGAGCATGCTCAACAAAGGCTCTACCACTGAGCAATATCTCTAGCCCTTAAGGATGAGATTTTGTTTCTTGCACTGTCCTGTGCCATACATCAAAAACTCAAGTGTCCACACAAACACATAGTACAAGAACAGATGCTATCAAGTTCAATATTAGCATTCCATGAAAAGCAAACTAAACCTGTAAATTAAGCAAGATTTCCCTTCTTGTATGTTTTTGGGGGTAATCAAATGGATCCTTGGTTATCAGTTGATATGAACCAAACAAATGTTGTGTTTCCCTGTTTCATTTTTGTGTTCTCATTTCTGCATTATGAGTTTTTTGTTTGTTTGTTTTTTAATACAAGGGTAGTTTGAATACTTAAAATATTGAAAGTGAGAGACATGACTGAGATTCTGCTCAACGTGAAGTGTTACTGTCTCAGACGGGTTTGATACAGATGGCTCCTAGTGTGTGAGAGGATTTCATGTAATAAGTTAGAAATTGCTTCAGGACTTAGTTCCAATGCTAAAAAAAAAAAAGGCAGCAAATGTCACAGACTGTGGTTGGTTTTGGCGATAACCACTAGGTGGCGGTGCTGTACCGTGAGAGATCATTGCTCCTACATTTCCTGGGAATTGCAGAGAGAATTGTGTCCCTCACAACTAGGTTGAAAGCAAGGATGGTCTTTAGAGGTAGATGCCTGGCAACAGAATTCCCTGGTAAGCTTTCGTTGGGGCTGAAATTCGTCAAGCCCACAAACCGCTTTTGTCTAGAGACTTTCCCCCCTTGGAAAAGTTGGAAAGAACCTCTCAGGGGGAAAAAAAAAACAATCTCACTACGTTAAAATTACTAGTACATTTCAAACACCAATTTATGATTTCATTTGTATGATAATTTTCCTGAAATTGGAGACACCAAACAGCCGAATGGAGAGACGAGAAACTGGTGGCCAAAGGGGCCTCAGGTGGCCAGAAATACTTCCTGGTGGCTAGAGGGGTCTGGGGAGCTGAGCACACCAGCTGCTAAATGCGGAGCTGGCAGGTGGCTCCGTAAGATCTACTTTCTGGGCCCCCCTCAGTTGCAGTGCGGAGAGCTTTGAACCAGAGCCCTCTGGAGTCGTTTCTAGGGATAGTTTATCTAGTCTTAAACTCGTACTAAAAGAAAAGTTGAAGCCGGGCGGTGGTGGCGCACGCCTTTAATCCCAGCACTCGGGAGGCAGAGCCAGGCGGATCTCTGTGAGTTCGAGGCCAGCCTGGGCTACCAAGTGAGTTCCAGGAAAGGCGCAAAGCTACACAGAGAAACCCTGTCTCGAAAAACCAAAAAAAAAAAAAAAAAAAAAAAAGTTGAGCAGGGCATGGTGGCACATCCCTTTCATCCCAGAACTCTTGAAGCAGTGTTTCAGGATAGCCTGGTCTGCATAATTTCAGGATAGCCAGAGGTACTTAGTGAGACCCTGTCTCATAAACAAACAACAAAATAAATAAAATGTGAAACTCGCTTTTTTTTTTTAATTTCACAGTATGGCATATATTGAATAATGCTTTGGTTACAGAAATGATTTTTATTCCTACAGTTTTAAGTGTGAAAACTTCAAAGTTTTATTTGAGTAGCTATAATTTGGTAGATTTTTTAGAAAGGGCTGGGGATGCAGCTCAGTGGTAAGTAAAGTGCTTTGCAAGTCCTGGGTTCAATTCTCAACACCAGAGAAAAGACCTTAATAGAATTATCTACAGCATTAGATCAGACTTTATCTTTGCTCTAAATGTGTTAGGAATCCTAGCTTTAAGTGGTATGAACAACCACTTTCCAAGAGAAGGACAAAATACCTGATACACACATAGAAAAAAATATTTGACATTGCCACCTATTAGGAAATGCAAATCAAATTTGCATTGAGATTCCATCTCACCCCAAGTCAGAATACTCAATTTAAAAATAGGTTTAAGGGGGCTGTAGAGATGGCTCAGGGGTTAAGAGCACTGACTGCTCTTCCAGAGGTACTGAGTTCAGTTCCCAGCAACCACACGGTAGCTCACAACCATCTATAATGAGATCTGGTGCCCTTTTCGTGTGTGCAAGCATATATGCAGGCAGAATAACATAATAAATTAATCTTAAAAAAAAAAGAATAGAAAAGAGAAGATGAGGCCCTGTCTAATGGACCTCTTCAGCCATCTCAACAATGGGATTTAAAAATATATGTTTAAATCAGCAAATATTGGTGAGGACACTGGGTTGGGGGAGGAACCTTTTATCATTGGCATGGATGTGAATGAGTGCAACCACTTTGGAAATCAGCATGGAGGTTCATAAAAAAGCTAAAATTTAGAACTATCATATGACCCAGCTATACCTCTCCAGGATATAATACCCAAAGGAGTCTTAGTACATCACAGATATACCTGCATAGCCATTGTTATTTTTGACACTTTCACAATAGCCAAGCCTCAGTGCTGACCAGCAGATGAATGGGTAAAGTATATATACATATATATTGGAGTGTTAATTGGCCATAGAGAAAAAATGGCCATATACCCATTCTTTATCCATAGTGTTAATTGGCTAGAAATATGAAAAAAAGTCATGTGATTTTTAGGAAAGTGGATTGAACTGGAGGTCACTACATCAAATGAAATAAGGCAGAAGGGAGAAGACATATATTGTATGTTTTTCTCTCATATTTGGAATCTGAAAAGAAAAAAGACCTTATGAAAGTAATGGGCTGCCAGAGAAGGGAGGGGGATGTGAGAGGAAGAGGAGTTTAGGTGAACATCGTTGGGGAAGTGGATACAACCAAAGCTGTGATTTACACATTCATGGAACATTCATAGTGACATCGATTACTATGTAGAGTTAGTATGCATTAATGATGATAATAAAACAAAGCCAATGGCCTTCTAGTTGCAACTTTTGAAGTCATGTGACTAACCAAGGGTGATGGTTCACACTCACATAAAGAGTTCATGGCCAATCTGGGTTACAGGTCACCCTATTTCATCCCAGCCTCCATTGATAACATTAGTAGCTGCCCCCAGGTATTGGAAAGGCTGAATCAGAAAGACTGTAGGTTTGAGGCCAGCCTGAGTTGTTAGGTAGAAGGATCCTGTCTCAAAAAAGAAACCACATTCATATTTTCAAATAACATATATATTATTGAAGAATTATATAAAGATCTCTCCTGGAGACATGATATATTTTGTACTATATGTATACATACTCTTGACTTGCTTGTTAAATTCTCTCTAAATAATTTACTCACATATGGAGAGAACCAGTAATGGGCCCTACCTTCAAAGATATTGTGTTTTTCTGATGACAGTGAGTGAGCAATCACAAGAATAGGTGGTAAGTGATGGAACTGGAGAAGTACACATTTTGAGCACATAGGGAGATAAAAATCACTGTACTCATGACCTGTTTCTGAAGAGACTCTGATGGTGGTTTAAACTGTACATGCAAATTCACAGGAAAAGAACTTTGTTTTCTTTTTTGAGACAGAGTCTCATTATGTAGCCTTTGTTGTCCTGGAGCTCACTCTATAGACAAGGCTGGCCTCCAAATCAGAGAACCACATGCCTATGCCTTGAAAATAATGGGATTAAAAGCTTGCACCACTGTACCTGGCTATAGATTTTTTTAAAAAAAGACTTATTTTTTTAATGTGTAAGAGTATATTGTCTATAGAGGTCAGAAGAGAGTTGGATCCTCTGGAACTAGAGTTACAGATAGATGGTTGTGAGCCACCCTATGGGTACTGGGAATGGAACCCAGGTCCTTGAGAAGTGCTGTTGCCTCCTGAGCCAACTCTTCAGTCCTATAAAACTAATGCTTTAACAAGACACAGGACAAAGCATTGCATTTCTGTGTTAAATATATTTTTTTTCTTGAGCAACCTGGGAACATTTGTAGATTATTTTTAGTGTTAATCATAGTTGCTATAGAAAAGTTGAAGAATAAACACTGGGTAATATTTTCTTTCAGTTGTTAAAGTATCTAAGCAGTTGCTTCTAAAAAGACTTTAAATATCAATAGACTTCCCATTCTTTGGGAACTTGTCTTTCTTTTCTGTAATTCATAGAAAATACAATTTCCTTAGGAGAATAAAAGCAATGGTTTGTATTTGTAATTCTGACCATTTTAAGTTCATGATAACTTTTGCTTATGTAAGAAATAAACGCACTGAAATCTATCATTCATACTGTGAACAAATAATAGAGAGAATATTCATAGGAACAGTGATTCATTGTTATCTTTTGTTGGGGTAAAAAAATCATCTCTGGAGGACAAGAGTTCAGGGAACAAATAGCGTGGCCATAGAATGACACAGGCTTTTCTGTGAGTGCATTGTAGAAGCAAGGACAGTTTTGATGTAATCGAAACATCACAAAGTCCTCCTCATTGTTGATGAGTAATTTGATGTTAATGATGATCTTTTGTTTGAGATATGTAGATTCTGACAACCAACTTCCCTTCTCAAGTAAGATATTTGAAGTCAAGTGATATTCTTGATTACTATTTCCTATAACAGGGCTACGGTATGGGCTGCTTCTAAGCTCCAGACTAATCAGACATGTCCAACCTTTTTGACACTGGGACACGATGCTGTTATCTACAAATGAGTAAGGGGGAGGGGCACATTCGTAGCTATCTTGGGACATATAAAGCTTGATGGATGCAGGTCAAATGTGCCTGCTCTAGATCCAATTCCAGTTCTGAGAAAAAATGGAAAAATTATCCAGAGAGATTTTTATCTTCAAGTGATTGAAAAGTTTTTTGAATACTTGAAAGGAGAAATTTAAAAAAAAATCACATAATGGAATAATAAAACAATGCTTAACATTTTCCTTTAAATTTCAATTGATAGTAACTTGATGCCTTAATGCTGGCTAATACCTGTTCTGAGATCATGATTTAGAAGTAATTTGCCTGGTAAAATGAGACCTGCATGGAATACAATAAAGCAGTGCATAAGAGTTTCATAATGCTGATTTTAAAAGTTTCTATTTCTCTATGCTAGTTATCTTTCTAATTAATTTTTAGTTGGCATATAAAACAATGGGTTTCACTATGATGTATGCATTAGCTACATTACATAACAAATTGTATTTTCTGGTCTTTACTTCAGGTTCCTGAAACAGAGATTTTAAACCTTTGTAATGTATGCAGAGATAAACATATCCATTATTCATGGTGAGGTTCTCAGACAAAGCCTGCATTTATTAACAAGGTAACCATGGTGGGCCCCTAAATAGTTTCAGGATGGGGACTGGCTGTGTCAGAAATACCAAATGTGATTAGCAGTTTGAAACATTGAATCAGATGGTTTTGTTTCCAACCTGTAGAGACAACAGAGGATTGGGTATCAGAGTCATTCTTGTGTCCGTGATTCAATTAATCACGCTTAATATAGAACGAGACTCTAACAAAAACTTCAGACACGGAGACTCTTGTGAACTTCTCAGTTGGTGAACACATTTATAAACTAGAAGGTTATGGCACCCTGATATCCCCCCATCCCTTGCCCTTTACCATTTTATAGAGAGGTTATGACTGTGTTGCTACTTCTTTTCCCAGTAAGGCTTAAACTTGCCAGTGGTAAATGTCTTTGAGGCACGGGAAAGCCGGAGGTTACCCCTCTCATGGTCCCAGAGGAGAGTGTTAGAGGTTCCCCTGTCCTCAAGGGAGTTGCAAGACTGAGAGCAACTGATGAAGCAGAAGTGCGCCCCCTCACGTCATGATGAAAGGGAACTAGTTCACAGGTACATGGACCATTTGAAAGAGTAATGCTAGCTGTGATAAACAGCGATAGGCAGATAGATACTCACTATGAAAGACACAGCAAGATGACTAACATATCCATGGAGGCTTCTGGAAAAATGGAAAACCATCAAAAGCTATATACTACAGCTACTGAAATACAGGCACTTTGAAAGCCCTCTGGCACCCCAATTAAGTGACTAAAAACATTGTACTGAGTTGTTAGAGCCACTTAATTTACCTAGAAATTATTTAATTAAAATTTCTATAATTGGGTGGTGTTAGAAGCTCAGGGCAGACATTTAATGTCAGTTATAGGAGAATAAAAACATTTTTGCAAATTTGAGTCTATTACAAAAAAAATCCATTCTCCTCTAAAATAATAATACAAAACAAATCAGAGTTCCCTCACATCCTATCATTGATTTCCTGTATTTCCTCCCATGTGGGGTGAATTGGTAGGCAATTCCTGTCAACATTCTCATATTTAGACCATGTGCTCCAGGGGACTTGGAATATGTTAGGTTGTTAGTTATTATTATAATAACTGTTCAGTTAAATAAAAACTCTATGAGCTTGTATATTAAAAGTTTCAGATAATTCCTATTTATTTTAGCTTTGTTCCTTTTGCAACAAGATCTTCCTATTTAATTATTTATTTGACTGTTATTTCTGGCAAATCTTAACTATAAATAATTGTTTTCAGAACATTATCCACAAACCACTAATGTTTTTTTCCCTAGTGGTAGGGCTGTTATATACGAGATTGCTGACATTAGGTAGGGTTTGACCATGCAAAAATAGTGATCATGTAAATTCCACTTAAAGGATAGTTCCCTCATGATTTGGGGAGGGTGGGGAGCTAAGAACAGCTTAGATAAAGCCATCTTTTTGCAAAGATTTTTTGGAAAAGATTATGCTATCTACTAGTTATAATTGTTAGTAAGCTTTCTGTCTTGGTGACAGGTGCCGGAGAGAACAGGCTTATTTTTGCTTGCTGTTTTGGAGATTTCAGTCCATGGCTGGCTCCTTTGTGGTCTCTGGTGACCAGTACATCATGGCAGGAACACATGGCAGGCAAAGCCATTTGCTTCACGGCTGAGAAATGACAGGAAAAAAGAGGAAGAGATGGAGGCCCCACTATTCCTGTGCGCCCCTCATCCTGAGGCTCTCTCACTAAGTTATGTTTCCTAAGGATCCACCAGCTTCCAGTAGGGCTGGTGAGCAAACCTTGAACACAGAAGTCTTTTGTAGTGTGTGTGTGTGTGTGTGTGTGTGTGTGTGTGTGTGTGTGTGTGTGTGTCTTTCTAGATACAAACTCCAGGGATAATGAAAGCAGAAATATATACAGGCAATAAATACATCAACAATGTCTAGTCCATAAACATTTGACAAATTCAGAAAAAAAAAATACTCCATTATCTATCCTATCTTGGTGAGACCAAATGGTTGTACCTAATTCATTCTCTATTCTAACTTGCATTACCAAAACTATCTTTTAATGTCTCCCAACCTTATATATTTTACACCTCTTTAGTGAATTTCTTTTCTGAATCTGGTACCAAGGAAAACTATAACTATAAAGTCTTCAACTCCATCAGAGACCCAAGAAGGAAATATTACCTGAGTAAGCAGGAAGTGCAAGCAAGTGACTTCCAAAAAATATGAGAAATGACAGAAACAGCTGGTTGCCTAGACAGCCACCCAATGTTCCTTTGCAATGTTGGGGCATCCATCTTCAGCCTACAGGTCTAGCATATCTGACAGACTTTTCTGTGAAGCAGGATATTCTAAATGATTGTCCTACCTTGTCTTGGCAAATTTCAGCAGTCACTTTCTTTTGTGTCCTGCTTGTACAGTTTGGACAACATACTGTCAGCAGTTGAGGCAAGAGCACGTCCTTGCCCAGTGACTAACTTTTGCCACAAAAAAGTAAACTCCATGTGGAGTTTCTTTGATGTCCATTATCTTCTCCAAAGTAGATTGGTACTGCCAGGAGCAGACATGTCTCATTATCATAAAAAAGAACTTATGTTATTAAAACATCTTAATATTCTGTAGATCTTTGATGTGTTTGAAGGTGACTTGTCTATATAAAATGTATCTTAGTTTGACCTTGAAAACATACCTAATTATGAATAAAAGTTTGATTGTAATACGTGACTAACTACTGACCTGCATTTCCTTATTATAGAGGGCATTAATAGCTTTCAAGTACCATAAATTTGCATTGTATTGTTAAATGAGTTGTATAGATACAATACCTTGAGTAAGATTAGATATGTATGTACAGTATGTTCTAACAAAATTAATCTTAAATTTGTATCAATATACCAAGAACCATACCAATGTAAAATATTTAAAACAAGTAGTTGTTTTTTAAAAGTAGATTCAATAATCTACCCTTTTATCCTACCATATATATATCACCTTTTTTCTTTTTCTTTTTCTTTTTTTTCAGAACAATAACTCTAATCTCCTTTGTCCAGCTTTTAAAAAATTATTACCAATAACAACTTGTAACCAACCACCCTAAACAATGACAAACATCCATAAACCACTGAAAGACCAAAGACCAACCCCCCCCCCCTTGGGACTGTGGGCATCACGTTCTTAAAATTACTTCCTGCTGTTTGAGGGTGACAGCATCTTTAGGGGATCCTGAAAAGAAAAAAATTGGGTTAATTATCAAGTCCTGGGAAAGGCAGCTGTACCATTTGTTGTCCAGTCTCTGCGTAATGGGAAAATGCACTCACTTCATGGTTCGAGTAGTCTGTGAGACTGGATCATCTCAGCTACCCACCTTGAAATTGTCTTGAGCAGTTTTTAGTCCAAAGCTGATCTTTAGGTGGTGTTTGTCAGCTTAGGGGTGTTACCGTAGTCCAAGTGGAATCATTGTTGTGGGACCACATCCTCCTTTTGGAGACTTCAAAGGTTGCTGTTAGGCATGGTCATGGTTCACTGCAGAGAACTTAAACATTTTAAATGTCATATGCAGCAGATCTCAAAGAGGTTAAAGGATCAATATTTGTTATGTACATCCAGAGTACAAAAACTTAATTTCTAGTTACCTGATAGAGACTCAAACCTGAAATCATGTACAGGAAGCTAGATGAAGCCTTTTTCTAGAATTGGTTAGTACTCTACATGACCATTAATATCATGACAAAATGTTTAAAAAATATATATATATATGTATATATAAATTTTATAAATTTTGAGATAATATTTATACCTTAAGAAAAGTATTAAGAAGTTAAAATAAAACCAAAGGATTATAAGATTAGTGGCAATAAAATATTCCCTAATTTTGGTTTCTTTTCTGTTCCATATCAGGTGACTCTTTTGACATGAGACAGAGATTTTGGATTTTACTTTGACAAGCATGTTTGGGTTTAGAGAAGGAGAGAGCCACACTCTAAAGTTAGCTTTAATTTTCAATTGAACTAGAACTACAAAAAGACCATTTGCATTATGTGTCTGTAGAGAACAGCAGAAACAAACATTTGGGAAGATTTATGAAATTTTATCCTGTTGGAGATGTGATATATCAATAGGCCAATTTGTTCTTTTTCTTTTTTCTTTTTTAAAATTTTTCGAGACAGAGTTTCTTGTGTAGTTTTGGTGCCTGTCCTGGATCTCGCTAAAACTCCAAGGTCCAGCTATCAAAACACCAAGGTCCAGCAATCAAAATTCATTATTTGGCCACACTGGCTAGCCTGTCCAATCAGGACTTGCCAACTCACCCTAGCACAGACTTCTCCCTTTCTCCTTAAAACATCTGCTGTTGTCTTTGTCCAGTTCAAGGCAGCAGCAGCACCCCACCTGCAGCTTGTCCCTATCCCAGTGAAAGAACTTCAGGAAGTCCATAGCTGCTAAGGGAAGCAGAGTTAATTTTCTTAAGGAACAGCCCTCCTGGTGGGATGCTCATGTACACATGATCAGTCTATACCCCCAAGACAACACTGTATGTTTAATATTGTGGCTGCTCTGTCTCTGACCCCAGATAAGTTTATTAGCATGCACAATATTTGGGGGAATACAATACCACACCCACCCAAGTGTAGAGGTGTCCGCCAGTGACCTCAGCACTCAGGGGATGGAGGAATGATGCTTGGAAGGTTAGGATTGTTCTCAGATACATATCAAGTTTGAGGAAATCCTGGGATATATGAGACTATCCAAAAAAGGAATGTTTATCATTTTTAAGTGGGGATTATTGGAAAGGAATAAAAGTAATTTTGTGTAGCTAACATGCAATTTTGTCATTTCCAAAATGAACAAAGGGGGCAGGGGGCAGAGAGACAAGAGAGAAAGACAGAGAGAGACACACAGAGAGAGTGAGAGAGAGTGAGAGTGAGAGAGCAAGGATTATCAAATTCTGGGAACACTGAAATTGATGATGGTTTGGGATTCTATTTGCCAGAGCTGGTTCTTGGAATTTGAAAACAGCTGTCTTATAGAAGAGTCCAGGCTTCGGATAATAATGAAACTTCACTGAAGTGACAACTTGGATGGATTTCATGTGCTTCCAGTGCCACGCTGAGAAGGATTCTGACTCTGAGCTCCGCTCAGGAGGGGGGAGTGCTGATTAATCACATCTGTCTTCCATAGGACAGTGAGGGGAAGTATGATACATGAGTCATGACTTACTCGTGTCTGAAAATCTCTTAGTAATTTATTTATTGATGTGTTTACCTTCTGCCACCCTGCCACTAGGGTATAGGTCCAGGATCATTTGGGCCCTGTCCCCCTTTTTTTCCTCCTAAGATTGATTGATTGATTGATTGATTGATTTGTGTGTGTGTGTGTGTGTGTGTGTGTGTGTGTGTGTGTGTGTGTGTATGTAGGTGTTGATGGAGGGCAGAGGCATCAGTTCTTCTGGAGCTGGAGTACAGGCATATAAATTATCCAACATGGGTTCTGGAATTCAGATTTGGGTCCACTGCAAGAATAGTAAGTATTCTTAATGGCTGAGCCATCTCTGCAGTCCCCTTGATTCTAGTTAAGAATCTATCTTTAGAACCTGGAACAATGTCTAGGTTCACAACACACTAAATTTTTTTTTTCCTGAATATACTTTTCTTTTCTTTTCACAAACATTTATTTGTGTGTGTGTGTGTGTGTGTGTGTGTGTGTGTGTGTGTGTGTGTGTGTAGGTGGTAGCCATGATAGTAGAAATCTTAGTAAGGGTAAGGAGGGGAAAATGAGACGGTCTTTAATGGAATACTTATGACAAGAAGGCAGAAGTAGAGCAAAGAGGGGTGGCTACTGAAGGGAGGAAGGGGAAAACAGAGGGGACTGGGGAAAAGGGGATAGGAGTTGGGGATGAGGGAGGAGGAAGATGAAAGTTGGCATGAAAATGCCATAGTGAAATCCATCATGTTGTATGCCCACTTAAGAAAAGCTAATGAATAGGGTTGGGTATTTAGCTAAGGGGTAGAGTGCAAGACCCTGGGTTCCATCCTCATCTCTGAAAAAAAAAAAGAAAAAAAGAAAAGAAAGAGACACAAATAAGAACAGTGGTCTGGCTTTTTAGCACTCACTAAAGCGATCAGTGAGATTCTTCTCATTTTATTTCAAAAAAATTTTATTTTTATTTCTATGTTTGTGTCTGTATGTGTATGATGCATATATGAGGGTGTGTGAGGAGGCTAGAAGAAGGTGTTGGATCCTCTGGAGCTCAATTTATAGGAAGTTGTGAGCCACCTGATGTGGGAGCTAGGAATTGAACTCAGATCCTCTGGAAGAGCAGCAAAGGCTCTTAACTGCTGAACCACCTTTTCAGTCCTCATTTCACTTTGTAAGACATTGCTATGATCAGGAGGGAGAGCCTGGGCAAAACAACAATATTGATTATAACAATAGAGCCGGCCCTGGTGTTGTGAGTGTGGGTGACCTGGATCTGAGGACCTGACAGCAGAAGAACTAGCTCCCCCCACCCCCCACTACAGACTGCATTGGGTGAGCTAGTTGAGGCCTTGAGGGAGAGCTCATCCCGGTAGTGACAATGAGGGAAAACTGGCAGGCTGACTAACCCAGCTACCACCCAGGCCCAGAACCAGGGCTACGAGTTGGCCCACCCTAACATCTGCTTCATCTATGAGCTATTGGAGAAGGTGAAGAGAATGAACCTACAGATTCCAAACAGCAGGATCTCCATGACACAGAACGACAACAGGATATCCAAGAGCCTCAGTGAGTGCTCATTATTGGTGACTGAGCAGAAGCCAGAAGCCTTGAGCCAGACCAAGAACTCACTGCAATGAACACTTGCAAGTAAAGACAAATGGACTAAAGGGTATACTGTTTTTTTTTTTTGTTGTTTGTTTCTTTGTTTTTTGTTTTTTCTTTTAAATTTTGTTTTGTTTTGGGGGGAGGTTGGCAAGGGCAGAGGGTAGATTCAAGGGGAAAGGGGGGCAGGGGGTAAGTGGGATCAAAATATATGATATGAAATCCACAAAGAATCAGTAAAAGTTAAAAGACATTGCTATGGATCCATATTTTTGTTGTTGTTGTTGCTTTGCTTTGCTTTGTTTTTTTTCAAGAGAGGGTTTCACTGTGTAGCTCTTTCTGCCCTGGAACTCACTCTGTAGACCAGGCTGGCCCTGAACTCACAGGGATCTGCCTGCCTCTGCCTCCCAAGTAGTGGGGTTAAAGGCATATGCCACCACCACCTGGTGGAACCAGGCTTTTAAAGCAGTTGAGACATCCATTTACATCAATATTCCTTGTACTGGTACTGTGCAGCTGATCTCATCTTGTGAGAGTGAGAACTTCTTTAGAATTTGATAGGTTCTTTGATTTCTAGAGTAAAAGATGTTCTATCCTTATTTTGTATATTTCTCTCCCAAATTGTTACCATGTTTTCAATGAGTTCTGGTTGCTTTTAGTAGAGAGTGGGGTTTGAGCACCCAAACCCAAATGTTTGAAATGGAGAACTGTCCCTCAGTCATTGTTTCTTGGTTCTTTCATTAGACATGTTAGGAAGTACATGCTTTAAAGTGAGCAGTTCATACACACCTTTTCATGTCAAATTCAGTCTTACTCTTCTTTTTGTCTTTTTTTCTCAGTGACACAATTGTTACATATATATGCCATCTTCCTATATATCTGTGAAAATTTCAAATGAATAAAACTGATACTGAAAAAAAAAACTGATACTGAATTTTAAAAGACACAGCAGTGGGTGGTGGTGGTTGACAACTTTAATCCCAGCACTTTGGAGGCAGAGGCAGGCAGATCCTTGTGAGTTCAAGGCCAGCCTAGTCTACAGAGCAAGTTCCAGGACAGAGAAACCCTGTCTCCAAAAAATGAACAATTAACAAGCAAACAAGCAAACAAAATCTGTTTAAAGATAAAATGTGACACAAACAGAAATTAAGAATGTATACATAAACAAGATGTTCTGCTAAAGAATTTGCTATGATGAGCTTTATAGCAACCACCGAGACTGGAAGGTTCTGGAGGTTTCCTGTACCTCTTCAGAGTTGTTTGCATTGAAATTTTTTTTTTTTTAAGGAAGGGGTACTCTATTACCTGTGTTAGTTTCTTGGTCAGCTGTAATAAAGTGATTCAGAAAATTCTTGTCTCATACTTATGGAGGCAAGAATTCTGCCATGGAGGTTTTGGGAGGCATTCTTGGTGTGTACACTGGAGGGAAGAGATCTTCTCTTGCCTCTTCCAGCTTTTGAAGTCGCAGAAATTTTGTTTATGTTACCATAACTGCAATCTTCATGTAGTCTTTCGTGTGTGTGTGTGTGTGTGTGTGTGTGTGTGTGTGTGTGTGTGTGTGTGTGTGTGTTTGCATGCGTGGGGGTGCATGTGTTCCTGTAGGTGGGTGTATGTACCATAAGCATACAGGTGCTTGTGGAGGTCAGAGGTTGATATTGAGTGTCTTCTTTGTTCTCCACCTTAATTTTTGAGACAGTCTGACACTGACTGAACCTGGATCTTACTGGTTTCATCTACGCCGGCCAGCAAGTGCCTGTGACCTCCCTGTCTCCACTACCTGGTACTGGGAGTGCAGGCATGTGCTGTCATACCCAGCTTTTTTAAAGGTGAGTTCTGGGGGGTTGAATTTGGTTCCTAATACTTGTCTGGCAAGCACTTTACTGAGTGAACCATCTCATGGTTATACTCTTCCTTTTGTATAAGTCTGTGTTTGTGGCCAATTTCTCACTTTCATAAGGGTATCAGTTATGGTGGATTAGGTCCACCCTAGCAATTTCATCTTAACTTCATTATATCTGCAAAGACCTTACTACTAAGTAAGGTCACATTCTTAAGTATTGGGTTATAGGATATCAGCATAATTTGTGGGGCAGGGGGAAGGTATGTAATTCAATACACAAATACCACTCATTGGAAGTTTTGACTCATTGTCTCAAACCCAGCGCTTGGTCACACTTGCTTGCTAGCTATAATTCAGCTTTTATACAAATCAGCCCTGAACGCTGACATAGAAGAATATACTTTATGGAGGTCAGAAGGAATCAGAAGACACTGGTCAGGTACCTGGATCTCTATGCTGACATAAAACAGGACAACAGAATTGGGTCATAAAACACTGAGTTGTGAGTAAAGCATGAGTCGGATGATCCAGCTCTGATTAATTAATGCAGGGCAAAGTAGATTTCCAAGATACAGTTCAACTTCATGCAGCACAAATTTCATTCAACACATTCAATTAATCTCATCGACAATGACTTAAACACAAGATAATTTAGTCTGTGTGCTAGAAATGGCTGACGGTAATGCTGCTTGACTCTTCCTCTCTGATCTCTTCCTGAACTCGCTGCAACTCAGCTTGCTCCCTTAATGGCTGGCTTGATTCTCTCCTTTTTGGCTCTGATATGGTTTACTTCTAGCTTTCTTTCCAGTTTGAGGTCAAAGGGTGGCACTAAAGAAGTAAAACCCCAACTATTTAAGTTCCATATAAACAAAGGAAATTTTAACAAAAGAGAAAGTACGCCTTTATTGAACAGGTATCAAGGAAAAGCCACACATTACACATGTATTTTAAAATGAATCTTAAAACAAGAATACAAGTAATTGGAAAAAAGCAAAAAAGAAGGATCATGAAAACACTCATTTAAAAACTCAGAAAAAATGGGGCCGGGCGGTGGTGGCGCACGCCTTTAATCCCAGCACTTGGGAGGCAGAGCCAGGCGGATCTCTGTGAGTTCGAGGCCAGCCTGGTCTACCAAGTGAGCTCCAGGAAAGGCGCAAAGTCACACAGAGAAACCCTGTCTCAAAAAACCAAAAAAAAAAAAAAAAAAAAAAAAACCAAAAAAAAAAAAAAAAAAAAAAAAACTCAGAAAAAATGGAAAAGCATAAAAAGAAAATTAATACAACACAGGTTCCTCTTCATAATTCCCAATACTAACAATGGATGTTTTTATTATGCATTGCCCAGATGCACAGCTATAAATGTGTTATATTTTTTACAACTTTGGTATTCTACTGAATATTGGGGTTTATAACCCATTCTTTTTATTTGATGACATATTATAAATACTTTCTCATCATTAAGGACTTTTCTACAAAATCATTTAATTTCATAGTGGAAATTATACTTCTTTGAAGGGCTACACTAAGAGAAGTTGAATGAATTCCCTCTTAAAAGACACCCTCTTAGGTTTTTTTTTTTTTTTTTTTAAAGGTTTTGTGTTATAATCAATGGTGCTATGAATACGGTTGCAGTTAATCTTTGGGCTGGTTCATGCTTGCTTATTTCCCCAGCATAAATCCCCAGCAGTAAATCAGTGAGTTTAATTTATGCACAATTGACAACCTGTCCTCTGGACAGGCTGGATCAATACCTACTCCTCAGCAGTGTTTGAGTGTATGTTTGACAACAGGACATAGTAGAAGAAAATGAATCCTCCCCAGATTTATAATGTGATATATCTGTGCTTGCCTAGTGTGCTCAAGTCAATCAGTTCAACTCTTAGAACTGCAAGAGAAAACAGGTATTGTTATTTGTATTTATATAATCCTTGTGTTACCTCTAATTGATCAAAGGAGCAAATATAAAGTACACAATTATCAAGTAAAATAAGCTATTATGTGGTTTCCAAAGAGGAGTAGGTAATTAACACAACTGCCCATGCATTTGGAAAAAAGAAAAATTCTCTTGAAGTATTTTCATAAATCTTCTGGCCATTCATGCTTCTAGTTCTGAAATTGCTTACTTATGCTCTTTACCAACTTCACTTTAAAAAAAAAAAATTCAAGACAGGGTTTCCTGTGTAGCTCTGACTGTCCTGAAACTCATTCTGTAGACCAGGCTGGCCTCAAACTCAGAGATCATCCTGCCTCTGCCTCCCGAGTGCTGGGATTAAAGGCCTGCGCCACCACTGCCAACCACCAACTTCACATTTAGTGTGACTGCATTTTCTTATAAATAAATATTCCTTTATGTTGCAATCTTGAATTCCTTATATTTTCACAAATGATGCCAATATTGTCTCAAAGTTTATGTGTATCATTTAAACGTATTGATAGATTTTGTTTGTTTGCTTGCTTGAGAAGGGGTCTGTGTTACTCAGGCTGGCCTCCAACTTCTGAGCTCACGTGATCCCCCGGCTCCCTGACTCTCAAGTACCTGGGACTTCAGTGGCTTGTGGATTTTTTTTTTTAATGTAGAAAGTTGAAAAATGTTTTTTAATGGGGCTGGAGAGGTGGCTCAGAGGTTAGGAGCATATACTACTTTTGCACAGGACCTGAGTTCAGTTCCCAGGATCATGTCAGGTAGCTCAACTGTTTATGAATCCAGCTCCAGGATGATCCAATGCCTCTAGCCTCTGTGGAAGACTGAACTCACGTACACCCTCTCCCTCACAACACACATATTAAACAAATCTTAAAAATTAAAATTATGTTTATTTACTTGTGTGTACATGTGCATATGTGTACATGCATCTGTACCATACCACACAGGAGGAGGTCATAAGACAACTTGTGAGAGTCAGTTCTCTCTTTTCATTACCCTAAGCAGGTCCTGGGGATTGAACTCAGGACATCACGTCTGAGGGCTGACCCAGATACTTTTTAAAATGGCATTTATTTTTATATCCACTGACTGTCTTTATTCTGGACCCTGCTTTTACAGGAACTTTGGGTGGGGCAGTAAGTGTAGTTCAGTGGTAGAAGCACGTGTCTAACATGTGTAAGGTCCTGGGTTCCATCTCAATCAGTCTCCTTCACACAGATTCTTGTGTCTGTCCTTTGGTGCTGTTCTGGTTTGTTCTTGGAGCCGGGCTGAATTGTTGAGGAGAAGGAAATAGCTACAACGGAGTCCAGCTCTCTTCTCTTCTCTTAGGGAGAGGCAGAAAGTTTTCCTTTCTATTTCCTATAATCTTTCTCCCATCAAAATATGTAAAGGTGGGAAGTCTAGTTTCTCAATTGATCAGTATTAAGAGATGTGACAAAGGGCCTTTTTTCTTTAAAAAAAAAAAAAAAGGTGTGGGGAGTGAAGGCCTTACATTTCCCAGAAACTAAGGGATTAAAGGACTATTGAAATCTGGGAGACAGACTGGAGAAAGGGCTCAATAGTTAAGGGCATTTGTGGCTCTTGCATAGGAGCCAAGTTTCTAGTACTCATTTCAGGCAGCTCACAACTGCTTATGCTCTAGCTCCAGGGGATCAAGGCCAGCCTGGTTTACATTGCAAGTTCTAAGTCAGTCAGAGCTAGCTAGCGAGACCCTGTGCAAAAGTAAATAAATAAATAGGACCAAAAGTCTCTTAGAAATCCACTGAGGTTGGCTTGAGGATCTCTCCCATTCCAAAATCTCACTGCTAGTCAAACATCTGAAGTTTCTGTAAAGAAGAGTCCATCCAGGTGTGGTGGTTCTACATATTTTAAACCCCAGCACTTGGGAGGCAGAGAGGCAAGTGGATATCTATGAATTTGAGGCCAGCCTGATCTACATAGTGAGTTCCAGGGAGTAGGGAGTACATAGTAAGACCCTGTCTCAAGGCTCGGGGGGGGGGGGGGAGGCTTTGCCCTGGAGGAAGTGGGAATGGGGGGTGGGCTGGGGGAAGGGGAGGGGGGAAGGAGGGGGGAGAACAAGGGAATCGGTGGCTGATATGTAGAACTGAATGATATTGGAAAATAAAATAAAAGGAAAAAAAACAATAAAACCCCACAACAACAAAAAGAGTCCAATAAAATCTAGGATTCTCAAGGCTTCATCTGAATGTTTAACCAACTCCCCCCCCCCCCCCCCCAAACATCTGGCAACTGGAATTCCTGAAGTTGCAGGCTGCACTTCAGGAGGAATCATCTTGTAGTTTTAGAGGGTTGTAAGGCTGAGCAAGCAACAGTCAAAACGTCTTTCCAGTTCATGCCGTTGTTGCTAATGACCTTCCAGGAAGCAGTGATGCCATCTGTGTCTTTACTTTGACCAGTAGACAGCTGTGAGCAAGAGATTCCAAACTTGAAGATGAAAGCCAAATCAACGATGGCCATGCAGAAGAATATCTTCAGCTGACATTGGTTAACAGCACCCACTCGTTCAGCCACTGTGAGGAGAAGATACCCACAGCAATACCCTTCTAAAGATGTGAATACTAGATACCATACCCAGGACCTTGCCCCAGGCAGCCATTCCAATGAGCAATAAGCCCACTAGTGGAAGTCTCTCTTTTCCCTAGAAGTCCCTCCCAAACATAATTTAAAAATATTTTAGTCAAAATTTATCAATCTCTTTTTATGAAACCATTTTTCATTTACCAGCCTTAAACTTTCTTTTATGATTCTAAAATTATTTACAAATGATTCTAATACTTTTGTGATTTTTCTCACATATTTCTGTCCTTAACCTAGTTGAACATATTGCTGAAAACACGAAATCTTAATCTAGTATAGCCATTAGTCCCACTACTCTACTTTTTTCTCCACTGGAAATTAGATACTAGATACTAGAACTAGAAATTAGTTAGTAGAATTTATATCTGTATGTTTTGGTTTACTATTCCTAAGATCTATTATTTCGCTAGCACCATACTGTTTTAAATGCTATACTTATCACATTTAAAAATACACATGAGTAGCCAGGCATTGGTAGTGCACACCTTTAATCCCAGCACTTCCGAGGCAGAGGCAGGCAGATGTTTATGAGTTCAAGGTTAGCCTGCTCTACAGAGCTAGTTCCAGGATGGCTGGGGCTACACAAAGAAACTGTCTTGAAAAACCAACCAATGAACCAATCAAACAAAAACCTGTGAGTGGAAATGATGGATATCAACTCCATTCAATCTTCAAATACCAGGAAAAAAGTAAGAACTTGCTGGTTGTAGTACTTCATGTTTCTCTTATCCTAGTACCTATAAGGCTGAAGCCATGAGTTTGAGACCAACTGAGTTTTCCAGGCCGGCTTAGGTTACCTACCAAGATCCTGTCTCAGAAAACTCAGTCAGCTAGCCAAACAAACAACAACAAACCTCCCAAAAATTATTTATTCATGTTAGCCTTAAAATTGGTGCTTTGTTAAACAGCCATGCTTGTTTGAAAGGTTCTGCTTCGTCTACACTTAGACATAATGGTCATTACACAATGGGAAGGATGGATGACAATAGAAAACACTCTGACTTGGGAAAGCTCCGAGGTTTGAAACCTGACCATGTCATTTGTTAGCTGTGAGCTGCTGGCATGATGATGAAGCTTTAAGAATCCTAGTTCAGCCACTGGTAAAGATAGAACAATAATAACATCATGCCTGTTTCCCAGGTCAGTGAAAAGAATTAGATGGGAAAAAAACAGCGACTATTAACAAAGGGGCTAAAAGAAAATGTCAGTTTGCCTTCAGTTCTGGTCTAGGGTTTACTGTGGTATCATTTCTATACACATCACCTCATTTGACTCATAGAAGTCTTGAGTCACCAGTGATTATATGGCTTCTGTAGTATTGAATTATATGATGATTTAATAAGATATGATGATACAATGGATATTAAATGGTGAACTTAAACAACATAGATTTTTTTTTTTACTAAACACAGTATTAAAACTTTTGCCGCATTAAGTATGAAATCATCTTCAATAATGGTTTGAGGCAGCAATATTTTTAAACTTCTGAACCTTTAGCCTCTTAGTAAATAGAAATAGGAATATGTGGTGCACAATAAATGCCTAGTCTATAAAACAATCCTCCTTGCAATATGTTTGTGTTCTAAGTTAGCCAGTATCAACAAAGGTAACAGAATTTGATTTCTATTATATTATACATGACTTTGAATTAGAAAATTAATAAGAAGTTGACTTTCTTCTTTTTGAGTCAAGGCCCAGACTAAAGCTGATATTAAACTAGTAGTTTACACTTATAATAACTTTAGAGAAAATAAATATGTAAGCCAATATAATTTACCATTGACATTAAAACTCTTCAGAGTCTTTTAGACTTAATTTGAAGCTGGGGAAGTTCCCTAGCCTCTTTTAGTCCGAGCCTCTCATGTGTCAAATAGAAGTAGCACTGGTATCCACAAAGAAAACTATTACAAGGGGAAATAATATTAGCCAAGCATTTAGCATGGCAAGTATTCACTAAATTATTGTTGTTACTCATGGGGAATGGCAATATCAGAGAACCATTTTGGAAAGAAGGATTTAAAACAATTTAAAGAATTAATAAAGTATCAAAGACTAAACTAATGACAAATGTAGTTTTAGTCTAAGCAGACAGGTGATAGTTTTTATTTGTTTGTTTGTTTTAATGCAAATATGTGTTTGAGTAGAAAGAGAATATTATTTGAAAAGTATTTGCTTGGTTTGGGGATGTAGCTCAGTGTTAGAGCACTTGCAAAGCACACCATGGTTTTGATTCCCATCATTAAAAATGTATTTACAGAGATATTACTACACAGTAGTAGTATTAAGGATAATAAAAACAAATTTAAAAACAAAATCCTATTACAAATATTCATATATTCATTGACAGATAGGACTAAATCAGAGCTCAGAGGGCAGAGGTTTGGGATGTTAAAAAGTCACAGAGTAAGATGTTATTTTGACTTACATACAAAGACTTTGTACATATATCCCTCTTTCAATGTTTTCAGAAGCTGTCATCTAAACTATTTAGGATATTGAATTTGCTAGCTATTCTTCAAGATTTTACTTCTACATTTAAGCCTCATGTGAGAAGAGAATGGAGTTGAAGTTAAGAGGACTTTCTTCTTGACTTTAAAAAAATCTCTGAAGAATTTGGCAGGAGCCACACAGTGAAGTCTGGGTTATAGTTTTTGGTGGCCAGTAGATTCATGTTCAGCTTAGAAGAGATGTACATGGAGCTATTGAAACGATCTAACTCCACAACACAAAGCATACTTCCTGTTTTTTTTTATTATGTTATCTGCTTTGTGTCTCAAAAATTAGCAAATTTCTTAGCCATGTAAATATGCAATTCTTTTCTTGGATTAGAGAGAAATACTTACTCATATGGTTTGGAGAGGCTCCCTTTCCTGGTTGTTTTCAGAGTGGGAGGCATTCCACTCTGAAGGTCAGAGAAGTCATGACACATTATGGGTAAGCTCATCTCTCGTTACTTCACAGTGAGTTCAGAAGAGAATGATGCAGACAGCAAAGTAAGCCATGGTCATGATGTTCTGTGGCAAAACATTTGGGTTTCCCTACAGGTGGAATCAGTATGCAGTGAGTCATTAGTCATCACATTTTCTGGAAGAGTCAGAAGAGAAAAAGTTTAGAGTGAAATTGAATACAGACTTATAATTCACTTCTGTCATTCACAAGGGAGGATGATGTTCTGTATTAGGCTTGTTCACCAAAAAGGCTCACAGTAGCCTGGTTCTTATGCTAAATGCCAACTAGAAAAGAATAGAAAGACAACATATGGTTTCTGAAATCTTTATTGAATATTACTTATGCTATGAATGTGTAAAGATGCTTTGTGCAAACATGTCCTTTTTATGATTAAAAAATCTGATGGAGAAGGTCATAGAGATGTGGCAGTGTGTAAGGTGGAGAGCTAAGTAGTTAAGGAAAGAGAAAGGGAGACAGGGAAATTATGAGTGCTATGAATGACTGGGTCAGGAGGAAAGGAGTAGAAATCTCCTTACCTGGGAAACTGAGTCCCACTTCACTGGTCTGCATAAAGGCAAAAAGATAATTTAACTCACCATGGATTTGATGGATGAAGATTCCCACTCAACAGATTCCTCAGGTGGAGATGGTTCAAAGAGCAGGAATCTGATCGACTGACAAGACCCTGCAAGTGCTATTGTGTGGTCATGTTTCCAAAGACATAAATGGTTTTGATACAAAAATCTACTTCTTTGAAGGCTAAAAAATTATTTGAATTGAGTGGTGACTTAATATTCAAGGCTCCCACAACAGAAATGCAGATGTATGTGGCAGGAGAAACAATTCAGGGAATATGTTAATTTGATTTTTATCTGGTTCATTGTTTTGGATCAAAACTTGTTTTCACATCTGAAGGACTAACAGGGAAAACAAGAGGCAACATAAATTTGAAATTAAGGGCTTTTATACATTTCTAATAAACATTTCTGAAGATTGTTTTCGAGGTAGGTCAGAGAGTAGGGGGCTTAGACTCAGGTACCTTCAGCCACTGCCTGTTGGAGGATAGCGGTGAGAGCTTGCATTCCAAGATGCCCTGGCTCTTCCATCTTTTCTAAGATAATATGAGTCCAGCTAATGTAACATTCTTGGGTTTCATAGTCTGGAAAGAAATGGTCAGCCTGGGAAGTATACCAAACTGTGAGGATGAAGAGGACGGAATATGGGTGTTGAGAAATATTTCCATTTCTTTGTGCTATCTAACTAGAAAGTTTGACGCCCCCCCCCCCCCCGCGTCTTGCAATTATATATAGGATATCAAGGAATTCTTCATGTTCTTTACAGAGTCACTGGTAGGAGGATATAAAAATCCACTTGGGATAGAAATCGGATTAAAAAAAAAAATCAGAAGGCCTTCCCCCCTTCATATTCTTCTCTCTTCTCCTCTCCTTCTCCCTATTCTTCCCAGGAACAGCTATTTTGTTGAAGGTCCCTTGGATCTGTGCTTAGGCTCCTTCCTGCATCTTAGTCCAAGTTGCCAGGTGCATGCCTAATTAACAAGTCTACATGGCTGGCTTTGGTCTCCTACCCAGTCTTTGCTAGCACACCAGTCAGTGTGGACAGTGTTGGGTGGGGAGCTTTCTTGACTGTTTTTTTGGCTGATGGTTACTCACTGCACATAAGTTCAAAACTCCAAACTCAAAAGCCTTCCAGACACAGCATTTTAAGGATGCCCTGGAGCATCCCTGAAATTAGCAGCAAATACCTATTCTTGTGAGTAGTTAGGGAGCCACCCTTGGTCTTTGAGATATCACTCACCATTCAAAGCAGGAAGGGCTCCAGTGGATAAATTTGACCAAGTAGGATGCAGTCCCAAACTCACACAGCTCTCAGAACATCAGCCCTCAGCTTCTCACTTTTTTCTCTCTCTCTCACAGCCTTCCTCACTTCTCATCAACCAAGGGTTCAGCCTTCTCCCCTTCTCCTAATATTTCTGATCAAGGGCTCAGGCCAGAACTCTCAATAGGAATGCTTCCTTGATCTCCAGAGGCCAAACTCTCCTAATTAAAGATGGCCATTGGCCATGAAAATATCTGCAGAAATGAGCCTGTTCTGGCTCTAGGGTTTTAGTCCTTGGGCCACTGTGGGGCAGGGCTAGGTGGGCTTTAGATGGCACCCAGAAAGACCAGGTCTCTGGAGTTTATCCATCAAGAATCTCAAATTCTCTGCTGAGTTTTTCACTCTAGTGAGTGGAATCGACCTCAACTCATGTGATTTTGGGGTGTTGGACCCCAAATACCTTTGAGGTCCAGTGAGCGAGATTGGCACAACCCCTGTGAGCTGGAAGCAAGCTGGCACTTTTGAAGGCTTGCTTAATTTTCCTGTTTGTGGTTTCTTCCTTTAACAGATCTTGAAGTCATCAAAACTCCCCACATGGTGGCTCTCTTGACTAAAGTTGGGCATTGAGCGGTGAATTTTAAACAAGTAGTCTTGGAGATTTTAAAATATTTTTTCCAGATTGAACTCATTTCAGAATTCAAGTGGGAGGCAAAAGTGAGGATTTTAATGGGGTTCACCTTTGACTTGCAGAGAGGCTGAAGTCAGGAAAGTCACTGTAGGCAACAGCTTTGGGCAGGTTTGTTAAGAAAGGCGGTTCTGCTAGATTATCCTGCTTATTCACTGCAGGCTCTTTGTGTGAGGGCTGGGGAAGGTGGTCACCAAATATGTAATGCGTGTATGTAGATACTCCAGCAGACAGATATATCATAACACACAGAGAAATGAAATGTCATCTGTGTAGAAGTAGTTTGTTGAAAGTATGCAATATAAAGCTAGAAGGAAACAAAGAGGAAACAGGCAGCTTTGGATCATTGATAGCCAGGAAATAAGAAAAAAGTTTGATTCTTAAAGGAAGAATTAAATCTCAAAAAGTGAGAATAGCATTAAAAATGAGAAACACTATGCCTTTGAAAAAGTATGCAGAACTAACAGCTTATTTAAACACTAGCCCCAAATTACAGTAACAGGAAATACTCCTACTTAATTGTAATTTCCTCTAATTTTTTTGTGTGTATAAGATCCAAATTGTTAAAATGTGCACTAATGGTTATTGATGCTTCTATTTCCCTCTGAAAAGGAAGACACTCAAGATCTCTTAGTGGACCAGAAATTTATGAATCTTCTGGAACTACTCAGGGGCTCAGAAGTTTCCCAGTAGATGTGGTCTTTCCTTATTTATTTCTTCTTCTCATTTTATTTTTAGTTAAAACTATTAACTATTCCCAGGGAAAGGTTCCTGGTAGCAGCCTTCACCACGAAAACTTGTGCTAGGAATCCTGCATTCCCAGTCTGTATTTCCCTAAACAGAATTCAACTTATAAGAGAAGTGTAAGACACACATTTCTCACTCTCACAGTCTTAAAATTTCAATTCTTGCAGAAAACACGATGCCATGGTTTCAATTTTTAAAATCAGTAAGAGCCACAAAGAGTGTGAAAGTGTGCAGCAAACAAGGAAGGTAGAGATCCAAATACCAGGACTAACTAAGAAGAAACAGCTCTGCATTGACATCTAAGGCAGGGATTAAGAAGGTTCTGAGCACTGGGGCATTCATGGACACAGGATGTAAGGGGAGATAGATCTGAACAGCGGTGCGATTTAGACAATGAATTGCCACAGTAAGAGCACCACTGCCAGACCTTCAGATTTAGAGGCTGTGGTGAAAATTAAGCCAGTGGCAATTTTCAACGTTTGTAGCATCTGCGCCCAATATTGTTCAGCACCCAGAGCCTGGACAGCGCCACAAGCTCTGCTCCCGAGGCAGCCAGCCTTCCCTGTCTCATCAATCTACTCAGAGACAGACTGTCAACACAGCCAGACTCATTAGACATTTACTGAAAATCCTCTAAGACTTCCCTTTAAAATACAAAACGACTTCCACATTTAATTGCCTATCTGGAACAACATAAGCAAGAAATTAAGAGATTTAAATTAAATTTATTAATGGGAGAGCTTGGTGGTGCTTAATTCTAAAGATCAGAGTTGTCCTCCATGGGGCTTGAGTGAAAAGTAAAAAGAAGCAGAGACACAATAAAAACATGACTTCACCATCCCCTAAATTCCACGAATTCTTCACTTGTCTTTGAGAAATGGGTGAAATTGAAAACCATCAAAATAATTGGACTTCTTAAAAATTGGATTGTGTGAGTGAAAGGTGTTTATGAGAAGCTGATGACTCCGGATCTTATCATCCTGGAGGACAGCACAGAATAGTTAATATGTTCCTTGAGGGACTAGGATGCTGACGTCTTTTACTGATACCGGATCATTACGTGACTGAAAAAAAAAAAAGGAAGTCATATCATGAATAAAAATCGGAGCGCAACAGTGCAACCAAAATACTCTGTACTTGAAGGCAATTGCAGACAGATGTTGACAAAGAGGTGTCTCTTGAAACCACATTTGGATAGCTTTTTTTGTTAACTGCATATATAAATACGAGCAGAAGGCCGGTCACCTCTGTCAGCAGCAGCAGAAGCCGCATCTTCAGACGCAGCCTGAGACCTCGGAGCAGAAGGTGCCTGCCTCAGACTCTTGCAAGCTGCCGATTGTCTCCCACAGAGGCCGGCAGCCTGGGCTACCCTCTCCTTTTCCATCCTCCTTTCTTCCTTGACTTTCCCTCTTTTTCTTACCCACTAGCTTCTTTCCCCAGGCGGACTTAAGCCCACTCGGCTCCCCTCCCGTTGGCTGCTCGCCTACTCTGTCTTCTACATCTCTCTCCTCGCCCACCTCCTTCAGTGTCACGCTCCCTCCTAGTTCTGTGCGTCTACAAAGTTTTGAGCGGAATTTTAGCCTGGGCAAATAAGTGCCCCCAGCTCCTGCAGCTAATTCCCGTGGCTTCTCTCCAGACACCTGCGCCAGACAGTGAGTGATGCCTCTTGGGTTGTGATTCCAGCCCGGAAACTCGAAGGAGCCCTTTGCCCTCCGTCCTACTTGGCAGCCAACCCTCTCCTAGCCGCGGTAAGACTCTAATAGTAAATGGGGGTGGGGTGGGGGGATCTCTTACCATACCATACTAACGGATTCATTGACTACTGGCTGCCTCCCTGTGCTGCCAGCTGTATCAGAGTTAGCCTTGTTTAGTTCAAGGTCTGGCTAGTTACTGGGTGCTGAGCACACACATAGCTATTTTTTTTTTTCAAACTATATACCAAGGGAGAAGTGGCCAGACGCACCAGCGTGGCTAAGTGGCGTTCAACACAGGGAGCCGCAGCTTCGCTGGCTCCCCCAACTCCCAGGAGTTTCTTGGGGTTAGAAGGTGGAAAGCCAGGGGCGATCTCACTCACTGCGTGCCCTCTTTTCCCTCCTGCGTAGAATGACCATGTGTAGCGGAGCGAGGCTGGCCTTGCTGGTCTACGGGATAATAATGCATAGCAGCGTTTCCTGCTCACCTGCCGCCGCCGGACTCCGTTTCCCTGGGATCAGGTAGGTGCTACCCTAGGCTGATCTAGATTTCTCCCGGTCGCCTCCCTGCAGTTCTGGACGCAGGCTGCTAAGCATCCTTTCCTGAGCGTCCAGGGCATTTCTACAGCCTTTGGCTAGGTACCAGGTCCCTAGCTAAGCCTAGGGGTCAGGGAGGCTCTAGTACAGCAAAACTCCCTCCCTCCTCGCCAGTGGAACCCAGGGACCTAGGTAAAGGGAGTGAGTTTCAGACCCTTATAGAAACCTTCCCTCCTCCAACTTGTCCGAGGGAGGGGGCGGCTTGCCCCCTCTCTCCGCTTAGCTTCCTTTTTTTACCTATTCCTCGGATGAGTTGGAGAACTTCAGTTCCCCGAGCAAAGCCCGGGGCTGAGAGTGAAGCTCGCTCCACTTGGCTTTGTTATTGCCTGTTCTGGACTATTGGGGCGGGGTCTCTCGCTCCTCCGCCCTTCCTGTTGTCTCATTCGAATTCTTTTCCACCGGAACAGCTCTCTGTCAAATGAATCCTGTTTCATCTAGAGTTTGAGCCCTAGATGTCTTGGGGGTGGGGGTCTTGGCCAGTCACAGTTAAGGAAAAGCTACTTGAGAGACGGAAAACGCCAGAAGGAGACAGCGAGGGAGGGGGAAGAAGCGGATGCGAAGGAGAGAAAGCCAGCAGGCTGGAGGGGTTGGGAGGACAACCTAGCCCACTTGAGGATGCAGAAAACCTGGCTTTTGTCTTGGCATCTGTTTCTGATCGTGCGACGCTTCCCGGGTTCCCTACCGCAGCTTCAGAACCCCCCACCAGTATGCGGGACAGTGAAAATGCGTGGGTCTGCGTTACATGGGTGAGGGGTGGCACTCAGGGCAGCCAGGAGCACGCGGCGTTGAGCTGACTCTTGGGGGCCGCGCCCAAGAACCTCTTTCTTAGGGGGCATCTGCCCATTGATGTATTGACAGACAGAAATCCTAGCCTCTTTATCAGGATTCCGGCATGTGGGAGCCGGGAAGAGCAGGGGGTGGCCAGAAAGATCCTGGTTCGGGGTCTGGGGCCTGGGCTGGGGGCACACTAGGAAGGAAAGCCTGGATGTGGGCGGTGCGGAGGATCTCCCCTGACTCTGGTCTCTCCAGGGAGAGCGTAAAGGCAACAGAGCGGCTCAAGTACAACTGGACCCTGCCTGGAGAATGTTAATTGTTCTTATTGCATCCCGCGTATCCCTAAGGGCCAAAAGCCACCTGGCTTTGCATTTTTTTGTCCTCCTCTGCCTGTCCTCTGTCGGGCATGGAGGCGATAGGTAAGGAGACTTTGAGATCGCTGGACACCTACGGAATGTCAGTTCCCAGTGGACCCCTCTCCTTGCGCTCTGTGGTTGAGATGGAAGCCTCCCCGCCATTGCTAACAGAGTAGCAGGAACTCTTTGTTTAATGGGCTCGAAAGCCCTCTTTTTTCACCTCAGGCTATTCTCAAAGTTCCGTGTGCCTAGCACTTTTCCTGGGTGATAGGCACCGGAGCGCTCCGCCGCACCACAGAATGAGCCAAACTAGCTAACTTTAGGGGCATCTATTATTCATGTTCCTAGCAGATTCTCTCCAGCCCAAAATAGAAGCTGGAGGTTCTCTGTGACCTACATCTGCGCGGGGAAGGGCTCCCCTGGGCTGGGCGGCTTGGATGGGGGTGGCTGGTGCCGGAGTTGGCCTCCTGCATTGTACCTACCCATCCATTCCGCTCTGGGTGTCCCCGTCTCGGCTCCTACCATCTCTTAGGATCTTCCTCTGTGCGATCTAAATGCTACTCAGGGAAGCCTGGGACGCCAGGTGGGGAGAGGGCCGGCCTTTCATTTGGCCAGGTATTAGGGTTTGCATGGTTGTTCAGTCCTCTTGCGGGAGATCATTGATCCGCCGCCGGAGGAGACGTTAGCGAATTTCCTAGCGGAGCAGGAACTGCTGCTGGGTGTAGTTCCCTTTACCTCGTCCTACTAGGAGCGTTCTGGAAGAAATCACAATTCTCCATGGGGGGCCATAACGAAGAAGGAAAATCAATGGGACCTTCTTGGGACTTGGCAGACTTTTAATGACCCTCCTTCTGACTATCCCGCAGACCAGAAGAGGAGGCTTACGACCGGGATGGAAACCCGCTTCAGGACTTCTACGACTGGGACCCTCCGGGCGTAGCGAGCCCCGCCTCCGCGCTGCGTGACGCCTACGCCCTCTACTATCCAGCCGACAGGAGGTACAACCCGCCCGGGTTCCGCCTACCGCTTGGGCCTGACATGGCGGGAGGGACCCGGCAGCGGCTCTCTAACTAGGACCCTCCCCTATGAAAGTCCTCAAGCCTCCCTTCTACCTGGGTGACTCCATGAAAGCCACAGAAAATTAGCAGACAGATCCCCGTGAACCTGAGGCCGCACCAGGGACTGAAAGCTCTGCGGCCCGGGAAGTGTCCGTGAGTGTGCAATTCCGTGGGTGGGGAGCTCTCAGGCCAGCGAGGTCACCCCAGAGGCCAGGACTAAATCCCCATTTTAGATTTACCTCCAGGAACTCCCCAAAGTTAACTCCCAGGTCCCGTGTCACTCGTGGTGGTTGCCGGGTCAACCTCCTTGAAAACTCAGCAAATGGGGGCCTTGGCTGTCACTTGAAGGGCCCAGGCAGTGAGTGACCCAGGTCGCATACTTTGTCTCCCCATTAGAGATGTCGCCCATGAAATCCTTAACGAAGCCTACCGCAAAGTCTTGGACCAGCTGTCCGCCAGGAAGTACCTGCAGTCGGTCGTGGCCAGGGGCGTGGGGTAAGAGTTTGTGACAGTGTTAACCCGCCAGTGATGAGCGCGCCAGGGTGGGTGACCATACTGAGAGCGCGCAGGGAGGGCGGGGCAGCTTATACGTTTTTGCGCGCCAGCACGCCTGTGCGCCCGAGGGTGTGTCTGCGTCTTGGCATCTAGGTGGTTACTACCAGCCTCGGGCGGAGTTCTAAAAGTTGGGCGTTGAAATTTGTTCTAGAGACCCCGTGAGAGAGAAAGAGGGGTAGGAAAAATGGGGGTTGGATCCTTGTTGGATGAGAACCAAATCAAATCAGATGACCCCCTTCCCAGTCATTGAAAACCCTCGAGGTTCCTGGAAGGGCTTGCCATAATTTTGGGGGAGGAGTATTACGTTTACTACGAAGGCAAACGCCAGGCACCAAGTCCCTAAAATGGATATTTCAAAGAAACGGTTTTTGCTCAGGCCGGACAAACCCAGAGCTAAGGTCTTGCGTGAAGCTTGTGTCAGCAGAAGGCAACATTTAAATAAAGCCCACGGGAAAGCCGATTACATTTTAACCATGAATAATTCATGCGGTGAAAAATATTGCCTACAGCCTGTCACCTTATATCACTATCACGTTTTTCAACTTAACGTAGGCAAAGAGAGAGGTGTGCTCCTGTTTGCCTAGATTTGCAGATTTGATAACTTGGTAGGAGCCCGCGAGGCCTTTGGGAACCTTTATATGTTGGGTGGTGGAAAGGTACGAGTCCGGACAATTTATCTAGAGGCATGGGTAGTGTAATCTTGAGAAGCAACCTTTGGAGAAAAGCTTAAAGAGCGCGGACTCTCCGGACGCCCCAGGATGCTTCAGAAATAATCTAGAAATATCTAAAAGAGCTAGTGCCAGGAAACTGGGTGGGAAGAAAGGCCCCCGAGGGTCTCCGTCCGTCACAGAATGCTCGCCAGTTGGGGCGCAGCAGAGGAGCACTGCGTTGGGAAGTTGGGAGTCCTGCGGGCTCCGGCGTTGGGGGGTGGGGCACACTTGTTTCCTTTACACACTAACGTGTCTCCCGCCCCACCCCCTCTCCCCGCCCCCTCTCCTTGCAGTGAGAACCTAGGCGGTGGCGCAGCGGAGGACCCGGCGCCCCTTACCAAACGCCACTCGGACGGCATCTTCACCGATAGCTACAGCCGCTACCGAAAACAGATGGCCGTCAAGAAATACTTGGCGGCCGTGCTAGGGAAAAGGTATAAACAGAGGGTTAAAAACAAAGGACGCCGAATAGCGTACTTGTAGCGATGAGTTGCCAGCTACGGTGTGTATAAAATGAAAAAAAAAAAAAATCGTTTTCCAAATTGACTGATCAGTCATTGCTCATGTGTTCTTTCCAAACATGTATTTATGTATGAAGTAAAGCCATTAAATGACTATTTTGATAATGATATTGTTTTTCTTTTTACGAAGCACTAGAGAATGCACAGATATACTTTGTGGACCAATTATTGATATATATTATAAATATATATATTAAGAATATATATATATAAGTATAACAGAGAGCAATTCATAAGCGTGCACAAGGATTGGAAATTCGCCTGAGCTGTTTATGTTTTTATATAAAATGAATAGAAAAAAAATAGACAATCATGGTTTTGAATATTACTCCTATTTTTGTAAACTGGAATTAAAGGATAGTATTTTTATCCACAACAGGCCTGAAGATACCAATAATGGCCATTTGCTACTGTACAAAAACAATGATGCCCTGCTCCAGGGGAATTCTGAGGTAATGACTGGGGGAGTAGCTGAAGGGCTTTCTTTCCCTGGGAGTCTCTGGGGCAGGCTGCTTGAAGCCCAGCCTAACTAATTCAAGCGGGCATTGTCCCGCTGGCTGCGGGCAATTGCAACACTTTCTCGCTTTCTTTGATTCTACTTTTTTTTGGTGTATTTGTCTCTCCTCAGACTCTCAGCCCAGAAGGAAATTCTAATTAAACAACAGCTCGATCCAAATTGTGCTTCTCCCTAGAATTCACGGTCATTCCCTGGGAGAAGAGTTGAGGAATTGTACAGAGGAGACCGGCTTGGAGAGAAAGCTCTCTTTTCTGTACTTTCTGATTCTCCAGGGAACCCGCTATCCCAAAGCTAGGGCAATTGGAACAAAGTAAAAGGAACAGAGGCGGATAGGAAGAGGCAGAGCGTGGGGTGGCAGAGGAGGACCCTGCAGAGGGACTGGTTTTAGAACTACCCCAGGTCTGAGAATCTGGGGGTAAGTCCGGTCCCTTTGCAGGTTCCACTGCCTGACAGATTGGGTGCTGGGTATTGGAAATGAGTGCAAAGTACAATGTGTTTTTCTCCAGTGCTGTCCATTGCTTCTCATTTTGTGAAATGGCCAGGATCCTCCCCTTTGAACCCTACTCTGTAGAAGCCACCCCTGTTCTTTGTGGTTTTTCTGGAGAACCCTCCTTTCTGCCCCTACCCTCCTGCATTGTTTAAAAATCGTTTGCCATTTTTTTCACTCACTTATCTTAAATTTGTGAATGCTACTCATTTTTTGTTGTTGTTTGATGCAAGCAGTTACTGTGAAGTTTAGGAACCCCTGTGTAGCTACCCCGAAGTAATTATGCACTAAATATGAACCTTTCCTTTCTTGTCTATTGAGTTTGTAGGTAAGATGTATTTTTCTACATTATGGCTTATTGCTTAGTAAAATTTGTTTCATAAAACCAATCTTTGTCATATTAGAATGTGTAGTGTTCCAATATTGCTCAGTTTGACTAACTGATAAATCATTTAAACCCCATTTTCATATGTATGAGTACTATCTTATATCTCTGGTCAAGAGTGGGGTCAGCAGGGTCCCACACCCCAACCTTGTATCCTGTCTTGGCTGAAGAAAGCATGTCTGTTTCTTGTCACTTTCTTGAACATATATGGAGTAACCTTTATAAACAAAAGAACCTTCACCCAGCAACCAGATCAAGCAGCAACAAACCAGCAAGTCTCCCAAATTTTAGGCACAAATTTTCCAAAAAAAGAAAAGAAAAAAAAAAAGAAAAAAAAACAACCCCATTAGTTTGTAAAGTTTAAAGGACTTTTCCTTTTTCCTGTACAGATTTGGTTAGTATGAAGTCAGGCATCTAAGAAAACAGAACTGTATTTGCATTCCCAGGCGGGTGGATGGATGCTGCCCCGAGATCACATTGCAAAGAGAGAGAAAGCAGGCATTCGATTTCAGCCTGTGCCCAGCTACAGGATCAATCTTTATGTCTGCAGTCTCCTCAGGCGATGTGACCCGGGATGCAGTTTGCAGCTTTAGTGCCTTTCTTTGCCTTTTAAATCGCCACGAATCACAGATGGCTATTTAGTGGCCCTACAATGCTGCAACACATCGGCTTGCGTTTTAGTCTTAATTATTTGTTTCTTGGATAATGGGCAGAGTTTTCTGTATTTGTGTCAGCTGTTAGTGGTGAAACAAGGCTCTAGTGAACCTTTTATTTATGAAGTCTAACTTAGTGTTCACGTGGCTAGTGGCAAGCATTTTACAGTGATCACCCAACTTAATCTTTTGTATACTTCTTAGAAATGCCAAGAGCCTTACTAAACTGGAGCAGATTTATGATATAGTGATAATATAGGTAGATGTTAGTCTTGAAGCTCTTATTTTGTGTGCAACTGATTATACAAACATATTAACCAAGCATTATTACACACATAATATCTATAATTAGGACTTTGATAACTGTTATATAAAGTGTGTAAAATTTGTATTAATAAATTTTTATAAACAATTCACTTTGGTCTAATGTTTGGAGAAAAAAACCACATTCAGGAAATAATCATTTCAAAATCTTTTAAAGTGCTATATTTCTTTAGCAGCCATAAGATTTTTTCATGTCTGGAATATATATCAACCTAACCATTCATGCACTTTGTAAATTGTACTCTAACATCTGTTTGATGGGGTACTGGACTCAACAAAAACTTTAAAGTAGCTCCTCAGATGGAGAAGCCTAAGAAAACACTAAGCCCATAAACAGATAAGAATGTTAGAGCATTTGTAAGCTACATAGTTAGATCAATTTCTGTCTGCTGGTGTAGACATATATGGCTTAGTATTCAGAAAGTTACCAGGCAGTGGTGGCATATCATACTGCAGTGTTAGGTACACTTGCAAAGTAACTATTTAACTTGTAAAAAAAGTACCTGTATACTAGCTATATATTGATGAAATTTTGTATAAAAATGATTTAAACAGTCAGTTTGGGAACTGTAGAATGTGTTTAGAGATACACAAAGTTATCATCACTACAATGTCTTCAGTAAAAGGATCAAGAACATGATTAATCAAAGAGTTAACAAGAGTTTTAAAAGAAAATGTACTTTGAAGCCTAAGAAGAATACATAAGGTTATTTGTGGATAATAATGCTATTAGTTCAAATTAGTAATATTTAAAGGAAAGCCTTCATATGAAAATTCCATACATTTCCCAGTGTATTTTTGGTGTTCTTGTCTATTTCTGAGTTAAAAAATACTTTGAGAATCAATAACAGTGGTTCATATCATTTAATGTAAAAATGCCATATTTTCATCCTAAAATTAGTGGTCTCAATTAATAAATCAATAGGCATGTCACAATAGTATTTAAAGATTAGTAAGACTTCAAAAATTATTCGTAGAGCATAGCTCAGTATTCTTGAACCATAGATGGAGAATCCCAAATCTAAAATTAGATATATGTAGAAAATAAGAAAAGAATGCTAGTTTATGTCAGATTTTATTAGCTAAGGATAATTTTTCCCTTCATTTGTAATTTTCCTCTTTCTATGTTATAATGTAGTAAATGAAAAAAATAGAGAAAGACAATTTATTTGGTTGAGGACTAACACAATGACTTGTCAAAGAAATAAAGATAAGCCCCAGATTTGGCTGACATCAAGTGAAGTTCAGATATGTAATTTCACTTGGTGTATTTTTATATGGGATAACTTAAATGACAGGTATTATTATGAAGACTTAAGATAGTTGCATTTTCAAGGGTCTAAAATATGTGCTTTACTGCTGTAAACATATAGATTCAATATAATTCATATTAAACACCTGGAATGGGCAGGCATGCTGGTCAAAGGGCTTGACTGACGTCTAGTTGTGCTTTTTGTAACATATCATTTGGGGTCTTCTTAGTGGTGTAAATTCTAGGGTTACATCAGAACCAATGAGCCTGCATTTTAAATAAAAATGTTACATTGATGTGCATTAAGTTTGAGACTACTTAGATTTAGAATTTGATGACATATATAGATAGGCACATATATATTCAAGTTATTTTTCATGTTAAATAATCATCAGGTTATGCTACTTGCATACAGTAATCAATAAAAAAGTTAGCCACCCCCAACCAAGAATGGGCATTAGGCTCTTGGACAAGTGCAATATTTCCTTTAAGGCCACTAGTTATTATTATTTCACATGAGTATTCTGGTTGCCTGCCACCCTCCCACCCCCAACACACACACTTACAAGCAGTTCCTGAAGGGGAGTGATTTTCTAAATAGAGTCCTAGAACCTTCAATCTCATGGTTAGAAGATCAGTGCTATACAAGCGAGCCTGTGTAGTAGCTAGCTGGCACTAATTATGGGGACCAAGAAGTCAACTTCCATTTGGTTTACATCTCAGTTTGCTTTTAACAGTTTTAAACCTCCGAACAAGATGATTTCACCTGGAAGTGTCACTATGGCCTCAATGCACCCTTTGCATTAGTACAACATCAGAAACCATGATCAAGCTAGCAGTCTTTTCTTCTAGTGCCATTACCAAAGAAGAAGCATGCACATTCTCCTTGCTGTGGCCCTTGCCCCTACACTGGATCCCTACATCAACTTGTAGTCTGTCATCTGGACCTTAATAATTCTTCGATCAAACACTTTTAGCTCTTTTGTATCCTGTCCTTCAAATGAGTTGTTACTCAAGGGCCACCACTGTCAGAGTTCAAGGTTCTTCCAGTTACTTTTCTGTGACTCTTTTTTGACTCCTTTTCACGTGAGAATTTTTTTCATAATAACAGCATATGGGTATAAAAATAACTGTATACATCAAATACTTACCAAATAACACACCATATATCTATTTTAGAGTAATTTCATTATTTATGATAGATGAAAAGCAAATTTTGCATACTAATGAGCTGGGTGTACTTATTTTTTCATAAATTATTGAATCTTGACTAAATATTTGATACTGCAGGATATCTTCAGCCTTTATTAGAATTAATTGATAATTTATAGTCATTAATACTCAGAATGCTGCTTGCATGAATACATATTATAAAGTGTCAGAAGTATATTTAGGGTAATTTTAGATATTTCTGGAAATTAAGCTCTAATATTGAACCAAAATTTATTTACTGATTCTTTTTTTTTTTTTAAAAAAGATTTATTTATTTATTATGTATACAGCATGTATGACTGCAGGCCAGAAGAGGGCACCAGATCTCATTACAGATGGTTGTGAGCCACCGAGTGGTTGCTGGGAATTGAACTCAGAACCTCTTAACCTCTGAGCCTCTGAGCCATCTCTCCAGCCCTATTTACTGATTCTTTTAAAGTGAAACTCAAGTCAGTAATTAAACCAGCAATTTAAAAAATCAAGCTCAATATAGTCCAAAGACTAATTGGATATCTGTTGGGGGATGAGTAGGAAATACTAAAATTCTTTGTTTCCATAATTAAACCATTATGCTTGTATAAAAACATAAAACTTTTTATGTGTAGTAACAGCACTGAGTTCAAAACATAAAATGGTCTTGAGTCTGAGATGAGATGTTTCACCAGTATTTATTGGCATTGTATTGTGTTACAGTACATACAGTACAAAGTGTAAATGTCGTGTGTTCAGAACAAAGGTTGCCATGAACTCATGTGAGACACTTCAGATTCATTATGCATTTGAGTTTGAATTGCTTTTTTCTTGTAAGTAATTCAAGGCTCACATGTTCACACTAAAGCAGATTCCCCCAGTGCCACAAGATAGTAATACTTTACCTGCCTAGAATAAAGGAAAAGAAGTATCTTGAGATTCAAACAGGGAACTAGACTGTCCTCAAATTGATAGTTAGCATAATAGTTATCTATGACTTGCTTGTTAACTAGAATGTAGTTTAAAACATGATTTGGTAGATAGGAAAATGAAGATTATAGAACAATATATATTTCCTTTATATTTTTTTCTACTAACGGTTTAGTATTCTGGCAGGTGACACTATCTGGTTTAAGTTATCTCCTCGCTGAGTGTTACAGAACTCTAACTCAGGGAGTGGTATTCTGTGTGCAGCAGAAAGATAACAGCCCATCTCTGTGCCTGATTCCTTTTTTGCTTAAATACCCCTAATCTTTCTTGAGCCCTCCTTGTTACTTAGCTTCTTTGGGTGTATGGATTGTCGTATGGTTGTCCTTTACATTAAGGCTAATATCCACTTATAGGTGGAGTACATACCGTATTGGTTTTTCTGTGATCACATGTTCTTAATCCGTCCATCTGTTGATGAGCGTACCAGTGAATGAGTGTGTCTGTGTCTTGGCTGATGTGTATGATGCTACAATGAGCACGGTGTTTTAGTAACAATAATGTTACACCCTTTCAGAAACAGATTTCAAGCATCAAATTAACATACTCAAGCATTTTTAATGATTTTGAAAAGCATCCTTTCTTGAAATGTCCACTTTGGTACCTGATAATGTGAGCAGCAAGTCAAACATTTCAGAGAACCAAACACATTCTAGGAGCATCTGAAATGACCCAGGGTCTTATGCTAGATGCTCTGTGAGAGACAATTGTGCATGTGGCTGCTTCAACTAGTATGGATAGGTTTGTATTTCATCAGCCGAGTGAATAAAGCTATCACTGTAGAGAAGATGTTTTGTTATTGAGTAAGTACTTGCCAGTATGGCCTCAGCCTCTCTAGGCAAAGGTCTGGGCAGTCAGCTGCAGGGGCTCTATTATATGAGAGGGGTTGAGTTTTAGTGTGTGAGAAATGCCTCTAACATCACCACTGGGTTCTAGGTATATTCTGGAATTTGTTTCCTTATTTGCCTCAGACTCAGTTGTACTTTAGTTCTCATTCTTGAATAGAGAATTTTGGGGGTCTTCACTTTGCTTCAGGGAAAAAGGGGGAAATTCAGGTTTCAATAGATTCAGGAGCCAAGAGTTTAGAGTAATATGCACATGGAAAGAGAAAGCCAGAGACCCAGCTAAGGTGTTAGTAGCCTGAGTGATCTATTTCCTTTTACTTTCCAATATCAATAATATATTTTATGTAATCTAATGTATCTAAAACATTATTGTTTTAATGTGTATTCAACATAAATTATTATTCTTTATTTTTAAAATTATTTATTTTATTTTTAATTATGTATGTCTTTGTGTGTGGGGTGTGCATGTGAATGCAGGCATTCATGGCATCAGATGTGGGTGCTGGAAATCAAACTCACTCGGGTACTCTTCAAGGGCAGAATGCACTCTTTTTTTTTTTTTTTTGGTTTTTCGAGACAGGGTTTCTCTGTGTAGCTTTGCGCCTTTCCTGGAACTCGCTTTGTAGACCAGGCTGGCCTCGAACTCACAGATCTGCCTGCCTCTGCCTCCCGAGTGCTAGGATTAAAGGCGTGTGCCACCACCACCGGCCAGAATGCACTCTTAACTGCTGAAACACTTCTCCTGCCTCATTAAAAAAATACAGAGTATTTATTTTTTAAAAACACTTTAGGGCCGGGCGGTGGTGGCGCACGCCTTTAATCCCAGCACTCGGGAGGCAGAGCCAGGCGGATCTCTGTGAGTTCGAGGCCAGCCTGGGCTACCAAGTGAGCTCCAGGAAAGGCGCAAAGCTACACAGAGAAACCCTGTCTCGAAAAACCAAAAAAAAAAAAAAAAAAAAACACTTTAGGATATATTGTACAAAACTGGGCTTTATTGTGACACTTTCATATGGGCATATAAGGAACTTTTCTCATAATCCCTCCTTATCCTCTCTTACTCTCTCTCACTCCCTTTCATCTCAGTCCTCTTCTGTAATCATCTCTCCTGTACTTTCAGGTCTTTCTTTCCTCCTTGAGTCCACAGACGAGAGAAACATGATACTCCTGGCTTGCTTTGCTTAAGACAGCAATGTGCAGTTCTCTCCACTAGATAAAATAGCTTACAAAGACCTCCCCCACTCCATGATTTCATTCTTGATGGCTGAATAGGACTCAACTTTTCCTTATTCAATGATTTGCTGCTGGGTACCTATGCTGATTGTGTAGCTTGGTTGTGCATAGTTTTGTAATAAGCACAGGCATGCAGGAAGCTGTGTGGTGTTGACTTTGATTCTTCCAGGCTCGCACCCAGGAGTACTGCAACTGGGTAATGCAGCAGCTCCGAGTTTAGGGTTTGAGGGACCTCCAGTCTGGTTTCTCTATTAGCAGCAGTAATTTGTTTTCCCACCAGCAGTGTACAGAGATTGCCTTTCCCCACATCTTTGCCAGCATTTGCCCTTTGTCTTCTTTTCTAACATTTTTTTTGTACATAAATGCATGTTGCTTTGTGAGTTTGGATAGTCCCTATTTTTCCAAGACAACGGGATGCATCGTAAAATTATTTGAGAGCCTGACAGGATCTGGGAATGACTTTCCTTTCATCCCTCACAGCTTGTGTTCTCTGTTGTGTTGTGGGGGTAGATGACTAAGAGCAGGTTTTCAACTTCCACCCACCCCCAAACCATGCCTCATATTTGGAGCCTGGTGATTGGCTATTTTATTTATTGTTATTATTATTATCATATCTTAAATATCTCCTACTCTTTGAACTAAAGTATTCACGGAAGCTTGAGTGGAGGGTATGATGTACACAGCAATTTGTGGTAACTCTTAGCTAGGCTGGAAGAGTAGCTCATTGGCAAAGCACGTATACAATGCAGTCAAAGTGTCCTGCTCTATCCGCAGGACTGTGTAGAATGTGGAAACAGATACCAGGAAGAGCAGCGGATAGCATCGGACCAGAAACAGAAATGAAGTGAAAAACAGGTGTCAGCTATGCCCTCCACATTTCTAACAGTAGGAATGATGGGGGCAGAAATGATATAAACCAAAATGTTTTAGAAGATGTCAAAGAAACAGGGAAAAAAAATTCAGAGAATAACTGAGAAAATAGCAAAAGGAAGGAGTATTCAAAAGTAAAAAGGAGGCTAGAGAGGCGGCTCAGCTCTCAAGAGTACGTATTGTTCTTACAAAGAACTTGAGTTCCATTCTCTGTGCCTGTATTGGGATGTTCAAAACTGCCAGTTCCAGGGGATCCAACTCCCTCTTCTGATTCTCTAGGTACCTGTATTCATGGGTGCACATACTGCCCTCCCATACCCCCTGTCGTGGGACACAGATACACTTAATTAAAAATAAAGTAAAGCTTGCATTTAAAAAAGGGGGAGAAGGTGAAAAGAAATAAAATAGGAAAACCGTGTACTTAGTGCAAAGTCTCTAAAATATTGTAAATTGACCTCTCGTGTGTGTGTGTGTGTGTGTGTGTGTGTGTGTGTGTGTGTGTGTGTGTTTGTGTGTCTGTGTGTAGGTCCAAGAACAAGTGGCCAGAATCAGTTCCTTCCACCATGTGGGTCCCAGGGATTGACCTCAGGGTATCAGACTTTGTAGTAAGCACCTATATCTGCTGACCATCTATCTGGCCCTTCTTTCTTCTTTTGTCTGTTACTAGTCATTGGTGGGAGCGATTTGATTCCAGACTCTTTGGAATGGTGTTCAGTCTCTCTGCTCACTAACCCAAGGCAGCATGGAGCCAAAGTCTTCCCTTGACTAGAGTTTACCCTGGACAGATTTGCTGTGGTACTCTAAGACTGAGTTCTACTATGTGTTTGCATCTCAGGTTCCCCTTTGAAGCCCGCATGGAGGGGAGGGTAACAAGCTGTAGTAGGTAGAGGGGATGCAAGTTTCCCATTTTTTTTAACTATTTAAATTTTTCTGAGGTTTAGTCCTACATGCAATCCCATGTACCTTTTCAGTCTCCAGATCCTCTTTAACTACCTGCCTGGCTCATGATTCTTAAAGGAAAGCAACTTCTGCCCTGTTTTAAATCACTTATCCTATCCTACCACATATAATTTTCTATGAGCTTGCTTCTGGGGTCTTCCTTCTAGACTGAGTAGCAGAGTAGATGCTGGACCAGAGAGAGCATGACACTATTTTCTATGAGTTTTTTAAAAAAAAAAAAGAAAGAAAGAAAAGAAAAGGAAACAGCCAGCTTGGGCTCAGCTTTCCTAAGATGGTTGGTTCCTCTCATTATAGTACCAGGCTTTCCTGCTGAAGAACACTGAGTACTTTCTCAGTGCCACACGCTCTGCAGCTCCCTGATCAGCTAACTTAAGTTTGTTTCTCTGCTCTGCATCTGTTCTTGTGCCAATTTCCCCCTGGTGTCTCTCTCCCACTTTCTCTTTCTGTTTCTTCTCCCCCGCCCATACCCACCCCCTCTGCCACAGCCTTGGGTCTCATCGGCAGTTCCTTCTCTCCCTCTGTTCCAATACCTGGAGTCTCTGATTCTTCCCAAGTCTGTATGTGCCCAACATTACACTGCAGTATGTTCTTTCATTGCTTGTCCACAAGTAGCTGCTTTCTGTCCATCGGCATTCTCAACCACAAGAAGCTGGAAGGAGCTGCTCGCATCAAATCCTGTCTTTGCTTCCATGGTCAAGTTTTCTACCAAGGTTCAAGTATTTTCGGCTTTCATAGTTTGGGTGTTTTTGCTTATCCAATTTAGGAGCTGCTGAATGAGGATAATACTTACCTTTAGAAGAACAGACCCAATGTATACAGCATCAGCAAATGTCCTTAGGCTTATGTGTCCATAGCTGCCTCACCAATTTGTAAATATATTGTGAATGCCTTGCTTCTTGAGTGTGAGGTAAATGTCTTTTTTGTTTTAAGCTTCTGTGACTCTCCCAATCATCTGTTGTAATGAGAAGCGACTTCTCTCACCTTATTTTAAGCTTGTGAACTTCCATGGATCTTTCTTCTCTAATGGTACTGTTTAGAGAGGGTCAGGACAGGGTTCTGTGTGGGAATACTCAACATAAACCACCAGAGACATGTTGGGGAGGCATGTGGAGGATATGTTGAATGTCAGTTAGGTGGGATTGTTAAGTATTAGTGATAATTGGCGATCACGTTGTGTGGTCTTCCAGGAGCTAGGAAGCCAGTGTTGTATGTTTCTGTTTCTCTGAGTATTGCACCCAGGTTATGGTGTTGGTCTTGACATCTTCAAGTGAATGTGGTAAAATTGGAAAGGGACCACAGATGAGCAATGGAGTTGATGAAAGGCACAGAAACGAAAGATTCTCAGTTTTGGCTTTGTCAGAAGAGCTGGGGCTGCTTTAGTGGGGGAAGTTGAAGGGGATTTTTACTGGGCTTTAAAATACTAAATAATTAAGTGGTGCAGATGATCCCTTTTTGAGCATCCCCATGAAAGTTGATGGAAAAACATTTAAACTAGGCACAAAAGAACACTTTTTTTTTTTTTTAAAGAAACACTTTATTGGGAATAAGAATGAGCATCTTTAGGAAAAAAGAGTCTCCTTTTTACTATGTGTGGACAAATTACATGACACATGGGGTAGATAGTTGAGGTATGGGCTTGTTCAGAGGCTAGGCACATCCTCAGTGCCTCTTCCAGTACTGTGTTATGTAATCTAGATTTTCTTCTATTCATAGACGGATGTAAGCCACAGATTCTCCTCACAGTGGGTGTTGAGGCTGGGCCTAGGATATTGTCCTTGTGAGTTTAATGTCAGCTTGACACAAGATAGAATAAAAAGGGAAGGGGTGCCTCAACTGAGAAAATGCCTTCATCAGATTGTCTGTAGGAAAGTCTGCGGGGGTATTTTCTTGATTGCTAACTGATAGAGGAGGGCACAGCTCACTATGGGCTGTGCCATTCCTGGGTAGGTAGTCCTGGGTTCTATAAGAAAGTGGGTGAGCCTGCTGTGAATTCTTGCCCTGACTTCCCTGTAATGAGTCTTTTTCTGTCCCACCAGCCAGCTCCCAAATAATGACATGCAGACTTCTTATTAATTATGACAGCTTGGCCTTATCTTAGGCTTGTCTCGCTAACTCTTATAACTTAAATTAACCTGCTTTTATTAATCTATGTTTTACCATGTGGCTTTTTACCTTTCTTTCATCTTGCTTCTCCTGTTTCTTTTCCATGTCTCCTGGCATCTCTGTCCCTTGATTATTTCCTCTCTCTGCCCGGAAGTCCCACCTAAACCTCCTGTCTAGCTATTTGCCTTCATCTCTTTATTGAACCAATCACAGCAATATATCTTCACATAGTGTACAAATATTCCACAATGCTTTCTTTCGTGATGACTACAACTGTAAGCTGAAATAAACCCTTTCCTCTACAAGTTGCTTTTGGTCATGATGTTTGCCACAAGATTAGAAACCTAAGCAGGACAGATATCTTCCCTACCTGTGTTAATATTTGTCTCTCTTAAGTTTCTCCTTATTTTCTACATGTTTAGGATATACTATCTCCTTTGATATATGCACACTGGCTGGTCATCTCTCCTTGATCAGCTTTGGGGCAGTTAGTGGAAACTCAGAGGTAAAGAATAACTATGGCTTGTTTATATAGGGGAATCTAGAGTCATTTGGTATGTTCACTTCTTGGCTTGAAAAATGGATTTTGAAGACTTTGATTTGTAGTCTGGTTGTGCCTTTTACCAGATAAGTGACTCTGGGTCACTCATTTTTGCAAAACAACACATTCTTTCTTTATAAACTGAAAACTTAAATCACCATACTTAACTCACTGGGATTCTCTGCAGTTCTAATAGGATTATAATATTCTCTGAAAACTGGAAATTCCTGTGTGGTAAATGGTCAGTTTTGGTCACTGACCAGTTAGCTTCATGCTCACAGTTGCTGAGTCTTACCTGTTTACTTGTTTCCTGGCATTGAGGGCAGGCTGCTGAGTTGTGCGGATTTCCAACTCTCTCCTTCCATGTCAGATTCAGTTTGTTTTAAAAGTCTCTCTGTAGGTAATACTACCTTGTCTCATTCCTTCAGGGTCCTAATCATAAAAGAAGTGAAGTAGGCAGCAGTGGGCTGATCAGATAAACTAACCTTTCTAGTCACTGGGGTTTTAAATGGCTATCCTTTGTTGGGTAGGTGGCCTGATGCTGAAACACATGAGCTCATTAAGAAGACTCTGAAAGACAAGGTAATGCTGGCAATGACTGTAGACTAAGGTTTCAATGGAAGCCATGGAGTATTTCTGGTGGATAGACCCTATTACTTCCCAGGTTCCATTGGGCAGTGTCTGAATGCATGTCTGACTGTGAATGGCAATGTCTAGGGAGAAGCCAGGGACAGAAGAGAAGCAGGTCTTCCTGTCTTCCGACAGAGACATAGGCAGACATACATACATACATACATACATACACACAACACACACACACACACACACACACACACACACACACACACACACACACACACACACACCCTCTCTGAGGATAGTCTCAATTCATAAAAGTTAGGCTGGGGGCAAATCAGAATTTGCCAGTAAAATAGTGCTGCTTCTTAAAATAACTCAAAGATGTTTCTATGCAAGTAACTCTCTATGGACATTTGCTTCTATATATTTATATATCTGAAGTCTATCTTTATGTAGAAAGTATATCTTTAGCTTCAGTATAGACATAAACAAATACTCTGTCACATGCCTGGATATAAGTCATGAAACAAAATGGCGGAAGTCACATAAGTTATAATATTTATGTCTCAAGGGTGGCTAAACTTAGCTGCAACATCTAATTTGCAGTGACGTCTTTCTTTAACAAGTTTTATAAGAGGAATGATTTAAGTCAAGGAGCAGCAGTGACTCATTCACATGGTGCCCAGTGGCTGAGCTAAGTTTAGAAACAAGGGATGCTAGTGCCTTCTGGGGCTCAGGTTTTTACTGTTAAGTCATTTTGCTCTTCCATGCTGTTTTTGTTTTTTTCATTTTTTTTGTAATCATTCATTTAGATAAAACCAGAAACTTGTAATGCAATCGTAAAACTCTCATTTTCCTTATTTAATTAGTTAATTTTAAATAGCTATCTATTTTAGTTTCTATTTTTGGGTTCCATTCATTTGGGATTTATTTTTGGTTGTTACACAGTTCATAGCTTTAGATTTTATCAAGTTCAGTTTTGCCTTTGAGTTATAATTAAGGTAAAGGCCATTAGCAATTATATATAGGAATGCAGAGACAAATTTAAAGAGTAAGAAATTCCTTTGCCTATAAGTATGGACTAATATGATGAATAATAGCTTATTGTTCAACATTCATTCCAAAAACATTAATACTTGAGCTAGGTAGGTACTAGGTCTACCAGGAAGAGGAAGATTACTTTCCAGGAGCTCACATATTTCTTGGAGGAATATGGAAATGCAAATAGATGATTATGAGGCAGGAAGAGAAATTTCACAGGAAAGATAAGGTTATAAAATGACCATGGGAAATGGGAAGAGGTATTGATGAATTACATACAGGAAAACAAGCTAACTATTCAGCTAGTGAAGCCATGCTTATTGGAGGAGAACCTACAATCATTAATTTACTAAACCAGCATAACCACTTACAACAATCTATAAACAATTGTTCCCATATCCACAGATAGATGTAATCTTCACCCTTCATCAAAGAAAGTTCTCTTTGCAACAGATGGGGCTGACTATAGAAAACGCAATTAATTAAAATGCAGAGCTGGAGTCCAATCCCCATGGATAAGTCTACAAGACAGTCCCACTCCTGGGGCTCAGAGCACATTTCAGAAGAGGGGGCAGAAAGATTGTAAGAGCCAGGAGATCAGAGAGTTTGCTGTGAGGTTGTGTCATCTAGTGATGTGAGAAGCTACACCCATAAAGTTTAACCAACATGACTGCCCAGGTATGAGCTGAATGTGGACTACACTAATGGCCATGCCAAAGTCGATGGGAAAAAGCTCACGAGGCCTCAACTCTACACAAAGAACTAGGGGGCAACTGAGGAAAGCTCAGAGTGGAAGACGTACTCTTCCCCAGGGAAGAGCACAGCAATTTGTTGTTTGGTGCCAAATGGTCAGCCCTGAAAATATATATACAAGTAACATTATACAGACCGGGTAGGTTATATTTAGGAGAACGAGGAGAGGAGGATGCTAGGGGCCAGCCACAGAGTAAGAGTGAAAGTAATATATAGAAGTAAGAAAAGGAAAAAGCCCAGATGCAAAGGGTAGATGGAATAATCTAAGAAAAGCTGGCAAGAAACAAGCCAAGCTAAAGCCGGGCATTTATAATTAAGAATAAGCCTCGATGTGTGATCTATTTGGATGCTGGGTGGCAGGCCTCCCAAAAGACCAAAAGAGTAAAAGACCGAAAACAACCAACAACAGTGGCTGTTTTAGGTAGTCACTAATATGTGTCAGCACTTGGAAACAAGCTGCATGAGGAGCAGCCATGACTGAATCCCAATACACAAATGCTGCCTTCAACTGGATTGCTTAAAGGGAATCTTGGTGGGAATTATAGGAGGAAGTTTAAAGTTCATGATTCTTTAAATTTCTTTCAACTGACTCTCAAGATTTTTCCACAGATAAGGACCGATACACCCTTGCTAACTTATCAGGTGAGAGATATATTAAGACTTAGGGCTAGCACTTCTTTTCACATCTGATGTACTGCAATTCAGGGAAATATTTTTAAAGTTAATTCTGAAATTACATGAAGGAAACTGAAAAAAATCTTAATGGACAGAGTGCACTTCAGACAAGATAATCAGATTGTCATCACTGCGGAGGTTTCAGATAGGAGCACATTAAAGCTCTCCAGGGCCTGTATATAGATAAGACTGAACATCAATGGTGTGGGGCAAGCAAGTGTAGTCTATGGACAAGCATCAGATTTTCCCAAGAACCTGAAACACATGCCTGGATTCAATCTGATATCTATTTATCAGAAATTCTGGAGGAGAGGCTAAACCAATTGAATTTTAACAAGTTTGCTAGGTGGTGATACTGTTAGATTGAGGGTACCATTTATTGCAGAGACTTCACCTTCCTAATGACTCAGCAACCCTGATTTTCAACCTATGACTACTGCTTCTCATAATAGGGGACAGGAGGGACAGATAGGGACACTTATAAAGACACATTTGTACTGCATATAGAAAGAAATCTGCATATACACATTTTTAAGTAGCCTAACCTCGGTGTCATCCAAAAGGTAACTCGGGAGGAATGCAAGACTCAGTGGCTTTGTATGCGAAAACCCCTGCTATAACATAGAGAGATTACAATGAGGAAAACACGTAGGAGGAGATAAGGAGAGAGAGTTCAGAAAAAAATGACTACTTAGCCAGAGAGGCAAACAGTATAGACTGTTGTATTCTGGTTACGGTATGAACTCGCTTGGCCGTATGTCTTAGAGTTTCTATTGCTGTGAAGAAACACCATGACCATAGCAGTTCTTAAAAAGGAAAACATTTATTGGGGGTGGCTTGCTTACAGTTCAGAGACTCAGTCCATTATCATATGCAGGCAGACATGGAGCTGGAGAAGTAGGTGAGAGTCCTGTATCTTGCAGACAACAGGAAGTGGTCTGTCTCACTGGGTGTAGCTTGAGCTTAGGACATCTCAAAGCTCACCTCCCCAGAGACACACTTATTTCAATAAGACCATACCTCCCATTAGTGCCACTTCCTTTGGGGGGCAATTTCTGTCAAACCACCACATCATAAAAATGCTATTTTCTTCATGACTTTCTAGGTAAGAGTCAACGGTGCTCCCTTTTTCTGCCTGGTCCAATTGCAGTTTTCAAAAAGATCTTTACTGAGGAGAAGTGAAATGGATACAGTTTTGTTCAAAAGTACAAAACAGCCAATTATTTAGAAGAGTGATAACTAAAAGTTAACTGAAGTCCTTCCATTACTCATTTTACAAATAAATGTGCATTCCACTCCAGAGACACAAAGGTGAATTAGAAACATCTCTAATGTGAAGAGGCTCAGGGTTTCAGGGCAAGACAGATATAAAGAAAAGTGTAGAATAACACAGCGAGAGAAGACATTAGAAATCTATTCTACAAAGAACAGGGGTGGGTCAGGTTTCAGGGGACCCAAAACTTGTACATTTTTTGTGGGACCCATTTAAAGAAAAGAATACAAAATTATCTTTTAAAAGGATCTTATTTTTATTTAGTGCATGTACGTGTGTGTGAATATATGCTATACATGCAAAGATGCCTGCAGAGGTCAGGGAGGGTGTCAGATCCCCTGGAGCTGGAATTATAAATCATGCATCACCTGCTGTAGGTATTGGAAATTGAACTTGAGTCCTTTGTGCCCTCTTAACTGCTAGGCCATCTCTCTAGCCCCAAGAATACAATTTTTTTTTTTAAGTTTTTAAAAGTGAAATCTTTGAAATGGAGCCTGGGCTGAAGCCAATAGCCTACTTGTGCCTGTGTTAGGTGGGTCCTGTTCCGGGCTAAGCCCACTTTTTATTTCTCTCATTACTCTTTCTTCATTTAGCTCAGTAGCTGGCAGTTAGAGTGATTTAATAAATTGGATGAAAGAAGAAAGACTATTATTAAGGAAGAAGAGGTACAAGCAGCAAGCATTGGCCTTGCTCAACTTGAGGTACCCCCAACTTTAACTTTGGTTTGACATTGGTCCTGTGTAAGGTCTAGAAGGATCCCTTCATAGCCCACTCTTTTTTGTGAGGTAATTGCCTTGAGCCTGAAGTAACACTGTAACATGTTATCTATAACACTGGTATCATATGGCTCTCTCATTCATTCCTAAGATCTGGATCATTGGGTGAGAAAGTTGCATCCATGCTAGCTTCAAAAATCCTATCCTGAGTATTTTTTTTGGGGGGAGAATGGCATTGACTTGTCTTTGATTCTATCAGAAGCTCAACTATTCAAATACATAAACCTGTGGGATACATTTTTCATTTGAACCACCTCAGTGATGCACAGTCTTTTCTCAGCAAGGAGAACTCACCTGCATTTGTAGTCAGATATTTACCCATGTCTGTTTCTCTCATCTGTCATCACTTATTCTCTTTTTAGTGTTTAATTCAAGATGTCTCTCTATTTAGACCTTATTCACTTTGATGATGCATGGCATGCCTCAGCTCCTTTATGCTCAGTGCCTTGGCTTTGACTTTCTCAAGCATTCCTCATATAGGTTACTTACTACAAATTCCACAACCCTTATAATGGTTCTTCCATTGGCAAGAAGAGTGTTCTCTTGGAAGTGTGTCACTGTGGCTGTCTTTGTTACTTTCCTGTTTCTGTGATGAAATGCCATGACTAAAGCAACTTAAAAAAGAAAGTATTTAATTTGGGTCTCACACTTCCAGAGGGCTAGAGTCTCTGACCATCATGGGCAGGAGCATGGCAGCGCACAGACAAGCATGGTGTTGGAGCAGAAGCCAAGAGCTTACATTTGATCTGCAAATGCAAGGCAGAGAGAGAGAGAAAGAGAGAGAGAGAGAGAGAGAGAGAGAGAGAGAGAGAGAGAGAGAGAGAGAGAGAGAGAGAGAGAGAGAGAGAGCTAACTGGGAAAGGTATGGAATTTTGAAACCTCAAAGTCCACCTCCAGTGACACACTCCTCTAACAAGTCCACAGCCCCTAATCCTTTCCAAACAGTTCCACCAAACGGGGGACCAAATATTCAAATATATGAGCCTATGGGGGTCATCCGCATTCAAACCACTACAGTAGCCTCAGGGATCTTTATGTTTTTTGCTTTTCTTTGCCGCCTTTGGGATTTGTTTGAATAGCATGCATTTCACTGTTTCTCTCATTTCAAGTTTTTTCTATTATTGGATGTTAATTTGTTTTCATTTCAAAAAGGTATTGTATCATGATGTTCTGGCACTATTTTGCTTTTACTGGGTGATGTTCCATGGGTAGGTTTAGTTTGTGAAAATTTATTGAATTTTATACTGATGAAAGATACACTTTCATGTAAGTATCCAGTATTTAACAAAAAGTGGAAAACCTATGGTAAATATTATCAAGCTGCTCATATTTGTATACAAAGCTATTGTTATTTTAGTTTTATAAATATAACATGATTGAGTGGTAAACTTTATTTTGTTTTTTTTTGTTTTTTGTTTTTTGTTTTTCGAGACAGGGTTTCTCTGTGTAGCTTTGCACCTTTCCTGGAACTCACTTGATAGCCCAGGCTGGCCTTGAACTCACAGAGATCTGTCTGCCTCTGCCTCCCAAGTGCTGGGATTAAAGGCGTGTGCCACCACCGCCCGGCTGTAAACTTTATTAAATGCACTTGGTCAATTGATTTTAAGGGAATGTATTGGTTTCTATTCTCACCCCTAACACTAAACATTATCACTTACTTATAAAACTTAGAAAATATGGAAACAAAACCATTTAATTCTTCTGATTTAAATTTTGGTAAGTATTCAGGCAGTTGAACACAGCCCAATTTAGAAATTGTAAGTTGTAAAATCAATCTGTCATTGTGTATTTATACACACACATATGTATTTATATATACACAAGAATCACGTATGGATATGCATCTCCATATGTATAAATATATGTAAATATATATGTTACAGATACCCACATGCACATTGTAGAGAAACTGGAAATGTAGAAACCTAGAATAAAAGATATTTGGCTAGATTATCTTTAAGCTGCATGTACTATGACCATAATGTCTAAAATTTCATATCTAAAGCTATAGACAAAGTCTTGAAAGAGGAGGCTAGTATTGAATTCATCTCTGATGAAAATTTTTTATTCTTAAATGGAAACATTAGTACATTTTAATCTAATAGAAAGCCACCTTGAAAGAGAGGACACCTATTATTGTGTGAACAAATAAAATCTACAACCACAGCTCTAAGGAGAAAGAGACTTTCAGGTAGCATTTCAGTAAACATTCCAATGACATTTCACTCATGCTTTGAGTTGTATTTTGCTTCATCTGAGAACAAGTAACTAGAAAGTCAGGGTGCTAATTCAGGAGTGATTGCTGCCCACAGGTGCATCTTGTCCTCAAATGTATCACTGTGTTTACACTTCTCAGCGCTGACAGTCCTCCATCTTTCACACACAGGGTAAAGTGCCTACAGCTACTCTTCCAAATTCTTAGGGAATACAAAAAGTGTGTGTGCTGAGCCCTCCTAAGACTGGGACATTTGTCACCCAAGCAGTCTTTTGTAAGCATGCTTTGAAAGGAAGTTCTCAGACTAGATATCACTAAGGTTATTTCTCAGAAGCAAATTCTAAGGATAGGATTCTCAGAAAAACAATTTATCTGTGGGAAACCTCACCTCATGTCCCCTCGGAGAGTATTGGGAAGTGTGACTTGGAAAAGGAAGAGCCAAGCAAGGGTACAGTGCGAAGCCGAGCTCAGCTACAGGGAATAGCTGAAGTTGTTATCAAGTTGCCAAGAAGTCACAGTTTGGTTTTCTGTACTTGTCAGTCATGGGTTAAGGGGTGCCCCCAACCCCACAGGGGCTAACCCTCGTGACAGCCTATTCAGGCAGCAAAAGGAGCTCAGAATGCTGGAGAGGATGCTACCAGAAACTAGATGAAAGTGCTTGCACTTGGGATTGTAAACGTGCACTGGGATGCAGCCAGCAAGCCAGTGGCTGAGAGATTGGAGGCCGGGGGAGTGGTTCACAGTGAGTATAGGGCAAGGCATCAGGGAAACCCATGTTTTCATTCATATCAGCAGATTCTCCATGGCTTCAGTGCCACCATTTCTCATTGCCACCGTAGTCAAGGGAGGACTTTTGGGTGTGGGAGGGAGATAATGTCAGTGATAACCTAGACCCGTATTTTTGCCATGTGTGGCTAAACACTTTTCATGTATTTCTTTGTTTCAGGCCACTGTGTTATAAGTCACTTTCTCCCAGCTCATTCAATTAAGTTCCATCACAGCTGGATCTTCAATACTGGATAGAGAGCAACTTCCTTTTCTTAGTCACTGTGTATAGCCGCCCCCAGGTGTATTCTCTAAGGCTTGCAGATGAAGCCTCTGACTTAGTCTTGCAAAGGAGAGGATTTGAGAGGACCAAAGTTTTAATAAAGACAAGTGAATATTCTTAGGGTTTCATTTCCTGAACAACATTTACCATGGATTGTTATTACATGCGTGTTTTTTTTTCTTGTTTATGGTCTTCACTGCTTCAGTTATGTCAACCACTAGAGCTGAGTTCCAGCTGTCAGTCCTCTAATGACCAATGTGTTGTGAATCAATTAGTGGGTGGGTCAGGTTCTCTTCACCTCCCAGAATGCTGGGGGCCATAACAATGGGCTTCTCTTTTTGCCTTTGAGAATTGGAAGAATAGATTTTTCTATACAGTGACTGTGTGAAAAATGACACATCATTTAGCTTCTCAGTTCCTATTATCAATTTCGTAGTGAAAAGAAGGGATAATGGGACCTTCTTCAAAAGGTGTTGAAATTCTTCATTGTGATAATTATGCAGAGGGTCTAGTATATAACAGGGCCTAAAAGTATAGAATGGCATCAGGCGCAAAAATACAGTTGCTGGGAGAAGAGGTTGTGCTTTTCTTTTGAGTAATTAGATGTGCAGTTTTTACCCAAGGTTTGCTATGGTTTGTAGATGGCTTTAGTCTGTTCCCTAAAGCTTCACAGGATGGAAGCTTTGCCTCCCAGCCCACCCTAATGTGGCAGTGTAAAGAGAGGGCAAAACCTTTAGGAGGTGAGGTAATTACCCATGCAAGGTAATTAGGTGATAGGGTATGCTTCTTGGAAGAGATCAAAGTAGTTGCAGTAGGAACCTGATTAGTTCCCTTGAAAATGTGATTTTATAAAGCAAGGTCACTTCGGACAATTGATCTCTCTTTTGTGTACAGTATTTCCCTTCATGCTTGTCTGCTATATTGTAATACAGACATAATGGCCCTTAACACAGGAAGAACTGATAGTGCTTCGTAGTCTTGGATATTCAGCCTCCAAAACTGTGAATTAAATACATTTTGTTATAAAGTGCCAAACCTCAGGAATTTCATTACAGCAATGTATTTTATTACAGCAACAGACTGATTCAAGCTTCCCCATGGACTTTGTCTCTAATGAGCCTTTCTGAACCTTGACATGGGCCATGTCTTTGAAGGTCATGCCTATGTCTTTGCCTTGTGCAGAACCTTAATCTCATGTAACCTAGAGTTGACAGGGGTTCCTGTGTATCCTCTCCTGCTGCCGTCATCAGGTGGAAGAGCTGAATTGTATGCATTGTCCCTTAGCCCCACAGTTTAGCTCTTGGGGAGATTCAGGTTCCTGATAGTACTTTCATTAACCACTTAATACACTCAGGAGCCAGGAATACTGGAGGCATCCTGTTATTATCAAAGAGAAAGTATGTCTCAAGTAGGTCAAAACATATTTGTTTCCCTACTCTTCTGTCCATTCAGAGTAGATTCTTGCTGCCATGGTAACAGAGACAAGTGCATGTAAGAGTTTTTGAGTGCCCTAGATGCCTTTGTACAAGGAGAGAAGGAAGGTTGAACTGAAATGTGGATTTAAAATGAAATATCATTTTCATCTGCCTCTCTCTGTAGAGGGCAGATGTCATGATTATGCCTGAGTCTATTTTTCAAAGTAAGCATAGTCAGTCCTTGGATTTGAAGATTAAATGCAGAGAAGTGGAGAGAAAAGAGCTCTCTTGCTCCTTTACAAAACATTTCATACATGGTTTTCTTCTGGGGACATTTTCACTCTTGCCTTGTAAGGGACTCAACACACTCAACAGTTTGGAGAAAGTTTAGAATTTACCCCCATTTCTTGGTCTCTCTCTCTCTCTCTCTCTCTCTCTCTCTCTCTTTCTTCTCTCTCTCTCTCTTTGTCTCTATATCCACCTCTCCCTTCCTCCCTCTCTCTGTGTATATATATATATATATATATGTATATATGTATATATATAATTTTATTCTGTGTATGTGTATGAGGGGTATACATGTGCTATTCTGCATATGTGGAGATCAGAGGATAACTTGAAGGAGTCAGCTCTACCTTTCACCATGTGAGTCCTGGCGATTAAACTCAGGTCTGCAGGCTTGACAGTAGATAACCCCCTACTAGCTGAGGGATCACATTGGTCCCTGGTCTCTATTATTTTAAATATAAAATGAATAAACTCTATTAAGAACAGATGATTTTTGGATAAATAAGTGAAAAGACTTGGATTTGGTTTGGAGTTTGGTGGAAAGTGAGTTCCACTTACATATTCAACTGCTTCACCTGCGAGTCTCCCCTGCATTTGGGCTAGGCTTCTTTGCCTCTGCCTCAGCACTGAGGTTCATATCTGTGCATCCATGCTCTCTTCTCAGTTTTGCCATTTTCTGTTCATTTTTTTCAAGATACATCCAACACACAATCACTCAACACAGTGAGCTCTGGGCATGGTGTGACCTTCATATGCCCAACAACGTGGGCTTAATGCCTCTCACTTTGTAGTCCCCATGACTCAGCCTGTTCCCCTCAGCCTACTAGGAGCAGAGAGATTTCCTGATTCCCAGTTACTCTCTCATTCTGGACTGCAGTTTCTTCCTTCTGAGTGTGTGTGTGTGTGTGTGTGTGTGTGTGTGTGTGTGTGTGTGTGTTGGATAATAGACTGAGAGTTGCCTCCAAAAACTTGAAGTTGGGGACTGGGAAGATGGCTCAATAAGTACAGGGATTGCTTCACAAGCATAAGGACACCTAGAAAGCCAAGCATGGTGGCATGTCCAGGGAAGGCAGAGATAGGAAGATCCCTGGGACTTGTTGGACCGCTAGCCTATCCCAATCTGCAAGTCCCAGGTCCCAGTGAAAGACTGTGTCTATTCAAGCAAGTGGAGTTGCTCCTCCACCCACATATGCACCCCAACATGATCATGCTCACATACCTACACACCCCCATGTCCTCCAACAATATCCCCCAGAAACCTGAGGTTGGAGGCCTGTAGGGTTGGAAAATGTTAGGGTGAGAGGATCTGAGCAGAGGAGATGGAGACTCAGGGGTTACTATGATGCTGAGGCAAGCAAGGAAAGGTAAACCAAGCAGGTGCTCTCAGGCTGCCTAACTCAGCTGGCCTCCGGGATGCTCCTCTTCCTGGTTGTGGAAATGGGACAATTTAACATTTTAACACCAATTTCCTCATCTGTAAAATAAAATTGGCCCTACCTCAGAGTGATGTGTGTTTGTTTGTTTTTTTGTTTTTGAGACAGGGTTTCTCTGTGTGTAGCTCTGGCTGTCCTGGAACTTGCTCTGTAGACCAGGCTGGCCTCGAACTCACAGAGATCCACGTGCCTCTGCCTCTTGAGTGCTGGGATTAAAGGTGAGCACCACCACCACCCAGCTAACACCTAGAACGATCTTAAATATAGGAGAGAAAGTTGTACACAGATTCCTTAGTGCTGTCACTAGCCCATACTAGGGGCTCAATAAACTTTATTATAATTTGTTAGCCTCATCAGCATCATAGAATAATTTTAGTTATGTGCATAAGATGCCTCTTAAGAGAACTTGTTCACCTAGGTCATGCACCTTCGTTGTTAGATTTTTGGGAACACAAAAACATTTCAAAGTCTTAAATAGATTTTCACTTGTGACATTTTATTAAACATACTTAAGAGGTTGGGATTTTTGAAGGGCAAGAAAAGTATTTGAAGAAAATATGTAAAGCCAGGTACATTAGTGTAAATAGGAGTCTTAGGCTGAATGTCTAAACCTGTCCACCAAGCTGTGATTTTTTGTTGGAAAAAACTCCCCCCCTCATCCCACCTCTCTCCTGCATGGGGGGATTCCTCACTCTCCCTATTAGTTTTTTTTTATATTTTTTATTTTTGGCTACAGGGTCTTCCACTGAGCCTGGAGCTCACTGGTTGTCTAGACTGGCAGGACAGTGAGCCCCTGCTTTCTCCTGTCTCTGCTTCTCAGTGCTGGAGTTACAGGTGCATGCTGCCACACCCGCTCTTTTAAAAACTGAGTGCTAGGGATCTGACCTCAGGCCCTCATTTGTACACAGTGAGTGCTTTACCACTAATCTGTAACTCCCTAGCTTTACTTCTCATCACAACTATATACCTTCATAGCATCCTGGAAGTCAGCTTTTGAGTTTAGACTTTTTGGATCCCTTGGTGGTAGCCTTTATTGGGAATGTAGAGGAACAAGAGGAGTAAGCCTTGATCTTTGGACTCTAGGCCAAAAATTTCTGTCTTGTAGGGACTTATCTAGATATCCCTATTCCTATTCTATAGAACATATGTAGTCATCCCTATTCCCATTCTGTCTTGTGTACCATACCCAAGCCTGTGTTCTACCCTCTCTGGGAAGGATCCTGAGGAATGCTGTTTCAAAGGTCCTGCAAATAAGACTTGGAGGTAGTGGTCTTGTGAGTTTGGAGGCCCCAGATACTCAGAGCAAGGTATGGGGAGAGATATGAGTTTCAAAGTGAACATCCTGTTAGTTCTGCATGTTTCTTTATAGATAGATACAGCTGGACCAGCATCAGAGTAGAACCAGAACAAAGGATTCTTTTGCCTGAGCATAAGAAAGACACTTCCTACTAGCAAGGAAAGTGAAATCTGACAATTCAAGCATGTAAAAATTCTTGTACAAGTTAATGAAGGACTGATTAAAATATATGAGTACTTTGAATTTAATAAACCTAACAATGCATTATTGCAATTATATTCTAGTAGCAGAATGGCTTTTGTAATATCAGTATGTCATTGATTGCGTATAGTTCAATAAAGTACTTTTATAACCAATACCATATGTTGCTGAATTATTAAAATCTTTTTTGGGAGCTGGGTAGCAGTGGCACACACCTTTAATACCAGCACTTGGGAGGCAGAGGCAGGTGGATCTCTGTGAGTTTGAGGCCAGCCTGGGCTAAAGAGTGAGTTCCAGGAAAGGCTCGAAGCTACACAGAGAAACCTTGTCTCAAACAAAACAAAAACCAATAAACAACAAAAAACCCTACCTTTTTTGATGTAGCCTAAAATATGAGTTATAGATTTCAAGAGTTCATTCACTCATGTGACAAATATGTATCAGGCATTTCCTGATCCAGTAGGTACTGGTGATGTCCTGTGATGGGCACTCTTGGTGCTATTAATAACAATGGGAGAGTAATGAAGAGTGTGGATCTGCAGTTTATTAACACTGACACAAGACATTGCATTGGAGATTCAGGCTTAGGGATGGAAACCTCTAGAAGCTTTCTTTCTTTCTTTCTGTTTCTCCCCTCACCCCCCCTTTTTGTTTTTGGAGACAGGGTTTCCCTATGCAACATCCCTGGCTATCCTGGAACTCACTCCGTAGACCAGGCTCAAACTGTAGACCTGGCCTCAAACTCCCAGAGATCTGCCTGCTTCTGCCTTCTTACTGCTAGAATTAAAGGTGTGCGCCACCATGCCTGGCTCATCTAGAAGTTTTCTATACATGATTCTGCTGAATATTGTGTAGCTAGAGTTTTCCTGCCTTGCCCACAGTCAGGACAAATCTCTGTCACCCATCAGTCCCACAGCTGCTCAGACCCAACCAAGTAAACACAGAGACTTATATTGCTTAAACTGTTTTGCCTAATGGCTCAGGCTTCTAGCTATCTAGTTCTTACATCTTAAATTAATCCATTTCTATAAACTATACCTTGCCACGTGGCTCATGGCTTACTGGCATCCTCACATGCTGCTTGTCATGGGGGCAGCTGGCAGTGACTCCCTCTGTCTTCCTGTTCTCTCAATTCTCCTCTCTGTTAGTCCCGCCTATACTTCCTGCCTGTTCACTGGCCAATCAGTGCTTTATTTATTGACCAATCAGAACAATTTGACATACAGACCATCCCACAGCATATTGGATGAGAAAAATATTTATTGATTTATAAAATTCAACAAATCAGTATTCCCTATGGTCTAATTATCTTGTATTAATACTACCTATCAAAAGCTCTGTAACCTCTTAGAGTTACCATGATAGTAAACAAGCTTCCAACACATGGATCTTTAGAGACATACTTATACTCCAGTTTGACCAAAGGTAAATGCCAGGGTGTCTGTCCAAGGATGAAGGAAGTAGATGATGAACAATGACTGAAGATAGATCTTAGTGCTTAGAATATCACTCATGCTCAATAAAAGTTGATGAGATATTAAATGTAAAATGTTCCCCACAGGCTCATGCTTGCTCCTTAGCTGGGAGAGTTCTTTTGGGAGGCCATAGAACTTTTAGGAAGTGAGGTTTCACTGAAGGAAGTAGGTCACTAGGAGTGAGACTTGGCAGGTTAGAGCCTGGTTCCTGTCTCATTCTCTATTTCCTGGTCTGGCATAATATGAACATCTGTATCTTCTGCTACCACAGATTAAGCTGCTTAGACATGCCTCTCCCTCAGGATGGACCAAAACCCTCTGAAATCCTGAGCTCCCCAAACCTTTCTCTTCTTAGGTCCTTTAAGTCAGACATTTTGGGCATTGCAATGCAAAAAGAAACTAATTCAGATGCTGTAAACTAATGCTGTTGACAGAGGCTTGTCACTAAGGTTTAGCTTTCTGATGCTACTGGTTCCTGGCCACTGGTGTTCTGCTGGCCATTAACTTAGCTGTTGCTTTGACTTTGCTTTGGGGCTGTGTATACAGATGGGAAGCGATGGGAAGTGACGTAAGGAGCGTAAGGGAGTGAATATGTGGGGTTGTGAGTAGTTAACAGAAAATTCTCATTTAATGCACAGGCTTATATTTTAACCACACCAGTGTTCTTTCACCATTTATTTTCTGGTTAGTGTTTACTACCTGCATAAACATCCTCCTGTAATTTATTGAGAGCTTGTCAATTTGAAAATAGAGGTGGGAAAATGCACAAAGATCAAACCATTCAAGGGTCAAGGCAGTGACTCACTATTACCATCCTTCAAGTATCTTCTAGGGCTGTGAGAGGTCAAACAAGCAAGGTACTTACCTTGCAGGCAATAGTTACCTTAGCCTGGTGACAATAGCATCTCTTTTATCCCCATGGTACTGAAAAATTTTAAATTTCCTCAGGCATACATATCAAGTCCATATGTCTGTAAGGATTATACATGTTTAAATAAGTTCTCTCTTTAAAATATGACTACTCTTGGAAAATGGATCTTAGAATACTTTCAAGCTTGCCACTTTATTGTTAATATCTTGCTGAAGTCAGCCACACCGAGGAATGGAAATTTGGGAGTGGGTAGTGGATTTGAGCTGGCACTGGGATAGTGGTCTGAGGAGGTCCTGAGTGCAGGCTTCTGGGGCCATCAGGACCACACAAAGGAAGGAGGGGAAAGAACATGGAGAAAGGACACTGCTAACATCTTTCTAGTTTTGCCATTTTGTCTTAGACCAAACCATGTGAATGGTTTAAAATCATGGAATGTCTCCTTTCCTGGCAGAAGAAACAGTTCGATAGAAGAATAAAAGCTATCCCCCTTTCTTTTTATGCATGTTTGTGCATGTGCAGGTGGACTGCATGCATGTGCTTGCATTTTTGTGTGGGCAGGTGCATATGTTTTATATTTGTGTGTATGCAGGTATTGTTCATGTGTTGATGACTATTTTCACATGTTCCTTTGTACCTGTGTGAACATATATGGTTATTTTCATGTGTGCAGGTATATTTGTGTGCATGTGTTTGTAGGCATTTTCCCGTGTGCAGTTGTATGTGTGTGCATGTGTTTGTGTGGAGGCAAGTGGTTCCTGCTCAGATGTCCACCTTGTGTTTTGAGACAGGTTTCCCACTGGCCTGGGATTGGTTCCTGTGGTGGTTTGAATAGGTATGGCCCCCGTAGACTCATGTATTTGAATGCTTGGCCTATAAAGAGTGGCACTATTGGGAGGGATGGCCTTGTTGGAGTAGGTGTGGCCTTGTTGGAAGAAGTGTGTTACTGTGGGGTGGGCTTTGAGGTGTCTTAGGCTCAAGCTATGCTTAAGGTGGGGGAGCATTCAAGATTTAGAACTCTCAGCTACCTCTCCAGCACCATGTCTGCCTGTATGTTACATTGCTTCCTACATTAATGATAATGGACTAAACCTCTGAAACTGTAAGCCAGTCCCATTGAAATGTTTTTCTTTATAACAAGTTGCCACGGCCTTGGTGTCTCTTCACAGCAATAGAAACCCTAATTAAGACAGTTCCCTTGCCTGTTTCACCTAGGCTGGTTGACAGCAAGTTCCAAGGCTCTGTCCCTTTCTCCTCTTCCAGAACTAGGGTTACAAGCACATAACTACTTCTTTCACATGGGTTCTGGGACTTGAACTCAATTCCTCATTTTTATATAGTAATCATTTCACTGGTTGAGCTAACATCAAGTCCCCACACCTACCCCTCTTTTTGAGTGCAGGTCAAGGTACTTTATCTGGGCCTGGATCCTTGCTCTTACTTTGGCTTACCTTTCCTCTGAATTACAGAAGGCCAGAGAAGACAGCAGAGGCACTGGGTTTTCCCAGGAGTCATTGAGGTAATCATAAAACTAAGGTCACTTAGACTCATCACAGTTTTGTTTGTTTTGGGTAGTGGCTAGTACATTGTCTTAGGGTAGATGAAGATCTTCTGAGTTACTGAGTTATTTTAACTCTTCGAGAGGGAATGGTTTCTTGGAGGAAATTTAAACCCACCCCCCCTCTTTTTTTTTTTTTGAGTGGGGTCTTGCTAAGTAGCAGAGGTAGGCCTTGAGCTCATGATCATCCTGTCTCTGACTCCTGAATGCTAGGTATTCTAGGGGAGCCTATACCCTGCTCTATGAGATTGTGTTTACAAGTACAGACCCTGGGATGAATAAGATGAACCAAGCACCTCCACTAACTTCCTTCTCATGTTACCTAAATTTTAGGTTAAAAACCCTGGCTCTCAACTGGCGGTGGTGGCGCATGCCTTTAATGCCAGCACTTGGGAGGCAGAGGCAGGTGGATCTCTGTGAGTTCAAGGCCAACCTGGTCTACATAGTGAGTTCCAGGAAAGGCACAAAGCTACACAGAGATACCCTGTCTTTAAAAAGTCAAAAAACAAAACTAAAAACCAAAAAACCAAACAAACACACAAAAAGCCCTGGCTCTCAGAGCGCAGTAGAGTAGGTTTGGCCTCCTATTCAGTATGCCAGTCACAAAACAGTGCTGGAAAGACACTTTATCCGGGTGGCCACGAAGGGAAGCCTAGATAATTGGATTCAACGATCCCAAAGTAAGTCTTTGAGAAGCTGACAGGAACTTTGAGATTTTTCAGAAAAGCAGAACAGAGGCAGTGAGTGAGGGGCTGCATGGCCTGGGGTTCATAGCTGACAGAGCAGGTCATCCTGGTGAGGCTGTGTGGTCGGGTTGATCATTATCTCAGGGCTGGAAGTCATCATTGCTTGAGGGGACAGCATCATCCCCATTGAGCCCACTGAGAGATCTCCTTAGGGGCCAGCCTGGGTTTCCATCATGGGATAATTGCTCCCTTTTGTGTGTGTGTGTGTGTGTGTGTGTGTGTGTGTGTGTGTGTGTGTGTGATGTCATCATGAGGTGACCTTGTTTTAGTTGCTTGGGGTCGTTTGAGGCCTTTGTCACAAAGACTTTGACTGATCAGATTCGTCATTACTAGAATCTTAGGTAACTGCAGAAGGGAGTGACTGAAAAGGAAAATAAGTGAAAGGTAAAGTGGAGACAGAGAGGAACAAAATGGGGTGAGTTAGGCCAGTGACTGGCTTGCCTTTGTAGGAAAAGTTGTCCAGGGACCACTTCAAATACTCGGTCTCACAGAGGGCTTCAGACTCTGGGAAAGACATTTTTCAGCTTTTCCAGACTATGTTGTGTATGTCAAGACTCAGGAATGAAGGTTTTTATTTTTTAATAAATAAACTCTCAATGGCAGTGATTTGCCACAATATTCAATGAAAAGAACATTACAAGCCTCAGCAGAAAGGGATTAGCTGAAAGCATGGTTCCCTTCTCACTTGCTGTATATGCCTGGCTACATGTCTGTGTTCTCTAAGCCTCAGCTTTCCCTCTCAGCATGTGGATGATGATTATTATGGTGGACCCAAACTGTGAGAGCAGTGATAGGCATTTGATGTGCACAGTGTAGGCAGGGCCTGGCACTTAGGGAGTATGATACAAGTACTCACCAGCTTGCCTCTCTTCCCTCTGTGCAGAGCCAGCACAGAGCAAAGGGGACAGTTTCCAGTTATCCATAAGTGACATTTTTACGTTGAAAGGTCATAACTGGAAATAAGTAAATTGACACTTACAAAGCACTTAATCTAGTCTGACCATGAAGAAAGTGATTATGTGATTGCCAAACACCAGCTTCCCTATTCATTTCTGAAGGAATGGATAATAATTTTATTTCTTATTTACATGTTAATCAGTCTTCTGTGTAATCTTTGGGTTACTTTAAGCATGTAACTGCACAGAGAGCTCAGTTACTGGGTACTTATTGAGATTTTACTGTGAGCATAGGCTTGCTTCAGCAGGGATTTTTTTTTTCCTGAGGCAGGGTTTCTCTGTGTAGACTTGGTTGTCCTGAAAAATTTATTCTCTCTGTAGCCCACTCTGGCCTTGAACTGTGGTGATATTTTACCTGTGTGCCCCAATAAAGCTTGTCTGAGGATCAAAGAAAAAAGCCAGTCACTATAGCAAACATAGAAGTCAGGCAATGGTAGCCAAGTCTTTTATTGTAGCTTTCAGGAGGCAGAGATCTATCCAGATCTCCGTGAGTTCAAGGTCACACTGGGAACAGAGGCAGGCATGGTGGCACACAACTTAAATTCCAACAATAGTTAACCCTAAAGGTCTGGAGGTCTGTACAGACAGACAGGAAGTCACAGAGTTGGTCAGAAAGAGAAAGTGATGTAGTTGGGTGGAGAGAGGAAGTGAGATGGCAGGGACAGAAAGGCATATAGGCATAGGTAGATCTCTTTGGAAGCTGAGGAGTTGGTGAGGTAAGGTAGGCTGTGACTTGTCCCATTCCCTGACCTCTCTGCTTTTACCCCAGTATCTGGCTCCAGGTTTTTATTAATAAGACCGTTTAGCAATTTGTCTTATATCTGGCATCCTAATGTTTGTGGCACAAATTCACTGAAAAGCCACTTTTTAATGGCTTACAGGCCCCTGACAGGCCTGAACTGCATGGCTCAAGTCTGAGCTGTACTTGGCTGAGGTCTCCACCCAACATGGGCTGGGTCTCTTTGGCTTCTTCTTTCCTGGTGGGTTGTGGGCTCTCTCTGGATTCCCATTTCAGATTGCTACCACACTATGTATAGTAGTGTGCCTTGAAACTCCCTTGGACTTCTACTGTTCTAAGCAGTCGGCAGACTTGGTGAGTCAATTAAGATATCTTAAAGGGAGGAATTAGTTAAAAGAGAAACTTTTTCCCACATTAAAAAATGGGAAACATTTTTACAATGGAGGGAATTAGGTCTCTGTTTGATAACACATTAGGCAATTTGAAAATGGAACAATTAAGTGAGAGGATAATTAATGTTGGTGGGGTTTATATAATGTCAATTATGAATATTATTTGATTATTTTTATTTTAGCATTAAAAAACATTAGTTATTTTGAGTGCCAAGATAAAAGTTTAGAAAACCTTGTTAAAACAAATCATAGAGAAATTCAGAACCAGACAGAAGAATTTAAAGGTGAACCTATCTCAGCATTGAATTATACGGTTATAGAGAAACAGCCTGTTTTCAAACAACCAATCTTAATCTATCTGGTAACTTTATAGGAACTGCCAAATGCTCAAGGCTGTGTACAAGCTAACTGGACGCCTGTGAAAATGTTAGATTTGAGGAGAAAGAAGCTATAGTATCATGCATTCTCCATTTTTAAAGCAGATGTTAAACTTGTGGTCAATTTGTAATAGAATTATCCCTCAGTACTGAAAAGATTTGATACAGCAGTCCTAGAGGTTGGTCCACAGTTACAGTAGAGAACCTGATGGAAAGAGGAGGCTAAGACTATAGAACAATGATGTAGGGCTAGAGGTATGGAGATTTCCCAGGATCAACTTCTTGTAGAAGGCAATTGCACTGATATACAAAGACAATATTTATATGGATGACCACACTCTAATTCAATGCTACATGGCAGCCATGAATGTGTGGGACAGAATTGAAGAAGCAGGGAAGAAAATTGAGTCATTTACAAAAGTTACACAGGGCCCAAAAGAAACTTTCATGGATTTCTTTTTTTCTTTCTTTCTTTTTCTTTTTCTTTTTCTTTTTTTTGGTTTTTTAAGACAGGGTTCCTCTGTGTAGCTTTGCGCCTTTCCTGGAACTCACTTGGTAGCCCAGGCTGGCCTCAAACTCACAGAGATCCACCTCGCCTGCCTCTGCCTCCCGAGTGCTGGTATTAAAAGCGTGAACCACCACCGCCCGTAGAGGCCTTTTTTTTTTTTTTTTTTTTTTTTTTTTTTTGGTATTTTCCAGACAGGGTTTTTCTGTGTGGTTTTGGTGCCTATCCTGGATCTCACTCTGTAGACCAGGCTGGCCTTGAACTTACAGAGATCCGCCTGGCTCTGCCTCCTGAGTGCTGGGATCAAAGGCGTGCACCACCACCTGGATTTCTTACAAAGGCTGTCTTCTGCAGTAAATAGAATGTTACCAAATTCAGAAGCTAGACAGATAATAACTGAATCTCTGGCTTTTGAGAATGCTAATGCAGCATGCAACAGGGTAATTAGGCCATTAAAGGCAAGGTCAGCACCCTTGGAGAAATGGATCTGGGATACAATCAATATTGAATCTCATGACCATTATGATATGTGGATAGGAGAAGTGATTTCAAGAGATTTGAAGAAAAATAATAATGTCAGATGCTTTAATTGTGGTAAACAAGGCCACCTAAAAAGGGGCTGTAAACAGGGTGTTCCTAGAAACAATGTTTCTTCAAGGAACAATGGCAACGGAATGCCCCTCCCTTCTGGATTATGCAGAAGGTATGGTAAAGGCAAACATTGGACTAGTGAATATAGATCAACAAGGGACAAAGTAATACTTTGCCCCAGCCTTTGCCATCAGGAAACTCCCTGTGGGCCTTCTCCCAGGCCCCCATGGAAAATTCAGTTCAGTCCTTTCCTGCCATCATAGAAAACTCCTTCTCAGAGCGATTAAATAACCAAATGCCTATTCCATGCTGCTTGGGGTGATAGAACAGCTATAGCAGAAAGAATGGAAAATTCAGGAGAAACCATTAAGCAAACTATTTTGGCAAACTTCTATAAATGAACAAAGGCCAAAATTAAAAATAGGAACAAATGACATTCTCATGGAGGGTCTTGTAGACACAAGTGAGGACATAACAATAATTGCACCAGAATCTTGGCATCCAAATTGGCCTCTTCATGATATAAAGGTTCAGCTGTTAGGGATTGGAACATTATCTCAAGTGAAACAGAGCCCAAGATGGGTCAAATCTTTAGGGCCAGAAAGACAGAGAAGAAAATTAAAGCCATATGTGGCTAATATAGGTATGAATTTATGGAGCCATGATATATTACAATAATGGAGTACTCAGATTAACATTCCTCCAACCTGAGAAACAAACCATAAACTAACACATGTATCTGAGAGAAATATTGAAAGATATTATAAAGAATAGTCACCAGCCATCCAGACTGTATAAGAACAGGGCACAACAGCTGCTGATCATTCAAAGACACCAACATCTCTACCTTTAAAATGGTTAACAGACAAGCCTGTATGGGTTTAACAATGGTCTTTAACAACAGAAAAATTGCATCCTTGGAAGAGCTAGTACAAGAGCAGTTAAATGCTCTATATATCGAAGAATCAACTAGCCCTTGGAATTCCCCTGTATTTGTTATTAAAAAGAAATCTGGTAAGTACAGAATGGTAACAGACCTAAAAACAATTAACAAGGTAATTCAGTCATTGGGCTCTCTATAATCTGAAATTCCTTTGCCTACTCTGTTACCTAAAGGATGGCCTCTTATAGTTATCAATTTAAAAGAATGTTTATTCTCAATACCCTTACAAGACAAAGACAGAGAAAGATTTGCTTACGTGGTGCTTACCTATAATAATCCTCAGCCAGTTAAGAGATGTCAATGGAGGGTTCTCCCACAGGGAATGTTAAATATCTCAACCCTGTGCCAATATTTTGTACAACAGCCATTGGAAGTAACATAAACAGTTTCCAGAGTCTATTATTTATCATTACATGGATGATATTTTACTAGCTGATTCAAATGCAGATACTTTAGAGAGAATGTTTGAAGAAGTAAAGAAAATTTGCCTTGTTGGGGATTACAAATCGCCCTGAAAAGATACAAAGAGGAGAGTCTATTTATTATCTAGGATATAAAATAGGTCTACAAAAAATTAGACCCCAAAAGTTACAAAATTTGGAGAGATCAATTACGGACTTTTGATGACTTTCAAAAATTATTCAGAGACATTTCCTGTCTACAAACTGTTGTTGGGGTAAAAAATGATGAACTTAGTAATTTGTTCAAAACCTTAGAAGATGACAAGGACTTAAATAGTCCAAGAGAATTATCAGCTGAAGTTGAGAGAGAATTGGCCTTGGTGGAAAAGAAAATACAGGATGCAAATATGGATCATGTGGATCCAAAGCTTGATTGCATTTTGGTTATTTTAGCCTCTAAATATTCTCCTACAGGAATTTTAATGCAGAGGGAAGATATTATATTGGGATGGATATTTCTACCAAATAAAAACTTATGTGGAAAAGATCTCTGACTTGATTTTAAAAGGAAAATTGAGACTTTGTCAATTAGCAGAAATAGACCCAGCAGAAATTGTAGTAGCTTTAACTATGGATGCCATTGACAAATTATGGGCAGAAAGTGAACCTTGGAAAAGAGCTTGCAGTAATTTTCTGGGAGATTTTTAACAGCAAATATCCCAAAGAGATAGAATTCAACTTATAAAGAGAGCTGGCTGGGTCCTGCCTCACATTGTATGGAAAACTCCAATATCTGGAGCCCCTACATTTTATACAGATGAAAACAAACAAGAAAAGGCAGGTTAAAAAATCAGAAAATTTAAGTAAAGTGGTTCAAAGTCCTTTTTTGGACTTTGGTCCAAAGAATAGTTTTTTGGTTAAATAGTTTTTTGGTTTAATAGTTTGGTTAAAAAATCGAAATTGTATGCTATTCTGATGGTATTATTGGATTTTTTTGGACCTCTCAACATAGTTACTAATCTCAGTATGCTGAAAGAGTGGTCTTACATATTGAGACTGCATAATTTATTCCTGATGAGTCAGAATTAACTTTTTTCAGTTACAGGATGTAATCAGGAGTAGGAATCTTCCCTTATTTATAACTCACATTCAATTTCATATGGGTCTGCCAGGACTTCTAGCACAAGGTAATGACAAGATTAGTAAACTATTGATAGGAAATGTGCTGGAGGCCTCAGAATTTCATAACAAAATTACATCAATAGTAAAGGTTTGAAAAAAGATTTTTCCATAACCTGGCAACAAGCCAAGGAAATTATAAGAAAATGTCCTACCTCTTCTTTTTACAATCAGACTCCACTATTAGCAGTATATAACCCAAAGGCACAGAATCTGGCAGATGGATGTGTTTCATTTTGCAGAATTTGGAAAATTGAAATATGTATACCACACCATTGATACCTATTCCAGAATTCAATGGGCAACTGCTCTGAGTTCGGAAAAGCTGATTCTATAATCATGCATTTGCTACAAGTTATGGCCATCATGGTATGCCTGCAAAAATTAAACATGACAATGCTCTAGCATATGTCTCTGGTACAATGAAACAGTTTTTTGCTTATTACAATATAAAGCATCTTACTAGTATACCACACAATCCTATGGGCCAAGCAGTTATAGAAAGATCAAATCAAACTCTAAAGGATATGGTAAATAAACAGAAATAAACAGCAAATTTGAAGTCTCCAAAAAGATGATGGGGCCCCGCAATGATGATTCCATCAGAACTATGATAATGCCACCAGTCTGACAAACACCACACAAAGATTGGCTTTGGACTACAAACTACTCAGGACAATTTCGAGATGGCTGTTGAGATGATCCAGCTTCACAGACTACTTGAGCAAGGACTTGAGACAAGCCCTGAACTTTTGCATTATGCAGAGACTGGACAACAATCTCTCCCAGGACTTGACAATTAACCACAAATTTTTATTTTTCAGGATCCCCTAAAGATACTTTTGTCCCCCAGACAGCAGGAAGTAATTTTAAGAACATGATGCCTACAATCCCAAGAGTTGTGGTGGGTGGTTTTTGTTTTTTCAATGGGTTTTGAATAATTGTCATTGTTTAGGATGGTTGATTACAAGTTGTTCTTGTTAATGGTCAGGAAAAAAGCTAACAAAGGAAATTAAATTCAGGGTTCTTGTTTGAAAAAAAGAAAAGAAAACAAGAGGATATAGATAAGAGGTAGATTATTGAATCTACTCTAAAAAAATATAGAAATGATAGAATAAAGGGGAGATTATTTAATCTACTCTGAAAAGAAAAAACAGAGAATATGGATATATGATAAGACAAAAAGGTAGACTATTAAATCTACTTTTAGAAAGCAACTACTAGTTTTAAATATTTTACATTGGATTGGATTTTTGTATATTGTATACAAATTATGCATATTGCTACAAATTTGAGATTGATTTATGTAGATATGATAAAATAAAAAGGTAGATTATCGAATCTGCTTTTAGAAGGCAACTACTAGTTTTAAATATTTTTACAATGGATTGGATTTTTGTATATTATATATAAATTATGTATATTGATACAAATTTGAGATTGATTTTGTTAGAATATATAGTACATATATTTCTAATCTTGTTCAAGGTATTGTTCCTAAATAATTATTTAACAATGTAATGCAATTTGCTAACCCTTGAAAATTATTATTACCAACTATTAGGATATAAAAAAAATGTAAGTTAGTAGTTAGTCATTACAATCTAACTTATAGTCATATTAAGTATATTTTCAAGGTCAAGCATAGATATATTTTAGATAGACAAGTCATCTTCAAATACTTGAGGGATCTACAGAATATGGCATTTAAGATGTTTTAATAACATAGATTTTTTTCTTCTTTTTTTTTATGACTATGAGACATGTCTACTCCTGGCAGTACCAATCTACCTCAGAAAAGATTATGGGCATTGAGGAAACTCCATATGGAGTTTACTTTCATTGTGACAAAAGTTAGCCACTGGACAAGATAGTGCCCCCGAACTGACTGCTAACAATATGCTGTCCAAAATGGACAAGCAGGACACAAAAGAATGGACTACCAATCCTTGCCAAGACAAGGTAGGAAGGCTCTTTAGAAAAAAAAACCCTGCTTTACAAATGAGTTTGTCAGATATTCTAAGTCTGTAGGCCAAAGATGATGCCCCAATATTGCAGAGAAACCTTGGGTGACTGTCCAGGAAGCTGGCTGTTTCTGTCATAACTCACATTTTTTTTGAAGTCACTTGTTTGCACTTCCTGTTTTACTAGGCAATATTATTTCCTTCTCAGGTCTCTGAGGGAGTTGAAGATTAGATAGTTGTAGTTTTCCTTGATGAGAAATTCAGAAAAGAAACTCACTAAAGAGGTGTAAAGTGCATAAGTTTGAAAGACATCAAAAGATAGTTTTGGTAATGCAAATTAGGATAGAAGGTAAATTAGATACAATGCTTTGGATTCACAAAGATAGGATAGATGATGGAATATTTTCTCTGAATTTGTCAAGTGCAAATGGACTAGACATTGTTGATGTATTTACTGCCTGTGTATGTTGTATATAGTTATTTTACTTATTGTGTATAGTTTTTCTTTTATTAGTTATAACTTTTTTAATATTAGACAAAAAATGGGAGAAGTGGTGATACTTTATCTGTGTACCCCAATAAAGCTTATCTGAGGATCAAAGGAAAAAACCAGCCACTATAGTAAACATAGAAGTCAGGCAATGGTAGCCAAGTCTTTTATCCTAGCTTTTGGGTTGCAGAGATTCATCCAGATCTCTGTGAGTTCAAGGCCACACTGGGAACAGAGCCAGGCATGGTGGCGCACAACTTAAATTCCAACAGTAGTTAACCGTAAAGGTCTGGAGGTCTGTACAGACAGACAGGAAGTCACAGAGTGGGTCAGGAAGAGAAAGTGATGTAGGTGGGTAGAGAGAGGAAGTGAGATGGCAGGGACAGATAGGCATATAGACATAGGTATACAGGAAGTAGGTCTCTTTGGAAGCTGAGGAGGTGATGAGGTAAGGTTGGCTGTTGTTTGTCCTATTCCCTGATCTCTTGACTTTTCCCCAATATCTGGCTTCAGGTTTTTATTAATAAGACTATTTAGCAATTCGTCTTACATTGAACTCATAGAGATCCACCTGCTTCTTCCTCCTGAATGCTGGGATTAAAAGTGTGCACCACCACCATTTGGCTACCTCAGCAGGGATTTTACTGATAATATTGTTCATATAAATGTGTGGAGCTAATCAAAACATAAGGCATTTCTAATGTTCACATGCTCTGCCTATTTTCCAACTTGATAGGTCCTTATTTTTTATGCAAAACCCTATTTTTCTATGTGTAAATTGCAGTTTTACCAAGTGACTCCTTTAGGCATGCTTCTAGTAATTGGCTCAAACTGTGGAGGGCACATTTTGTACTGGGTAGATTGGGTGAGGGAATAAGAGGCTACTAAGCCAGCTACCAAGATTGTGGAGACAACTCTTGAAGAAACAGCAATTAAATATGTACAGATGTCCCTGCATCGCTGTGGGGCCTCGATTTCCTTATATAAGATAGCATAACATTTCATATACCTATGCACATACTCCCATGTGATTCACATGGTTTTTAGATGCTTGCTAGTACCTAGCACATTGTAAGTGCTTTGCAAATGACTAGCATTCTATATTGCTTAGGGGCTACTTAAAACACATATGTTCAGCACTGACTCAGTTTTTAAAGACTTTTTTTTAATCTGCATCTGACTGAATTCACATATTTGGAATCTATGGTCAGAGAGTCAACTGTATACATACACAGTAGTTATGTAACTGTTCAGAGGAAAGAACATTCAGAATGCTCCATTCCATCTGGAATCTACTTTGGGTATTTGAATGAGTCTAACTATAGTCCCGGGTTTTAATTTCCCACTCATAACACAGGGACAAGGATAGAGTTGTGAGGCTAAGTTGGTAAGATATGCAGAGCACTTAATGAACCCAAAGGGGGAAAAGTTATAATGCTCAGAGTCAGCTTTAAAAGTTACGGTAAGAATACCGAAGAAAACCCAATTTGGGTTTTAGGTCTTATCCTAAGAATTATCAAATCAGCAGTAGATGTACTTGATAAAACCAGAAATGTTTTATTATTTTAGGCAGTGGACAATAGATTACACACTTCCTTGTGTGCTTCCCAAGTGCAGATGGTGTAAGGAAAACCAATGACACTGGGCCCAGTTTGTGGGCTTGTATCAAAGCCATTGCATAGTCCTGGAGAAAAAGGAGGTGACCGGCTAGAGAAGGCAAGTGAAAAAATTTAGTCAACTCCTTATGTAACACTCAGGGGATGGTCCTGAAATTTTGTCCTACCCCTTACTTGCCTGCTGTAGTACCTGATCCCAGCCTCCCTGCCCCCACTTCAATGGGAGTGAAAAAGAGTCTTTTTAGAATTGGCGGGAGGAACTCTGAACCTTTTTCTGTGCCCAGCATTTGTTTCCACAGACAGGTCTAAATATAAACTATAGCAACTGCACCCATATTTGTGTACTAATCGATGGTCCCACGTTTTCTGTTTTACTGATATTATCTCAACAGAAGCATTTTTTGCTTGCAAAACTAGTTTATTTGTTTTTTTTTTTTTAACATCTTCTATGTTCTATCAAAAGCAGTGGTGTCTCTTCTGTTTCCAACCCACTGAAGGGGCAATGGAGGCTTGAGAGTGGGCTTAACCTGCTTGATCTTTGAAGTCTGGCAGTGGAGGATGGCTACTTCCCATAGTTGAGGGTGACATGAAGAATAAGTGCTCTGGCAAAGGTACATTTAGAAAGTTATGTGTTGACAGGCTCTTTCATAGGGAAGGTAGTAAACACATGGCTATCTTGATCAGTAGCATATTTGTCTAATATCAAAGTCACCTTTCTTTGGGAGAACAGAGTTATTGGTTCTTAAAGATACACTTGAGGTTTGTTTCTAACGGATATTGAGAATTCTTCTTCTAGCGTTTCAGGCAGAATTTCCAGGGGCAGGATGAGACTCCAACAGGAAAATGGCTGTATCCCTAAAGATGCTGGAACAAGCCACGTTTGCCTTGGAAGTAGACTATAACACTTTATGTAATTGAATGAAATAATTAATTTCTCTAAAGTAATTTGATAATTAAAAAAAATCAGTTTTGTATGCAAAGCCTTCAGATGATTTCTGTGTAACTAGCCCTGTCTTAGGATATTTCTTAAGAATGAAAGATAGAAAAGGTACTTGATAAACCATGCCTGTGCTTATGCATATAACTGATAAGGCTCCCCTAGCAATGGCCCTGTTCCCTTGAGAGGCACAAATGACCTTCTTGCTAAATCATATGTAGGCTTCCAGATTCATATGGTCTCTTACCTTTCCTTGGCTTTAGGGGAATAGTCAATAATCCTTTCTCACCCAAAGATGGAGTTAAGTAATGGACTTAGTTCTGAGAAATTTTCTGTGGTAGCATCACCAAGGGCATTTATGGTTCTTTGGAAGATGTGCAGTTGGATTTACAGTGATGATTTATTACAGATGATTTATTACAAGGTAGAACTAATTTGCAAAGACTGTTTCTTGGTAGACCCTACTAAGTAGAGTCACATAAGCTGAACTTTATATCTTCTAGCACTGGTGTCCAATTAGGTAGACAGCCTCTGCTTGGTACATACCAAATTTAACTCCAGGAAGACCACAGGTGATCAGCATAATCATGATGTTTCTACAAACAATCCAAACACATGGAACCACCTTCAGACATTCTGAAATGATGTGATCTACCTGAAATCTAAGTTTCTTGCTGTCAACCAAGAATCAACATTCTAAGTTGGTCTTTTTTTTTTTTTTTTTTTGGTTTTTTCGAGACAGGGTTTCTCTGTGTAGCTTTGCGCCTTTCCTGGAGCTCACTTGGTAGCCCAGGCTGGCCTCGAACTCACAAAGATCCGCCTGCCTCTGCCTCCCGAGTGCTGGGATTAAAGGCGTGCGCCACCACGCCCGGCTTTAAGTTGGTCTTTTAAGGGTGTGCTTGTCAGGTTTTTTTTTTTTTTTTTTTTTTTTTTTTTTGGTTAACTTGACACAAACTGGAATCACCCAGCAGGAGAGAACCATCAGATTGGCCTGTAGGCATGTCTCTGTGGCGTTATCTTGATTGTTGGTTGATGTGGGAGGCCAAACCTACTGTGTGGGTAGTGTTACCTTTAGGCAGGTGGCCCTAGGAAATATAAGAAAGGTAGCTGAATATGGATAGGCCTGAGAGCAAGCCAGTAAGGTGCTTTCCTCCATGGTTCCTACCTCTGCTCCTACTTGAGTTCCTACCCTGAATTTCCTCAGTGATGGACTGTGATCTGGATGTGTAATCTAGATAAACCTTTTCCTCACCAAGTTTCTGCTGGTCATAGTGTTTATTACAGCAACAGAGAAGCAAACTAGGGCAGGTTAGTAATGAGGTTTGCAGTGTGAATTTTTTTCAGCACAATATTCCACAGGCTTCTAGAATAGGGACAGTAATCCCTATCTCCCCCAGAGTTCATAGACTCTCTGATATGGCCTTCTTGTCCTTCTTAATGCTGTCTCCTAAGGTATGATTGAGAGCTGCTGTAGACAGAATTGTTTTCTATTTGTACTGAGGCTGAGTTCTGTGTTATATTTGATATAAACAAGCTGGTGGCTAGTCTTATTAACTCAATGGTTGAAGATGAATATCATATGAGTCATTGTCTAAGATTGTGGTGATTTTTCAATTGTGCTGAAATGTGATTTTATTTGTATGTTAATAAATAAAGTTTTCCTGGAGATCAGAGGTCATTAGTGAGCCAGGAACAGAAGTCAGGTGGAGGCAGCCCATGCTCTTAATCCGATCACATGGCAGGCAGTCTCTGTGTGGTCAAGGACACAGCCAAGTGTGGTGACATGAACCTTTAATCCCAGTAACAACCATAGAGATCTGGAGGTCTGTAGAGACAAGCAGTGGTGAGGAAGTCATGTGACTGGGTTTAGAGCCAATGAGAAGGCAGAACAGAAAGGCAATAAAAAGAAAAGTCAGACAGGAAGAAAGACTCTCTTAGGGGAAGCGACAGCAGTGGGTGGTAAGCTAAAGGTAGTCTTGGCTCTTCGCTAGTGCTCTGATCTCTTGGGCTTTTAACTCTGTATTTGGCTCTGTGTTTCTTATTTAATAAGACTTTTTAGAAATTGGTCTACATAAGATACCAGTCTTGTTGCACAAGGGTATAGAAATCACTTACTAGTAATTAAAGGTAGTATGCCTTACTGTCTTTATAGGGACACAGGTTTGTCAGTTTGAACCAGTGCAGCCTAGTGGAACATTTTTGGCAATTATGGAAATGTTCAAATTCAGTGCTGACCACTAGCCACATGTGGTTATTGAACATTTGAAGTCTGGCTAGTGTGACTCATGAACTGAAATTGTATGTGTGTGTGGTGTATGTATTATGTGTGCATATGTATGTGCTAGTGCCTTCAATGTTAGATATATCCCTCTATTATGGATTTAATATTATTATCTCACCTTAATGTTATTATTTATTGAGATAAGGTGCCTCACTGAACAAGAAGCACATTGATTTTTTGACTAGATGGGATGGTCTGCAACCCCCCCCCCCCCAGGATCCACCTGCCTTTGCCTATCTTCATCTGCCCTAGCTCAGGGGTTAAAGGTGGACACTGCCACACCCACTTTCCATGTAGATGCTGGGGATCTGAACTCGGGTCCTCATTCTTGAACAGCAAGCATTCTACCCACTGAGCATCTCCCCAGCTGGAAACTGGACATTTAACCGTGTAAACTTAATTGACATGGATAGCTAATTTCTACTTTGATGGACTGATCAGTTTTACCTAAATTGTCAATTTTTGCTTCAATGGTCTGTAGAAAAGGAGGATGATGTGTTTGAAGAAGGTCTGCCTGAAGTGTCTTGTCTCCCGACAGGTCTTTCCTCACATCTCACTGAGTCCCCACCACTTTTCTCCCTGATGATCCAGGCCTCCACATTAAGAGCAAAGATGTTGTATTCTTTTTAAGAATAACTATCAACGACAGGTTATCAATTATTGAGAGAGAAAGACCCTTCTTATAATGTGTTATGTCTCAATATTACAGATTGGGTAGGGCATTTGGAACTTACAGTAGTAGACTGATAAAATATTGTTACAGAAAAAACTTTCAGAGTCATACAGTAGTTATACTATATACAAAGACATACATTATCACAATGCCCTAGGTTAGCTCTCCTGGGAAGCAGACTCTGGGTTGGATTAGTGTGCAAGCAGTTTACTGGACACTGCTCTTAGGAACTGCACCTGCCAGGAATTGCACTTAGCAGACTGAACCAGGGGTTGGTGACCTGTGCTGAAGTAGCAGTGGATGCCTGACCTGAGCACTCTGAGCTCCGAAGCTGGGATGCCTGGTCACAAATGTGAAGCTTGTACATTTTCACACCAATGGGTCCCTGGATCCCGATTGCCCCAGGGAAGCTGTGAAACTGTCCCCATCGTGGCTTGAGCAATTTATGTAGACAGAGAAAGCTGTAACCTTTCAGTAGACCACATTTCCAGCAGCTAAGGAAGGAACACTGCCACTGTGTCACAGTATTCACTAGGAAAAGATGGAGTTTTCATATGGAGGTTGGAGATGTAGCTTGGTGGTAGAGTGTTTGCCAAGCATTCTAGATGATTTAGGTCCAATCCCCAACTGTAGACACACACACACACACACACACACACACACACGGTGGAGGAGAGAGAGAGAGAGAGAGAGAGAGAGAGAGAGAGAGAGAGAGAGAGAGAGAGAGAGAGAGAGAGATAGATCCTGGTTTCTTTCTTAATGTCCTGGCTAGAAATTGAGCTTTAGCCAAGCATGGTGGCTGAGTGTTATACTTCCAGCATTGGAAAAGTTGAGGCAGGAGGTCTGCTACAAGTTAAGTGGGGCTACAGAGTGAGAGAGTGTCATAAAATGAAAACAAGCAAACAATTCCCACATCTCCAAACAAAAACCAAACCAAACCAAACCACAACGGGAAAAGTAACAGGGCTTTGGAGTTAGTTCAAGTCCTCACTCAGCCTTTTGAACTTGAAATCCAGGCCCGTGTGAAAATGGAGGACTGTTGTGAAAATGAATTAGCATGACATGTGGAAAGCACTTAATATGTGGCCTGATTCTTGGGAAGCCCTTCAGAAATGGTGGTTATTGTCAGGACTTGAAGAGTTTTGTTAAGACAGTGTTAGAGCACAGTGGACTAAGTTAGTTGGTTTGGGCAACAGGACCACACAGAGCTATACTTCCCAATTCACTGGAGACATTTCAGGCAGAAGGGCCTATGACTAGTATGAGCTGATAGGGGAAATACAACAATGAGAACATGGGTTGGCTACTGCAGTTTCTAGATCCAGAGAGGAAAGAAGCCAAAGACACAAGCCTCATTCCTAGAAAGTTCCAGAAGGGTTGATCATTATTCCTGTTTAGCTGAATCAAGAAACCCTTAGCTATTTCTTGAAAATTTTTTTACCCACCCCCCATTACAATCACATTTCTTTAAACTGGGGCATATAAATTGTGAAGCAAACCCTTTGACACTTTCGACAATGTTCACATTGACACTTATTAACTAATTAATCCATTTCTTGAAAGCTGAGGTTTGTAGTGATATATTGTGTACCCTAATAATCTTGCTTGGGGATTGGAGGACAGAGCCAGCCACTAGATTAGACATAGAGGCCAGACAGTGGTGGCACACACCTTTAATTCCAGTACTGGGAAGCACACACGCCTTTAATCCCAGGAAGTGACATGGCTGGGCAGAGAAAGGTATACAAAACATGAAGAAACAGGAACTAAAGCAGTTCAGTTGAAGACCTTTTGGGTGAGGAGGATTCAGAGACTTTCAGTCAGCGGATTTGTGGAGTTGGCAAGGTGAGGTTAGCTGTCACTTGCTCTGCTTCTCTGATCTTTCAGCTATCACTCCAATATCTGGCTCCATTTTTTTTAATTATTATTATTATAAGACCATCTAAGATTTGAACAAGAGGTTTTCTTTTCTCTGTCTGTCTGTCTGTTTGTCTGTCTCTGTCTCTCTCTGTCTCTCTCTCTCTCTTTTGAACAGGGTATTGGCTATGAGACTCTCTCTCCAGTCTCAATACTGGTTAGACATAGAGCTTAGGGCATCTCAGTAACTTTAGTAAGATGCTTTTCCCAGTTGTACTTCCAGATGTTATGTTTTCAAAGGAAAGAACTAGCAAACCCAACCCATCATAGCAGCCTCTCCAAACTCAGCAAGTTAGAATCCTGGATTTTCACATACCAGTAAGTTTTAAAAAGAAGTTTCTTTGCTCATGGAGGGACGTAAAGCCAAAACTACTGTTTGCCATTATCAGTTCATAAAAAGGAATTGTACAGGCATTCCCTTGAAATCTGCAGGCTATTTCAGCCAGGAAAGTAGGTAAGCTAACCGCAGATCTTCACCTCTCTCTTCATTCCTCCAAATCCAATCTCCTGCTCTCAGGTCTCATCACCACCTCTGTAGCAGACCACCTGCTATAGCTTCCCCTCCCCTCCATCTCCAGAGGATCACACAGATTTCCCCTCCAAACTCCCTTTCTCCCACTTATTGCTTTATTCCAGCTCCCAACTTCAGCAGACATCCCCCGAGAACCCATCAGCAAATCCTGCTAGAGAAGTAAGTAGGCCAGTAAAGCAGGTAGGCAGGTTGGCTTCAGGTCTTCAATCTCACTCTTCTCTCTCATATCTAATCCCCCAATATCATCCCCAGATCTGTAGCAGACTACCTGTTGCAGCATCGCCTTACTCTTGGCCCCAAATCTCAGGGGACTGAGAAGACTTCTGTGGAACAACCCATTTCCCTTTTTTCCTGTGCATTTCCTAACCATTCCTCCCTCGCACATGCCCATTCCATTACTAAGTGTTAGCTCCCAATACCCAGAAACACATTTTACTTTGAACCTCCAGTAGCCACAGTCAGAAGGATCCCAGAAGAATTTTCTGCCAGGAAACACATAGTCACCACACTATCCTAAGAGCCAGAGAGGGCAACAGAAATCAAAGAACAAAACACCCACTCAACAAAGACAATACCAGGTATCAGCACCTAGAATTACAATCATTTCCAACTCAGATGCCTGGACACCAGTGCAAAAATGTAATAACAGCCAGGATAATATGTCTCCACTAGAGCCCAGCAACCCTACCACCCTAATGGGAAATCTTTTCTCATTCTGTAGGCTGTCATTTTGTCTTATTTACTGTGTCCTTTGCCTTACAGAAGCTTCTCAGTTTCAGAAGGTCTCATCTATTGATTGTTGCTCTCAGTGTCTGTGCTACTAGTGTTATATTTAAGAAGTGATCTCCTGTACGAATGCGTTCAAGGCTACTTCCTATTTTCTCTTCTGTCAGGTTCAGTGTAACTGGATTTATGTTGAGGTCTTTGATCCACTTGGACTTGGGTTTTGTTCACAGTGATAGATATGGATCTATTTGCAGTCTTCTACAGGTTGACATCCAGCACCATTTGCTGAAGATGCTTCCTTTTTTCCATTGTATGATCTTGACTTCTTTTTCAAAATATCAGGTGTTCATAGGTATGTGGAATAATGTCAGGGTCTTTAATTTGATTCTATTGGAATTGTCAATTTTTGTGCCAATACCAATCTGTTTTATTACTATAGCTATATAGTAGAGCCTGAGGTCAGGAATGGTGATGCCTCCAGAGGTTGCTTTATTGTACATGATTATTTTGGCTATTCTGGGTTGTTTGTTTCTCCATATGAAGTTGAATATTATTCTGTCAAAGTCTGTGAAGAATTGTGTTGGGATTTTGATGGGGATTGCATTGAATCTGTAGATTGCTTTTGGTAAGATTGTCTTTTTTATTATGTTAATCCTACCTATTCATAAGCATGGGAGATCTTTCCATTTTCTGATATCTTCTTCAATTTCTTTCTTTAGAGACTTAAAATTCTTATCATACAGGTCCTTCACTTGGTTAGTTAGAGTTACCCCAAGGTACTTTATATTATTTGTGGCTATTATAAAGGGTGATGTTTCTTTGATTTCTTTCTCAGCCCATTTATCATTTGTGTATAGGAGGGCTACTGATTTTTTTGAATTAATCTTGTATCCTGCCTCATTACTGAAGGTGTTTATCAGCTGTAAGAGTTCCCTCATAGAATTTTTGAGGTCACTTATGTATACTATCATATCATCTTCAAATAGTGAAAGTATGACTTCTTCCTTTCCAATTTCTATCCCTTGGATCTCCTTTTGTTGTCTTATTGCTTTAGCTAGAACTAGAGTACTATATTGAATAGATATGGGGAGGGTGGACAGCCTTGTCTTGTTACTAATTTTAGTGGAATTGCTTTGAGTTTCTCTTCATTTAATTTGATGTTGGCTGTTGGCTTGCTGTAAATTGCTTTTATTATGTTTAAGTATGTTCCTCATATTCCTGATCTCTCCAAGACCTGTATCATAAAGGGGTGTTGGATTTTTCAAAGGCTTTTTCAGCAGCTAATGAGATGATCATGTATTTTTTCTTTTAGTTTGTTTATATGGTACATCACATTGACAGATTTTCATATGTTGAGCCATCCATGCATCTCATGAGAGGGAGCCTACTTGATCATGGTGGATGATTTTTTTGATGTGTTATTGGATTTGGTTTACCAGTATTTTATTGAGTAATTTTGCATCAGTGTTCACAAGGGAGATTGGTCTGTAGTTCTCTTTCATCTTTGTGTGGTTTGGGTATCAGGGTAACTGTAGCCTCATAAAAAGAGTTTGGCGGTGTTTTTTTTTTTCTGTTCAATTGTGTGGAACAGTTTGAAGGGTATTGGTATTATCTCTTTTTTGAAATTCTGGTAGAATTCTGCACTGAAACCATCTGTTCCTGGCCTTTTTTTTTCTTTTTGCTTGAGAGAATTTAATGACTGTTTCTATTTCCTTAGGGGTTATTGGTTTATTTAAATTGTCTATCTGGTCTTGATTTAAATTTGGTATGTGGTACCTATCCAAAAAATTTTCCATCTCTTTTAGATTTTCCAGTTTTGTGGAGTACAGGTTTTTGAAGTATGACTTGATGATTCTCTGGTGATTTCCTCATTGTCTGTTGTTTTGTCTCCCTTTTCATTTCTGATTTTGTTAATTTGGATGTTCTCTCTTTGTTTTTTGGTTAGTTTGGATAGGGGCTTTTCTATCTTGTTGATTTTCTCAAAGAATCAACTCTTTGTTTCATTGATTCTTTGTATTGTTCTCTTTGTTTCTATTTTATTCATTTCAGCCCTCAATTTTATTATTTCCTGGCATCTATTCCTCCTCGGTCAGTTTGCTTCTTTTTGTTCTAGAGTTTTAAAATGTGCTATTAAATCGCTAGTGTGAGATTTCTCCAACTTCTTTATGTGGGCATTTAGTGCTATGAATTTACCTCTTAGCACTACTTTCATAGTGTCCCATAAGTTTGGGTATGTCGTACATTCATTTTCATTGAATTCTAGGAAGTCTTTAATTTCTTTCTTATTTCTTCCTTGACCTTTTGGTGATTCAGTTGAGCATTATTCAGATTCCATGGGATTATAGGCTTTCTGTAATTTTTGTTGTTGTAGAAATCTAACTTTAAGCCATTGTGGTCTGATAAAATACAGGTGGTTATTCCAATTTTTTTTTGTATCTGATAAGATTTTCTTTGTGTCTGAGTATGTATTCAATTTTAGAAAAGGTTCCATGGGATGCTGAGAAGTTATATTCTTTTTTTGTTAGGGTGGAATGTTCTGAAGATATCTATTAAGTCCATTTGTGTCATAACATCTGTTATATCCCTTATTTCTCTGTTAAGTTTCTGTTTGGCAGACCTGTCCACTGGTGAGAGTGGGTTGTTGAAGTCTCCTACTATTAGTGTGTGGGGTTTGATGTGTGTTTTATGCTTTAGTAATGTTTCTTTTACATATATGGGTGCCTTTGTATTTGGAACTGAGGGTTCAGAACTGAGACTTCAGCTTGGTGGATTTTTCCTATGATGAATATGTAATGTCCTTCTCAATCTCTTTTGACTGATTTTAGTATGAAGTCTATTTTGTTAGATATTAGGATAGCTATACCAGCTTACTTAAGGCCGTTTGATTGGAAAGTCTTTTCCAAGCCTTTAACTCTGAGGTAGTGTCTGTCTTTAAAGTTGAGATGTGTTTCTTTTATGCAGAAGGATGGATCCTGTTTTCATATCCATTCTTTTAGCCTGTGTCTTTTTATAGATGAATTGAGTCCATTGATATTAAGGGATATTAATGAACAGTGATCGTTAATTCCTGTTATTTTTTGGTGGTAGTGTGTGTATATTTCCCTTCTTTAGGATTTGCTGCTGTGGGCTTATCTATTGCCTGTGTTTTCCTGGGTGCGTCTAACTTCCTTAGGTTGGAGTTTTCCTTCTAGTGCTTTCTATAGGGCTGGATTTGTGGATAGGTATTGTTTAAATCTGGTTTTGTCTTGGAATGTCTTGTTCACTCCATCTATGGTGATTGAAAGTTTTACTGGGTATAGTAGTCTGGGCTGGCATCCATGGTCTCTTAGTGTCTGCATTGTATCTGTCCAGGACCTTCTGACTTTCAGAGTCTCCATTGAGAAGTCAGGTGTTATTATGATGGATCTGCCTTTGTAAGTCACTTGGCCTTTTTCCTTTGCTGCTTTTAATATTCTTTATTTATTCTGTACACTTAGTGGTTTAATTATTATGTAGTGAGGGGACTTTTTTTTGGAGGTCTCATCTATTTGTTGTTCTATAAGCGTCTTGTATCTTCATAGTTATTTCCTTCTTTAAGTTGGGAAAGTTGTCTTCTATGATTTTGTTGAATATATTTTCTGTGCCTATGAGTTGGTATTCTTCTCCTTCTTCTGTGGTAGCCCTTTTTCAGGTTCCTTGTGGCTTTACCCATTAGGTCTGCATAGAGGATGATTAGGACCATACGCCTGGGTGCAGGTGTCTGCGATGGTCTGCACTTGGCTGTGCTGGGGGGAGGTCTTTTGCTCCACACCCTTGGCATCTCTATAAATACCCTGGGGCAGAGACAGTCAGGGCTCGTTGGAATAGGTTCCAGGTCCTCTTGTGGCTATGCTGTATTTTCTATCTGTTTCTCTCCATGATCTAAATCCTTCTATCTAATATTTCCTGCTGCTCACACTCAAGAAAACTCTGGGGAGCTGTGGGGTTGGTGGGTAAATGCACCACATTCTTCTATCCCTATTATTCTTAGGTTTGGCCTTTTCATAGTGTCTCAGAGTTCTTGGACATTTTGTGTTATGACTTTTTTGGCTTTAGTGTTTTCTTTGACTGATGAATCTATTTTCTCTATTGTATCCTCCAGGCCAGAGATTCTCTCTTCCATCTCTTGTATTCTGTTGGTTATGCTTGCATCTGTAGTTCTTGTTCATTTACTCAGATTTTCTTTTTACAGCATTCCCTTGGTTTGTGTCTTCTTCATTGTTCCTATTTAAATTTTCTGGTCATAAACTGTTTCCTTCACCTATTCAATTGCTTTTTCTTGGTTTTCTTTAAGGGAATTATTGATTTCTTCCATTTTTTTTGTTTGTCTTTTCCTCAATTTCCTTAAGGGAATTTTTCATTTCATCTTTGAAGGCCTCTATCATCTGCATGAAGTTATTTTTTTTTTTGGTTTTTTTTTGAGACAGGGTTTCTCTGTGTAGCTTTGCGCCTTTCCTGGAACTCACTTGGTAGCCCAGGCTGGCCTCGAACTCACAGAGATCCACCTGGCTCTGCCTCCCAAGTGCTGGGATTAAAGGCGTGCGCCACCACCGCCCGGCATGAAGTTATTTTTAAGGTTGCTTTCTTCTGTTTCTTCTAAGTTGTGATGTTCAGGTCTTGCTGTCATAGAACCACTAGGTTCTGGTGGTATCATATTGCTCTTTATGTTGTTGTATGTATTTTTGCACTGGTGTCTCCTCATCTCTTCCTCCAATAGGTGTAAGAAGTGTCTGTGTCTGAGGGAACTTTTCTTGGTTCACTCTGTGCTGGCTGTGTCTGTTTCTTAGAGGGCCACTCTTGGTCCAATCTGAGCTCTTGGTCCAATCAGCGCTGGTGGATTCTGTGTCTCAGAGAGCCGCTGTTGGTCCTGTCAGAGCTCTTGGTCCTCTTGGTCTGACCAGAGCTGGTGGATTCTGTGCCCCAGGGAGCTGCTGAGGTTACAGGGGGATGGGTGGGCTTGGGCCAGGGAACGGGTCCTCCTCAGGCTGGGAGAGGAGACATTCACCTCATGTTCCAATCAGAACTGGCAGATTTTCAGGAACTTATTCTTAACTGCAAACAGAACTCTTAATTTGCAAGGTTTATTTTCCTGCTTTGGTGTCACAATAACCCTGATCTGGACCATGAGAGGAGATGGGGGAGGAGAGAGGGGAGAACCAGGAGCCCAAAAGACCAAGAGGCCAGGAGGTGAAAAAAGAACCTGTGTATCTGGATTATATAGAGAAGGGTAGCTGAGGCAAGGGCATCCCAGCCCCTGGGCTGGAGAAGTTTGGGGTAGTGGGTAGGGTATGTCAGCCATATCCTATAACAAGTAGGAACTGAGGGATGCTGGGAGAACCTGGCAGTCAGTGTCTGCTTTGATATGTTAAATGGGTACCTCAGCCATTTGTCCAAGGTTTGATACCCAACAGTTTTACCCTTCTCCTTAGGAGCCCCAGGTGAGGAAGTCATCCTTGGAGAGTGAGCTGCTGATTTAAAATCATAAGTACGAGGGGCTAAGAGAAACTTGCTACACCTTTTACTTTGTGGTCTAGAAATCAACATCAAACGCTTATTCATTCTTTGTTTTCTTCTTTTCTAGACAATTTTTAAAAATCTATTTTATTATTTTGTCAGTGTTGCTACAGCATTAACAATAAAATGTCCCATGATCTACTAGGTGCAATTGAGTTTAAAAGTCTGTTAAATCTTTGATGAATAATACAACAGCCACTCTCATTTATATATATTTCATAGCCAATTAATTTCCCAGAGCTGGCAGAAAGGTTGAGTGTTGTAGAATATTATTTTAAGATGTGTTACACTTGTTTATGCTGTGGAATATTTGTTTAATGATACAAAAATGTGTTGCTTTCTTTTATGTTGCATTTGTTTAACTCTTTGAAGCTGTGTTACTTTGCCCGTCTAAAACACCTGGTAGTCTAATAAAGAGCTGAATGGCCAATAGTGAGGCAGGAGAAAAGATAGGTAGGAAGAAAGAAAGAATGAGCAAGAGAAGGAGGAGAGGAGGACTTCAGAAGCCAGTCACTCAGCCACCCAGCTACCCAGCCAGACATGGAATAAGAAGGAAAGAAAAGGTATACAGAAATAGAGAAAGGTAAAATCTCAGAGGCAAAAGACAGACAGGGATAATTTAAATTTAGAAAAGCTGGCTAGAAACAAGCCAAGCTAAGGCTGAGCATGTATAATTAAGAATAAGCCTCCATGTGTGATTTACTTGGGAGCGGGATGGTGGGCCTCCCAAAAGACCCAAAGAGTGAAAAACAACCAATAGTTGAGTAAAAACTTTGTAACTCTTTCCACATTCCTACTCCATGCACTTCCTATGGGGAAAGTCTTCTTGTCAAGATCAGCCAGAGGTGAGGCGTGAAGGGGGCTGGAATATTTTCGTTACAAGATTTGTATGAAATTTTACTTATCTACCTCTCTGACAGGATCAGAGCTTAGAAAGTGATCTCAGAATGGATCAGAGACTTTTTTTTTTTTTTTTTTGGTTTTGAAGGTTGTTGAGTTATGCAAAAAATGTATGGTGTTTGACCAAAAAAAAAAAAAAAAAAAAAAAAGAATCCTTAAGACAGTACTGTCAGTACTGTAATGGGTTGTTTGCTTCCTAAGATGGCAACCATGGTCTGCTTCCTGTGTGCTTCTGTAGAAAGTCAGAGGGCTCATTTTTCAATCAGGAAGTTTTGTATGAATTAAAAGGCCCTTTTCATTAAAATTTCATGGCCCTATTTCTAGTTCAGAAGCGGCTGGAACATAACAATACTACTGTTTAGCATTAGAGAAGTTCTCTTGGTATGCTACTTGATGTACATGGTCTCAAGTTCTTTTGGTGTTTACTGAGACGCTGATAAATTGAAAGCTACTTTAAAATGGAGTGAGGATTCCTGGGTGACTGAGAAGGCCCAAGTTGACCCTGTAGTACCTTGCTTCTAAGAGAAGACTGGTTCTACACTCCATGGTCCTTACTCTGGTGTTAAACTAGTCTTGGACATCCCAAGGTGGCGTGAGAACTGATCTCTACTGGTGAAATCATAGGCTCTGATCTCACAGGGAGGTTAGAGCATCACCATTGGCCTTGCCCTTTGTCTGCTAAGTTCTCATCCTTCCCTTCCTATTCTTGGAAGTTTCTGAAGTGGTTTGTGACAGGGAGTGTGAAAACTGGGGTATTGATGTCTGTGTTTGTGTGAAAGAGTATGTGTTGACTTTTAAGATTATTATTAGTACTAATTACAATTATCATTATCATCATTATTATTTTATGTGTATGGGTGTTTTGTCTGTAAATGTGTCTGTGTACCATGTGTGTGCCTGGCGCTGCTGGTTATGGACCATCATGTAGGTGCTGGGAATTGAACCCAGGACCTCTGGAAGAGCAGCCAGTTCTCTTAACCATAGAGCCATCTCTCCAGCCCTTGTGTAGACCTTTGTGTAACAGTGAGACTTCAGTTCAGTTTCCAAAGTTGGCTGCACTAGTTACTCTATGAGCACAAATGAATTATTTGGATTCTCTCAACCTAATTAAAATTTAATTATATATTTTAATGAAGTTTGTTACTTGACAATTTTATATATGTTATAATGCATTGTAGGAACTCTCTCTCTCTCTCTCTCTCTCTTTCTCTCTGTCACCTCTCTCCTACCTCTAACAACCCTTTACCTGTCCATAGGCCAGGTTAATGACTAGGTTTCTGTGATTGGATTGGGATCATTCACTGGAGCCTGGGAGAGTCACCACTAAGCATACAACTGAAGGGATTGGCTTTACCTTTCCTTGAATCTATCTGTAGGAAATAGTTCCATAATGTGAAGTAGTACTCCCCACTCTCAAGTGCCTCTTCTATCCTTGTCTGGCTGTTGATGGGCCTCTTCTTGTGCAGACCTACTACAGTAATCCCTTGTTCTTAAGAGTTCAGGATGCAATGGCTTCATCTTGCCTAGCAATGACATTGCACAGCCCCGTCCCCACTTTCTGGGTCCCTACAGTTTTCCTGACCCTGTTCTACAATGTTCATACTAAATGAATTCCAAAGAGCTTCTCATTATTTCACAGCCTTCATATTTGCCACATGATCCCTTAGATACAGCATTTGCATTAATTTTGAATCTACATGAGCTGGAACTACACAGAACAAAACATCCTGGAGTTAACTCAGCCTTCCCAAACAGCACATCAACTGTTTAGTAATTTCTAGTTGTAGGTGACATTCTAAGTGCCCCCCTCCTCCCTTATATACCCCCCCATCCTCTCCATTAGATCTGCTTTCCAACAAAATTTTATCTTGATCCATAGTAAGAATTACATTTTAACATTAAGATCTCTCTCTCTCTCTCTCTCTCTCTCTCTCTCTCTCTCTCTCTCTCTCTCTCTCTCTTTCACACACACACACACACACACACACACACACACACACACACACACACACAGAGCTATGGTTTGGATTAGTGACCCCCAAAGGTCTGTATGCTGAAGATGCTGATCTACAAGGGTGCTACTAGGGAATGGTGAATCCTTTAGAAGTTAGGGCCTAATGGGAAATCTTTTTTTTTTTTTAATTTTAAATCTGAATTTATGTTTTGAAATAAAAAGGCAACAAACTTTTATAAAATTGACACATGGGAACACACTTTAAGATATCATCGCATTTTACGTTTAATTAGAGTTTACAGATCCAGTCTAAACAATAATCTACCCATCATAAATGTGAGTTCCTTCCTTTCTTTGAGCAAAAAGGAAGCTTATGTGAGATGCTGGACACATCCAGCTAGCCAGCAATGGCTCAGCATCTTCATGAATGAGGAAAAGCCTGGCGCACAGCCTCTCGGATACGGCCGGACTCCATTCTGCAGCTCCCCATGTGGGCTGCAGGGCCTGCGACTAGATGTCTCCCAAGTCCTGTGTGCCATGGTCCTTTCATTTCTGGTGACAATGTCACCATTGGTGTCCTTCTATTGTAAACTTCACCAGAAAACTCAGCATGCTTACAGACTCTACACATGGAGTTCCGGGATCTTTCTCAAGACTCTCACCACTTTGGGGAAGCCCTTTCTCAGAAGTTTCTGAACCGGCTCACTTTCTCATGTGGTGACTTGGACCTTGGGGACATCATCCACACAAATGAGTGAGCATGGCTGGCAGTCCTTTCTGAAGCTGTGCCTGTGGCTGATGCTGCCATGTCTCTGCTCTGGCTCAAACCATTTTTCTCCAATTACAGTGGATTCATTTCTCCTCACCTTACATTCTATTTCATAGCTGGTATTTTAGTATGTTCCTGCAGAATTTCTTTATTTCATTCTAACAATTAACAATGGGAGGCTGTTCCATAACCGTCCTCTAGATATTTTGCTGGTCTGTAAAACTAACCTGATTTGTATAAGAAGAAGTAAGAAACAAACGCTGGTAGACTTCGCACCTTGCCTTCATGTCCTCTACTGATGTATGGAAGCCTTCAAAGAGTCAACCAAATTCACTCACGGTTTCCTCTCACATAAATACTCGATTTTTTTCAATAATAAAACATGATTTTTTTAAAATAACAAATACATGCTCAGGACAAGTCACAAAACCAGCAGCTATAATGAATGCTACTGGTGGTCCAACGCTTCATTTCCATACATTACTTCCAAAATAAAGGTTCAAGCCTTTGACTCTGCCCAAGGATTCAAGTTCTAAGACGTATCGTTTGATACCATCATTTCTATAGTTTAACAAAAACTAGAATGACATTCTTAGTGTGTATAGGGGGTATAAAATCATGTTTAATTTCTTCATAATTACTTTAAAATTCATAGTATCAGCAAATCTTGCTAATTGTAAAAAGGGTAAATTTGTAATTTCCTCTATTATGATAGTACCCTCATTGACATTTATTTGCTCCTAATTAAATTCCATTTCAACTACCTGATGTTGAACTTGAGGTAGCCACACTGTGGTTGCATTGCTAGGGCAGTGTGATGGTTCAAAGTGCCATCTGGAACATCAGATTTGATTTAAACGAGAGGGAAGTAAAGTCTCCCTGAAACGGTTTCCTCATTTGGCATTCAAAACAAAACAAAACAAAACAAAGAGAAATAAACCCCCAATCAATTCCTTAGTGATAAAAGTATAGTTCTTTTGTGAGCGTAGACAATACACAGAATCTTCTTCTTCGCGTGAAAAGTGGAGTCAAGAGAGAAGGACTTGAATTTTGTCACTACCTTCCAGTTAACTCGAGTAAAAATGTGCATAAACTGAAGCTTGTGTGCATACAGTTTCAGCACGGCACAAAGTGACTGGATGAGCCAGGACCCGTCCTTTGAATTTGTCCAGCAGTAGTAACTAGGTGCCGTGGAGTAAGCATATAGGAAGCCGGCTTCCATGGGTATCTTCTGGCACGCCATGTCATTGTCAGTTCCACTGTCTGTCTCAATGCCACAGTTCAGCTCCGTACGCTGTACTCCATCCAGCCTAGATGATGAAGAATTTGGGCTTTCCAGTTAAGCTTTGGCAATAGTCGCCTTTTGCTGTGATCTTCTTTAGAAACCCCATCCATCAATTCCACAATTTCTTCACGAGTAAGATCATTCTTATTCCGGACATTGTATTTCAGGCCCATAGATGTCTCTCTGAGTTTGGCTGCATCGACATCAGTACCAGACCAAGGGGTCATTCCAGTGCTTTTATGAAAGTTCTTATTATTAATTATTATACATACACCCATTTCAGGGTAATCCATTTTATAACTGCTGTCCAGATATATTCCAGAGTCCATTGATTTGCTTCCATGGATGGTCTTTACTTCAAAATTTATAGCATGAATCTTAAAAGGTCTTATTACTAAAATCAAACCTGAAGCCAGTTATTGGGGTGAATGCTGGAAGATCAGATAGACAGAACAAGCCACAGCCACCTCACCTTGCCAATTCCTCAGCTGATCCTGTTTCCTCAGACTGGAAGCCTTTGAGTCCTCACCCAAATGGATCTCAGCTGAACTGCTGCTAAAAGCCTAAAAGCTTAACCAGCCCTAGTTCTGTTCTTCATGCCTTATATACCTTTCTGCTTTCTGCTATTACTTCCTGAGATTAAAGGCTCACTTCCTGGGATTAAAGGCGTGTGTTACCATGCCTGGCTGTTTCCAATGTGGCTTTGAACTCACAGAGATCTGGATGGATTTTTGCCTCCCAAGTGATAGGATTAAAGGCGTGTGTGCCACCATTTTCTGGCCTCTATGTCTATCTAGTGGCTGTTCTGTCCTCTGACCCCAGATAAGTTTATTAGGATGCACAGTATATTGGGGGACACAATATATCACCACAAAAACTATTAATGGATTTGGAATCCACTGAGGTTTCGTTGTTCTTCATGGTCACTTTTTTTAATGAGCCGTTCCAAGCTCCACGACGCAGGACACCCAGCTTTGATCTCACCACATAATGGGAAAGCTTTAGATTACTGAGGGGGCATGTCATTGAAGGAGATTATAGAATGTTGGCCTTTCTTATTTTTTGCTTCTTGTCTTATGTTGAAGCCGACAGGTTTGCAATACTGTCTGTATTCTACCACCATGACAGGCTGCCTTGTCACAGGTTCAAAGCAGCAGGGTCAATGGATCATGGAGTAAAACTCCAGAATTGTGAGCCCAAACATTTCTTCCTCTTCTTTCTTTCTTCCTTCCTTCCTTTCTTTTTTCTATCTATCCATGTTTACTTATGTTTATTTTTTAAAAATACATTTATATAACTTCACTTTATGTGCACTGGTGTGAAGGTGTCAGATCCCCTGGAACTGGAGGTATAGACAGTTGTGAGCTGCCATGTGGGTACTGGAAATTGAATCCAGGTCCTCTAGGAAGAGCAGCCAATGCTCTTAACCACTGAGCAATCTATCTAGTCCTTAGGTTTGGTTTTTGAGACAGATTTGTTGTGTGTAGCTCCTGGAACTCACTCTGTAGACCAGGATGGCCTTGAACTCAGAGATCCACTTGCCTCTGCCTCCCAAGTCCTGAGATTAAAGGTGTCCACCACCATACCCACAACCTTTTTATTTTTATAAGGTGATAATCTCTGATGTTTAGTTATAATAATAGAAAGCCCACTAATACAGATAGGCACACATGTAATTAAAACACAACACTCATTAAATGGGATTCATTCTGATATTGTCTGCTCTATTTTACTCTTATTCTATTTTCTAAAAGCATGTCTTTTGATACCAACTAAATTTTATTTCTCTGTTGTGGTCAGTGCTCATCTTTTTGAAGAAAGAAAAACAGTACCTTCATTGGATAACTTTTAAAGTTCTTTAGAAATACTTTGCACAGTGTTAAACATTTCAGCATTTCTGTAGAGGATTTTTCAAGTTGTGAGAAAGAGCCAAGGTAGAATCAACATTAGAGGACCTTGAAGAGGGTGGTACTGTATTTTTGCAAGAGAACATAACTATAAATCTGGCTTATTTTGGAACACTAAGAACTTTAACCTTAGAATCAGAGTCCCAGAAGAATATCTATCATGGCTCCAAATCCGGGTAGCCTGTGAATAAAGGCTTAAAAGCTTGATCTGCCCAGGCCAAGGGTTCTTCAAGAGTCTTCAAGGACACATACAATCTTGGAGTTTTAAAAACAGTTCCTTTAGCTGAGACTCACCTTTCACTTGTAACAGCACAGTGAGGACTCAAGTGGTTCATGAATTTACCAGAGCAGATTCAGCTGCTGAGAAACACTGCCGTTGTTGACTGTCTGGTTGCCATGGTATCATGGACCAGCTGCCACTTAGCAAGCACAATGAAAGTGAAGAATCAAACATGAAAGTTAGGGGAAAAAATACTAGTTAGTCACGGGCTATTTTTGACATTCCTAGGCACTGGTTATTTGACTGCTTAAGAATTATTTTACTTTATGGGTACAGGGGTTTGGTTGGCATGTTTCCCTGTGCACCATGTGTATGCCAAATGCCCACAGAGGCCAGAAGCAAGCATTTTTGAATCACGTGGAACTGGGGTTATTAAAGATGGTTGTGAGCTGCTGTGTGGGTGCTGAAGACTGAACCTCGGTCCTCTGAAAGAGCAGCCAGTTTGCCCACTTGAATGTGAGTGTCGGCGAGAGGGTGCAGAGGTTACTGTGGTAGGAGTCTGTACAGACCAGTGCGCTGCTCTTGTTCTTCCACTCTGTAGAGAATCAACTCTGCAAGCGGCCCTGCGGTGTTGGCTCTCTTGCTAATGAAACCTCCCTTGTGTTGGCTCAGAGTCTCCTTGTGAAAGGAATAACTGAACAATTCTGGGTGTTATACTCAAGTGCCTGTGACTTCGTGCTTTGTTGACCGTCTGTCCAGGTGGCCAAGGTGGGTAAAGGAGAACACGCATAGGAATAAAGTGGGTGAGTCTTAACCTGGTGGGCGGTGGTAGAAGATGATGAACAGAAGCACATCAAGAAGGGGACCAAAAGTCTGGGTGGTGGACCACATAGATACATTGGCATCTATGAATTCAAAGAGTGCCCTTGGCTGAGATTCTAGAGGAACACCACGGACAGAGGAGCTGAGCTCTCCAGAACTGACTGAGGTCTAGTTTAAACGGAGAGTCGAGGACTCAGTGGTTCTAACTGTGAAAAGGAGAACTCCAGAGGCCACACATAGGCTTTGTCATGTTAGGCATGCAGATGCAAATGGTTTTGCCAAAGAGGCACTTTTGTTGGGCAATACAATAGTAGGTGGTAAGATTCAATGTCAAAAATGAAGATATTACAAAAGATGACAGAATAATTTCTGGTTTTGAGGTATTTTTTTTTCTTTTTGTTTTTCGAGACAGGGTTTCTCTGTGTAGCTTTGGCGCCTTTCCTAGAACTCACTCTGTAGCCCAGGCTGGCCTTGAACTCACAGAGATCCATCTGCCTCTGCCTCTCAAGTGCTGCCACTGCCTGGCGGTTTTGAGTTTTTAAAAAAGAATAGCAATGTCTTCATAGGGCCTGGAAAACAAGTGTGTTTACATGAGTGTGCATGCAGGACAATGTAAGGAACTGGGAAATTTATTAGGAAGCTTTTTCAAAATTATTCCAACCATTTGAAAGTGAGAATGACAAAAGCAGCTGTGAGATGTGTAATGAGTCTTTCTCTGTCCTGCCAGCCAGCTCCCAAGTGACACAGAGACTTCTTATTAATTATGAAGGCTTGGCCTTAGCTTAGGCTTATCCCACTAGCTCTTATAACTTACATTAGCTCATTTATTTTCATCTGCATTCTGTTGTGTGGCTTATTATCCCATCTCTCTGTACTGCTCATGCTGTTTTCACTTCATCTGGCCTGCAACCTTGCCTTTCTTCTTCTCCAAGTTCTCTCTGTCCCCAGACGTCCCACCCAACCTCCTCCTGCCTAGCTATTGGCCATTCAGCTCTTTATTGTTGTTAATTCTTTTTGCTCTTTGTGGGGCTCACCACCCGGCTTCCAAATAAGTATATGAAGACTTATTCTTACTTATGAAGGCCCAGCCTTAGCTTGGCTAGTTTTTTTTGCCAGCTTTTCTTAATTTAAATTATCCCATTATCTCTTGTCTCCAGGCTTTTATCTTTCTCTATTCTATATACATTTCTTTCTCACTCTATTGTGTGGCTGGGTGGCTGGCCACTGGCATCCTGCCCTCCTTCTCCTTCTCTTACTCCCTCTTCCCTTCTATTTATTCTCTCTGCCTGGCAGTTCCACCTATCCCTCCCTCTTCGCTGCTTAGCTATTGGCCATTTATCTCTCTATTAGACAAATGAGGTGTTTTAGACAAGCAAAGTAACACAGCTTTACAGAGCTAAGAAAATGCAATGTGAAAGAATGCAACACATTTTTGCTTCATTAAACAAATATTCTGCAGCATAAATGAATGTAACACATCTTCAGCTAATATTATTCCACAACAGCTCTTTATTAAACCAATCACAGTGACACATCTTCACACAGTGTAAAGCAATATTCCTCACTGGACATAGTAATCACTTAGCTCTTTAAGCAGATTCAATGAATACAGAAAATTCTGTTACTTTAAGGATGTAATGTTATTTCCACTTGTTTGGTTACTTTGCATTTTGTTTTGTGGCCTTGGGTAAGTGGCTTTAAAAGTTCCAGTAGTTTGCAGTAGCCTTGAAAAGAAGTGAGATGGCCAAGAAGATGGATCACTAGGTGAAAGTGTTTGTAGTCAGGTCTGATGACCTGAGTTTGATACTATAACCACAGCGGAAGGAAAAAAAAACTGATTTCAGAAAGTCCTGACCTCTGTGCACATTCACTCATGCACACAAATACAAGATAAATAGATAGATAGATAGATGATAGATAGATAGATGATAGATAGATAGATGATAGATAGATAGATGATAGGTAGTTAGATAGATAATGAAAAGGAGGTAGATGGTGTGATTGTGTCTCATGATTGGTACCAAGATCTTTGGCTCACCATTGGAATTATGATACCAGATCTCTTCTGGTTGGAGGCACCTGTTCCCATAGCCTGTTAGTTAGAATCCTTTGAAGAGTAGAACATTTTTACCATGGAGAAGGTTCCATGCTCAGTGCTTTGTACTACTTTCTTTTCTTTTTCTTTTTCTTTTTTTTGATTGATTCCCAGGAAGGTAGCCATATACAGAGAGAACTACTTCTAATTTGTAGATGACATTGCCATCTGAATACACAATTACATTCAGAAAGTTTCAGTAAGTGACTTTTGTTTCCAACTCAGTGGTGACTCACTCTAAGACGCCATTTTTACATCTGTAAAATGGAGCGATTAGTTTCTACCTGTTACCATAGTGTTAGAAAAGTGAGCTGCAAAATGCATACAGTATATTTTGAGCTTTGGGACAAATATAAAACCACTGCCATAGTGTGGAATGATAATGCTTAACCAGTGAGAATTTTTCTTCCCAGAAAAATAGGGTATATTTACTGTGAACAAGCTTACAGTCTTGTTGAAGTTCCTAGAAAATGTCTGGGGAAAGGAGTGAGGTACTACAGATGGTCATGTACATTCAGGTCTTAAGTCTGGTCCATTGCTATTTTAACATAAAATATCAACATAGGTATAACACAAATCTTAAAAGGTCTTATTAATTGTCGCTCTCAGTGTCTGTGCTGCTGGTAGTGGTCTCCTGTTCCAGTTCATTCCAGACTACTTCCTACTTTCTCTTCTATTAAGTTCAGTGTAACTGGACTTATGTTGAGGTCTTTGATCCACTTGGACTTGAGTTTTGTGCATGGCAACAGATATGGATCTATTTGCAATCTTCTGCATGTTGACATCCAGTTATGCCAGCACCATTTGTTGAAGATGCTTTCTTTTTTCCATGGTACAGTTTTGGCTTCTATGTCGAAAATCATATGTTCATAGGTGTGCAGATTAATGTCAGGGTCTTCAATTTGATTCCATTGGTCCACATGTCTGTTTTTATGCCAGTATGAAATGTTTTTATTACTATAGCTCTATAGTAGAGCTTGAGGTCAGGGATCATGATGCCTCCAGAGGTTGCTTTATTATACAGGATTCTTTTAGCTATTCTAGGTCTTTTGTTTTTCCATATAAAGTTAAGTATTGTTCTTTCCAAGTCTGTGAAGAATTGTGTTGGGATTTTGATGGGGATTACATCAAATCTGTAGATTGCTTTTGGTAAGATTGCCATTTTTACTATGTTGATTCTACCTATCCATGAGCATGGGGTCTGTGGATAGCATGAGGAGTGAGTAGAAAATTTCTTAATAAAGAAAAATAAAATAAAATAAAAAATATCACCACAAAAGTCTGTTAACTATCAGGCACCTTTAAGCTTGATAACTAACTTTTAAGCAATGGAAGCCATTAGCTATATGGACATTTGCACTGATTTAGGACAATTTTCATGTTGTGAATTTAATGCTTTTTAGAATGTAATGCTTTTTATAGTGATCAAAAAAAAAAAAAAAAAAAGAGGAAATAGAAGCCAATTGAGCAATGTCTGTGGTTAAAAAACAATGGGATGTTATAGTCAGACTTTCTTTGGACTGCTAATTCCCAAATAAAGATATGGAGACTTTTTACTAATTATGAAAGCTTGGCCTTAGCTTAGGCTTGTTCCCAACTAGCTCTTAAAACTTAAATTAACCCATTTATATTAATCTATGTTCTGCTATATGGCTCATTACTTTACCATAGTACTGTGCATACAATTTCTTCCATGTCTAGCTGGCAAATCCCCTGCCTCAGATTCTTCACCAGAGTGGAAGAACTCTCTAACCTCTCCAGCCTAGCTATTGCATTCGGCTCTTTATTAAACCAGTAAGAAGGTGCCTTAAGCAGGTGAGGTAAGACAGACAGACAGACAGACAGACAGACAGACAGACACACACACACACACACACACACACACACACACACACACACGGTCTTATTAAAAAAAACACCCCAGAGCCAGATATTGGGGTGAATGATGAATGATCAGAGAAACAGAACAAGCCACATCCAACCTCACCATGCCAACTTCTCAGCTGATCGTGTTTCCTCAAACTGGAAGCTTCTGAGTCCTCACCCGAATGGATCTCAGCTGAACTGCTGCTCAAAAGCCTAAAAGCTTAAAAAGCCTCTAGTTCCTGGTCTTCATGCCTGATATACCTTTTTTTTTTTTTTTTAAAATTGATAATTTATTTCAATAATTCTCAAACAATAATTATCTCCATGTTCATGCACTTCAAGAGAGGTTTATTTGGCTGAAATATATTGAATAGAATGCAAATACAAATGCTAATGAAAATAATTCCCAAAGAAACAAGACAGACTTTAATACACAACAAATTATCTGGTCCTATGTAACTAGATTCGTGTTACACATAGGAAAGGAATTATCCTGTCTATGTCAATTACCTTCACAGAAAGTGTTAATTGTTTTGGAATTTTTGCTTCTTGCTTCAACCAGACTCTAGGACAAAGGCTTTCATTCCTTTCCCAAGTCCCTATATTTTTTCTTGTCGTTCCATATTGTCTCAATTTTCTAAGACATTGAACCCAACCATTAAAAAAAAAAAAAAAAGAAGAAGGATGCATTTCCCTAGGCAGACAATCATCTGCCCTCCTAGAAAGACCTTAGGCTAAAGAGTGGATTTTAAGGGCCACTGCTTACCCACCGCTATAGGAAACCAAGGCACCAAAACAGGACAGTTTTCAATAAGGTTCTAAAAAAAAAAAAAAAAAAAAAAAAAAAAAGAGAAAACAATGGGTTGTCAAAGGCTAAAGTTCCATTTTCAGTAATATGTTCCTGTTGTTGTTTGTTTTCACTCTTTTAAGGGGTCTGCCACCCAGCTCCCAAATAAATCACACATGGAGGCTTATTCTTACTTATAAATGCCTGGCCTTAGCTTGGCTTGTTTCTAGCTAGCTTTCCTTAAATTATCCCATCTACCTTTTGCCTTTGTGCTTTTCCCATTCTCTTACTTCTATAAATCTTACTCTTACTATGTGGTTTGCTGTGTAGCTGGCCCCTAGCTCCTCCTCCTTTCCTGGCTACTTCTCCTTTCCTCCCAGATTTCTCCTTTTATATAGTCTCTCTGCCTGCCAGCCTTGCTCATCCTTTTTCCTGCCTCACTATTGCTATTGGCCGTTCAGCTCTTTATTAGACCATCAGGTGTTTTAGACAGGCATAGTAACACAGCTTCACAGAGTTAAACAAATGCAACATAAATGAAAGTAACACACCTTAAAATAATATTCTACAGCATGTTCCATCTTGAACACATCCATGGATGAGTCTTGACTTTGGCCTAAGACAGAAACAAGAAGGTCTGAGGAACTCCAAGGATGGGGGATCATCACCTGATGGGAATCTGGAAGAAAGGATGTTGTGTCTTAGGATACCAAACAATACAGACAATACATTGTACAGCAGATTATTATGTTACTGTCAAAAGTAGCCTTTTTCTACCACAGAGTCTGACAACCATGATGCTAATAAGTCATTAAAGCTTCAGGGAAAGTCTGACATGGACTTAATTTATGTATGTGTATATTATCTTGGAGAGATGAAAACACATTGCCTGAGTCGATAGCGGTCCTTACATGGCACTCTAATAATGCTACAGGTTTCTCCTTATGCTGCTGTTACTACATCAAAGCCATCAGGTCTTTTAAGACAGATGTCTTCTTTATCTTCATTCTTGAGTTTAGAAATGAGATTTCACAGGCTATAAAAAGAATATACTAATAATTACATGCTGATACTGTAGTAAAACATAAAAGAACAGTTTTAAGAATGGGACTAAATGAAAAAGAAAATAATATCATCATTGAGTATATATCTACAATAACTAAAAGGAAAACAATGGGGAGAGGGGTTGGTCTAGGGAGACAGCTGAATGGTTCAGAGTCCTTTCTGCTCTTGCAGAGGAGTAGAGTTCAGTTCCCAGAACCCACATCAGGCACTTCACAATTTGTTGTAACACCAGCTCCAGGGGGTGAGTCTGACGCCCTCTTCTGGCCTTCACAGGCAATTGCACTCAAATATGCACATACATTCATAATAAAAATTTAAAACAGATCTTAAAAAAGAAAAGTGAAACAATTGAAAAAGGTAAGGTTACAATTAACTGATAGAAATGAAACTTCTCTTTATATGGAGACGTCTTTCTCTGTTGTTTGGAAGCACTTTTATCTTTTTTTTTTTAATGGTTGGAAGAAGTGCTCGAGACTGTCAAGACTCAAAAGGGTCTTTTAGGGTAGAGAATAATGTTCTGAGATTGTTTAGTGGGAGGGGCAGTCCTTTATCCATCATGAAGAAGTCAGCAAACATCAGAAGACATTTCCATTCTCAATAGTGGAACATTTGAAAAAGATGTAATGTTTCCCTTTGGAGTGTGTCTTCTGTTTGTGCTAGGTTAAAGAACTTTTATCTTCTGGGAATTATAAAGGCATTACAGACAGGTCCTTAGGATTTTTTGGATTGTGGATGTTATAGTCCTTTCCCCTGAAGGCACAAGTGAATGGAGCAGTTAATGTCTGATTTCTGGGTGACATGAATCATAAAACGCTTAATTTCTTTTTCTGATTAGGACAAGGGGATTTCACTGAATCCATTAGCCATATCTTCTCCAAGAGGCACACCTCTTTGTTTTTGTATAAAATTGACTCAGACTGAATTTTGGGAAGGAGATTTTGGAGACATGTCTGTAGCATTGTGTAAGCTGTTGCCATTTGTGAGCATTTTGGTCACATTGCCTACAGACTACTTTAATCGGGATTTTCTAAAGCTAAGGTTGAAAACAATAAACTTTTTTTGGGGGAGGGGCTTTTGGAATCTCCTATTAACACTCGTACATAAGTTTAAAAGGGGGGCCATGGGTTATCAATTAAAGCAGAGAAAAAAAGCTCTCATATTGGAAAATTAATGGTTTCATCTGTCATGCCAAGTTACCTGAGGTGCCTAGATGGCTGTGTATCAGATGTTCCTGCATCGGAAAACCTTGGAAAGTATCAGTCTTTGAGGCAGTCATGGTTGGAGTTGAAGGCCCATCCTCTCTTCAGAGGATAGGACATCATCTCTCACCCTTGTTCTCTCTCTCTCTCTCTCTCTCTCTCTCTCTCTCTCTCTCTCTCTCTCTCTCTCTCTCTCTCTCTCTCTCTCTCCTCTCTCTCTCTCTCTTTAGAACCTTATTGAAAACTGTCCTGTTTTAATGCCTTGGTTTCCTATAGTGGTGGGTAAGCATTGGCCCTTAAAATCCACTCTTTAGCCTAAGGTCTTTCTAGGAGGGCAGATGATTGTCTGCCTAGGGAAATACATCCTTCTCCAGGGCCTCAAAGATTATATTGCACTTGTCTCTGCCTCTATCTTTTCACTCAGGCTTTTGGGACTGTCTGTATTTTATTTCTCTTTGAGAACTCTGCAAGCCAAACTGAAATGTTAAATTGGAGTGTTTTGGCCCCATTGCCTGCTTCTGCAGCTCCCATTTAATGGCTGGAACAGATTGACTTATGGAATAGCATCCAACAGTATCTTACTAAAGGGATTTTTTTTTTAAGTTTTATAGTAAACTTGATCATATACATGACATCTTTTATTTTCAAGGTTTCACTTCTCATAAACATTTTTATAACTTGCTCAGAACTTTTGTGATTTGCTTAAGTGTTTTGGTTTTAGCCTCACTCTTTTAACTTTCATATTAGAGCAATCCTTTACAACAAAAGCATTGCTTAAAACCTGTTCTTACCTGAAAGCATTTCCTTTTTACTTTTACCAAAAAAGTATATTTTATAGTTTACTTATATTTATAATTTATTCATCCATTTTCTGAATAGTTCCTACCTGTTTTATTTCTCTTTACAAATGTAGTAAACTTTTTTTTTTTTTGAGACAGGGTCTTATGTAGTCTTGGCTGATCTGGAACTCACTATGTAAACCAGGCTGTCCTTGAACTAAGAGACCTGCTTGTCTACCTCCTCGGTGCTCAGATTAAAAGTGTGGGCCACTATGCCCGGCATTTCATTTTAATATAACAAATTTATTCTATTGACATTGTGTTTCTGAAACACAAGCAAAACATGTTAACAGTCACAGTTCTTTTAAAGCAACACTTTTAAATTAACCAGGTTGTTAGAGATTTAAGTTTTGTTACAATAATGGAAATAATCTGTATTGTGTTGATGGCTTCTGGGACTGCTGTAACCAATGACACCTAGGGAGGTATCTCACGGGGCACAAGGATTTTCATTTAATAATCTTTGGTGTCTGGGAACAATATTATCTACTTATGCAGAGTATTTCTGTTCAAACTTCATAAAGAGTTATTAATTCTTTGTTGTTGTTGTTGTTTTGAGACAGCATTTCCCTGTGCTGCCCTGGCTGTGCTGGAACTCTCTCTGCAAACCTGGCTGACCTCAAGTTCAGAGAGCCACCTACTTCTGCCTCCCAAGTGCTGGGATTAAATGCTTGAGATACCACTGCCTGGTAATTTTTAATCCTTTAAAAAATAAATGTGTGTTTTAGTTAGCTTATAAAATTCCATGTTTTTCATATGTTTTGCTTTTGATTGCCTCTCATCATCCCGATTCCTATTTAAATCTTTCTATCTAGTGTTTAAAAATTCTGTGTTTCAGTTAATCACAAAATCACAGAATCCTCTTCAAAATACACACACTCATACTCATACACATATAAAAAATAGACTGGCCCAATAGTAATTTGGTGCATGGTAAGTTAAATGTATAAATAACACATCCACAAATTTTGTTACAGATACACACATACACACACACACACACACACACACACACACACACACACACGCATGCACACAAATTCTACATTGCTTTTAGATGTAATATAATCTATGAAACTCACATGAAAAACAGTGATCCTAGACATATGACAGAATTACATGAAATCCAAGTACCCAGTAAAAACCAAGGAGAGCATTTATATCTATGAGCTGTAAAGATGTGTCAGTGGTACAGGTGATTGAAAGATGAAGTTGCTATGCAGATGAACAGCACAGGGACAGATGCCCTTACAGATAGAAAGATGGGAAGACATTTTCTTCCTCGGTGTTATTTTAGGCTAGAGGATTTTACTTTTTAATTTATAATAAGATTAAACTGTATTTCCCATTCTTGCTTTTATATCTAAAAGAAACATGGAATAAGAGAGAGAGAGAGAGAGAGAGAGAGAGAGAGAGAGAGAGAGAGAGAGAGAGAGAGAGAGAGGTGCATTTGGGGTACTTAAATTGAGTTTCCTTCCTCAATTAGGCATTATAGATCCATTCAGGGTAATCCAGGTACTCATTCTCAGTTCTTTACCTGGATCAGATGTGAAAGGTACATTCAGTGAAAAGTATAAAGATATAGATACACAAAGTTTTTAGACCTCTCATGAATGACTTGTTTTGGTCCTGAAAGTCAGGAAAGCCTCTTCCTCAAAACATCATAATGAGGATACAGAATTAAAGATGGGAAGTCAGAGTCTTACCAAGAGATAAAGCAACCTGGTAACAGAGGGCTGAGGTGGTTGCAGACTTGCTTATATTCAAGACTCTTAGATTTGTGGACAGTAGTGAAGTAGGGGCTGTAGTGAACACCTTTAAGATTGTGGGATTAAGAGATTTTTATAACCAGCCAGTTATTTCTGATGTTCTTTGAATGTAGAATGTGCTTCTTTGGGGACTAGTTCCTTCAGTTCTCACCCTGAGAGAGGTTTGTTTCTCCTGGTCAAACCATGTACTGTATCAAGGAACCAATACACATTTTTCTAGGGAATTTCTGTATTTGATGCCAGCGTCTGAAGGGTGAGTCTATTTAGTCTTATCAATAAAAATCAGGAGTCAAATATCAGGGTAATAACTTGAGAAAGATCAGAGAAGCAAAGGAGCAGCCACTAGTGACTCCCTATCTCTCTGGATCCTCAGACTGAAAGGGCCCAAGATCCTGTCTCCACCTCTGGATTGTGCTGGGATTAAAGACTTGAGCCTCCCAAGTGCTAAGATCAAAGGCATGTGCCTCCCAAGTACTGGGATTAAAAGTGTGGGCCACCACTGCCTGGCCTCTGTGATTAACTGGTGGCTAGCTCTACCCTTTGATCTCCAGGCTTTATTTGTCAGAACACACACAAAATATTACACAACAACTGACACTCATTAATCATTACCTGTCTTCAGCAACAAAATGGAAACAAAGAAACCAAGGTAATGTAATACATAAGCCAAGAGCAGAGCAGAGCAGAACAGAGGAGAAGAAGGAAAAATCACCAACAATGCTTCCGAAGAATCCCGTGTGAACCTCCAGGGACTGAAGTGAGCAGTAACAGGAACTGAAGCACAGTTCTGCACAGTCACCCTCAGCAGCCTGAGAAATGCTTTTTATTTTTTAGAGTGTTGACTTAGTTAGGGTTTCTATTGCTGTGACAAAACTCCATGACCAAAAGGCAAGTTGTGGACGAAAGGGTTTATTTGGCTTACACTTCAGTATTGCTGTTTATCACCGAGGGAAGTCAGGACAGGAACTCAAACAGGACAGGAGCTGATGCAGAGGTCATGCATCAGCTGCTTACTGGCTTGCTTCCCATGGCTTGCTCAGCCTGCCTCCTTTTTTTTTTTTTTTTAAATTTTTTCCGAGACAGGGTTTCTCTGTGTAGTTTTGCATCTTTCCTGGAACTCGCTTTGGAGACCAGGCTGGCCTCGAACTCACATAGATCCACCTGCCTCTGCCTCCCGAGTGCTGGGATTAAAAGCATGTACCACCACCGCTGCTGGCTTTCAGCTTGCCTTCTTATAGAACCCAGGACCAGCAGCCCAGGGATGGCACCACCCACCATGAGCTGAGCTCTCCCACATAGATCACTAAATGAGAAAATGCCTTACAGCTGGATCTCATGGAGGCATTTCCTCAACTGAGGCTCCTTCTTCTGATGACTCTAGCTTGTGTCAAGTTGACATACAAAACCAGCCAGTACAGGTGTTGAACTGGGCAATCCCAGGATATGTGGCTTTAGTGGAGAAAAGAATTTCAGAATTAGCCAGTATAAAGACCTGGGATTTTATTAAAGATATTTCAATACAGATATTGAACACAAGGGTTAAGAGAGGTATTAGAAAAGAAAGTAAGATATACCTCAGAGCACAGGTGTGGGTTTTTCAAAGAAGAGTCATCATGTACATTTTAGTAGCATGGGAGCATGATGATTGGAAATTGGCAAACTTGGATTATAATATGTACTGATTTAGTTTCTTGGGTAATAAAATTGTCTCTAAAGAGGAAACCCTAAACATCAAGAACAAAGTAATAATAAATGTTTGTATACAGCCATCAATATTCTTAACGCTTCATGTCATTAAAATCCTGTGTTTGCCACACAGCATTTATAGTTTATCATTTGTTATGATACATTTTATGGAAAACTCAGAGCTAGTCAATGAATAATAGAGTGCTCAAGTATATTAAAGCAATGCTAGGTGGAACAAATAAAATGAGAAATCTTTATTTTTGTAGGTTGTGCTTCCCTTAAAGGAGGGTTCAGGTTTTAAGCTTTCCAAACTCCTTGGACCAGGGAACAAAATTAAGAAAAATTGAGATGAGCTGCAAACAAATTTAAATAAACCTATGCTTCAAATTGACTGCTCAGTTTTGAGTTAAGTGTTCTTGGTAATTAGTAATGATGAGGCTAAACTGTTTTGTCACTTTTGTGTTCTCATCAAGTTGTGTCTGACAGTTCCTACACCGAAGGTTCAGGGATCTTGGAAGTGGAGATGGAAAGTCTGTAAGAGCTAGAGAACCAGGATGTGTGCTGGGAGACTAAGTCTTCTATATAGAGTATGAAGCCGCACCCATAAAATTTTAATAATATGGTTGCCTAAACAAGACCTGAGCAGCCAGGCGGTGGTAGCACACATCTTTAATTCCAGCACTCGAGAGGCAGGCAGATCTCTGTGAGTTCGAGGCCAGCCTGGTCTCCAAAGCGAGTTCCAGGAAAGGTGCAAAGCTACACAGAGAAACCCTGTCTTGAAAAAACCAAAAAAACCAAAAAACAAAACAAAGCAAAAAGACCCGAGCAATGACAACACCAGCTAACATGCCTATGGGTGGGGGCAATCTCACAAGGCCCTAACTCTCGGTAAAGAACAACAGGCAGTGACTTCTGAGAGAGGGGGATTAATAGATGAGCCCTCTAATTGATTATTCAATAGCAAATGATCAACCCTTAGATGTATACATACTAGCAGGATGTATTTACGTACTTATATGCATGAATATATGTAAACATAATAGTTAAAGAAGTAAAAGAAAAACACCAGAGATAATACCTGAAAGTGGAAGGAGAGCTTGGAGAGAGAGGAAGGAAGCTGGGTGGGGGAGCAGGATATGATAACAGTGGATTGAAAATGAATAAAATCTATTATATACATGTATGAAATGTCAAAAGGAAACCAAGTGTTTTGTATAATCAATGAAAACTAATAAAAATTTAAATACTATCTTTTGTAGAGGATTTAATAGGACACTTACTCATACATATGTATGACTATGTAATACATAATACTGTTCTAATATGCATGAATATCTTATATTCACATACATATATGACAAAACATAATAATACTTTTGCATTGTTCTCTGGCACTTCTTTCTGTCCATGTCTGAACTGAAATATTCCTTCCCTCTTTCTATACAAGGGGAGACAGATGACTTTAGAAACAAGTATTCTAAATGATTGCTGTATAAGTCATTCAAGTAAGTATTCAGATTTCTTAACTGTGAATGCTCAGTCAGTTTTTTGTTTACTGAAATTAAAATAAAACTATAAAAACCCAGGATGATGGGGGTTGTTTAAAGCAGATTTTTACAAGGGTCTCTAAAGTAATCTGTCAATAAGTATTGTCTATGTTTGAAGAGTGTTATGAAAAATCTGGCTAGAGAAGAATTTTTTTTAAATATGCAATCAACCTGAACTTGATTTTTATGTATATTGTGAGGGAAGAGTTTAATTTCATTAATAACATATGGTGCCATCTGTTGTGAACCAATACTGAAGATTCTACCACCATTTATTGAACAGTGACTATAGTGATATTTTATTTGTGCTGAAATGTAATTTTACTTGTATGTTAATAAATAAAGTTGCCTGGGGGTCAGAGCTAATAGCAAGCCATAGCAGAAGCAGGGTGGTGGTAGCGCACACCTTTAATCCTGATCACATGACAGGAAGAGTCTCTGTGTGTTCAAGGATACAGCCAGCAAGGAGATACATGCCTTTAATCTCAATGCCAACCATAGAGACCTAGAGGTCTGTGTAGACAGGCAGTGATGAGTAGGTCATGTGGTTGGGTTTACAACCAATAAGAAGGCAGAACAGAAAGTCAATAAAAAGACAGGAAGCAGGTCTCTTTTGGAGGGGAAGGACGGCAGGGCAGTGAGGGGTAGAAAAGGGTTTTAGTCTCAGCTCTTAGCTACTGCTCTGACCTCTTGGGCTTTTAACTCTGCATTTGGCTCTGTGTTTCTTATTTAATAAGACTGTTTTATCTACAAGTGACTCTTCACTCCACATGTCTGTAGTGCTGTCTTTGTCATATATTACATTCCCATGTAAGAGTGGGTCTGTTTCTGGGGCCCTACTCTATTCTCCAAGTCACTTGATCTCTTTACTAATTCTATATTGCAATAATTGCTGTAATAATACACTCTGGTATATGCGAAGGCAGGTCTCTGCCTTACTTTGCAGGATGAGATTTTTTTTTCTTCTTCTTTTTAACTTGGTGAATTAGCCACAAAATTTGACACTGACCCCTGGAGGCTGGATTTTGAACTGTCATGGGCATAATTTCATTAGTGTTTTTAAGTTAAGGAAAGCAAGCATTCTTTTGTTCTCTTTTCTAAAGGCCCAGGAGATAGCTGCTCTGGGGCCCACTCTTCTTGTTTACTGCCTGTGAGGGATTCCTGTCATTCTGTCCTTCCATTGCATCTTCTCAGAGCACCAGGGACCCACAAATGATTCTGTTTGAGAATTGCCTTGCTGAAGTTCTTGGGTTGCTTAGGGATTGTTTTGAATAAGATGAGAAATCTCTTCCTTCTAAATGAACACTGTTTCCCTAATGAGAAAGTGATCAACATTTGAAATGTCTCCTGAGGAATGAATTGATAAGAACACGTTTCTTCCTCCAGACTCTTGTTTTACCCAGCAGGAAAATACAGTGGTGTAGAGTATGAAGAGACACACAGATATCTTACCAGCCATGTCTGAAGGCTTCTAGAGAAATGTTTCTTCATGGCATGTTTTGTGCTGGTTATATTTTTTCATTTTAAGGAATGAGTTTAGAGATGGAGTACAGAAGAGCCACAGCTAGTTACTCCAAAAATTCCTTGATGAAAATGAATTGTTGTTTCTGAAAACATTTGGAGTGTATATTCAAAGAAGATAAATATTAAGTGATTTCTCACTAAACACAATATATATCCATTAAAGGCAAATGTTACACATTCCCCAAAGAATATGAAGCAAGAAGCAATTGAAGCTTTAAACTTAATTGGTTTTTGTTGCTGGTTTAAGATTTCTGTCTTTATAATGGCTGCTCTCTTTTTGGAGTGGATCAGGTAGGATGCAACATGCTTAAAAATGTCAAGGATAATCAACATAAACATTCAGAATGACATTAAGGCTCTGCCCACGTCAGGGTCTTATTGGTGTTGTTTTTTCTGATGCTTTGTGTGGAGTAGAAACTGGCTTGGTTCCTATTGACTTTGGCAGCAGCAGTAAGTGGATCAGAGGACAGGTGGACCTACAGGCCATCTAGGAACTGTGGTCAGAGTGAGTTGATTTTGTTATTGAAAGAGAAATCTGTGCCCAGCAAGAGGAAATCACAGGGAACTAGAGGAATATTTTAAAGACCCTTCAGCCCACATTCTTTTGAGATACACTTATGAGCAACATTAAAACTCATTCATGGATGTCTGTTACTGACAGGAACAGGTTTTAAGCTGAGTATACATTGGGGATGGAGTGGCGCTTGATGGCCAGGGGATGTCAAAGCGCACTATGAAGACTGCAGGGTTTGTGGTAGATTCAGTTCTTCCTTTGCCTCCTCAGTGTGCGGCTGGAGTGAACCAGAACTGCGTACACTGAAACAGTTGTCTTGTGTATAACACAAAGCACTTTGGTTAACAGAACAAGGAAGGAAGGGAAAGGAGATGCAGAAACCAATCCAACAACACAAAACCAAACAAATGGCAACAGCCATCAGGTTTCATTGTCTATCCTAGATGGTGATACCACTTCAGTGAGACACAGTTCATAGCTATGGGCTAAGCAGTCATTTAATTCAATTTGGGAAGAAATAAGCAGTTAGGCAGTCGCTGATTCTTCCTTGAATAAGCAAAGGATTCATATTTGTTCAGTTTATGAGAGTCTTGTTTTATTGGAAGTGTGAGGTGCATGACACAGCCCTTAGTACATATTAAGCATGTTATCTTAAGTAGTGTCAGTATTGTGAATAGATATTCTCTTGAGTGTGAATAACCCCGAAAAGAGGGGCAAAGAATGACTTTAGAGCCAGCATTCCTGACCCATCACTCTCTTCCCTGCCTCTCTCTACTCAGTAGGCTCATTTTTTCCTGTCAGCTGCTTCTCTACTCAGCTGGGGATGTTGAAGCAGGCAGCTTTGTCCTACCCTTTTGTAGTTTGGGACAAGACAAAGAGTTGTCTCCATTAGCTCTATTAAATAATCCTTAGGCAATAGAGAAACTTCTCTAGTATGGTATAGCCCATGTATCCATATTTTGGACCAATTACTTATCAGTTTTCATTAATTAAGTTTAATTAAGTGAAGAATTTGTCAGTTGTGAAGACATGACACATGGGTATGAAACTGTCATTGTTATTTTTACTTTTACCGTTTTCTTCAACTCTTCCTTATCTGGCTCATTTCTACTTGTTCTTTAGAATTTGCTGCAGGGCTTGAGAGCAGATGGCTAATTAGGTAAAATGCTTGCTATGCAAGCATATGGACATGAGTTTGAATTTCAAGAATCTAGCCAGGTGGTTGTGGCACACACCTTTAACCCCAGCACTTGAGAGGCAGAGGCAGGCAGACCTCTGAATTCAAGACCAGCCTGGTCTACAGGATGAGTTCCAGGCTAGCCAGTGTTAAAAAAAAAAAACAGAAAAAAGTGAAAGAAAAACCCAACAACAACAACAAAAGAATTTCAAGAATCTATATAAAACTAGACACAATAGTATCTATAATCTTAATAATTCTACAATGAGATGGGAGGTAGAAACAAATCACTAGAAGCTCATGGGTACATAGCATGGCTTATGCAATGGCAAGCAACAAGATGCTCTCCCTCAATTAAGGTGGAAGGCAAGGAGAACCTCCTCATGTATGCCATGGGACCCACCTACATGCGCGCGCGCGCGCACACACACACACACACACACACACACACACACACACACACACACATTTTTGAGGGAGATATGGTGTTTCAGAGTAGTTTATGTAAAAATGTGTTGCATTTGGTGCATTATGTAAAGCTGTGTTGCTGTTTTACTTTGCCTGCCCAAGGCACATGATTGGTCTAATCAAAAGCTGAATGGCCAATAGCAAGGGAGGAGGTATAGGTGGAACTTCTGAGCAGGGAGACTAAATAGGAGGATGCTGCTGTAGGATGTTCTGTGTGCTGTGAATGTATTGCTCTGATTGGTTGATAAATAAAAAGCTGATTGGCTAGTAGCCAGGCAGGAAGTATAGGCAAGATAAGCAGACAAGGAGACAAGGAGAATTCTGGGAAGAGGAAGGCTGAGTGAGGAGAGGCCAGCCTGCTGTCCAGGGAACAACATGTAATGGCACACAGGTAAAGCCATGGAACACATGGCGACATATAGATTAACAGAAATGGGCTGAGTTTAAGTGTAAGAGCTAGTCAGTAGTTAGCCTGTTAATTAATATAAGCCACTCTGTGTTTACTTGGGTCTGAGTGGCTGTAGACCTGGTGGGACACAGGAAACCTGTAGCTACAGGAGGAATTTAGGCTTGGGGAAAAAAGAAAAAGAGATGCCAAGGAGATGCCAGCGGCCAGTCAGCCAGACATGGAGGAAGCAGGAAAGTAGGACATACAGAATGAAAAAAAGGTAAAATGCCCTGAAGCAAAACATGGAGGAATAGAAACAGGTTCATTTAAATTAAAAGATTGAGTAGGGCAAGCCTGAGCTTAGGCCAAGCATTCATAATTAATAATAAGTCTCTGTGTTTTTATTTGGGAGCTGGTTGGCAGCCTGAAGAAAAATTACAACTACAATTATGGCTTTTCAAAAGACTTCAGGATGGGTTGTATAGTCTCTTTTTTTTTTTTGTATTCTAAAATATTTCCTTTTGTCCGCTTTTCCTGAACTTGAACCTGCTGACCAGATTCAAATGTAAACTCTGAGCTCTCTGAGAGAAGCCATAGCTGATGCCTCTGATTCTTTGCATCCATCAAGTAGGCGGTGAAGCATACAGAACTATCTGCCAATTTGTGGTTACATGCTAACTGTGCTGAAGCAATATTATCTAAAGATAATATGGCAACAGCTGATTTTGATGGTCCCTTGTTGCATGTCAGATATGACTAGAGGGACTCTACCGGTATTAACTCATGCAGTCAGAGTGGGTTTACTGCTGTTTATTAACAGATGAGGAAATGGAGGCACAGGGAAGTTAAGTGGCATGCTAAGGACACACAACAAATAAAAAGTAGTGGGAAGAGGTTTCAGATATAGTTCATCTGGCTTGAGAGCTCAGTGTTAGGTTGCTAGTTCTTAGGTTTCCTTAAGTGTGTTTTAATCGTGTGGTGCGATCATAGGACCATAATCTTTTCCATAGCACCTGTGTTGAGACTGAACAAACAAAACTCCCTCCTTCATTTGTGTATCTCTACACTCTATACATCGCAATCACTCATCCATTCCTTCTTCACCATCACCAAGATCAGAAACCCTCCTCAGAGCCAGCCTGGCTGGTCCAGATGCAGTGGATTCATGGGCTCTAAAGCAGCCTTTCCTTCTACCTAGCATTCAGGTAGAAATATGTCCCATCTCCCTAGGCAGATAAATATCATGTGCATAGTCTGTGCCAAGTACTGCTCAAGATTACTGCAGACCAAGTTTTGGAGTACTTGTACTATTTTATAAAATGGAAGAAGCATTGGACTTGAGACCATAGGATAAAGCATGTCCTTCGAACTGTGGTGAAAGTGATGACTTGGTACTTTTGGGATAAACGGTGTGTGCTGCAGAGCTGACCTTGTTTGGTGTTGGGAAATGGCCTGGATCCTAGTTCTGCTGTTTTTAACATAGACACCAACAGTAAGCCACCCACTTCTGTCTGTTCTACAGCTCACTCATTTCCCTGGTTTGGCTGTGTAAACTACAACAGAGGACAATGGGCTCATTCATATTGGTGGATGTCTGTGGCGGGGGTCTTTGCACCCAGCAGTGGGTGTCCTTTCTAAATGTCTAGCATGAATCTGCAGGCTGTTTTCCATGGTATCATGCTGTAATCCCTCAGGCATGTGGAGGGACCATAGTATTTGGGATTTTCCCCTGAAGATGTGACTTAATCAACTGTGTTATCATCCGTGGCAAACTTCTCCTTGGGAAGCCTTTTGCCTCTGCTAGGTGGTGCAGGGCCCCAGGAATGAAAACTTCCGAGACTTCTACTCCAAATTCACTGTGAGAAATCAGCTGTCACACTTCTCACTTCTCCAGACTCAGCAAGCAGTTCAACAAGGAGTTGCCCGCCCCCCCCCCCCAAATCTCCCGGTGATGGGCAGCTGGTTCTTCACTTGTATATGTGACTGAATGATGGTCCATGATTCCTGTCCTCTTACACCTCATTCTCCCTGGCTCCTGTTTTTTTTTTTTTTTTTTCTCTCTCTCACGTTGTTGATGGCATGACACCTGTCTCTTTTTCTTGCCTCAAATCCCTTTGTTGCAGGCCACGGAAATCTGGAGACACAGCTGATGACAGAAAACAGTCTCACTGCAACCTCTGTTCTCCTGGTAGGAGGTTGAGAAGGTGGACCAGAAGTTCAAGATCATTCTCAGTTCCCCATTTCTTGATTTTGGAAAAATGGTTAAACCCACGTGGCCTCAGGCCCTGCATGCTCCCAGGCTTCCTTCTTCCCTTTCCTCTTCTGCCTGGCTTCTTACCCCACAACTGTATTATAGCAATATTGCTAAGGAGGGTACTGTGTGGACTAATTTTAGCTCTCATTTTGCTTTGTAGTGACACTCAGCATTCATTCATCATCATGATACATTTTATTGTGCATATTTGAGGCTCACAACACACTGTGATAGGTGGTAAAATGGTTACCATAGTGAGGCAGATTAATACATCTATCATCTCACATAGTTAATTTTTTTGGGTGATAGGAATAGCTAAAATCTGTTTATTTAATAAAAACCCTTAATATAATTTTACCAATTATTTATTAGTTCTGAGGTTGTACAGCAGATCTCTAAACTTGCCCAACTTACATATTTGCCATTTTATATCCTCCATATAAACTGCATATTCCATCTCTCCTTGTCCACCTTCAGTGGTATCCAATGTTTCTTTATCTGTGTACTTGAGCTAGCTTCCTCCCTCCCTTTAGATTTAAAAGTTCGTGTGATGGCTCAGCAGGTAAAGGTGATCTCTGGGGACAGACATGATGAAAGGAAAGAACCAACTCCACATGTTGTCCTCTGACCAACCAACACCCAATGCCCCGCCTACCCACCTGCAATCAAAATGCATTAAAATTAACAAAAAATTTAAATTTAAAATTTGCATTTATTTGTGGGGTATGTGTGGGTGTGTGTGTCTCTGTGTGTGGTGTGTTTATGGGTCTGCACATGTGACTGTTGCCTGTGGAGGTCAGAGGACAACTTTAAGAAGTAAATTCTCCTCTATCATGTCGGTCCCAGGATTGAACTCAGGTCGTCAGGCTTGGTGGCTCATTTTTTCTTTTCTTCACTAAGCCATTTTATCAGTCTCTCTCACCCCCTTCCTCCCCCTTGTTTGGGACAAGGTTTCATGTAGTTCAGGGCCTCAAATTTACTATGTCACTGAGAATCACCATGAACTTCTGATCCTCCTGCCTCTACTTCTCAAGTACAACAATGGCAGTTGTGCTACCCCAACTGGTTTTATTTTTGCTGGCTTTGGGGACCTCTGTGTTGTTTTCCATAATGGCTGCACTAATCTACATTCACACCAGCCATGCACTCGGCTTCCTCTTCTGCATACCCTTACCACCATCCCTGAATCGATGAGTTACTTTCTCTTCCTCACTTCCCAGGCACCTAGCATACTGTATTCCTCATATCCTGTTGGCATTTCCTTCCCATTCCCCTTGACCTACACAGCAAAACAGAGCTCTCCTCTATTCTTCTTTCACATGTCCTCGCCACTCCTCAGGTTGTATTACTATTCATGTTTACTTGTGACTTTTTTGTTTAATGTCTGTTTTTGAGCTTTAGGCATTGTGGTGGTGACAACCAAAATTTATCCAAAATTAAACTCTTGGACACTGTTTCCTTCCCTTCTCAATTTGTTCTGACTTTGGTATACACCATTCGGGAAATGCCACCATTGTCTGTCTGCCTGGTACCCAGGACACAAGCATTTGAATTCAAGTTTATCAATGTTACTTCCAAAACACAGCTTTGCAAACCAACATTGTTGCTGTAGGATGTGTGTGTGTGTGTGTGTGTGTGTGTGTGTAAGAGGAATGGGGAGGAAGAGAGAAAGAAAGAGGCTGTAGTCCAGGGTGGTTTCAAACTTGTCACCCTCTTGTGCCAGATCTTCAGAGTGCTAGGATAAGAGGTGTGGGCTACCATGTCCAAGTGGTCAGCTCTGAAATCATGTACATACAAGTAGCATTATACAGACTGAGCAAGTTATTCCACATTCTTGTAGTAGCTTATTTAAAAAATAGATTTATTTTATGTGCATGTGTGAGTGCCTTCATGTGTATATAAACAAAAGGAATATGTACTGGAAACAGAGGCAGAGCTTTTCTGTCCCGACCAAATAAACACACAAAAGCTAACTGTGTCTCACTCAGGCTCTTAGCCCATCGGCCTCTGCGTTTTTGGATGATGGTCCACGAACCCGTCTGTGCCTCCTCGTTGGTCCTCACTGAATCTCTGGACACTAGAGATTCCAGCCCTCGGACCTTCTCTACCTCACTCATGGAAAATGGGCCTGCCTCCATATCTAGCACCTGATTTAAAGGCTTAACTTATCTGCCTTTCTCATACTCCTTAGATACCAATCAAAATGGCTGCTTACCTGGACCCCGTGTCCCGGTATTTCGCAGGACCTTTGCAACTTCTGTTAGCAGTTTGATAGATGGAAGGGGTTACCCTGCTTTCAAGCCTTCTCTAAGTCCCTACTCTGATGCAGCCTTTCACACTTTTACTCTTTTGCTCTCCCGGTGCCTCAAACCTCTGATACTAACTTCATTGCGTGTGGTATGTTTGCTTAGTGGCATGCCTCGGCAGGGCCCGCCAAAGACACCCACCTCACTCTAGGACCCTACCCACCTGCTCTTTTCCACTGCAACAAATGTGCGTTCTCATTCACCAATAGCTTTGCCTTCCGTTCAATACCAACAATTGGGTCTCTGGTGGGGCCACCCGCCTCTGACCATTCCCCTGGATGTGAGGCTTCATTTCTCGAGCACAGTCCTCTCCGTGCCTTCTGACTTTTCTGGAAGTCCTGGTACCAGGCGACTGTGTCTCTCTCGGGCTCTTAGCCCTCAGCTCTGTTCTTGCATGATTGAGTACTGAATGGCTTGTGCCCACTTAATCCGATCCTGTTTGGGTCTCTGGGATGCCAGAACATTCAGGCCTTTGGATCTTCTTCTGTCTGCCTCATCCTTGGAACTATGTCATACACCTCCTTGCTCCTCCTCTCCCATGTCTTCTGGAGACCCACTGACTATTCTTTGGACCAGGCAGTTGGAGGACTGAGAAAGAATTCTCCACTTTCTTTCCTTTTCTTTGCTCCAAGACCTGCTTGTGTCTGTCTGCTCTTCCTCTCTAAATGTTCTGTTTGCTGCAACCTGTGAATCAGAGGTGGAGAAGCCAGTTTCATCTTGCTCAGTACACACCAGTTCTCCTTTCTATTTACTCAACTCCTGTTTAATTCTATGTGTATGTGTATGTAACTATTAACAGCAACCACATGGCTCTCCTCCATCTTGGCTGGTGACCTCATCATGATTTCTTGTGAGCGCCAGGTAGTCGACTTGGATCCATCTGAACAGCATCTTGCCAGGTCCAGTAGGTGCCAGACGGTTCCACAGAGCCTGGACAGTGAAGTGAAACAGGCAGCTCCCCCAGGACATGGCCAGTACTCTAGTTTTCTCTGGTCCCCCAAAGATGATCGACAGCCCCCAGGCCAGCAGGAAGCAGTCTCAAGAACATGGCACCCTCAATCCCGCCTCACCTCCTACCCCTTTCTAACTCCTCATCTTTTTATAATAAACAAAGGGGAGGAATGTTAGCATTTAGGCATTTGTACTGGACCACCCTTAGGGTCCTGACAGGATATACCTCAGCTGCAGCCACTAAAACACCCTCTGTGCTCATTTGTTAAGTTTCCTTATAAAAGGTGAGCCCTGTACACCTTCCTTTTCTCTTTCTCTTCCTTTGCTCTGTCTCTTTCTTTGTTCTTGTCCTCAGGGATCAGTCTCTGCCCCCTTCTCTGCCCTTTCTCTCCCCTCCCCTCAATAAACCTCCTACATGGGCCCTGTTGTATGGTGTGACTCCTTCTAGTCATTTTTAAAATACAGCAGAGTTCCCCATGAGAGCAGCCCCCGACAGAGACCATGCTTGTCCCATCTGTGCTGGCTAGTCTTATGTCAACTTGACATGCGAACAAGCGAGGAGTAGCTAGCCAGTAAATAACACTCTTTCATGGCCTCTGCATCAGCACCTGTCTCCAGGTTCCTGCCCTGTTTAAGTTCCTGTCCTGATGTCCTTCAATGATGAACAGAGATATGGAAGTGTAAGCCAAATAAACCCTTCCCTCCCCAACTTACTTTTTGGTCATGGTGTTTTATAGAAACCCTAACTCATCAGCAAGTTATACGGAGTTTCCCAGGGGTGTAGTCTCTGACAGGGACCATGCTTGTCCCATCTATCAGCCTACTTGGATGGAATAGGCTTCAGGAACACAGTTCCTTTTCTCCGTGCCCTACACTACTCCATCCCATTATGCTTTCACTGTTCGAAATTCTTTCCCACGTAGTATGAACCTGTTTGCTCAAGTCCAGAACAAGTGACTTACAGGGTCATCTCTATCACCTTTGTATGTTTTGGTCAAACAAACATCTCTCAGACAACTATGGGCAAAACTCTTAAGAGACATTTTCTGTATTGATTTTTTTTTTTTTAAACACCATGGCTTGTTGTGTAGCCTAAATTGGTCTTGAATTCGTGAGGTTTCTGTTTCAGCCTCCCAGGGTTGGAGGTATGGGGCACCATATCCAGCTCTTTCCCACTGATTCCTTGTAACGACATCTGATAGTGGGTTTTATCATCCTTGTAAGAACACGGAGAATTAAATGGCTCTCAGTCATGGAGCTGAAACCTCTCTCTTTTTGTTCTGATATGATATTTTCATTTTTCCAAAATCACGAATGTGTGTTTAAAAGTGAGCACATGGCCATGCTGAATGATGCCTGGTAAATTCTTCTTTTGGAAGACATGTTTGAAAGGATTCTATTTCACGAGAGTAAGATGCTGGCGATCCAGAAACCTTGCAGAAGTTAGCTGTGCCATGCGCTTTGGACAATTCATTCCCTACCCAGCCAGGCAGAAACATGGCTCCACCCTTTGAGACAGACATCTGTTCAAATATAAATTTCCTGTTTGGTGAGGCTTCTGTTCTATTGAAGTAAAGGTCTCGATACGGCTGAACAAGTCAATCATTATAAACCTTGTTAGTGTGACAGCCCCCTGTGTATTGTTAATTGGAAATGAAACACAAACACACCAAACCCCTGCAGTATCCGCTTCACGGTGCATAAATCTACCGTGCATCATGTCACTTGAAATTTGATGGCAATCTACCAAATGACAGAAAAGACTTCATCCTCAGAGGGCTATGCAAATAAGCGCAGACTTGGAACAATAAGGTGAGGGGACACAGCCTGTCCTTTGCTCTCCCTCCCCCCACATCCTTCCCAGAGAGCATTCCCCAGGGTAATTTCTTAGTGGCAACTGGTGAATTATCCAAATACAAATGACCAGTGTTCAGTTCTACGAGCCTATCTGGCTTCAGATGGCCTAAATAGGATGGAAGCATTCTTCCTGCTCTTCACTCTCCAAGCTGGAAGATCGCTTGCAGCAAACCCTTCTCAAACCCTCATTAAGCCTTCTTAATTGCTTTCCTCGGCTCTCTTTCCCTTTTATTTAAACCTCAGAGGTGAGGGATAATCTGCTGTTAGTTATGCTAAGATAAAGATGCTTATGTATCCCCCTCCCTCCCCCTTCCTGCCAATTTATCACAAGTCTATGGGAAAGCCTTTCTTTTTATTTTAGGTCTGAACTAGCTCTCTAGGCTGCCCCTAATAGGTCTGGACTGAGGCTGAATTATTTACCACCAGTTATAGTTTCTGGGTAGACAGCATTTCTCTCTCTCTCTGTGGCTCTCCTGGGAAGATTTGTAAATTGTTAGAATCAGAGCTGGAAGTCTTACGGAATCATCCATGCCAGTGGCTTGTGGATTAAATCATCAGGAAATTGGCCTTCTGAATCCTTTCTTCTGGGTCATGGCCCACCCTTGTCAGGGCTGCCCCCAAAGGGAGCTGGGACAAGCCAGTACAGTCATTAGCAGTTCATGGGAGGCAGAAGCTGGCTGAAGTCTGGGGAGGCTGGGCTCTCAGAGTACATAAATGGGCACGCTAAGCAGAACAAGCAGAAGGCTGGCAAATGAGGCAATCACTTGGAATGGTGGCCAGATTATAGAGGGAACGCTTCCAGCAAAATCACTGCCTACCTCATCAAGTTGGTTTTTTTTTTTTTTTTTTTGAGTATCTAAAGGCAATGTGGCTTGCTTTCTTTGTTTCTTCTCTGTCTCTTACATGTATATGAAAGTATGTACATATGTGGTATCTATGTGTTTGTGAGAGTGTCCGTGCATATGCAAGTGTGTATGTGTGTGTGTGCTTGTGGGGGTCAGCGGTTACCATGAGGTGCCTTCGTTCATAGTTCTCTATCTTGGTTTTTAAGATAGGCTTTCTCAGTGAACCTAGAGTTCATCTACTGGGCTCTGCTGGATGGCCTGCTCATTCTGGGCATCTGCCTTTTTCTATTACCCAGAGCTGGGATTATTGACATGGGCTACTGTGCCCAGCTTTTTACATGAATCCTAGGGATCTGAACCCAGGTCCTCATGCTTGTGGGGTTAGCACTTTATTGACCAAGCCACTTTTCCAGCCCCAACTGTGGCTCTCTATCGGCTCAAAGTTAAAAGGGCTATAAGAGTATAACAATCCCAGTTCAACAACTTTCATCTTTTGATGATGGTAGTTATTGAGAAAGGCTGTCAATCTATATCTCAGACTGACCTAGAACTCACCATTTAGCTCAAATTAGCCTTCAGTCAGTGGCCATCTTCCTGTCTCAGCTTTTCTAGTGTTAGAGATTACAGGCATGCACCACAATGCTTGGTTTCAATGACTATTTAATTTTATATTTATATTGAGACAGAAACTTGTGTGGCCAGGACAGGTCTTGATCTTGCTATGTAGGTAGAACTGGCCTTAAACTCCCAATCTTCCTTGCCTTCACTTCCCAAATGCTAGCGTGTCACAAAGCAATACTTTCCTACAAGACATTTTATTTATTTATTTGTTTGTTTATTTTATTTTGAGACAAGGTGGACTGGAACTTCCTGTGCAGACTAGACTTAGGCTATCCCCCTGCCTGTGTCTGTGGAGTATAGGAATTACAAACATCTGTCACTAGGTATTAAAAACAATGATTTTTTTCTGTTGCCAGATATAACCTCCATTTCATGGTTACACACTGAGCTTTTGAGCAAAAGAAGAATTTATTAAATTTTATAACAGTTTATTCCTATTCATCTTTAGTCAGGTATCTCTAATTTTTGAGAGGGTAAGTGTGGAAAAATATATTCCATCCAACAGTCTGACTCTATTTGAAACCTGTTTTATGAGAAGTTATGAAAAATCTACTTCTAAATCTTCTAGCTTCACTGCAGAAACAGCAGATTCTAGTTCTTGTTGATAAACAGAGAAAACTGTCTTTGGAAAGCAAATTATTATTATATTCTTTCTGGTACTGAAGAACATTTGACTTTGTAGGAAAGCTATTGGTTTCTCAATAGAAGCTGTTTATTTTTTTTTTCAGATGAGAAAATTCCTCTATTATATTTTCACATGACTCAGGATTGCCTATACTTCTATAAATTTCAGAAAATATACATGCTGTGTAATTTTTTACAATGTAGATGCATTCTATAGCTTTCATGAAGTTTTTATTGGCTTGGGGAGCCAAGAATGTGTTACTTCAATTTCTGATTGATCTTCATTAAGGGGAAGGATGGCATGTTAAACATTTTTTTTTGTTTTGAGAATGGAGCAAGTTCCCTAACCATTGTTAATCATTAAAAAATGTTTGCTTATATTTAAAAAAGATTTGTGTGTGTGTGTGTGTGTGTGTGTGTGTGTGTGTGTGTGTGTGTGTGTGTGTATAGGTGCTTGCAGATAGAAGAGGGCATCTGATCTCTGGTAGCCGGAGTTCAAGATGGTTGTGAACTCTTAACACATAGCTTTGGCTACCATTTTCCAGGGCTTCCTATATAACTAGAGATTTCATAATGCACAGGATATTACCATCTCTTTTTTGCAGATGAGGAATTGATGTCCAAAGATGTCACATGACTTCTCCATGATTTCCTCAATAAGAATAACAGACTCAAAATGGAGTTTGCCGGGTTTGACTTCCAAGTCTGACCTTTTGCCCATTGTCCTATCTCCTTGGCAGTGACTGTACCTATATGGTTCATGACGTTACTCTAGCAGACTGTACTCTGCTTGGTACAGAGTAGGCACTTAAGGAAGATTTGGCAGATTGACAAAGCATTGCTAAAGCACACAAAAGAAGTATCCTCTTGGAAATTGGTAAATAGGCCATTGGGTTAAATTTATTTTCTCTGAAATAGCCTTTATATGCTTAGATGCAGGACTCATCCTCTCTAGGACAGATGGTTCAGTTTTCTTTAGCTTCTTTATCTGAACTTGTCTTTGGCAAACTGAGGTCAGTTTTGAATTTAAGGAGAATAGTGTTAGAATGATACTGTCAGGAGCATTCCCAGCTTTAAAGACCCTCAGTGGCTGGCTTTCAGATAGGAGCATGGTTGCCATTGGTTTTTTTGCACATCTAGCCTTCTTAAAAGCTTGAGTAGGAAGGAAAAGCAAGGGCAGGCCTTTATCTTTGAGCCATCGTTTGCTCAGCTTGTGTCCTCATAAGTACAGGATGGGAAATGTGACTTATTATTGCTCATTAGAAGATCGCTCTAATTTACAGGCCTTCGAATGAAGTTATGTGCATGCTGCACTTTTGAACTCCTCATTGAGTCTATTAAATCATATCAAAACGCTGTTTGTGCAGCAGGTGTACTGGTGACTTGAGCTCAGACAGGGCCTTGGGTATGAAATGTCAGTGTGGCAACATTATTCCCTCTTCTAGGCTTTCCCAATTTGTAACATCTGTTCATGTTTGTTATTGAACTCTTGGGGGATCACTTGCCCCAAATCATGCTTCACTTCACAAAAATTGGAATTTTGAGGGTGGGTTCCTGCCACTCTGCTGGAGAGAATAGTGGGTCACGCGAAAGCACAAGGGTAGGGCGGATCATGACATTTTAGCCCTTTCAGTTCGCTGCTGCTGAGGAGAGGCTGAAGGCTCTCCTCAAGAAGAAGGATGATCCCAGGTGCTTGTGGGCTGGAGAGTTCCCTGCTGACTGGCTGGCCTTCAATTTTGTTTTAAACTTAGCGCTTAGGACAAAGAAGTCTGGAAATGACGATGAGAACGGGGTGGGGCTGCTGCTCTATCTGGTGGTCTCTGGGCTGCGTCAGTGACTAGGACCTCCCTACTACACAGGGCCCCATGCTGGCTGGCTTAAATGGCACAACTTGAGCATTTCACTTCTGGAGGATAGAGGTCGGAGAGTACAGTGTCAGCAAGGTTGCTTCTTCCTGGGTGCTATTGGGGAGACTGTTTCCAGCTTCCTGTGGTCGGAGAGCAAGGAGACTGTTTGGTGTTTCTTGGCTGGTAGCTACTGTCTTAGTGTTCACTTGCATCCTCGCAGGGCATCCTTTCCGTGTACAAGTTTACCTTTTTTTTGTTTTGTTTTTGGTTTTTCGAGACAGGGTTTCTCTGCGTAGCTTTGTGCCTTTCCTGGAACTCACTTGGTAGCCCAGGCTGGCCTCAAACTCACAGAGATCCGCCTGGCTTTGCCTCCCGAGTGCTGGGATTAAAGGCGTGAGCCACCACCGCCTGGCACAAGTTTACCCTTCTCAGGACGCTTGCCCTGTTGGACGAGGGCCTGTTCTGATGACCTCATTAATTTGACCAAATGCAAAGACTTTCTCCAAATTTGGTTACTATCAGAGGTTTAAGGTCAGGGATCCAGTACTTCTTTGTAAAGATAATTTATTACTTGTGTATGTCTGCATTTATGTAAATGTATGCATGTGTAGATGCTGGGGAATCAAAAAGAGGGCACCAGATCCCCTAGAACTGAAGTGACAAGTGGTTGTGAGCTCTGGGAACTGAACTCAGGTCCTAAGGGAGAGCAGGGAATGCTCTTCACCTCTGAGCCATCTCTCCAGCTCCTAGAATGGCATTGAAAGATTCATCTAGCCGGGCGGTGGTGGCGCACGCCTTTAATCCCAGCACTCGGGAGGCAAAGCCAGGCGCATCCCTGTGAGTTCGAGGCCAGCCTGGACTACCAAGTGAGTTCCAGGAAAGGCGCAAAGCTACACAAAGAAACCCTGTCTCGAAAAACCAAAAAAAAAAAAAAAAAAAGAAACCCTGTCTCGAAAAACCAAAAAAAAAAAAAAAAAAAGATTCATCTATGTTATAACACTGATCATTTCACATATATTTCAATTATTCAGCATAATGTACTTTCTTTAGTTGATGAATATTATTCCATCATTTGAATTTATTTCACTGTATTTATCCTCATCAGGCAATGGGTATTTGGCTGTTTCTACATTTTGGCTTTTGTGAACAACACCTTTATGAATACTTGTGTATTATAAGGTTTTACATGAATGTACATATTCAATTTTTTTAGGAGTGGAATTGCTGGGTTTTCACTAGGATGTGGATGTGAAATAAATACTTTCTCATTTTGCTGAGTTCTAATTCTCTGGCAGAGTTTACCTATGTAGTTCTAGCTGGCCTCAAATTTTTTATCTTTCTGCCTTAACCTCTGAAGTGTTATCAATCTAAGCGTGTCCTGTTACATCCTGTTTTCTCATTGCAGTTTTGATTTGTGTTTTTTCATGAATAATGACGTTGAGCATCTTATTTTAAGAGCAAAATAACTATTTATACATTATTTTTAGAGTAATGCAATTGTCTTACATTTAAATTTTGCAAAACATTCTTGTTAACTCAGTAAACATTTACAACCACATTTCTTGAGTGAAGCATGGAAGAAATTTCAGACTAAAATACCTGAGTGTGTACTTTTAAGAACATTTGATCCTAAAAGCAGAGTGTCAAGGGCCATAAAGCTTTAGGCGAGAGTTGGCAGTACTGAAGGTGGGGTAGGACAGGAGGGCAAATGAAAGCTATTTGGTCTCCATTTAGCCCTCCACAGACTTGGCTTCTCACTCAGAAGGTAGAGACCCACAGTTAAGACTTAGAATGATTTAATAATGACTTCAGTGATTGGATATAGAGAAATGCCACCTGTGGGAAGCCTAATGCAAGAAGGAATTCCATTTGTTTGTTTGTTTATGGATCTCACTGGCTAATTCCAGACAATACAGAGGACCAGGCCAACAGGAAGTTGAGACTGGGCTGATTCACAGACAGGGCTGTGTGTGCACAGGGGCTCCTATGGTAGAATCTGGATGCTTTAGAAGCTGTCTGTGCGGTAGCTTCAGTTAGCAATACTGCTCCCGTCCACAGCATCATGGGTGACCTTTCCAGACATAAAAGGTGTTACATCAGGGTCAGGATCACAGCAGAGGGAACATGGTGAGAGGCACATGGTAACCCAGAGGACCAGTTGAGTGCCCCTGGGGGTGACTCTTACGTTGGGAACATTTTGAACATATTTGGAGAATCCTGACCAAAGCAGATAAATTCTAGTTTTATTGTTAACTTCACTCTACTTTTTCTCCTTTGCTAGTGTACCTCGAGGAAAGCATAACTTATAGATAAATAAGATATGGCTTCTCCCCTAGATAATATATAGAACGGAGGGGGACACAAATGTATTGAGATTATTACTAAGAAAGATACAAAGTATTTAGAAGTGTGAACCTTGAACAGATTCTTCACTCCACGTGTCAAGATCCATAATCACTCCTAAAGCTGGATCAGTGAACTTATTCAGACTCTGAGATTACTCTTTATTTCTGATGTCTGTTCCTTTCCACTTTCTTGCATTTGTGTCTTGTTGATTGTTTTCTCAATCTCTATCTTTCTGCCTGATTCCGTAAGCTTGAAGTATTTACTTAGTGTATGAGACCCTTTAAACTGGGTGGCTGTCTGTTCTGCAGACCATATCTTCCTTATTCTCCCATCTGGCCTGGGATTTTTGCAAATACTTTAGGTATTTGTCATTATGCTGGTGTTCATAAGGAATGCTGAGATTCTCTTTGCAGATGTAGGGCGAGGAGACAGACAATGAATCTGGATAGTTTAATATTTTTTTTTTAAAGAACTTTCAAATAGTTTGGGATAAAAAGAATACCATGGACTAAGCAGGAGTCAACTCATGAAAGGTTAAGAATATTGGATTTTATTTTGAAGACAAGCAATGGGCAAATCTGTTTTCTAAGAGGACTCATTTTGGAAACGTCGAAATTACTGTCCTAGAGGCCTTGAGGCAGGAGGAAAGCTATTAACAGCATTCCACATGAAAGATGGTGGTTTAAGATGTGGCATCAGACATGAAGAGAACTATAGATGCTTGACAGACCCTCATAAAACAGCTGCAAATGGTTGTAATTTATCAGCTGTAAAGGTGAGGTGAGAGGAGGCAATAGCAAAACAAATGTCAGTTTTCTGACATGGCATTTGGGTGAGTGATGGAACTATAAAGATGGAGAATACAGAAGGAAGAACTTCATGACAAAGCGGCCAGTGCATCTTGTTCTCGTGCCTGTATGGCTTTGGAGATCTTCATGTTTGAATGAGGCATTGTGATTGCTGCTGTGTTTTATTACATAGCCCAAAGCCATTCATCTAGTTCCTTCAGATAATACGTTTTGCTTATTGTGATGGTTAATCTTGGTTGTCAACTTGATGGGATTTAGAATCACCTAGGAGACACACCCTTGGGAGTGTCTGGGAGGGTACTTCCAGAGAAATTTAACTGAAGAAGGAATACACTGAGTGAATATGGGCAGCACCATCCTGTGTGCGGGGGTTCCAGACTGAATAAAAAGGAGACAGCGAGGGATTGATCTCTCTCTGACTCCTAACTGTAGATGCATCGTGACCATCCACTTCACATTCTTGCTCCATGCATTCCATACCTGATAGACTGACTATATATATCCCCTTCAACCATGAGCCAAAATAAACCCGTCATTTTAAAAGTTGCTTATTCTCAAGTATTTGTCACAGGAACGAGAAAATTAATCAATACATTTATGCTCCTCATTTTAAATACTATCCTTGATTTCTCTACATGAAACAGAATTCCCTGAGCTGCAGAAAGTTTACTACCATATAGGGAATGGTTGGACCAAGAAAGAGAATGGTGGGATTGCTGTTTTTTGTGATACCCCAGTCATGTGTTATTTACACACTGATGTATCCAAAGGCCTTTTAATTCATATTTTAGCAATCTCATTAAATTTTTATTTTTATGTCCTATTGAGAATAAGTTCATTTTTTTATTCCTTTAGTGTTGACAAGTCTATCAGCTAGGATACTTTCAGAAAAACCAAAAGAAAATTTATTTGGCAAGTCCAGATGAATACAATGTCAGGTGTGTATGTATGTGTGCATTTGCTGTTGATTTTTTTTTAATAAAAAGGATCTAGGTTCTTTTCTTTTTTATGCTCTATTATCCCCAAGTACTGCTCATTTCATCCTCCCGTCTGTGACCTCATGGTTCATGCTGGCTGCCACAGCTCCTAGGATCAGGGCTCCCACTAAAATACCTGCTATAGCAGTACATATGCCCAGCAGATTTCTCTTTTTGTGTTTTATTGGCCAAACCCTGGACCAAATAGATTAAGATTATTGTAGTTGCCATAGACCAAAGAAGAGATATTATCCAGAAAACAGAATATTGCAGCCTAGACAAAACCATTGTTTTCTTACCAAAGGAAAGAGTGTAAGGGGTGATCAACAATGTTTGCCTACCAGAAAACAAAGAAATAGTCAATCAAATGTGAGAGCAGAATTAGTCAGTATGAGTGTGAAGTAATCTAAATCTGTCTGTCTGTAATCTACCTTTATCTATCTGTCTATCATTTATCTGTCTTTAATCACTCAGTATCTATCTATCTATCTATCTATCTATCTATCTATCTATCTATCTATCTATCTATCACCCACCCATCTGTCTATCCTCTTTTATCATCTATTTATCTGTCTGTGTTAGTTAGGGTTTTCATTGTTGTGAAGAGACACCGTGGCCACATCAACTCTTACAAAGAAAACATTTAATTGTGGTGGCTGGCTTACAGTTTCAGAGGTTCAGTCCATTAACATCATGGCAGAGTGCATGATAGCATGCAGACAGACAGATGTGGTGCTGGAGCTGAGAGTGCTGCAACTAGCAGGCAACAGGAAGTCTCGACTGACAGTCTTATTAAGGAAAGCTTGAGCAAAAGACCCCAAAGCCCGCCCCCACAGTGACACACTTCCTCCAATAAGACCACATCTCTCAATAGTGTCACTCTCTTTAGGGCCCATTTTCTTTCAAACCACTACATTATTTATCTGTCATCTATATTTGTCTAATATCTGTTATCTATTTGCCTAACATATCTATGCTTTATATGCCCATCCATCCATCCATCCATCCATCCATCCATCCATCCATCCATCCATCCATCTACCTACTATCTATCTGCCGATCATGAGTCTAGATAGCTGCTTTCTAATTTTATTAGCTTCAATCCAAAATAATGTATCATCCTTAAATTTATTATTATTTTTGGTCCAGAAACAATGAGCGAACTTATCAATATTTTACTTTAAAAAATAATGAAAATAAATTGTTTCCATATTAGTAGTAAGCCAGAAATATCTTAGGGATATATTATTTTCTGTATATTCATGAATTTAATGTAACAAACTGTTCTTATTTATTTCAAATATTTGTGAGACCTATCCCTTTACCATTTTTGGCAAATTGGGGTGATGGTCATTTAAAAAACAATCCTAAAAAGATATTTACAGTTGTTCACAGATGAAATCTAGATAATGTTTCTCTGCCATTAACTAGAATCTGGTTCAAGCCCCGAATTTGTGTCCTTTTCCTGACATACACAATCTAGGAATGTGTACAGTAGCTGTTTTTTGTTACTTTTTTAAACACATTTTTATTTATTTTTATTTTATGTGTATTGGTGTTTTGCCTGCATGTATGTCTGTGTGAGGGTATGAGAACCCCTGGAACCGGAGTTCAGACAGTCTTGAGTTCCCATGTGGGTGCTGGGAATGGAATTCCAGTCCTCTAGAACAACAGCCAGCACTCTTAACTGCTGAGCCATCTCTCCAGCCCCTTATGTTACCTTTTAAAAGTCATCATTCTTTTTCTGAATTAAGGCTCATGTTTATTTTGTTCCTTGTTCCTCTGGCTTCAACAGAATATATTATATTTTAAGGTTCATCCCATGCATAACTATCTTTACTCTTTGACTCCCATAGTCTATATCATAATGGATATAATGTGAAAAGACCCTTGAATCCAAATCAGGACTGCTGTATTATCTGGTCTCATGGATGGAACAGCTACCAAGTTCTCAGTGCCTCCAGCATGCAGCCAGCGGCCAATTTTGGACTAACTAGCCTGAATCATGTAAGCTATTGTAGCATATCCTCTTTGTAAAACATAATCAATTATGTTGGTTCTTTTCTTCTGAATTCTGACTAGTAGTGGCTAGTAATTTGAGTCAAAAGATTTCTTGATCCTTCAGTTAAAAGTTCTTGCTTATAGGTGAGCTGGAAATATTTACTTTGCTTTCTAGGTCAAATCACTTTTAAAGCTCTTTTTGTTTATATAAAGATAAATGATTTTTTTGTCATTTAAAAGCTATGTGCATTTTTGTAATTAAATGTTTAGCTATATTCTCAAATTTTGTAAGGCAAATGTAATATACATTATTTGGGTCAATTGTCAGATGTATGTTTAAGCATGTGGAAAGCAGACTGGAAGTAAGGAGGCCCTCCCTTGTCCCCTTCAAAATTCCCTGTCCTTGGGAGACTAGCTCCTAAACTCTGTAACATGGATAAAGAAAATCAGTAAGCAGATAAGTATTAAAAATTTATCTTTGAGAGCAATTAAAAGATAAATGGTTTCCAGCTGAGGCTACAATTGTGCATCCCATAATATGAAAATGCCTGCAGTGGGAAAGAGCCAGAAGCTCTGCTTTGCCTCCCCCTCTCCCAGCCCTTCACTGGGAACCCCAACAGGGTTGTTTTAGCAGGGCTCTCCCAGCTACTCTGTGGATACCTAGAAATCCCTGACTTGATGATGCTATCTTTCTGCTGTTATTTGTTCTTTGACTTGGAGGTTTTACCCAAGAGGATGCTCTGCTCTGCCTGGTACTCTCAACTGGGAACTCTGACCTGCTGCCTGGGCTTCCCTAGTTGGTTTCTGCTGTATTTGCAAGCTCCTGATTTAGTGGTGTTACCTTTTGTTTGCCTTCTTAATTAGACTACTTCAATTGTCTCTGACCCAAGGATATTTCCATTACCTAATTTTCGCAATTTACCTGCTACTTACTATTTATTGTTTTACTTTTGTTTGCAACAGGCTTAATAAACTCATTCAGAACTGAAAGCATGGATGGTGAAGGCCTTTCTCCAGACTTCACAGAACAGCAAGCCTCTCTTTGTTCTGAGACAAAGGATGATGCCATGACCATGCTCATTTTTATTGCAAAGTGTCATGTTCTCTCTTAAAATGGTTCTTTGACAGTCAGCAGATTCAAGGGAGGGCTCCACTTATGATGGAGTGGAGATGGGAGTGAGGAGAGTGAGGGAGGAAAGTACAAAGAACTTTCTAACCATGACAGGTTGTGGATGAAATTCTAAACGGTCTTAGTAAATAAGAAACACAGAGCCAAATACGGAGTTAAAGCCTAAGAGATCAGAGCAAGAGCCATGACTCCCTTTAGCTTACCACTCACTGTCATCCTTCCCCTGAGAGAGAGACTTTCTCCTGTGTGACCCGTCTTTTTATTGCCTTTCTGTTTTGCCTTCTCATTGGCTCTAAACCCAACCACATGACTTTCTCGTCACTGCCTGTCTATACAGATGTCTATACAGATCTCTAGGTCTCTATGGTTGGTACTGGGATTAAAAGTTCAGGTCACCTTGCTTGGCTGTGTCCTTGACCATACAGAGACTCTGCCTGCCATGTGATTAGATTAAGGGCGTGTGCTACCACCGCCACACTTCTGCTTATGGCTATGACCTCTGATCTCCAGGCAACTTTATTTATTAACATACAAATAAAATCACATTTCAGCACAATGAAAATATCACCATGTAGGTACATTTCATTTGATGCTCACTGGCTAGTCTTGACAACTCTGTATGCACCTAACATCACATAGTCAAACAGTTACTTCTATAAACACAAAACCTTAAAACAAGAGGAACATGCATCCTAATCTTACTCATGACATTAAAAAAGTTTTAATAAGGGAATCCCAACAGATACCCACATGCTTCCTTGTGTGTATGTGTATATGTGGATGCAGGTGCTGTTTCCATGCATGTTTATGCAGAAAAGAGGACAGTCTTGGATGTTGTTCCTCTAGAACCATTCATCTCATTTTTTGAGACAAAGTTTCTTCTTGGCCTGGAGCAAACTGATTAAGCTAGTCTGGGTGGCCATCAAGCACCAGGGAATCTACCCTTCTCAGCACCTCCAGTGCTGGAATTACAAGAATGTGCCAATATTCCCAGCTTCCCCCAGCTCCTTGGGTTCTAGGGATCAAACTCAGGCCCTTGTGCTTACACAGCAAGCACTTTGCTGAGATATCTCCCCAGCCTCTGTCTTTACATTTTAAATTTTTACCTATTTGGCTACCAAATAGGTTATATTCACTGTATATGGAGCTATAAAGATGAATGATGTATCTCTAGGCCACACTCAGCCAATCTTCTAGTGCATAAGGGTAATCAAACATATAAAGAGATAATTATATAACACTTTGATCAGTGATACAGTAGAATTACTTTTAAAAAAAAAGGCTGCTTTAGTGACGTGTGTGCATGAATGTGTGCATATTTGTGTAGCTAATGATGTTGGGACAGTTATAAAGCCACACAAAAAAAGACTCTCTACTCTTCAATGGTGGTTAATTTCATCATTAATTTGACTGGATTAGGAAAAAATCCTGGGGCATTACAGAGGCAGGGCTTTGGGTGTACACCATCTCTTTGGCTGGTGTCCTAGACTGGAATAAATGGAGAAAGGAAAAAGCCAGACGAGCTCCACTAGTCCACTTTCTCTGCTCTCCAATGGCTCGAGATGAAAGCATCTTGTACCCGTATGCCTTCCCCAGCCATGATGGACTGCATCCCGGAACCACGAGCTAAAATAAGCCTTCTCTTCCTTAAATTGCATTTGTCGGGTAACATTCACAATAATAAGAAAAACAACTGATACAGCTTTTCTTTGCTTTAATCATGTGAGAAGCATGTTCCTTGAGAGCCTCCTTTTCAGCACTGGGAGCTGTGGGAAGTGTTTATTCTGAGACCCCAGAGGTTGATGGAAAACTAGATCATAGCCAGAACTAGTGACTGGTCTTGCTCTCATGAATCTGACTGTGCCTCTGTGGTGTGTTTTCACAAATTCCTCTGTAGTCCAAGAACAATGGACACATTGCCTTCAAGATGAAAACTCTGCTCTAGTCACTTTGGAAAACCATGTGAGGACAGTAACTTATGGTCTGATCACATGGAAAGTGAATTTGGGCCTCTGTGATGGGTTCCTGCCTTGCCTCGTTTCTGTGTTTTCCCCTTACTTCAGAAATGCAGAGAAGTGGAGTTGGCAAATGGGATAAGAAGTCAGTCCAAGGAGTCAGTTAGACGAACTGTTCAATTTGGACCTGCTTTGCCTTCAGAACCTCACCTGGGCAACACTGGAGTTTTACAAATCAAATTTGGTGCTTATACAAGCCTGTCTTAAAACCTTGGTGTTGCTTTGTTCTCAGAGGCAGAGTTGGCCAACAGGCAGCAGCAGAATTTAATAAGGTAACTAGGAAAGGGCCCTGGGGCCAAGAAAGAATATAAATGTCCTTTGCACCTTCATAGTTGGTGATTGCACAGCCAAGTTCATTTACAAGGAAATGGACACAGGTAGGTGAGATAATCAGAGGTCGAATGAACAAATATTCACTCTTATTCTTCCAGCACGCTATCTGTGTTTTTGCTGGTCTTCATCAGGCCGAAGAGTGTTTACATGTGCCTCACCCATTCCCTTTCCACCCATCTCCAGCATAGGGCTTATTAAGTGGCTAAGATTTAAGGATTTGTATTCAAAAGACTTGATTAGGATAGTTTTATAAAAGTGAAGCTGATGGTAACCCCAAACTCTTCCACTGCATAATACTCAGGGCTGATACCTTATTCCTGGAGAATAGTCAAATATTTCTTAGCTTCTGTATCTTTTGACCCACTAATGATTTCCCTGGAAGGACTATGATGACTGCCGTCTCAACTCTACATTGTATAATTGTTGTGGAAACACCCAAGTTAGCACTCTTAACATCACTTAATAAGTGGGCACCTCCTTCTCTCTAAACCTAATGAAATTTGAGCGGCAGTCCCAAATTATTCTGTCACAATCAAAGGGCAAGTTAGGAGGCAAGTGCCTAGACACTTGGACAAAAGCAAGAGTGAGAAAAATGGTTCATTTTTTCCATGCTTACTTTTATATACTCATTTATCTGTTAAAGCATTGTGTATTATTGAATACTTGTTATATACAGAGCACTGAGTGAGGAATCTCTACAGTCAAAATTCTTTTCTGTTTTACCAGAGGCATGGTAGTGGCAGCCAGCGAAGTTTCAGCTAATAGCCTTCCTCTCACAGGCATTGGCTCTTTCTAAGACATTTGTCCTATTTTGTATTTTTTTTTTAACTTGAAAAGAGCTCTGTGCATATAGAAGCTTCACACCAGTCTTCTCCTGATTCTGTTTCATTTATTTTGGAGTTTGGAAAAGGCAAGAGAAAGGAAGCTGACATTTGAATGGCTCTTCTTGCTGCAGGAATCATTGCTGCTTCTGTTGTTCACATGGTCTCACTAGGTTTGGGGGTGCTGTTTACATCTCCTCATTGATGAGTGGCTTTTGTGTATCTCAAGTCTTCCTGCCTGGAGCTCCTTCCACCTATTACTTGGACTTCATAGCCTTTCTCATTCTTTCATATTGAACTCATCCAAATACCTTAGGCCTGATGAGGCTTCTTCTCCCATTTTTCTTTTTACCTGAGACATCATCCTTTGTGTAGCTCAGGCTGTCCTCAAACTTGCCATCTTTGATCCTCCTGTCTCCACTTTTTGAGGGATGGCATTACTGGCATATATCACCGCACCTGGCTAACTTTGTTCTTCTTGATCCCCAGCACAAGACTGGGTGCTTCTCACGGCACCTTTGGGTGTGAGTCTTAGAACTCTCCCAACAGATCACAATGCTGTCCACATCTGAGTTTCCCTTGCCCCACTCTGAATTCTGAGGTGGTAGATTCTGTGTTGTTCAACTTTTTGTCCTTAAGAATCAGCACAGTTTGTGTGTTCGTATGGGAAGCCCATTCAGTGTCAGCTCCCTGACTGAAATGGGATCAATTGTGCAGTCTTTTTTTTTTTTTTTTTTTTTTTTCGAGACAGGGTTTCTCTGTGTAGCTTTGCGCCTTTCCTGGGACTCACTTGGTAGTCCAGGCTGGCCTCAAACTCACAGAGATCCGCCTGGCTCTGCCTCCCGAGTGCTGGGATTAAAGGCGTGCACCGCCACCGCCCTGCTCGATTGTGCAGTCTTGACCAAACTCCTCAAGAGGCTCAAATTCTCTTCCTTGTGAGAACTGAGCTCACAAAGCAACATCTGATATAACAAATGTCTGATATAACAACTTGGTTCCTAGTTTCTTGATGGCAGGGTGGAGGTTCTCTTAGAAAAAAGAAACGGATATTTCTAGTAACAGAGAGTATATTCCCAGTGTGAGAGAACAAACCAGCATTCTGGCTTGTAAACCAGATTTTTCAAGATGTTTTGCCAGATTCAGACCCTCAGCCATGGAATGCTCTTATGTCTCTATGAGAGACCAAGCTGTAGAAGCTCTAAGAAAACCCACAGAATCTGAACTCTACATGGCGAGTTACCAATCAGTGTTTTCAATGTAAAAATTGGCTTATCCTGCATATTATGGTTTATAAATTCAATATCAATCTTCATCATCCCTGTTTTATGAATAATATAGCATCAAAGGTGTCCAGCCTGTAGCTTATAAGTAGATATCTCACTGTTTGATTTTTGTAATTCATTAAGTCCTAATAAATTTGTCGTGTTTATTAACTATTTATATTTCTTACCTTAGAGGTATGTGATTTCAAAATTTCCTAGAAGCCTCCCCCTAAATCCTAACTTTTAAAACTTATTCCCCATGCATATTTATGAACACTCAGAGATACTATCTTTAAGATAAAAACAAAACTAGGCAGAATGAACAGAAGCAAGAGAGTAGCTTTAATGTAGTTTGTTTGGGACTGCCAAGAGTTTCTTAGTAGAGCTGTGAGCTAAGCTGATGGGTTGTGTATAAATAGAAGAACAAAACCTCAATGAAAGTTATTCAGTTGTTTAATGAGTTTTGAATCCACTGGATTAAGAGAAAATTCATCTGATTTAATTGAGTGACACTAATTGGCGAGGAGAAGAAAATCAATAGGCTGTGCCATGTAGCTATCCAAAGTTCATATTTTCTTCTAATTTGCTTCTGACAGTTTAACCTTCTTCCCTTGTGCTCTGTGAGCAGATTCTAAAAATAGTTCTGTAGTTATTGAGATTTACCAGAGCAGATTAGGAAACACTCAGTGTATTTAGTTTGTTTTCATATTTTAAATCAGAGGTTAAGTTTTTGTGTTCTTTGAATTGCTTCCTTGAATATAAAAGTAGTCATCATGTTTGTTTATAAAGTTCATGAGAGGAAGGAGGTGGTTTGTAGATGTCAGAGGTGGGAGAAAGAAGGTTTGTGGGAAGGATAAAACCGGCTTGGCAGAAACAGGAGGGAAATGCAGTTGGCCTTTGATATCTGGATGCTCTGGACCTACTGACTCAACCAATGACAGAAAACGTTAACAAATAGATTTGTAGTAAACATTCTCAGAATTCTTGTCATTTCCCCTAAAACACAACAACAAAAAAATCATTCATATGTCATTTGTATTTGAATTTTTCTTTCATTTTGTCTTTTAAATGTTTTTTTAATCATTTTTATTTATTCATTTATTTGCTTATTCATAGTGTGTGTGTGTGTGTGTGTGTGTGTGTGTGTGTGTGTGTGTGTGTGTGTGTGTGTGTGTGTGTAGTGGAGGCTAGAGAGAGGACAAACTGTGGGGGTCCTATTTCCATCATATAGGACCCTGGGCCAGAACTCAGGTCGTCAGGCTTGGTGGTAAGTGCTTTTACCCACTGAACCATCTTGCCAGCCCTAGCATTTATACTGTATTAGGTAGTATATGTAGTCTAGAGATGAAAGTACACAAAAGAATGTGTAAATGCTACTCCATTTCATTTAGGGAACTGGAGCATCTGTGGCTTTTGGTACCTCCAGGCGTGCTGGAATTTGTGCCTTGTGAGATACTCAAGGACAGTTCCATCAAGTTTTAATAGGCTGAAGATAGATTATCCTAGGTGAGTCCTATGGTCCAGAATCCCAGCAAGTGAGGACTCATGAAGATGATTATGGTCGGAGCCTATAAGGCATCAAGAGCCCAAAGAGAAAGGCTGCATGGTGCACAGGAGATGGTCTCTCTGCAGCTCAGGACCTCCAGCCTGATATATGTTTCTTCGCTGTGGCAGAGCATAGAAGGAATAAGAATTTTCTAGACCTGAAAAGGCCATATAAATATGGGATAATGGGTATCTCAGGAATAATTTATGAAGACAGATGACCTTCACATGACCCTGGAGAGAGGACCATCCCCCATTCAAGTGTGGCATGGAGACTGAGACAGAAATTAAGTTTATTAAAACTTGGATTATTGTGCACACCTGAGTCAGTGGACAGAGATAGATGTTCACTCTAACCACATTTCCTGGGGCCAAACATCTCAGATCATTATGTGCTCATGAGGAGACATAGTTTTCTTTGATTGCATTTGTTCATTTACTATAATTTGATAATATTTCCTATGAGAACACATTTAAATAATTATTCAACTAAAATTATGTTTTCAGAGTTAGCCTGGCAAAGGGGGTTTGGATTCAGAAGCCTCTAGTCATGTCTGAGACTTCAGCATGTGGTTCAGATTTGAATCTCATTATGACTTAGCACAAATCAGTGTAGACTTGTTATTTAAATATGGGTGGAGTTATACACAACAAATATTTCTTAAAATCGTGATCATAGTACAAAATGCTGTTGACTTCTGACATAGACATCCAGTCCCAGATTTTAGAAAATGTCCAACTTAGAGTTTCCCCTTGAATCTTTGCTTAGGAGTATATGAGATTTTAGTTGTTGTTCTAAGTTTTGAGTTAGCTTGTAGGGGGAAGTTAGAGGTATGGCTCTCTAGAGTTGGGAAGCATGCTGAACCTGGTTTTAGGGCCCAACACTTGATTCTGGAAGGCTGAAGTTCATGTCCTATAAACATGGACCTTCTTGGTGGAGCCCCGGGAGTCTAATTTGTGAGAAAGAGGAGGGTTTATATGAGCAAGAATTGTTGAGACCAAGGTTGGACAAAGCACAGGGACAAAGAGCCAAACAAATGGAAACACATGAACTATGAACCAAAGGCTGAGGGGCCCTCAACTGGATCAGGCCCTCTGAATAGGTGAGACAGTTGACTGGCTTGATCTGTTTGGGAGGCATCTAGGCAGTGGTACCAGGTCCTGTGCTCATTGCATGAGTTGGCTATTTGAAACCTGGGACTTATGCAGGGACGCTTGGCTCAATCTGGGAGGAGGGGACTGGACCTGCCTGGACTGAGTCTACCAGGTTGAGCTCAGTCCTCGGAGGAGGCTTTGCCCTGGAGGTGGTGGGAATGGGGGGTGGGCTGGGGGGAAGGGGAGGGGGGCAGGACGGGAGAGAACAAGGGAATCCGTGGCTTATATGTAGAACTGAATGGTATTGTAAAATAAAATAAAAGGAAAAAAAACAAACAAAAAACAAAAACCAAAAAAAAACAAAACAAAACAAACAAACAAAAAACCATGGACCTCCTTACTAGGTCATCATGCTGTTAATTTGACATAAAGTCTCAGGGATGTCATGGCTATAGCGGGACTCCCACACTGGTGTCTGAGTTATTGCTTTTGTGTAGCTGCACTTGATTAGAGCCTGAGAATTTATCCCACTGACACAGACCACATGGGTAGGTAGCACAAACCAATCCTTACTAACAGCTCACAGCATTTTCAGAGTCATGGTTTGTGCTGATGTTGTTTGTGAATGAGCATGGTTGGAAAACTGATTTCTATTTAGGTTTATTGCTCCTTGGGAGCCCATCTTCAGCAAAGTCCCTTCTCCTGTTGGACCACCTCTGTGTGTGTGTGTGTATGTGGGGCTGATGTGAAAGCTGTTTCTGTCAACCAGCTTGTGGTGATGCTGAGGGCCTTGAAGCCCTGCATTATCATATCTCAAGATCATCTTTCTTGCTTGTGTGGATTGCAGTTTCTTCACTGAGAATATGTACAATGACAGCAAGGGTTTTATTCACTTTCTAGGTAGGCTGCTTGGCAGGAGGATTGTGACACAAACCCTAAGCTGCATATAAGGTCATTTTTCTGATACGGCTTTGTGAAAGATCAGTATATCTCATTGTGACATTCTGACCCCCATGGAGAACGCTCATATGGCAATTGTAAGTCTGCCTGGCAGTTCACCTTTTCTGGGGAAAGCAATGGGAGTTCTGTTAATCACCAGTACAAATGGAGAGACTTCTCATCATCCAATCCTCTATTAGCACTCAATTCAAGATTAAGGATTTGAAAAGACCTGGAGAACTTCTGCTCTGGCCTTGAACTGTGTGTTAAAAAAAAGTCAGGACTAGGGAGATGACAGTTGGCAAAGCAATGCCACTCAAGCATGAGGCCCTGGATTCAGCTTCTGACATACATTTAAAAGTTGGCTGCAATAGTGCGTGCCTGTCATCCCAGCACTGAGGAGACGGAGGAAGGAGGAATTCTGGAGCTTGTTGGCTAGACAGTCTCTAGCTGAGTTGGTGAGCTACAGATTTAGTGAAAGGTATTATTTCAGAAACTAAAGTGAGGAGTGGCTGAGGAAGACACTAGACTTTGGTCTCTTTTTTTCATATGCATACACACCTGTACACACCTGCACACACATGAGCAAAACAAAACAACTCAAGCCAATCACTCTTGCTTCAGAACTTCAGTTGAGAATTATGATATTGGGCCTTTACAGGAACATTTTTCTCCTTGTTTTCATTTCTCTTTTTTTAAATAAAAAAAACCATATTAAAACAGACAAGTATTCCCATTTTTTAACTATATCTCTGTAGATAACACCCAAAAACCCCAGATAATCTAATACCACTTTAAACTCCAAGTTTTGAAGAAAGGAAACTGGCTCATGAAAGTGAAGCTCACATTCTAAAACAACATACTAGACAACCTGTTCTAAATACTGGGAGCAGAGAGTATCTGAGCAAAAGGAGCTGAGTTGGGATAGGAACAAACCATGTTCCAGTGAGGAGTTACCACTGTAACCTCAATAGCTTTCTGCAGCTAAGAGGTCCTTCTTTCCTTCCTTCCTTCCTTCCTTCCTTCCTTCCTTCCTTCCTTCCTTCCTTCCTTCCTTCCTTCCTTTCTTTCTTTTTTCTGTCTTTCTTTCTTTCCCTTTTCTTTAAAAAATTTCAAAGAGATTAATGACATAGTCTAGACATTGTCATATAAGGGAGGGATTTCTCTCCTTTTATTGAAAATAGCTTTTTTCCCCTCATGTAATATGTTCCCCTCTACTCCCCCTCAGTTCCTCCTCATTTCCCTTCCCATCTTGATCCACCCCCTTTCTTTTTCTCATCAGAAAACAAACAGGCTTCTAAAGGATAATAAAAAAAATGGAATAAAACATAGTGAGATAAAACACAAACTAAGAATTGGAATAGGACAAAACAAACAGACAGAATGAAAATAGCCCCAGAAAAGGCATAAGAAACAGATAGAGATGCAGAGATCCACTTATTCACATACCCAGGAATCCCATAACAACACTAAACTGGAAGCCATAATATAGATGCAAAGGACCTGCAGGGTAAAAAGAGAGAAAAAATAGGTTAATAAAATAAAGATAAAAAATAAGAAAAAAATGGGGAGGGGGAGCCTTGGCATGACAGCATGAGATAAAGAACCTCCAAAGATTACATTGAGTTCATTTTCTGTTGTCCATCTACTTCTGAGCATGCAGCTTAATCTTAAGAGTAGTTTGTTTCACCAGTGAGACTCCTTTGGAGAAAAGCAAATTTTGATTTCCAAATGGTTATCAATTGGAGATTGCTTCTAGGTTAGAGATAGGGACATGTGTTCTCTTTCAGCTCTAGGGCCCCATCTGTGGTAGACCTGTGCAGACCTTGTGCATCAGTCTCTGTGGGTTCATACATCACCAATCTTGTTGATTGAGAGGTCCTTGTTTTCTTGGTGTCCTCCATCCCCTGTGGCTCTTAAATTATTCCTGCTTCTCCTCTGGTGCGGAGGGGCATTCCCTGAACTCCAAGGGGAGGGGTTTCATGGAAATGTTCTGTTTAGGGCTGCATGTTCCAAACTCTGACTGTGGGGTCTCTGTATTTGTTCCCATCTGCTGTAGGAGGAAGCTTCTCTGATGATGGCTGAACAAGGTATTGAATTCTGAGTATAGCAGAATGTCATTAGGAGTCATTTTATTGCTATTTTTGTTTCAAGAGTAGTATTTGATTTTACTCTAGGTCCCCGTACTATCTAGTCTCAAGATCTTGGTCAACCAAGCATTGCTGAATTAGACCAGCTTGACATATAGCCTTGTGGACTGAATAACTTCTGGATTCTTGGACTTTCTATTCATAGCCAGTCATTGTTGGATTAGCTGGACCACAGCCTATAAGTCATTCTAATAAACCTCTCTCTCTCTCTCTCTCTCTCTCTCTCTCTCTCTCTCTCTCTCTCTCTCTCTCTCTCACACACACACACACACACACACACACACACACCTGTCTATATAGATTCATTCTATATGTTCTGCTACTCTAAAGAACCCTGACTCATAGAGGGTTTTTATCTCATGGAGTGGGCCTTAACTCAAGTTGGATATTTCTTGATTACTCCCACAGGGGTTGTGCCACCATTGCACTTACAGGCAGGACACCATAGTAGAGCAAAGGGTTTGTGGCTCAGTTGGTGTTTATGTTTCTTATTTGGAAGCATGCAGAGTACCTTCCTGTATCAAATATGCTAGCACGTACAGGTGAAGGCCCTGCATAAGCACCATAGCCATATTCAGTGAAATGTGTAAATGTCTTCAGCAATGAAGCTTGACATTTGTTTATGGAGAATAACTATAGTCTTGGCAACAGACTGGGTTGTTTCGGGGTTCTCATTGGACCCCTTTGGCTAACAACTCTAATAGATGTAACCCAATCTCAGTACTAGAAGATTTATTTGGTGACAAGAGATGTCCAGGTGGGGCTCTGTCTTCCCTGTTATTTGGTGATTTCATTTAGATCACATTCATATATGCATATATTTTAGGAAGCTTCTATTGTATTACATTTCTATATTATCCCTCAAATGGCTCTTAATTTTAGCCACCTCTTTTCATATTCCCCCTCTTCCTCCTCTTTGCTTCTCCCCACTAATTGATCCTCCCATTCCAGTCTCCCCATCCATACATCAGTATGTATTCCATTTCCCTTTCCTAGGGAGATCTATCTCCCCAAACTCTTACTAACCTTGGTGGTTCTATGGATTATATCTTGGTTATCATTGACTTAACAGCTACTATCAACATATAAGCAAATACATTTCACACACACACACACACACACACACACACACACACACACACACACACACACACACTGGGTTACCTTCCTCTGGATGATTCTTCCTAGTTACATTCATTTACCTGTGAATTTTCTGATTTCATTTGTTTTAACAGCTGAGCAATATTCCCTTATATAAATGTATCACATTTTCTTTATCTATTAATCTGTTGAGAGACATCTAGATTTTTCCAGTTTCTGGCAATTTTGAATAAAGTAGTAATGAACATGGTTGAGCAAATGTCTCTGTGGTAGGATGAAGCATCCTTTGGGTTTATGCCTGAGTTGTATAGCTGGATCTTGAGGTAGAACAATTCCCATCTTCTTGAGAAAGCACCACATTGATTTCCATAGTGACTGTACTCCCACCAGCAATGGATGAATGTTCTCTTTATTTCACATACTTACTAGAATGAACTGTCACTTGTTTTATTGATCTTAGCAATTCTGATGGTTGTAAGATGAGATCGCAAAGTAGTTTTGATTTTCATTTCCATGATGATTAAGGATCTTAAACATTTCTTTAACTGTTTCTCAGCCATTTGAGTTTCCTCTTTTAAGAATTATCTGTTTAGATCTGTACCCCATTCTTTTAATTGGGTTGTTTTCTCGATCTAGTTTTTTGAGTCCTTTGTATAGTTTAGATATTAGCCCTCTGGCTAGTTGTTAAAAACTTTACTCATTCTACAGGTTGCCTCTTTGTCCAAGTGACAGCATCCCTTGTTATGCAGAAACTTCTCAGTTTTATGAAGTCCCATTTATTAATTGTTGATCTTAGTGCCCTTGCTAAGGGTGGTCTGTTCATAAAGTTGTCTCCTGTGCCAATGAGTTCAGATGTTTCCCCACTTTCTCTTCTACCAGGTTCATTGTATCTGGTTTTATGTTGAGGTCTTTGATTCATTTGGAGTTGAATGGGGATAAGGAGGGATATTTTTATATTCTTCTACATGCAGCTGCCCAGTTTGACCACCATCATTTGCTGAAGATGCTGTCTTTTTCCTAGTGTGTATTTCTGGCTTCTTTATTAAACAATCAAGTGTCCATTGGTGTGTGAATTTATGTCTGGGTCTTCAATTTGATTCCATTGATCAATGTGTCTGTTTTTATGCCAATACCATGCTGTTTTTTATTACTATGTTATATCTTTGTAGTACAACTTGAAATCAGGGATGGTGATACCTCCAGCAGTTCTTTTATTACTCAGGATTGCTTTAGCTATCCTGGTGTGTGTGTGTGTGTGTGTGTGTGTGTGTGTGTGTGTGTGTGTGTGTGTGTGTATGTGTGTGTGTGTGTATGTGTGTTTCCATATGAAGCTGAGAATTATCCTTTCAAGATCTATGAAGAATTATGTTAGAATTTTGATGGAGATTATCCTGAATCAGTATATTGCTTTGGTAAGATGGCCATTTTTACTATATTAATCCTATTGATCCATGAGCATGGAGGATCTTTCCATTTTCTAATATTTTCTTCAGTTTCTTTCTTTAGTGTCTTTTATTTGCTTAGTTAGAGTTACCCAAAGGTGTTTTATATTATATGAGACTATTATGAAGGGTTTTGCTTCCATGATTTCTTTCTCATTCTTTTTCTTTTCCTTTGCATATAGGAGGGATACTGAATTAATTTTTGTGAATTCATTTTGATTTCTGGTACTTTGCTGAAAGTGTTTACCAGCTGTAGATGTTTCCAAGTGGAATTTTTAGGGACACATTTATATATTATCATATCATCTGCAAATAAAAATAATTTGACTTCCCCTTTTTTATTTGTATCTCGCCTTGATCTCCTTCAGTTTTCTTATTGCTCTATCTAAGATCTCAAGTAATATATTAAATAAGTATGAAAAGAGTGGACAATCTTGTCTTGTTCATGATTTTAGTGGAATTGCTTTTAGTTTCTCTCCATTTAAGTTAATGTTGGCCATGAGCTTGTTGTAAAGTGCCTTTATTATGTTGCAGCATTTTCCTTGTATCCCTGATCTTTCCAGGATTTTATCATGTAGGGCTGCTGTTGGATTTTGTCAAAGGCCTTTTCTGCATCTAAGGAGATGATCGTGTGGTTTTGTCTTGCAGTTTGTTTATATGGTGGATTGCATTCATTGATTTATATATGTTGAACCGCCCTTGCATCTCTGGGATAAAGCAATGAGTGATGGAAAGAAGTTTGAAGGGGAAGGTCTATTTGATCCACTGGAGATGGGGGCATGGAGAGAGGTGAGGCCACAACTGGTAATCTGCTACAGAGCTGGGAATGAGACTGTGGGAATGGATTTGGAGAGAAAAGGAAGAAACAAATATCTGCAGTTAGCCTATCTGCTTCCCTGACCATAGTCCAAGAATTATTTCGTTATCCGTCATGACAACCTGTAGGTCTTGAGGTTCTATAGAGCATGCCAAGCAGTAATTTAAGAATTGCACCTGCTTCTTTTTAATACTTCTTTTTGTGTTTTGGGTTCCACAGGGGCAGGAAAGACAGAGGTAGAAAGTGGTAAAGAAACTTTGCTTGCTTTTTTTTTTTTTTCTATGAAGGGACAGATGATAGCAGCTACTTAAGTCAGTGGTTCTCTACCTGTGGGTTGTGACCCTTTTGAGGTCACATATCAGATATCCTATGTATCAGATTCATAATGATTCATGACAGTAGCAAAATTACAATTAGGAAGATTGAGAACCACTGACTTAGGTAGAGTTCATTGGTAGAATCAGCCACTCTGCCCTACCTAACTGCACAGAGGGTGAAAGATGAGTCTCCTCCTTTGAGTGAGAGTGTACCCTAATATTTGAGACCAGTATTAATGTCCATACAGTGCAATCTGAATGGAATTGGACTTGCTATGAGGGAACACTATGTCTGGCATTTTCCTATAGTTTTCTTTCCATCTTGGACCATGTTTAGCATCATTGGATATTTACTCTACATCTCTTCCTGAGTGTCTGCCATCGGGCTCCTTTTGAGAGGTTGGATAGTTCTTTGGAGGGAAGAGGAAAGAGAGAAGTTGGTTCTATTCCTTATTTGTCTCCTGCCCAGTAAGGTCATTTCTTAGTTCTAAGACTCCTTAAACTACTTATTTTGCCAAGACCATGTGGATACGGAAGCAGGATTTTGAAAAGTCACCACAGATCCCTCTGGCTAATTTAGGAGCCATCTGGAAGATGCCTTAGGGCCAAGGAAGACATGCTGCTTCTCCAGCCTCTGGGAGCCATCCCTAGGGAGCAAATATACATACATATTTGGGCTATAAATCACTTTGCTCGCTGATGCTAAATTAACTTTTAAACCTTCTAAACTCCCGAGCCAGCTGATGGCAGAATCCTGGGTTGCAGTGTGCAGAGCCTTGAATCTGGTATTGATTACATATAAATTGCATTTGTTGTGCAATTTAAGGCATACACCAGGACAAGTGCAGCACTGGCTCCCAAAGGCTGACCTGTGACTCAGAATTACCTGGAGTGTGGGTGAAGAACAAATTTCCAAGTCCCATTTCAGACCCACTTTGATCTTGGTTTAATAACTTGCATTGGGAGGATACTGAACTCAGTATTTTTTTTTTTTTTGAAGGAAATGCTGCTTAGGAATTCTAATACATTAGCAGATAAAAGAAGGGCAACCTGGTGGAATCAGATACCCTTTGTTCCTAAAGTGATCCTTAAGGATTGCCAAAGGAGTGGAGGAACTTCTGAGATCTGGTCTGAAATCATTCAGGGGAGTGAGACTTAGATATTTTTTTTTTTGAAAGCCTTTGGTTTGTAGTCCTAAGTGAAGAGGGTTGTGGGGTGTGTCTTTTTCCTTTCTGCTGTTTTTTTTTCTACCTGTCAGCCACTCTTCGTCTTCGTTATTCTCTGTGCCCACATCTTTGTTTTACTCTGCATCTCTGTGCCCTGTCCTTTCCCACTTCCCTAGAACTGATGGGAGCCCAGGATACATTTTTATTCTACCAGTTCTTAGGTGAATCACAGTAAAGTTTTCAGAAGAGGATTAGAATCCCATTTGAAGATGTAAAAGTTGCCTGCTTGAAGACCCCCCCCCCGCCTTTTTTTGGCTTCAGTGAGATCTTCACGTTCATTTTGTGATTTTTGAAGTTGGATTTACTAACTTACAGGGTTCAACATTTTCTAACATCTCCTACCCAAGTTGTGGCAGGAAAACGAGGGGGTTATTTAATAAAGTGTGTGATACGTGGTATAGATTGCGCATACAGGCTTTTGTTTTATTTTTTATTGCATTTAACCACGCAAACACCCACTTGACTCATGATTATTTTGCTTTGGGGATATGGGTATTTATTATGTTAGGATGATATGAGGTCAGACATGACAGAACTCCTTCAGGAATTAGAAGCTTTAATTAGGTTCAAAATTACCCTAGTTTATCTCAGGGCTGGATGCTACAACATCTGAATTTGGTATATTTAACTGTTTAATTTTTTAAAAGCCATTATTTTTAGCTTCAACAGTAATGACAGCTACTGTGTATCTCCTATATTTCTTCATGGTTTTATTTCTAAATACCACACCACATTGTTCCTAAGAACAAGGACATTCAGAAAGTACAACCACATAATGCTCTAATACAAAATGGCAATAAAATTTAGCCAAGTAAACATTAAGATAAAACTAATATCAAATATCCATCTTTATCCATCTTGGATTAAAATTTGACTACTTTTTCTAATGACACCATTTATAAATTTTTAAATTATTACTCATGTTTACTATTTGTATAAAATAATGTGTCTCATTGTGACTCTTAATGTGGATTTTCATGTTTTTGAAGTTGAATATAACTGTAGTCTAAATATAGTGTTATGTGAGAATTGATGTATTTATTCAATATTACTAAATATCAATGTTTATAGATATAGGAAAGTAACTTCTAGAGGTACAAATAAAATATTGTTTATCTTATAGATGATACAATTCAGGGTACCTTTGGAAGAAAGCAGAAAATTTAAAAATGATAGAGAAAACCACAGGGTAATATAAACACCATTGTCTGAAATGGGAAGATCAGAAGGTTGTTTTCAGTGTTCAAAATAGGCGCTGTCCTGTGGTCCATGGGTCTAGAGGTCTGGAAAGTGATTAGGACTCTGGCCATAGTTTCAGATATGTTTTAGAGAGGAGAAAGAGGAAACCTTAAAGGGAATATTTCTTAAAGAAAAAAAATGGGTGAGATTGATTTTCTTGCATGTATGAGAGAATAATACACCATGTATGTGTAAGTGCCCTTGGAGGCCAGAGTGGGCATTAGATTTTCTGAAACTGAAGTTCTAAGCTCTTGTGAGCTGTTATGTAGAGTGGCTGAGAACCAAATCCAGGTCCTCTGCAAGAACAGCAAGTGTTCTTACCTATTGAGCCAACTCTCTAGCCCAGGGAGAACATTTTTTAAAAGAAGTGAATGTAAGAAATCCAGGACAGAAAATTAGAAAGAAAACAAAACAACCCAGAGAAGCCCCAATATGTCCCATTAAACAGAGTGGCTCTTCTTATGGGTAGAGCTGGAGATCACCGAGTTAAGTAAAATAAGCCAGGCACAAAAGGACAAATATTGCCTCTGTCATAGGTTCCCCCTCCCCTCCATAACAGAAGGGCTGCAGCATGATGCATTTTAATGTTGAATAACATCCCTGTCTCTCTGGGTGGCCTTTATATGCGTCCACTCTCTTATATGACCCGTATAAACCTTTAAGATCTTAAGTTGCTAAGTAAAGAGAAAATCAAAAGGAAGTTTGAAAAAATAGAGCAGGGGAAGTGATGAAAACCTGATGTACAGAAACCTGTTCGGTTTCTTCACTGTTTTCATACTTCAAACTGTATGGCTTCAGAAGGGGGACTGTTTGGGAGAAGGAAAAGAATATGAAGGATTCGGGGGCGGGGGAGAGACAATGTAAGGGAAAAAAGAAATTTCGCCGTTTTCTCTCATAGGTTGAGCCTGGGTTTCATGTGTATAGAAAGAGGATGGAAAAGAAGGGGAGCAGTGGAGGTTAAAGGGCAGGAACAGGAACAAAACACAAGAACACGTACATGTGAAAGGGCCATACTAATGTTATTAAAAATCAACAAGGAAATTAAGAAAGCTGCTTTTCTCATCAATTTTATCAAGGCATTTGTTGACTAGAGGACCGAGTCATTGAAATTCATGTTTTGCTATATATGAAAACTATAAATTCATCTTCTGCTTTGAGCTAAAGAATGTGAAGAAAACAGTCGACATATAAGTTTAAATAGAGGGCTAAAAATTCACAATGGACTTTTTTGGTTGACATTATGATACAAGTGACTATTATCTGGGATGCTTTCTTTGCCGAAATAATAGGCAACATCTTGTATCCCCCTACTAGTTTATGGATTGAACTGTTGGCATGTTTGTATTTTGAGACCCATTCTAGCACGATTAGATTCACCACGTGAAAAATACAAAGACCAGTTCAGCCTAGGAAATAATCAATTTTTCATGCTCATTATCATTTAGATGAGTCTCTTATAAGGTAAGGGCTGCCGCACAACACATTTTAATGCTGAGTAACTCCCCCTTCCTCTCAGGGTGGCCTTCTATGCTTCCTCTAGCTGTCTTATGTGCTCCACGTTAAACTGTTAAGATTTCAAGTTGCAGAGTAAGGAGAAAAATCCAAAGAACCCTTGTAAAAACAAAATGAGAGCTGGAGAAATGATGAGAATTGCCAGACAGAAAACTGTCCAGTTTCTTCAGTATTTTTGTAGTTCTAACTGTGGCTTCTGACCGTCTTAGAGGAAACTGAAGCATTCAGAGTTTATTTTATTAAAATTCTTATATCTCAACACCATTTAGAACCATTTTAATTCCTCCTACTGAAGACAGAAGGACATTGATAGTTCTTGAAAGTGCACTTGAAAACAGATCCAGCTATAGTGATTGCAGCAGTCAGGGCCCAAGGCTCAGGACAGGGTTTTGCCTGGGCATCTCAGAGATGCCCTCATTGGAGGCTAGAGAGTCCTATTCTTAAGACACAATTAATCAAATTGTAATTTTTTTGCAAGTTGGCTAAATCTAAACTTAACAAGGTTATAGGACTATTCTGAATAACTTCCTCTTCATTCTGATGTTTGAGAAAGGTACCAACGGACTCCTTCTTTAAGGAATAGATTCACAAAGCTCTGTAGTGGTGCTCTAGTCTGATTAAAAATAGCGTTGGCCTTTGGCTCTTGCTTTGAGGCCTACAGGCTTAAATTCATATTGTCTCTCTTACTGTGAACTCACATCGTCCCTCTCCCTGTGGATTAGCCAGCAGAGCGTGTGCTTGTAGTCTGTATCATATGCCCTGGTATCAGATGGATATGCCCATACCATGGAGGCAGATGAAATGACCATTTAGATTTCTGAGGTCTGAACCTGAGGACTAAGAAATACCATCACCTTCCCCTAATATCAGGTCAGTTTATTGTTAGTATGGAGAGTATTCTTCCCACCCTAGAAGCCTCTGGCAGTGATAAGATGATTTCCAAGTTTGTACACAACAGAGGAGGAGCTCAGCTAATGTGCCTAGCTTCCATCTCATCGCTGCTCATTAAAAGACAAGGCAAACCAGCTGTCCCCTGGTGTTCACAGAAGAAAGATCCAATTAACTGGCCATCCTCCACCTGGTTCCAGATTTAACCAGCTCCTTATGAGCCTGTAAGAACAGCCAATGTGCATGAATTTTTGTCATTAAATGCAAGCTATGGGGTGAGGGGAGATGGGCTGACCAACATTTTCTGAAATACCTTGGAGAGTGACAAGTCAAGTGTCCTCTGAATTTGGTTATCTGGAAAGGCAGCAATTTCACTGGATACTGACTTAAAACTGTTCCTTATTGTGAATATTGTGAATTTGTGAAGCCAGAAATACAATGTGTTTCTATGAAGTGGGTACGGGACCATTGTGAAGTGCAGTGTATTCAGCTGGACTTTTCTCTTTGGTAAGAATGAGATTTAAAACCTGAAGCACTTGATTGTCTTATAACTAACTGTACACCTGTATTGGAACATTCAGATTTCACAGGAACTCATTATTCAGGCTTTCCTTTGTGAATTTGTCAAAAATATCATGATTAACTCAGAAATAAAAGGCAATGTCTAGAGCCCTTCAGTTGTCAGAATTCCATCTTTTAAAAGTCAAGCACATAATTGGCTCCTGACTGTTTAGGCCCAGGAATAAAACACCTAGTGATATGGCTCGTGGAAATTCTTCAGACTTATGAGTTCCTGGAGCAACACCCCATTCTCAATAGAGCCATCAATAAAGCAATCATTTCTCAGCAGCGAAGACTGAAAAATCTGCTGCATTACACTTTCCAATCTCTTCAAAATCACATTTAAAAAAAAATCCATTTTGTTGCAAAATGACCAATCTCATCTGATTTATAAGCTGTGGCCTCAGAGGAAATATGGGAAGGCTTGGAGTTGAAGCCAGGGAACAAATGTGCCAGCAGGAAGCAGACACTCCCTGCATTTTGAGTTTGCAGCTTCCAGGGCTGGCTTTACAATGTGTCAGTTTGCAATTCACTAAGTTATGGAGGAAAGAACCATTTATTTGTCAGTGAGTATGTCTTAGGCATCTGTGTGGGGCTTATATACACCTATACTTTTGGTCTGCTCAAGAAAACCTAGAAAGCTCTTTGCTTATCATTTCTAATTGTGAAAGACTTTTTATGAATTTTAAGTGTCAAGTGCCAGGAAAGAGATCCCTTCTCTGGGAGGTTTTTAGCTGCTATCTTTCTCCTCTCTGAATAATGCTATAATACATTCAGAAAAGAAAAAAAAATAGATTTTTCTGGTGAAAAAGTTGTTACAGCTTCTGTGTATCAGAAAAAGGCTTTTAATGTAATATACCCAATGAAATTTCTTTAGATCATATGGGGTCATGCATCTGGATCCACATAAATTTTCTAAGTTAGTTATATCCTACTCATGATGAGAAACCAAACACCATATTGAAATTGAATTTCTAGGGCTTTAAAAATGAAAAACTTAATAAGAAAACAATGCTCTCCAAATTACAATCATGATATTGGTGCTTTAAAATTGTTTTAGGAGAAGTTATTTGTCATCATGAATTGATTAACTAATACTTGATTCATTTATATCTGGTAAATAACTTTTTTTTTTTTTTTGGTAATTCTCAAGTCGTGCCCCGCCCCTCCATCCTTATCAATTAACCCTCCTGATTGTGAAGATATTCCTGTCCTGTGACTCAGTGACTTCAACATTGGCCTCTTCCTCAGTCCTTTTCTGTGGCTCTGATATCTCCCATTTTCATTACATAAAATAATTATTGTTTGGAGTGGTTGTGAATAGCTATATACTTCCCACCTGGAAGGTGGAGACAAAATCAGGAGTTCAACATCATTGTTAGTGAATTGGAGGTCAGCCTGGACTACTATATGAGACTCTGTGTCCCTGACCCCCTTCAGTTTCTGGCTCCTTCAGCTCCTTCAGCTTTCAACTAGTATCTTACATGAAGATGTCCAGAATTCCATAGAATACCTCTAGCTAGAGAGGAAAACACTGAGTCAGGAAACATATCGTATTCTACATGTTGGAATTATGGTCTGAAACATAGATTGGAGTGAGAATCACTAGTTACTCAAAAGAGAGAGAGGCAATGGCAAGTGCTTAAAGTGTTTAAAAGTGTGCAATTAGATGAGATCCCAAACAAATAGTTAAAATAATTACGTTCAATAAAATTAAAGAAGGCACATATAAACTCCTGAATGAATTCAAAGAGAATACAAATAAAGAGTTAAAGGAAGAAAGGAATTCAATACAGGATATGAAAGAGGAACTATAAAAAGAGAGAAATAGTGAATATAATTGTGGCTGGAAATATGGCTTGGTAATAGAGGACTTGCCTAGCATATGTAAGGCCCCAGGTTCAATTACTAGCACTAAACACACACACACACACACACACACACACACACACACACACACACACACACACTTGAAATTTTGGAAATGAAAACCTTAATAAATCAAATAAAAAATTCAGTGGAAAGCCTCATTGCTAGAATGGATCAAAGAGAAGACCTAGTATTAAGGCTCAAACACAAGACAGATGAATTTGAACACTGAGGTTAAAAATATATAAGATAGTAAGAAAGTACAAACAGAGCATGTGAGATTTGTAAGACACCATTAAAAGACCAACGTGATGAACCACGAGGAGAAAAGAAGTATCATCAAAAGATATAGAAAATACATCAAATAAAACTGTGGCAGGAAATGTCCCAAATCTAGGATAGTAGTTGATCATCCAAATACTCTAAGAGAGACAAGCAGACAGGACCAGAAAAGTATCCACTATGGTATATTATAGTTAAAACACTAAAACACAGAACGATGAAAGTGTATTGAAAGCTGCAAGGGAGAAGCACCAAGTCACATAGAAGGGCAAATCAATCAGAATAATTTAGATTTTTCAACAGAAATTCCGGAATCTAGAGAATGTTAAACAATGCATTTCAAACTCTGTAAGACAATATCTGCCAAGACAAATGTCTACATCCAGGAAAGTTACCCGTTATAATCAAAGAAGGAAGCATTTATTTCCATGATGAACATAAACTAAAGGAATTCACTATTATTAAACCATTATTGCAGAAGATATTTGAAGGACTCCTACACACCATGAAGATAAACAACTCGCTAGGTCACAGGTAAGAATAAAGTGTAGAATAGTGTGAAAGTAAATGAAGTTTAAGATACTATTTGAACTACAACGACAAAAAAAATGAAAGGAATTAATACATGCTTTTAAATGAGAATTCTGAATATTAATGATTTTAAGTTTCTAATCAAAAGACACAGATTAGCAGATTGGATTACAAAGCAGGACCCATTCATTCGTCTGCAAGAAATGTACCTCACAGATAAAGGCAAATCCTGCCTTAGGGTCAAGCATGAAATAAAGCATTCTAAGCAAATGGGAGCAGAAAGCAAGAAAGTATAGCTATATTTAATACCAGATATTAAAATCTAAGGAACTACAGGTCAAACCAAAATTATTCAGAAGAGATAAAGAAGGTTATTTCATACTGATGAACCAAATAATTTATCAAGAAGATATAATAATTCCGAACACATACACCCTGAACACTGGCATACCCAATTTCATAAAAAAATACTATTGGATATGAATGTGCAGAGGGATCATAACAGGAGTGGGTGACTTCAGTACTCCATTCTCAATAGGAGACAAGTTCATCCAGACACAAAATCAATGAAGCAACACAGGCATTTAATAATATTATAGTTCAAACAAATTTGAAAGACATCTACAGTATATTCCATCCAAACTCTACAGAATACACATTTTTCTCAGAAGCCAATGGAACTTTCTTGAAATAGTCCATACCTTATGACACAAAATAAATATTACCAAATGAATGAGAATTAGAGTAATTTTATCTATTCTATTGGATAATGGATTAAAACTAGAAGTCAATAGCCAGGGAGACTATAGAAACCATACAAACTCATGGAGATTGAAAAAGAAAAACTTTTGAGTGATGAATGTGCCCTCAAAAAATCAGGAGAGAAGGTGAAAAAAAATCCTAGAACTGAATGAAAATGAAAATATAGCATACAAGAACCTATGGGATACAATGAAAATGCTACTGGGGGCAATTTATAGTTATAAATATCATATTATCTATCAGAGAGATAAAAAGACTTAATGACACATTTTTAGTATCTTAAGAAAAAAACAACACACCAAATTCCAAATAAGTAGGCTACAAATTATAGATATCCAGTCAGAAATTAATGAAATAGAAATGAAAAGAGTAACACAGAGAATCAAAAAATAGAGAATTACTTCTTTTTAAAAATGTTTTTATTTATATGAATGCTCTGTCTGCATGTACACCTGAATGCCAGTAGAGGACATCAGATTCCATTATAGATAGCTGTGAGCCACAGTTGCTGGGAACTGAACTCAAAACCTATGGAAGAGCAGCCAGTGCTCTTAACCACTGATCCATCTCTTCAGCTCTCTGAATTACTTCTTTGAAAAGGAAAAAAAAAGATATTGACAAAACTTTAGGTAAGCTAACCGAGAGAGAGAGAGAGAGAGAGAGAGAGAGAGAGAGAGAGAGAGAGAGAGAGAGAGAGAGAACTTCCAAATTAATACAATTAGAGGGGAAAAAAGGGAGGCATTACAACAGAGAACAGCGAAATTCAGAGTATCATGAGGGCATACTTTAAAAACTTTATTTCAATAACTTGGAATATCTAAAAGAAATGGGTAAGTTCCTAGACACCTATGACTTGCCAAGATTAAACAATGAGTATAAAAAGGCTTAATCATATATACAAACAATAAAATTGAACCAGTAGTAAAAATCTGCCAAATAAAAAACAGCCCAGGCCTAGATAGATATACTGCTAAACATTACCAGACATTTGAAGAAAAGCTAACACCAATGTTCCTTAAAAAAATTATATATAATAAAAGGGGAAGGAGCACTAACAAGCCTCATCTTTGATGTCAACATTATCCTTAAAGGGTACAATTACAAGAACAACAACAAATAAAAAGTAAACTATAGGTCAGTCTCTGATGAACACAGATATAAAACTTGCCAATAAAACAACTTGAAAACTGAATCCAGCAGTGCCTTAAAAAGATCCTTCACCAGGACCAAGTTGGCTTTCATTCAGGGATGCCAGGAACATCCAACATATGCAAATCAAAAGAATCACACAAGTGGATTCAAGGAGAGAGAGCACATGATAATCTCAATAGATTCAGAAAAGGCTGTTGGCAAAGCTCATAATCTTTTCATGATAAAAACCATGAACTGAGGACAATTTCAAAGCATTTCCACTAGACTCAGGAGGAGACCAGGATTTCCAGATTCTCTATTCTTATTCGATGCAGTGTTTGAGTTCTAACTAGAGCGATAAGACAAGAAAAGGAATTGAAAAAGATACAAATAGGAAGAGAAAAGGCCAAATTATCCCTATTTGTAATGACATGATTGTATAGGATGCTATAAAGACTTCACTAGAAAATAAACACTTTCAGGAAAGTAGCAAGATACAAAATGAGCACAAGGAGGAAGAAATCAGAAAAACAATTCAATTCCTAGGAGATTTAAAAAATATACACAGGAATAAACCTAATCAAGGAGGTATACAACAATGGAAATTTGAAGAAAATATTAGAAGATGGGAAGACCTGTGTGCTTATACTCATGAATCAGCAAAATTAATACAATAATGGAAGTGCTACCAAAACTGATCTACAAATAATTCAATTTCCATCAAAATTCCAATGACATTCTTTATGGAGCTAGAAAAAAAAAACAATAACAACAAAAACATCCACACGGAGGCACAAAAGGCACCACCTTGCCAAAACAATCTTGGATAGAAAGAACAATGTTGATTGATTGCAGTTTACGCCATAGAGTAATAGTATTGAAAACAGAACATTATGTGTGCAAAACCAGAAACATAGATCAAGGAAATAGAAAAAAGGACCAAAAGTAAGACAGCTACACACGGCCACACAGGGATATCCACCTGTCATCTCTGTCAAAAACATAGGTAGGAGAAAAGATACCTTCTCCAACTAATGGTTTGGGAAATGGAACATACGTGTGTGGAAAAGTGAAACTAGATCCCTCTTTCTTAACATGTATAAAAATTAATTAAAACTGATCAAAGATCTTAACACAGTACTTCAGACAAAGAAAACATAGGAAATGGGTAATGGTCGTGGTGCAGGCCAATCAATGACTGGTCTAACTTGAGACCCATGCCAGGAGAGGGAGCCCAATCTGGACACTGCCTGGATGGCTAGGAATCAGAGGCTAGACAGCCCAGAGACCTAGGGTAGAATCAAACATGACTGGGAAAAAAAATCAATGTAATGATTCCTAATGATACTCTGTTGTACTCATAGACTGGAACCTAGTGAAACCGTTCCTAAAGTTTGGGAGTCAACCCTTTGAAAAGCATGGCTTTATCTTGTTTTCTTCTTGTTCTCTGTCGTCACTTTCACGTCCATTTTGACCTTCTTTGTAAAAATGGTCTTAAAACTTAGGAAATCTGAAAATTTCTTTCCTTGTGATAGTTTTCATACTCTTGTAATTGCTTTTGCTGTTGTGTTGGTTGAATTTATTTTGTTCTCCACAACTCTGAGATTTTCGCCTGATCCTCATCTACTCAACCCTCCATATCCATGTATCTCACATCTGTGCATTCAACCAACTACAGGCAGAAATTAGTATTATTTTTATTTATTTATTTATTTATTTATTTATTTATTTATTTTTGTTTTTACACCCCAACCAAAGTTTCCCCTCCCTCCTCTCCTCTCAATTCCTTCCCCACACCTCCCCTCCCTATTCTCTTCCCCCTCCTCTGTTTCTTTTCAGATACAAGTGAGCCTCCCATGGATATTAGCCAGCCATGGTATAGCAAATTACAGTGAGACTAGGCACCTCTTCTTCTATTAAGGCTGGATAAGGCAATCTGGTAGGAGGAACAGATCCCTAAAACTGCAACAGAGTCAGAGCCAGCCCCTGCTCTCACTGTTAGGAGTCTCACAAGAAGACCAAGTTATACAGTTGTAACATACATGCAGAGGGCCTAGTTCGGTCCCATGCAGGCTTCCTGGTTGTTGCTTCTGTCTCTTTGAACCTCTATGATCACAGGTTAGTTGGTTCTGTGGATTTTCTTGTAATGCCCTTGACTCCACTCTTTCATAGGATTTCCTGAGCTCCACCTAATGTTTGACTGTGGGTCTCTGCATCTGTTTCCATCAGTTGCTAGGTGAAGCCTCTCTGATGACAGTTGAGCTAAGCACCAATCTGTGAGTATAGCAGAATATTATTAGGAATCATTTCATTGACTTTTTTTTTTCCCTCTGGGGTATCTCGCCTCTGGGTTCTGGCCCTCAGGGGTGAGTTTCTTATCAGGGTGTAGGTCTCCAGCTAGGCCAGTCATTAGTTAGTCATTCCTACAATGCAGGCAAAATTTTTTTTAAAAATTATGTTTATTCCGAACTTTTCATTACCTAAAAATAAAACAATACTTTAATAGCAGGCACATGTCAGGGATTATAAGTCATGCAAAGATAACAAAGAATTTGAGAGGGTGTATATATGTTCTGTGCAAACACTGCTCCATTTTCTATACAGTACTTTAGCATCCATGGATTTCTGCATCTTCTGCAGGTCTTGGAACTAGTCTCCCATGGATGTAGAGAGGTAGCTGTAACTTGTTTCTCTCGTGGTCCCATAGTTAGCCTTGACAACAATGACCTCACTGGAATTTTAAAAATTTCTCAGTTCTTTTCTTTAAAAAAATTAACCTTCCTTTTGCTTGCTCCTTCCTAAAAATTGTCAGACAAAGCCAGGATGTTATATTGAACAAACTCACACTTTTGCAAAATAAAGGTCAAAATTCTTAATAAGAGCTACAGGGCCCTCTGTAGACTAGCCCTATTGAATATCTCTTTATCTGTTCCAGTGGAGCAGGGCATGTGTGTGTGTGTGTGTGTGTGTGTGTGTGTGTGTGTGTGTGTGTGTGTGTGTTTGGTTGCACATGAGTATATGTGTATGTGTACATGTGGAGACCAGAAGACAACATTGGGTGTCCATCCTCAGGAAGCTGGCCACCTTTCTTTGAGGCAAGGTCTCTCACTGACTTAGCGTCCTCTTTCTTGGTAAGGAAGGCTGGCAGCAGGCCAGTGAGCCCCAGGGATGCACCTGTCTATCTATCCAGTGCCAGACTGACAAGTGTCCACGACTATGTTCAGCGTTTTCACATGGGTCCTGGGCATGGAGCTCAGGTCCCCCTGTTTGTAAAACAAGCACTTTGCCACCTGAGCTGTTTGCCCAGTTCTGCATCTCCCCTCACCAGTGGAAATCTCTGTGCACCTTTTAGTAGTAGTTACTCCTGAAGCCAATGATATTTAGACATCTACAAGTATTCAGAATGCTGCCATTAAATGGAGGTGAACTCTTTTTCCCTAATTCTGTTTCATGGGGACACAGACATTTTATTTCTAGCACAATGCTGCCACACACAGCATGGTATAGGAGAAGGAGATCCATAGTGAAGGGAAATTCAATTGCAGCTTTTGGGATTGGGGGATTATTATGTGCTTACTACTACATTTGTTAAGTGGGGATAATTATAATTGCTTTTCCCAGTACAATTTTTTTTTCAAGACAGGGTTTCTCTATGCAGTTTTGGTGCCTGGATCTCGCTCTGTAGACCAGGCTGGCCTCAAACTCACAGAGATCTGCCTGGCTCTGCCTCCCGAGTGCTGGGATTAAAGGCATGAGCCACTGCTGCCCAGCCTGCCCAGTACTATTTAAAAGGTATTTATCTAGCATTTATTGTGTTCTATATATTATATTAATATTTGGGACAAAGAATGAGTAACAAACCATGCTCTTCAGAGGCTGGTTAGAGTAGTCTATAGAAATATCTTTGGCAAGAGAATTTTGTTAGGAATCAGGTCTATTGATGAACTGACAAGTTCTTTTCCATTATTGTTTCTTATGTAATATTAAACTCTTAAGAATGTGGCAGGATTTGGGTTATTATGTCAAGTCACTAACTCAAAGTGAGTCCACAGGTATTTAGGCAGAGTTTCCAAAAATAATTGTGACCCAGAGATGTGTGAGGATCCCCAAGGATGGAGGAGGTGGATTAAGTCCTTAGAAGAGCTCTAAATTGTATCGCTGGCTGTTGGGATTTTGTTGTTGACCATGGAAACCTGCCTGCTGCTCCGTCCATACTCCTATAGACTGCATTTTGTCCTCTGCTCTGTGTAACCTTCTGTTTACTGTCATGTAAATAGATTTTTTATCCTTTGTCTGTGTTTGGTGGTGTCTTTCCATCATTCTATTTGTGCTGTATCAGTTGCTGAAATATACACCATGGAGATTGTCTGAGTTTCTTTCTGTTGCTATGGTAAACTATCATGGCCAATAGCAACTTAGGGGAGAAAGGGTTTGTTTTGACTTACAGTTCTCCAGGGATCGAGACCTTCATGATGGGAAACACACGACAACAGGTGGGAAAAACATGAGGGCAGGAGCAGGAAGCTGGCTGATCATGTTACATCTGTACTCAGGACTCACAGTTTGAACATCAAGTGGGGCCAGACTATAAAACTCCAAAACCCTCTCATACTCTTGGGGCCATGCTTCTTCCATCAAGATATTACTTACTAAAGGTTCTATAACCTCCTCAAACAGCACCAACATCTGAGAACAAGCATAGGAACCTGTGGGGGACATTCCACATTCAAGCCACAACAGAGAGGGGCCACCTAAAGCATTTGGGGGTCAGTGCATGAGAGTAGGTACATGAATGGGTAATTGGAAACTACCATCATCTACTATTTGCTGAAGATATACCTTCTCATGGTTTGGCTTTTCTGTGCATAGCCATATATACTCAGAACTGTGTCTGTAAGTTCTCCCAAAGTCATGACTATGTTGTAGCAATATTTATCAGCCTGGCCCCAAAACAGATGCTCATCAGTAGTAGATTTGATAAGCTCTGTTGTATTCACTCCCTGAAATAATATGCAGCAGTGAAAACACACCTAAGTAAAAACTATAAGAAGAATTACTGTTGCTTGCTTAAAATACAGGAATAAACGAAACAAAACTAAGTAACAAAAATGAAGGATGACGACCTTCTTAGGGATTGGTCACTTGAAGACGGCATAGGGTCGGTTCCTGGACATGCAGATATTGTCCCATCTCTTCACCTGAATATTAGTTAATTTATAAAAATCAAATGAGCTTTACACTGTGTATGCGAGGTTATATTTCAATTTATAACTTGAATTGGTTCTATTATCTTTTTTTTTTTTTTTAAGGAACTCAGGACTCCTAAAAGCCGTTTGTGTTATGGGTAGCAAATATGGTAATGGCCACCTAGGGAAGGAGTTGTTTTGTTACACATTGCAAATTGGCACTTGGTTTGAAAGCAATCATCAAGGTAGCAGGGGGTATGTTTGAGCCTACATTCCGTGAAGGATGACACTTGTCCCAGTAATTACAGACCCTGGAGATGAGCACTCCTTTGTTGCTGCTTCTCCATTTCACTCTTCCTAGAGTTGGTATTTTTCTTTTCACATGGACCAGAGAAACTTAACTGTGAAATATGCTACTTTCATTATGTAATTTGCTCTGGAAAAATTAGGGGTTAGTCACAGACTTGGTATCCCTGCAGAAGACTGCTGACCATTCCTTGAGAATATTATAAAGAAAGCCAATGCAGAACAAATAATCTTTTAATGTAGTGTTACTTTTGTGTGTGTGTGTGTGTGTGTGTGTGTGGTGTGTGTCTGTGTTCATACACATGTGTTGGCATGCATCTCTGTGTATGTATAGGCCAGAGGCCAGCCATGTGTGTGCCATTCCCTAAGAATGGTTCCCCTTATGTTTTGAACCAAGGCTTCTCAGCACTAGCAAGTGAGTCCTAGGGATTCCCATGTCTCAGTCCTTCCAGTACCTAGATTACAAATGATGTGGGTCCTGGGGATAGAACGTTAGTCCTCAGGCTTGCACAGTAAGCACTTTACCTTCTAAGCCATCTCCCTTGCCCTGGGAGTTCTGTTTTAACTCTAATTTTTTGCACTTTCACACTTTCAAGAGATGAGATATTTAGAAGGTCCATATAGAATTAAGAAATAACAGATTTTGAAGATTACTCTCTGTTAAGTAGGTACCTTAGCCATTTGTCCCGGGCTTGAAACCTAACACTTTCCAAATGACTTCCTTCTCAGTTCTGAGACTGTATCCTAGGGCCATATACATATTAGGTAAGCGCTCTACCACAGAGCTACCCTTTACTCTGTAGTGACTTAAAAAAAAAACCCCACAGTTCATTGGCCATTGACTTATATCAGTTTTTCTTTTAAAATCTTATCCAGATAGCTTTGCAGCACCTTGGCTTGACATCTGCTGTGACTATGAACTCCAAGCAGTAGTTTCAGACCTACTCTTTATATACATATTAGATCTTATATCTTAGTAGGAAAGTGTCTTATGTCAGGCTCTGTCCTGGTTCATGTCTGGCCACAGCTCTGTCTAGGGAATAAGGGATCCACAGGACAAGGAGCTTATGGTTCTTTTCCTCTAGAATTATACAGTCAGTAAGAGGGACTATAGGATCTCAGTGCAGTGTTGAGCTGCTTCTGGAGTTCTCTGTATCCTTCTAGTCTGTTCTCATGGACTTAGTGTATCACCGGTCTGTGGACTTCTAGGCTCAAAGTATGGTGTGTAGTAGGCTTACTGTGTATGATATAACCAACTTTATAGGGAGGGAAGCTTTTGTTCATGGATATAAAGTTTCCAGTCTATGCCTGTATGGCCCTATTACCTTTGGTGGAGGTGTATGGCAGAGGAAGGTGGACATTACAAAGGGATAGGAAGGGGCCAGAGTCCTAACATTCCCTTGAAGGGCACACTGTCAGGCCTTCCCAGTACGCACCACTTTTAAAATGTTCTACCACCTCCAAAAGTACCAATACCTTAGACCCAAGCCTTCAACACCTGGGCCTTTGAGGGACATTGAAGTTCTAAATAAGAGCAGATGGAGGGGTGCAGCATTTCCACAGGGGTGAGCTGTTGTGATGGAACTTGCATGTTATGATGGTGTCATAGACTGTAGAGTCCAAAGCCAATGGGAGAAAAGAAGATAAGGCCTGGCTGTCACTATACCACCACTTCTTGCTGAAGAACTTGAAGGAGCTAGTGAATATTCTAATCTGGCCCTAAGGTATATAGCTATGTCTGCCAAGACATGAGAATAGAACATTGTTTTGAAAAAAGATTTATATATTTTTATTTATGTGTGTGTCTTTCTGTGAATGCAAACATGTATGTGGGTACCTACAGAGCCTAGAAGATGCCCCAGAGCTGGAGTTACAGGTGATTGTGAGTTCCCTAATATGGGTGTGGGGAACTAAACTCAGCTCTTCTGTAAGAATACCAAACACTCTTAACCACCGAGTCATCTCTCCAGTCCCAGAATAGAACATTCTTAAGTTTCTGGCATTCCTCTTGATGTGTGTATTATACACTGTTTTAATATATTGTGTACCTTAATAAACTTATCTGGGAATCAGAGAATATAACAGCCACTAGATTAGACATAGAGGCCAGAAAATGGTGGCACACTCATCTTTAATCCTATCACTAGTGAGGCAGAGATCCATCCAGATTTCTATGAGTTCAAGGCTACACTGGGAATAGATCCAGGAGTGGTGGCATACACCTTTAATCCCAGAACTTGAGATCTCATATCTTTGCTTGGGAAGGACACACACCCTTAATCCCAGAAAGTAGTATGGCAGGACACAGAAAGATATCTAAGGCGTGAGGAAACAGGAACTAGGTCTCTTTGGAGACTGAGGCATCTGTAAGGTGAGGTTGACTGTGGCTTTTCCTATTCCTCTGATCTCTCAGGTTTTTACCCCAATGTATGGCTCAGGTCTTGTTTTTTTTTTAATTAATAAGACTTTTTAGCAATTCGTGTTATACTACACATGATATATGGACCTGGATTTGTATTGTTGTCCATGACCTTCTGCATGTTAAGCAAGAGCCTGCTTTGGACATAAGCAACTCATGAGCTAAGGAGAAGGAATTTCAAAGTCTACAGTCTATGAATTTTTATAACAAATGTCTTCTTTTACTAACATAGAAGTGTTAATGATTATAAAATATTAAGCCATGATTAATCCATGTTAATCTGATTATCTGAGTGTGGTTTTTTTTTTAATGTAGAAGTTGGCATAATTAAGGGACATACTTTGTGCATAACTGATACTGTTGACTTTGCTGGTGAATAGCAAGTGGTACTATTTTGGCCATACATAACTAACTACTGGACATAGGTATTCATCTCAATGACACAGAGCTGAAGCCTTTTGTTAAGTGAGAGTGGGAAGAGTCTGTCAGTCACTCATTGACTTCCCCCACATTGTCACAATAAACCAGAAGCCAATTTATCAACTGTCTACTCTGTATATGGCACTGGAACCCAGTGTTGATCAGGACCTTTGGCTTCCAAAGGCTCCCAGTCTAATAGAGGATGCTGTTCAGTAACAAGCACACTGACTGGTGTGGCAAAGTTTGAACCAACAGGTCAGGAGTGTATGCATGGCCTGTGTATGACATATACACATTAGGATAGCATAGTCTCTGCATCACTCACAAGGCTGAGGATATAACATTGAAATTCTGTGCCAACAGCTTACAACAGCAATGGTTCCTAAAATCTACATTCTCCTTCTTTCCAGATAACCTAGACTTTAACCTGAATCTCAGTTAGTGTTTCATCTAAAGTACATGATACTGGGTAACTATTTCTATCTCTCCTCTAATTTTACTCAGGATTATGCTGCTTGAATGGTCAGAACAAACAGATTGTACTAAAAATACTCTTTAACATTAATGTTTCAATTAATTCTTTAGTCTTAAATAATAATACAGATGAATTGCCAAATAGAAGTGTGCCTTGCTAAGGTAAGTGATAGATGTTGGGTTTATGGACAAGCTATATGAAGAATGTGCCATGTTTTCCAAATTTAGAGTGCTCAGAATGCCATACACTTGACAATTGACATTTTTGTCCTTTAATTGTTGATGGCTTTTTTTTTGGTAGGGAAAGTGTAAGGTCATAGTTGCCTTTGTAAATTTGGGAGTTTGCTCCTCTCACTGAGTCAAATAATTTGATGCTAAGGGACTCATATCCTCTGAGAGCACTGCAGACCGGCTGAAAACCCATTCTGTGTTTGAAAAAATCAGTTGGAGAATTCAGACTGCATCCTTTATCCGCTTTGATGTTTTGGGAATGCTGTGTTATATACACCCTCATATCACACAGGAGGTTGTAAGGAGGAAGGAGAAGAGAAAGACAACCATCTATCACCATCCTCTACACTCCCAACTACAAGAAATGTTTAATTGTCAGAGTAAAATCTAATGAAGCTTGACAGTCACTGGTTCTTTAGGTTTTAGGACAAAGTATGAATTTGGGTGGAGGATTATTCCATCAATTTGGATCTTGAATCCTTCTTAAGAGAAACCTGTAGTCAAGCTTTCTTTGAACTGCCAGCTCCTGAATAATGACACAGAGACTATTTATTGATTATGAAAGTTTGGCCTTAGCTTAGGCTTGTTCTCCAACTAGCTCCTAAAACTTAAGTTAACCTGTTTATATTAATCTACATTCTGCCACGTGGCTCATTCCTTCTCCTCAGTACTGTACATCTGGCTTCCTCTGTATCTGGCTGGTGAATCTCCCACCTCAAATTCTTTCCCTGGAAGTCCTACCTATTCTCTCCTGCCTAGCTATTGGCTATTCAGGTCTTTATTAAACCAATCAGAAGGTACCTTAGGCAGGTGAAGTAGAGACACATCTTTATACAGTGTACAAGAAGATTATCCCAATAGAAATCTATGCTGAGTGTTGCTGTGTGTATCAAGCTGATTCCTGCTACTTTTGCTTAATGTTTGTAATCAATATGTATCCATCCGATTAAAATCCCCTTTTTTCCCAAAGTAGTTACAGGTGTGTCATTTTTCCTTTCAAAAGGTTTGCAATAATATCTCACCCACTGTACAATGTGTTCCCAACATTAAGTGCTTTCCTTCTTGGCATCCTGTCTTTCTTGAATGGTCTCATGTATGCTTTTTTTTGTCTTTATGGTCTGGAAATAGCTGTGAGAAAACTTGGAAGATCATTGATGAACTTCATGTCAGTTTTCTCCAGAGCCCACTGCTGTGGGATGGTCTGTATGTCAAATGTGTTGCTCTGATTGGTCAATAAATAAAACACTGATTGGCCAGTGGCCAGGCAGGAAGTATTGGCAGGAGCAGAGAGGAGAATTGAGAGAACAGGAAGGTGGAGGGAGACACTGCCGGCCGCCTCCATGACAAGTAGCATGTGAAGATGCCGGTAAGCCATGAGCCATGTGGCAAGGTATAGATTTATATAAATGGGTTAATTTAAGATGTAAGAACTAGATAGCTAGAAGCCTGAACCATTAGGCCAAACAGTTTAAATAATATAAGCGTCTGTGTGTTTATTTTATAAGTGGACTGTCAGGGCTTGGTGGGACCTGGAGAGAAAACTCTCCAGCTACAGCCCACTGTTTGATCTACACTAGCAAGGACTGAAGAGAGGAGCACCCACTTCTTTGCTCCCAGCACAAAGCCTTCCATCATGACAGAGTCTTTGGTCACTTCACCATAATTGACAAAGCCACCCAATGAGTTGATGATGCTCTTGTCAGACAGGTAATCCTCTGTGGAGGTGCTCTTCTGAATAAGCTTGCCATCCTTGACATTGTAGCCCTGATAAATCTTATACATCTTGTTTTTGGTGGTCTCTTATGGTAGGTAGCCTGTCTTGAGCCATATCTTATCTGCCTATCTTGAGCCACAGGGAATACCACACAGGCAGGATACCCAGGCTGAAATATAAGCAACATTGAGTGTACTCTTGTGGACAACCTTTTTATTTTATTTATTTTTATTTTTTGCTGTGCTAATCACTGGCAATCCCTCTGTAGCTTTTGCTTTTGGTCACCTGGTTGACAAAGGTTATCTCATTGTGGTCAACCAACTGATTCTTTGGGACCTGCTGCTCCAGCCTTCCCCCAGCCCAGTCTGGTTTCTCAGAAACATTGATCCTATTTTTCTGACTTTCCATCCAGTGGGAAAGTGAAGAGGAATCAGGCACATCAGTGTGTGGGCAAGAGTGTGGATGACCCAACAGATTTTTTTCCTGCTTCTGAAGTCTTTCTCCAGCTTTCTCCTGCTCAGGTCATCCTGCCACTTCCTGCAATGTTTGGAGAAGGCTTTCTTGAATATGTGCCAGTTCTAGTAGAAGTGCCTTCTGTACTCATTAGTGATGTGCTCACAAAAATGGTCTTAGAAGTTGTGAAGCCTCGTGGGGGTATCTACATAGCTCACAATGCCCACAGCTACTACAGGTAGTGTCTCCACAATGGTGAAAGCATTTACAATTTTTTTTGTCTTGTTGAAGCCTAGTATATCAACTCTTTGCATGATGTGGGTCATGACAGCTTTAGAATCCAAGAAGACTGTGAGATGGTATTGCAGATCATTTGTTAAACTACACAAAATGTGTTGTATTTGTTTAACTGTGTAAAGATGGGTTGCATTTGTTTAATTATATATAGATGTGTTTCTGTTTAACTTGCCTGCCTAAGGCATCTGACTGGTCTAATAAAAAGCTGAATGGCCAATAGCTAGGAAAGAAATATAGGCAGGACTTGCAGGCAGGAGGAGTTCAGGCTCAAAGGTAAAAGATGAAGAGACAACAGGGAGTTTCCAGAGGACCAGTCAGCCACACATGGAGGAAGCAGGAAAGTAGGACATTCAGAGTAAAAGAAGCTTAGAAAACCTCAAGGCAATATGTAAATGAATAGAAACAAGGACTTCCTTTGGCAGAGAGATGACCTCCACATCTGTACTTACTTCGTGATCCTAGACTGGTGCTGTTCCACCATAGAAAAATGGAGTTGACATTTTCTGTCTTAGCTTCTTGCTCAGATTATTGCAGTATGAGACTAATGGCTTGCCTGTAACTTTTACTTGGACTTGCTGTCTTAATCAGCTGCCCTGACATCCGACAACTCAGTCCTCTCCAGCCCAAGCCGGAACCCAGCAACTACACCAATCATCTTGGAATTTTAAAGAAAATTTCAGGCAGACAATCTGAGCTCCTGCTCTGCCAGCTGAAGAGGACACGGCTGAACACAGCATTACTAATACAGATTGACCACATTCATCTTGTTCCTGTGCTGCAAATATCAAATTTCCCTCCAGAGGATTTTTCCGTCTCAAAAATATCTTCAAAACCTTTTTTTGTATGCTGGCAAAGAATTAAGAATTTTCATTATATTCTCTCTTCCTCCAAGGAATGGGAACATTTTAATTTTTTTTTACCCTGCATATTGATTTAGAGTTTTGCTTCTATGGAAAAATATCCTAGTTTTCTAACTAAAAGTTAGGTAAAAATTAGTCACAATTCTATTCCTGTGATAAAATTTCATCACCAAAAATGACTGAAAAAAGAGAGGGTTTGTTTTAGGTTCCAGAGGGAAGAAGTCTATGACAATAGAGTCATGACTAGCATCATATCTTTTCTTTTCTTTTTTCTTTTCTTTTCTTTCCTTTCCTTTTTTCTTTTCTTTTCTTTCCTTTCCTTTTCTTTTCTTTTCTTTCTGCTCTTCTGCATTGAGATTCTCAGTTGGGTCACCTTTAACTTTGGGGTTGTCTCTATAGAATTTTTGTCTCAAAAATCTTTTAAAAAGTTCCTTGTAAGCTCCTTCATCTGCCTGGGACAGCAAACTGAAGAAAGAGATGGGAATTTGGGACAGACAGGACCTGTGGCAGTTTCTGATTATACATATGATTAGTATGTTTTTTTTTGCTCCACAGAATACTATAAGCAGTTACTTAAAAGTACACTGACAGAATTCAGCATACATGTATGACCATTTTTTGAAGTATTCTTTAAAACTGAAATATAGCATACTGTAGTAAATGACAGTTTTTTCTGAAGACAAGGTCACTTGTAGTCTAGTTGGCTCTTCCTTCTAAGCCCTGGTATTACAGATGTGAACCCACACTTTTGATTCCAGACACAGACTTTTAAGAGAATATCTCAATTAGTTTTCATGTTATCTGTCTATCTATCTATCTATCTATCTATCTATCTATCTATCTATCTATCTACCATCTCTCTATTATCTATCTGTGTATCTATTGTAGAACCCAGTCTTCAAAGCAAAGTAGCTACCATCTTCATCAAATTAGGTGTAGTTGTTTGCAAGAATTCATCACAGGCCTGTGGAGTGTTGACATTTTCTCAGAGAAGCAGGGGGCATGGAGGATCACTGGAACTGAGATCCCACTCACTCCTTCCAGTAATTTGTATGCAGCTCTACTCTAATTGTACTTGATCTCTGGAAAGACTAATTTGGTTGGGGGAAAGTTAATTGAAGGGAACTCCATCTATTTATGTGACTATGGAACAATCATTATTTACACTAGGTACAGTCTTTCTAGTGAGGCTGCTTTGGGGTCACCCAAGCTTCTGACAGTACCCCCTGATCCAAGTTCTGTAAGTTTGATCAATTTGCTCATTCTTTAGGGTGAATTTTGGTGGAATCATACTTGTTCATCATTAAGACCTTACAAAGAGGGGGTGGATGTTATTTACATTTCCCCTGGAGAGGAATTCTAGAAATGCTTTCTATACATACACCTCCCTATCTGCCTCCTACCTATCTTTCAACCATCAATCCTCCAGGTAAAAAGAAATAGAATAAGAAATGAATCAAGGTATAAAACTTTTCCAACATGATGGAAGACTTTATCATGCTTTCTCTCAATCAAAACCCTAAGATGTCTATGATTTGAGTTTCTGTCTGCACAGACCAGTTCCCTAGAGTATTCATTCTTTTGCTACCTTCATTTATTGGGTCTGTGATATATTAAAGTTGTCCCCAGTATAGTCTTTCTCCCCCAATACTTAAATATAAATTAAAATATTGAGATACTAAAAGAATAATGCAATAGTCATACCTACTCACTACCTAAGTTGCACATTACTATCTTTTGGCAAACCGTCTATCTATCCATCCATCAATCCATTTTTTATAGATTCTAAAGCAAGTTGTAGGCATTCATACCCTTCATCTTAGTTTTCTTCAATGTGCATGTGTTTCTTTCAATATAGTTTTGGTTTTTGAAAAGTAGATGACTGTATTAAGAAAATTAGTGTGTTTTCCTGAGCCACAAAGTGAAAGCCCAAACAAACAAAACAAAACCCCAAACAAACAAACCCCAAAAAACTCAAAGCCAAACAACAAAAAACAAAAACCCAAACCCAAAGAAACATTGGTGATTGAGTTATGGTTTCTGGTCTTAACATTTCACAGTTTGGGTTTCAAAATTTTGTCCACTGAGGTAGAAGATGAGGCAGGAAATAGTCTTTCTGTAGCTTGGTTTTCTTTGTGTGTGTGTGTGTGTGTGTGTGTGTGTGTGTGTGTGTGTGTGTGTGTGTGGTGTGTGTTGTTGTTGTAGATACCAAAGGGACGCAATGTCAGAGCTTCAGAATTCCTACCTGAAGAGGATGGCATTTTTAACCACACAGAGACCGAAAAATGAGGTCTGAATTGTAGGGTCTGATTTCTGGAAGTAGAAGCCAGGAAACTGTCGCTTTCGTACCACCCTCAAGCATGCCCTAGCTACCTGCATTTTATCTGTAGCAAACTGCTGAGCATCACAATTGTCTAGTCAAAACACTGGGGACCAGCATGTAGTTATACGAATGGAATCGTTTTTCTCAGGTTTTTGTTTTAAAGATGTGTAGGCAAGGTTGGGAAACTTAGTCTCCGGGGAGGAGAACCCTGTGTGTTCCTGAGATGAAGGAAGAGAGTGAAAAGGATACTGGGGCCCAGCTAGTCTCAATTCATCTCAATACCCTTTGGGGAGCTTTAAAGTAAACCTCCTGTGAGAGTCTGATCTGCTTAGCTCCAGTGGGTTGGGATGCCGGCATTTGTTAAAATTCAGGTAATTTTAACCCTGTGGCTGACACAAGAATTCTTGAGTCTATTTACAGTTTTGGAATCTATGTTTCCAGACAGTTTTGAGTTAAGATGTGATGCTTGATGCACAGATCTCTGCTCACTGGCTTCCAATTAAGCATAAGGTAGGGTGGGGGTATGAGTGCACAAGTCTCAAATTACCACCCAAAGAGGAAACTCTCCATAAGTATATAAGTATTCTAGACTCAGAGGAATTCTTTCTACAAATGTATTGCTTTTCTGATGTTACCAAACAACTGATTTGAAATCTATCTATCTATCTATCTATCTATCTATCTATCTATCTATCTATCTATCTATCTATCTATCCATCCATCCATCCATCCATCCATCCATCCATCCATCCATCCATCCATCCATCCATCTATCTATCTATCTATCTATCTATCTATCTATTCCTTCTTTCCTCCTCCTCCTCCTCCTCCTCCTCCTCCTCCTCCTCCTCCTCCTCCTCCTCCTCCTCCTCCTTGTATTTCAAGACAGGGTTTCTCTGTGCAACAGCCATGGCTGTCCTGGAATTCACTCTGTAGAGCAGGCTGGCCTAGAACTCACAGAGATCCTCCTGCCTCTGCTTCCCCATTGCTGGGTTTAAAGGCACGGGCCACCAATACCCAGCCTAAAATTTCTTTATCATGTGAATTGACAAGATCTTATACGGACTTCTTGGAAGCAGCCTATATAGAACCGTGTAACAGACTAAAAAGCCTGAGTTTTTGCATTTAGGTGAGCTGCTGTCTGTCATAGTGCTATATGAAATAGAAATGCTTTATAGAGGAGAGCTGATAGATGGTGACTGTTTCTTTTGAGAGAGCTTTTAGTTCAGTAAAACTGCCATCAGCTACATGGATCACTTGAGAATCCTTTGAAATAAATTCTATTTAGGACAGTAAGGTGACAGTTAACAAATATAGGTTTTTCTTTTTTACATTTGCATTTAAATTCCCAGATTGGTTGTAAGTCTATATTATGAACCAGATTAGCGTGAGGCATGCTTACATAATAAAGATTTGCATTTTTCACAGCTAATAGAGAGCAGTTGTCTAGTGATCTCTCTAGTTTATCTCTTACCACATAGGAAGGTGGGGGAGCAAGAATAATGACACATGAGGAATAGCAACAAAAGTAGAATAACGATGAAGAGTTTCATTACCATATGAGAATTATCCTGTGTTTTCCCTGAAAGCCACACTAACGAGATAAGACCAGAGAGTACCACTTAGAGTGAAACTAACTTTGACTCTTTGCAATAATTATTGCTAATAATTGCTAATATTTATTCATGTTTGATATATGACAGTGATGAATGGTTTAGTCTATTTTCTTTAATTCTCACTGCAAATCCAGGAGATGGTAGTTTTTTTTATAGATGGGGTTGGGGGTTTGAGCGACATCTGCTATTATACCACATTGTTAGAGCTGAAATTATCTTGGGCCACTTTATTCCATTGGAGATTCTCACCACTATCTTCAGTCAAACCCTCTATCATATTCTGTTGACTGCCAGAAGATACAACAGACTCTTTGTTTTCTACCTGTTGGACAAACAGGTGAAGCTCATGGTACTGGCATGCCAAGAACGGTCTGAATTGCAAGGTCAAAGCTGCTTGGGAATCAGATGCTGGCAGGTGAAGTTGATAGCATCATGTGGGGAAGTTAAGGACTTTGGAGTCAGGAGATGTGGCTTCAGTCTCCAGCTCCCGTGCCTCCTTGTAGCATACCTTTGAACAACTTAGTGATGTTAGAGGTTCCACCTCTCTCTTCTATGGACTAGAGATAAAAATATCCATCTTTTTGCCATGGTTGGCTCAAGAGAAAGAAGTGAATACAATAGGGTCATAGGCAAGACTATAAGGCATTTTCTTAATTAGTGATTGATGGGAGAAGGTCCAGCCATTGTGGGTGGTGTCATCCCTGGATAGGTAGTCCTGGGTTCTATAAGAAAGCAGCTTTTTTTCTATGAGCAAATGATGGGGAGCAAGTCAGTAAGCAGCACCCCTCCATGGCCACTGCATCAGCTCCTGCCTCCATGTTCTTGCCCTGCTTGAGTTCCTCTCCTGGCTTCTTTTGGTGATGAACTGTGATGTGGAAGCCTCCATCTCCTCAAAAACAAAACAAAACAAAACAAAACAAAAACAAAAAAAACCCAACAAAAAAACAACACTCTTTATCATTATTGTAGATATTAGAGATGATGCTCATGAAGTGCTTGCCATTTCATACATCACCATTATTATCACCCACCCATCCATATTAATTTGGCGTGATCCTTAGCCGGTGGTCAGGGTGAGAATCACAGGCCTTATTGTAATGATTTGGTGCATCAATGAGGAAGAAAGAATTTGACTTGCAGTTGGGTTTTGAGCAAACTGAGTCGTATGTGAAACTGCACAAGAGAAAGGAGAAGTGGGTGAGGAGTGGGGGGGAGAGGGGAGGTTGGGGAGTGGGGGAGGAGAGGGGAGGTTGGGGGGAGGGACTGTGAGGAAAGGAGGGAGTTGCCCAATTATCCCAGGGATAAGAGGTTATATAAAGGATAATTAGTATATTTCATATCACTGTACTTTAGAATTTTAATGTGAATTTTTAACTAATATAGTTAGAATAAATTAGATTTTTTTTTCATATCTTATGCCCACAAAATTCTGAAATTGCTGCTCATTCTTTGTCTCAGGGTGATATACTGCTTTTAAAGGAATTCTTTTTCTGCTGAGTATTCATAATTCTAGGGAAAAATATCATTCAAGAAGCTTTTAAGTAAAAGAATGAACTTTACTGGGTTTTCAAAAAGAGATTAAAAGCTCAACTTGCCTGTTTTAGAAGATATTAGTTAAAGCTTTCTTGACAAAAAGAAAATAATAAAACTTCCTTGTGAAACAGAGAAATAGAGGGAAGTTAGGGCAGAGAGCAGGAACCACAAAGCCAAACGAGTAATGGTAAACAAAGATAAAGAAGAGAATGTTTTTAAGAAGAAGAGACCAGGCACAAAGAAGGAAAATAGACAAGTCAGCAGTGGGAAACTTGTGGTGTGTGTGTGTGTGTGTGTGTGTGTGTGTGTGTGTGTGTGTGTGTGTGTGTCTGTGTGTGTCTGTGAGTGTGCTTGTGTGTGAGACTTGACAACAGTTGGGTTTCATCATAAAGATCATTTCAGGCTGCGTAGTCTGTGCTCATAGCTGAGATAACCAATGCTAATGTCTCCAGACCAGTAATTGAGGGCCTTGCCACCTACATCAGCACTGATAAATTCACAAGCCACTAAAAAGACACATAATAAACAAAACAAAACTGCTTCCTGAGTTGCAGTGTGACTAGTCCGCCATGTTCCTGCTGCCTGTCGTTACACTCACCATGGGCTGTCATACAGCCCTGGGGTTGTATGACAAAATAAAACACTCTTAGGGTGCTTCCTGTCAGGGGTTTGGTCACAACAAGAAAGGTAATGGATATGTCTCATCACTTTTCTCTCCTGGTTTTCTCTTGGCCTCACTTCCTCTATGGTCCAAAAGATACAGCTAGGCCTTCTCTTCTGCCCAGCTCTGTTGGCCTGGTGGCTGGTTTGGGAATGTGATGATTTGAGTGAGATTGGCCCCCATAGGCTCATACATTTGTGTGCTTAGTCCCCAGTTGGAGAATAGTTTGGAAAGGATAAGGAGGTGTGGTCTTGTTGGGGGAAATGAGTCCTTGTTGGAGGAGATGTGTCACTGGGAATGGACCTTGAGGTTTCAAATGCCCACACTAGGTCCAGTGTCTCTCTCTCTGCTTGCTGTGGACTAACACTCTGAAAATGTAACCAAGCCCCCAATTAAATGCTTTTTTTTAAAAGAGTTGCCTTGGTCATGGTGTCTCTTCACATCAATAGAACAGTAACTAAGATGTGGGATGGGGTGGTGGTGGGGAGTGGGCAGGGTGGGCAGTATGACCAGAGGAAGGAAAAAAATTGTAAGGATGTTTACTTGTTTTTGGCAGCTGACTTTCTCTTAGAGCCTGACTAGGACCTCTTTATCAGAGTTGGTATTTTTCTTCTACACTTAAGCATTGATATTTAAATAATAGTTACCAATATTTGAACAACAATTAAGATCTTAAAGAATTTCCCATAGGACCTATGTGGAAAAGGAGGTGGAAAGATTGTAAGAGCCAGAGGTGATGGATGACTCCAAGAAATAGTTTCTTCCAGATACAACAGAATGGATGCACATATGAAATCCTAGGTACTCTGACAGCAGGCACAGGGCCTCCATAGGTTCAAGCCAGATGGGGTCTGTATTAATCAGGGTTCTCTAGAGCAGTAGTTCTCAAACTTCCTAATGCTCCAACCCTTTAATACAGTTCCTCATGTTATGGTGATCCCCCAAGCATAAAATTATTTCATTGCTACTTTATAATTGTAATTTTGCCACTTTTATGAATTATATTATAAATATCTAATATGCAGGATATCTAATATGTGACCCCTTTAGGTTGCAACCCATAGGTTGAGAACTATTGCTCTAGAGAAACAGAATGAATCTCTCTCTCTCAATCTCTCTCTCTCTCTCTCTCTCTCTCTCTCTCTCTCTCTCTCTCTCTCACACACACACACACACACACACACACACACACACATGGTTTTTTTTTTAATAATGGACAAATGGATTACAGGCTGAGGTCCACCTATTCCAACAATAGCTATCTACCAACGGAAGGTTCAAATCCGTTCATTGTTAAGTCCATGAGTCTGGATGTCTCATTTGGTCTTCAGTATATGCCAGAGTATATTCAGAGTCCTAAAGAAGTAGGCATCATTCTAGAGAAGGAAACAACTTGCCAGTGAGAATCGAAGAAAGCAGGCAGAGACTGAAAGCTTCCTTCCTCCCTGTCCTTTATATAGGCTGCCAGCAGAAGGTGTAGCCAGATTACAGGTGGCTCTTTCTGCCACAAAAGATTTGGATTAAAAGTTTGTCTTCCCACTTCAAATGATTTACTTAAGAAAAATCCTTCCCAAATCTACCCAGAATCTTGGGGTTTAGTTAATTCCAGATGCACTCAAGTCGACAACCAAGCATAACTATCACAGGGTCTCAGTGCTGAGAAGAGAAAATGGACAAAAGCTCCCCTCTATAACCAAGTAGCTCTCTGCGGTTGATATTCACTGGCAAGGGGAAAATCAGTTCTGTCCAATGGTGTTTCTCTGGGTGTATAGTAGTTAGTCCCCATGCCTAGGAATAGATGGCTAACACAAAACAAAGTCAATGACATTTTTATGGACTTTCAGTTTCATTTTGCTTTGTTTTGGCATTTATTTTATTATTCTTTTGTTTGTTTGTTTTGGTTTTTACTTTTGTGGGTTGCTTTTTGATTCTTGCTTTTTTTTTGGTTTTGCTTCTTGGATTTTTTTTTTTGAAAGAGAGAGAGAGGGAGAGAGGACACAAAACTATAAAGTTGAGTCGGAAGTGTGGATATCTGGGAAGAGTTTGGGGAGGGGAAACATAATCAAAATACATTGTATGAAAACAATTTTAATAAAGAAAGATTTAAAAATTTCCTTTAGTTTTCTTTTTTTTTTTTCCTTTTTGGGAATGAGTTTGCTTCTTCATGTTAAGGTAGCATTTAATATGTAAGAGTAAGTTCCTACTCTTACATAGACTTTTAATGAGAGATATCACACCCAGATTGCTTCTTCCCAACTCCTAGGCCTGATGCATGACCAAAGAGAAGGGCAGGAGTGGGAGCCAGAAAGGGCAGCCTGTCATTTGATGTTTCTAGGAAGAGGGGCTGGGCTTTAAACATTGAGATATTTATGTGGTTAACAAGAATAGAGTGTGAGGATGGGAAACCGTGGGGCTGAGGGACTAGGCTAAGGTCTGGGAATACATATCAGTTAGGAGTGCACTTGCATAGATTGCATGAATCTCTGGGCTTGATCACTAATACCACAAGAACTAGGTGTGATGCTGCACACCTGTAATCCCAATGCTTGGGAGGTAGAGGCAGGAGGATCAGAAGTTCAATGTCATTCTTGGCTACATGGCCCTTTTGATACAAAAGACTCTGTCATAAAAAGTAAGTTGGGTGGAACAAGGATCCCTCAATCCTATTTTTAGTTTTTTTACTCACATAAGAGTGGTAAATGAAATTGTGCTTAAGGACATTAATTGTTTCAGTTTAAAAATAAATGTGAGTGATGATATCACCTTGTGAACCAATGCCTCAGAGTAGGAATAAGGATTGGTGGGTGATGGCACAAAGTAATTTTTTACTGAGGAAAATTACAGCTAATAAAAGATATTTGATTTTAGCTGTGTCTTAATTCTTCATGTGCCAAATAAAAGTTCCAGGCTAAGAAATTAATTTCGACTCCTGATGATTTCCACCAAGTATCAATCATTATACAGGGGTTCTCTTACAGCCTAGCAATAGCAAGCCGCAAGTCATCCATGATTTTTCTCTCCTCCCCTCTACTAGTGAGATGAAGGTTTGAGGAAGCATACTTCCCTTCCAGATCACAGACTGACACATGGAAATGCTTGTGGACAGCTTTTTACAACACTTTGCTAGGTTTGGGGACAGCTGACAATGTCCTCCTCTTGCCTGCTGTTTGATAATAGTATCTTAAAGAAATACATGGAAAATACAAGCCGTCAAGTTCATTGATCCCATGTCATCTGTTTGCAGCTTCCGGTTGAAGAAAGAGATAACAAAAGTGTTGACAAATACTGACTGATTGGCTTACTGTCCTGGGACTCTCAAAGGAACTTCTATCAAATGACAATTAGGGAAATTTCCTACCCTTCAACCTCATAAATGAGCTCTTATTAAACTATACCATGTTTCATTTTATATTAAAGGCCCAATTTGTCAAATATTTGGAATTGGTCTTAGACACCACTGGCTCTAACGTGGGACAAGTTTAGTGAGCAGGAAGGAAGTTCAGAGTGCAGACTAGGGAATGAATTTAAGAGAAGGAACAATGAGTGGTCAGGAAATACAATTTTTGTGGGTGTAAGTCACTCTTGGTGTGTATCACAGCTGTTCTTCAGAGAGGCCTAAATTTGAAAGAATCAAAAGCAGCAAGGAGAAATAAAGACTGAGGAAGCCTTATAGAAACGTATCACAACTAGCAAATGAAAATTTTCAATTTAGAGCATAGCCTTTAAAATTTCAGGCAGGGTTAATGTCATATTTTAATCTGAACAGCTCCATGGGATGGTTGGAGGAAATGGTAGCCATTGTAAATACACAAAGTCTTTGGCAATATTTATCTTTCCTATTCATTCATTTACTGCAAAAATGCAAGAATTCTTAGTCCTTTGTTTCCAAAGAGAAAATTTTGTTTAGTAGGACTTGCCCCTAACACAGGCTATAAAATCAATCTATTATTTTCACCAACATTGGCAGCATCAGAGCACAGTATTCTCTCATGTATATTTTTTGTCTTAACATTAAATACAAATAAAACAAAACAAAAATCAAGGGCTGGGGAGATTGGCTGGTACATACAAGTACCTGTTCTGAACCAGGTTCAATCCTGGACCCACATCATGGAAAAAGAGAACTGACTCCCCCAAGTTGTCCTTTGACCTCCACATGTATATCACAACATATATACTCACACTTATGCATGACATATATGCATGCACACAAAAAATAAGTAAAAATGTCATAAAATTAAAACAAAACAAACATCTTATATATAAAATATTGTCTTTAGAATTATATATCACACTGAACCAATCATGTGAAATACTATTGCCTGCAAGTCTCAAATGCATATCTATGCCAGTAATTTTATTCTTTGGGCTTCATATTTATTTAAAGAAAATATTCTATCAAAAGATTCTGTTTAGGAAGTCACTATTTAGTGACAGTATGAAAGGAGGTTGTAACGTAATGAATTGGTATAAATTTGCCAGCTTAAAAAATTATCACTCATTATTTTACAGCTATGTGGGTAGGACCTGAGATGAGCTTCTACACATAAGATCTTAGAAAGCCATGGTCAAAGCATTATGAGACTGGGCTCTCATCCGGAAGCTCTGGGGAAGAACTTGTCTTCTTTTTCAACGTGAATAAGTTCATTCAGGTTTGTAGAATCCACTTCCTTGTAACTGTGTGAGATTCTCATTTCCTGGTTGCTTGTCAGTCATGGAGTGCTCAACTGCCATTCTTGGAGGCAACCTACATTCCTTCTTGCAGGGTCTCCTCCATCTTGTAAACCTCAATAGTACATCAAGTCCCTCTCACACTTGGACTCTCTCCAACTCCCTCTTATGCTGTTCTCTGGAGGGGTAAAACTAGTTTAAAGGGCTGATGTAATTAGATTGGACCCACTAGGCTTCTGTTCCTTTAGCCTTATGAGTGAACATAATCCCAGGATAGATATCTTACTACAGTCTTGGGTTCCACTCATACTCAAGGAGATGTAGACCATACAAAAATTATGGGCACTGGAAGCCATAGACCACCTAAGAATGATGGACAGTAGAGGCTGTAGGTAGAAATTTCTGTCCTGCCAGCAGCTCCCAAATAAACACAGTGAGGCTTATATTAATTATAAATGCTTGGCCAATAGCTCAGGCTTATCACTAACTAGCTCTTACTACTTAAATTAACCCATTTCTATTAATCTATGTATTGCCATGTGGCTCATAGCTTTACCTGTCCTCCAGCATGTTTTGCTCCCTCTGTGTCTCCTGGTGACTCCACTGACTCCTTCTTCTTCCCAGAATTCTCCTGGTCTGGCTCTCCCACCCAATCTTTTCTGTCCAGCTACAGGCCAGTAAGTTCATTATTAACCAATGAGAGTAATACATATTTACAATGTACAAAGATTGTTCCACAGCAGGAAGCCATGAGCCATGCGAGAATGATAGGCAATGGACTGCTGTATGATATTTTGTGTTCTGACAAATAAAGCTTGCCTAGAGATCAGAGGGTGGAGCTAGCCACTAGTTAACCATAGAAGCCAGGTGGTGATGGTACACACCTTTAATCCTAGCACTTGGGAGGCTCACATCTTTGATCTCAGCACTTGGGAAGCTCATGCCTTTGATTCAAGCACTTGGGAGGTTCATGCCTTTAATCCCAGGGCCAGGGAGGTAGAGACAGGAATATAAGGAGAATGGAGATAGGATCTCAGCCCCCTTTCCATCTGAGAATCCTGGAGAGGTAAAAAGTTACTAGTGGTTGCTCCTTTGCTTCTCTGATCTTTCAGGTTATTATCCTATATTCGACTCCTGGTTTTTATTGATAAGATTAATTAGGATCACACTATAGTGGAGGTCATAGACATGCAAGAATCATGGACACTGGTGATCATATCATATCTACTTCATTTTTTTTATCCAAATAAATATTTTCCTTTAAAATTCAAAGACATGTCCAGATCTTGAGTCATGAATAAGGACACTTGGGAGTTAATCTACCTCTCTTTTTTCTCAGGCTGCTGGGAAGATGGTGACATCCAGACATTTGGTGCTTACCAAAAGCCACCCACAATCTTTCAAAACAAGAAGTGTGTTCTGCTGGGAGAAACCAGCAAGGAAAAACTACCTCAGTACTACAAAAACATTGATCTAGGCGTCAAGGTACCCAAGGAAGTCATTGAGGGCACCTACATGGACAAGAAATGCCCCTTCACTGGTAACATCTCCATCTGAGATCAGGTCCTGTTTGGTGTCCTGATGAAGATGAAGATGCAGAGGAACATTGTCATCCATTGGGACTATTTCCATGACATCTGAAAGTACAATTGCTTTGAGCAGCATCACAAGGATATGTCTGTGCACCTGTCCCCCTGTTTCAGGGATGTACAGATCAGTGACATTGTCACCTGGGAAAGTGCAGGCCTATGAGCAAGACTATGTGCTTCAATATGCTCAAGGTCACCAAGGCTTCTGCACCAAGGAGCAGTTTCAGAAGTTCTGAGAGGACTCTGGCCAACTCCCTAGAACAAATAAAGTTATTTTTTCAACCTAAACAAACAAAACAAAACAAAAAAAAATAAAACCCGAAGACATGACAGTTTATGTCTGTATTCTTTCGATAGATGTGTACTTTGAAGAGTTTACACCTGAAAAAAATGTAACCTAATTTAACACAAATGGCCTGTATTTATGGAACATAAATAGCTGCTGTCTTAGTTACTGTTCTATTACTGTGAAGAGACACCATGACCAAGGCAATTCTTATACTTGACAAAAAAAAACCCACTTAATTGGGGGCTCACTTTTAGTTTTAAATGGTGAGTTCATGATCATCATGGTAGGAAACCAGCAGCCATGATGCTAGAGCAATAGTTGGGAGCTTTACATCCTGATCCACAGACAGCAGGTAGAGATAGATAGATAGATAGATAGATAGATAGATAGATAGATAGATAGATAGATAGAATGGTTTGGTATGGGCTTTTGAAACCTCCAAGCCCATCCCCAGTGACACACTTCCTCCAACAAGGCTATACCTCCTACTCCTTCCAAACAGTTCACTAACTCAGGACTAAGCATTCAAATATATGAGCCTATGGGGGTTATTCTCATTTATACCACCAGATACATTTTTGGACAGATTTTTTTTTTCATTTTTTTCTGTGCATAAGCATGCCTCATAGCTCTAAAGTTGTCATTAGACTTGCTATAATATCTTACTTTTTAATATTTCCTGTCTACTCCTATACTCATGTTATTCATAGTTACATATAATAAATGTTCCTTTTTAATTGAACTGTTTTTTTCCATAGTCTTATGTATGTGTAATCAGTAAACAAAAATCACATATTTTCATTGCTAGCATGGAGGGACCCACAGGTCCTTACTTGTACCTGAGAATTTATAAGCAATTAATGATTGCTAGGGGAGGAAGAGATTTTCTTAAGCACTGTAGGCATAGTAAGTTGCTGGTGTTTCTGTAAAATACCTGCTCACCCAAATTTCTATAAGAAACTCATTGGTTATAAAAAATAGACAAGAAGGAGGACTATTTAGGAAGAGTATGGGAGTGAGTGGGTAATAAGAGAGGGAAACGAATATGGTACATATGTATAAAAATGTTGTAATGAAAACCATTGTTATGTATAAATACTATATAACAATAAAATTATATATATATTCAAGGCGCACAACATAATTTGATGTACTTACACATTATATAATGATAACCACAATCAATAAGTACATTGATTACTAAACAAATTCAAATATAGTTTAAAAAGCATGTTACTCATTAGATTTATCTTATGCACTGATTTATCTTATAACTGGAAAAGTTCTAAACTTTGACCAATATTTCTCTAATTCTGAGCCTGAGGCAGCCAATGTTCTATTTTCTGCTTCTATGAGTTTTGAGTTTTTTTTAGACTTCACATATAAGTGAGACCTTGAGCTGTTTGACTTTTTGTGTCTGTCTTAATTAACTTATGTAATATCTTCTAGACTCATCTATGTTGTCCTAAATTGTGAAATTTCCTTCCTTTTTTGATAAATAATATTTTATATATATAGATAATATTTCCTTTATAATTTATGTATTGATGGACACTTACATTGTTCCCATATCTTGATTAGAATGAATCAATAAGCATGTGGTCTCTTTGAAAGTGTACTTCATATCCTTTGGAGAAAAATTCAGAAGTAGGATAGTTGGATCACATAGTAGTTTTTACTTAGATTTCTATTTTAAAGAAAATGTGTAGTACTTTCCAGAAATTAACACTCTCATCAACAAGTCACAGTTTTATTTCTTCATACCCTTACCAACATATGTTATCTCTGTTTTTTTACAGCCCCAATAACAGGTATGAGGTGACCTACTGCCTAGCTTTAATTTTTACTTTCCCATTTATCAGGAACATGAGACAATTTTTCATATGCCTATTGCACATTTTTATGTCTTCTTTGGAACAGCATCTGTTCATGTACTTTTCAGATTGCATTATTTATATATTGCTGTTGAGATGTATTGATTTCTTTATGTATTTAAGATGTAAACATTATATCAGATATATAATTTATAAGCATTTCCCATTCTTCAAGTTGCTTTTATAGTCATCTAGTTTTTGAAAGATTAGTTGACCATGTAGTTTATTTCTGGATTCTCTAGCTTGTCCTACTGGCCTATGTGGTACTTTTAGTCCTGATAATATGCTTTTCTGAGTACTATAGCTTTGTTATATGGTTTGAAATCAAGAGATGTGATGTCTGATGTTCTGATGTCATCTCATCCACAAATTCACCACAAAGATCAAGGCCAAGACTTACATCTATGCTTTCTTCTAAAAGTTTTTTTGCTTTTTTTTTTTAAAGATTATATTATATAAACAATGTTCTGCCTGCATGCCTGAAGAGGGAGCCAGATCTCATTAGAGTTGGTTGTGAATCATCAAGTGGTTGCTGGGAATTGAACTTAGGACCTTTGGAATAGTAGCCAGTGCTCTTAACTGGCTGAGCCATCTGGCTGAGCCATCTGTCCAAACCCTCTTGTTTTGTATCTTATATTCATATTCAACTCATTTCAAGATGAATTTTGTATACCATATAAGATGGTTCCAATTTTATTCCTTGCATGTAAACATGTAATTTCCAAGTACTGTTTATTAAGGAAACTATCATTTTCCTAAATATTCCACCAAAAACTAATTATTACAATTGATAAATTAATTCAATAAAGTTGCAGAATATAAAATCAACACACTAAAACTAATAGAATTTCTATACACTAACAAAAAAAAGAAAATAAGAAAATTGTCTTTGAGAAAGGATTTAGCAGTTAAAGAAAAAAAAATCCCATTTCAATAGCATAAAATAATTTGTTGGGAATCATATTAGTTTCTTTCCCTGTTGCTGTGATAACATAACCCTGATAAAAACAACTGAAGGAAGGGTTTGTTCTAGCTCACAACTTAAGGGCATAAGGGATCCTGGTGGGGAGGTCAAGGTAACATGGCTTGAGGTGGCCTATTACATTGTATCCACAGTAAGAAAGATGAGAGAGATGAATCTGTGCTAAGCAAGCTTTCTCCTTTTTTGCGGCCCAAGCCCCAAGCCCAACGAATAGAACTACTTCTGTTAGAGTAGTTCTTCCCATCTTAATTAACTTAATCAAGATAATCTCTCATAGGCATGCCTAGAGATTTACCTTCTAGATGATTATAGTTAGAGTCAAGTTGATAAGCAGTTTCAAGCCTCACAAGACTGAATTTAACTAGGAGATAAAAAGCTTTTTATGTTGAAAACTATAATGTATCAGTGAAGAAAATTGAAAAGATACTAATAAAAAGGGAATTCCCATTATTAATGGATTGGAAGAATTCATTCTATTTAGATACCCAATGCCCCCAAAGCAATCTAATGTTTCCTGCAATTCCTATCATAATTACAATGGCATTGCCCACAAAATGTAAGGCGTGTTGCTTCTGTGCCTAATTTCTTCAGGACTTTTATCATGAAAACTTGCTGAACTTTTTCTCATTATCTACTGAGCTGATCACATCATTTCTGTGCTATTATTGCTTTGAATGAGAAATGTTCCTCATCAGCTCGTGTATTTGAACACCTGGTCTCGTTCACACTGTTTGGGAAGGTCGTGGAATCATTAGGAGGTGGAGCATTTTTGTAAGAAGTATGTCCTTGAGGGTATGCTTTGATACCTCTATAGCTTTGCCTCACTTCCTCCTCTTTCTCTGCCAAGATACGCTGGCCTCATGTTATTGAACCCACCTTTCTCAGACATGACAGACTGTGTCTCCTCTCAAACTCTAATCCAAAATAAGCTCTTTCTCCATAAGTTGGTTTTGTCCAGAAATTTTATCATGGTAACAATTTTAACATGGTAAAATGTGTTCTGTATTACACTTACTAATTTGTGTATATCAAACCATTCTTCATTCCTTGAGTGAAATTAACTTAGCCACGGTGTGTGACCTTTTAAGGAGTTGAATTTAGTTCAAAAGTATTTTACTGAGAAAAACATGTTCATTTTGCAACATGTTCATTAGGAAAACAGTTCTTTAGTTTTTTGTTTTACTAAGGGGCTGTTGATGCCATATTCTTCTTTATGTATATGTATGTGTATGTGTTCTTATATGGGTGTACAGATGTGCACGCACATGTTATGTATGCATATGAAATCCGGGAATCAATGTTAGGTGTCTTCTTTAATTGCTTCTTGGTCTTATTTTTGAGACAGGGTCTGTTATTGAAACTGGACTCACTGGTTTGACTGGCCAGCAAGACCCAGGGTCCCTCCTGTCTCTGTCTCTCCAGCCCTGTGATTATTGACATGCAATGCCATGCCTAGCTTTTCATGTAGGTGCTAAGGGATCCAAACTCAGGTCCTAACACTTGCACATAAATACTTTTTGACTGAGGCGTTTCACTAGCTTCTTACTTCCTCTCTAAAGGGACCAACTTTTGGTTTTATTGATTCTATATATTCTTGTAGTTTCTACTTAATTGTTTTTAGTTTATTTTTCTTCTTCATCTTAATTTATATTTTTTGAGAATTGCATATGATGCATTTTGAATTGAGTATTAGATTGCTTCAGTGTATACAGATTATAGTTTTGCTTCCAGATGAGTACTTTTCATGCTGGACTCCTGGGTAAGCAGAATGGCCCCTGCACCACAGCTAAGCAGGGCTGGAGCTGGGTTACTCTTCAGAATTTGCTGGTGCATAGATGGGTGTGGCTCTTGGTGTGTATATGGATGGACAGGACTGCTTCAAGCTCAGCGTGTCCAGAGCTAATTCACAGGATTATTTCAGGTCTGCTATAGGACTGAGGTTATAATTCAAAGATCAGTGCAACTGCCATGAGACTCTGAAGAGAATATCACTTCTTTCAGACAAAACCTGTGAGGGGATCAAGACACGTCATTGGGGCCACTTCCGTTTCTGGGACTGAGGTCCACAGATGTATTAACAAAAGTGTACACGATATCCCCCCCCCCACCAGGTTCCCTGCTAGATGGTTCTGGAGATGGAATCAAGCCTGAAGAGGTTACAGCTTGATTTATAGTGAGATAAGGCTGTTGCTGAGTCTATTGTCTGTACTGTGACCTTAGAGGTAGGCCTGCCTTTTCAAAACAACCCTTGTAAGTCTTGGCCTGTATCAGGCCTTCTAACCCTTATGTGGGACCCAAAGTTCTTTAAATGACATACTTGCTCTAGGTTCTGGCCAAGTTCTTGTTGCTATTCTGCTGTCTTGCTGATGTCCCTCTTAATCTATTTAATTTATGCTCTTTTAATTTAGAGCAAAAAATGGAAGATACCAACTGTCTTAGCTATTGTTCTATTGCTGTGAAGAGACACAATGACTCTTAAGAAAACGTTTAATTGGGGCTTGTTTTCAGTTTCAGAGGTTTAGTCTATTATCATCATGACAGGGAGCATGGCAGCATACAGCAGATGGAGGCTTCAGACAATGCTGAAGAAATAGCTGGGAGTTCTACATTTAGAACTATAGGCAACAGAAAGAGTAAGCCACTGAACCTGGCTTGGGCTGTTTTGATAACCTCAAAACCCACACATGGTGACACTCTTCCTTCATTAAGGTTAGATCTCCTAATTCTTCTCCAATAGTACCAGTCCCTGGTGACCAAGCATTCAAATCTATGAGCCGATGAGAGCCATTCTTTTTCTTTTATTTTCTTTCTTTCTTTTTTTTCAAGACAGGGTTTCTCTGTGTATCTTTGTGCCTTTTCTGGAACTTACTCTGTTGCCAAGGCTGGCCTCAAACTCACAGAGATCCTCCTGGCTCTGCCTCCCAAGTGCTGGGATTAAAGGCATGTGCCACCACTGCCCGGCAATGAGGCCCATTCGTATTCACACCTCCACACCAACTACCTTCTAAAAACTGGTTTTCTAGAAGCATTATTTCCTTAATAGTTAGTATTTTGCGGTGTCTATCAATCATAGATCCATACAGAGGGGAATTTTCCAAGTGAAGAGTTTTGAACTTTATCCAGGGTTTTTGTGCTTTGCTTTAGAATATTATCTCTAAAAATTTAATCACTTTTTGATCTGATCTCAGACAAGACATATCCTTCCAGTTATAACACTCTGTACTTGACCACAAATAGAAAAGATATAAAATGTCTCCAGGAACAAAATTAATGGTCTCCATAAAGTTACATTGCTATTTAAAACCTGTTTATCTCTACACTATGATTATATTCCCAGTTGAAAATTTGAGGCATATTTCATCTTATGATTATGGAGTTTCAACTGCTGTTTGTTGAATTTGAATTTTAAAGAGCATTCCCCAGTGTGTGTGTGTGTGTGTGTGTGTGTGTGTGTGTGTGAGAGAGAGAGAGAGAGAGAGAGAGAGAAAGAGAGAGAGAGAGAGAGAGAGAGAGAGAGAGAGAGAGAGACTATGACCTTTTATAATTTTTTAACAAGACCTCTTACGTTCTGCATCTAATCTTAACATGATAATGATATGACCAATGCTACTGGTTGTTTCGGAAAATCATTGCATATTACTGCAGATTTGGTGGTTTAAACATGATGAGCACCATAGTTGATTCAGAAAAATATTTGTGGAATCCTAATTTTAATTGGACTGTCTAATTCCACTTCAGATCCCACTCACTCTGGTCTTAAGCAAATTATGCCAGCCAATTAGAAGAACATAAGCACATTCCCAGGTCACAGTGGCTGCACTACCAAATATAGATTTTTAGTTGAAAAAGGGTGAATGCTGTTTCTTGCATATAATATATGTGTCCATCCTCCAATTGCCTGGGGCTCTGCAGAGATCCTGTTTTGTCCACATGGCTGTTATGAGTCAAGTGTTTTGCTTTGAGACTCTCTTCAAGTATTTACAGATGATGACTCCTCAGCTAACACTCAGTAAACAACACCTGCAGAACATAGACTTTGAGTAAATTTGGAAGTCAGAACTGAGCACTGCTGTTAGGCTAGTCTAGGGAATGTGACTTTCTGAAGGGACTTTAGAACATGAAGTAAAAGCTTGAAACATATTTACAGTGTAATTATTTGACTTCTTTTCATTTAGCATGTTCTGTTATTTATTATCATCAAGATTTGTGTAAACTTACAGGGTTACCAAACTTCTCAGCAATAGAGATTTTTACAAAGTTTATAAGTTTGTAGAACTATGTTCTTGGAATATAGTAAAGGTCCCTCATACCTGAGAAGGCCAGTCTGCCTATGCTAGTCTCATCCCCTACCCAGTGGCATGCTGACACATTTTAAATAAATAGATCACCAAAATGAGTAAATGAAGTATAAAGCTCAGTTTGTAGTATTCACTGATTTCCATATGAATACAGCTTTTGTTGCCCATTTTAAAGTCTCAAAAACTTCTCTTGCTTTATTTCAGAATTTTGGAATATTTGGTACTTACTTGCTGTGAGCTAGTGCTATGGTTTGAATGATGACGTTCCACCTGATACTCGTGTTGGTATTTAATAATGCAGGGGTATTGGGAAGGGCCACCTTTGGGAGATGATTAAGTCATGAGAGCTCTCCCTTCATGAATATGGTTAGCATTTCCATAAAAGGGCTTAGGGTCCAAGAAAGCGCTTGCTTACTCTTCAAAACTTTTAACTTGTGAACCTCAGTATTCCTCTCCTCTGGAGAATGCAGCAACAAGTGTCTATCCTAGAGGTAGAGACAGGCTTATTACTGCACACAGGTGCTAGCATTTTGAGTTTAGACTCTCCAGCCTCCAGAATTTGAGAAATATGCTTGTATTACTTCTGAATTACCCAGGCTGGGGAAATTTGTTACAGCAGCACAGACTAAGGCAGATGGTATGAGTCAACCCCAGCATCCCACTGCCCATATCTGTATCAGCTTCCTGACAAACATACATCAGTTTTATGGATCTAAAATAAAAACAAAAAACTTGCACCTTCACTTATATATGTGTTGATAGTTCCTCATGCTGTTACTAAATTACATTCATAAAGGAGCTGAAACTCTGAGAAGGTCCTATCTCATTCTTCTAATTTTCACAGGGCATAATTACTAATAGCAATTGTCTGAAAATAGTTTAATTAGTTCTTTTCTCTGGGAACAAGAAATTCTGTTGTTGGAGAGAAAATAAAGTTCATTATCCATCCTGCCATGGCTATAGTTTAAAAATAATATTAGCCAGTGTGTGTTTATTTGGGTCTGAGCATCTGTGGGACCAGCAGGTGAGAGATTTGTCTGACTGTAGGCCAGGCAAGACACAGAAAAACTTTCAGCTACACAGTCTGCCATTTATTTATTTAATATTGGGGTAATTGTGACTTAACTCACCTGGGCAGATGATTGTAATGCATTCATCGCTGCTAGAATGTAAGAAATGGCAGGGCATTGGTGATGTGGCTAACCTCTATAACTACGTGAAAATGTTGTTTCCAGTTATTTTCTCCTAGGAAGACGAAGCAAATGTTCCCAGGGGTTCAAGAAACTCAAGTGTTTGCTTAAGTTGCATTTTGACCATGATTATTTTGACAAATAAATGTTGAAGTCAAATGGACTTTCGGTAACACTTTGTTTATTTTAGGTAACTTGAAGTATTGACAATAAAAACTTGAGGGATGGTTATTATTTTCCTATTCCCAGAAAAAGTAGACTATGCCATGAGAATTGGGCTTATTCTTTATTGCAGAAACAGCAAAATAGTCTTTGTTAATTTCTTCATTGTTTAGGCATAATTATAGAGTCACCCACTCAAGTTAAGGCAAAGGTATTCTAATTAAGTCTGAGAGAATAATTAGGTAGAATGAACTGTGACCTGGTTGGTAAAGGTTGGAAACAGATCTTGAACGGAAACCAAAGTTAACCATGGGGAAATTAAAGTCTTTAATATGTGTAGAATATTTTAAAATTTAGATATATTTTACATATTTAAAGTGCAAAGTGGATAGTTCTATAACATATGAATGACATCCAGTAAGATAAATGCTTTTTTGACAAAGAAATTTTTTCCTTTTTCCATTTTCATATGAGTTTGTATGTATTGTACATGTATAATTTTTTGTGCACACACATTTGTGTGCTCATGTGCTGTGGGATGGTCTGTATGTCAAATTACTCTGATTGGTCAATAAATAAAACACTGATTGGTCAGTGGCCAGGCAGGAAGTAGGTGGGACAAGGAGAGAGGAGAATTCTGGGAAGCGGAAGACTGAGGGGGAGAGACACTACAGCCACCACCAGGACAAGCAACATGTAAAGACGCCAGTAAGCCACCAGCCACGTGGCAAGGTATAGATTTGTAGAAATGGATTAATTTAAGCTAAAAGAACAGTTAGCAAGAAGCCTGCCACGGCCATACAGTTTGTAAGCAATATAAGTCTCTGTGTTTACTTGGTTGGGTCTGAGAGGCTATGGGACTGGCGGGTGACAAAGATTTGTTCTGACTGTGGGCAAGGCAGGAAAACTCTAGCTACACTCATGCATTTGTGCACATGCATGTGGAGGCCTAAAGTTGATGTCAAGGATCATCTTTGATTGCTCTTCCATCCTGTTCAATGAGGTGTTATCTCTCCATCAAACTCAGAATGCACTCATCTAGCTGTTCTTCCTAGCCAGCTTGCTCTCAGGATCTCCTGTCTCCACATCTGAGGCTGGGGTTATAAGTGGGCCCATGGCCCACATGATGTTTATCTGAATTTCTAGGGGATTTGAACTTCTGTCCTTACACTTGCACAGAGTAGGTGCTTTAGCCATGGAGTCATTTTCTTAGCCCCCAGAGCAAAATTTTGATACTTTAAAACAATTAATATACAAAACAATGGGATTCATTATGATCTTTTTACTCATACTTCCTTTTATTTATATCTTTTCCTTGTCCCCTCCCCAAATGTACAGTTTAATTGAAATCATTCCTTGCCTCCCTCCTTCCTCTGTTTTCTGACAACCATTGAAGTTTTAATATTCTTTTTCTTGGTAACGAATGTATGTGGTGATTTAGCCATCTGGGCTCAGCTGATGCTGGAGAGTGGTGCTACTGGACCATGGGAAGGTGGATGAGGTGCAGATAGACCTTCATTTTGGGCAGTGGGCACCTTTCCATACTGCCATCTTTCAGTGGATTTTTTTTCCAGCTTTGGGATGGGTAGCAGCTCCCTTCCTTGCTTTTTGGTGCTATCTTGGTAAAAAGATGAATCTTTAATTTTTTTGAATATTAATATCAGGGAAAATACAAATATTCAGACTGCAATGATCAGCTAATGTGGAGAATTATATTTATTGATTTTGAAAGATAAAACTAAGTTTGCATTTTGGAGATAATTCCCACTTGGTTATTGCATTTTGTCTTTTAATATATGTTGTTGGATTCAGTTTGCACAGATTAGAAGAATATTGTAATTGTCCTTATCTAATAAATTGGTAAGCATTTATTAACTTTCAATAATAAGGAGTTTTGGTTGAATTAGTAACACTATTTCCTTAAATGCTACTTGGAACTAACCACTGGAGCCATTCACATTCACCACTGAAGTTATTTGGCATTTCTTTTGGGTGAGGATACTCTCTTTCTCTCCACCCCTACCCTTCCTCTCCTAGTACTTGGGTGAAGGTCACAGGACAACCTCAGGTGTTGGTCATTAAGTACTTCCACTTTTTTGTTTATGTCAGAGTCTCTCATTGACCTGATACTTTACGATGTAGATATGGCTGGCTGGCTCACAGGCCTCCAGGAATCTTTTTGCCTCTGCGTCTCATGTTTCCTCGGTAGGGTCATAGGCATGTACCACCATGCCTGGATTTTTATGTGACTTTTGGGATTCATACTCAGGTCCCAATGCTTGCAAGGCAAGCATTGTACCCACTGAGGCATCTTCCACAGACAGATAGGGGGAGATTTTTAATTAAAAATTAATTGCTTTAATTGATAGAGAACTAATCCTATTAGTCATTTCTATTTCTTCATGAGTGATATTTAGTAATTTGTGTCTTCCAAGACATTTGTATATTTATCTAGTCTTTCGGTTTATAGGTATGGAGTTGTTCCTTTTTTTTCATGCTTGTGGACTCTATGGTAGCACATCTCTCCTTCCTTATATTGGCATTTTGTTTTTCTCTCTGTTATCAGTTTAGACAGAGCTTTGCAGATTATATGGCTCTTTCTCAAGATATACTATGTAATTTTATTTTATCTTTTAATTTATGTGCATTGGTGTTTTGCCTGCATGTATGTATGAAGGTGTCAGATCCACTGGAACTTGAGTTACAGATGGTTGTGAGTTGCCATGTGGGTTCTGGGAATTGAACCTAGGTCCTTTGGAAGAGTAGCCAGTAATCTTAACCACTGAGCCATCTCTCCATCCCTGTAAATTTATTTTTTCCATATTGTTCCTTTGTTCCATTTACTTGATTTCCATCCTAATAACTCTTATTTTATTTTTAACTTTCTTCTTTTTTGGGATACCCAAGCTGAGGCAATTGATTTGGTAATTTTATTTTCAAAAGAGGCATCTGGTGCCATGTATCTCCTTATGGGTCCAATTTTAGTTTAATTCCATGTATTTTTTATAGATTCAATGTTCAGTTTCATTTACCTTTCAGCTTCAAACATTTTTTTGATTCATTGTTTAATTTTCATAGTATTTTCTATTCTCTTCATTGTTTTAATTTCTAAATGCCAGGAGGTGTATTTGTCAGTCCTCTGTAGTGGTGACAAAATGCCTGAGAAAATCGACTCCCAGGAGAAAGTGTTGTCTTGGCTCATGATCTCAGAGGTTGGAGGTTTAGTCAGTGTATTCCATTGTTGTTGAGCAGCCAACAATGCTGTCCATAATGGTAGGGAGCCTATGCAGGAGCAAAGCTGCTCACTTCATGGAAGCCAGGAAGTAAAAGTCGAGTGAGAAAGGCAAAGGTGAGATGTCAGTGGTGTGAGGAAGGAGCTGGTGTAAGGAAGGCATGGCATGAAGGTAGCAAGAGGAGGAGAAGGCAGTTTCATTGCGTACTCTTCAAGGACATTCCTCCCAATGACTTACTTCTAATCAAGCTTTGCTGTGGGATGGTCTTTTTGTATGCTGTGAATATGTGTTGCTACCATTGGTCAATGAAGAAGCTGCTTTGGTCTGTGGCAAGACAGGTTATAGACATGTGGGATATCCAAGAGAGATACAGGGAGGAGAAAGGCAGAGTCAGAAAAGACGCTGCAGGCGACTAGGGGAGCAAGATATAGTGGAACATAGGAAAAGCCACGAGACACGTGGTGATACATAGATTAATATAAATAGGTTAATTTAAGATGTAATAGCTAGCTAGTAATAAGCCAGAGCCATAGACCAAATAGTTTGTAATTAGTATAAGCCTCTATATGTTTATTTGGGACCAAGCAGCTATGGGGCACAGGAAAACTTCTGGCTACAAAGCTTGATCTCCTAAAGCTTCCGTTGTTTCTTGGCAGTATCAGCAGCTACAGACCAAATCTTTATCACATGAGCATCTGGGGAACAGTCCACATCTAAACTATAACATTTCCAGTTAATTTGTTATTGATTTCTAATTTAATTCTACTCTACGCATAAAATATACTTCATATGAATTAAACCCTTTTAAATTGATTAAGACTTATTATATGGATGATAACATGATATTTTTGTTGTCAATATCCTGTGCACAACTTAAAAAATGTATATTTATAGGTTCTTAGATGGGATTTCTATGGATGTCAGCCAAATTAATTTGGTTAACAGTTGCTCACATTTCTTAAAAATGCATTTGTTGGTTTTCTTTACATTTGCTGTGAGATAAAGGTATTTTGTTCACCTTCTCCTTAGAGTTCTATCAACTTTTTTTTTTGTTTTTACTTACTGTGAAGTACCAATGTTACATATCTAACATGTTTAGGATTATTATGGTCCCTTGATGACTGGATACAGCTTCATAATTGTGCAATGTTCCTTTTTCTCCAAGGTAATAATAGTCTTTGAATCCATGTATACACGTATTGGTCACTGTTCTATTGCTATGAAGAGACACCATGACCAAGGTAACTTATAAAGGATAGAACTTAATTGGAGGCTGGCTTACAGTTTAAGAAGTTGAGTCCATTATTATCATGGCTGTAAGTGTGGCAGGAGACAGGCAGACATGGTGCTAGAGAAGTAACTGTTATTTTACATGTTGAGACAACAGCTGTGATGCAGACTGAGAGACACTAGAAATGATATGGGCTTTTGAAACTTCAAAGCCCACTCTCAGTGACACACTACCTCTAATAAGGCCATACTTCCTAATTTTCCCAGTCAGTTCCACTGACTGCAGACCAGGTATTCAAACATATGAGCCTATGGGGACCATTCTCATTCAAAGAATCACACTACATCATATGATATAATAATTCCTCTATATGTCTTTTGATTAGCATTACTATCCCTGGATTTAATTATTTTCAAATTTCATTTTATTTCCTTCATTAATTTACTAAATGCAACCCTTTACCAAGTTATTTGATGGTTTCTATAGTGTGTGCAGTATACACCATTACTTAATGATAACTTTTAAGTGATACTTTTTTACATATGTGTGTAGCAGAATCTTTTAGGCTGGAGAGATGGCTTAATGGGTCAATGTGCTTGCTAGCAAGCCTGAGGATCTGAATTCAGTCCCCAAGACCCACATAGTAGAATGAGAGAACAGACTTCTTGTGACTTCAACAGGAGTATTATGGTACATACACACACACACACACACACACACACACACACACACACACACACACACACACACACTCTCACCATAAATAAATGTAATAAAAGTAAGAATCTTTCAGCAATGTGCTTCTATTTGTTCCCTCTTGGCCTTTATGATTTTGTTCTCATACAATAAACTTTTGTGTATTACAAATTCCATAACATATCATTGCCAGCATTACTTTAAGAAGTCAATTATCAGCTGGGCAGTGGTGGTACTTGCCTTTAATACCAGCACTCCAGAGGTAGAGGTAAGCAGATTTCTGAGTTTGATGTCAGATTTTTTTTAAGTATTTCACAAAATTAATTCTTTCATTGCTTCTTTCTTCTATATCTAGGATTCCCTGTGCTATTTACTTTCTGTGTCAAGAAGTCACTAACATTTTTGTATTGCATTTTGTAATCAATTCTTACACATATCATTAAAAATCTTTTTTGTTTTTTAAAGAATTTTGGAATAGTGTTATAGTTACAGAAGAATTTTAAAGAGACTCAGGCTCCTCCCAACCCCCATCACTTTCCATCTTGTTATTTTATGCTGATGTGGTTCATTTGTCAAGACTACAGAACCAACACTGATATGCTGCCTACACTCAGACTATTTGAATTTAATCACTTTTCCATTCACGTTCTCTCCTGAGACAGGGTTTGATTAAAGTTACGACACCACATTTGTCATGTCTCTTTAGTCTGCTCTTGTCTGGGACAGTTTCTTAGTTCTTCTTGTTTTTATAGCCTGTAGAGGTCATCAATTACAATGCCCCTCAAGTGGGTTTTGTATGACATGTTTTTGTTTACTTTAGTTGGGATACTGTTTTTGAAAGACAACCTTAGAAGTCTTTTCATCAGATCATATCAGGTTGTACACAACAGCCATCTTCCATTACTGGAGACAATTATCTTTTCTCACATTGTTTTATTAACTATACCTTTCTACCTGTTTCTTTTCAGGTGGCCTTTTGTGTTTCCTTTTCATAATTTTTGTTTGTTTGTTTGTTTTAAAACTCTCCCTTAGTTTCAGTTTCTTCGAGATGTTAAGGTATTCTCATCCTTGATTCATTCATTTCTTCAAAGTTCCAGGGCTATCCTTTGGATATAATACATCATACACACTCAAAAGTTAATGTGATTGGAGATTTGGTTCCCAGGATCAAGGATCTGGGAAGTGGTAGAATCTCTAAGGGATTCTACCCTATGGATGGGATCTGGTTGTTGATGTTTAGTTTGCTGTAGGAAAGCTTTCCAAAAGTATATCTTTCACACTCCCTTGAGTTTTCCCAAGAAAAATCATTATGTCTGTGGTTATAATCCTAGTACATGGGAGGCAGAGGCAAGTAGATTTTTATGAGTTTAAGGGCATCCTGGTCTACATAGTGAATTCCAGACCAACCTAGACTACAAAGTGAGAAGCAGTCTCAAAAACAACAAGAACAGCAGAAAAGTACCACTAACACTGCTACCAGCACTGCCACTACAAGCAGTAATAGCAGCAGCAGCAGCAGGAGCAACAACAAGTACCCCATGATAAACAGAAGAGGGGTACTACTCTAAGAGAAGCTAGCCGGTCCTCCCAGTCTTCCATGTCCTTACAATTACTTGTTTGCTTACAATGTTCATCCATTTGGTAACATTTCAGTCATGATTTCTTCAAGCATACTCTTTCTATAGAATTCCTTTCAGGAAATCCAATGATAAGTATATGAGGCTAACTGCATTTTGTCTTCAAGCTCACTAATACTTTCTTGTAAAGCTTCTATTCTGCATTAAGACCACCAAAAATATGTTTGCAATTTCAAACACCTTTACTTTCCTTTCTAAAGAGTGATTTGGGTCTTTTCAAAATTCTCCATGACCCTGCTTAACATAGTTGATCTTTTTCTAGCTTTTTGAACATTTTCATTTTAATATTCTTACCTAGTACTAATTCTGCTATGCATGTAATTTCTATGATTTTGGTTGATTAATTTTTTTCTTTCTAATTCTGGGCCATATTTTCCTTCTTTTTAAATTCTCATTGCTAGCATCACACATTTTACTTTGTGTGGTAGCTTTGGAAATATATTCCTGTAAGTATTCTTGTTCTTTGTTTTGCTATGCCATATAGTAGGCATCTTGGGGATAATAAGACATGCTTACTTTTGAATTTGATTGTATAAAACTAGAGAAACAATAAACCTTGATCTATTCCCAGTCTCAGATGGTTTCTTCACATGCATGATCCATCCTCAGTTGAAGACCAGGAGAGGAATGTCTAGGGATGGCACTCTGGAGATCTCTAACTCCATCTCCAAGGAATTTTTCTCCTCAGCACTAAAGACTCTTGAATACTGCTTTGATTCCCAGTGACTCCTTCCAGGCAGTAACCTGGGTAATCCTCATATTCCACTTATTGATATATCTCTATATAATTTTGGCATCTCAGAAATCATTGCCCTTTAATAATCTTTTGGTAACTCTGTTTCTTGCCTATTTCTTTGAAGTTCTGAAATAGATTTTCATCTGAATAGAGAATTTGGTTCCTTTATTGTAGCCAGAGTGAAAAGCAATTGCCACCCCGCTCTCCTTTGTTCCCTATAGCAGCTCCCTCACTTCTGATGTGAATTAAGTTTTAGCCTGAAACCATTATCGCATTATTGTATCAGGACTTTAAAATAACTCCCAGCTACTTTATAAACGTTGGAGAGACACTATTCTTTAAAGGGAATATAATATGAATATAATTAAAATCATAATAATTGCCCTCATGTGACTGGTATAGACTGACAATGCCATCACCAATAGAAATATAGCTTCTGCTGTGCATTAGACTTCTTCAGTTGTGTCTTTGGAATTATTCAAGGCTTATTTATTTATTTTACACCCCAACCACAGTTTCCCCTCCCTCCTCTCCTCCAAAGTCACCCCCATCTCCCCTCTGCCTCCCCCCTTCCCTCGCATCCATCCTCCTCCATTTCTATTCAGAAAAGGGCAGGCCTTCCAGGGATATTGACAAAACATGGCATGTCAAGTTGGAGTAAGATTAAGCACCTCTCCTTGTATTAAGGCTGGGCAAGGCAACCTGCAGTATGAGAAATAGAGTCCCAAAAGCCAGCAAAAGAGTCAGAGACAGCACCTGCTTCCACTGTTAGGAGTCTCATAAGAAGACTAAGGTACACAACTATCAGATATAGGCAGAGGGTCTCGGTCAGTCTCATACAGGCACCCTGGTTGTTGGTTCAGTCTCTTTGAGCTCTTATGGGCCCAGGTTAGTTGATTCTGTGGGTTTCCTTGCGATGTCCTTGACCCCTTTGTACTGGGGGATGTCTTTCTGTATGCTGTGAATATGTGTTGTCCCCATTGGTTAATAAATGAACTGCTTTGGCCTATGGCAAGGCAGCTTATAGAAAGGTGGAAAATCCAGGACAGAGATAGGAAAAGGAGAGGCACAGGCAGAGAAGAGATGCCAGCAGCCACCAGGAGAAGCAAGATGTCAAAGTACCAGTAAGCCACAATGACGTGGCAATTTATAGATTAATGGAAATAGATTAAGCTATAGGAGCTAGCTAGTGAGAAGCCTGAACCATTAGGCAATACAGTTTGTAAGTAATATAAGCCTCCGTGTGTTTATTTGTCCAAGAGGCTGCAGGGCGGGTGGGACACAGAAAAACTTGTGATCACATCTCTGGCTCCTATAATTCTTCCTACCCTCTTTAGCAGAATTCCCTGAGCTCAGCCTAATGTTTGACTGTAGGTCTCTGCATCTGTTTTCATCAGTTTTTGGATGAAACCTTTCTGATGAATATTGGGCTAGGCACCAATCTATGAGTATAGCAGAATATCATTTGACATTATTACATTGACATATTTTTAAAGCTGTATTATATAGTGCATAATAATTCACATATTACCCTTTTTTCAAAATCAAGTATAATTTTCATAGTATTTAGATAATGGTTTTAAATGATTTGTTTGAATCCATATTTTTATATTCATAAAAGTATCCACTATATTTAGGCAATTTTCTGCCTGTATTTACATAATAATGAAAAGTTGCCCAAACGTGGATATAAGATTGGCACATGAAAGTTAAGTTTAAAAGTACAAAGCAAAAAGATGTAGACTGCCAGAGAACGAGTGACTTTTCAGGTCAAAAATTTTTATTTTTGTGCCCTTAGTATTGTTTAATGTTTTATTATTCTGCAGCAGACTACATTGAAGCACATGTGGTGTAGAAATTTAAGCAGAAAAAAATTTTATATTTATAGTGCTCCTTTGTCTATAGTTTCTTACTTTTCAGAATGTCAGCTCCTTTTCAAAAATTAACTTATTAAGTCTGTTCCTAGACAATTTCATACATGTATAAAATACATTCTGATCACTGTCACTCCATCATCTCTTACCTCTCTCCTACCCCTTCCTCCCCATAAATCACTTTCCTGTATTTATAACCCTTTTTTTACTCACTGAGTTCAAAAAGGGCCATTTTACTTTGGGTTTGGAGCTATCTATTGAAGTCCAATAGATCCATCAGTGGATTTACAAGTGAAGACAATGGCTGCCCCTCCCCTAGAATCCACTGGCAGCCAATAGTTAAGTGGAGAGTGGGTAGACCTTGTGAACTCATCCTCAATCACTGATTGAATGTTAATAGCCCCGGTCCTGGGCACACCCATTGCAGGCAGCATCAGCTGATGTAAAGTCATTACTTCACTGTCTGTGTGATGCTCCGAAGATAGCTTTTCAAAGCCCCTTTCCCTACCTTCTAGCTTTTCCTTTCTTTCCATCTCTTCTTCAGTGATGTTCCCTGAACCTTAGAGGAGGTGGTACAAATGTCTAGTTTAGGGTTGAGCAACCATCCATCATTTATTCTCAGCAACTTGAACAGCTGTGTGTTTCTGTATTCATCACCATGTATTGCAAAGAGAAGTTTCTCAGATTATGGTTTAGAGTATCATTTATCTATATGAGTATAAACATAAATATTTAGATGACAGCTTGGGACTATGTAAATTTATCTGAACAGCAGTAGTAAATTGTCCCCTAAGACCTAAGATCACCCTAGTCATAGCTTATGGTCTAGGATTACATTATCCATGCATAGGTTCCCTCTTGTGGAACAGGTCTTAACTTGAAACAGAGAGCAAACAGTTGGTTAGCCTCAGAAAATCAAGTTGTGCCAAATGTCACTTTCTTGACTTAACAGTACAGTAGATATAACTTAAATGTTAGGAAACATCTAACATTTGATGCATTTGAAGGGGAGCTAAAACATTTCTAACGAGACTGGGGAAATGGCTCAGCAGTTCAGAGCACTCACTGACTGATCTTCTAAAGGACTTAAGTTTGATTCCCAGTACCACATGGCTGCTCACTAGCATCTGTAACTCCAGATCCAGGGGATCAAAAGCTCTTTTCTGGCCTCTGCACGCAGCGTATGCACACGGTGTACAAATATACATGCAGGGAAAATACCAACACATATAAAATTAAAAAGATATCCCTGAAATTATACTGAAAACATTTGGAAAGGTTATGTGAGAAGGTGCTTGTTGATTTATTATTTTATGTATCTTACTGTCATATGGGGCATGATGCATTTACACTTGACTTACCAATTGATTTTATATATATGTATAGTTCTCAGCTTAGCAGCCAATATTTATAAAAGTAAAGTGATGACACTTTATTGTAGGCAGAAATTTCTATTCCCCCTAGCTGCTCCCATATAACTACACAGAGTCTTAATATTAATTCTAAATGTGTGGCCGTAGCTCAGGCTCATTACTAACTAGCTCTTACTACTTAAAGTTACCCATTTTTTTAATCTACCCTCTGCCATATGGCTGTATCTTCTTTCAGCACAGCATGTTTATCTTGCTTCTCTCCACATCTCCTTCTGACTGCTGAGACTCCACCCTTCTTCCCAGCATCCTCCTAGTCTGGTTTTCTCACTCAATCTCTTCCTGCCTAGCTGTTGGTCAGTCAGCTCTTTATTAAACAATGACAAGAATACATATTTACAGTATATAAATATTGTTCCACAGCATTTCCCACTTTTTGTCTAATTAAAAAGGAAGGTTTTAACTTTAACATAGTAAAATTATATACAACAAAAATGATTAACCTTAGGTACTGGGTGCAATTCTTAATTGTTAACCATTTTTGTTGTGTATAATTTTACTATGTTAAAATTAAAACCTTCCTTTTTAATTAGACAAAAATGGGAAATGCTTGTGAAGCCTTGGTGCAGAGGGAAGGGGCTTGGACCTGCCTCAACTGAATGTACCAGGCTCTGCTGACTCCCCATGGGAGACCTTGACTTGGAGGAGGTGGGAAAGAAGGGTGGATTGCGGGGAAAACTGGGAGGCTGGAAGAGGGAGGAGGGGGGATCTGTGGTTGATATATAAAATGAATATAAAATTTCTTAATAAGCCGGGCGGTGGTGGCGCACGCCTTTAATCCCAGCACTCGGGAGGCAGAGCCAGGTGGATCTCTGTGAGTTCGAGGCCAGCCTGGGCTACCAAGAGAGTCCCAGGAAAGGCGCAAAGCTACACAGAGAAACCCTGTCTCGAAAAACCAAAAAAAAAAAAAAATTTCTTAATAATAATAAAAAATTAAGAATTACAGTTACAATATCCAGTCTATTTTTATTTGGCCAAATTTGAGAAAATATTTTATTATCTATTTTGTGAATCTGAAGTTTTATATCTAATTTACTTTTTGTCATAACTAAGAAAAACTTTAAGTCTAACTAATTAGTCTTTTATTCCATCAAAGTCTCCAGAAAGGTATTATGTTATCTAATGACAGGGACATCTGGCTGCCTGGACAGTTACTCAAAATTCTTCTGCAATATTGGGGCATCCTTCTTTGACCTACCAATCTAGGATATCTCACAGAATTTTCTGAGAAGCAGAGAATTTTGAAGGACTGTCCTACCTTGCCTTGGCAAAGTTTAGCAATCACTTTCTTTTGCATGCTGCTATTCCAATTTGGACAGCATAATGTCAGCAATATAGGCAAAGGCATTTTTTTTTCTCCAAATGACTAGCTTTTGCCACAAAGAAAGTAAACTCCATATGGAGTTTCTTTGATATCCATTATCTTCTCTGAAGTAAAGTGGTGCTGCCAGGAGATGTGTCTCACTGTCAAGAAAAGTCTTATTAAAACTTTTTAAATACCATATTTTGTAGGTCTTTGAAGTGTTTGAAGACTACCTATCTATCTAAATATATGTTTAACCTTAAAAATATACTTGATATGACTATAAGTTTATTTATTATAGATGACTATCTACTAATCTGTATTTTTTTAAATTCAACATTGCATTTTAAATGAGTTGCATAAGCACAATACCACAAACAAGATTAGAAACATACATATAGTATAGCAAAAATAACTTCAAATTGTATTAAGAAACCAAAATCCATACCAATGGAAAATATTTTAAGATTAATAGTTGCTTTTGGCCTTAAAGTAGATTCCATATTTTACCTTTTTTTCTTATAGTTCCTATACTACCTCCTCCCTTTTTTGACTTTAGAAAGAGATATTTGAATTTAATTCCTTTGTTAAGCTTTTTATTTTTACTTTGTCCAAGAATTACTTGCAACCAACCCCAATTAAATGATAACAAACATCCATAACCCATCTTTTGGGAATGTGGATGTTGTTTTTTCCAGACTTCTTCCTGTTGTCTGAGGACACTGGCATGTTGTGGGGAGGGGGGCTTGAGAAAATCAGGATAATTGTTAAGTAATGGCTGGAGTCTTTTTCTGAGGATGAATCATCTCAGCAAGCAGTATTGAAGCTGTTCTGGATGCTGGATCACCTGGGCCATCCATTTTTATTGATGTCTGGGCCCCTTGTTCTGAAAATACATAAACTTTTAAAGATAACATGCATAAAGATAACTGCATTAATACAAGTCTAGACTGCATCATATACAAGTTATCCAAAGATGATTTTTTCTTTTATGTTTGGGCAGATAAAATATACATCACATTTCTTGTAATTCTTCTAGGTCTGATTCTTTGTGTTTGCAGTCAGGATTTTCAGGGGGTCTTCATTGATCAAACCTGATTTTTAACTTTTAATGAATCCACAGCCTTTCATTTTCTGTGGGAACAAAACCTCTTCCCCAAAGCCACACATCTTTTGACTTCCATTTTGAAGTCAAGACATTTTAAAAATATATAGGTTGGTTTAATTTAGCAGTTTTTATAATCCAATATCTCTAAGAAGGTATCACTCATTTATCAGCAATCAAAAAATTTAAAAACAACACAGTAACATACAGGATCTAGACTCCCTATGTATTTTCTATCTCTATGTGACTTATTTTTTCTCACTTTTCTCTTTAAAGACTTTAACTTTATTATTTTAAATTATTATTATTATTATCATTATCATTATTATTATTATTATTATTTTTGGTTTTTCGAGACATGGTTTCTCTGCGTAGCTTTGCGCCTTTCCTGGAACTCACTCTGTAGACCGGGCTGGCCTTGAACTCACAGAGATCCACCTGGCTCTGCCTCCCGAGTGCTGGGATTAAAGGCGTGCGCCACCACCACCCGGCTTAAATTATTTTTTATTCTATGACTGTATATAACCTTTTTCTTTTTTCTCTCATGCCTATGCATATTTTTAAACACATTGTAACCCATTTAGTTTTTTTCATCTGAATCTGTCTTTATTGAACTTCTGTATTGTTCTTTGATCACATGCGAGTAATCTTTTTTTTTTTTAAAGATTTATTTATTTATTATGTATACAGAGGAGGGTGCCAGATCTCATTACAAATGGTTGTGAGCCACCATGTGGTTGCTGGGAATTGAACTCAGGACCTCTGGAAGAGCAGTCAGTGCTCTTAACCTCTGAGCCATCCCTCCAGCCCTGAGGAATCTTAAATTGTTGTCTACCACCAGCACTTTCAGCTTAGTGTATGGAAGTAGCATATGGTGGCTGGCAGCTGACTCCATGCCACTGGTAACTGCTGGGAGATGTGTCTTTGTACTGTGGCCAGTATGAGAGACATGAGGCTAGGAAGCCACTTTTGGCTCCATTTTTGTGTGTTTAGAACTATTTTCAAGCTTTCTCAGGTCTTATGTGGATCTATGTCACCTAACAGTGGGCAACATTTGTAGGCAGAAGTTTCTGTCCCCCACCAGCTGCTTCCAAATAACCACATAGTCTTGATACTAATTATAAATGCCCTGCCATGGCTTAGGCTGGTTACCAACTATCTCTTACAACTTTAATTAACCCATATTTCTTATCCACCCTCTGCCATGTGGCAGTAACTTTTCAAAACTGTTCATTCATCTTGCTTCTTTCTCCATCTCTCACAACTCCTGAGACTCTGCCCTTCTGCCCAGCATCCTCTGTCTGTCTGTCCCACTTTCTGCCTAGCTATTGACCAGCTGGCCCTTTTATTAAACCAACCAGAAGGCACCTTGGCAAAGACACATCTTCACAGTGTACAAAAAGATTATTCCACAACATTTCCCCTTTTTGTCTAATTAAAAAAGGTTTTAACTTTAACATAGTAAAACTATATACAATAATAATTAGCAAGCATTGTCTAAATAGAAAGGAAGGGTAATAATCATAACAAAAATGAAACTACATAGAACAAGAACAATTATCAAGTAAGAAATACATTCTCAATGTCCAGTCCATATGTAATTCTCAAATTTATAGAGATTACTTTAGATATCCTTTCCTGAAAAGTCTATACTAGCTCTTAAAACTTAAATTAACCCATATTTCTTATCTATCTTTTGCCATATGGCCATACCTTCTTTCCACAAGGCATGTTTATCTCACTTCTTTCCACATCTCCTTGTTACTGCTGAGACTCCACCCTTCTTCTTCCTAGTACCCTCCTAGTCTGGTTCTCCCACCCAATCTTTTCCTGCCCAGCTATTAAGCCAGCTCTTTATTAACTAACAAGAGTAACACGTACTTACAATGTACAAAGATTGTTCCACAGTATTTTATATTATTTGTCTTACAATGGTTCTTTAGTGTATTAGCAACTTAAATTCCTTTTGATTTAAAATACATACAATAACCCATTTTTTCTCATTATTAGTAATTCAAGAACAGAAAATGATGAAAATATTTTATAACTCTATACTTAACTATGTTTTTATGAAATGGTATTTTTAATTAAATTAAAAACAAACAAACAAAAGTAATCCTAATAAATCATTTTCTGTATGCCCAAAGTTTCTCATTACCCCTCCCAAAATGCTTCTATGAGCCATTTCAATCATTTTCTTGCTATTTGGGTCTGTTAATATTATGCAGCTAGTGTGTGTGTATGTGTGTATCAAAAATTTATGAGTGATTGTTAAAATAATAATGATAACCAAATCACTTCTGAGATCCTGGGAATCTAGTACTCAGTCCTTGAAGCTGGGTGGTTCGACAGTTAGAGCAGTCCCAGAATAGCTGTCTATCACTGGGGAATGATGACCTATGGTTACTCAGTCTACAAGGTGGATGTTTCAGTAGTCTCAATTGGCCTTTGAGGGCAGGAAAGTTTCTGGAGAGCGCTGGTCCCTAGTCCATGATGAAAACTTGGAAATGCTGGTTCTTCTGTCAGTGAAGGAATCATCATCTTCATCAGTCAACTTGGTGGCAGGAAGGGAAGGCTGAACAGGCAAAAAGAGAGATAAATTCCTTCTGAAATACCCTCTTTTATCCATGTTGTTGGCTAAAGGTGCCACCTACAATTGGGATAAGCCTTCATACACCAGTCAAGGTGATCAGGACAGTTCTTTAGATGAGACTGCTCAGTCAGATGATTCTAATATGTTGTAAGCAGATATTAAAAGTAATCATAACAAGAGTGCACATGTATGTATTTAGTAATTATATTTTAATCATTCTAACTATGCAATATAGTCACATCTTGGAAATATTAGAAGGAAAAACTTTTATATTTTTATTTTATTTTTTAATGAAAATTGATTCTTTCCCCTTCCTAGGGCGATCCATGCATCCCTCTTATGGTCCTCCTTGTTACCTAGAGATGAGAGCTCCTGGGTAAACCGGGAGTGGGGAGGTGGGTAAGGGGAGGGCATGGGAGATGAGAACATGAGGGAATGGATGGGATGGTCATTTGGACAGAGGGATGTAATGGGAGAGCAATAAAAGAGATATCTTGATAGAGGGAGCCATTATGGGGCTAGGAAGAAACCTGATGCTAGGGAAATTCCCAGGAATCCACAAGGATTACCTCAGCTAAGACCCCTAGCAATAGTGGAGAGGGTGCCTGAACTGGCCTTTCCCTGTAATCAGATTGGTGACTACCCTAACTGTCATCACAGAGCCTTCATCCAGTAACTGATGGAAGCAGATGCAAAGACCCACATTCAAGCACCAGGATGAGCTATGGGAGTCCAGTTGAAAAGAGGGAAGAGGGATTATAGGAACAAAGGGGGTGGTGGTGGTCAAGATCATGATGGAGAAACCTACAGAGACAGATGACTCAAACTTGTGGGAGCTCACAGACACTAGACTGACAGCTGGGGAGCCTGCGTGGGACTGGACTAGGACCTCTGTATGTGACTGACAGTTTTTTAGTCTGATCTATTTGTGGGGCCCCTGGCAATGGGACCAGGATCTACCCCTGGGGCATGAGCTGGATTTTTGAAGCCCATTCCACATGGTGGAATGCCTTGTTCAGCCTTGATGCTAGGGGAAGGGATGGCTTGATCCTGCCTCAACTCAAGGTGCCAGGCCTTGTTGACTCCCCATGGGAGGTCTTACCCTTTCTGAGTAGTAGATGGGGGTGGGTTGGGGGAAGGTAAACGGGGATCAGGAGGAGGAGACAGAGGGGGAACTGTGGTTGGTATGTAAAATGAATAAAAATAATTAGTTGAAAAAGTCATTCCTAATTTCCCCTAAAAATTTCAAAAGAAAAGAAAAAAAATCAATTTTTCCCATACAATGCATCCTAACCTGAGTTTAACCTCCCTTTATTCCTCCCAGTTCATTGCCTCCTCTCACCTCCTGATATACTCCATTTCTGTCTCTCATTAGAAAAGAATAGGCTTCTAAGAGATAAACATCAAACATAACAAAATAAAATATAGTAAGATGAAGCAAAAACTTTAATATTGAAGTTGGACACAGCAACTCAACAGGAGGAAAAGATCCCCAAGAGGAGGCGAAAGAGTCATAGATCCACTCATTCTCATAGTCAGGAGTCCTATAAAAATACTAAGTTAATAGCTATAATATTTATGCAGAAGACCTGGCATTGACTGTTTCAGTCTCTGTGAGCTCATATAAGCCTTGTGTAGTTGATTCAGAAGGCCATATTCTACTGGTGTCCTTCATACACTCTGATTCTTACAACCTTTCCACCTCCTCTTCAAGATTCCCCAAGTTCTGAGGGGAGGTATTTGATGAAGACATCTCATTTAGACTCTGTCTCTGTCTACATGATGTCTAGCTGTGGGTCTCTATATCTGTTCCTATCTGCTGCAGGAGGAAGTCTATCTGATGATGACTGGACAAGGCACCAATCTATGAGTATAGCAGAATATTATTAGGAATCATTTTATTGATTTTTTTTAGATCAGTTGTGTTTGTTTTACTCTAGGTCTCTGGGCTATCTAGTCTCTCATTCTTGGCTACCTATGTAGTGTCAGTATGGGTTCCTTCTTATGGAGTGGGCCTTAAGTCAAATCAGACATTGGTTGGCTACTCTGACAGGTTCTGTGCCACCATTGCCCTAGCATATTTTGCAGGCAGGATGGATTGTAAGTCAAAGGTTTTGTGGCTGGGTTGGTGCCCATGTTTCTCTTTCAGTAGCCTGTAGAATACCTTCCTACACCAAGGAGACTAGAACATAGGAATGAAGGCTCCATGTAGGCATGAGCTCAACTTCTCCATGCTAAGTGAGTTGTGTAGATGTTGTCTTTAGCAATGAGGCCCCACTGCCAGTTTGTAGAGCTCAACCCCTTGTCCTAACATCATCCTGGGTTGTTTGGGGAATTCCATGGGACCCCCTTGGCCAACAACTCAATTAAATGTAATCCAGTTCCTCCACTGCAAGCCTTGCTTGCCTACAAGAAATGGCCAGTTGAGACTCTGTATCCCCCATTACTAGAGTCCTCATTAGGATCACCTTACCTTTGTAGATTCCAGGAAGTTTTCACTGCATTTGGTTTCTACTCCACCTCCCAAGAGCTCCCCAATTTCAGTTGTCTCTCTTTGTACTCTCTACTTCCATCCCATCTCCCCCTGCCTGATACCTATTGCTCCTATTCCCATCTATCCCCAGTCTACCTGTAAAATCTATTCTATTTCCCCTTCCCAGGGAGATCCTTACATCCCTGCTCCCCTAGACCCTTCTTTACCTAACATCTTTGTGTCTATATATTATAGTTTGATTATCATTTACTTTATTGATAATGTCCATTTATAAGTGAATACATACCATATTTATCTTTCTGGGTCTGGGTTATCTCAACCAGGAGAATTTTTTTTCTAATTCCATCCATTTGCTTGCACATTTAATGATGTCATTTTATTTAACAGTTAAGTAATACTCCATTGTATAAATATACCACATTTTGTTTATTCACTCTTCTGTTGAGGAATATCTAAGTTGTTTCCTGGCTATTATGCAAAGAGCAGTAATAAACACAGTTGAACAATTATCCTAGTGGTTGGATGGAGCATCCTTTGGGTACATGCCCAAGAGTGGTATATTTAGGTCTTATCAATTTCCAATTTTCTGAGGAGCTGCCATATTGATTTTCACAATGCTTGCACAAGCCTGCACTCCCACCAGCAATGGAGGAGTATTCCCCTGGTTTCACATCCTTGCCAACATGAGTCACTTGTGTTATTGATTGTAGTCATTTTGACAGGTGTAAGATGGAATCTCAAAATAGTTTTAATTTGCATTTCCCTGATGGCTAAGGATGTTGAACATTTCTTAAGTGTTTCTTAACTATTTGAGATTCCTTTAATAAGAATTCTCTATTTAGATCTGTATGCCATTTTTAATTGGAAAATTTGGTTTTTTTGATATCTAGTTTCTTGAATTCTTTATATATTTTGGATATTAGGCCTCTATCAGATATGGAGTTGGTGAAAATATTTTGTAGGTTGTCAATTTTCCTATTGACAGTATCCTTTGTCTTATAAAAACTTTTCAGTTTCATGAGGTCCCATTTATTAATTGATGATTTTAATGCCTTCACTATCAGTGTTCTGTTGAGAAAGTTTCCTGTGCCAAAGTGTTCAAGGCTATTCCCAACTTCTTCTTCTATCAGGTTCAGTGTATTTGGTTTTATGTTGAGGTCTTTGATCCACCTAGACTTGAGTTATGTTTCAGGTGATAAATATGGATCTATTTGGATTCTTATACATGCAGTCATCCAATTTGACCATCACCATTTGTTGAAGATGCTGTCTTTTTTCCCCAGTATATATTTTGACTTCTTTATCAAAAATAAGATGTCCTTATATGCTTGGATTTTTGACTGAGTCTTCAATTAGATTCCATTATCAGTGTATCCATTTTCATGCCAATATCATGTTGGGTTTATTACTATAGCTCTGTAGTACAACTTGAAATCAAAGATGGTGAGACTTCTGGCAGTTCTTTTTATTGTTCAGGATTGTTTTAGCTATCCTGGGTTTTTTGAGTTTCCATATGAAGTGAAAATTATCCTTGCAATATATGTAAAGAATTGTGTTGGGATTTTGATGGGGATTGCATTGAATTTGTAGATTGCTTTTGATGGGTGTGGCCATTTTTACTAAGTTAATTCTACTGATCCATGAGCATGGGAGATTTTCCCATTTTCTTATATCTTCTTCAATTCCTTTCTTCAAAGACTTGGTCTTTCACTTGCTTGGTTAGTTACCCCAAGATACTTTAATTTTATCTGAGGCTATTGTTAAAGGTGTTTCTCCCCTGATTTCTTCTTCAGCTCATTTGTCTTTTGTATATAGAAGGATTACTGATTTTTTTAGTTAATCTTGTATCCAGCCACTTCACTGAAGATTCTTATCAGCTTAGGAGTTCCCTGGTGGAATTTTAGGCTCACTGATGTATACTATCATATTGTCTTCAGATAGTGATACTTTGACTTCTTCCTTTCCAATGTGTATCCCCTTGATCTCCTTCAGTAGTCTTATTGCTCTAGCTAAGACTTCAAGTACTATATTGAATAGACGTGGAGAGAGTGGACAATCTTGTCTTGTTCCTTGATTTTAGTAAAATTGCGTTTAGTTTCTCTCATTTAATTTTATATTGGCTGTAGGCTTGCTATAAATTGCCTTTATTATGTATTGGTATATCCCTTGCTTCCCTAATCACTCTATAACTTTTATCATGAAGAGGTGTTAGATTTTGTAAAAGGCCTTTTCTGCAGCCAATGAAATGATCATGTGTGCTTTTTTTTCTTTCAGTTTCTTTATATGGTAGCTTATGTTTACTAATTTTCATATATTGAACCATCCTTGCATTACTTGGAAGAAGCCTACTTGACCATGATGGATGATATTCTTGTTGTGTTCTTGGATTTGGTTTGTGAGTATTTTATTGAATATTTTTGCATCTATGTTGATGAGGGTAATTGGTCTGTAATTTTCTTTCTTTCTTGAGTCTTCATGTGATTTTTGGAATCAGGGTAACTGTGGCCTCATAAAATGAATTGGGTAATATTCTTTATGTTTCTATTTTGTGAAATAATTTGAGAAGTACTGGTATTAGCTTTTCTTTGAAAGAAATTCTGGTAGAATTCTGTGCTAAAACTGTCTAGTGCTAGGCTTCTTCTGGTTGGGAGGTGTTTAATTACTGGCTCTCTTTCAATAGAGGTTACAGGTCTGTTTAAATTGCTTATCCAATCTTGATTTAATTTTGTAAGTGTTAGCTATTGAGAAAATTATCCATTTGTTTTTTAGACTTTCCAATTTTGCAGAGTACAGGTCTTTTTTTACTTTATAATTCAATTTAAATTTACATATCAGCCACGGATTCCCTTGTTCTCCCCCCTCCCGCCCCCTGCCCCACCTTCCCCCCATCCCACTCCCCATTCCCATCTCCTCCAGGGCAAAGACTCCCCTGAGGATTGAGTTCAGTTTGGTAGATTCAGTCCAGGCAGGTCCAGTCATCTCCTCCCAGGCTGAGCCAAGTGTCCCTGTATAAGCCCCAGGTTCCAAACAGCCAGCACATGCACTGAGGGCAGGTCCAGGTCCCACTGTCTGAATGCCTCCCAAACAGATCAAGCTAATCAACTGTCTCACTTATCCAGAGGGCCTGATCCAGTTGGGGGGCTCCTCAGCTATTGGTTCATAGTTCATGTGTTTCCATTTATTTGGCTATTTGTGCTTGTGCTTTTTCCAAACTTGGTCTCAACAATTCTTGCTCATACAATCCCTCCTCTTTCTCGCCAATTGGACTCCTGGAGTTCCACCTGGGCCTGGCCATGGAACTCTGCATCCGGTTCCCTCAGTCATTGGATGAGGTTTCTAGCACGACAATTATGGTGTTTGGCCATCCTATCACCAGAATAGGTCAGTTTGGGCTTTCTCTGAACCATTGCCAGTAGTCTATTGTGGAGGTATCTTTGTGGATTTATGTGGACCTCTCTAGCACTTTGCTTCTTCCTATTCTCGTGTGGTCTTCATTTATCATGGTATCTTATTCCTTGTTCTCCCTCTCTGTTCTTGATCCAGCTGGAGAGGATGTGGAGCTAGGGAAACTCTCCTCCACTGCTGGTGGGAATGCAAGCTTGTACTACTTTGGAAATCAATATGGCACTTTCTTAGGAAATTGGGAATCAATCTCCCCCAAGATCCAGCTATACCACTCTTGGGCATATACCCAAGGAATGCTCAATCATACTACAAGGGCACTTGCTCAGCTATGTTCATATCAGCATTGTTTGTAATAGCCAGAATCTGGAAACAACCTAGATGCCCTTCAACTGAAGAATGGATAAATAAAATGTGGTATATATACACAACGCAATACTACTCAGCAGAGAATAACAATGACATCATGAGGTTTGCAGGCAAATGGATGAATCTAGAAAAAATCATCCTAAGTGAAGTAACCCAGACTTTAAAGACAAACATGGCATGTACTCACTCTTGGGAGGATACTAGATGTAAAACAAAGATGACTAGACTGCTACTCACAACCAGGGAGGCTACCTAGAAAACAGGACCCTAAGAAAGACACAGGGATCACCCAATGACAGAGAAATGGCTGAGATCTACATGAACAACCTGGACATGAGTGGGAGTAATGAAGGGCGAGGGTCGAGGGAAAGAGCCTGTGGGAGCGGGAGATCCCTGCTGGATCAAGAGTACAGGTTTTTTTTTTTTTTTTTGGTTTTTCGAGACAGGGTTTCTCTGTGTAGCTTTGCGCCTCTCCTGGAGCTCACTTGGTAGCCCAGGCTGGCCTCGAACTCACAGAGATCCGCCTGGCTCTGCCTCCCAAGTGCTGGGATTAAAGGCGTGCGCCACCACCGCCCGGCTAAGAGTACAGGTTTTTAAACTATGTCCTTATGATTCTCTGGACTTCCCTAGTATCTGTTGTTATGTCACTTTTCATTTCTGATTTTGTTAATTTAGATATTCTTTCTGTCTTTAGCTAGTTTGAATAAGTGTTTGTCTATCTTGTTGATTTTCTCAAGGAACCAACTCTTTGTTTCATTGATACTTTTTATTGTTCTCTTTTTTTCTATTTTATTGATTTCATCTCTCAGCTTGATTTTTTTCCCGCTGTCTATTCCTGCAATACTCAATTCTTTCTGTTCTAGAGCTTTCAGGTGTGCTGATAAGTTGCTAGTATGAGATCTTTCTGATTTTTTCATTTATGTAAGAATTTAATGATGGGAACTTTCCTCTTAGCACCACTTTCATTGTGTTCCATAAGTGTGGGTACACTGTGAACTCATTTTCATTGAATTCCAGAAAGTCCTAATTTTTTTCTTTATTTTAGTCATGATCCAGCTTTCATTCAGTGGAGAGTTGTTCAGTTTCCATGGGTTTATAAACTTCCTGTTGATTCTATTGTTGAAATCCAACTCTAATCTGTGGTGGTCTTACAGGATGAATAGGGTTATTTCAATATCCTTTTATCTCTTGAGACTTGCTTTGTGACTGAGTACATGGTCTTAGCAATGTTTTTTTTTTTTTTTTTTAACAAAAGTAGATGCTCATGTGTTTGGGGCATAGATGTTAAAAACTGAAATGTCAGTTTGGTGGATTTTTCCTTTGGTGAGTATGAAATGACCTTCTCCATCTATTTTCATTAATTCTGATTGTTTTGCTTTATATTAGAGTAGCTACACTAGCTTGAATTTTAGATGTATTTGTTTGGAATATCTGTTCCCAACACTTTATTCTGAGGTAATGCCTATCTTTGATTTTGTTATGTTTGTTGTATTTAGCAGAAGGATGAATCTTGTTTTCGCATTGATTTTGTTAGTCTATGTCTTTTTATTGGGGGAATTGAATCCATTGATATCAAAAGATATCAGTGACCAATGATTGTTAATTCCTGGGTTTGTTGTTGTTGTTGATGGTATGAATGTATTTGTGTGTCCTTTCTTTGTGTTTTGCTGGTATGAGATTATTTCCTGTGTTTACATGGGTGTAGTTAACCTCCTTGGGCTAGAGATTTTTTTTTCTGATATCTTCTGTAGAGCTGGATTTGTGGATAGATATTGTTTAAATTTGACTTTATCGTGGAATGTTTTGCTTTCTCCATTGAAAATTTTGCTGGTTATAGTAGTTTTGGCTGGCATCTCCCTTCTGGCTTTTGGAGTCTCCATTGAGAAATCTGGTGTAATTCTAATAGATCTACCATTATATATTACTTGCTCTTTTTCCTTGCAGCTTTTAATATTCATCCTTTGTTCTATATGTATAGTGTTTTATTATGTGACAAAGGAACTTTTTTTCCCAATCTATTTGCTGTGCTTTAAGCTTCTTGTAACTTTATTGACATCTCCTTCTTTAGTTTGGAAAACTTTCTTTTATTATCTTGTTGAAAATATTTTCTGGGCCTTTGAGCTGGGATTCTTCTTCTAATCCTGTTATTCTTAGGTTTGGTCTTTTTGTAGTGTCTCAGATTTCCTGGATGTTTTGTGTCAGGAAGTTTTTTAGATGGAGCATTTTCTTTGACTGATGTTTCTATTTCTTCTATTGGCAATGCTTCCACCTGTAGTTCCTGTTTGCTTATCTAGAATTTTTATTTCCAGAATTGCCTCAGTTTGTGTTTTCTTTATTGTTTCTATTTCCATTTTAAGGTCTTGAACAGTTTTATTTATTTCCTTCAACTTTTATCTGTTTTCTCTTGACATTCTTTAAGGGATTTATTTATTTCTTCTAATTTTTGTTTGTCTTTTCCTCAATTTCTTAAGGGATTTATTAATTTCCTCTTTAAGGACCTCTATCTTCATAAAGTTGATTGTAAGGCCTTTTTCTTGTGCTCCAGCTGTGTTGGAATGTTTAGGGATTACTATAGTAGGATAGTTGGGCTCTATTGGTGACATATTGGCTTGGCCGTTGTTGATTGTGTTCTTATACTGGTGTCTAGACATCTGGGTTTGGAGAGATTATAGGTCTAGGTGCCAGTTTCTGAGTTTGTCTTCATTGGATGGATGTTTTGTTCCTTAGTTTGTTTTTTCTCTGGTCTTCTGGCTGGTATGGCCTGTGCTTGAGCATGGAGTTTTCACCCAAGTTGGGGGTGGGCTTTTGGTAGTTGGCATGACCTCTGGTTGAGCAGGACCCTTTATGGCTTTTTATTTTTAGCAATATAAGCATCTTAGTCTATTTTCTTGAACCATTGGATATAAAACATCATATTACTTCGTACTTTAAAGATGGGGTGATTTAAACTACTAATAAAATTTCATTGAGATATATTTAATATAATGGTAAACACTTTTATTTGTACTTTGGTTCTGCCCAGACCCACGGACCCTGAAGCTGCTTATAAGATAATCACTCAGATGCTTATATTAATTTAAACTGCTCAGCCATTAGGTCAAGCCTACCACTGACTAGCTCTTACATTTAAACTCAGTTCATTTCTGTTAATCTATATGTCACCATGTCTTCTATGGCTTTACCTGTGTGCCATTACATGATGTTCCCTGGAATGTGGGCTGGTGTCTCCTGACAGCCTCCCTCTTCCCAGAATTCTCCTCGTCTGTTTGCTCCACCTATACTTCTTGCCTGGCTACTGGCCAATCAGTATTTTGTTAAACCAGTATATAAGGGTATTATCCCACAGCATTTATTTCTATCCATATTTTATGAGAACCAATAGCAGCATGCTTATACCATTATAATACATTTAAAAATACTCTATCTGATACTTTAAGCTTGTCATAGAATTTAAAGAAGTAAGAATTGTACATCTTTACACACACACACACACACACACACTTTAAAAGTAAAATCTAGCATGCATTTGGATTAAATTTCTTGGTTGGCATTCTTTCTCCAGCAATTAATACAGTTAACACCCAGCTCTTATTAAAAGTTCAATAAAATTGTGTTTATTGATGTGATTTTTATCCTCAAAAGCATTTGTTCAATAAGGTATGTAAATATTTGAGTGGACTGAAGTATTATATTAAAGCATGAAAGTTGAGATATTTTGTAATTATTTAGAGCACTACTGATTTGCTAAAAATCTGAGAAATTTTAGACTCTATGACAATATTCTTGACCTAAAATATAAATTTTCTTCAAATGTGGTTATAGTGAGGTTGAGTTAAGGAATTGAAATGCAGGACTAATTTACAAGGACAGATTCCTCACAACTTCTTTTAAAAATTTGACTTTGTTATCCCACAATCTGCTCAATGCTGTGTTCTCAAAAATGCCCTAGAAATATTTGTTGAAATCCAAGGAAACATGGGAGTTAATATTTCATTCAAACATTTCCCCTAACCCATAAAATTCATTTCATTTTCCTGTGCATCTGAAGATTGCTCTGAGATCAGCTTGTCAACTAATTGAGTTACTTTTTAAAATGGTGCAATGGCCTCTTAATAACTTCTTTAATTATTTAGCTATTAAACAGAGTTCAGTCTTCTGTTCTGGAAATCAGTGATGGGGATGCTGTTAGCATGTGATCTTGAATGCTGGCATTATTTCTTGCTAATAAAACTAACTCTAGCATATCTGTATTTTAGCTGTTTTCTTTGCTTTTTTCGGGGGAGGTTACCCATTCAGAATTCAGAGGCTTGACATTTTGATATGGGCAATCTTTAACCACTAAAAGAGCAACTTAGCCCATGATGGTTAATTTATTCTGAATTAGACAAGATTGGCACCACGCCTACCTAGATGAATGGCTTTTGACTAAATTGTTCTGCACTCTCCTCAATAGGAAACAGCTCTGCCACCAAGAAAATTTTCATTTTTTATTACTGATCACTAATGATTAGACACGAAGCTGGCAGTTCTCTTTCAGTTCCCCAGTGATTACATATCCATCCGCTATGTGCACCGTCACAAATAGACACTGTGTCTGGTCTGCTTGCGATCATTTCCAGATAAAAATCTGTAGTCAGGTTGCTCCTGAACCTTGACCTGATGAGATTGCTTGTTTGGTGTTGCCTTGTTTGTTGATTCATCCCTTGATTACCCCGCTTTTATACCTGATACATTTTCATCACACCCTGTAGCAAATTTCCATTATCCTTATGGCCCAAAGCCACATCATCATCTCACAATACAATAACAAGGTTCTTCTGCAGGGGCAGGAGAGGAAATGTTAAGCTTTATTCTTAGTTTGACACATTCTAGAGACTTAGTGAGGAGGAAGCTATACCCACTGAATCTCTTCACAGCCAAGTATTTTTGGAATCTTGGAAATTTTCTCTTTTGGAATTCTTTGTACTGTGGACCCATTGGAAAGCTGATAAAACAGATTGCCTGTAAGAGAGTCATTATAAAAATAGTCTGAAGAAAATTGTGCCACCATCTGTGTTTTCTTATCTAGAAATTGTATGCTTGTCTCAAATTGACTTTCAAATTAATATGCTTATAAATATTAATTGATGGAAAGAAATTAGAAAAGTGTAAACCATGTGTGAAATTATAAATATACATATATATTTCAACACATGCACAGTTTTAGAAGAAAAATTCTGGCTTGGCAGATAAAATCGACTTGCAGGTTTCTTTCGAAATATGTATTCATCAAAGTAGATACAGGAATTGAAAAATACTCTCTTATATGAAAACTATTTTTAAAGTCAGAGGTTAGTGATGGAGACCTTCATCAATCATAGCATCCTCAGTAGCATAGAAGCACTTAGAAAAGCATCTACTTTTGGTTGATGGGTGAATGTACCTACTGCACACAACTACCAGCTATCAGGGTGCTAGTGGGTCCAAGATATAGAGGAAGAACATAGGGATAAAAGAATTGGTAGGCACAGAAGAAAATTTAATACAGGACTGGAATAAAGGTAAAAGGCTTACTTGGCTCAAAAAAGTTAATATTGGAAGCAAAATAAGTTAAACCTGATTGCACTTGGTCCAAGTTGTTTCAGTAAATATGAAGAATAGATCCCTTTAAAAATGCTTGCACCAAAGGAAGCAGCAGCAGAGAATGACTGAAATACATTTATCTTGATTTATTGACATTGAAACCCTGCCTGGAGAAAATCGTTCTGCAAACCTTGTTACACAGAGCTTATTATGAGTTTTCCCATGAGTTCTTCTAATTAAAATGGTTCTTTAGCCTAATATTTGTGGAAAGGATATATTTGAAAATGAGGCTTGATAATTTATGGTTGTTTCTTCACATATTTCATTTCTACATGGTGTAAATCACTTCTAACAGGGTGACCTAGGGAAGATGATTTGCTGAGAAGTAGGATCGAGCAATGCTGGTAGAATATCACAGCCTTCCTCAGTTCCTTAGTTGTCACGACAGAAGCAAATGAAACAGGAAATTAGGCCCTTTCCTTTCTTTGTCTTTCTACTTGTGTTATGGATTTAACGCATAGTTAATGCAGGTGGTACACTAGGTAGGGTTCTCCAGAAAGACAATAGCATTACACACACACACACACACACACACACACAAACACACACACACACACACACACACACACACACACACAGAGAGAGAGAGAGAGAGAGAGAGAGAGAGAGAGAGAGAGAGAGAGAGAGAGGAGTCTGTACTAACAAGTCAAGAAAATAATTCTCCTGAGGACATGGAACCTTTACTCATAAGCTCAGGATGTGTGACATGAAGGCTGGGAACCTAAAGCTCCAGTTGTGACTCTGAACCCTAGCTTGTGCATCTCATGGTTGTCTGCATACAACTGAAGACAGCAGTGTGACTTCATATCTGTAACAGTGTGTCTAGGTCCTCAGTAGAGCCTAGAACATGCCTGAGGCAGAAGCTGGAGCTCTAGATCAGACTCCGTCCTCATCTGCCTTCGAATATGATGTTAGGACCATACTCTACCTGAATTCACCTGTGTAATAGAACCAACCACCTGAGGAATTTTCAGAAACATTCATCCTTGGACTCTTTTTTTAAAAAAATTTTATAACTTAATTTAATTTTACTTATCAGCCATGGATTCTCCTGTCCTCCCTCCTCCCACCCTCCCACCTTCCCCCCAGCCCATCCCCCATTCCCATATCCTCCAGGGCAAGGACTACCCTGGGGATTCAGCTCAGCCTGTTAGATTCAATCAATTGAGGCAGGTCCAGTCCCCTCCTCCCTTCACCCAGGCTGAGCAAAGTGCCCCTGCATAGACCCCAGGCTCCAAACAGCCAGCTCATGCACTAAGGACAGGTCCCGGTTCCACTGCCTGGGGCCTCCCATACAGTTCAAACTAATCAACTGTCTCACTTATCCAGAGAAGCAAAGTGCTAGAGAGGTCCCCAGAAATCCACAAAGATACCACCACAATAGACTACTGGCAATGGTCAAGAGAAAGTCCAAACTGACTTACTCTGGTGATCAGATGACCAAACACCCTAACTATCATGCTAGAACTCTCATCCAATGACTGATGGAAGTGGATGCAGAGATCCATGACCAGGCCCCAGGTGGAGCTCCGGGATTCCAAATGGTGAGAAAGAGGAGGGATTGTATGAGTGAGAATTGTTGAGACCAAGATTGGAAAAAGCACAGGGACAAATATCCAAACTAGTGGAAACACATGAGCTATGAACCAATAGCTGAGGAGCCCCCAACTGGATCATGCTTAGACTCTTATATTGGGGTTTTTGGTAATTCAAGTCTGTCTGAAGGTTGGAAATCATTGTGGGTTGTTTATTTATTTATTCATTTTTACATTTTGGTATGTAGAAATGGAAGAACCAACTTAATGAGATCTTGATAATCAAGATAAACTTGTTTTGTTTTATGTTTTTAGAGACAAGATTTATTATGTAGCCCAGGCTGGCTCGTCTGAACTCACTGTGTAGCCTAAGATGGCCTTTAAGATAGGATCTTCCTATCTCAGCTTCTCAAGTGTTGAGATTACAGGTGTATATCATCCTGCCTGGCTACAAATACATTAAAAATGTAAATAATGCCCACAAAAGGTACTTTTTTTCTAGAAAATTATTGACATTTGTTTTAAAATTATGGCATGTGTCATTAAAGAAAAAAACTAGGTAACTTATAGTTGACTATGGAAGGAAAATGTATAATATAGTTTTCATATAAATGTTTACTAGATTTCTATGTATATAGTCATGAAGAGAGTAGCAGTTTCATATTTACATCTACTAAGACACCTTATATGCAATTTATTAAATAATGGCAGTATTGAAAAGCACTAATTGCCAGAATCTGATATTTCACATTATAAGTGTGATATGCACAGAAATGAATGCCTCTAATTGACATTGTCATTTGAAGGAATATGACATATGTACAGAAGAAAACTTGCTGACACATTTCTTTAAATTTCCTTTCATACATGCTGCTAGTTAAATACCAGAACATAGCAATTCAAAATGCATTTAGTGAAGTCTGCAGTTTTAGTTTTTAAAGACTATCAATACAGTATAAACACTTATTATATAAATTTTAAAGTATTACAGAAATGTAAGATGTTTTAGAGAAGATATTTTACATAGAGAATGAAGGAACATGGGCTGACTTGCAATAACTATAATATTTTTAGATTAAAAAATTTTTAAATGTATGATGAATGAATTGTTCCTACAAGTCTGTATGTAAGAATAGTCTTTTTTTTTTTTTTAAATAGGATCCTATTTGATCTTCAGGTTCATCTTGTTAAAAAGATGTGCATTGGTGGTGCTGGAGAGATGGCTCAATGGTTAACAGTGCCTACTGCTATTTCTGGGTACCTCGGTTTCATTGTCAACACCCACATGATGGCTTAAAAACACCTGTAACTCCAGTTCCAAGGTATTTGATGCCCTCTTTTGGCATCTATGGGCATCACACCATATGTGTTACATGTATGTATACACTCAAGGCGCACACAAATACATATAAAATAAGTAATTAAATCTTAAGAAAAAGATACAGATGTAAAGAGAAGAGTCAGTTGGAGAACCATTTTCCATGTGTGTAGACTTGACAGAGCTGGCAGGGTATAGACTTGAATCAGTATCTCAGCTGTGACTGAGGCAACCTTCAACACAAGGTTTCTATCCTGGGCCCAGGTTTGAATATCACTCCTGGCTGGAAGAGGACACAAGGATAACAGGTATATGATTAGGTTAGAGTTCACAGATGGAGCTCTAGTGAATGACAGTTACGGTAACATTGTAGAAAATGACACACACACACACACACACACACACACACAAACAAAAAAACCAAAGCCAAAACCAAAACCAAAACAAAACAAAACAAAAAAATCAACCCAGGTTTGGGGAGCTATAGCATCTGAGGGAAGGGAGAAGTCTCTCTATTGAAGTAATGGAGCTTGGAGTCAAAAACAACTCTGAGACCTGCAATAGAGTAAAGAATGGACAGTAGACACTCATTGAGCAACATTTTCTATGATGTCTAGACAAGAGACTGATCCAAGCAATGTGCCAGAAACTGGGCAGATTGTCTTGTACCTAGTTATTTTCTTTAATGATACTTACAGCAACTTCACAAGCAGAGACCACATACCCGACAGTAAGGAGCTGGAGAGGCACATAGGAATTGAATCAGTGGTGGGGCTATCTCCTCTAGCTTTTGGTTCACAGACAAAACTGCTTTTTGTAGTGGGACTGCATTGACCAGTTGGCCCAAGTTGCTTAGTGCATTTCCAAGGGTATTTGTCAGAATTCAGGTCTCCAGATAAATCTCTCAGACATTTATGTCTTCCGGTCTTTCATTAATGCACTCCAATTTCTTTGGAGGGGAGATGGAGAGCATTTTCCTTACTCACACTTTCCCCAGTAACAGATGCTTCAAAGGCTCATTAGAGACATATGTTTTAGGGTTTCTATTGCTGTGAAGAGACACCATGACCACTACAACTCTTATAAAGAAAACATTTAATTAAGGCGCCTTGCTTACAGTTTCAGAGGTTCAGATCATTATCATCATGGTGGAATGCAGGCAGACATGGTACCTGGGGAGTACCTGAGCATCCTACATCAGTTGACTGAAATACTGGGTGGTATCCTGAGCATAGGAAACCACAAAGCCTACCCCCACAGTGACACTTCCTCCAACAAGGAAAACTACAACAAAGTCACACCTTCTAATAGTGCTGCTCCCTATTAGTTTATGGATGCCAATTTCATTCAAACTACCACAGCATTCAACCCTCAAATGTTCCTGTTTATTTTAGCACATGAGTGAAACAGATACTGTGTTCTATTTCTGATGCTAGTGTGGCAAGAAAGATGTTTCTGTCTCAGTACCTGCAAACAGCTTGAAATCTCATTGAGAGACAGGTAGCTATCAAATGACCATCCAAATGTGTTTGGCTTTGGTGAGTGCTACCACATTCTAATATGGACATTAGTTAAATTGGGGATTGTGCTATCATAGTTAAGAGTGTTGTTGTTGTTAGTTTTTATTGTGTAACCAGTCACCATAAACTTAAAGGCAAAACTGATGTACATGTCTTGTTTTACAGTTTCCATAGGTCTAGATTCCGGGCATGTCTTCCTTGGCTTCTTTGCTCAGGTTCTCAGTGAGCTATTGAAATAGTAGATATAACTGTGATCTCCTGTGGAACACGGGGTGCTCATCCCAGTTCACTGGTTCTTGGCAGATTCAGTTAAAATCCAAAGTGTTCTTTCTGGGGTTAGCCTCAGCCTCTGCCACATGAGCCTCTTTATAGGATGTTAGCCAAAGAATTTACTTTACAATTCTAATCTCTCCAGCCTCTGTTAAGGGATAAATTGATTGAGTCAGACACATCCATGACAATTTCTATTTTGCTTAATTTAGCATCAAATGATTTGAACCTGAAACCATTCACAAAATCCTGTCATATAATATGGCATAATCAAGGGAGAGCTAGCCCACCACATTCACAAGTGTCTCTTACTTTCACAGCCAGAGGAGTGTACAGATCTGTGTAATGGGTCCATTTAGAGTTAAGCCAACTAGAGGGGGGAAAACGTTTAATTGGGACTTAATATGGAAACATGAAGTGAAAATGAAAAAAAGTTAAAAACATTGTTTCATAAATTACATCAATCATAGCATACCTATGATATCATTTTTTGTAAGGGAGAAAGGGCTTATTTATTATGGTTCACAGTTTAGGAGTATAGCTCATCCTAGTGGGGAAACCAAGGCAGCTGGAGCTTGAAGTAGCTGTTCAAATTGTATCCACAATCAGAACCAGGAGTGATGACTGTATGCTGCTGTTTAACTCTTTCTTTCCTTACAGAGTTCAAGATCCCAATCAGGGAAAGGTGCCATCCACAATGGGAGGATCTTCTTTCTTCAATTAACAAAATCAAGACAATTCTCAAAGATGTGCCCAGTTCCCCTCTACAAATTCATTCATTGTGAGAAACAAAAAAAATTAATTAGTTGGTTTAACTTAAAGTTTTTGGTAAGTTGTTTATATCATCTCTTGCTTCTTAAATATTGTTATTCATTTATCAAAATGATTGAGGGCTTCACTTGATTTTCCTAAGGACATATAGTCCCAGTGTAGACACACATTTATTAATAGACTTGATTTTGACCCAAACCAGTATTTCCAATGGTCAGACAGTATTAACTGGAAAATGATAGTCTTACTTAAGTGGCCAGTTAATACAGAACATAAGTGGTCAGTTAATGAAGGAAGGCCTTCACTATTTGTGTGTTGGTGTATGCATGTTTGTGTGTCTACAAGTATTTGTGTACCTATGTGTGGACGTCAGAAGACAATGTTGGTTGGGTTTTGTTCTTCAGATACCATCCTTCTTTTAACTTGAGGTAGGATCCCTCTCTGGCCTGGAACAAAGTATGATAGACTGGTGGGCAAGTAAGCCTCAGAGATAAGGCTGTCCCTTCTTTCCTGGGGTTTGGATCGCTAGTGCATGTCACCATTCTTAGCTTTCTTTTTTTTTTTTTTTTGAAAAGGTGGGTTCTGCAAACTAAACTGAGATTCTCATGTTTGCAAGGCAAACACTTTATTGACTGGACTTACTGCTGCTCCTGTACTGTCTTCATGTTTTGATGAACTTTCCTTCCCTCTGCAATCATGAAGAGGCATATAATGATTATTATAACATAAAATTTTCTTTGTTTTATAATTTTATTTTGCTCACTCATGTTTTATAAAATTATTAAATGTTGCTGGAGGGCTTCTCTCCAGGTTCCCCAAGCCCCGCAGTCCCACAATCCACTTATAAAATAATCACTCAGATGCTTATATCACTTATAAACTGTATGGCCATGGCAGGCTTCTAGCTAACTGTTCTTTTATCTTAAATTAACCCATTTTTATAAATCTATACCTTGCCACATGGCTGGTAGCTTACCAGAGTCTTTACATGCTGTTTGTCCTGGCGGTGGCTGCAGTGTCTTCCTCCTCAGCCTTTCGCTTCCCAGAATTCTCCTCTCTCCTTGTCCCACCTACTTCCTGCCTGGCAACCTACTTCCTGCCTGGTCACTGGCCATCAGTGTTTTATTTATATAGAGCAATATCCACAGCACTTCCCTATAGCAGGAATCTTAAAAGTTCTTATTAATAAAATCAAACCCGAGGCGAGTTATTGGGGTCCATGCTGGTAGATCAGAGAGACAGAACAAGCCACAGCTATCTCACCTCGCCGGATCCTCAGCTGGTCTTGTCTCCTCAGACTGGAGGCCTCTGAGTCCTCATCCGGAATGGGTCTCAGCTGAACTACTGCTCAAAAGCCTGAAGCTTAACCAGGCCAAATGCTAAACCAGCCAAATGCTTCTAGTTTCTGGTCCTCATGCCTTATATATCTTTCTGCTTTCTACCACCACTCCCTCGGATTAAAGGCTGGCTTTCTGGGATTAAAGGTGTGTGTCACCATGCTTGGATATTTCCAATGTGGCCTTGAACTCACAGAGATCCAAAGGGATTTCTATCTCTGGAATGCTAGGAATAAAGGTGTGAGTGCCACCATTTTCTAGCCTTTGTATTAAGTGGCTGTCTGTTCTCTGACCCCAGATAAATTTATTAGAGTACACAATATTTTGGGGAACACAATACCACCACACTTCCCCTTTTTTTCTTTTTTTAAAAAGGAAGTTTTTAACTTTAACATGGTAAAATTACATATAACAAAACAATTACCGAGCAAGAATTATAGTTACAATATTAAAGAAGATGTCCTATCTATCTTATATTTGTGAGTTTAAGGTTTTATATCTAACTTATCTTTTATCATAACTGAGGAAATTACAACTATCTAGTTTTCAACCACATCAAAGACCTGAGAAGGAACATAATGGTACCTGAGAAATGGTAGATGGATGCAAGCAACTTTCGGGAATCTTGCAAAAGTAGACCAAGACAGCTGGCAGCCTGGACAGTCACCTAATGTTTCTCAGCATTGTTGGTGCATTTAAATTGGCTACAGGCCTACAGTATCTGACAGACCATTTTTAGAAGCAGGAATTCTGAGAGACCATCTTACTCTGTCTTGGCAGAGTACAGTGGTCGCTTTCCTTGTGTCCCGCTTGTCCAGAAAGGACAGCATTATATTTGTACTGTCAGCCATCAAGGCAAGGGCAGTTCTTTGCCCAGTAGGTCATTTTGTGCCAAAAAGACAAACTTCCAAATGGAAATGTCTTAGAAGCCCAACATTCTCTCGGGATCAATTGGTGCAGCCAGGAGCAATTGTGTCTCACATCAACAGAATTCTAAGTTATTTAAATGCCATATTCTCTAGGTCTATGAAGTGTTTGAAGATTACCTATCTATCTGAAATATATCTATGTATACCTAGAAGACTTAACTAACATGGCTACAGATATGATTATCATAGATGACTAATTATCAATCTATTTTTTAATTATCCATTATAATTTTAAATGAGTTATATAAACATAATACCTCAAACAAGAATAGAAATATATATATATATATATATATATATATATATATATATACAGTATAACAATATTAACTTCAAGTTTGTATCAATAAACTAAAATTTATACCAATGTAAAACATTTTAAACATAAACTAAAATCTATACCAATGTAAAACATTTTAAACAAGTTGTTCTTTAAAAGTAGGTTCATTAATCTACCCTTTTATGTTATCATCTCCATATCCTCCTATATATCTATATCATATCCCCTTTTATTTTTTAGAAAGAGATCACATTTATAATCAACCTGTTTTAAATAAAAATATTGGTTTTTCTCTGTCCCACACCAGAGGGCTGTTCTGATTTGGGACACAAGAATCTCTTAACCATTTTTTTTTTAAAGCAATATGTCTGGGTTTAGAGGGGGAGTGAGCCAATTCCACCTCTAAAGCCAGCTTGGTATATTTGGGAATTTGGGCATAGCATCTCTTACTACTTCCTGCTGGAGGGGGGCGCTGTATCTTATGGGGACGCAAAGAAAATGTTAGGCCTACGGGGTAGTCTGTGAGGCTGTATTGTGTGAACCAGTTGCCTTGAAACCGCTCTGGATGTTGGATCATCTGGGCCATGGTGTCATCAGAGACCTTTCAGGGGGTCTTGGCTGGTGAAACCTGATATATCTTAATCTGAAACAAATCCACAGCCTCTGGCTTTCTGTGGAAACAAAAGCAGAACCTCTGTCCCTTCTTTCCTGGGGTTTGGATTGCTAGTGCATGTCACCATTCTTAGCTATTTTTTTTGAAAAGGTGAGTCCTGCAAACTAAACTGAGATTCTCATGTTTGCAAGGCAAACACTTTATTGACTGAACTTACTGCTGCTCCTGTACTGTCTTCATGTTTTGATGAACTTTCCTTCCCTCTGCAATCATGAAGAGGCATATAATGATTATTATAACATAAAATTTTCTTTGTTTTATAATTTTATTTTGCTCACTCAAGTTTTATAAAATTATTAAATATTTTTATAAGAATATGACAAAGACAACAAAAATATTTTAATATTGCATTGAGTAAAGTTCTCTGGAGGAGCAGAACTAATAGATGTGTATGTTATTTATTATATTCTTTAATATATATATATATATATATATATATATATATATATATATATATATATATATTGGCTTGCACAATAGGGTTTGAGTAATCCAATGGTGCTACACATGCAAGGCGGAGGAGAATCAAGTAGATACCTAATCCAAGAAATTTAGCAGTCCCAGTCTGGTACAAAAAAACTGGGAGCTCCTTAGAGTCATTGAATTCATGTTGGTAGATTGAGATACAGAGTCTGAAGTCAGAGAAAGATCTCATCAGCCACCACAGTGATAGATCCTCTAACTCAAAAAGGAGAGAAGACTGGTAGACACATGCTACTTTTGGGGTGTAGTAGAATGCATATGGCACTTTCTTTTATTTTTATTTATTTTTTGTCCTGGCTGCTGATTAGAAGGTGCTACCTGTTAGCATTTAGGCATCTGTACTGACCTGCCATCAGGGTCCTGATAGGATACATCCTCAGCTGCAGCCACTAAGAGCACCCTCTGTGTGCATTCGTTACTTCACTACCTACATCAAGGGTGGGTCTTTTCTGTCTCACATGTAAGTCACTTCTGCAGATGTTCCCCATAAAGAAGTGTGTTTTACCAGTCCCCGGTGTTTCTCAATTCAGTCAAGTTGACAACCTTGACAAGGTTGACAAGACCAACTATCCTAAGCACTATTGCAGTGTTCTGTCACATAAATGTAGCTTCTGTGAGATTAGATAACTTTATCTTTAGTTTTTGTGTGTGATATTTTCATCATTCTCTTGGATCTTTCTGAAAGTTGGATATGAAGTTGGGAACCCATCTACCTCTGCTCTTTCCAGTGAATACTATTTGTTGGCTTCTCTACCAGTTTGTATGGCTTGGTTATAAAAATGTTATGGCCGGGCGGTGGTGGCGCACGCCTTTAATCCCAGCACTCGGGAGGCAGAGCCAGGTGGATCTCTGTGAGTTCGAGGCCAGCCTGGACTACCAAGTGAGTCCCAGGAAAGGCGCAAAGCTACACAGAGAAACCCTGTCTCGAAAAACCAAAAAAAAAAAAAAAAAAAAAAAAAATGTTATGCAGTCTGTAAAATAGACTATTGTTTCATGTCATCTAATATATTTCATTAGACTGACTTTCAGTTGAGGTAGAACTCTGCTGTTCATTGTTGTATTTTAAGTCCGATAGATAATGCCATCCTCAGGGCTTACGAACATTTCTTAGCCACTCTTACTTATTTTCTCAAACTTTATAATTCATTTATCTTGTAATATCATTTACACTGATATTTAATATGATAATTGAGGTAAATCTGTAACATGATTTAGAAACATACCCCTTCAGAGTACAAATGTATCTATTTGGGAACATGACTTCTTTGTGTACTTCAAATTCTTGAAAAAATTTGGTATTTTTTTTCAGAGAGAGTTAAAATGTCTCTATCACTTTTATAAGCAGATTATTTATGCAATCTATTACTTCTCATCATTATTATTTTCAATGTAACTGCGATTCTTTCTCCATTGTACTTCTAAATGGTTATTTTTTAGTATTTAGAAAAAATTTTGTTCTGTCTGTTAAACTTTAGTTTTGGCTAATGCTCTTACACTTTACTAGGTAGATAAGAGAAAAACACATCTAGTTATAATTATTTTTCAACTTTTCTAGTAGATATACTTGTTAGAGTTTGGGTTTTTATTGTATTGGATCTTTTGAAAACGTCTGTAGTAATGGAGGTGTCCACATATTTTTCATGATGTTTATTTGGGGCTTTTCAACTAAAGTAGAATATCTTCACCTGGTTCTCTATTTAGTTGCTAGTAAAGGAGATAATGGCAGAGATGTTATTCTTATTATCTCCCTATTGAATTCTGTCCACACCATCCAATCCAATCAAATCTACCAGCACAACTTCTATAGTAGTTTAAGGGAAAGTGAGTAACATGTGAAATAAAAAGTTTAGGTACTAGGGAGCTCTAGACAGACAAAACACACCAGTGTTTTGAGAGAGAGCAAGTTCTGCTTTCTTGAAGCTTTTGTTCATAACAAGGTAACATTTGTTGTGTGACCAGAATGGAGCGTTGATTAAACACAATGGATTTGGGACTGGATCCAGATCTAAGTCCTGATTTAACATCTTCCAAATCTTGACCCTCTGTGCCCTGTTCCCTCATCTTTGAAAAGTTAAATAATTAAGGAATTATTGTTTAATTTAAAGTACTTCTTCATGAGTTGTTGGGAACAATAAAGGAAGTGGTGGCCCCAGAGCATGTCTCTCAGGTTCTTGGGTCTCTGACTGCAGCTACACCATTGTTTGGCAGTACAGTTTAAATAGACAGCATTTGCCACAGGGCTGCTTCCAGCTAAGGACTGAGGATCACAGGAATCCTAAGGCAGAACACTTCCTGGAAAACACTGAACTTCCTTCCCTAAGTAACTTTTGGGTGAAGGACCTTAGTAAAATTCTTAAAGAACTATGTGGCAATTTAAGATCTCTCTACCCTCTTACTTACCTATCCTTTCTTCACCTTGGATCCTGCTCCAACAGCTCTCCTAGACATGTTTCCGCCCCACTTTTTTTCTTAGAAATGTTCCCTTAAGGCTTTCATGGCAAACACTTTTTGAAGGTTACATGCTTACAATATTCTTAGAACAGGACACAACACATATTAAATCTTGATAATTACGAGGTATTTTTTATTATCATTAACCTTTGAGAACAGAGAAGTCATACCTGGAGAAATAATAAATGACAAGGCCTTGACCTTGGAAAGAGATTGGCAGATTCAAAGAATAGAAAGAAAACATGGTTGTGAATCATAGGGAGAAAAATAAGATGAGGAGAATGGAAATGGACGCCAGGTCACAAAGATCCATAGAAGTTATTGCAAAGATGTTGATTTTGTTCTTTTTAGGTTAGCAAGGGACCATAACTAAGTTCTCTCTCTCTCTCTCTCTCTCTCTCTCTCTCTCTCTCTCTCTCTCTCTCTCTCTCTCTCTCTCTCTGTGTGTGTGTGTGTTAGAACACTCTGGTTGTGTGGGGAATGAAATTGAAGGAGACCAGAGGAAAAGAAACCAGTTGGGAACCCTTTAACAATTTAGGTGAAAAGGGTTGGTAGCCCAGTAGAAGCAAGAAGACAGTGAGACATGCTGCGACCTGCATGTATTTTGGAACTTTATCTGAGAGCAAATTTGTGGATGAACTGCATTTTGGATTGAAAGAAGAGTCAAGATGATTTCTAGGTTTTTTTTTTTTTTAACCAAGGTACCTAAATGGTTATTAGTGACATTTCCCAAAGTGAAATAAACAACGGTAGAGGGGCTGTGATCAGACACCAAGACCAAAAGCAACTTTGGGATAATGTTTATTTCATCTTAACATCCAGGGAAGTCAGGGTAGGAGCTCAACACAGGAACCTGGAGGCAGAATCTGATGCAGAGGACATCTGTCTTCACTATAAAATATTAGTTTGTAATGTGGTCATGGTGGTGTTGATAGTGGGGCAATTTGTAGCAAAGAGGCAGAGGAGGAAGAAGGGAGTGGGGAGAGAGGGAGGGAGGGAAAGAGAGAGAGAGAGAGAGAGAGAGAGAGAGAGAGAGAGAGAGAGAGAGAGAGCAGCATAGAGTAGAATTAATTTTTGTCTCTAGCTCAGAGTTACATGTGGTAAGAGTCAGAACACCAGTTTCCACTGGAGAGAGCTTCCAGTCAGAGCTCCAGTGTGTAGTTAAAGTGGAGTGAGCATGTGAAGGGAAGAGTTGGGAATGGCAGGAAGAAGTGCATACAGTCTCTACAGCATCTAATGAAGATAACTGGTGGTGGGATCTGGGGGCTAGGCTGTTTGGTTTATGAAGGTAACAAATTAAGATGAGTGGTGGTATAAAATTACTTAACTTAGTAGCTCCAGAGTCACCTAAGGACATAGTGTATCAAGTCTTTCTCACATCTGGAAGTATATATTGCAAATGTACATGTATATAGTGAGTGTTTTGCCTCTTCCATACATGAAAGCATAAGCATGTATATTTACACACACACACACACACACACACACACACACACACACACACACACACATGTTACACTCATACATGTTCTGATTGGGTATCTGATATCATATCAGGAAGATTATGATCTACAGTCTATATTTAGATAGTTTCTAATGTCTTGTCATATGCATTAAACTTTTATCCTTACATATTTAGAAAAGATTTTTTTTTTCTTTTTTCCTTTTTTTTTTTGTTTTTTGTTTTTTTGAGACAGGGTTTCTCTGTGTAGCTTTGGAGCCTTTCCTGGAACTCACTCTGTAGCCCAGGCTGGCCTCAAACTCACAGAGATCTGCCTGCCTCTTCCTCCTGAGTACTAGGATTAAAGGCATGCGCCACCACCACTACCACCGGGCTAATTTTTTTTTCTTTCTTTCTTTTTTTTTTTTTGGTTTTTTGAGACAGGGTTTCTCTGCGTAGTTTTGTGCCTTTCCTGGAGCTCACTTGGTAGCCCAGGCTGGCCTCGAACTCACAGCGATCCGCCTGGCTCTGCCTCCCGAGTGCTGGGATTAAAGGCGTGCGCCACCACCGCCCAGCTAATTTTTTTTTTCTTTTAAAGGACAGATAACCACAAGTTGCTGATCATCTGTTCTTTACCAGAAAAAAAAAAAACTTATTAAAATAAATTTAAAAAATGATAATCCTAGTGACATTTCAACATATGCTTGAGGTATTATTTTATAAAGAAGTTGTTTCCGGAAGCTCATTTTACATAAGATTAGCAAAGAAATAAAATCATTACAATCATTAAAAAAAAAAAAAAAAAGAACAGATAACCAGATTTGAGTTTACTGAGTAAAAGACCAGCAACCCTTAGGAAAGATGCTTATAAAGACAAAATCCCAGGAATGGAAATAAGTAAATAAATTTATTAGAAATGTGTGACAAGGTCTCCTTTGCAGCAGGGCCTCTCATTACTATGTATAACTCATATTTTTGTATGTTGGTTTAGTTTAACTTAGATTTATTTTTTATTACATTTATTATTTATTTATTCACTCATTTATTTGTTTGTTTGTTTACTGTGTGTGCACCCTAGGGATGAACCTGTTACTGATAATTGCTGAATGGACATGTTTTCTCATTGTTTCCTAAAATCTTAGGCTTATACCCATTGTCTAAAGTTGTTCTCAGCTTTGGACAGAGAAGCTTCTTTTGGCAGTGAATTTCACCTAGGACAGAGAACCTTTGACGGGGAAGGTACTGACAATAAGTTACTGTTGTGGCTCAACGTTCACTAGGACATCCATATTACCCCTTCCCAGGCTCAGGGAATGTGGTGGAAAAGGAGATTGTATGAATTGGACGGTGGGGAAACAGGTTGTGAAATGCTCTTTTCAGAGCAAACAGCTGTGCACTCCTGAACTCATAGCAGTTGCAGTCGTCTGAACAAGACCAATTCCATCAATAGTCAGTCACGGTTGGTATAGGAGCTTCCTAGGGAGCTATTGGCGGTTTATAGCTGCTGGGAAAAGGAGTCACTGTGTTCAGTGGTGTGGCCAGTGGTGAATTGTTCTTGCTGCAGCAGAAGATCGCTCCATACCCATGCCCTCCCAGGAGGTTTAACTTGGTCATGAAATAAACAAACAAAAGACATGGTGTGTGTGTGTGTGTGTGTGTGTGTGTGTGTGTGTGTGTGTGTGTGTACGTGAGCATGGGTGGCTTGTTGGGGCTGGAAAGAATATAAGAGAAGGTAGAGAGGTGATGTGACCAGAATATATTATATGCATGCATGAATATATTAGACAACAATTTAGAAATAAATAAGTCCCAGAGAGATGATGTTCCTATTTTAAACTTCTAAACCGACACTTTCATTTCAGAGTAAAGTAAACCATGTTCAGGACTCCACAGACTTATCTGCATTGTTTCAATGTTTCCCCTACTATCTTGCATTGTAGTTGTTTAATAAACATTCACTGGGAGTCTCTCTCTCATATACACAAAGTAACGAAAGCAAGAGGGATACTTCTTGGGAAGAAGAGGGGTTTTAACAGAAGAGGGAGGTGGGATGACAGAAGCAACAGGAATGGAAGTGGCTAAACCCACCAAAGGATACAAATATAAATGTCTACCGGATGAATGTACAGATGACATCAATGTAGGGAATGGAGAATGAACTGAACAAAGTCAATGGCCAGCACGATTCAGGCTGGAATTTTGATTACTTCTCTTATTCTTTTGGTTAATTCTTTTATTCTGCTGTATGGTTAATCAATTTCTCTCATTTCAAAAAATGTCTCTGCCATCGAAGAACCACCACACTGACAATGCCTTCTGCATGGCTGGGGCTCCCCAATTCTTTACAGCACTGTTACTATGATAAATACAGTTAGTTTCCCTTTATAAGGAATTATACCAAGGCAGAGAGATTAATTCACCTGACTGAATAGATGCAGCTTAGTAACTTGCTATATTCTTACATTTTAGTGTTACTTTTCCATTTCAAAGCACACTGGAGGTTCCTACATTGTTTCTCTGATACTTAGTCTCTACACACAGTTGAATTATAACTTAAAATCAGAGTTTGCCCCATCCAGTGCATCATGGCTGTAGCTGACTAAACAATTGACATCATTATTCTTTGCTAGCCTCTCTTACTAACTGATTCATTGACCAGTAAAAGGAGCCTCCCAGCTGGAGTCTTAGCAGGTTTTAAGGTTTCCTTCAAGGAACACAAGTCAGAAAAACCACTCCAGAAGGTACAGGTGTGTTCTATTTCATTTAGATGGCAGTCTACAATGAAGAGTTTTCAAGGCTCTCTCCACCAGGGTGTGTGTGTGAGAGGGAGAGGAGAGGGAGAATTCATGTTTGCTAGTAGACATAGGGAAAGCATTCAGTCTCCTGGACAAAGAAATCCTCAGCAGGAGGCAGAGCCAGGCCAGCTGACCCAGTCCTTGCCCTCCAGCGCTGTGAATTAGGATTTAGTGTGACAGCAGTCCTTACACCAAGTGGAAGGGGTGTCTCCTTGCCAGCTAGCTCTTAGAACTTCAGGCAGAAAAGAGTGTCCACTTGGGCAAACATGAAGTAGTGCTAGAGTCCTGGTGTGCAAGATGAAGTGTGGTGTGTCAAAGAAATGTGTGTTACTAATGCATTGGAAGCTGGAGGCAGAGAAGACTTCTAGATTGTTTTTAAAACAGAACAATGTGAAAACATTCAAAATTGAAAAGTTGCATTTGATGTGTGATCATTTACTAGGTTCCTATTACCAAAACGATTTTCCTGGGTGTGGTTTCCTTGGTGTTATAAAGGGTTAATTTTACTTAAGGCAGTTACTTAATGTAATTTTTTTTAAACCCTTTAAAAAAAGTGGGAGATATATACAATTGTTAATGACATGGAAGTGTTCCCTTTCTCCTGAGGAAAAGTGAAATTTCTTATCAGAATATCTGGCTGGCCCTGTAATTTAAATTAAAATAAAAATTTGGAGAAAAAAAAGAAGAGCTTTTCATTCATCTGTTGATTTGTTATATATTTATGTTCTGGGCCTAAATTTGAGTAAAGTATTGAAGGAAAAATGAATATGGTAGCTGCAGTTTTTTAAAATTTATTTATTTATTTTTATTTTATGTTCCTTGCTGCTTTGCTTACATGTATGTCTATGTGAGGGCATAGGGTCCCCAGAATTGAAATAACAGACAGCCGTGAGCTGCCGTGTGGGTGCTGGGAATTGAACCCCGGTACTCTGGAAGAGCAGCCAGTGCTCTTAAGCACTGAGCCATCCCTCCAGCCTTGATAGCTGCAGCTTTTAAGGAAGGTAGAAAAAAGGCAAATTTGATAAGTGCTATTTATATATTCAGATATTTGATATCTTATGGTGGATTAGGTACTGTGTTCTAGGAATTTGGGGAAAAAACTCAACAAGCAAGCATTTCCTGCAGTGACGGAGGTTTTAGCTAGTGATAGCTAGCATATAAGCACCTAAAATGTAACATACTGTGCTATTCAACATTTTAAAGGTCTTACTAATAAAAAATCCGGAGCCAGAATATTAGGGTAAATGCCGAAAGATCAGAGAGACAAAGGAACCAGCCACAGCCACCACCTCTTACTTCACCAACTCCTCAGCTTGAAAAACCTCAGCCTATAGGCCTCTAGCCTAATGAGCTTCCTCAACTGAAAAGGCTCCAGCCGAGAAAGCTTCTAGCTGAAAGAAATGCTTCTGCCTTAAAGTCTTTAGTTCCTGTCTCCTCATGCCTTAAATACCTTTCTCTGCTATCACTTCCTGGGATTAAAGGTGTGTGCTTCCCAGTATGGGGATTCAAGGTGATTAAAGGTGTGTGCCACCACTACCTGGCCTCTATCTTTAATCTAGTGGCTTGTTCTGTTCTCTGATCTTCAGGCAAATTTTGTTAGGATACACAATATATCACCACAATATTGTATGATAGAATAATGGTAACACAATCTACTTGGCCTTTGCATGATGACATGCCCACCTTCCTTTAATGTTGAAGACAGATTCTTTTGTGGGAGTGATGGTGGATTCTTTCCTGCAGGAGAGTTGAAATTTCTGGGTCGACAAGTTGGAAAATAGTGTGCTAGTTGAAGCACAGAGCTGACAGAATGTGCATTACCTAGGCATGCAGTTGAAGAGACAGAGGCGTGTCAGGACATTAAGGATGGAATAGACTGTACAGGAGACTTCCCTTCAGGACCACCATTCCCTGCTTCCTGATAACCTAATCTTGGAGTCTGATGTATTTGGCTTTGGAAATTGTGTGTGTGTGTGTGTGTGTGTGTGCCCCTTGACTATATTATCTACTTTCTTCTCTTGTTTTGGCTGGCACAGGTCTTTATGACCAACTTGCTGAATGTTTATTGCATTTTGCCCATCTTCTGCTTACGGCTCATGTGTCTGGATGCGTATTCTGAAATGCTTCAGAAACCAGGAAAGTCACATGCATATCAGTTAGGGTGATTACCTCCCTGTGGGGGGAGCTTATTGCCTGTAGTGTGATTGCTACACGATGGGCTAGGTCACCATATCTGCTGGAGTTGTTATCTGAGCGTTTATTTTGTTCTCTGATTTGCATTTTCATTTGGGTGATTTTTCTTGAGTCAGGAAATGCATTTTTTTTTTTACTATGATGTCACCAAGAATCAGTGTATACACAAATGCCTCTGGCAACAACCAAAATAAAAACAATGACGAGAAATTCTCATAACAACAGAACATAACACCAGATTATTTTCCTCCAATTTGTGATGAGTAGAGCTTCTATGATCACTCTAGAGTTTTCTTCCACTAGCTTTATATCTTACCCATATTTTAAAAACACAGTGTATATGGAGGGGTAGAAGAAAGAGGAGGGAGGAGGAGGGAAGAAAAGATGTAATTATATTTTAATTAAAAATACTGCATGAAATTAAGGAATAATTTGTTGCTTTATGTAAAAGTAGGAGAAATCCACTCTTTATTGCCTAAAACTAATGGATGTACTAATATTTGTAAATTTCTGTGTGGCACTTAAAAAAACCTTTCTTGAGAACTGTGTAAAATATAAAAAGGATAGATTAGAAAGTTTAATAAACTATCCTGAGGACACAAATATCTGTATTCTTAAAATATGTGGTTTAGGGACTGGAGAGATGCCTCAATGCTTAAGAGCACTGGCTGCTCCTCCAGAGCATCTGAATTTGCATCCTCATGGCTGCTCACAAACATTTATAACTCCAGTTCCAGGGAATGCAACACTCTCTTCTGACCTGCATGGGTACCAGGTACATGGATGATACACAGACATACATATAAGCAAAGTACTCAAGCATATAAAAATAAAAGTTAAAGTACATAGTTCATGCAAGAATATGATAGGAGATCATAAAGTTTCTATTCCTTTTCAGTAGAAATTTAGAAAGAACACTAAGTGTCTTAATTCAAGTATGTTAAACCATGGTGAAATAGGTTTTTCTTTTTATTTTTTTGAACTTTGAGTGACTGGTTCACCCATAACTAGGTCAAGGTGTTTTTTTTTTTTTTTTTTTTTTTTTTTTAATGTTGTCAGATCTTTATAACAATGGTGAACTTTACCTGAAAGTTATCTGTTAATGTGAGTTCTAGGTGAAGCAGTTCAGTGTAGCAGGAAGAGCACACCATTCATCGTTATAGGAGTTTGCCTACAGGGCTGCCTGTGTCATTTTGAAATAGTCATCCAGTTGTGTATGGCTCTTTCCTTATTGATTCCAAGCAAAATGTTCTAGTAGATACACATTCACAGAGAAATTCCTTAAGTACATCTCAGGTGAAATGGAAAGTTTTGTTGGGAGACACCGCCCTTATGCCTCTGACCCTCTTCAGAAAAGCACAAACAATACAAGGAGAAGACGCATGTTCCCTGACATAGGACTGACATCTACCTGGCAACAATTAAAAGAGTTTGCCTACTGTCATTGACATTTAAAGTAAAAGTCATTCTCTTGAGTTCCTCAAGCTCTGTAGACTCTATCCTAAGAATTTCAAATATGCTACAGCACTTTTTGTATCTTTATGTATCTACTGACTCTAATTTTATATCCTTATAATTTTTCTAACAATAAGACACATGCTACTTATTCACTGCTGGTACTCAACTTTTGTTAACATGTTAATTTATATCCTTATAATTTTTCTAACAATAAGACACATGCTACTTATTCACTGCTGGTACTCAACTTTTGTTAATATGTTAATTACTCAGTGCAGAGGAGCTGTGGACATTAGGGTAAACCCATCTGTGACAAAATACCCAGCTTTGTGACCAGAATAAATTGTTTAGTGAGAAGAATGACCCTGGCATAACTCCCATAGTGATGTTGTAAAAAAAAAAAAAAAAAAAGAGAAGAAAAACAGCAAATAATTTAAGACTATAAATACTTGGCTATCAAGGGGATAATTAGTTAAATAAATTTAAATGTATTTATGCATTTTCTCGAGTGGTATAATGCTGGAATATCATTTCTTTTAAACTGACTTGGTGTTTTCTAATTTCAGATGGAGGCTGGGCGGCTGCAATGTCACAGTGTATAATTATTGGGCAGCCCACAGCAATTTTTAAAGAAAATTTCACACTATTTGAGACTAGTGTCATGCATTACTTGTTTGAATTAGTATGTGAAAGTTATTTATATATTATTAGACACTTTAAATTAGTGAGTGATAACAGTCTATTAATAAATCATGGCTGGAAATGTCTATTTACAAAGGTTATATAGCCACCAACAGGTATGATAAACTAAGACAAAGTATTTAGGGTTTTTGTTTTTGTTTTGTTTTGTTTTTTTTTTTCAAGACAGAATTTCTCTGTTTAGTCCTTGCTGTCCTGGAACTCGCTCTGTAGACCAGGCAGGCCTCAAACTCAGAGATCCACCTGCTTCTGTCTCCCGAGTGCTGGGATTAAAGGTGTGCACTACCACCACCAGCCAGCGAAGATTTAGGTTTTTATTTTATTTTACTTCTATTTTTATGAAGAATTACTTCTTAATTATGTTCCCACTTGTTTGTCCATTGGAGTTTGAAACTTAGCTTTTAATACCCACTGGAAAAGCAAATAGCACCATTGGCTTTAATGAAACCCATGAAACTTTCCTAATACCTTTTGCCCCCTTCATCCTAAGTCACTTCCTCCAGTGTCTCCCATACTGTTTTCTCCTGGATCACTATGTGATTTCATCTTTGACAGCAATTTATATACAGCTCTTGGCTGTGGGGTTTGTGAATATCAGGGTAACTTCTGTAAGCTGCCTCTCCTCCTATGCCCATGTCCTAGCTAATGTAAGAAAAGATAAATGATGAGAATAATTCCAATACACTTCTGTCAAGTGACTATGTTTGTAGATTCACTTTCCCAACGAGCACCTTTGACAGTGCATGGTATGATGATTTGTCAAGAACCCATGTGGCAAATGAAGCTCTGGTGAGATTGTGGCAGTGTGGGCAGGAGTTAGAACTTGGACAAGAAGCACATGGAGCAAGATTTCACAATGACACGATAACAGTGTGTCCAATGACAATGGTATGTTCACAAGCACACATAGGCAAGGGACACTGGGATTTGGCTAGAAGTGGTAGTTTATGTAATCCCAGCATTTAGAAGGCAGACATAGGAAGACCAGAAGTTCAAATCCAGTATTTGGTTACACAGTGAGTTTCGGCTAGCTATGGTGTATGTGTGTGGGAGGGAAGGTGGGGAGGGAGGGAGAGAGGGAGGGAGGGAGGGAAAGATGAGAGAGAGAGAGAGAAAGAGAGAGGAGTACACTTTTGTTGCTAATGTAGAGCACGTTACACTGATGTTCTTTCAAACGTTCACAGTGTCCAGTATGTTGTTTAAGGTGCAGGTGAGCTTTGGGTCTCTCCAAGTTAGAGTGGGGCATGGTGGTGAGTGACTATTTGGAGCTGAGAATAGCTTAAGTATGAATTTCAGAGCAGAAATGTATTTTAGCTCAGGCAGGCCCCTGAGCCTCCTTGAATCCCTGATAGTGTTTCAAAGAATGTAGATAATGCTTATTTTGAGGGTCATTATACAAATTAGAGATGACATCTAACACATGCCTGATACTACGATTATAAAGTAGCCTATAAACTTAGCCAGTTTTGTACTAAAAAAAGTTCTCTTTATGATTTTTTTGCTCATGGTTAAATTATTACCAAGAGTCTACTTAAATATGAGGTGATAGCTTAAAGCTTGCCACACAAATGTGGAGACCTGGGTTTGGATCTTTAGAACCCAAGTAAAACTGGACGTGGTAGCACACATCTGTAACCCCAGCATCCCAATAGCAAAACAAGTAGCGGGAGGAGAATCCTTGAGATGGTGTGGTCCAGATAACCTGGCATGCACTGCAGTGAACAGCAAGAGAACCCGGCTCAAACAAAATGTAAAGGGAGGATCGATAACCAGACAACCACAGTAGTCCTTTAACTTTTATACAGGTGACCTGACATGTGCCTCTCTGTCCTTCTTCCCCCCTTTCCTGAGGCATTACAAAAGATCCCACTTAAATCACCAATTTAAACTTTTAAATTTAAGAATGTTCTAGAGCATTCTTCGGCTTAAATAAGTTAAAACACACATTACATTTTGATGGTATGTTAAGTGTTATTAAAGCAGGTGAAGTGATGGATATGTTAATTAGCTAGATGAAATCGTTCCATATATACACACATAACAGGCAAACATTGCAGGAATCCATAAATATAAGCAGAATTTCACTTGTCAACTAAAACATTAAAAATACCTAATAGGATTTTTCTGACATCCCATTGAGCAATACTTGTGCTTTATTGCCTTTTCAGAGCACGTGACTGCATGGGTATGTGACTGGAGGGTTTACATGGCTGTTGAATTTCTCCAGCCTGTTTTCTGAATTGCCTTTTGCACCTCTGTGTTATTATGTTGAAAATGAACTTCTCTTTCCTAGGGAAAACACATTTTCCTTGGTGAGATGAATCATTGTTGACTGATTCATCTCCTTCTCACTGCGGAAGCTCGGTCTAGTGGTTCAAGCTGTGCTCTGTGAGTCAGTTGTTCTGGCTTCATCCCCCTTTTGGCTCCTAGATAGTAGCTAAATCCCTTGTCCAATGAAGACGGTGCCTCCCTGTGTGAATGGCACAAGGGTATTGTCAGGAATGACGAAAATGTCCTAGGGAGAGTAGGTAATGGGCTGATGGGAAAAGGGAAGAATAAGTTCTCTATTTAAAGCAGTGTGTTGGCATTCACCTTCCCCCTAGACCACTATTGACTTCAGGGACTGAATGGTAAATCAGAAGTAGTTCAGTATTGGGACTTCAGTTGCAGGCCAGAAGAGATAATTACCTGTGTAGCCCCTCTCCAACAGGGACTCAAGTGACTGGAAAGGAAATGGGGATTGATTGTTAATTAGGAGACAAGAGGCCTGGGAGAGCTTTTATTATTCTGATGTTTCCCTCTAAAACAGCATTGAATGGAAGATTTTCTCAGTATGGTTTTACTCTCTGACAGAAGAGGCACAGGCATACTGGTAAGTTTATGGTAGTTAGTAAGCTTTCAGTTCAGGCTGGAGATTTACATTCAGCCTACAGAATAAGAAGCTCTTTAAAGCAAGCTGCAATGGTCATGCTATCATGTAACCATTTAAAATGATCCAGAAAAAGACAGAAAAACCAGTTTTCTTGAAGATCAACTGGTAGACTTGTAAATTCAGCATTAGGAGATGGCTGTCATTTGCCCAAATGTTGTCTTCTAAGCATTTTTGATTGTATGTGTTATTAACATAAATGTCCTGGCAAACTAGGAAGGGTCGGCTTATCTCTGTCTACATGAATGACCTAGTATGGTTTAGCTTTTCTTCAAACTTGGACCCCTTGTATGTTAAAAAAAAAAAAATGCTGTTTTCCCATCTCTCCTGGCACTTACTCTTTCTGTGATGTCTGTGGGGACATTTCATCAGTGTGGAATCTTTGCTTTAGTTTGGAGAGATGAAGACCATAATTTAAATATAATCAGTTTCAAACTGGAGGCAGTTTGCAGAAAACAAGATAACAAAGGGAGGGAAGCCAGGTAGATGTCATCAGTCAGATCGCTTCAGTGTGCCAGTCGGAGTTCACCCCGACAGGGAGTTCTTGTTCTACTGTAGAATGCACCTCAGACATATCCGTATAGAAGGCCAAAGCACTGAGGGTTTTTTCTTTTTTTTGTATTCCTTGTATTTTTAATAATAGAAACCAAACATTCATGAGGCTGATTAAATTATTAAAACCTCTTCGTATTCTCATAAGTGAATGTTTTAATATGTTAATATTTTCTTTAAATTATAGTTTCATCATCTTTTTAAAATTTTATTTTATAATTTAATTTAATTTTACATATCAGCCACGGATTCCCTTGTCCTCCCCCCTCCCCCCTCCCCCCTTCCCCCCAGCCCACCCCCCATTCCCATCTCCTCCAGGGCAAAGACTCCCCTGACCACATGAGAATAGGAAGAAGCAAAGTGCTAGAGAGGTCCACAGAAATCCACAAAGATACCTCCACAATAGACTACTGGCAGTGGATGAGAGAAAGTCCGAACTGACCTGCTCTGGTGATAGGATGGCCAAACACCATAATTGTCGTGCTAGAAATCTCATCTAATGACTGAGGGAACCGGATGCAGAGATCCACAGCCAGGCCCCAGGTGGAGCTCCAGGAGTCCAATGGGCGAGAAAGAGGAGGGATTGTATGAGCAAGAATTGTTGAGACCAAGACTGGAAAAAGACAGGGACAAATAGCCAAATGAATGGAAACACATGAACTATGAACCAATAGCTGAGGAGCCCCCAACTGGATCAAGCCCTCTGGATAAGTGAGACAGTTGATTGGCTTGAACTGTTTGGGAGGCATCCAGGGAGTGGGACCGAGTCCTGTCCTCAGTGCATGAGCTGGTTGTTTGGAACCTGGGGCTAATGCAGGGACACTTAGCTCAGCCTGGGAGGCAGGGACTGGACCTGCCTGAACTGAATCTACCAGGCAGAAATTAAATTTTTAAGTAGTCATAAAATATAATATGCATGAATCTGTTTTGGGGATCACCTGTTTCTTAAATAATACATTGTAAAGGATCATTTCTTATTAACTCAAGTACAGCAAGGTCTCCTGAACAATATTTGTAAGTGACCTGATAATTTGTCTGAGCCCCATGCATGAACAGTCATGCAAGGTCAGTTACCAAACTAAACTTCATGAGCTAAATACGGATTGTTGTGTTTCTTCAGTGTTGGTTTAATAAAGTAAGAATTATTTTTTCTACTTTTAAACAATTGAAAATGAAACCAAAGACTGGTATTTAAAATTATTATAAATTTAAATGTTGATGCAATGTGCCCACATACCCCTGGAGGTTGGAGGACAACATTCTGGAATTGGTCCTCACATTCCATCTTATTGACAGATGGTCTGTTTCTTTGTGCATTAGGTTATATACTCCATCAAGGCCCATGACATTTCTGGCAATTCCATCTCTTTCTTAGTTTACTCAGTAGGAGTATTGGGATTACCAATGCAGACCATTATTTGAGGCTTTTCAATATAAACGACTGGGATCAAACTTAGGTCCTTAGGTTTATGCAGTTTGCTTTTTTTACTCATTGAAGCAATTCTATAGGCCCCAAATCTACCATTTCTGGCATCCAAAATACAAAGAAGTTAAACTTAAGTATTCATAAAAGTATATTGAAATATAGCTAATCTGAACATTTGCCTATCACTGTGAGTACTCTATTCCATAATGGTAGTGATGAATACTTGAGTTGGAAGTTGGCCACACAAAGATTAAAATACATTTTCTTTAACTTTTTGTTGAAAAAAATTATTGATGATCTCACACTGGTACATGGAAGTACAGCTCCATTAGTAAACATGCTTGTTATAACACTGGGTATCTCTAGCTAGCCACTTCACAGACTGTTACTTTACAAAACTTGAAAAGAATTCTTAATCACTAGTGGGAAAGTGGTCCCAAAGATTTAACTATAAGGCAGGTATTGCAAGGAACATTTGACCCATTTCTCAGTTATTTTTCATTTATTGGGAATATATAGATTCAATTCTCAGTAGCAAACTAATTAACAATTTTCCAGGGAAATAGAAAAAGTTAATGGCGTTTTCCAGACATTTCATAAAAACTGGAGGTACAATGAACTCCCGAGTTTGAAACATCTTGTTGTACATGTAACAACAAGCAGTTACCCCTCCCTAAACCTCAAGATCACATTCATTGTGAAATGTGATTGAAAGTATGAAAAACAAAACAAGAACTTTTATTGTATATAATTCAAGATACAATCAAAACAGAACAATTGTCTATCTGGCTCTACCATAGCATGCCACAAGTAAAATAATCTCTTGTGCCTTTCTGGCTCAAGGGTTTGTTCTTACTCAGCTGGCGTATACCACCACAAATTCATTCACTTCTTCAGCTTGTCCTCACCAAGGTGGAGCAAAAGTTTTTTTTTTTCAAGACACTGTGTTGTTCACATTTTCTTCTTCTTCTTCTTTTTTTTTTTTTTAAGATTTATTTATTTATTATGTATACAGTGTTTTGCTTCTGCTTGCATATATCCCTTCAGGCCAGAAGAGGGTGCCAGATCTCATTACAGATGGTTGTGAGCCACCATGTGGTTGCTGGGAATTGAACTCACCACCTCTGGAAGAACAGCCAGTATTCTTAACCTCTGAGCCATCTCTCCAGTGAAATAAAAACACAAACAAACAAAAAACCACTCTCAGGAAAGAAGATACAGGTCTTTCTAGTGCCCAGCTTTCAACATGTGGAGTTGGGTGCAAAATAAAAACACAAACAAGCAAAACACCACTCTCAGGAAGGAAGATAGAGTGTTTCTCATGCCCAACTTTCAACACGTGGAGTCGGGTGCAAGGGAAAAAGAGCAGGCATCGAAATGTTTGCCATGTGCTCTTTCTTTTGTCTTTGTTTTCCCCAATTGAGTATTCGCCAGAATTCTGGCACTCCATCTATTTTTCTCTAATTTTTCATAAGAAACATTGCCACACTAGTGTCCTATGTTATGTCTTTTAAATCTGTGTAACAAAATTTACCCTTTAACCATTTTAGCTGCACAGTTTTGTGGCTTTAGGCAAGGTCACATTGCTGTGCCACCATCGCCAGCATCTGTCTTCAGAAGTTCTCATCTTCCTCCAAAGGGAATTCTGTATCCATGAAATGATTAGCTCCTTGTCTTCCTTCCTTTGGGTAACCTGGGTCACCACCATGCTACTATCTGACTATATAGACTTGACTAAGTATCTTGTGTTAAGTTAAATAATTCCCCTTTTTATTTATGGGCTTATTTTGTTTAGTATGGGATGTCTTCAAGGTTTATTTGCATTCTAGCATGCATTAGAAGATTATTCTTTTTAAAGCCTGAACTCTGTTTTGTTATTGTGTTTCTCCCTTCACACAGTGTTGGACTCGTGTGTTGCTTCTGTCCTTTGGTTAATGTAATAGCGCTGCTGTGACCGCTGGTGTTCCAACAGCAAACATAAGACCTGGCTTTCAGTTTACATAGGTACATTCTTGGACTCATGTAAGTTCTGCAAGTGTATATTCAGAAAAATTGGATGGTGTGGGTCTGTTTGAGTTCTTATACTGTTTTTCATGGACTTTCACCAGCAGAGCATCAAACTCCCAATTTTCCGACATTCATTATTTTTCACCTTTGCTAACAGACATTCAAATGCAATTGATGTTCTGTCTCTGTCTCTGTCTCTTGAGACACGTTTTCTCTGTGTCTTGGCTATCCTAGAACTCACTTCGTAGACCAGGTTGGCCTTGAATTCACAGAGATCCACCTGCTTCTGTCACCGGAGTGTTGGGACTAAAGGTGTGTGTCATCATGTCTAGCTAATGTTCTGTCTCCTATAGCTTACTTTATCTTTAATTTATTTGTATTCTTTGAACACTTTTAGTGTTCATCAAAGTATATATGAAGTTTTAAAATATAATTTAATTGTTCTATAATGTACCTTAAGAAGAAAATTTTTTTGTGTTATAACTTGGTGAGTTATTATTATAAACAATTTTGAAAATATAAAGATGTAAAAAACAAATAAAATTTATCTAGGGGTTGGTGAAATAAATATAATCAATGAAAAGGTAATTTATTTAATAATTTAAAAACAATTTGGATAAATTATGTGATGGTGATTTTTATGAACTCCAAATCAGACAATCTGTGATTAAGTCCTGATTCAACTATTGTTTCCCATGTTGGGGAAATTACAGGACCTCTCCAGATCCAAATTTATAGGATTGAGGGATAACTTGAGATTATGAGAATTAAGCATTCATCATATATTGGTGGCCAAAGAGAGATACCAAGCTTTGCTCTGCCATTCTAATGAGAAAGAAATGCTTACAAAGGAACCACTGTAATGAATGTTCAATTGCAAAATAAGGGAAGTTCTCAAAAGAAATAAAAGTACAGTTCTAGATAGTTTATCAAAAAGTAAAAAAAAAAAAAAAAAAAAAAAAAAGTCTGGGGCACCAGAAGGCTTCTTTATAGTAGGATGGTTGGAGTGCTCTGGTCAACCAACACTGGGCTAAGGATCATAGTGAGGTGCATTTTGGAGTAAGGTACAATTGTTTAATGATGGAAAAAAGGAAATGCAGTGAGAATATTCAGGAAGTGGCACCCTTAATCGGGTTAGGAAATGGTTTAGAGAGGAAGAGAGATACTGACTAATACTGGAGGAATGAGGGTTGTCTGGATAGAAAGTTGTGGAGGCAGCCTCTATGCCACCTATGGACCTCTGCACACAAGCTCTTGTGTACATGGCTGGATTAGGTTGAGAGGGAGTTATGGGCAGGTGCCAGGTGATCGAAGACATCCAAGTTGTGAAAAATTTAGCCTTTTATTTCTGGGGAACCCCTGAGAGGCTCCTGGAGGGAAATCACCAGATTTTCATGTGTGAAATCTGCAGTAAGTGTGAAAAGAAGCAAGACAAGAGAAGTGAAACCCAAGAAGAGAGGTCAGGCAATGACTTTGATGATCCTCTCAGGAAACCATGAAGATCTGAATTAGAACTGTGATTCCAGGGAATAGCAGGATGAGTTTTAAAAACTAAAATGTTAGGATGGCATTCAGTGGCCCATGTGATAAGGAGAAGAGGAAGAAAATCCTGGGATCACACATGGCTTGCTGTCTTTCTTGGTGTTTGAGAAAGCTGGAAACAGGGAGTGTCACTTTCTTTGTGTGAAGGCAGTAGGGGGAAATAGAGGCAGGGAAATTCAGTCAGCCACTGAGCCTTGTGTGTGGATTTAGAGAGAACGAGAACATTTGTGCTTTGAAAGCCATTGTGAGAAGGATCAGAATTTCAGTAAGAGTAGATGAAGGAGATAACACCCTTCTCCCTGGATGTTCTCCCATCTTTTGACAGAGTGAACTCCTTATACTTTATCCTCAGCTTAAAATGATTTTCCTCTGAGAAGCTTCCTTTCATGCCTGAGTCAGGTGTTTTTCTTATACATTGAGCTGCACCTGGTTCATCCACAGAATTCCTCTTTAATGTTCATTTAAATAAAAGGCTGTCCCCTTTAGTAATCCAATGTGTAGCAGGATGTTGGACATATTGGGGGTTACTGAAACCATATCTTTTTCTTTCTTTCTTTCTTTCTTTTCTTTTCTTTTTTTTTTTTTTTTTTTTTTTTTTTTTTTTTTTTTTTTTTTTTTTGGTTTTTCAAGAGAGGGTTTCTCTGTGTAGCTTTGGTGCCTGCCCTGGATCTCACTCTGTAGACCAGGCTAGCCTCAAACTCACAGAGATCTGCCTAGCTTTGCCTCCCAAGTGTTGGGATTAAAGGCGTGCACCACCACCACCTGTCACAAGCCATATCTATTGACTGACCAATTGAATAAATGAAAAATTAAAGATGCTCAGGGAATTGAGTAGAGCAGAGGGGGAAAACCCCCTTCAGTATCCAATCAGGAGAAGGTAATTTTTGATTTTGTGAATTAATATTTATGGTACTTTTAATCTCATTCTGATATATAGTTTTAAAATTCAGCATAATCACTATTTCTAGATGTAAAAAATGAAAATATTTTCCCACTGAGTTTTTTTTTTCTGAGATGGTGTTTTGTTATATAGGCTACCCTTCAATTTATTATATAACATCAAGGGGTTCCAGCCTCAGCAGCCTGAGTTTGGGGATTTCAGGAGTGCATCACTGAGTACAGATGCTTTTAATTTGGATTGCATTTCATTTTTTGTAGTTTAGGTAGTGATTATGTAGGAAGTTAGGTATTGTAGGGCAGCAGATCTCATTCAACAGGAATGGTTCAGGATTCCTGTCACCTCATCTTTGCATACTTGGTCATTCATGTGTCACTCTGTATGTCACATTATATATAAGACTTGGATGTCAAAGTCATGATGGTTTGGAAGATACAGATAGACATACATTCAAATAATTACGTAAAGAATGAGCATTCTAAGAAGTCTGTGCGAAGTACTGTAGTAGGTCTACAGTGAGGGAGCACCCCACATTTCCCCCTTAAATCTAAATGCCTACATTAGAATACATTAAGAGGTTTATTTTATTTTTTTTTGTTATTTTTAATTTTGTGTCTGTGCACAAGTGCAGGTGCTTTTGGAGGCTAGAGACCTTTGAACTGACCAACATGGGAGCTGGGAACTTAATTCAGGTCCCCAACAAGAGCAGTACCTGCTCTTCATTGTGGAGCCATCTTTCTAGCTCTACCACTTTTGGATATTTTAAATCAAGGGAAGTGTTTTATTCTCAAATTTACACAAATACTTATTTTATTTGGGACGAATAATTATCTTAATGTTCTTAGTTGTAAGCCATTGATTGTATTTTTATTTTTATTTTTTGCTTTTTACCTTTCTGCTTAGCAGAAAGAGAAACAGGCAACAGGCATTCATCAATTAATTGTTATGTGGCTGGCCTTGTATTTAGATGGAATTATTATATCACTCATTTTAATTTTTACTTTATTTTCTTCAAGGAGTTGTAGTCAGCCTTGTATAACAGAAGAGGAAAACTAAGGTCCAGAAGAGTTAAACTATGGCGTTTTGATTACACATATCAAAAATAGGGAGTCCAGGGAATTGGCATTTAAGATGAGGTTTAACTAATACTAAAGATCACGTGATATTAATATAGTCTAAATATAAAATTCTTCCAAGTATGGTGCCTGTTACCATCACAAGGCAAGAGCATTGGGGGTTTCAGTCCAGACTGGGCTACATAGCAAGACTGCCGCAAAACAGAGTCAAATGAAAAAAAAATCAAACAGCAAAACAACCAAACAACTCATCAACATCAGAAGCCAGAATAAAAACAAAACAAAACAAAACTGAATTTATAATTATCTGTTGGTGTGATTCTTAAAGAAACCACAGCCTTGAAAAGTGTCTATGTAGGGTATCTATGTATCCATGTTAGATTGTTCCTGCCATGTTATAATATGTTATTGTTGCTTGAGTTGCTGTGTTCTTGATGGAAATCTGGGATACAGAAAAAGACATTTATGCATAACCTCATACTTTCTTTCCCCTCCAAGATTTTTAACTCCATTCCTCTTTTATCCCATTAAGCTGTTACCTAGGTCTATTTGCTTTATACTACAACTAACTTATATGCCATGTGGTCACATTAATGAGAAAGAATCAATCCTTGCTGAAGAATTACTGACCAAAGAAAATAAGGACACAAGTCACGTTCTTCAGCTGTTTTTCATGTACATCTGATTGATCTGATTGTCCCAGCTAAGGCAGTGGTTTCTGATCTCTCTTTCTCCCCCTTCCCTCCTGATCAGCTCCCCAGAGTGCTGAGTATAGAGCATGGCTTAATAAATGTGCATTCAGTTGACAGGAGCAGGAGCCAGGAGCCGAGCTGATCTCACAGTATAATGCCAGCTCCTGAATAATTGAGCATGGTCTGTGTGATTAATGCATTTATGTATTCAACTTGTATTAGCAATATCCTCCCTGCTATCTTCCTGCCCATTTGTCTCAGCTCTCAATCAAACATTTGCAAAAAGTCATCCTAAAAAGTGTGCTTGTTAATGAAACAAACAAGAGGAGGGAGGCATGTGCTGGGATAAAGGGATTAGGGGGCTATTTATTTGAAAGTATGTAAGCAATTCATGTAAATGTTCTGTTTCATATGGACACACAGATTTTAGATCTAGACAATCAACAATTTCTCACCGGCAGCTAAGATTGAAGAATGATATATTCATGAGATGGTAACTTTATTATACTAGGCAGGGCTATTTTTTCTTTTTATTGTGTTTTCTTACGAATGCAATGCATACACAATGTATCAAAAAACTTCCACTCAAGGTCATAAATGATGTTTTACTTCATAATAATAACACTGTATAAGCCACAGAAATGCTTTCTCTTAAGTAAAATGACTCAAAATATTGCTAGACAAAATGGTTAAGTATTTGTCTTTTCATTACTAGAAAGAGACAAAGCTGTTTCCAAGCTAATGCTTCTACCTCTCTAACTAAGGAGCTAGGAACAGAGGGAAAGGCAGGTGGAATTAGTCAGGTTTTACACGCACACAACACATAAAGGACATTGGTCAAATCCACTTAGATTTAGTTTATCACACACAAGAGCATCTAACAAGATTTTTTAAAATTGAAAATAGATTTTTCTCTCATATAATACATCCCCACCACAGTTTCCCCTCCCTCAACTCCTCCCAGCTCCACCCCGCTTCCCCTCTCCCCCATATTCACTCCCTCTCTGTTTCCCTTCAGAAAAGACCTGGCCTCCAAGAGATAATAATCAAACATGACAAAACAAGACACAATATGACAAGGCAAAAGTCTTCACATTGAGGCTGGAGAAGGCAGGCAACTCAAGAGGAGGAAAAGAGTCCCAAGGGCCTGTAAAAGAGACAGAAACACACCAGTCCCCACTGTCAGGCGTCCCGCAAAACCACTAAGCATTAGCCATGAAACACAGAGGACCTGGTGCAGACACATGCAGGTCCTGTGCTTGCTGCTTCAGTCTCTGAGTCCGTACAAACCCCATTTATTTGATTCAATGGGCCATGTTCTCCTGGTGTCCTCCATCCCCTCTGACTCCTACAATGTTTTCTCCCCATCTTCTGCAGGGTTCCCTGAACTCCAAGAGGAGGGATCTGATGGAGACCTCCAATTTAAACTCTCTCTGCATGGTGTCTGGCTATAGGTCTCCGCATCTGTTCCCATCTGCTGCCGGTGGAAGCCTCGTCTTTTAGCAAAAGGGTTTGTACTAGAATTACTTGATTTACAGCCTCATGGACATTTCTAACTACTGTTTAAGAGGCAGACACAGCTATCTACATGCGTTTTCTTACATTGTGAATGTTTTTAGAGCACAGATAGAAAATTGGCTTCTCTCCACTGGCCAGAAGCAGCCAGACAACTTAATGGGGCAGGACTGTTTTGTTGGTTCAGTTCTCTGGGGTCCTCTTTCATCCTGATTTCTGGATCCATTGCATAATGTCTTGACGCATTTCCTTTAAAATGCTGGTTCTTGTTGCTTAGCAAATTGTAGGGACCTTTAATTTCTTACTTTGGATCCTTTTATGTTGAGTCCTTACCCACTCTTCTGAGCTCATCATGAGGATGTTCTGCTTCTTGCTGGTGGCTTTCTAAACTCATTCCTTGGCTATCTCTTGTGTTTTCTGTCTATGCATATAATGGAATGGGAGCAGTTCATTTCAATTCTTATGGGAAATTAATGACTTTTGACAGGAAAAGACTTGCTGGAAGGGTCACATGAAACACTAGTGTCTTCAGAATGTCTCCTGACAGCCTGGTTACAGAGTTCAGAATTCTTTGCTTTTCAGCAAGCTACTAGAATCAAAAGATATTTGACCATACTTGAGTTTTAAGCAACATCAGTCAATTGCTACCTAACAAATGAGTTATACTTTTTGTTAGATATGTTTTCAAATATTTCTTATTCAATTTTAGGATTTTAGTTCTGAAGCCTTTCCTTTTTGAAGACCTTTGGCTTCCTTTACAGTTTTAACCAAATACAGTTTTAGTTACTGATCAACTCAGTATTGAACCAAGATGAACATGTGACAAAAGTCCACAAAATAAACTGACTAAGTGATAGAGAGCAAATCCTCTTCCTGGGAATTTTTTGGAAATGTACCATTCATTTGGCAGTGGCCAATGGCCTTGTATATGGCCCCAAACATGTAAGGGCAGTGACCATGTTGGAACCTTGGCCTGACATGTGTCAAATTCTGACTCCAATCAGTTATAACCCAAAGGGTCTGTGACTACAATCAGTACATCATTAGAATAATAATCCTTTCACAAGAAAATGGGGAGTAGGAAATAATGATAAGTGTGTGCTCACATGTGCTAATACTGAGAATTTGATGTGTTACCCACCTTTTTACTCTCTCATTGACTTTTTTCCCCTCTGTTGACAACTGTGATTCTAAGAGGATAAAATTATGTGACCTGAGGTTTATAGATAGAAGAATTGTGTACTTTTTCCTAGAACAATTGTGTAGGAAATCTCAAAGATAGACTAATTTTGCTGTCTGTTTAGAGTAAAAATTGGCTATAAAGGCAGCTAAATATCCTTATTGTGCTAAGCACACCTATTGCTCAAGAAAAATGAGCAACAAGAGAATGACAAGAAGCATCAAAAGTCATTGAAATAACAGAGAGTAATCCTTTGGCATAGTTTATAAGATTATCCAGGGTAAATCAGGACTTTCATTTGATGTCTAGAGAGTTGGTGATACTAGCTATCATGTTTCTTGGGCAGAAGAGAACCTCCAGAGGAGTGGTCAGGGGCTTCTGACCCCTACAAATCATAGACTTTATTCCTGGAAGTTTTGAACTTCAGTATAGCTGAGTTAAATAGAGGCAACAAGACAGAGGGCAAGTGGAATAGCCTCAAAGGGAAGAGTTATGTGTTCTAGAGAGGAAAAGATGTTTATTCCTTAGTACCAATGTGTGTTGAAAATAATAGTAGGTAAATAAAATTATTTTTATCCTTACAGTGAAGATTCAGCATATGTGTTTTTTTTTTTTTAAAAAAAATTAGAATGGGAACCTCATATTTAGAAAGATTGTTTCATTATTTGCCTGTGAGTGGAATGAAAGCTTGGGCCTTTGATTCTAATGATGGCTCTGGAAGAGTTGTGCCTTTAAAGTCTGTGGGATTTCTTCTATTGTCTGGTAAAACACAGAATTGAATAAATCACCTGAACTTCATTTTTTTTATAATCAAAAAAGTTTATTTAACTAGTTACTTAGAAATATCCCCAAACAAGCAGCAAGAAATGAGGTATCTTTTTTTTTTCTGACTAGTGCTCCCAACAGACAATTTCATGTTGCTTCAATGAAAAATAATAAGTGAATCCCTTATTGGAATGAGTTCATACAATTTGTATTGGTGCTTAAAACTCTTGTCTGTGTAGTCTCTGAAAAATCTCATCATGGCCTTTAATGCCCCATCCTTGTGGAATCTCTACAAGAAAAGATCCCCACCATATCCAGTGTTTGGGGAGACAGCTCAGCCAGCAAAGTGCTTGCTATACAAACCCAAGGTGATCAGTTCCTGAGGAATGATACCTGAGGCTGACCTCTGGCCTCCTCATGCCTTTTTCAATGCCCTCATATCTCCAAGCCCACACCTGAAAACTACTGCACCCAGATCTGTTTTTCTCTTCTTGAGGAGATTATGACCAGCCATCATCACTACAGCCCCCACCTCTGGGTTAGTGAAGTGATCCTTATTAGCTTCATACATGGCATTTTAGAATGTCTTTTGCATGTATTTCTTATATGGCTAAATATATTGCAGCCAGTTACTAATTACTTAAGACTCTCTGGCCAGCAGTGATGATGCACACTTTTAGTTTTAGGAACTGGAAAGACTGAGGCAAAAACATCACTTGTACCTACCCTGAGCAGAAAATGAAACACTGTTCATAAGCAAAATCAAGAATAAGACAAAAACAACAACCATCCTCTCCCAAAGTGCATACATGTGGAAGAAGGGAGTATGTCTTAAATGTCTTAATACATCAATGTTCAAAAATTCTTTCACACAGGCCAATGATTGGTAGGAATGTTAATAGTTACTACTCATTGAACATATATTATGTATAAAATATTGTGGTGGACATTTTATAGAAACCACTTCATATTCATATTTCATTATAACTTTTCTTAGAAGAAATGTCCCTGATACCCAAGGGAACCCTTCTGGAGAAAAAAAAAGAAGTCAAATGATGTCCTTTAACTTCCTTTAAAATTAACCTCAAATTATGCTGTGACAGTTTAGAAGTTTCAATCCTCAGCACAAAACAAAGAAAGCAAGAAACACAATAGACCTTTAGGTAATATTTTATAGAAAGTTTTTTTTGTTATCATTTTTTTTGAAAGGGTCTCACTATGTAGCTCAGTTCATCTTTAAACTCACAGCAATCCTTCTGCCTCAGCTCTTGAGTGCTGTATTATAAGAATAAACCACTGATCTGGATAGGAAGACATCCTTATTTTCTAGATATTTTAAGCAGGACATCCCTAGTTTACAATTGGTTATGATGAATGAGCCAGTATCTATGAATTTAAGAAGCATGATACTGAGAGTAAATGACATATGTACCCTACTGCCATCTGGGGTACAGATGGAAATGTTTCATAACTTTAATGCTCCTTACTATAGGATGTGGCTTAGGGACACCACCTGCTATTATGGACTGGAACATATATGTCCAAATCAGCAAGGAGTAATCTAGGGAGACAGAAGCTGTCTCAGACCTCTTCCTGCTGTACATCTTAGTTGTTTGAATCTGCTAGGACATGGGGAGTTAAGGAAGCATGCGGGATAAGGGATGCTAAGCATCTGACTTTAATAGACAGACTACCCAATCCCAGACGTCCTTAAAAGAAGAAGAGGAAGACAGGCAAGTCAGTATCCAGGTGAGATGACATGAAAGAGACTTGACTAGTCATTGCTGGCTTTGAAGACAGTGGGGGTCAAAAGCCAAGGAATGCAGTGAGATGCTAGAAGCTGGAAACATCAAAGAAATGGATTCTTCCCCAGAGTCTCCCAAAGGAAAAGCAACTCGGAGTTTAGCTCAGCAAGACACCTACCTTTGACTTTTGACCTCCAAACTATATGATAAATTATTTTAAGATACCAAGTCTGTGGATATGTGTATCAGGAACAACAGGAAACTAATGCGAAGATGTATACCCTACTTCTGTATTTTCAACATTCTCTGAAAGCTCAAGCTGATATTATTGTTAAGTAGATAACAAGCATTTGGGTCAGAGCCCTCTAATTCCACTAGGACTTTTGCTCTCGTCAAAGGATGATGTTGAATTTGTTCTTGGATTATGACCACAGTTGTTGGTTTTCTTATCTTATTTAGAAATCTCTCCCGTGTTATATTCTGATTCCTTTACTTCTCCCTGGGAGAAACCATTTCCACCTGTTGTGCCTAGCAGTGAGTTCTCTCCAGCTCATTTGTGCTGTTGAGGTAAGAGTGATCCAATTCAAGTGTAATAAACATTTAAAAAAATCAGATCTTATAAAAATAAAAGTGTATTAGTTGCCTGAGTTAATCAAGGTAAAAATAGGTTAAAGTTATGTAAGTATATTGATACTTTATATAGTATCTCATGTCAAGAATAGCTTCTACTGTTACATGATTAAGATAAGAAACATATTAAGTCAGGACAACTTCTGTTTAAATAGAAGTTGCTCCTTATTTGTATGACCCTGGGGTAATTATTTATGAACTTTAGTTTCCTGACTTTTAAGACAGGCATAATACATCTAAGTTAGGTTCAAGTGAGAATTCTTGTAAAGCACATTGTGATCTGTAAAACACTATATATAATTATACTCAAAGTATGAGATGTAATGGTGATTATTGTTAAGAGAATTGGGGGGAATATATGAGTCTATCTGAATGCACTTGACTTGTGTGAAAAGTTTGGCTGATTCTCATAGCCCTAAGGAATTACTACTGTCAGTTTTGTTCAAACATTTACTGGTTAATCAAGGGGAAATTATGAATCAATTTCAATAATACACATTATTATTAGTTTACCCAAACTAATTTAGAGCACAGAGGGTCCCTCAGCATTCAAAACTCATAACATTTATTGTTTATAATAATGGCTTACAAACCTGACTATGCATCACAATCATAGGAAGAAATTAAAAAAAAAAAGCAATACTGTATCCTATCCGGAAATACTGTGAGTGAGATATGCATATGTGTGTGCATGTGTGGTGCATGTGCATGCGTGAGCTTAGTTCCTGGTGAATCATGCTATTTAGGTATAGAGACTACAGGCATATTCCTTTCTTTTGAGAGGCTGGGATCTTGCTTCATTTGGACAAATCCATAATTTCTCTTGATTTAAAGAATTTCTCAGTTAATGTTAGGAGTTTCACATCATCACATAAAGTGGCTTAAGTTCCTAGTGATGTTTACAAGAGGAAAAATAATGGATTATGCATTCATGGGCCATAAGTAGTGTCTGCAGCTGAATTATTTGAACAGATAAAATCGAATTCTTACTAATGATGCACACTTGGAAAACTTGGAACATGAAGAAATCATCAACACAATATAATTCATTCTGTCTTTTTCCCTGGATAAAGAAACATACACCAAGTGAAGGTAAAGGGCTCCACTAAGGTGACTCAACTAGTCCTACGGAATCCTCAGTTTGCTGTTTTCCTGGATTCAGAAGAATTTTAAAGGACATAATTAAGATTCACAAAGAGGCAAACTGCTCATCTTTGAAGAAGTCTAATTGCCTCTCTTTTGCTGGAATTCTGAATTACCAGAACTCTGCAGAAGTGTAGAGTGCACATTGAGTGTTTTATCCCCCCCCCCCTCTAGACTAGCATACGGTAGATTGTGCTCAGCAAATCCTTGAAACTCAAAGAGTGAAGGAGACATCATTAGAATCCTCAAGTATTGTAGCGTACATTGTTTCTGTGTTATTTGTTTCTCTGTTCTCTTGTATATCCCCCAGGATGGAAATTACTGTGATAGTAACCCCCTCTAACATCCTTAATGGGTCCGATTCACATTAAAGTGGACAAATAAGATGTTAAAATAGTCTATGAAGATCTCACACCAAAGCAAAAAATAAATCTCACCGTTCATAATAATGAAGCTGTTTTTTTTACACGATGTCATGCCTGCAGTTAGAAGAAGACACCCCTTTCACAAGAGGTTTTACAACAATATTGACTGCCTTTATTTTAGGAGCCATGCCTTTTAGGGAGATGGTGCCTAACGTCCTCTTTTGTGTCTCCTGAGGTAGAGTGAACCTTGTTTCTTTGTTATTTCTACCAGATTTTACATTTGTCTTTTTCTACATGTGATCATGGATTCAGTTTGCCTCCTCCATCGTGGATAACTCAAGAAATACCTGTTCAACTGAACTGATCTTGAGAGTTAGAGGTAAGCAAGTCTAATAAGAATTACAATTACAGAGCTGTGTTTATTTCCAGCAGGTTTCTGATGAAAATGTTTTTTTTTTCTATTAAATTTCACAAAGAAATTAGCTTCTTGGCTCTTTATCAAATTAACTTTAATTTGACAATGAAATGTGTAATAATAAAGATGCCAATGTTTTGAGTCTTAAGAATTAAATGTGAGATTAGTATTTGAGAGAGGCTATGTTAAAAGCTAAAATGCTGACATAAATGAAATAATTAGGGTGGGTCAACGTCACTTTAAAGCAACACCAGGCAGTGTCCTAGATAGAGAAGGTGCAACAATGAACTGAGAGAGAAACTTTCGAGTCTGTGGAAGCTAGAATACAAACAAATGACTTCTGCCAGCACTGAGTCCAGAGCTGAGGAAAACACCAAATGACAATTAGAGAAGAGAGTGTGGTTAGGTAGTGTGGTCCCCAGAACTCAGAAGAAGTGTTATTTAAAATGGCTAAATCATAACTGTTCAATATAAGTAATTTTGGAGCTGATGCATACACAAGTTGTTGGCTCTTTATTTTAGTGAGACTAAAATAAACCACTATTTTTAAGAGTGTAAGATACTTTAGAGCAGGTGTCTTTATCACGATCCCTCTCATTTTATGGGTGGGGAAACTTAGGCCCAGTTTGGACAGAGTTGTTTGGATCCCATTGCTAGGTAGTGACTTGACTGAAACTGTTTCTTCATCACCGGGACAGTGATCTCCCCAGTTCTCTCTTACCAGCTTCACTGGGCTGGTGTTGTGGACTTCAGCCTCATGTGTTTCTCCTTGACACAAGCTAGAAGAGAAAGTGATGTTTTGTTTAAATCTGGTTGTTTCCTCTCATGTGAGAACTACTCACATGGAGGTCCTAAATGCCCAGGCACTAAAACATTTCCTATATTTACTTATCCTTATGGAGTAGACAACATTGCATTTTAGGTCACAGTTGTTTGCTTCTGTGAGACATCTGGTTATTGATGAAGAAGCCAGTAAAGTAGCCGGCAGAGGCAATGACTTAACTAGAGGCCCAGCTTGTCCATATTTTATCAATATCAGTTTCAATGTGTATGGGACATAGGAACCCAGGCAGTAGGTGAGACAAATCAGGCCTTTTATGTTTTACAAGTCATCGGTTTGCTTTCGTTTCTTTGAATGACATACATTTCAAGTCATATGTAATTTAAAAATTATTTTAATTTTATGTACATCTGTCTTTTGCCTACATGTATGTCTGTATGCCGTGTATGTCCCTGGTACCCATGGAAGCCAGAGGAGAGAGTCCAAGTTGCCTAGAACTGGAGTCACAGATGGTTGTGAGCCACTATGTGGATTCAGGGAAGCAAATCCAGGTCCTCTAGAAGAGCAGCCACTGTTTTTAATCTGCCGAGCCACCTCTCCAGCCCCCATACATGTTTAAAAGATTAAAATCAGTGAGGTCAAAACTAAGGTCTCATTTGAGAAGTTTCTATCAATACCACTGAGCATTAAATTAAATAAAGCAAAATTCTATAAGATGGGATTTTGCTATATTTCCCAGACTAGTCTCAAATTTGTGGGTTCAAGTGATGCCCCTGTCCCAGCCTTCTGAATATTGGTATTATAGGTTTACACCACCATGCTTGGTAGTAATATAGTTTAAATTATTATAAAATGTTCTTCTAATAAAATAATTTTAAACAAATTTCTTTCACTGTAAATGATATATGGAAAGATTCATGTATATAATTATTTTTTAGAAGACTTACAAATACTGGAAAATATGTTAAACTGATCAGTGTTCTTGTACCCAGAACACTGTAAACAAGTAAGGCTGAGGTTCTATCTGCTACTGAACCTCATGGTTCTTTGTGAGTGAAATGCATTAAAAATGGGCATGCATCTTCAAAACTGATAGGCCTGACCACTTTTATTAACAACTTTGAATGGTAGTTAGCATTCTGTGTGTGCCACCGAGGCCAGGCATTTTGTCCCTCCTAGTCTCTTGTACTTTCCTTAGATTTAATTATTATTTGACATTTCACTTTTTTTTTTTAAAAAAAGCCTAAAACCAACGTTTAAAAGCCTATAAAATATAAATGTAAAAATAATGCATATATTTTGAATATTTTATTTTCTGTTAATTGTGCTAATGGAAATGAGATACATGATCTGCTCTCTCATTAATTATTTAGATTTGGGAATATTAAATCAGAGTGGCATTTACAAGGAAAACCATATAATCATGAGAGTAATTTCATCCCACCCTGTACTTTCCCCCAAATATTAAATTTATTCTAATTATACAAAGTAAGGGCTTTTATGACTACTTTCCAGACTGGCATATAATGTTCTTTGACCATCTTTATTTCTGTTATTTGCTACTCTTTATCATCTCATCCTTCTTCCTTCCCACAGTTATAATTACTTCCCCTTTTTAAAAAAATGACTTTTATTCTTTGAGATTATAATATATAACTCCCCTTCCCTTTACTCCTTCCAAACCTTCCCATATATTCTCACTTTCTCTCCTTCAAATTCATAGCATCTTATTCTTTTTTTTTTTTTTTTTTTTTTGGTTTTTTGAGACAGGGTTTCTCTGTGTAGTTTTGTGCCTTTCCTGGAACTCACTTTGGAGACCAGGCTGGCCTCGAACTCACAGAGATCTGCCTGCCTCTGCCTCCCGGGTGCTGGGATTAAAGGTGTGCACCACCACCATCCAGCTAGTATCTTATTCTTTAATTGTTGATATGTATATCAATTTATATACATATTATAACTAGTTCCTAAATATGTAAACACAACCATGTCTATTCTCTCTCCTAGATTACATATATGAGAGAAACGGGGAAGAAGTATTTGTTTTTCTAAGCCTGGATTATTTCACAACAAGATCTCCATTTCTGTCTATTTTTCTGAAAATAGCATAATGTCATTTCTTTTTATGGCTGACTAAAATTTTATCTCATATATATCTGGCATATATATGTATGTGTTTATTTATATGTCATGTATGTGATCTATATCTCATTTTCTTTATCCATGCATACTGATGGTCATCTAGGCTGGCCCTATAACTTAGCTATTGTAAAAAGGGCTGACGTAAACATGAGTATGCATGTGCATATGTATGCTGACTCTGATTCTTTTGTATCCCTCCATTTTTGATGTGTATACGATTGAGTGAGCAGAAGAGATTAAATGAGAGACAGAAATCTTGCTTGTAAAATGTACAGTACATCTAGGAAGAATTTTATCATCATCTATATCATGAAAAACCCATTGCCTTGATATCACAATATCTTGAAACCTGGAAGTCCATGATTTCTTTCTCTTTGAAGGTATTTTCATGAAGTTGTAAATGGCTAAGACTTGTCAAGGAACACAAATATCACCCATTTTCCAGAAGTCTGGCATTGGAAATTTCAACTGAATATGGGGTTCTTCTTATAACACATGCAGACCTTTAAAAAAATGTGGTGCTTAGTAGCTTTTTCCTGTGTGCTATCATTCAAATTGTGGTGAGCTTTCTTTGCATCTAGCTCTCTGTTGCTCAAGCGTTCCTTCCTGGCAGTCTTCAAGGAGTATGGAAAGCAGTTTGATATCCTTTTCTAAACTCACAGAGGCATTACTTGAAATCTCCATGGTTCATGGACTCTCATGAATACTTGAGATCCTTAAGACCTTGGGATTCTAAGAAAGATGGCTATCTCATGTTCTCTGATTAGGAGTGAGTCCATGCACATGGTATTCTAGCACTCACTGGAATTTGGAAGTGTTTATGAATGAGATGTTGATACTAACTGTGTCTTTTCTAGCCAGGATACATATTTACAGGTACAGGAGGTCAGAGGACAACTTGTAGGAATCTCTTCTTCCTTCCCATTGTGTGGGTTCTGGGGATAGAACTCAGGTTGTTAGATTTGGCAGTAAGTGCCTTTAGTTCTTATGTGCATTGGCTGATCAAATATTGAATTTTGAAAAAGTTTTTTTATGTATTTTTTCACCTCTTATTAAAAATAGATTCTTTACACATAACAATACATCCTTATTACAGTTCCCCTCCCTCTACTCCTCCTGGTTACTCCTTGCCTCCCCTCTCCTGATCCACCCCATTTCTCTCTCTCATTAGAAGAAAATAGGCTTTTAAGAGATAACATCAAAACATAACAAAATAAAATTTAATAAGATAAAACAAAAACCATCATATTTAAGTTGGACAAGGCAAACCAAGAGATGGAAAAGACCCCCAAAGAGAAAGCACAAGAATCAGAGACCTACTCATTCACACACTCAGGAGTTCCATAAAAACACTAAGCTGAAAGCCATAATGCATATGCAGAGGACCTGGTGCAGACCTGTGCAGGCCCTGTGCTTGCTGCTTCAGTTTCTGAGTTCCTATAAGTTTTGTTCAGTTGATTTAGAGGGCCTTGTTCTCCTGGTGTCCTCCATCTGCTCTGGCTCTTATACTTTTTCCACCTCCTCTTCCACAGGGTTCCCTGAGCTCTGAGGGAAGGGATTTGATAGAGCCATTCCATCAGAGCTGTGTGCCCCAAGATCTCTTTTTCTGCACAAGGTCTGGTTGTGGGTCTCTGTACCTGTTCCCATCTGCTGCAGAAGGAAGCCTCTCTGATGCTGGATGAATAAAGCACTGATGTATGAGTAGAACAGAACATTAGGAGTCATTTTATTGTTATTTTATTTTTTTTTAGACTAGTAATATTTGGACTTACCCTAGGTCTCTGAGCTATTTAGTCTCTGGTTCTTGGTCATCCCAGCAATATTTGGTATGGATTCCATCTCATGCTGTGGGCCTTAAGTCATCAGACATTGGTTGGTTATTCCCACAAGCTTTGTGCCACCATTGGCCCTAACATATTTTGTAGGTAGGACAGATTGTACATCAAAGGTTTTGTGGATAGATTGGTATTTACATTTCACTTTTGGAAGCCTGTGGAGTACCTTCCTATACAAAAGACACTAGAACATAAGAGTGAAGGTTCTATGTAGACATCAGCTTGACCTCTCTATGTTCAATGAGTTATGTGGGTGTGGTCTTTAGCAATGGGGACTTGCTGTCAGTTTGTGGAGAACAGTGCAGCGAGCTCCTCGGCCAGCGAGGAAGAACGACCACCACTCGAGGATTCTTCTCAGATCACACTTTATTGGAGCACCTCTTGATTAAGGGAGAGCTGGAGGTGAGGGGCCCCGAGGACTAAAATACAGCTGCTTATATAGGGAATCAGGCAAACGTGCCGTACTGTGATTGGGTCCGCCAGAATGCAAGCACGGGGAGCCACGGGATAGGCTGAGGACATAAGGTCAATTACCATACTCGCGCATGCGCAGACCTTAGGACACGTAGTCCTAGGAGCATAGCCATATATGGAGTTGTTTACAGCTAGGCTGTCAGGAAGTCGGCGCCATCTTAGAATGGCGGCTCCCTACAGAACAGACTGTTGTTTTCAGAACATCCTGGGTTGTTTGGTGATTCCCATGGGACCCCTTTGGTCAACAACTCAGTTGGACACAGTAATCCAGTTTACTGGAAGCTTTAGTGACAAGAGCTGGCCAGTTTGGAATTTGTCTCCTTTGTTATTTGGAGACTTTATTAGGATGGCTTTCATGTGTTTTAAGAAGTTTCCACTGAACTGCATTTCCATACCACCCCTCAAATGCCCCTCAATTCTTGTTGTTTCTCCCTGTATTCCCTCCCTCAAACCTCTCTCACCTCTCCTTCCCAACCTGACCCTCTTGTTACAGTTCCTCCTATTCCCAATCCATCTATAAAATCTATTCTGTTCTCATCTCACAGGGAGACCCATGTGTCCCCTCTAGTCCCTTCCTCTATATCTAACCTCTGTGGGTCATCATGGTTATCATTGATTTAATGGCTAAGATCCACATATCCACATAAGTGAATACATACCATATTTATCTTCCTGGGTCTGGGTTTTCTCACTCAGGATGAGATTTTCTATTATTATCCATTTGCCTGCAAATTTCATGATGTCTTTTTTTTTTTTTTTTTTTTTTTTGGAGGGGAGAGTTTACCCTGGTGCAGAGAGCAGGGAGAGCTGGCAGACTGAGCAACCCTGAAACTCCCCAGGCCCAGAGCCAGGGTTATGGGTTGCCCTACCCCAACATCCACCCCATCTGTAATCTGCTGTAGCACATGAAGGGACCAGTCCTGCAGGCCCAAAGCTGTAGGATCTCCACAGCACAGGGCAGCAGCAGATTAATCAAGAGGAGTCCCAGTGAGGGCCCAGCATTGATAATGTAGCAGAAACCAGAGGCATGAAACCATATCATTGACTCTTTGCAATGAACACTTGTAAGTAAAGATATATGGATAAGAGGATTTATTGCATGATTCACTTTGTCATACTACAGCTTCTATGATGAGTGATAATAAAGCAGCAATGAACATGATTGACCAAGTGTCCTTGTGGTAAGATGAAGCATACTTTGGGAATATGCCTAAGAGTGATATAGTGGGATCTTGAGTTAGATCAATTCCCAGCTTTGTGAGGAACCGTCACACTTATTTCCATAATGGATATACAAGTTTGTACTCCCACCAACAATGTGGACTAAGTTCCCCTTACTCTGCATCTTTACCAGCATGAACTGTCACTTGTTTTATTGATCTTAGCCATTCTGATGGGGTATAAGATGATATCTCAAAGTAGTTTTATTTGCATTTCCCTGATAACTAAGGATGTTGATGTTTCTTTAAGTTTTCTCAACCATTTAAGTTTTCTCTTTTGAGAATTCTATGTTTAGATCTGTATCCCATTTTAAAATTAGGTTATATGTTTTCTTGTTATTTTATTTTTTCAAGTTCTTTATATATTTTGGATATTAGTCCTCTATTGGATGTGTGGTTGGTAAAAACTTTTTCCATTCTGTAGGTTCCCTCATTATCTAAGCTACAGTGTGTGGTGATATTTTATTTGTGCTGAAATGTAATATTTCATTTGTATGTTAATAAATAAAGTTTGCCTGGAGATCAGAGGTCATAGCCAGCCATAAACAGAAGTCAGGTGGTGGTAGCACATGCCCTTAATCCAATCACATGGCAGGCAGAGTATCTGTGTGGTCAAGGTGTCAGCACAGCCTGGTACATTTAGTAGGGGCAGGTCCAAGCCCCTCCCCCTGCCTCAAGGCTGTGCCAGGTGTTCCTGCTGTGGGATGGTCTGTATGTCAAATTGCTCTGATTGGTCAATAAATAAAACACTGATTGGCCAGTGGCCAGGCAGGAAGTATAGGTGGGACTAACAGAGAGGAGAATTGAGAGAACAGGAAGGCAGAAGGAGACACTGCCAGCCCCTGCCATGAAAAGCAGCATGTGAAGATGCCGGTGGTAAGCCACAAGCCACGTGGCAAGGTATAGATTTATAGAAATGGATTAATTTAAGATGTAAGAACTAGACAGCTAGAAGCCTGAGCCATTAGGCCAAACAGTTTAAACAATATAAGTCTCTGTGTTTACTTGGTTGCATCTGAGCAACTGTGGGCCATGCAGGAAAACTCTAGCTACATGTCCCACCACAGGAAATGGGCCCAGTTCATGCTCCAGGGATGGATCCCGATCTTACTGCCAGGGTGCCCCTTAAGTAGATCAAGCTACACAACTGTTTCACTTATGCAGGGAGCCTAGTCTAGTCCTGTGGAGGCTCCACAGGTGTTGGTCTAAATTTCATGAGTTCCCATTAATTTTGTTTGGTTGTCTCTGTAGGTTTCCCCATCATGATCTTGATGCACCTTACTCATAGAATCCCTCTTCTCTCTTTTCAACTGGATTCCTGGGGCTCAGCCTGGTGTTTGGCTGTGAATCTCAGCATCTGCTTCCACCGGTTACTGGAGAAAGGCTCTATGTTGACAGTCAGGGTATTCATGATACTCTTGATTTCTTTCTAAGTCCATTTATAATTTGTATAGAGGAGGACTACTGATTTTATGAGTTAATTTTTATTTAGCTACTTTGCTGAAAATGTTTATTTCTGTAGGAGTTTCCTGGTTGGAATTTTTTGAGTCACTTATGTATGCTATCATATTGTCTGCAAGTAACAATACTTCAACTTCTTCCTTTGAAAGGAAGTGTTAATTTTTTAAGTTAAGTAGTTTTTATTGTTTCTTCATGAGAATACAAAGTTTATAGTTGGCCTGCTCACCAAATCATGAGTTGTCTTTATTATGCTGTGTTGTTAAGAAGGCTAAAATGATTCAAAACACAGTGCGATGGATAAGGAATAAACAATGCACTGGGTATCTGTATTGTTGTGTTCATGCCAGTCTCCATTTTCCATTGAGAACAGATGTTAGCTCCACTGGATAACTTCCTATGTCCGTAAACAGCATATATACATGGAAAGAAACTGGAAGAAATGTTTTTTTCCCTTGTTTTGAGAAATATGTCATATTGATAAAAATGCTGGTTATATTTTGCTTTAGTGCTTACTGATGATCCTTGTGAGACTACTTCAATGAAAATAATTTTATATGAATATTGCTAATTAGAAACTAAGGTAAATGAAATGGTTGAGGATCTATCATATAGGTCATACCCTTGTGCTAGAGAGTTTTTGTCCAATTGAGAAACTGCATCCAACAGATTGTGCTGTGGATGTGTCTGGGGGGACATTTCTTGATTTTTGATTAATGTGAGAGGTTGTAGCCTATAGTGAGAAGAGAAAAGCCTGGGCAGATGGTCCTAGGCTATATATGAAACAAAGCTGAACAAGCCATAGGAAGCAAGCTAGTAAGCAGTGTCCCTTTATGATCTCTGTTTCCAGGTCCCTGCCTGGGCTTCCTTCAGTGATAGACTATAATCTGTAAGCCAAAGAAACTCTTTCCTTCCCATTTTGCTTTTGGTTATGGTGTTTACGACAGCAACAGAACAGAAACTGGGTCCATCGCCCTCTATGAGTACAGTTGATGACCTCATAGAAATGCCAAGATTTCCCAGGGGTAGTAGGTGCTTGGACACCCATTTGTAGTGAAAGTTGGAGCGATGTATTAGAATAACTTTGTTGTTGTGTGGCTGAGGAGAACTGCTACTAAATTAAAGAAGCCAAGAAAAGAAAGGAGCATAAGGGTATAATCTTTGAGCATGTTATATTAGCCTTTTAATTGACCATTTCTGAGTCGTTTCTTCTTATGGCTTCAAGATACCATCTGATATCCTTTTCCTCCTCCAACTGAGTTTTGTTCATTTTCTAGTTGTTTTGTGCTGTTATTGCTAGAAAATATGGCATTTGTGGTGATATATTGTGTACTCCAATTAAGCTTACCTGGGGATCAGAGGACAGAGGCAACCACTAAATTCGACATAGAGATCAGGCAGTGGGAGCACACATCCTTAATCCCAGCACTTGAGATCTCATGCCTTTGCCTGGGAAGCACACACATATGTGCGTTCCATGTGTAAAAGTTTTTTTTTTTAAATGTAGATATACTTTCAATCCTTTGTGGTATGTCACTACAAGTGAAATCACTGAATCATAAACTCACTGCTTAATTTTTGAGAAACTGTCAAAGCAGTTTTCATGGAAGGTGCGTAGTTCCCAGTTGCCACCGCTGGTGTTCAGGGTTCCAGTCTCTTTATATCTTTGTCAGCAACTACTGCATATTTGTGGCTGGCACGATGGGACATTTCTCTCTCATTGTTGGAATGTGTAATTCATTTGATTTCTTTTTTGTTGTTGTTGTTGATTTTTCGAGACAGGGTTTCTCTGTGTAGCTTTGTGCCTTTTCTGGAACTCACTCTGTAGCCCAGGCTGGCCTTGAACTCACAGAGATCCACCTGGCTCTGCCTCCTGAGTGCTGGGATTAAAGGTGTGTGCCACCACTGCCCGGCTTGAATGTGTAATTCATGATTTCTGATGAGAAAACAGGCTTTAACCTTATTATAGGTTATCTTTTACATGATGAATATTTTTACCTTGTACTAATTTCCATAATTTTTATCTTTCAATATTTTGCCTGCGGTATGAAGATAACAACTACTTGCATTTATTCTATCATGGAGCATTTTGAGTATCTGGCATGTATGAATTATTTTTATGGCATGTAGGGTGTCTTTAGCCTTTCTATAGTCACTGTCTTCAAATGCACATTTTGCTTTTCCTTTTGCTTCTAGTATTCCTGTTAGGTACATGATGGTGGGTTAGAGATGGCTCACCTATTTTTCCCCCACAATACCTTAGGGTTAATTTCAATTCAACCCTTTGTTTTTGTTTTTCTGTTTGAACAATCTTAACCATTTTACCTTCACACTTACTGATTATTTCTTTTGGTTCCTTGAATCACTGTTGGTCCACTAGTGAAGTTTTTGTAATTGTACTTTTCCATTCTGGAAGTTTTATTTTTATGGATACCATTTATTTGGAGCAACACTGGATTCTTTTGACTCTTTAGGAATAATCTCTTTGATGCTCTCTTTGGACATTTTTCTAATCATTGCCTGAAGTCTGTGTATGAGAAGTCCAACTTCTGGGCCTCTGCAAATTCTAGTCCCTCTGCCTTCCCAGCATGTGGATCACACATTCATGTATCCTTGGAAGTTTCATATGTTCCATAGGTGGATATTTAAGTAAATCCATATAGTAACTCTACATATGGAAAACTCACCTGAAGGAATGTTTTCATTTGGTGAGTTGGTTGGATTATTTTGATATCTATTTCCTCTGTAATGTACAGTGTCTGGTATCTGTTCTGAAGGCACCACCTTAGGCACACACACAGTTCTGCTGAAGTCCAGGGATGACTGGCTTTATCCAGGGCTCTGTGTGTCTATCTGCTTTAATTTAAAAGCCTAAAGTCGTTAGAATTTGTAGCTGATTGCACAAAGCCAAATCAACTGGCAGCTGATAGCTTTACTATTTTTTTTTATAATGGTTTAGTTTATTAAATGTTCTAGTTGGATACAATTGAAATTAATCCTCCTGAAAACAAAGATTGTTGCCATTCTTTGAGACCAGTTCTTACCTCCACCTGGGCAGAACCTTTTTGTTTTAGGAGCCAGAGCTAATAGAAAGAGCTAGGCTCTCTCTGGTGATAGCACCTTGCCCCTCTCTGTAGTGATGAGGCTACTGGACATGAAAGAGAGAGAAGATGGAACTATTGTCATGCTGTGGCCGTGGCTACCACCTAATGTGCAGTTTCTATAGCCCAGGGCAATAGAAGGGAACAATTAACATTCACTAGTTGCCACATGGCCTTTTCCTAATGACGCTGGTGGATTTGAAAGCTGGCCTGCTGCCCAGCCCAGCTCACCGGGGTAACTCGGCATTGTGTAGGAAAGGGAGTGTGCACTTCACACCAGCTGTTCTGTCTGGTGCTTACCTAACTATTAGGATGTGGTGACAGAACAGGTGCTTCCCAGCTGCCACCCACTGCTTGATGCAGGGTCTTTGCTAAACAGCACAGTGAACGATAGGCTTTGTTAATACTTCCTGGCTGCAGAGACGATTTGAACTGTGTCTGCATCCCAGGGAGCTTGGGGGAGATAGCAGTTGGCATTTGTTAGCTGAGTCTCCTACAACTTAAGTTCTTCTTTTGTTTTCTTAAAGGCAGCGTTTTTTATCAAATGGAAACAGTCCCTGTCTTCAATGCTACAGTGTCCTATTGTTGAGTTCCTATAGGTTTTTGTTTAATAACTGCTTCTCAATTTGTCATAAGATATTTGTTGATAGCCTAGAAATTTTAAATATTTTTTGTTGTTGCTAATTTTGAGCATCTTAATTAATATTGCCCTGGAGGAGAGGTCACAGAGAGTCAGTCTCAACATCATCTCAGCAGGTCAGCCCACAACAAAGTATGATAGAATTATTTTAAAAGCCTTGTAAATTTTTAAAAGCATCTGTTTTAATTAACTGCAGAAATTCCAGCTAGTTAGCTCATAGCCTCTGCGAACACTCAGAGCCAGGCTGGGCCATTATTGTCATTCCTGGTTTACAAAAGAGCAAAGTGAAAGCATCAAGGTACAGGACTGGCTAAGGATCTGCAGCTGGCAACTGGCCTACAGGAAATGCAAGAATCATCAACAGGATGCTATCACATGACTCAGACATCTTAATTTGCTTGGAGAAGCACAAAATCTTTCTGATATGCTATTCTACTGCCACTGTAGATATCCTTAGACAATGAAATCCATTTTTGTGTCTTTGTAAAGTTTGTCTTTGCATTTTGAGGAAGACTTCCAAAGAAATTACTTCTTCATATATATATATATATATATATATATATATATATATATATATATATATATATACCTCCCATGTATACATATGGAAAGTGGTGGCTGGTCTCTCTGTCTGACACTGGAATGGTGACCTGTCTGCCAGAAGCTCAGGGTTTAGGTGAGCTTGAACTTGTACCTGCAGTAGTCCTTTGTCAGAAATGGGTAGTCTCTGAGTACCTGTGGTCCAGGAAGGGATTTTTCCTCTTTACAGTGATAAAAACCAATACACATCTCAGTTCAGTGGTCTGTACCCCAGAGTAGGGAGGTGAAGGGAGGAAGAGCCAGGCTGATCCCTGGGGCTTGCTGGTCAGCCAGTCTAGTCAGTTGATGAGCTCTAGGTTTTTGTGAGAGACCTTGTCTCAAAAAAATAAAAATAAATAAATAAGGTGGAGACTGATAGAAGAAGTAACCTCAGGTCTACCTCTGGTTTCCATATGTTCACACACCTGCACACACACATGAACATGTATACATGAATATACCACATGGATACACACATGGACATATGCATATACCATAGGCTTACATGCATACACACAGCAATATATTTGGTAGAAGCCATGTGGTCATAAGGGAATATTTCACTATCTATATTTGCTGTAGCACTAGCCTTTATGGAATGTCTTCTGCCAAAGGTAGTTTAAGATGTTAGTCAAGAGCTGAGTATGATGACACATGCTTGTAATCCCACCACTAGGGAGGTTGAGGCAGGAAGATCAGGAGTTCAAGGTCATTATCTGTAATGCAAATTGTAGGATAACCTGGGCCACAAAGTAAAAATCTGTCTGGAAATAAAAATATGAATCTGAAATCCAGACTCAATGTTTTATTTCCATAGTTCCAGACATGAGTATTTTCAGCTTCATACCTATATCCATCCCTATAAGAATCAATTCTTCCCTTCTGTATTGTCTTATTCTTATCTGTATGTAAATATTACAGTATTAAAATATCTTATTCCATAAGTATTGTGTTTAGACCAACAGGCTTTTCAATCTATACACACACCATACACACACACACACATACACATTTCTCATTTTGGAGTAAAAGAAAAAATATACTTTTCAAGGTTTAAATTTATTTTGGCAAGGTCTTTCTGTGTAGATTAGTTTAGCCTGGACTTCAACCTCTCTAGTGCTAGAATTAGTGTGTACTATGGTGCCAGAATTAGAATAAGTGTGTACTATGGTGCCAGACTAGACTACACTTCAGAGAATTAATTTTTGTACTTGGTAGAATTTGGAGCTGGGTACAATGAACAATCAATTCCATTATTTATTTTTTTTTAATCTAAGAGGAGAAGAGGTCTAGAGAGACTCCCTGACTTGTTAAAAAGGAAAATGAAAGAATCACATGATTAGGAGAATCATTTTTTTTTCTGACTCCTTGATTTTTTTTACATTTTAAACAAGACACTACCAACAACCATCATCCAGAAAAAGCTAACCAAGTGTAGCATTAATCCATTCATCCTGATTGGTGTAGAGTTTAAGTGAGACTTTTGGGCTTTAAAGCATTTGCTCCTTGAATACCTAACCATGTGGTAGGAAGAATCATGGAAGGTTTTTGGTTGCCTGAGACACACACAAAAAAAGAACTGTCAGGCTGAACAGAGACATGTGAAGCACACCAAGACAGGATTCTGATTGGCCACAACCTCCTGAGTCTAGGTAGGCCTCATTAATTTGATGCACTTTGCTTCTGTGGCAATATGATGCTGGCCTAGTCAATTACCTCCACCTGCATTTTTCAGCTTGCCATGTTCCAATCTTAATTTTTTTTTTAAGGATGTCAAAATAACTTGGAGAGAAAAACATCACAGGATAGAGACAGAGACAACTCCAGATTTCTTCATTCAGCCAGCAGGATGTGGACCTTCCTTCAAATATGTGCAGGTGAATTTATTCATTTAAAATATAAAGCTCTTTTTAATCATCCTATATGGGAACATCTAATTTCAAGACCAGACAAGGGAGTGCTTTGACACAGTTGTATTTTTCTCCTTTTTATCATGAGTTTTTATTCTGTTCCTGTTTTCATGTATGAAGACAAGCAGAGCTTCCTTCCACACTGACAGAACCCTCCCCTAGTTCTTCTGTTTTTTTTTTTTTTTTTTTTTTTTTTTTTTTTTTTTTTTTTTTTTTTTTTAAGAACTAGCGAAAACTAGATTTTCTATTCTAATATTCCTGGAGTGTCAGAATCCCAATGTGTCCTTCAGTCTTAAAACATTTTGAGGACTCCTTAGCTAAGCAAAAAACCTTATGCTGTGTCTATTTTAGGAGAAGATGGCTTTCACTGTGAAAAAGTAAAGAATCTACTGTCCACTTACTTTTTTTTGTTTCTCTGCTCAAGGGCAAGCCATACCAGCCAGAAGAACAGGTAGACAACTGGCCCTCAGAATGTCCCCATTCATTTGTTCCCACACACAAAAGCCTCCACCACCCCTCCACTCCTCACCCCCTTGCCATGTTCCAGATGTCAGCTCGTGTGGATATCCCTTGCTCAAGTGCAGGCCACACCAGCCAGAGGAACAGGTAGGTGAACTCAGCTAGAGACTCACTGCTAGACCACAGGTCACTACTGCCTCCAGAAGCCCTTCAATCTCTCAGTGTCCCCCCAATACTATCTCCAATCCCCCCTTCCGTCCTCACCACCATATCCCAGCTCCCAAGTCCAGCTCCCAACCCCTGATCAACCATAGGCCATATAGGCTAGAAGACCAGAGAGAAAAGAGAAACCAAGGAGCAGAACACTCGTCCAATGAAGACAAAGGCAGAAATTGGCACCCAGACCTAGAATCACTCCAAACCCAGATGCCTAGATGCTAGCCTAAGAACACAATCAACAAAAGCCACGACAATATGTCACCACCAAAATAGACTTGACTAATTTAACATAGCTGAAGTATAAGAAAAAAATCCTTAAAACCAACTTTATGAAGATGATAGAGGTCCTTAAGGAAGAAGTGAATAAATCCCCTGAAGAAATTAAAGAAAAGACAAACAAAAAAACTGGAGGAGATGAATAATCCTTTAAAGAAAACCAAGAAAATAAAAACAGTTGAAGGAAATCAATAAAACTGTTCAAGACCTGAAAATGGAAATAGAAGCAATAAAGAAAACACAAACTGAGGGAATTCTGGAAATGAAAATTCTAGGTAAGTGAACAGGAACTATATATGGAAGTATCACCAACAGAATACAAGAGATGGAAGAGAAAATCTTAGGTTTTAAAGATACAAGACATAGATATTTCAAAGAAAATTGTCAATCTGGAAAAAATTCCTGACACAAAATATCCAAGAAATTTGGGATATTATGAATAAACCAAACTTAAGGATAATAGGAATAGAAGAAGAAAAAGAATCCCCACTCAAAGGCCCAGAATATATTTCAACAGGATCACAGAAGAAAAATTTTCTGACCTAAATAAGGAGATTCAAATAAAGGTATAAGAAGCATACAGAACATCAAGTACACTGGACCAGAAAAGAAAGTTCCCTTGTCACAAAATAATCAAAACACTAAACATACAGAACAAAGAACAAATATTAAAATCTGCAAGGGAAAAAGTCCAAGTAACATATAAACCTAGACCTATTAGAATTACACCTGACTTCTCAATGGAGACTCTAAAAGCCATATGGGCCTACGCAGATGTCTTGCAGACTCTTAAGAGACCACAGATGCCAGCCCAAACTAAAATACTCAGCAAAATTTTCAGTCATCGTAGATGGAGAAAACAATATTCCATGATAAAGTCAAATTCAAACAATATCTATCTACAAATCCAGCCCTACAGAAGACACTAGAAGAAAAACTCTAACCCAAGGGGGTTAACTATACCCATGAAAACATAGAAAATAATGTTACACCAGCAAAACCAGAAGAAGGGACACACACACACACACACACACACTGAACCATCACTACCACTATCATAAACAACAACAACAATAAAATAACAAGAATTAGCTGTTATTGGTCATTGATAGCTCTAAATATCAATGGATTCAATGCCCAACAAAGAGACACAGACTAACAGAATAGATGCAAAAACAAGATCCATCTTTCTGCTAAATACAAAAAACACCTCAACATCAAAGACAGATATTACCTCGGAGTAAAGGATTAGAAAAAGATATTTCAAGAAAATGGACTTAAAATGCAAGCTGGTGTAGCCATTCTAATATCTAACAACTTCTGATTTCAAACAGAAATTAACCAAAAGAGGTAGATTGAGTTCCATTTTTTGAAACCATCATAGTGCTTTCCATGGTGGCTATTACGAATAAAGTAGCAATGAACAGAACATTGTAGTAGGAAGGTTTCTCTAGTCCAGCCAAGACCCCACAGTCCCATGGCCCATTTATAGAATAATCACTCAGAGGATTATATTAATTATAACTACTTAGCCATTAGCTCAAGCTTATTACTGACTAGCTCTTACACTTAAATTAACCCATAATTCTTATCTATGTTTAGCCATGTGGCCTAGTACCTTTTCTCAGTTCTGCCTTGGCATCTTGCTTCCTTTGTGTCTGGCTGGCAACTCCTTACTTCTCCTCATCTGCTTGCCCCACCTATACTTCCTGCCTGCTTACTGGCCAATCAGAGTTTTATTTATCAATCAATCAGAGCAACACATATTCACAGCGCACAGAAAGACATCCCACAGTAGAACATGAATGAGCAAGTGTTTCTTTGGTAGGATGGAAACATCCTTTGGGTATATGCCTAAGAGTGATATAGCTGGATCCTGAGTCAGATAGATTCCCAGCTTTGTGAGGAACCACCACACTGATTTCCACAGGGGCTGTATAAGTTGGCACTCCCACCAACAATGGAGGAGAGTTACCCTTGCTCCACATCCCTGCCACCATGAGCTATCAATTGTGTTTTTGATCTTAGCCATTCTGAAAGGTGTAAGATGGGATCTGAAAGTAGTTTTGATTTGTATTTCCATGATGGCAAAGAATGTAGAACATCTCCTTAAGTGTTTCTCAATCATTTGAGATTCTTATATTGAGAATTCTCTTTTTAGATTTGGACCCTAGTTTTTAATGAGATTATTTGCCTTGTTGATGTCTGGCTTCTTGAATTCTTTATATGTTTTGGATATTATCCCTCTGTCAGATGTGGAGTTAGAGAAAATCTTTTCCCATTTGGCATATAGGCTGCCATTTGTCATATTGACAGTGTCCTTTGCCTTACATAAGCTTTTCAGTTTCATGAAGTCCCATTTTTTAATTGGTGATTTTAGTGCCCATGCTATCAGTGTTCTGTTCAAGAAGTTGTCTCTTGTGCCAATGCATTCAAGATTACTTTCTACTTTCTGTTCTATCAAGTTCAGTGTATCTAATTTTATGTATAGGCCTTTGACCCACTGGGACTTGAGTTTTGTTCAGGGTGATAGATATAAATCAATTTGCAGTCTTCTACATGAAGACATCCAGTTAGACCAGACCCATTTTTTGAAGATGTTTTCTATTTTTCATTGTGCATTTTTGGCTTCTTTATAAAAAAATCAGATGTCCATAGGTGTGTGGATTAATGTTTTGGTCTTTAATTCAATTGTATTGATCAATGTGTCTGTTTTTATGCTAATACCAAGCTATTTTCATTATTACAATTCTATAATACATCTTGAAATTAGGGATTGAAATATCCCTGGAAATTCTATATTAAAGAGGATTGCTTTTAGTTACCATTGCTTTTTTTTTTTTTTTTTTTTTTTTTTGGTTTTTCCAGGCAGGATTTCTCTGTGTAGCTTTGTGCCTTTTCCTGGAACTCACTTGGTAGCCCAGACTGGCCTCGAACTCACAGAGATCCGCCTGGCTCTGCCTCCCGAGTGCTGGGATTAAAGGCGTGCGCCACCACCGCCTGGCTACCTTTGCTTTTTTTTTTTTTTAACCTTCCAAGGTCTGTAAAGAATTGTTTTGGAATTTGGCTGGGGATTGTGTTGAATCTATAGATTGCTCTTTGTAGCATGGCAGTTTTTACTACATTAATCCTACCAATCCATGAGTATGGGAGATCTTTCCATCTTCTGATGTCTTCTTCAATTCATTTCTTCAAAGACCTGAAGTTTTTGCCATACAAATCTTTCACTTGTGTGGTTAGAGTTACATTAAGATATTTTATATTATTTGTGGTTATTGTAAAGGGTGTCATTTCCCTGTTTCTTTCTCAGCCTCTTTATCATATATATATATATATATATATATATATATATATATATATATATAATTGTCAATTGCTAGAATTAGAAGAAATATTATCGTCTCTTTTAGAAAGGATTTATTCATATAAGTATAATTTATCTGACTAAAGCATAAAACCCATTGGCCTTTATATTCATAAATGGCATGTTATAGTTACTTTTCTGTTGCTGTGAAGATTGACTCTGACCAAAAATCACTGGGAGAGCAAAGGATTTCTTTGCCTTATATTTACTTCCCTCATCTAGGGAAGTTGTGGCAGGACTATTTAAGAAAACAGAATGGAAGAAGAGGAGGGAAGGGGAACTGTGATCAGTATGTAAAAGAAATAAAAAATTAATTCATAAAAATAATTTTAAAAATTGAAAAAATAGCTATCATCTATTAAAAAAAAGAAGAAAAGGAAAGTGAACAAGTCAGAGTGAACCAGGAAGCAGCTAACAGCGTTCCCCCAGGCTTTCTGTTCCCCCAGGCTTTCTGTTCCCCCAGGCTTCCTGTTCCTCCATGCTTCCTGTTCCTGCATGCTTCCTGTTTCAGGTCCTGCCTGAGAGTACCCATTGCTCTCCATTATTGACAATTCTTGTTATGATATCTATTATGCACCATGTTTAACTAGATAGAAGTTTTGGTTTGCAATATCCATATCTGATGAATGTTGAACATCTTTTTATAGGGTTTTTGGTGATTCTTATCTATGTATCTTTCTAATATAATCTCAAAATTGATTTCTATGTCAATATACAAAATACTGGGTTTCATTATGGCATTTTAATACATTTTAATACATATTTTCTATTATACTTTGTTTGAAAGTGTAATGTCTCTAGGTCCCTCTGGCTGGCTCTCTTTCTTTATCTAGTCCCCCTTTTTGCTTTTACATCACACATATTCCATTATCTTCTCTTCCTAGTGAATATATCTTCCTCCCCTCTCATAATCTCCTTTGTGGTTTTTACACACACACACACACACACACACACACACACACACACACACACACTTTTAAATGTAGGGTTTTGTATATAAGAGAAAACATGCAATATTTGTCTTTCTTAGTCTGGCTGATTTTGCTTAACATAACGATTTCCAGTTCCATTCATTTTCTCACAAATGAAATTATTTCATTTCTCTTCATGGCTGACTGAATTTCCATTGTGCATATATGATAGTTTCTGTATCTGTTCATCTCTGATGGTTACATTTCTTGACTATTGTCAATAGTGTAGCAGTAAACACAACATACAAGTAACTCTTGACTCCAATCCTTCAAGTGTTCAACTCCAAAATGGAACAGGTAAGTGGTATGCCAATTCTGTTTCCCACCCTGATCTTTACAGTGACTGCCCATGCTCTCATTCCCACCAGCAGGATAAGGGTTCCTTTTCCCTTCATGCAGCATTCGTTTTCTTGATGAAAGCTATTCTGACTTCTTGGAGAAGTTTTACTTTGTTTCCTTGATGGCTAATGCTGTTGAAAACCTTCACAAGTATTTATTGGTCACATGTATTTTTTTCTTTTAAGAATTGTCTATTCAGTTAAACCATTTATTGATTGGATAATTTGTTTATATAATACAGGACCCCAGTTCAGGAGTTGTGTCATCAACACTGGGTATGTTTTGCTACCTTAATTAATGTACTCAACATAATTCCCCACATGTGTTCCTAGAAGCCTATCTCCCATCTTCCAGATTCTGTCAAGTTGACAATACCAACCATCACAGACACTGCTCACTTTCATGTTAGTTATTTAAAAGTATTGATTTGTAATTGTTATTTATATATTCTTGACATAATTCCAGACCATTTATATGATTTGTAGGTTTTTAATATAATTTGTGTTGTCTTTTCATCTTCTGATGGTATTTTTGTTGTATAAAGGATTTCAACTTTAGAAGGATTTTCCTTCTTTCCTTTCTCTCTTTTTTTCCCTCCCTGCCTCCCTCTCTCTTCCTTCCTTCCTTCCTTCCTTCCTTTATCTTTCTTCCAGTGTCTTATTATATATAGCCCAGGCTGGCCTGGAGCTTGCTATGCTTCTGCCTCGGCCTCACAAGTGCTACAATTACAGATGTAAGCCACCATAACTAATATACCCCGCTACTTTTATTATTGCTATAATAAAATGTTTGACAAGTCAACTTGAAGGAAGGATAAAGACATGGTGTTAAGATTGTGAGGAGAGTGGTCTCATTGCATTCTCAGTCAGGGAGCAGAGAGGGATGAATGATAAGCTTTCACTAGAATTCTAATTTTTATCCAGCCTGAGACCACAGAGCAAGGGGGTGTGACACCCACATGCTGAGTTGGCCTTCTCTCTCCAGTTAAACTTCTCTGAAAATACTCTCGCAGACATGCCTAGAGGTTCGTTTCCATGGTGATTCTAGATTCCATCAATTGACAATTGAGATAACTCATCACAAAGTAGTTTATTAGGACATTTATTTTATCTTTAACTACTATGATTTCCACATATACCCATATCGTTACAGGTAGTTGTAATTTATATTTTTACATCATTGTATGAATAGTTGCAATTTTATTTTTTTCTCAGTAAATGGCATTTGTTATATTTCAATTTTTATGCCATTAAGAATGGCATATAATTTTTATCATATAATTTTTGAACAACAATATCAGTATTTTGATGAGTACTTTTCCTTCACTCTTTAAATTGCATATGTAATTTTATTATATATTTTTTAAGTTTTTTTTCTTTTTTATTAAGAGATTTTCTATTCATTTTATATATCAGCCACAGATCCCCCTGTCCTCCCTCCTCCCATCCCCCAGCCTTCTCCCCCACAACCCAACCCCCATTCCCACCTCCTCCAAGGCAAGGTCTCCCCTGGGGAGTCATCAGAGGCTGGTACATTCAGCTGAGGCAGGTCCAATCCCCTCCTCCCTACACCAAGGCTGAGCAACGTGTCCCATCCAGCATATGAGATTTACCAACATAAACTTTAGTAATGTGTATAATTTTTAGAAACATTTTGTGGGATAATTATTGTACTTTAATTTTTTCTCTTATCCTTTGCACAGACATTGGCTCTGTTTTGAAGAACTTTTGCTTCTCTGCTTGTCATCCTCTTTAACGTGAGTTTTACTTTCATATTAAATGCCCTAATTTCCCAGAGTCTTTCCAACTACCCTGGGTTACAATTGGTGACCCAAAAGCCTGTGGCAAGCTTCTATTCTATTGCATATTTCCCAATTCAAAGGTACCAATTATACTAATTTCTATGTCCATTTTTAGCTTTCTATCTGACTTATGTTTCCCAACATGGGGATTTAGAATTATAGACCTATGCTTGTTGTATGATGTCTTTAAATGCAGCCTGGGGCCTGGTAGCAGTAAGACAGTCTACAAAAACAATTCAAATAAACAAGTGTAGGGATTTCTAATTTCCTGTTAATCCAAATTATCAAAAGCAACTATTTGAAACACCTTCTGATCTCTATGGAGATCATCAACACACTCAACCCACCAGGCCTCTAGTCACTCCTTAACCCATGGAGCTGCATGCAGTTTACAATGCCCATTATTGACTCCAACCATTAGACTGCCAGGGAAGCCAGCAATAATTGCTTCAGGAATTTGATCCATGAATATTTCCTGTTAATTTCCCAGGAGCAAAGCCAGCTGCTTCCCCTCTTTTAACAAAAAAATTAGGAGAGCAGGTGGAAATTACCATATTTATAAATTATTGTTAGAAAATTATTTACTTGGATTTGGGATAGTAGAGAATAAGGAGCCAAATACAAAAGTATTCAAATCAGGGGATTTTTAATTTGGATATGAATAAATAAAGAACAAGGTAGAGAAAAGTATAAATGAAACATGTTCCCATTCTGTTTTTTAATCTCAGTATCTTTTCAGGGTTTGGTAAACTCTACAATATCTAATTCCCTCATGACTGAGACAAAGGAACAAAGGATTGGCAGAGTAAATTTTGTTTCTTCTTGCGTATCAGATCTTTTAAAAGATATCATTTAACTTTTTATTAATCCTGCCCTTTTAAACACCTTTCTCTTGTGGTCTCTTAGGATCTTTTTTTTTTCTTAGGATCTTTTCTTTTTTTTCCTATCTAGGTATCAGCAGTCATGAATTTTATATTTCAGCTTGGCTAGGTCGTCAAACTTAGGAATCTGATAGCACATACCTATATATTGCTTTGAAGACATCTAGTTTATATGAGTTTCACATTTAAATCAGTATCTGGAAAAAAGCAGATTATTGCCCCCTCCATGTACCAAAGAAGATGAAAGTCTATGTCCAGATTGCCTTAGGGCTTGAATAGCAGTACCGACTCTACCTGGGCCCCCAATCTTCTGTTCTATCCACATTCTTTGGACTTGCCAGCTTCCATAACCATAAAAGCCAATTTAAAGAAAAATGAATCTCTTTCTTTTTCTATCAGCTGTAACTTAATGACAAACTTCTGAGAAATGCACTATTGAGGTAACTTGTTAGTATGGTGAAGATTATAGTCCATTTATGCAAACAAAGATGGCATTGATACTGCTAGGTGATGCAATTTTATTTATTTTCTTGTCAGAATGGCACATGACTTTGTGTAAACATTCATTAGTAGGCATCTTCACTGATGGAGAGCTTATAATCCACACACTTGGAAGTGGGGGTCAGTCAGGAAGATGACTTTGTCTGATTTGGAGGTTGGAAGGCCCGGTCCTGGCAGCTTATTCCCATGTTCTGTAAAGGCCCAGAGAGGAAACTATTACATTCATGTCTGAATTAAAAGCTTTGTTTCTTGTATCTGTCCTTACTTAATTATTCTTATGTCCTTTCTCGTCTAGACTTTCTTTATCAAATGATTTTTATTTCAATTTCTGTCTTAAATCATATAAATTCGGCCGGGCGGTGGTGGCGCACGCCTTTAATCCCAGCACTCGGGAGGCAGAGCCAGGCGGATCTCTGTGAGTTCGAGGCCAGCCTGGGCTACCAAGTGAGCTCCAGGAAAGGCGCAAAGCTACACAAAGAAACCCTGTCTCGGAAAAACCAAAAAAAAAAAAAAAAAAAAAAATCATATAAATTCATTTCTAGCATGGACTAGTTTTGATTTTTTTCATGTTCTGAATCATTTATGTAATATATAAGGACTGTTTGATTGCAGGTAGGAAGTTGCAGTTTTATCTGTCTCACTGACACCTCTTTCTGATGTGCTTTTGTTGTTTCTGTGGCAGCTCTTTTACCTCTTTTTGAGTTCTTTGCTTCTGTTACTTTACAATGCTCCACAATTCCTTTTAAACCCTAAATGCAGTCTACCTCTCCACACTCAAAAGCCCCTCCTATCTTTAATAATTTCCAGACCCCCTATGGGTATTCAAAATGGAACACACATAAAGGTTCAAAGTTAACATCACAAATGGGAGAAAATATGTGACACTTGATTTATCTGGCTCTGGGTTACTTCAAGCAGAATTATTGTTTCTAGATTCATCCATTTATCTGTGAATTTCATAATTTTATTTCTCTTAATAGTTGAGTAATATTCCATTGTGTAAATACACCACATTATTCATTTATCAGTTGGTGGATATCTAGGCTATTTTCATTTCTTAGCTACTGTGAATAGAGCGGTAATGAATATGGATAAGCAAGTGTCTTTACCTGGAGATCAAATACAAGCCTTGCACCTACTAGACAAGCACATTACCACTGAGTGAAATCCTCAGTTACTGGCTTTTCTTTTTTTCCTTCATATCAAGACTAGGCTAACTTAGAACTCACTATACTGCTTCAGCTCCCAGGTGCTGGGATTACAAGCAGATAAAACCATGCCATGCATAAAAATTTTCTTAGCATAATTTCTTCAATAGATTTGAGAGGTGGGAAATCTCTTTTATGCACATTGCTATAGCTGTGTAGTCATTCACATTATTTGCATTTTAAGTGCATTAGTTAATCCAAATAGTAAGACTTTTACCGTTACAGACACTATTTCCCTTCATTTGACATGCTTTTATAACTGCTGTTATGCCAGTATTTTCTTCTTTTCCAGAATTTGTATTTACTATAGGTTCCTAAATTGCATGTAAATGTCAAGCATTATTTTATTTTAAAATATCTGAAATGATTAAGAGTAATAATTAGGTACACTACTTCTACTTTAAGACATATTGACTTAATCTCTTAAAACATCTTGATATACTATCATAAAGTCTGCCTCCAATTGCAGAGAAATTTTGAAAGTATTCCCCCATGCAATATATATTTGTTAAAATTACATTGATCACATCACCATATTTTTATTTTGAAAATATTTCAACCCACTGAAAGTTTGATGTATTTCATTTTTCATGTTGAAGGCAATTTTTCTTTGTCTTGGCTTTTTTTGTGTGTGTTGTTCATGGGAAGTGTATTATCTCCAGGGTTTTAATGATGATTTTTGATGAGGTCTGGAATTTTTCTTTAACTGAAAAATATTTGACTTAAGAGGTTTTTTTTTTATACTTACTTCTATGCTCTTGCATTTTACTTTAAAAACATTTACAAGAAAATAAATTTATCTCTTAAATCTATAATCTCAGTGTACTATAGAAACAATGTGTGTCTTGTTTTTTAACTTAAAAACGATTTAATTTTTAAAATTATTCCTATCATTTCTTGAGATTACAATTATATAATTTCTCCCTTCTATGTCCCCCCTCCAAGCCCTTCCATATACCCTTTTTTGCTCTCTTTCAAATTCATTCATTAATTATTGTTACACACACACACACACACACACACACACACACACACACCCCTAAATACATAAATGCAACCTGTTGATTGTATAATACTAATTGTATATATGTTTTCATTAAGTAATTGTTGTTACATACACATATGTCTACACATATATATTCCTAAATATAAAAATGCAACTTGCTCAATCTGTATAATGTTACTTGTATGTATGTTTTCAGGGTTGACCATTTGGTATTGCATAAGCAATTGGTGTCTTCATCCCTGGTGAAGACCGTTTCTCCCACTTTCACCATTGCCAGTGTCATACTTTAGCTCATGTTTAGACAGTCATCTTGATGAGACTTTATAGCTACAATTTATGGCATCATAGAAGACATGATTTTTTTAAAAAATATTTTATTAAGAAATTTTCTACTCACCCTACATACCACCCACAAATCCCACCTCCTCCCTCCTCCTACCCTTAAACCCTCCCTCCCAAGCCACCCCCCATCCCCACATCCTCCAAATCAAGGTCTCCCATGGGGAGTCAGCAGAGCCCTGCACACTCAGCTGAGGCAGGTCCAAGCCCCTCCCCGCCACACCAAGGCTGTGTAAGGTGCCACATCACAGGCACCTGGCTCCCATGCACCAGGAATGGATCCCGATCCCCCTGCTCGGGTGTCCCCCCAAAACAGTTCGGGCCTAGTCCAGAGAAGAAATAATCTTATAGCAAACTCCTTCATCCTCTAGGTCTTATAGTATTTCTGTGCTCTCTTCTGATCTTCTAAAATGATTGCTAAGCTTTAATTGCAAGAGTTGTATAGTAGATGATTCTACAACTCTGTGTTTTGATTGTTTGTGGTTTTCTGTACTAGTCTCTGTCTGTTGCAAAGAGAAGTTTTCTTGATGAGGGGGTGAAGACTACCCAGCATAAACATTAAAATTTTAGTAAAATGACCAAAATGATGGCATACAGGAATCTTGGGGCTTTTGTTAGGTGGTCTTTGGCTCTTGGAAGGAGCATTTTCAGCCTAGATGGGAAAATTTTATTTAAACTATGTATGTATAAATATATACATACACACATGCATAAATAGAATACATGGACTTATGTATATTGTAGATATTTTTAGATAGGTAGTTAATAGATGATTCTTTATGACTTTTGCAGACATCTTTAATGCTATTTTACCCTCCTTTCTCCTACCTGAGTTACAGTCCCCCATTTTTTCCATTTCTCATTAGATCACATGTACCCTGCTATTCCCCTCTATATTACTCTCCCACCCCCAATTCCCACCTTTGTCTCCTTTTACTTTCCTGATTTCTGAAGTTACTCCAGACTATGTACTCATCTCTGAAGATTTGGAGCTAGGAGCTTCCGATGAGAAAGAAGATGCAACATTTGTCTTTCTAGGTCTGGGCTACTTCACTCAATATGATCTTTTCTAGTTCTATCCATTTACTTCCAAATTTCACTTTTTATAGCTCAATAGTATTCCATTATGTATGTGTGCCATATTTTCATTTCCTGTTATTCATCAGTTGGAGGACATTTAGACTGTTTCTATTTCTTAACTATTGTGAGCAGAGCATTCAACAAGCATGGCTGAACAGGTATCTGTGTAATAGGATGTCAAATCCGTTGGGCATGTGCCAAGGATTTGGGTACTGAGTCATGTAGTAGATTTATTTTTACCTTTTGAGAATTTTCCATACCGATTTCTAGAATGGCTGTACCAGTTTGCAATCCCAGAAAGAGTAAATGATGGTTCTCCTCCAGAATTTTTTGTCAGTTGTTTTGTTTATATTAATCATTCTGACTGGGGTAAGATGAAACCTCAGAGTTTTTTGATTTGTATTTCCCTAATTGCTAGGGATGATGAACATTTTTTTTTTTTGAGATATTTCTTAGGCATGTTTATTCCTCTTTTGAAAATACTCTGTTCAGGGCCCAGTCCCATTTTTTTTGACATAGTGATTGTAGCTAGAGTTTTCCTATGTTGTTGGCTGCTGCCAAATAATCACTCAGAAACTTAATATTAATTATAGATGCTCAGCCAGTAGCTCAGGCTCATTACTAACTAGTTCTTACAACTTAAATTTCTATTAATCTATGTGCTGCCCTGAGGCTTGGGACATGTCTTGCTTGCTCTCCATCTGGTTCTGCCTCCTCAGACTCTGTCCTTCTTCCTCCCAGCATCCTCTTTGTTTGGTTTTCCTGCCTAATCTCCTCCTGCCCAGCTATAGGCCAGTCATCTCTTTATTAGCCAATGAGAGTAATACATATTCATAGTGTACAAAAAGATTGTTTCACAGCAGGTGATTTGTTTTTTGACTCTGGTTTTTGAGTTCATGAATGTTTCTTTAGCTCTGCAGAAGCTATTAAATTTTATGAAATCCTACTTGTCAGTTGTTGTCCTTGATTCTTGGACAAATGGAGTTCTATTTAAAAAGTTTTTGTCTTAGTTACTTTTCTATTGTTGTGATAAAGCATCATGACAAAGAAAACTTATGAAGGAAACAATTTAATTGAGAGCTGACTTGCTTATAGTTTCGGAAGGTGAGTCTGTGATCATGGCAAGAGCCAGGTATGGCACTAGAGTAGTAGCCGAGTGTTTCTATATTGAGACAACAAACATAAGACAGAGAGAGATGAGGGGAGAGAGAGAGAGAGAGAGAGAGAGAGAGAGAGAGAGAGAGAGAGAGAGAGAGAGAGAGAGAAAACTAACTGGGAATGGCATAGACTTTTGAAACTTCAAGGACCACCTGCAGTGACACACCTCCTTCAACAAGGCTGTCACACCTCTGAATCCTTCTCAAAGAATCCCACCAACTGTGGAACAAGTATTCAACTATATAAGCCTTTTGGAACTGCTGGGGGCCATTCTCATTCAAACTACCACAGTCCTTTCTCACACCTATATCATGTAGAGTACTGCCTATATATCTTTTCTTATAGCAGTTTCAATGTTTAAGGTTTCAAACTGAGGTCTTTGCTGCATTTGGAGTTAATTTTAATGCCATGCCACTTGATAGCTGTGTATCTAATATGATTCTTCTTTAAGTTGATATTCAGTTTTCCCAGCATCATTTGTTGAAGATACTTTCTATTCTCTCTGGTACATTTTTGGCATCTTTGTTAAATGGCTTCTGTTATATGGACTCATGTTTTGGGTCTTCAATTTTGTTCCATTGGTCTATATGTCTGTTTTGGTACCAGTAACATATTGTTTTTATTACTATTACTCTGTAATATATCCTGAGCTCTGAAATGGTAATCCCTCTAGCATTGTTTAGGCTTTTTGATGTCCTTTGTGTTTCTTTATGCATTTTAGGATAATTTCTTGCCTATTTATGGTGGTTTAAATAATATTGGCCTTCATAGGCTCATATACTTGAATTCTTGGTCATTAGGGAGTAGTGCTACTTGACAGGGATTCGGAGATATAGCCTTGTTGGAGGAAGTGTGTCACTGAGGGCAGGCTCTGAGACTTCAGAAACCCAATTCAGCTCTAGTTTCTCTCTTTTTTCCAGTTGCCTTGGGATCTGGATGTAGAATTCTCAGCTACTATGTTTACCTGCATGCCACCATGTTCCTTGCCATGAGGATAATGGACTAAAACCTCTGAAACCCTAAGCAAGCCCCGATTAATGCTTTATTTTATAAGAGTTACCATGATCATGGTGTCTCTTCATTGCAATAGAACACTGACTAAGACACTATTTCTGTGATGAATAGGTTGGGGATTTTGATAGGATTACACTGAATCTGTAAATAGCTTTTGGTAAAATGGCCATTTCACAATGTTAATTATACCAATCTGTTAGTGTGAGATATTGTTCTATATTCTAGTATCTTTCATTCTCTATCTCTTCAGAGGCTTAACCTTTTCATTACAGAGGTCCTTAACTTCCTTTATTAGGTTTATTCCTGGATTTATTATTTTCTTTGAGGCTATTATGATTGGATTTGTGCTCATGATCTCTTTCCCTGCATTTTTGTTGTTGGTGTATAGAAACATGATTGATTTGTGCTAATTGATTATATATCCTTTCACATTACTCAATTTGTCATTTATAGAATTTTTGAAATCTCTAATGTATAATATAACATCAACTCTAAATGTGGGTGGTTTGACTTCTTTTTCTATTCATATTTAAATTCCTCTCTTGCTTCACTATTCCAGATAGTAGTTCAAGCACAATGCTGAAAAGGAGTATGGATTGTAGACTGCCCTAACTCATTCCTAATTCAGTGGGATTGCTTCAAGTTTTTCTCCATTTAGGATGTTAGTTGTGGATTTCTTATATACAGCTTTTATTATGCTGAGTTTTCTTCCCTCTATTTCCATATTCTTTAGGATTTTTATCATGAAGGCATGTTGGATTTTTGTCAAAGGCATTTCCTGCATCTATTGAGATAACCAATCTTTCAGAACTTGGACTGCACTGTTCCAGGCTATTCTGACTTTTAAGGTTTTCCTTTAGAAATCAGCTGTTATTCTGATAGATTTTTGTGTATATGGGACTTGTATTTTCTCTCTTGTAGCTTTCAATACACTTTCTTTTTTCCATGTTTTAACTATGATATGCCAGGGTGAATTTCTTTTCTGTTCTTGACTCGGGTGTGTTGGTGCTTTCCATGTCAGTGTTGGGATTGTTTCTTTGGTTTGGTGAAATGGTCTTCTATGATCTTGTTGAAGATCTGTTCTTTGCTACTGGTTTGTATTTTCCCCCCTAATCTTTGCCTATAATTAGAAAATTTTTCTTTTCATGATATGTCACATTTTCTGTATGTTCTTTTCTTGTGTTTAAAAACATTCTTTCATATTGCTTGGTTCTTTGGCTTAGATCGCTACTTTATCTTGTACTCCTGATATTATATTTTCTACTAGATTCATTCTACTGTAGTTTTCTAGTTGAGTTATTGGATATTTCAGTTCCACCTTCATTTAAGCATGAGTCCTCATCATTTCTTCTATCTCTTCAATGAATTCTTTTATCAAGTCCTGGATTGACTTTGTCATTTCTGTTAGCCTTATGTGTGTGTGTTTTCTTAGGTATCATTCAGGTGTTTGTTTATTCTCCTTAAGTTTTTTCCCTTAATTTCATTGAGTTCTTTCTTTGCGTTTTCTCTAAACTCTTTGAATTGTTTGATGAAGTTTATGTTTGTTCTTTCAAATTCTGTATCCTGAGGTTCATATAGGTAATTCTCATTAGCAAACATTTCTATAGGACTAGTATGTTTTAAGGGGATAATACTGGCTTGATCTTTCATATTGTTAGTATTTTTGGAATATGTGGACTTGCTTTGTTAGTTCTGTGTCTGATATGGACAAAGCAGGCTTGGAAACAAGATGGCCAGATGTGTTGGGCCTAGAGATTATAAATGGTTTAGATAGAATAAATTCATTGGACTGAAGAGACTGGGCTGATATATACTATGTGAGTCCTGGTCCATGTCCAGATTGTGAGGATGGGTCTGGCTATGTAGAGAAGTTGGATAGATCTTAGAAGGAGCCCATATGGTAAGATGCAGAAATAATGGGTCATCCTGGAAGACTAGAAGTGATAGGGGCATAGGTAGGGTTAACCATACTAGGCTGGGGTATAGATGTGGGATCCTGGATAGATCTAGCTTGCAGAGGACAATACCTGGAGGGGAGAATTAGGCAGACCCTGGAAAAGGATGTGCTGCTTATGGCTGGGTGGAGAGTTTCTTAAGTTTTTAATTATGAAGTATGGGAAGGCAGAGTAATTGTTGTTCTTTCTAAATTTTGTCAGTCATCCACATTGAAGGCACAGAATGAAAATGTCACAGACCAAATGTCTTCCAGCTAAATTTCTAGAGAAATTATGGCTTATCCTAAGTTATTTATGTAGCTTCTTTGAAAGTTTATTTCTTTTGGTGACACTCCTCAGGGCTCTAGTAAGATGAAAAACAGAAAATGCTAAACTGGTTAGCTCTGATTCATTAGATAGAGTTTCTGCACTGTGGTCTTGCACTTAAATAGTGATTCTTTTGTCCACACATTAGTAACAACTGCCTTAAAATAATTTTACAGAATACAGTTACAAACAAAATATACAACACAACCTGACATATTTCAACAAACCCACATTCTGCATAACTACTACAATTGAAGATTAGCTCTTTAAAGCAAGATCTTAGTTACTATAGGTTTCAGTTTAAATAGTGTAACATATCCAGTTGTATTCATTTATTTGCAAATTATTTTGGCTGTGTTGTGTGTTTTGAATTTTTGTTAATTTAAAGGTCAAGTTACCAATATATCAATAAAGTCTGATGGCATTTTTATTGCATTAAATTGATCAGGCACTTTGGGGAGAAAAGAATTCAGTCTTCATATTATTGAACACAGCATATTCTCTATTTATTTAGCCCTTCTTGAAATATTTTAGCATCATTGTATAGTTTCCAAAGCAGTGATCTTATCTGAATGTTAAAAAAATTCATTTCACTTCATGTGCTTTGAGGATATTGTAAATAACAGAAAAACATTACTTCCAGATACACATTGTGAGTAAAGAAAAACACAATATTTTTGTATTGATCCTGAGTTCCAGGACTTGTTGAAGCTCATTGCTTCTGTAAGCTCTTGAGGATTGTTGAAGATTTTCTGTACATATAATCACGGTGCCTATCAATCATGATAATTTCATTTGCAATGTATCTTTTTATTTTTATTTCCTTATTATTGAACATACTGGAATCTGAATGATAATTCTGAGAGTAGACATCCTCGCTTTGTTTTCTTATTGGAGCAAAGCATTGGTCTTTCATTACTAAGTGTGTCCTATCTTGAAGTGTTTGATCATTTTGTGGTTGAGTTTTGCCAGCTTGAGAAAGATTTTATATATTTCTTCTTTTGAGTGTTGGCCAGGGCTGTCCGAGATACTCCCCAAAAACACAGCCTATTGCTGTTGACCTTGGTTACCCCTCAGAGGTGGAGGGCAAGTCTCTATTGCTGAGGACATCATGCACTTCAGAAACAGAGCCTATGGTTTTTGAAATAGAATCCATGACCTCTACCTTACTAAACTAGCATAATCCCTAGCAACAATCTATAATCATTTGTCCTTATTCACATATATAAACATAGTCTTCACCCTTCATCAAGGAAACTTATCTGCAACAGATGGAGACCACTACAGAAAACCACAGCCAACCAAATGTAGAGCTTTAGAGCTGATTTCCAATGGATACATCTACAAAACAACCTACACCTAAGGCACATGGAAAATTTCATAAGAAGGGGTGGAAAGATAGTAAAAGCCAGAGAATAAGAGAGTTTATTGTGAGATTATGTCTCCTAGTAATATCAAGAGCTACACCCATACAGTCTAGCTAAAGGACTATCCAAATGTGATCTGAACAAGAATAATACCAATGGACCTGCCAAAGTTGACAGAGAAAAGACTGTGAGACCTCAGCTCTACACAATGAAGTACAGGAAACTGAGGAAAACTTGGAGTGAGAGAGATGGTCTTCTTCATGGAAGAGCACACTGGTTAGTTGTCCAGTTATAAACAGTCAGCCCTGAAAACATACATCATATATACAAGTAACATTTTATGGATAGAACAGGTTATATATATTTGTAGACACATTTGCATGCAATAACAATTAGTTTTAAAAAAGGCCATAAATTTGAAGGAGAGTGGGGAAGGGTTATTTACTGTGTGTGTGAATGTGTGTATATGTGGGCATCTGTGTATCACAGGTGAGTGTGCAGGTCATAAGACAACTTGTGGGGGTTGATTTTTTTCTTCTACCATGTGGACCCTAGGGCTTGAACTCAGGTTGTCAGTCTTGGCCACAAGTGCCTTTACCCATTGAACCATTTGCTGGTATTTCCATATTTCAGGATGATTGATAAGCAGAGACTTCTGTTATTCTGGAATTTGTTTTCTATATGTCTAACAAATGTTTTTGTTTGTTTTGTTTTGACATCATCTCACCATATAGTCCAGGCTAGTCTCAAACTTTTAATTCTCCTGCTTCAGTGTCATAAGGGTTGGAAGTGCATCTGCCTTGGTTCTCATAGCTTTTTGTCTATTACTTCCTCATCTAATTCTTCTTTGCAGGCCCTAACCTCTTTACCACTTATTGAATTTATCCTGTACTTAGGAAGAACAGTTTTAGTGCATATAGAATTCTAGATCCATAAACCCACACCTGGCCCCTCATACTAGTTGACATGCACTTTTGTCATTTTTCAGTATTGTAGCACAAATCTTAAAAGGTCTTATTAATAAAATCAAACCTGAAGCCATGTATTGAGGTGAATGCTGGAAGATCAGAGAAGCAGAACAAGCCACAGCTACCTCACCTTGCCAATTCCTCAACTGATTCTGTTTCCTCAGACTGGAAGCCTCTGAGTCCTCATCCAAATGAATCTCAGCTGAACTGCTGCTCAAAAGCCTAAAAGCTTAAGCAAACTCTAGTTCCTGGTCCTCATGCCTTATATACCTTTCTGCTTCCTGCCATCACTTTCTGGTATTAAAGGCATGTGTCGCCATTCCTGGCTGTTTCCAGTGTGGCTTTGAACTCAGAGATCCAGGTGGATCTCTGCCTTTGGAATGCTAAGATTAAAGGTGTATGTGCCACCATTTTCTGACCTCTATATCTTGTGGTTCTTCTATTCTCTGAACCCAGATAAGTTTATTAGGATGCACAATATATTGGGGAACACAATAATCACCACACAGTATTGCTTTATTTCTGCAATAAATTGATAGATTTATTTCTGTCTATGTACTATTTGATATTTGTTTGTTTTTCCTCTATCATTGATTTAAAATATTTTGTTTCTGGTGCAATGTGGTGTAGCTTCCTTATTATTCTCCAGGTTCATTCAGTCCTGAATATACAAGTTATTGTTTGTTAGATTTAGACACATCCTATAAATTATTTCTTCAAGTGTTTTTGCCTGCTCCTTTGTCTCTTGACTCCTTTTTAATAGCCTTTTCATTTTGCCCAAGAGATTCCTGTGACTAGTTTTTCAGGTCCATCTTTTTATGCATTAGTTTGGAAGCTTTCCTTTGCATTTTCTTCAAGATTGTTAATATTTTCTTTCATGGTCCATTGCTAATAATTCTGTCATTTTGATCAGTTTTGAATGTGTTGTAACTGAACAAAATCTGTTTCTACCCTGCCTGTGTTTTTAAGACTGTCTCACACTACTTATATTAAGATCAAATCCATTTTCACTCCTAAAATGAAGAAATTTTCCTCCTGATTTTTTTCTCTGAACTGCAGTCATTTCTAAGAACATGGACCCATATTCATAAGACTGACATTTGCATCCCAGCAGTTCAAAGCTCTGTGGCTGTACAGGAAACTCATATGACTACCATGATCACATAAAACGGAAGAATCTGCAAGAACACTCCCTTTTCTCACAGCAACACACATTCATAAGCTTGTAAACAGGGTTCAAAATAGTTTTGCTTTTACCGTCTGTCTTAATTAGGGTTTCCATTGGTGTGAAAAGACATCATGACCATGGCAAAAACCAAACCAAAACAAAACAAAATCTCAAAAAACATTAAATTGGACAGGCTTATGGTTTCAGAGATTTAGTTCATTATCATCATGGGAGGCCATGGCAGTATATAGGCAGACATGGTGTTGGAGAAGGAGCTGAGAGTTCTGTATCTCGATCCACAGGCAACAGGAAGTGAACTGTGTTCCACACTGAATGTAGCTTGAGCAAAGAAGACCTCAAAGCCTACCCCCATAGTGACACACTTCTTTCAACAAGGTCACACTTCAACAAAGCCACAACTTTTAATCGTGTCATTCCTTTTGGGGGCCATTTTTTTTTTCCAAACTACCACACCATCTGTTATTTTTCAGTAGGAAATTATATTCTGAAATGTCATATATATATATTGCACATTGTCTCTTGCCCTATAATTAGAAGACACAAGAGGGATATCAACTCACAGTGACTCATCTGAAGCTCTAAGTGTCCTTCTTCTCTGCAGCAGGTTTCATGATGCCTAGATGTACTCTGTGGGTGGGCTTTCAAGACATTGTACATTCATACATTCAGGACCTTGGATCTTAAATGGATCTGTGTTTCAAAGTTTTCTTTTAATTGAGTTTGAGATTTAGAACTTTTCCCTCAAGTATCATGTCAATTTAGTTTACTGCTAGGCCAGCCTGTAACATTTTCTCATGCAGATTACAACTGCATTATACAAATTAACTGATACAAAAAGTGAGCATTACTATAGGTGACCCTAAGGCTATAATGGCAAAAGGTAGTTACAGCTTCAGTACTAGATTGGGGTTATTTCCTAGTTCTGATCTGCTTATAGTAAAGTCATAGTCATCAATTGGTGTTCACATGAGAATTTCTATATTTTAGCTTTACCTTCAGAGAATGCATTTTTTTTTGTTCTGTATGTAGGCAGAGAACTGAGGACTATTTATTTGACATTTAGTGAGGCCAGTGGTTAGCCACTAATTTTAAGGGTTCATGCCTTCATTTTCTGATATGCACAATAATGTGTGTATATACCATTTATGTACTGTATTGCACACAATAAGGTGGGAAAATAAGCCATATTCTTAATTTAGGTAATAAAGAAATCTGTGTAACACGTCTGCCTCCCTCCACAGCATATATTGTTTCTGTGACTACATTGTTTCTCCTCATTCACTGATAGCAGTTTCAGTCTTGAGAATGAAGCCAGGCTTGTTTTGTCCAAGCTTGCTTCTGTATTTGTGGGTTCTTTACAACATGGTCCCTGTTTTTGGAAACTGGTGTTGCATATCATTTATTCTTCATAGTCAGACTCTTAGAGGAGGAAGAAATGCTTCCTTCTGGTGTGTTGAGATTCTTTGGAGAGAAGAGTGATTTGAAGTGAGTTTATTTTGCTGACTTGGGCAGCTGGATTGAGAGATAACAGAAATGCTTACTGGACTACTTAAGAGAGTTCCATTGGTTACCACCAGCAGGGTTGGTAGCTCTGATTTCACTTTTGCTGGCAATTGTCAGAATTGCATCTGTAAAGCTTCCTTAAGGGTTACGATGAGTGAAACAAAGAAGATAATATAAATAACTTCGTTGTAACCCTCAAGGAAGCTTTATAGCTTTCTCATACACAATTTTGCTTTTAATTCCAAGAAAATAGCTAGGTTAAATGGAACAAAATGGGAAACGTCACATTAGTAGTTCAAGCCAATATGAGATAGATTTTTAATAGGAAGTATTTAAAGTACCCTTAAAATAACATGTTTGTACCCTCCTTTCCTACTATCTGTGCACCGATGAAGAGGCGTTGTGAGTAAATGGCCTTTACACTCTCGGGCTTCCCTTTTGGGAGGCAAAGTAACCCAAGATGGAAGTAATTCAGGAGCAAGGGAGTGGAGGATTATGGGGATGGGAATTGGAGGGTGAAAGGTAGAAAACGCTTGAGGTGTTCTCTCTCCCCAAGTGCCCATAATGATGAGATACAGCCTCATAACTTCAGAAAGTGTTGTATACTGTGAGTCACGGTAGCTAGATTGTATTACACCATCTTTCATTAACTTTGAATATTTATTAAATTTTCATTTGGACCACTTTCTGCTTCATCAATTCATGTTTAATAAACTAAAAGGAATTACAAATGTTGTATAATCTTGGGTAGAACTATAAGAAACTCCAAGGTTAAGTGCTTGAGAACCAAGGGTTGCAAGGTTCTCTTCTTCTATCACTGTCCTAGGATAGGGCTGAATGTGATAACTTCTATTTACATATAGTAACTTAAAAAAAACTTCAAAAACATGTTAGTTTTCTGTCTTCTCTAAGCACATTTTAATTTTGGGGTTCACTTTAGAAAGAATCTGATTTCTGATTTATGTTAGAGATAATCAATCAGAATAGCACTGACAGATCTCAGAAGAACAGTGTCACAAAGTTCTATAAGTTCCATGAAACTCACTCTCATATTTTATTGAGCATTTTTAGAACTTAAACTTAAAAAGTGGTTTCTCTTAACCTTTATTTTTACTATAAGATTCTGTAAAGTATCACAGTTCACTACCCCTCAGAGATCATGTTTATGATTTTGGACTTAAAATAATTTTGAATGTTGGTCTTTTCCTGGGTGAAAATATTATGATGATGGTCTCCTGTGTTGCTGGGCAGTGGACATGCCATGGCCCCCAGTCAGTCATGATCAAAAACAACCAATGCTACATCATGTCCTGTGGGCTAAGTGAACAGGGCTGGCAGGTTAAGTGTGTTGAATGTTTTTCATCTTACTTTATCAGTTTTGAATGGGTTTATTGGTCATAAACCCATTGTAAATTGAGTATTATCTGAATTTTTGTTTTTTCCCCCAAAGCTTAAAATCTCAATGGACTTCAACTTCAAGGTAATTAATGTCTTGATTTCAACTTCAAGGTAATTAATGTCTGGAGAAAAAGTAGCCCACTCTTTGTTACTTTTAGATCTTTCTATTTTATTTGGTAATTTTCTCTCCTAACCTGTTGTTTGATCCAATACCTCCTGTGTCCTAGATTAATCTCATTAGTGAGATCTGTGGAAATGTGCTGTGGATGATCCTTTGGTTCATCATTTGACTTACTATAAAAGGATGCACAATGTCTGTGGTGTGTTCTAGCTCTGGAGAACTTTTACTCAAGCCAATAATCTAAAAAAAATAAATAAACCAAAGCATTCAAACAATCCAATGAGAGCCAAGACATCAAAACCCATCCTGAGCAAGAATTATTTATGAGTTGCAGAATGGATAGGATATAAATGTCTCATCTTTAAGATGTGTAATACAGTTCATCAAATTAGGGAGTAAAAGAGAAAGGGCACATCACATTTTTTTTTTCTGATTAAAAATCATCTGATGAAATTTATTGTCCCTTTCTGATAAGGCTATTTTATGTTAGTATATTTGCATTGTATTAAGTTTCTTAACAAAATAAAAATATTCCTTTTCTGTAGATTCAGAGAAAGATATTTAGTACATCTGGAGACTGACATTGTAGAAAAAGAGAAAGATGTTCATTTTGATATTATACGTCAATGACATGTAGTTAATGTAATCAAATGCATCAATGTAGAGGATGTACAGAAATCAATGTAGAGAAATGTTAGAGGTATGACATGATAAAAAAAAAGGCAAGGGCTGCACTACCTATGGTGGGACAGCTTACACAGTCTTAAGGAGCGGGGTGGGGGGGTGCTTGGACCTACCTCTACTGAATGTACCAGGCTCTGCTGACTCCCCATGGGAAACCTTACCTTCTTGTAGGAGGGAATGGGGGATGGGTTTGGGAGGGGAGGCTGAAGGGCTGGGAGGAGAGAAGAAGGGGATCTGTTATTGGTATGTAAAATGAGTAAAAAATTTCTTAAGAACAAAAAAGGCAAAGGCTCAGGAGATGACTCCATGGCTAAAGTGCTTGCTACCCAAGTATGAGGACCTGAGTTTGAACCCACAGCAGCCATGTAAATGCTGGACAGAGCATGTGGCCTACCCATAACCCCAGTACTCGGGACATGGAAATTGGGTATCCCTGGAGCAAGCTGGCTAATGAGAGTGGTGAATTATCAAGTTTTGGGTTCAATAAGAGACCACAACTCAACATATAAGATGGGAAATGACTGAGAAAAGTACGTGATGTCAGCCTCTGGCCTCCGCAAAGCTCCTGTACACAGATGTGAGTCTCTGCATGAAGATATATTACGAGAGAGAGAGAGACAGAGAGAGAGAGAGAGACAGAGAGAGAGAGAGAGAGAGAGAGAGAGAGAGAGAGAGCGCAAGAAGGAGGGGGTGGAGGGAGGGAAGAAGATGAAGAAGAGGAGGAAGAGGAGGAGGACAGAAAAAGCAAAGTAAACTTGCCCTATAAAAATTAAAATGAAAAAGACAATTGAGGGGAAGCACTTATTGTTAAAAGGAACAAACAGGAATCTAATTAAAAATAGAAAATTAATGCATGAAAATTAAGAATATCATTGAAGTACTCAAGAGGAATAAGACTCCCTCTTCTTAGGCATCATTGTTAAAACAAATGTATCTTAACTCTAGGAAAAATTCTGAAAAAAATCATTGCTTTTTTAAATGTATTCACCAAATAGATAGGTGGGTAATTTTATGGAATATTAAGCATATTGTAAAATATAAATGTAGAGGCTTATAGGAATGAACAGTTACATAATCTACATAGTTAAAAGAGTGGCAAAGAGTCCAGAAGTGGACTCAATACATCTTTAAATGTAATATGTGTTAAGGAAGCATCAGAGAAACACTGAGAAAAGTTGAATTATTCAGTAAGGGATACTAAAACAACTGCACATCCATCTGGAAATAATAAAATTGGATCCAACCACAATTTCATATAGACCAAAGAATTTAGTGTAAAAATTGATCTGCAAAGTGCTAGAATTAAATAGAAGAAAACAGAAAAAAAAACACTTTTGGAATTTCTAAATGTCATATAAAACCAGCAACAGTTAGGCATTCACAGATTTGACTAAACATAGAACATTTGTGTGGCTATAACCACAAATAAAATAAAAAATACAATAAGTTTAGCAGAACTGTTTATAACTCATATCACAGTCAAAAGCACATTCCTCCACCTGTAAATATTTTCTATTTATCAAAAAGAAAATAACAAAAATGCAGGAGAATTAAGAGCAATAACTATACATAGTTGCCAGAAGGTACACATTACTGTAACTTATGAGCATGTATCTTGGTACAGTCAAAATAAAACCTAAATACAAAAACCACAGTGAATGAAGTTACCACACATTAAGAGTTCAGTAATTCAAGCTTGTATTTCTGTACTATATGGATTGACAATAGAACTATTCAAGGTGGCTAATGGACTCTGAGTGCTTCTGTTATGCTGGCTTTGTCCTAAGTATTCTCCATTCATTTATTGATTAACTCCTTACAATATTCATATAAAGAAAAAAATGATTATCCGTATTTTTAAATGGCAAACTTGAAGTCTAGAAAGATAAGCAGCTTGCCCTGTCACAAAGAAACTAGGTGGCAGGAGAAGTAAACCCAGGAGATTTGTCTGGAAAACAGATGTAATTGCTGTACTTGACCATTGTTCTCCAACTGGAGGGCAGTAAAAACCATGAATGCACAGTTTCTTGAGTCCTGAAATGACTCCCTCAGGACTTTATCGCGAAGAATTATTCACAAGCACAAACAATGAATGTGCATATATTTATTACAACCTTGTTGATAGCAGTAGATTGGGAGCACATGTTCATTAGTAGGACCACTATGCACACTGGTGCTGTCATACTGTGGGCTCCTCAGATGGTGAAAGCAAAGTGGAGAAACTTTTTAATGTCTTCATCTGTACCTACACCATCATGTGTGTACCTCCAATGGATGAGAATACATCCAAAATCTGTGTGTGTACGTGCTCATGTTATATCAGAATACCTCCGGAAAGACTGATAGGATTTGGTAATTGTATCTGCTTTGGGGAGAGAAATTAAGAAGAGGGAGATGTCCTACTTTCCATTGTGTATTCCCAAAAGGAATCAATACAAAATACTGTAAAAATATAAAACTAGTGTGGTGGTATTGTGTTCCCCAAATTATTGTGTACCCTAATAAACTTACCTTGGGTCAGAGAACAGAAAAGCCGCTAGATACTTAGGATAAGCAGTGGTAGCACATGCCTTTAATCCTAGCATTCCAGAGGCAGAAATCCATGTGTTCAAGGATACAGCCAAGCATGGTGACTCACCCCTTTAATCCCAGAAAGCGAGCCTTTAATCCCAGAGAGTGATGGTAGAAAGCAGAAAGGTATATAAGGCATGAGGACCAGAAACTAGAAGCATTTGGCTGGTTAACCTTTTAGGTTTTGAGCAGCATAGTTCAGCTGAGAGCCATTCGGAATATGAGGACACAGAGGCTTCCAGTCTGAGAAAACAAGACCAGCTGAGAAGTTGGCCAGGTGAGGTTAACTGTGGCTTGTTCTGTCTCTCTGATCTTCCAGTGTTCACCCCAATAATTGGCCTCAGGTTTTATTTTATTAATAAGACCTTCTAAGATTCCTGCTACAAACAAGAAGAAATATTGTTCATTCAAAATGTTCATTACTAAACTTAAATAAAAACTATATATGTAAGGTATAGAATCTGCTTTTACAAAATGACTACATAGCTCCTGTTGGCCCAGGACTCGCTATGAAGCCTATGCTGACCTTGAACTAGAAAGCCCCTTCTTCACCACCTTAGTGTTGAGTTTGCAGACATGTGTCACTGTGTTAGGATTTAACGTCATAATTTGATGTGTGTGTTCATAGGGAAGTGGCTGTGATTGTTTTAATCATTTAGAATCTTTCTACCTCTCCAGTACCTTTGACCTCCAGGTATGGAACTTCACCAAACATTTTTTCATCCTAAAGGGAAGTATCTCTGTGTCTTTAGTGGTGGAGGGTTTTATTTTTCAGTACCTTTTAGTCTGTAGAGCTTCTTGTCTGGTGTCTCCCAGATGCTCCTGGTCTGGTCCCTTCCAGGAGTTCTCAATCCTCTTAGATGGGAAGATTTAGAAATATTTATGATGTAGAGAAGCAATGGATTAGATTTGAAAGTAAAGCCCAGCCAGTGATGTCAATACTTATTTATTTTTCTCATCCTGTCTAATTTTGGTTCTAAGGCACTTCTGATTCATGTCTGCATTTGTTGCCCTTGAGTAATGCACAGTGTAGCAGAGGTATTCTGGAGAACCTACTTTTCCTGGTCATTTTGTTAGTGATGTCCCCATTTTAGTATTTGTGAGGCAGTGAAGAAAAAAACACAGAGTTTTTGTGCTATCAAGATCTGGGATTTGCCCTTGGCATTGGTAAATGAACTGGGCAGATTCAACACGCATTTTCAGGTCAATGACCTCCATGTTGCATACTTCTTATGTGTGTAGGGTGGAAGAGCTCCTCATTTTATTTAAAAATTCATCGATACCTTATAAATTAATTAAACTTTTAAATCATCAACTCATTATTTTAAGTTTAGCTGCTTGGCTGTGATTAATATGTAAGTAAATCTTTAAAAATTAATGAGAAATGACTGCATTTTGTTATTGTAGCATTTTATTATAAATGCTCAAATACAGTTAATGAAGAATTTTATTTTCAAACTATTGAGGTAATAGGTCAAGGACATTTTATTATCCTGGCAGTCAAATCTTATTCTACAAATCATTGTGGGGGCCCATCAATGCAAGGGGGAACAAGAGCTGCCAAATACTATCTCATTAATTGCCTCCATCACTTCGTAGCATGCGTTTTGTAACATATGAATGAGTGAGTCTTTTTGGGTGAGTGAAAGGGGCAAGTTTTAAAACATAGATGAAGAAGAAAACATTGCTGGAAGCTTCTCCATAGAAAAAGCAGATTAATCCACAAAGTAAGTGTTCAAGAGTTTTAGCAGAATTAGATCATCATGCTTCAAAATAATCACCTTGAACTAAATAGAAAGGTAAAGAAAAAGAATGGAAACTTGTAGAAACAAACGAGAGGAAAATACTTAGTCAGAAGTTTACATTTTATGACAACTGCTGTGGTTGTTTGTAATATTGCAATATATCCTTTTCTAAATCAAGATTAGTAAAAATAATCTATGCCTAATGTTGACTGTAATTAGGATCTAGGGGGAAAGTGATAATTAAAAAATAGTTTTCATGCACTGATGTATAAAAAAACTTTGAAATGCAACTAAGACAAAAACTAAAGTCCTTATTTTAGGTTCTGAGACCCTATGGATTCAGCCCTCTATCCTTGAAAGAAAACCCAATAACACAAAACTTAGACACATCCTTACCACTGAGCTGTATGCCTAACTTGACTTAATGGGTTATTAAAAAAAAGACATGAAGTTGGGAGGGTGCAGGGTGGGGAGGTGATAAGGGGACTTCAGAGATGAAATGGGGAGGATATATATTTTCTCAGATATATGCATGGAATTCTCAAGAATAAAAAAAATGTTTAAAATATAGTTAGATTTGTCTATGGTCACCATACTCTATCACTTCTTTTCTTTTAATTAAAAAAATATGTGAATGTTTGTGTTTCTGTGTGGGATATATTCACATGTGTGTAGGTGCCTGTGGAAACCAAAATAGGGGGCCAGGTTCCTTTACCTCTCTGAATCTAAAGTTGTAGCACGGTTATCATTTATTTAATGGCTAATTTCCATAGATAAATGAACATATACCATATTTATCTTTCTGAGTCTGGGTTATCACACTCAGGATGATTTTTTTCTAGACTCATCCATTTGCCTGAAAATTTTGTGATGTCATTTTATTTTGAAAGAACTAAGTAATATTTCATTGTGTAAATGTACCACATTGTGTAAAGGATTTTTTACCCATACTTCTATTGAGGGACATATAGGTTGTTTCTAATTTCTGGCTATATTGGATAAGGCAGCAATGAACGTGGTTGAGCTAGTATCCATTGCATATGTGCCCAAGAGTGACTTAGCTGAATTTTGTGGTTGATCGATTCCTATCTTTCTAAGGAACCACCACACGGATTTCCGTAGTGGCTATAAAAGTTTGCACTTCCTGTGGAGCACCCATGGGACTGGACTAGGCCCTCTGGATGTGGAAGACGGTTGTTTGGCTCAAACTGTTTGGGGGGCACCCAGGCAGGGGAATCGGGATCTGTCCCTGGTGCATGGGCAGGCTTTGGGAGTCTGGTGCCTGCCGGTGTGATGCCTTGCACAGCCTTGGTGCAGTGGGAAGGGCCTTGGACCTGCCTAGGCTCAGTGTGCTGGGCTTTGCTGACTCCTCATGGGAGACCTAGATTTGGGGGATGTGGTGATGTGGGGTGGATTGGGAGGGAGGGCTGGGGGTAGGAGGAGAAAGGAGGCAAGATCTATGGGTGGTATGTAGAGTGAGTAGAAAATTTCTTAATAAAGAAAAATGAAAAAAAAAAGACATGTAACAGCAAAACAGAAAAGTAAAAAAAAAGTTTGCATTTCCACCAGCAACAGAGGAATCATTCGTGACATTGATTTTAGCCATTCTGACATGTGTAAGATGGACTCTCAAAGTTGTTTTGATTTACATTTCTGTGATGGCTAAGGATGTTGAATATTTCTTTAAGCAGTTCTCAGCCATTTGAGTTTCTTTTATTGAGAATCCTCAGTTTAGATTGGCACCCCATTTTTAAATTAGATTATTTACTTTCTTGATATCTAGTTTCTTAAGATTTTTATATATTTACATATTATTTAAGATTTTTATATATTTATATATTAGGCCTCTATCAAATGTGGGTTGGTAAAAGTACTTTCCTATTCTGTAGGCTGACATTTTTTTCCAAATGATGCTGTCCTTTGCCTTACAGAAGCTTTTCAGTTTCATGAGGTTCCCTTTTATTAATTGTTGGTCTTCGTGCCTGTGCTCACGGTGTTCTGTTCAGAAAGTCTTCTCCTGTGCCAGTGCATTCAAGGCTATTCCCTATTTTCTCTCCTTTAAAGTTCAGTGTATCTGCTTTTACGTTGAGGTCTTTGATCTATTTGGAATTGAGTTTTATGCAGAGGGATAAGTATGGAACTGGCAACTACATAGACCAGAACCGCAAGTGAATCCAAATAGCATTCTTCTACATTATGCGTTAGTCTACATGCAGCCATCAAGTGTGACCATCACCATTTGTTGATGATGATGTCTTTTTTTAAAGTATGCATTTCTTGGCTTCTTTATGAAAAATGTGTTTTCCATAGGTGTATGGATTTATGTCTGGGTATTTAATTTGTTTCCATTGATCAACATGTCTATTTAGGCCAATACCATGGTGTTTTTATTACTATAGCTTTTTAGTACAACTTGAAATCAGGAATGGTGATACCTCCAGCAGTTCTTTTATTGTTCAGGATTGTTTTAGCTATCCTGTGTTTTTGTGTTTCCTATGAGGCTGAGAAGTGTCCTTTCAAGAGCCATAAAGAACTATCCTGGAATTTTGAAATGGATTGTACTGACTCTTTAGATTGCTTTTGGCAGGATATGGCCATTTTTACTATGTTAATTATACAGATTATATTTTTCAGTTTCTTTCTTCAAAGATGAAGTTTTTATCATACAATTCTTTCACTTACTTTTTTTTCATACAGCTACTTTCTTGAAAGTATTTATCAGCTGTTGTAGCTAGAGTTTTCCTGCCTGGCCCACAGTCCGGACAAATCTCTCTCACCTGCCAGTCCCACAGCCGCTCAGACCCAACCAAGTAAACACAGAGACTTATATTGCTTACAAACTGTATGGCCATGGCAGGCTTCTTGCTAACTGTTCTTATAGCTTAAATTAACCCATTTCCATAAATCTATACCTTGCCACATGGCTTGTGGCTTACCAGCATCTTCACCTGCGGCTTGTCATGGTGGTGCCGGGCAATGTCTCTTTCTGCCTTTCTGTTCTTTCTTTTTTCCTCTCTGTTAGTTCCGCCTATACTTCCTGCCTAGCCACTGGCCAATCAGTGTTTTATTTATTGACCAATCAGAGCAACACATTTGCCATACAGAGCATCCCACAGCAAGCTGTAGGAATTTCCTGGTGGAAATTTTCAAGTCACTTATGTAAACTATCATGTCATCTACACATTGACTTCTTCCTTTCCTATTTGTATCCCCTTGATCTCCTTCAGTTGTCTTATTGCTGTAGCTAAGATTTCAAGTATTATACTGAATGTCTATGGAGAGAGTGAACAACATTGTCTTGTTCCTAATATTAGTGAAATTGCCTTCAGTTTCTCTCCATTTAGATTGAGCTTGGCTGTGGGATTGCTGTAAACTACATTTATTATGTTGGGGTATTCCCTTGTATCCCTGATCTCTCCAGGACTTATTTTATGTATGTATGTATGTATGTATGTATGTATGTATGTATGTATGTATGTATGTATTTATTTATCTTCTGGAGCTGAGGACCGAACCCAGGGTCAAAGGCATTTTCTGCATCTAATGAGATGGTCATGTGGTTTTGCCTTTCAGTTTATTTATATGGTGGATTGCATTTATTGATTTTTGTATATATAACTATCCCAGTGTCTCTGGGATGAAGACTTCTTGATAAAGGTGAATGATAGTTTTGATGTGTTCTTGGATTCAGTTTGCAAGTATTTTATTGAGTATTTTTGCATCTATATTCATAAGGGAAATTGCTCTATAATTCTTTCTTTGTTGGGTCTTTATGTGGTTTAGGTATTAGGGTAACTATGGCCTCATAAAATGAACTTGGCAATGTCTTTCTGTTTCTATTTTATGGAATAATTTGAGGATTATAAATCTTCTTTGAAAGTCTGGTAGAATTCTGTGCTAAAACCATCTGGTCCTGGGCTTTTTTCCCCCTTTGCTTAAGAGATTTTGAATGACTGTTTCTCTTTAATTGGGAATATATGTCTGTTTAAATTGCTAATTTAATCTTTAACTTTGTAAATTGTATGTATTGAGAAAATTATCCATTTCTTTTAGATTTTCCAATCTCATGGAACCAGATTTTTAAAGTATGTTTATATGATTTTCAGGATTTCTTAGGTGTCTGTTGTTAAATTCCCCCTTTTAATTTTTGATTTTTGTTCATTTGGATATCCTCTCTTTGGCTTCTGTGTTAATTTGGATAAGGGTTCATCAATCCTGTTAATTTTCTCAAAAAAACAACTCTGTGTTTCATTGATTCTTTTTATTATTTCTTTCTTTTTGTTTGTTTCTATATTATTGTCTTCAGTAGGATATTATTTATTTCAATTTTCTTGTATCTGTAGACTTGCCTTTGTCCAAATATGTGGTCAGTTTTGGAGAAAGTTCTATTAGGTGCTAAGAAGAAATTGTATTCTTCTGTATTTGAGTAAAATGTTCTGTAAATATCTGTTAGGTCCATTTGGTTTATGACATCAGTTAGCTCCAGCATTTCTCTGTTTAGTTTTTTGTCTGGATTACCTGTCTATTGGTGAGACTGGGGTATGGCAGTCTCCTACTATCAGTGAATGAGAATCTATATGTGTTTTAAGCTGTAGTAGTATTTCTTTACAAACTTGGGTGATCCTGTGTTTGGGGCATAGATGTTGAGAATTGAAATACCCTTTTGGTGGATTTTTCCTTTGATGAGTATGTAGTATCCTTCCCTATCCTGATTAGTTTTGGTTTGAAGGCTATTTTGTTAGATATTAAAATGGCTACATGAACTTGCTCTATGTTCCATTTGCTTGGAATATCTTTTTCCACCATTTAACCTTGAGGTGATGTTTATCCTTGATGTTAAGGTGCATTTCTTGGATACAGCAGAAGGATAGATCTCATTTTTGTATTCACTCTGTTTGTGTCTTTTTATTTGGCATTACAATTAGTTACCAATGATTGTTGATTTCTGTTATTTTGTTGTTGTTGTTGTTGGTGGTGGTGGTGGCGGTGTGTGTGTGTACATGCGCGCACATGTGTGTTTCCCTTTGCTGGTCTGAGCTTATTTGTTCCTTGTGTTTTATAAGTTGTAGTTAATCTCTTTAGTTATAGTTTTTCTTATAGCACCTACTGTAGGGATGAATTTATAGATAGATATTGCTTCCATCTAAGGTGACTGAAATTTTTGCTGGCTATAGAAGTCTGGACTGGCATCTGTTTTCTCTTTGAGTCTAAAGCACATCTGTCTAGGCTCTTTTCGCTTTTAGTGTCTCCATTGAGAAATCAGGTATAATATTAATAGGTTCGCCTTTATATGTTACTTGGCCTTTTTCTCTTGCAGCTTTTAATATTATTTCTTTGTTCTGTATGTTTAGTGGTTTTGTTATGTGCCAAGTGTACTGTTTTCTGGTTTAGTCTCTTTAATGTTTTGTACACTTCTTGTACCTTTATAGACCTCTCCTTTAGGTCAGGACAATTTTCTTTTATGACTTTGTTGAAAATATTTTCTGGACCTTTGACCTGGGTTTCTTCTCCTTCCTCTATTCCCATTACTCTTATATTTGACCTTTTCATAGAGTCCCAGATTTCCTGGATGTTTTGTGCCAAGAGTCTTTTAGGTTTAACTTTTTATTTGAGCAATGTGTCCATTTCTTCTGTAGATTGAAGAATGCCTGAGATTCAACCTTCCATTTTTTTTTTTTTGTATTCTGTTGGTGAAACTTGTCTCTGTAGTTCCTGTTGGAATTGTTAAATCTTTTTATTTCCAGATTTCCTTCAGTTTGATTTTACTTTATTGATTCTATTTCAGTTTTCAAGTCTTGAACTGTTTATTCATTTCCTTCTACTGTTTGTGTTTTCCTGGATCTCTTTAGAGGATTGATTCATTCCTCTTTACGGAACTGTATCACATTTATAAAGACTTTTTAAAGGTCTTTTTCTTGTGCTTCAGCTATGTTGGAATATTCAGGGCCTACTGTGGTAGGGTTGCTGGGTTCTAGTAGACATATTTTCCTGACTGTTATTGATTGTGTTTTTATGCCCAAATATAGGCATTTGGGATTCGGAAGAATATAGTAACTGGTACCGATATCTGGTTTTGTCTTTGTTGTGTACGTGTGTTTTGTTCCTTGATTTCTGTGTCCTCTCTGGATTTTAGGAGAGTACATACATCAGGCTGTATGTTGCATGATAGGAAATTTTCTGTACTCCTAATAGGTCCACTGGGTATTTGAGAAAAACATGTTTCTGGGTATTGAGAGCTAACGCTTTGGAATGGGGACAGATTAGGAGTCTGAGGGGGTTCACAGGAGGGAGGGAAGCAGAGCGTTCCACCAGGAAGATCTGCTTATGTAGTCTCCTTGGAATGTAGGCAGAGAGTGAAGAGAGGTCCCCTCAGAAGATCTTCTGTAGAGGTGGATGAGACTAGGGGATTGGGTCTGGAGAAAAGGAAGGAGAGGTGAAGATATGAAGTCAGCCTACCTGTTTCTCTGGCAGGAGTGGCTTGTGGGTGAGCAGGGAGTGCTTGCTGGAGGAGTTGGAGGCTGGGCTAAAGCAATGAGTGGAGCGAAGAAGGTTAGGAAGGGAAGATCTGTGGGGTCCGCTAGAGATTGGGTACAGGGAGACTGCCACAGGTGTTTTGCTGCTGAGTTGAGGATGAGACTGAGGGATTGGATCTGGAGGAACAGAGGTTTTATTTCTTATGTAATTTGAATGCAGCCTTTAATTTATTCTGGATGTTCAACATTTAATGCATCAGTAATATAATACTCTTATTTTCTACTTGTCTAATTTCTTTAAGCATCGAGTAAAAGAGAAAGACTTTAATAGTTGCTCATTTTCCAAAGACCATTGATTCTGTTAGTCAAAAATCAGATCTCCTTATAAACTTAACTGCATGTGTCTGTAAACACAGAAGAAGACACAGTGTCATTCTGAGACGGTCAATAAAGTTTTTACCTTGATTCACAGGGCGAGGTCCATGTTCAGCTAGCCAGAATGGACCATAGAGTCTTTTGGCAGACCTGGAGGACAGAGAAACAGGGAGGAATAGAAAGGGTTGGAGAGAGCTGCATGTCCTTTTTGAGCTTAGAAACCTGGACAGTAGTGGTCAGCTGATTATTTCTCTATCACTCCATGGATCTTTCAGGTTTAACCCCAATATCTGAGTTTTTATTAATAATAGAATAATTTAGGTAATAGTTACAACACAGGGAAGGAGAAAACTGATTAATTTTAGAACAATGAGGAGAGCCAAGTTTTAATTGTTCCTCTTATACTTTGCCAGTTGATGAAAAAACATTGAGCCTAATGTGAAAGTACATTAAACTTTTAGGCTCTAGGCTGGGTGGCCTGGTAGCAGATAGCTGTTGCTGTGCTTCCAATCTTTTTCTTTTCCCTCCCAATCACACATCTCAGGTGTTTAAACAATCCAGTAGAGATGGGCTCGATCATGTAACTGGTTCTTCATAATAGAATGTGGGTGGAAATTATGTGTGCTGCTCCTGATGCTGTCCATTAAAACATGAATAGTCTTCATTGTCTCAATAACGAAGAGGAGAAAATCCACCAGAGAACTTGAGTTTAGATGGTGATGGGGATGGAGGGGTTGTAGAGTTCCAATCTGGAAGGAACCAGAATTCATATGCTATTTATGCACAAGAGGAAAGTTCTGATAACTGTAGAATTGTATGTATTTTAAAACCTTTACCAAGCTGGGCATGGGTGCACATCTTTAACCCTAGCACTCTGGGAAGTAGAGGCAGGCAGATCTCTGTGAGTTCAAGGCTAACTTAGTCTACAAAGTGAGTTCCAAGACTGCCAGGATTGTTCCATAGAGAGACCCTGTCCCAAAAAGATGAAACCAAAACTAAAACCAAAAACCTTTACCAGGTTTTGATGTGATTCATATGTATATATAATTTAAGAAGATAGTTATATGTATCAAGGGCATAAAATTTATTTGCAACTTCCAAAGAATTCCTGAGGCCTGATTATCTCCTTGTTTGGTTATTTATTAATTGTAGTAAATTAAAATAGTTACTCATTCCTTAAATAATGATTACATTTTTAATAGTTTATAGGGTAAAATTTAGGTATGCATAATCAGTTGGGCAATGAACACATGGAAAACTTCACTCCAAATTTCTTTTTGCTTTTACCTCATTCAGACCCTTGATATTTCACTATGAGAAATTTTCTTCTTTGAACAACTATATTGCCTTATAGATACCTTTAAAAATATACACTTTTTTTCTACCCCATACTTTGAAGTAGGGAAGTATATTAGTTAAGTTTCTTTGGTTATGTGCCCCAAATAGAACTTGACTAATTAAGTGATAGATATGATACTGTAAGGAGACTGACAGATCCAAAGAATTGAATAGAGATGGAGCAAGAGTTCTTCATAAAGATCAGGAAGCAACAATGATCCTGGTAGTCAAGTGTGCCAGTTTGTGAAAGTTCTCCCTTTTACGGCTCACCCTAATGCCTCTAACTGCTTCTTTTATGAATCTGTCAATAGACCTCTGCTGGCAGCTGTACTGGTCAACACCACTCTCCTTTATGCCAGGACGGATGTCTCACTAACATCACTCCTTCCAGGCTGACATGCATTTTGCCCCTCCCCTTCTTCTTTACTGTAAGGGAAAGACAACCTCCTTCAGAGACACACCCCAGCCAGAGTTTTGCCGTCCTGTTGTGATTATTACACAGGTCTGACTATATGAGGAGGAAGAAGTGACACGATGCTAACCAGAGAGGAGAGATATTCCTTCCTTTGCTGATAGGAATAAGACTTGTCATCTCCCTTGGATTTTCCGGGGCTGCCATCGTCTAGAGACATCATCTGGCTGGAGACTTCAGACACAGACTTGATCGGCCCTGATATTTACAACTGAGAGCCTTGAGTCACTTCAAAGACCGGAGAACTCTCTTGCTGGGATTGTGCTCAAAACCAAAAGATCACTGAACCTAGTAACTGCTGAACATGGAGAGAGTTGCTTGGTATTGGAGGGAAAATGTTGCTTCTATGTAAACAAATCAGATGTTGTTAAAACTAATGACAACACACTCAAAGTACTCCACAAAGAACTACTCTCAAAATTCCAGCCCAAAGAGCAAATTAGCTGGTTCTATACCCCTTATTTTCTTGGCTTCTACCCTTTATCAGTCCTCTGTTTATGCTATGCTTTATTTCGATCCTTGCCCCTTGCCTTATTCAGTCCCTCTGTTGACAGATCACCACCATTGCTAAAATTACCAACAATCATGTCATGGTTCACTACTAGATCCCAGACCCTTTTGACATAGGCAACAGGTTCCTCGGGGCTTACAATGAAACTTCTCTATTTAAAAATAAAACAGGGGGAGATGTTGGAATATATTGCTGGCTAGTTACAGGTCACAGTCTGCCATAGCCTAGTAACTTTCTCTCTAAGCCCGGCAATATAGAAACTCCCTCCCTCCCCACCAAAGCTTCCTGCTCTCTAGCCAGCCTAATCTGGAGGATATCCCTGGGCTGTGAAGACTAACCTTATCTAAAAGCTGTCTCTAAATCAGATTCCTGGTTCATCTTTAGCTTGACCCTCAACACAGAACCCTGCCAAGAAGACTTGTTCTAGGAGTTCTGCTATAGGGCCCTACTGCCACATATTAAGCCTTGTGATAGGAGCATGCCACTTAATGCAAATTGGGGTTTGTCCTCAGGATCTCCAAAATCCTATATATTCCTTATACTTTGGAATAATTTTGAGCTGATTCACCGAAGTTTGTCTCAGAGACCTCCCCTTGCCTGTGCTCATGGGTATGGTGGTATTTTATTTGTACTGAAATGTGATTTTAATTGTATGTTAATAAATAAAGTTGCCCAGGGGTCAAGAGCTATTAGAGCCTTAGCAAAAGCTGGGTGCTGGTGGTGCACGCCTTTAATCCCAGCACTTGGTAGGCAGAGCTAGGTAGACCTCTGTGTGTTCAAGGATACAGCCAGCATTGGAGACACACACCTTTAATCTCAATACCAACCATAGAAGACCTGGAGGTCTATACAGACAGGCAGTGACGAGGCAGTCATATGATTGGATTTACATCCAATGAGAAGGCAGAACAGAAAGTCTATATAAAGACAAACAGACAGGAAGTAAGTCTCTTTCGGAGAGGTCTCTTGGCTAAAGAGGCTAGCTGCAGCATGTGGGTAAGGCTCTTAGCTCTGATCTCTTGGCTTTCGTCTTTGCCTTGGCTCTGTGTTTCTTATTTAATAAGACGCTTGGTTACATCTACACATGGGCCTTGTACAAAGCTTTCTGTCATCTCTTCTGCCTCTTTCCCTCTCAGATTGATGGCCAACAGGCTGAGAAGGAAAGAGAATCCCCATACTTAGGTGAAAGTATACTAAATTTTATTATATATTTATATTTGGTTAAACAATATGGGGATGGTATTGTGTATAATATGCTGTCTACTCATCACAATTATCCCACATGGCAAAGAAGGGTAGAGTTGGTGTTGAAAGAAAAGTTCTGCAAAGAAAATAAGAATGGAGTGAGGGTAGCTTGAAAGCAGCTCTGTCACAAGCTTTGTCAAGATATAGAAATCACATGACAAGTGACACTGAGTTTGCTGTTCCATTATTTCTCTTCTCTATGAAACTTGATTGTTTTGGTGCCTCGTATTATTTTCAGTAACAGCACAGCAGATGACCAACTGCTGTGGTTATATGACCAACTGTGAATAGGCTTAAAAAGTTCTGGATGATTTCTTTTGTAGCAGAAATAAACAAGAAGCACTAGTACCACATATCACAAAATGAAGGAAAAATTGGAAGTCAAAAGTTTCACACCCTGAATCTAACTTCAAGACTTCAGTAAATGAACACTGAGGGAGAATAAAAGAAAACATGAGTGTACAGAAGTCAACTTCTTGGGGGGTGGATATGAGATTACTGTTTGTGTTTAAGTGGAGTACACACTAAAGAGGTCAGAAAACCTTTTTAGGATGTTGCATCTAGAACAAGCACAGCTTGCTTTAATCTTCCTGTTCTGACCCAGAGGGCTAACGTTAGATGATTTTAGTGGGGCGTCTCTTAATTATAATCCTCTCATCATGTTCCTGGTCCTAACACCAAGTGTATATAATTTGTTTTCTGTAAAAGATTTTCACTGGCTGTGTCAGCAGTCTGTGAATTGAATATTTTATTGTGCTGATTTTTCAAGGTAGATTTCATGTTCATATGACTGCAACCAACCAAAATTATGATTTTATTTGAGGGTCTATTGGGTTCTTTATTAATTCTACTAATTTCCTTAAGTTGTGGGGCATATAAACACAACTCTTCGTATAGGAAACTTTTCAAAAATTCCTCATCAATTCAGAGTTTTGAAAGCTAAGAATATTTGATTCTTTGTGAAGTGATGATATTTGTCTTAGTTTCAGGAAAACAAAGTGTTGTAAAGAATACTGTTGAGGCATTTTTTAATCTTAACTAAAAAACTAGCCCCTTAAGTGCATTTGAACACAATTATTTTGATTTAAAAGAGATTTCTCTTGTCTGTGTCAGGTGGGATTTCAAGCATTTTTTTAAAACATAGTCCTCAACTAGGTTGGGTGTAGATTGCTTTTGTAACGGAGGGAAAGTTATTTTAGGGGATTAGCTTTGAAAACTGATTTTGCAATAGAAATTCAATGATAACTAGAGATGTTTCATTTAGAATTTCCCAGAGCTGTACTGAAGGCATGAGTATGCGTATGTGAATGTAGCACATAGTTAATTTTTAAGGAATACAGGCCATCTTTAGCAACAAGAGTGAGAAGACACGCTGAAGTCATGAGATGGAATCTCAGGTATCAGGGGAGAGTATTGTTAGTGCATTGAGTCATTGCCAAGATGGTGACCAGTAGCTCCCTCTTCACAGAATGTGCAATGGATGAGAAGGATTCATTTTCCCTACAAATAGATAGCATTTACCAAGTTGTTTGCTACCGGGATACACCTGGAATTAATGAATGTGCATCTAAGGGTTTGTGTTATGAGGACCAAGAGAAAGTTGTAGCAGGAATCTTAAAAGTTCTTATTAATAAAATCAAACCCGAGGCCAGTTATTAGGGTCAATGCTAGTAGATCAGAGAGACAGAACAAGCCACAGCTAACCTCACCTGGTCAACTTCTCAGCTGGTCTTGTTTCCTCAGACTGGAAGCTTCTGTGTCCTCATCTCAATGGCTCTCAGCTGAACTGCTGCTTAAAATCCTGAAGCTTAACCAGCCAAATGCTTAACCAGCCAAATGCTTCTAGCTTCTGGTCCTCACGCCTTAAATATCTTTCTGCTTTCTACCACCACTCTCTGGGATTAAAGGCTGGCTTTCTGGGATTAAAGGCGTGTGTCACCATGCTTTGTTTTTTCCAATGTGGCCTTGAACTCACAGAGATCCAGAGGGATTTCTATCTCTGGAATGCTAGGATTAAAGGTGTGTGCTATCACTGCCTAACTAGTGGCTTTTCTGTTCTCTGACCCCAGATAAGTTTATTAAGGTACACGATATTTTGGGGAACACAGTATCACCACAGAAAGTCATGTAAAATTTGCTAAAAGATTGCTGATTTTAGAAACTGGCTTTCAAAATTGCAGATACATCTCTGCATCCTGTAGCTTTTTTTTTCTTTCTTTTCTTTTTTGTCATTGAACCTTGTTTCTTCTGTTTCTTTGCATAATGAGCACACGGAGAAACACATATTTATGGAATAATAGGTGGGCTCCCACAGGGTGGGGACCTTGGTTTATTTGTGTGTTTAGCATCCAGCTTACAGCTGTTGGAGATGAGTACAAAGTCAGTCTCTTTGAAAAGATGTGAGAACAACAGAGCCAGTTGACAATGTGCAGACTCAGGGGATTTGACAAGTTTTATAATAAGTAGAAATACATATTTTTACAAAAATTATGATCATTTGAATTTTCAACTTGTAAGATTTTTCTCTTTAATATATATTTTAAAATATTTTTATTTAAAAACATTTTAAAATTCATTTTACAACCAACCACAGATCCTCCTCTCATCCCTCTTCCTGCTCCCCCCAACCCAGCTAATCCCCCTCTCAACCCACCCCTTATCCCCTGCTCCAAAATGGTAAGTCCTCCCATGGTAGGACAGCAAAACCTGGTATGTTCAGTTGAGACAGGACCAAGCACCCCCTATCCTCCCCATGCATCAAGGGTGAGCAAGGTGTTCAACCAAAGGTAGTGGGATCCAGAAAGCCAGCTCATGCACCAGGGATAGATTCTGATCACACTGCCAGGGTGATCAGACCCAGGTACACAAATGTCTCCCATATGCAGAGTCTAGTCCAGTCCCATGCAGGTTCCACAGCTGTAGGTCTAAAGTTTGTGAGTTCCTCTGAGCTTGGTTCAGTTGTCATTGCAGATTTCCCCATCATGATCTTGACCCCACTTGCTCATATAATCCCTCTTCCCTCTCTTTGACTGGACTCCTGAACTTGGCCTGATGCTTGGTTGTGGATCTCTGCATCAGCTTCCATCAGTTACTGGATTAAGGCTCTATGATGATAGGGTATTCACCAATCTGATTACTACAGTAGGCCAGTTCAGAGACCTCACTAATATTGCTAGTAGTCTAATCTGGGGTCATCCTTGTGGATTCCTGGGAATTTCTCTAGCATCAGGTTTCTCCCTTACCCCATAATGTCTCCCTCTATTAAGATATCTTTTTCATCGCTCTCCCACTCCATCCCTTCCCCAGCTCAATTATCCTGTTCCCTCATGTTCTTATCTTCCATCTCCTCTCCTCTATTGCCCCCCATTCCCAGTTTACTCATGGAGATATCCTCTGTTTCCCCTTCCCAAGGTGATCTGCACGTCCCTCTTAGGGCCCTCCTTGTTTCCCAGCTTCTCTGGAGCTGTGAGTTGTAGTCTGATTATCCTTTGCTTTACATCTAGTATCCACTTATGAGTGAGTACATACCGTATTTGTCTTTCTGAGTCTGGGTTATCTCACTCAGGATGATATTTTCTAGTTACATCGATTTGCCTGTAAATTTCATGATGTCATTGATTTTACAGCTGAGTAATACTCCATTGTGTATATGTACCACATTTTCTTTATCCATTCTTTGGTTGAGGGGCATCTAGGTTGCTTCTAGGTTTTGACTATTATGAATAATGCTACTATGAACATAGTTGAGCAAGTGTCCTTGTGGTATGATTGAGCATCCCTTGGATATATATGCCCAAGAGTGATATCATTGGGTCTTGAGGTAGATTGATTCTCAATTTTCTGAGAAGTCACCATACTGATTTCCAGAGTGGCTGTACAAGCTTGCACTCACACCAACAATGGAGGAGTGTTTCCCTTGTTCCACATCCTCTCCAACATAATCTGCCATTAGTGTTTTTGAACTTAGCCATCCCAGCAGGTGTAAGATGGTATCTCATAGTCATTTTAATTTCTATTTCCCTGATGACTGAAGATGCTGAGCAATTCCTTAAATGTCTTTTGACCATTTGGAATTCTTCTGTTGAAAATTCTGTTTAGATCTATAGCCCATTTTTTAATTGGACTGTATTTTGCTGTCTAGTTTCTTGAGTTTTTTTTTTTTTAATTTGGAGATCAGCCCTTTGTCAGATGTGGGGTTGGTGAAAATCTTTTCCCATTCTGTAGGCTGTCATTTTGTCTTATTTATTGTATCCTTTGCCTTACTGAAGCTTCTCAGTTTAAGGAGGCCCCATTTATTAATTGTTGCTCTCAGTGTCTGTGCTACTAGTGTTATTTTTAGGAATCTGTCTCCTGTGCCAATGCATTCTAGGCTACTTCCTACTTTGTAATCTATCAGGTTCAGTGTAGCTGGATTTACACTGAGGCGTTGATCCACTTAGAATTTGAGTTTAGTGCATGGTGATAGATATGGATCTATTTGCAGTCTTCTACATGTTGACATCCATTTATGCCAGCACCATTTATTGAAGATGATTTCTTTTTTCCATTGTACAGTTTTGGCTTCTTTGTCAAAAATCAGGTGTTGATAGGTGTGTGGATCAATATCAGGATCTTCAATTCGATTCCATTCATCCACATGTCAGTTTTTATGCCAATACCAAACTGTTTTTATTACTATAGCTCTATAGTAGAGCTTAAAGTCAGGGATAGTGATGCCTCCAAAAGTTGCTTTATTGTAAAGGATTGTTTTTGATATCCTAGATTTTTTGTTTTTCCATATAAAGTTGAGTATTGTTCTTTCAAGGTCTATGAAGAATTGTGTTGGGATTTTGATGGGGATTGTATTGAATCTGTAGATTGCTTTTGGTAAGATTGCCATTTTTACTATTTTGGTTCTACCTGTCCATGAACAAGGCAGATCTTTCCATTTTCTGATATCTTCTTCAATTTCTTTCTTTAAGGACTTGAAGTTCTTGTCATACAAGTCTTTCACTTGTTTGGTTAGAGTTACCCCAAGGTATTTTATATTATTTGTGGCTGTTGTAAAGGGTGATGTTTCTCTGATTTCTTTCTTGGCCCATTTATCATTTGTGTATAGGAGGGCTACTGATTTTTTTGAGTTATTCTTGTATCCTGCCACATTACTGAAGGTGTTTATCAGTTGTAGGAGTTCCCTGGTAAAATTTTTGGGGTCACTTGTGTAGACTACCATATTATCTGCAAATAGCAAAAGTTTGACTTCCTCCTTTCCAATTTTTATCCCCTTGATCTCCTTTTGTTATCCTATTGCTCTAGCTAGAACTTCGAGTACCATATTAAATAGATATGGGGAGAGTGGACGGCCTTCTCTTGTTCTTGATTTTAGTAGAATTGCTTCAAGTTTCTCTCCACTTAATTTGATGTTGGCTGTCAGCTTGCTGTAAATTGCCTTTATTACGTTTAGATATGTTCCTTTTATTCCTGATCTCTCCAAGACCTTTATCATGAAGGCGTGTTGCATATTGTCAAAGGATTCCTCATTATCTAATGAGATGATCATGTACTATTTTTTATTTCAGTTTGTTTATATGATGGAATACATTGATAGATTTTACTATGCTGAGCCATCCCTGCATCTCTGGGATGAAACCTTGTTGATCATGTTGGATGATTTTTTTAAATGTATTTTTGGATTCGGTTTGCCAGTATTTTATTGAGCATTTTTGCACCAATGTTCATGAGGGAGATTGGTCTGTAATTCTTTCTTTGTTGGATCTTGGTGTGGTTTGTGTATCAGGGTAACTGTACCCTCACAGAAAGAGTTTTACAATGTTCCTTCTGTTTTCATTGTGTGGAACAATTTGAGAAGTATTGATTGGTATTAGCTCTTCTTTGAAATTCTGGTAGATTTCTTCACTGAAACCATCTGGCCCTGGGCTTTTCTTGGTTGGGAGATTTTTAATGACTGATTCTATTTACATAGGAGTTATAGGTCTATTTAAATTGTTTATCTGGTCTTGATTTAATTTGGGTATATAGCACCTATCCAGAAAATTGTTCATTTCTTTTAGATTTTCCAATTTTGTGGAGTACAGGTTTTTGAAGTATGACTTGATGATTTTCTGGATTTCCTCGTTGTTAGTTGTTATGTCTCCCTTTTCATTTCTAATTTTGCTAATTTGGATATTCTTTCTGCCTTTTGGCTAGTTTGGATAAGGGCTTGTCTATTTTGTTGATTCTCTCAATGAATCAACTCTTTCTTTCTTTGATTCTTTGTACTGTTCTCTTTGTTTTTATTTTACTGATTTCAGCTCTCAATTTGATTATTTCCTGGCATTTATTCCTTCTGGGTGAGTTTGTTTCCTTTTCTTCTAGAGCTTTCAGGTACACTGTTAAGTCGCTACTGTGAGCTTTCTCCAACTTCTTTATGTGGGCATTTAGAACTATGAATTTTCCTTTTAGTACTGTTTTCATAGTGTGCCATAAGTTTGGGTATGTTGTATATTCATTTTCATTGAATTCTAGGAAGTCTTTAATTTATTTCTTCCTTGACCCATTGATGATTCAATTGAACATTATTCAGTTTACGTGAGATTGTAGGATTTCTGCAATTTGTGTTATTGCTGAATTCTAACTTTAAGCCATGGTGATCCGATAAAATATAGGAGGTAATTCCATTTTTTTGTATCTGTTGAGATTTGCTTTGTGACCAAGTACATAGTCAGTTTTAGAGAAGGTTCCACAGGGTGCTGAGAAGAAGGTATATTTTTTTGTTGTGTTTGGGTAGAATGTTCTTTAGATGTCTATTAAGTCCATTTGATTTATAATGTCTGTTAGTTTCCTTATTTCTCTCTTAAGTTTCTGTCTGGCAGACCTGTCCATTGGTGGGAGTGGGGTATTGAAGTCTCCCAGTATTTATCTGTGGGGTTTGATGTGTGATTTAAGCTTTAGTAATGTTTCTTTTACATATGTGGTTGCCCTTGTATTTGGGGCATAAATGTTCAGAATTGAGACTTCATTTTGATGGATTTTTCCTGTGATGAATATGTAATGTCCTTCTCAATCTCTTTTGATTAATTTTAGTTTGAAGTCTTTTTTGTTAGATATTAGGATAGCTACATCGGCTTGCGTCTTAAGTCCATCTGACTGGAAAGACTTTTTCCTGCCCTTTACTCTGAGGTAGTGTCTGTCTTTGAGGTTGAGGTGTGTTTCTTATATGCAGCAGAAGGATGTATCCTGTTTTAGTATCCATTCTGTTACCCTGTGTCTTTTTATAGGTGAATTGAGTCCATTGATATTAAGGGATATTAATGACCAGTGATTGTTAATTCCTATTATTTTTTGTTGGTAGTGTTGTGTGTTTCCCTTCTTTGGGATTTGTTGTATGAGATTATCTATTGCCTGTGTTTTCATGGGTGCATCTAACTTCCTTAGGTTGGATTTTTCCTTCTAGCGCCTTCTGTAGGACTGGATTTGTGGATAGATATTGTTTAAATCTGATTTTATCATGTATCTTGTTTATTCTGTATGTGATGATTGACAGTTTTGCTGGGCATGAAAGTCTAGGATGGCATACATGGTCTCTTAGTGTCTGCATAATGTCTGTCCAGGACCTTCTGGCTTTCAGAGTCTCCATTGAGAAGTCAGGTGGTGTTCTGATGGTTCTGCCTTTATATGTTACTTGGTCTTTTTCCTTTGCAGCTCTTAATAATTTTTCTTTATTCTGTATGGTTAGTGGTTTGATTATTATGTGGTAAGGGGACTCTTTTTCAGGGGAGGGGATCCAGTCTGTTTGATGTTCTGTAAGCTCCTTGTATCTTCATAGATATTTCTTTCTTTAGGTTGGAAAAGCTTTTTTCTATGATTTTGTTGAATATATTCTCTGTGCCTTTCAGCTGGTATTCTTGTCCTTCTTCTAACCATATTATTCTTAGGTTTGGTCTTTTCATGGTGTCCCAGATTTCCTGGACATTTTGTGTTATGATTTTGTTGGCTTTAATGTTTTCTTTGACTGGCAAATCTATTTCCTCTAATGTGTCTTCAACACCAGAGATACTCTCTTCCATCTCTTGCATTCTGTTGATTATGCTTGCATCTGTAGTTCCTGATCATTTACTCAGATTTTCCATTTCCAGCATTCCCTTGGTTTGTGTCGTCTTTATTGCCTCTATTTCAGTTTTCAAGTCTTGAACTGTTTCCTTCACCAGTTTGATTGCTTTTTCTTGGCTTTCTTTAAGGGATTTATTGATTTCTTCCATTTTTTTTGTTTTTTTTCCTTGATTTCTTTAAGGGAAATTTTCATTTCTTCTTTAAAGTCCTCTGTCATCTTCTTAAAGTCATTTTTAAAGGTCATTTTTTTCTGCTTCTTCTATGTTGGGATGTTTAGGTCTTGCTGAAGTAGAAGCAATAGGTTCTGGTGGTGCTATATTGCTCTTTATGTTGTTGAATGTATTCTTGCTCTGGTGTCTACCCATCTCTTCCTCCAATTGGTGCAAAGGATGTCTGTGTCTCAGGGAGCGACTCCTGGTCCACTGAGCACTCTTGGTCCAATTGGAGCTCTTGGTCCAATCAGAGTTGGCAGAGTCTGTGTCTCAGGGAGCAGCTGTGATCTTGGGGGATAGGTGGGTTTGGGGGTGGAGTGGAGCTTGTAGGTTACAGGGTCCATGGAGTGTGTTAGTAGTCAGGCCGGCCTGAAAGAGTCCTGCCTGCTGGCTTGAAACTGGGGCTGTAATGGATGGGGGTATGGGGGCATGAGTTGTGCCCTTGGGTCTAAAGCCTAGAGACTCTCTCTATTTTAAAATATTTTTATTCTTCATAAAAGAATCCTCCAAAATACATTGCTGTGTAGGGGACATCTTCTAAGATTACTGAATGGCTGTCTCTAATCTTTATCTGTAAGTGGCAGGTTTACATCATTTTCCATTTTCCTTTAGTTACATCTTTCCGATTGGTGCTTGGTTTACTGGAACAGATATCCCTCATTTGCTGCATGAGGCTTTTAAATCTAGAAGACTGTGTTCATTCACAGAGAGAATGACCAAATCTTTATTAATCCCACAGTATCCTCTTTCTTTCTCCCCATCTGAAGTCTACCTAATCTTAAAGATCTAGTTAAAATTTCATTACCTTCAGTCACAAAACCTACTGTCTTCCTTTATTTTTGGAATGGACACCATTTGCTAATGGTCTTCCTCTGGTATGAATATTTTATTTCATCGAGACTCTTTTGTATCATTTGAGTTTCATACCTTGTGTCTTAGTTACTTTTCTGTTGCCATGATTAGACATCATGTCCAAAATAACTTAGAAAACATTTAGTTTGGGGCTTATGTTTGCAGGTTAGAGTTAACCATTCTGGCTGGGAGTATGGCTGTAGGCAATCAAGCAGGCATGACACTGGAGTAGTAGTAGCTGAGAGCTTACATCTTGCCCTACCAGCCCAAGTCAGAGAGAACTAATTGGGAATGGTGTGGATTTTTGAAATTTCAAAGTCTACCACTGGTAACACACCTCCTCCAAGAAGGCCACATCTGGAAGTCCTTCCAAAATAGTTCCACCAACTGGGTATGAGGCATTTCATAATATATGAGCGTATGGGGACTATTCTCATTAAAATCACCACACATTGTGATTAATAAAATCTTATATGCAGTATTCCTCAATCACATTATTAATTCCCTAAGAGAATGGGTGCTTATTTGTGTGATTTTGTGTTTATTACACTTTTAGTTAAGAATATGTTTGATATATTCTGCCTTTGATATATTCTGTGCTAAATTTAAGAGATAATACAGTGAAACTCATGGCTATGCATGGTGGAACATTACTGCAATCCCTGCATTTGAGAGGAGTAAATAGGAGGACATCTTTGGTTACATAGCAAGCTTAAGGCAAGGGCCTCTTGAGACACTAAAGGGGGAAAGGTTACTAATATTACACATACTGAGTTTTAATGCAAAACAGTAAGCGTATTATTTTAACTATAACAAAGTGCCATGTGAACTGGGAAAAGCCACTCAAACCTTGATATTAAAAGAGAAGATAACATTGTGTAAGCGTCTTGAAGAAAAGGAAAAAAATCTTTTATAAGGTTGATGGGACATAATGGAAGGGTACCTAGGTGTATGCTTGGAATTTGAGGCATGGTGAAGGAACAATAGGCCTCTTGGTATTGGAGGACAGATTATAAAGAGATTTCATGATTGGATTCCTGGGAGGTTTTAAGAAATATTTGTATATTCCCAGGAACAATGGAATATAATGAAAGGTTCTGAAGATAATAAATGTTACCTTGTTTGTATCTTAGGAAGACCATTCTTTGTAAAACAATTGGGTGAAGTACATGTCAAGCAGGGTAATTAAACAAGAAGGAGAGAAGATATTAGTGTTCGATAAGTTGTCATACACTATGATAGGTACAGGTTATAGGGATGATTAAATGGACAGGTTCAGTGTTAAAAGTCTATGTACTTTAACACTGGCTCTAAGGGGGAGATGTAGAGCCAGGGCCCATGAAACCTAAAGTGTGACAGAGAGGTCAGCACAGGTGTCATTGGAGGAATTTTGGTGCCTCACTGCTTCCTCTCTGTGTGTTGATCTTGGGCTTGCTATAGGTCAGCTTGGCAAACAGCAAGGAACAACAGAAAATGAGATAGGAACCATTAAGAATCAACTAAAGCTCAATAGCACCTCTGTTTGCTCTCCACTGCCTCTAATTGTATATCCTTCACTCAGCTGTTAGCTGTGGCCAATTCCAACCCAGAAACACATAGAAAGGACATTTAGGGCAATAAATAATATTTCATACAGAACCAAAGCACCACCTACACAAACCAGCTATCATTTGGACGTTGGGTCCTTTTCCTCTATGCTCAGTCTCAGAGAATGATTTCCTCGAGTTCTTAGTTACTAAAACCTCCTCTTGGAAGTCTTTTAAAATATATTTAAAAAATTAATTGACATTAATTGTACATATTTATGGAGTGTGTGACATTTCAGTACTGGTATGCAATGTTTAATGATGGCATCAGGGTAACTGGAAGGTCTGTCCCCTCAGGCATATACCACTTCTTTGTGTCTGTAATCCACACCTTCTCTCTGCTAGCTGTTTTGAAATAGTTACTTATTTCCTGCCATAGTCACCACTGCTTTGCTTCAGAACATTACACATTATTCTGTGTATCCAGCTGTATACCTCTACCATTCACTCTGAAAGTATTCACAACTAGGGCCTCTGGTGTCTCTTCTCTACTTGCCACTGCTGTAGTTCTGTATCAAACCATTGCCATCCTCTTAGAAGAGAAATTTGAAGCAGGGAGATCATATTATTCATTATGCCTTCCACACACTTTCTATTTGGCTGTAGGGCAATATTTCAAACTGTAAGTGTGATGATCTAAGCTCTATTGAAGTTATTTCTTTGGTCTTAAGAGTCTACGGGATTAAACTGAGTATAGTTTGTGTGGTATACAGACTCTTTAACAAGGTTCCTCTTGCTTTGTTTCACTGTACATTGTCTTATGATTTCTCTTTGTTGCCTGGCCTTCTGCTATAACAAAAGGTAGTTAGTGCTTTGAAACCTGGCCATGTGGGTTTGTGTCTTTGATGGAAACAACCCTCCTTGTGTTGCATTGTAACCACAGTAAGATTCTTTAGGTAAGTGAAGAGTAAGGAGTCATAGTTCTTGTGGGGGTCGTATATGGACCATAGAGCATCCTGCATAGGCATTCATATGATCATATGAGTTCCTTTTTCTTTTCTTTTTTTGTTTTGAATGGTGTTAGGCATCAAAACAAGGGCCTTTCACATACCAGTGATGACTTCTTAAAGATTATAAGTATCTTGTGGTATATTGTGTACCCTAATAAAATTTGCCTGAAGATCAGAGAGATCACAACAAGCCACTAGATTAAACATAGATGCCAGGCAGTGATGGCACACACTTTTAATTCTAGCACTTGGGAGGCAGAGATCTGTCTGGATCTCTGTGAGTTCAAAACCATCCTGGACTATATGAGGTTGACTCAGTCTAGGAGAGAAAAGGCCAGGCAATGGTGGCACACACCTTTAATCCCAGTACAGGGAAGCACACACACCTTTAATCCCAGGAAGTGAAGGCTGGGCAGAGAAAGGTATATAAAGCATAAGGAGACAGGAACTAAAGGCTTTTCAACTGAAGAAGCCCTTTCAGCTAGAGGCCTTTTGGTTAGGCTCGTTTGGCTGAAGCCTTTAGGCAGAGAGGACCCCTTTTGACTGAGAACTCAGAGACATTCAAACAGAGGATTCATGGAATTGGCAAGGTGAGATGTGGTAGTGGCTTGTTCCTTTGTCTCTCTGATCTTCAGGCAAATTTTATTAGGGTATACAACATATCACCACAGAATCTGTTTTATAATCCTAAGGGGTAAGGAGCTTCTGTGCACTTAGCTTTGGGGCTGTTGCTGAGAACCATGAGAAAAGATGAAGAGAATATTTGGCTGGATTTCAGAGAAATTTCGATGAAAGGAACAAAACATCTAAAAAGTCAACCAAGCCACCAACTTCAGATTGCTGTGGCTGAGCCACATTTCAAGTAGTGTGCAATCTGCAGCAGGTGAGGGGATGCTTGGACACAAGATTGTTACTGATGGCCTTGTGCCCTTTGCCAAGCCAATTCTCAGTATCTGGTTGCTGGAAAAAATTAGGACATTTGGTTATAATAAGCACATACCACGATAGAAAGTAGAATTAATAATGAAGAGAATCTTTTGGTGAGAAAAATCCTTCCCCGTGTGTGTGTGTGTGTGTGTGTGTGTGTGTGTGTGTGTGTGTGTGTGTGTGTGAGAGAGAGAGAGAGAGAGAGAGAGAGAGAGAGAGAGATACACTAGTATTAAACAATGGGCCTCTCCACATGTCTTTATTTTCTAGGGGCAGATTTATTTTTGTACTCTTTAGTTTCTGCAAACTCTCCACCTCCACTATATTCTTTTGGAAAGGCTCCTGGCTGATCTTCTCTACCAATCACTTTATTTTTTATTACTTCCAAAAACTTGTTAGTTTGTAGATTCTAGTAGTAGGTTTTTAAGGGCAGTGAATGTATTTTCTGTACCTTTATATCCACTAACACTCTCAAGTATAGTGTCTTAATAAAGTCACTATCATCAGAACTGTTAATTAAACAAATCAGTGAGTGAGTGAAAACATTAAGATGATTGAATGATCAAGTGATCAAGGGCCTGGGGTGGAACAGAAGGCCAGATGGAGGTGATGAGAAGCTTTGAGTAAAAGGCAAGTGCAGAGAAGGGAGTGAGCACATTTCTGAACAGGCAGTAGAGACACTTTAACTATGGTCATGACTGACTATATCTAGATTCATCAAAAATCTATATTAGCTCGGCGTCTCCAGGAAGGTATTTCAAAAGCTAGTGCCACTGTGGTCACTAATGTATGACTACTAGGTTGTTAAGAGGTTAGTGATATATGGTACTTTTGAGGCTGGGTAACTACAAAGGACTTTCACACAGATAAACCTCTTGAATGTGTGCCACACTTTTTGTACTTGTATTTTATGTTGCTGGTTTGTGACAAGAAGTTGTACTGACCATATAGTCTGAGCCCTGTTACATAAAGTGTTTGTAGGAAAGTTTCTTATATCCTTTCCTTCTCTCTCTCTCTCTTCCTTCCTTTCCTTTCTCTCTCTCTCTTTCTTTCTTTCTTTTTTAATAAAACCTCATCTTTATTTTACATACTTTTATGTATTTATGTTTTGTTTCAGAACAAAATAAAACAAACAAACAACAAAACAAAACAAAAAGCCCTCATAACATACAATACACAACCCTGCTATTCTGAGAGAGGGGATTTTCCTGCCTTAAGGCACAAGGACAGGATAGAAGAAGAGATCCTCTAGACATGATCAAGAGAGCTAGGTAGCTCAGGGCCAGTCAAGGCTGCTGGGCATGGGGGCACAGGGAAACTATTAGAGGACATAGGCACCTCATAGGATATCTAATCTACTTCTTCCATGCAAGGGGCATCCTCATCACCCTTGATTGGGTGGGATCTCATCAAAAGCAGCAGCACTGGGTTCCTCTGCTGTCACCTCATCTTCTTCAGTTCCAAGGCCTAGTTTGATCATTTGGTAGATACAGTTGGAACAGGCTTAGGGAGCCTCGAGTGAGAAACCAGAGGAGCACAGAGCAGTTTCAAGCAGCAGCACCACCAGTTCCTTGACAGCCTTGTGATTTTTGTCTGTCTCAGTCTTCTGCCTCAGGGTCTCCACAATGGGGTGGTCAGGATTCATCTCTAGGTGCTTTTTGGCCATCATGTCGCCCATTGTAGAGTTGTCTTGAAGTGCCTGGTCCTTCATACATGCTCTACATGTCATGATCTGCTTTCTCACCAGAGGTGCTTGTCACAGTGCAACAAGATAAAGACAGAAGCCTATTGGAGATTGTCACCTTTTCAACCTTCTTATCCAAGATCTCCTTCATCAGCTTGCAGAGATTCCAATTTTTTCCTTGCTCTCCTCCATTTTCTTTTTCTCCTCCTCATCCTCGGGTAGCTTCAGGCCCTCTTTAGTTTCTGAGACCAGTCTCTTTCCATAAAATTCCTGAGCTGTTGCATGTAGTACTCATCAATAGACTCAACTGTATACACCATCTCAAAGTTCTGCTTCCGTAAACACAGAGTTGGCCACCTGCTCTTTGCTATCACCAGTGATATAATATATGGCCTTCTGTGTCTTTTCCATCAAAGACAAATACTCTGACAGGGAAGTTATCTCATCTCCAGAACTAGAATATTCCTACTGTAGTGATGGAGTTTGGTGCCATGGAGGATGTCATCAATTGGGAAGTCTGAGTTCAAATTGCATCTCTGCTGCTAACTATGCTGGGTTCTTAGAGGACTTAGTCACCTGAAGCCTTCCCTAGCTTAACTTGTGAGGTGAGGATGTTGAATGGAGGTAGGCCTGAAGGTCATCCCTGTTCTATTGTCTTATCTTTCTATGTTCAAATTTGAAAAGATCAAAGATTATTATTTTCTATAAAATTGTCCATTGTGCTCTGTGTTTGCTTTTAGAAATGCAGATGACAATGCCTAAATGGGTTTTTAAATGAGGGTTAGTAGGTTGTGATAGTATCACACACACACACACACACACACACACACACACACACACACACACACACGCGCACGCACGCACGCACGCACGCACGCACGCACGCACGCACGCGTGCGCACACACACATGTAGATACAGTTATATGTTCTATATGTAGATACAGTTATATGTTATATATACACTGTTTATAGATACAGTTACATGTCATAAGAAAAAGAACAATTGTTTTTGTTCATTACACTGGAGTCCACATGTCGTGGTATTTGCTCTGCCCATGACCTTGGGCTATAGGGCCCAAAGGAAGCAATGCTTTTTGCTATTTATTGTACATGACCTCTTAAAAGGGAAGGGAGAAAGGTCATGAGTCCCTTAGCCCTGCTGCCTGCTTCCTTGTCTGATCAAACTGCCAGGTAGATTTGCTCCCAGTCAGATCAGAAGATGACTTTAGCTCTCTACTCTGTTCTGTATTCGTGGGTGTATTTCTTCAATTTATATCTTAGTAAATTCCCATTACCCATTAAATAGACTCACATGAATTGATCTTAACACTGATAATCAGAATTTCCTATACCACATCAAGCAGAATTTCTATAGTAATGTATATATTCTGGTTACAAGTTAGATAGTTACTGACAATTGCATAAAATAGTCCTCTAGCCTGTAGTACACCCTAACAACAAGCATCTACTGTTCTGTTACATTTCTAAATTGAAGTTAGAGATTCAGAATTCAGAAATAATTGTCTTTATGATCCTTTTCTTTCTTTCTTTCTTTCTTTCTTTCTTTCTTTCTTTCTTTCTTTCTTTCTTTCTTTCTTTCTCTCTCTCTCTCTCTCTCTCTCTCTCTCTCTCTCTCTTTCTTTCTTTCTGTTGACAAAAAACAGAGTGGCCTTGACATTACAAATTCTTAATTAGAATGGCTCTTTAATCATAATGGGGTGAAGCAAACATTTTCACCAGACTTTTGGAGAATGCTGAGAGACAGGGGTAGGGGGGTGGAGAAAGGGAGAGAGATGGGAGAGATTTTTTTCTTACCTTCAGAAAATTAGAATTGCTAAAACACTGAATTACAAAACAGGTAGAAAGACTTCCAAAGATAATAAAAACAAAGTAGACTTGAGATGCTGGGCATGCAGCTGTGTGGCAGAAAGCTGGCCTGGTCCTGAATTATTTCCCAGTGCTATAACAACAACCAAGTGAAATTCTCAGGGTAGATTGGTGGAAGTGTACACATGTCCCCAAGTCTAGGAAAAGGTCAACACAGTGTTTCTTCAAGATAAAGAAGTCACTAAAAAATAAATCCCATGTTCCCAGCATTAGGAACAGGACTCACAGTTATAGCTTCTTATGACTTTTGGTTGCAAGGAAGTAGGAAGAAAAGGGAGAAGAAAACTCAAAGAGGGATGCCTGATTGTAGGAGGCAAAGGCCCAAATACCTACTCCCATGTCTTTTCCCTCTAAGAAATCCTTTAAAGTAACAAGTCCAGTACAATTCAGCTCATCAAAACTGAGAGAACAACAAAAACAACAACAACAACAACAACAACAACAACAACAACAACAACAAAAAATCAGCCAAGGATACAACATAAAAAGGAAACAAAACAAAACAAAACAAAAACATAAAATAAAGAAACTGGCTAGGAAAGTACTGATGCATTTGCTTCGTGAATTGCAAAAGACATCCTAGATAAACTGGAGCACAAAGTAGAACAGGAGACAAAATTCGAAAGGACAGCACCAAGGAAAAGTCATTGAAAAAAAAAAAAAAACCTCTCAAATTCCATTAGACAAATGGACTAGAAAGTACACAAGGCAACTAGAGGACCTCAGTGAGACAGGATTGAATGTTGACGTTCACATGAAACAAACCCAGAACTAATAAGACAGAGGTGGATGTGGAGCCACTGTGGAAGACAACTGAAATACTGGGGGAAAACCCTAAACATTCAATGACTTCTGAAAACACTTTGCATAAAGAAAAGCATTCATCTATAGACTGAATGTACATACCAGATCTTGGAACAGCCATGGCAGGGGATAGACTTTGAAGGTCTTCCAAAACCAATTATTATTACTCCTGAGTGTGGGGCTGGCTCACTGTTGACTGCTCAGCTAGTGAGTGTTAGGTCCAATGGCATGCAGTACCCAGTGTTTGCCAGGACTGTGATGTATGTTTTTTGTCACCTGTTCTCCAAACACTAAACCATATATATCTTGGTTGGAGTTACAACGTTATTTCAGCAGAGGGTTTTTTTTTTTCAATTTCCAGAAAATTCTAACTGATGCTTTATTAGAAAGCAGACCAGTGGTTCCTGAGACAGAGGGAGGAACAGGAAGAGATGTTATGGGCAAGAGAGGAGACATTGATGGTGGTAAAAGGTCACCATCCTGTCTGCTTTCAAGTGTGTATCTCATGTTAAATCCTACCCTTCCTGTGTATGCTAGCGTATGCCAGTTCCATCATATAGACCTTGTTATAAAATCAAAATGGTCAGAAGTCTGTTAAATTGTGCAATGAGCATTTATGAGGAAAGAAAACCTGAGCTGATGAGCAGAGCAAGGGAAAAATATACAAATGTCTATTTCTAGTCCAATGAGTGATAGAAAACCATCCCAAAACTATGTGTTTTAATTTAAAAAAAAGAAAGGAAGGAAGGAAGAAAGAAAGAGAGAGAAAGAAAACTGAAGAAAAGGAAAAAGTGGAGAATAGAATAGTTTTGCCAAACCCCTTATTTTTTGCTCTTTTTAATTCACAAACTATGGAATTCACCCTTTAAAGCATACAGTTTGTTTATTTATATCAGTGTTATGTGCCACAGCAGCCACCTAATTCCATAACGCTTTCATCATCCAGAAAGAAACTGTATCTAGGGAGCAGTCACTCCCATCCTCCACCACAGCAGCCACTAGTCTGCTTCCTTTCTCTGGCTTTGCTAATTTGGGCATTTCACAAGAATGGAATCCTGCCATGCACAGCCTTTTGCATCTGACTTCTTTCTTTTTTTTTTTTTTTTTTTTTTTTTTTGTTTTGTTTTTTTATTATTATTATTATTATTATTATTTTACAACACCATTCAGTTCAACATAATAGCCACAGAATCCCCTGTTCTCCCCCTCTCGCCCACCCCTCCCCCCAGCCCACCCCCCATTCCCACCTCCTCCAGATCAAGGTCTCCCCCGAGGACCGGGGTTGACCTGGTAGACTCAGTCCAGGCAGGTCCATTCCCCCCTCCCAGACCGAGCCAAGTGTCCCTGCATAAGTCCCAGGATTCAAACAGCCAACTCATGCAACGAGCCCAGGACCTGGCACCAATGCACAGCTGCCTCCCAAACAGATCAAGCCAACTGACTGTCTCACCCGTTCAGGTGGCCTGATCCAGTTGGGGGCCCCTCAGCCTTTGGTTCATAGATCCTGTGCTTCCATTCATTTGGTTATTTGTCCCGGTGCTTTATCCAACCTTGGCTTCAACAATTCTCGCTCATATAAATCCTCTTCTTACTCACTAATTAGACTCCCAGTGCTCCACCAGGGGCCCAGCCGTGGATGTCTGCCTTCAGATTCCTCAGTCCTTGGATGGGGTTTATGGCACCACTATTTGGGTGTCTGGCCATCCCATCACCAGAGTAGGTCAGTTCCTGCCGTCTCGCGACCATTGCCAGCAGTCTTTTGAGGGGGTATCTTTGTGGATCTCCGTGGGCCTCCCTAGCTCTCTGCTTCCTCCCCTTCTCACCTTCTCATGTGGTCTTCATTTACCATGGTCTCCTATTCCTTGTTCTCCCTCTCTTTTCTTGATCCAGCTAGGATCTCCCACTCTTTCCCTCGACTGTCGCCCTTCATTGTTCCCACTCATGACCAGGCTATTCATGTAGATCTTGTCCATTTCTCCGTGTCTTTTTTTGGGGTCCCGATTTCCAGGTAGCCTCACTGGTGATGTGAGTAGCAGTCTAGTCATCCTTGTTCCACATCTAGCATCTTCCTATGAGTGAGTACATACCATATTTGTCTTTCTGAGTCTGGGTTACCTCACTCAGGATGATTTTTTCTAGATCCATCCATTTGCCTGCAAACCGTGTGATGTCGTTGTTTTTCTCTGCTGAGTAGTATTCCATTGTGTATATGTGCCACAATTTATTTATCCATTCTTCAGTTGAAGGGCATCTAGGTTGTTTCCAGGTTTTGGCTATTACAAACAATGCTGATATGAACATAGCTGAGCAAGTGCTCTTGTGGTATGATTGAGCATTTCTTGGGTATATGCCCAGGAGTGGTATAGCTGGATCTTGGGGGAGATTGATTCCCAATTTTCTAAGAAAGCGCCATATTGATTTCCAAAGTGGTTGTACAAGCTTGCATTCCCACCAGCAGTGGAGGAGAGTTCCCCTAGTTCCACATCCTCTCCAGCATAAAGTGTCTTCAGTGTTTTTGATCTTAGCCACTCTGACAGGCGTAAGGTGGTATCTCAGAGTTGTCTTGATTTGCATTTCCCTGATGATTAGGGAAGTTGAGCAATTCCTTAAATGTCTTTCAGCCATTTGGGATTCCTCTGTTGAGAATTCTCTGTTTAGTTCTAAAGCCCATTTCTCAATTGGACTGTTGGTCCTTTTGATGTCCAATTTCTTGAGTTCCTTATATATTCTGGATATCAGTCCTCTGTCAGATGTGGGGTTGGTGAAGATCTTTTCCCATTCTGTAGGCTGTCGCTTTGCCTTGTTGACCGTATCCTTTGCTCTACAAAAGCTTCTCAGTTTCAAGAGGTCCCATTGATTGATTGTTTGTCTCAGTGTCTGCGCTACTGGTGTTATATTTAGGAAGTGATCTCCTATGCCAAGGCGTTCAAGACTATTTCCTACTTTTTCTTCTAGCAGGTTCAGAGTAGCTGGATTTATGTTGAGGTCTTTGATCCACTTGGACTTAAGTTTTGTGCACGGTGACAGATATGGATCTATTTGCAGCCTTCTACACGCTGATATCCAGTTATGCCAGCACCATTTGTTGAAGATGCTTTCTTTTTTCCATTGTACACTTTTGGCTTCTTTGTCAAAAATTATATGTCCATAGGTGTGTGGGTTAATGTCAGGGTCTTCAATTCGATTCCATTGGTCCACATGTCGGTTTTTATGCCAATACCAGGCTGTTTTTATTACTGTAGCTCTATAGTAGAGCTTGAAGTCGGGGATTGTGATGCCTCCAGAAGTTGTTTTATTGTACAGGTTTCTTTTAGCTATCCTGGGTTTTTTGTTTTTCCATATGAAGTTGAGTATTGTTCTTTCCAGATCTGTGAAGAATTGTGTTGGTATTTTGATGGGGATTGCATTGAATCTGTAAATTGCTTTTGGTAAGATTGCCATTTTTACTATGTTAACCCTGCCTATCCATGAGCATGGAAGATCTTTCCATTTTCTGAGATCTTCTTCAATTTCTTTTTTCAGGGACTTAAAGTTCTTGTCATATAGGTCCTTCACTTGCTTGGTTAGTGTTACCCCAAGGTATTTTATGTCATTTTTGGCTATTGTAAAGGGTGATGTATCTCTAATTGCCTTCTCAGCTTCTTTGTCCATTGTATATAGGAGGGCTACTGATTTTTTTGAGTTGATTTTGTATCCTGCTATGTTGCTGAAGGTGTTTATAAGCTTTATCAATTCCTGGGTGGAATCTTTGGGGTCACTCAAGTATACTATCATGTCGTCTGCAAATAGGGAAAGCTTGACTTCTTCCTTTCCAATTTGAATCCCCTTAATCTCCTTATGTTGTCTTATTGCTCTGGCTAGAACTTCAAGTACTATATTGAATAAGTATGGGGAGAGTGGACAGCCTTGTCTCGTTCCTGATTTTAGTGGAATTGCTTTGAGTTTCTCTCCATTTAATTTGATGTTGGCTGTTGGTTTGCTATATATTGCCTTTATTATGTTTAGGTATGTTCCCTGTATTCCTGATCGCTCCAAGACTTTTATCATGAAGGGGTGTTGGATTTTGTCAAATGCCTTTTCTGCATCTAGTGAGATGATCATGTGGTTTTTTTCTTTGAGTTTGTTTATATGGTGTATTACATTAATGGACTTTCGTATGTTGAACCACCCTTGCATCCCTGGGATGAAGCCTACTTGATCATGGTGGATAATTGTTCTGATGTGTTCTTGGAGTCTGTTTGCCAGTATTTTATTGAGTATTTTTGCATCAATGTTCATGAGGGAGATCGGTCTGTAGTTCTCTTTCTTTGTTGCATCCTTGTTTGGTTTAGGAATCAGGGTAATTGTAGCCTCATAGAAGGAGTTTGGTAATGTTCCTTCTGTTTCTATTATGTGGAACAATTTAGAGAGTATTGGTATTAACTCTTCTTTGAAGATCTGGTAGAATTCTGCGCTGAAACCATCTGGTCCTGGGCTTTTTTTGGTTGGGAGACCTTTAATGACTGTTTCTATTTCCTTAGGGGTTATTGGACTATTTAAATAGTTTATCTGGTCTTGATTAAACTTAGGTATGTGGTATCTATCCAGAAAAATGTCTATTTCTTTTAGGTTTTCCAGTTTTGTGGAGTAGAGGTTTTTGAAATATGACCTTATAATTCTCTGGATTTCCTCAATGTCTGTTGTTATGTCCCCCTTTTCATTTCTGATTTTGTTGATTTGGATTCTCTCTCTCTGTCTTTTGGTTAGTTTGGATAAGGGCTTGTCTATCTTGTTGATTTTCTCAAAGAACCAACTCTTTGTTTCATTAATTTTTTGTATTATTCTCTTAGTTTCTAATTTATTAATTTCACCTCTCACTTTGATAATTTCCTGGCGTCTATTCTTCCTGGGAGACTTTGCTTCTTCTTGTTCTAGAGCTTTCAGATGTGCTGTTAATTCACTAGTGTGCGATTTCTCCAACTTCTTTATGTGGGCATTTAGTGCTATGAATTTCCCTCTTAGCACTGCTTTCATAGTGTCCCATAAGTTTGGGTATGTGGTGTCTTCATTTTCATTGATCTCTAGGAAGTCTTTAATTTCTTTCTTTATTTCTTCCTTAACCCATTGGTGATTCAGTTGAGCATTATTCAGTTTCCATGAGGTTGTAGGTTTTCTGTAGTTTTTGTTGTTGTTGAAATCTAGCTTTAAACCATGGTGATCTGATAGAACACAGGAGGTTATTCTGATTGTTTTGTATCTGTTGAGATTTGCTTTGTGGCCAAGTATGTGGTCGATTTTAGAGAAAGTTCCATGGGGTGCTGAGAAGAAAGTATATTCTTTCTTGTTAGGATGGAATGTTCTGTAGATATCTATTAGGTCCAATTGGGTCATGACATCGGTTAAGTCCTTTATTTCTCTGTTAAGTTTCGATTTGGGAGATCTGTCCAGTGGTGAAAGTGGGGTGTTGAGATCTCCCACTATTAATGTGTGGGGTTTTATATGTGGTTTAAGCTTTAGTAATGTTTCTTTTACATATGTGGGTGCCCTTATGTTTGGGGCATATATGTTCAGAATTGAAACTTCATCTTGGTCGATCTTTCCTGTGACGAGGATGTAATGTCCTTCTTGATCTCTTTTGATTGATTTTAGTTTGAAGTCTATTTTGTTGGATATCAGGATGGCTACCCCTGCTTGTTTCTTAAGACCATTTGATTGAAAAGTCTTTTCCCAGCCTTTTATTCTTAGGTAGTGTCTATCTTTGAATTTGAGATGTGTTTCTTGTATGCAGCAGAAGGATGGGTCCTGCTTTCGTATCCATTCTGTAAGTCTATGTCTTTTTATAGGTGAATTAAGTCCGTTGATATTAAGGGATATTAATGACCAGTGATTCTTCATCTCTGTTATTTTTGGTGGTAGTGTGTGTGTACTTCTCTTCTTTGGGGTTTACTGTTGTGGCTTTATCTATTGCCTGTGTTTTCAAGTGTGTATCTGACTTCCCTCGGTTGGAATTTTCCTTCTAGTGCTTTCTGTAGGGCTGGGTTTGTGGATAGGTATTGTTTAAATCTGGCTTTGTCTTCGAATGTCTTGTTCCTTCCGTCTATGATGATTGAAAGTTTTGCTGGGTATATTAGTCTGGGCTGACATCCATGGTCTCTTAGTGTCTGCATTACATCTGTCCAGGTCCTTCTGGCTTTCAAAGTCTCCATTGAGAAATCGGGTGTTATTCTGATGGGTTTACCTTTATAGGTCACTTGGCCTTTTTCCTTGGCTGCTCTTAATATTCTTTCTTTATTCTGTACATTTAGTTGTTTAATTATTATGTGTCGAGGGGACTTTTTTTGGGGGTCTAGTCTGTTTGGTGTTCTATAGGCTTCTTGTATCTTCATAGGCATTTCCTTCTTTAAGTTGGGAAAGTTTTCTTCTATAATTTTGTTGAATATATTTTCTGTGCCTTTGAGTTGGTATTCTTCACCTTCTTCTATCCCTATAATTCGTAAGTTTGGTCTTTTTATGGTGTCCCAGATTTCTTGGACATTTTGGTTCATGACTTTGTTGGCTTTAGTGTTTCCTTCGACTGATGGAACTATTTCTTCTACTGTATCTTCAATGCCAGAAATCCTCTCTTCCATCTCTTGCATTCTGTTGGTTATACTTGCATCCGAAGTTCCTGATCTTTTACTCAGGTTTTCTATTTCCAGCATTCCCTCTGTTTGTGTCTTTTTCATTTTTTCAATTTCCCTTTTCAGATCTTGGACTGTTTCCTTTGTTTGTTTCATTGCTTTTTCATGATTTTCTTTCAGTGCTTTATTGTTTTCTTCCAGGATTTTAATGTTTTCTTCCAGGACTTTATTGTTTTCTTGGAGGGCTTTATTGTTTTCTTCTAATTTGTTTGCCCTTTCCTCTAGTTGTTTACAGCGTTCTTCCAATTTTCTTGTCTTTTCCTCTACACAAGCCTCTACCTTCTTCATGAAGTTACTCATAAGGCTACTTTCTTCTGCTTCTTCCAATTTTTGGTGTTCAGGTCTAGATGTTGGAGGCGAGCTAGGTTCTGGTGATGCTGTATTGCTCTTCATTTTGCTGTATGTACTTCTGCTTTGACGTCTGCCCATCTCCTTGTGGTTCCTTCTTGGTCTTATCAGTGGACTTGTTTCACAAAGATCTGACAGACTCAGGAAGATTATCTCTTGTCCAAAAGGGAGTTCTCTTGTCCAACTCTCTGGTCCAGAAGGGAAGTCAGGGGCAAGCTCTGGTCCAGAATGGCAGTCGGGGACAGGCTGGGAGCTGGGGGCCGGTCTCTAAGTCTCAGGAAGTGGGTGGGGTCTTGGGCAGATGGGCGTGGGGGCAGGGCGCGGAGACTGCAGGGGCTGCCGGGGGCTTGGAAATGGGGATCCCTCCCGGTGGGGCTAGAAGGGGAGCTGCCCGGTGGCCAGAACCTGGTGCCAAGTTGGGCAGGCCTCTCAGGAGTGGCTGGTGGCCAGGGATGGGGTCCGGGCTGGACCCAGGCACTCACCTCTGGTCCAGAAGGGAAGTCGTCAGGGGCAGGCTGGGAGCTGGGGGCCGGTCTCTAAGTCTCAGGAAGTGGGTGGGGTCTTGGGCAGATGGGCGTGGGGGCAGGGCGCGGAGACTGCAGGGGCTGCAGGGGGCTTGGAAATGGGGATCCCTCCCGGTGGGGCTAGAAGGGGAGCTGCCCGGTGGCCAGAACCCGGCGCCAAGCTGGGCAGGTCCTCCCGGGGTGGCTGGTGGCCAGGGAAGGGGTCCGGGCTGGACCCAGGCACTCACCTCTGGTCCAGAAGGGAAGTTGTCGGGGGCAGGCTGGGAGCTGGGGGCCGGTCTCTAAGTCTCAGGAAGTGGGTGGGGTCTTGGGCAGATGGGCGTGGGGGCAGGGCGCGGAGACTGCAGGGGCTGCCGGGGGCTTGGAAATGGGGATCCCTCCCGGTGGGGCTAGAAGGGGAGCTGCCCGGTGGCCAGAACCCGGCGCCAAGCTGGGCAGGTCCTCCCGGGGTGGCCGGTGGCCAGGGATGGGGTCCAGGTTGGACCCGGGTACTCACCTCTGGTCCAGAAGGGAAGTCTTCGGGGGCAGGCTGGGAGCTGGGGGCCGGTCTCTAAGTCTCAGGAAGTGGGTGGGGTCTTGGGCAGATGGGCGTGGGGGCAGGGCGCGGAGACTGCAGGGGCTGCCGGGGGCTTGGAAATGGGGATCCCTCCCGGTGGGGCTAGAAGGGGAGCTGCCCGGTGGCCAGAACCTGGTGCCAAGTTGGGCAGGCCTCTCAGGAGTGGTTGGTGGCCAGGGATGGGGTCCGGGCTGGACCCAGGCACTCACCTCTGGTCCAGAAGGGAAGTCCGCATCTGACTTCTTTCATTTAGCATAGTGTTTCTAAGGCTCCTTTGTCACAGCATGCATTACAACTTGGTCTCTTTTTATGGTTAGGTGATATCTGTTATGTAGAGAAATCTTATTTGTCAGTTAATGGGCATCAGTTGGCTCTTCTGTAGGCTCTTATGAACAGTGCTATTGTGAGTTCTTGTGCAAGTTTTTATGTGGACAGACAATATTCATTTGTCTTGGACATATATCTAAGAGCAGAAAGTTTGGTTCATGGAGTAATTATATTTAAAAATTTCAGGAACTGCCAGACTATTACCAATGGTGCCAGGTTGCACCATTTTACAATCCCACTAACAATACACATGGATTTTCCTTTCCTCACCAATTCCTCTTACTGCCTGTCTCTTTCAGTATAGCTGTTATATCAGCTATACAATAGTATTCAGCAGAGTTCTTTATGTTAGAGAATGCTCCATGACCCCAACAAGCATTCAAAATATAATGGCTCAAAACACATGACTGGTTTCTGCTTAATGTAATGGTCCAGACCAAGCATACCAGGTTTCTAAAGAGATAGCCCTTCCCTCACAGTCATTTAAAGCTGTCATGCCATCACAGGTCACTGTCAAAATTGCTCAGTGATCACTGTCCTTAGCCCTTTGCTCTCTCCTCTGCTTAGTTGTCATTGCAGTCCACAGAAAGGGGTGAAAAACGTGGAATTCTACATCAGAACTGTTATGGACTGGGCCTGGAAGTCACACACATCTATTCACAGCACGACTGCTATTTTCTAGTGTTCACCTTGTGCGTGGAAACAGAGATGGAGGAGGAAGAACTCCCAAAAGGTGGAGCAGAAGCTGTGGAAAATAGCAGTCCCCCTTAGATAGCAGATGCATGGTAGCACTAAGAAACTTGCCACTTTGTGGGAAATTCATGATGTTTGTCCAGCTGGATTTCACCATTGTCTTGAGTGTCATTTCTCATTCTTGCATTTAATGAATGAGGATCTTTATTATGTCTCTCATCTATGTTCTACTATTGTTTCATGGGTGTTGGGGTTCAGGTACTCTTGACATACTTACAGTCGTTTGGATTATTAATCCCCACAGAACAAGAACTGGGCCTTATATAAAGGGTAGAAATCACACAGAAACCCTGATCTTGAGTGAGATGCAACAGCCGGAGAATGCAGTGTTTTCTCCTTTGAGGAAGGCAGATGCTTTTCACATGTGGTTACTAGATATGCATGACGTTTGGAAGAAAGAGCAAAGGATTATGTAGAAATTACTAATACCCAGCAAAAGCTTTTCTTCTTGGCTTTCATTATTTTGTATGATTATATTTTAGTCAACAGAATGTGTGGAGAAGTGATGTGTCCTTATTTTATACACAGCTCATAGAGCATTATCTGGGTGTTCTTCTATGTTCATAGTCCTTCTAATGTGTTGTTCTTATGACCACAAACATGACAGAATTCAGAATTAGATGGTCATATCAATTAGAAACCCCCTGAATCTTAACCTTCTATATTTATTTCCTGGGCAAAACTTGGTTTCCTTTCTTTCTTTTCTTATTTTAAACAATGATCTCACCCCTCATTCTCTCTCTTTCCCTCTCCCTCCTCCCCTTGTTTTTATCCCTCCTCTGTTTGTATATGTATGTGGGCTGGAATGGTGGTGTGGTCAGAGTACCTCTGTGAATCCAGCTTTCTCTTTCTACATTTATGTCGTTTCAGAGATCAAATTTAGGTCACCAGCTTGTGTGGCTGGTACCTTTCTTTACCCACTGAACTCTCTCCTTCTCTCTGGTTTCTTTTCTTTTAAGCTGTAACATATCAAGGTTATTTACAGAGGCTAAAGTTTCAGTTCAGCCTATGCCAACTAAGAAAGCAGGAGAAAATTGATGTATCTCTTCATAATGTTTGAGATGTTATTAGGCAAAATCATTTGAGAATCAAGTAAATGAAATCAAGACACTTAAAAATGAAAAAAAAAAAAATCAAACTGTCCTCAGATTGATGCAGAGAAATGTTCAATGCTAATGGAATTGTTCTGATTAGTCCCCAAGGAGAGAAAATATGACTCAAGGTTATTAGATCTAGAAAATTGTCATTCAAGCATGAAGAGAAAAGATGAATGTGTCAAATAAGGAAATATTGTTTTTATGTTTTTTCCATGGGAGAAATTATAAGATCTTCAGTTTTCTAAGTGTTAAGTTGATAATTGCGGCTGAAAGATTAGCAGTGACATATTGGGTTTATATAAATGTAATTTATGGCCAAAGGTCAAACATATGAAAGAAACACATCTGTTACATGAATTAGTGCAATAAATAAACAGAAATTACAAGTACTAGTGAGTACATGTAGGATCAACATCTATTAAGGAAATGATAGTGAAAAGTACAAGTAAAACTAGAATTTTATTTGTTATAAAAAGATTTTAGCTCACCTTTGTAATCCTACAAGTGACAGGCTGAAAACTCAAAAAAAAAAAAAAAGTTGTAAAGGGATTAGAGAGATTGCTCAGTGGTTAAGAGCACTGGTTACTCTTCCAGAGGTACTGTGTTCAATTCTCAGCAATCAATGGTGGCTCACAGTCATCTATAATGAGATTTGATGCCTTCTTCTGGCCTGAAGTGATACATGCAGATAGAATACTCATACACATAAAATAAATTAATAAATAAAACTTTTAAAAATATTGTAAAAGATTTAAGAACAAAGTAGATTTGTAAGGTAGGTTCACCTGAGATATATTTAACTTTGTGCCTTAACAATAAGTAATGTACCCCCTTTTATATTACCACTAATATAGTCACAAAGAATGACTGTGGTGATATTTTATTTGTGCGCTAATAAATAAAGCTTGCATGGAGATCTGAGGAAAAAGTCAGCCATTATATTAAACATAGAGGCTAGACAGTGGTAGCACACGCCTTTGATCCTAGCATTTAGGAGGCAAAGATTCATCTGGATCTCTGCGAGTTCAAGGCCACACTGGGAACAGAGCCAGGCATGGTGGCACATGACTTTTATCCCAGCACTAACCATAGAGGTCTGGAGGTCTATATAGACAGACAGGAAGTGATAGAGCTGTGTGGAAAGAGGAAAAGTGATGTAGCTAGGCAGAGAGAAGAAGTAAGATGGTAGGGCACAGAAAGGTATATAGGCATGAGTATACAGGAAGTAGCTCTCTCTTTGGCTAAGGATTTCCTAGCAGTAAGAATGTGGCTGTCCTAAGCTCTCTTTCCCTCAAAACTTGCCCTTCATTACCACCACTCACGTCCAGGTTGTTTATGTAGATCTCATCCATTTCTCTGTCATTGGGCAATCCCTGTGTCTTTCTTAGGGTCCTGTTTTCTAGGTAGCCTCCCTGGAGTTGTGAGTAGCAGTCTAGTCATCTTTGTTTTACATCTAGTATCCTCCCAAGAGTGAGTACATACCATGTTTGTCTTTCTGAGTCTGGGTTACCTCACTCAGGATGATTTTTTCTAGATCCATCCATTTGCCTGCAAACCTCATGATGTCATTGTTTTTCTCTGCTGAGTAGTATTCCATTGTGTATATGTACCACATTTTATTTATCCATTCTTCAGTTGAAGGGCATCTAGGTTGTTTCCAGGTTTAGGGGAGCAGGAGACCTGCCTGGACTGAATCTACCAAGTTGAACTCAATCCTCAGGGGAGTCTTTGCCCTGGAGGAGATGGGAATGGAGGGTGGGCTAGCGGGAAGGTGGGAGGGTAGGGAGCGGGAGGGGGGAGAACAAGGGAATCTGTGGCTGATATGTAAAATTAAATTAAACTATAAAATAAAAAAAAGAAGATTAAAAAAAAAGAATGTGGCTGTCTTCTTTCTGCTTCTCTGATTGCTCAGTTTTCATCCCAATATCTGGCTCTGGGTTTTTTTATTAATAAGAGGGAGAACAAGGGAATCCGTGGCTGATATGTAAAATTAAATTTAATAAATAAATAAATAAATAATAAATAAATTTTAAAAATGAAAAAAAATAAGACCTTTTAAGATGTGTCTTAAAAATGACCATGTTTACTCAACTTTGGGACTTTAATAACTGTCATTAAGTATAGACAAATTTTAGAATATAAGTGTAATAAATTAGAAATTAAAAAAAAAAAAATCTGAGAGGTGGTGGCACATGCCTTTAATCCCAGCACTTGGGAGGCAGAGCCAGGCAGATCTCTGTGAGTTCGAGGCCAGCCTGCTCTACAGAGTGAGATCCAGGACAGGCACCAAAGCTACACAGAGAAACCCTGGAAACCCTGTCTCGAAAAACCACAAAACAAAACAAAACAAAACAAAAATAAACCCAAATCAGAGTCCCACTTTACAGACATGGAGCAACATTCTCTTAGACATCTTATGAGCATGAACTATCAGAGCATACAAAATGCCACCTAATAGAAATTATGGTTTATAGTAAGAGCAAGAGTCAGAGGGTAAATAATAGCCTTATATACTTACAGCAATGAATAAAAAGCATGAGTGTAAATTAACTGTGCAACCAAAGGAAACAAACAAACAAATAAACAAAAGCACTAAGAGGAAAAAGAAAAACTAAAAATGGAAAAGCTGTTTGTGTATTCAAGTAATGTGTCTTCAGAATAAAGAGGTAGATACTAGCTGGGTAAAGGGTGGGGAGCAAAGCATACACACACATACCCAAAAAGCAAAAGAGAAAATGAACACAGTTAGAAATTAAATTAAATGAATCATAGGAGGCTGATTTTTCTCGCCATGTAAAGACATCTTTTGAAATGTGCGTGTTTTCCTAGGTCAATAAAATCTACCAACACAAATTCAAAAGAATTAACATAGAAAAAATTAAGTTAGGAAATCACAATTATCTAAAAAAGTTTGTGTCCAGAAAGTTTATTGGGAATAAATCCAATATATTTTCAGCTACTCCAGAACCCAAGTGAAGAAGTGGGGAGCATTGTGATGGTTTGAATAAGAATGGCCCCCAATAGGCTCATATGTTTGAATGCTTAGTTACCAGGGAGTGGAGCTCTCTGATAGGATTAGAAGGATTAGGAGTTTTGGCTTTGTTGGTGGAAGTATGAAACTGGGGGTGGGCTCTGAGGTTTCAAAAGCCTGTGTTCTTTCTCTGTACCTGTGGATCAGAAGTAGGTCTCAGTTACTTCATTAGCATCAAGCCTGCCATGCCTGCTACCCTGCCTCCTGGCTTTATGGTAATGGATTAAGCCTCTGAAAACATAAGCAAGCCCCCAATTAAATGGCTTTTTTATGAGTTGCTGTGGTCATGGTGTCTCTTCACAGCAAGAGAACAGTGACTAATACAGCATCCAAATCTATTCTGTTCTATTCTGTTCTTTGAAGTGGTACACATAGCATTGTTACCAACATCCAGTAAGAAACCAGAGGCAATATGTTCTTGCTTTAAAAGTCATACATAATTAATAGGAATAATACAGTAATTAATTGAAAGAGGCCATTTTAATGGTTTTAAAGTGGCTCTGTATTATAAGGTTAACCATATGATCATCTCCAAATATTTTGGAAAATCAGTAGAAAATAAAATGTCAGACAGTCACAAAAGACCACAAATTTGATTGTGTAAGAAAATATTCAGAGTAGGAAAAGTTATGAAAGTAGATTAGTTGTTACCTAGTGCTAAGAATAGGAAGGGGTGAGGTCAAGAATCTTGGCAATAAATGGGTTTCTTTGGGGTTGAAAAGACCTCTGAAATTAGACTGTGATGATGGTTACACAACCCTGCCTATACTGACAGGCATCTAGGTATATGCCTTTAGCTGTTGAATTGCTATGGTATATAAAATGCAGCTTACTGAAGCTGTAAATGGACAGCAAACATTCTTGACTTAAATTTTCTTTGTAATAAAGATCACTTCTGTTAGGTATTCCTCCCCATACTTGCTCTTATGCTACCCTGCCCTTCCACCTTCCACCCCACCTGAACTCTATTTGCTCCATTATTCCTTATCCCCCTGTTCATACCACCTGCATAAACAAAATCAAGACAGATAAGGCCCCAGTATGGAGTAGTAGCAAGGTGGTCATCTCTACTCCTAGCTGATGAGCACTAACAATTGATGGCTAATGGAAGAGAAACAGTCAGTCTTCTTCAGAGATGTGGCCAATGATAGGCTTCCTATGCTCCAGTGGGTACAGGCTTCATAGCCATGCCCCTCCTGGCAGCACTAAGTAGACTCTGGAAGTTGAAAAAAAAAAAAGAGAAATTGGTAGAGAATAATGGTGATCCAGACAGGGGAGGGATTAGGGAGGAGAGAAGAGGGTGGATTTGATCAAAACACATGCTAGGCATGAATGAAATTATCAAACAATAAAAAACAATTTTGGTGAGACTGGACAAAGTGTGGCTAGCTTTAGGGGAAAAAGATAGAAGAAGGTTAAAGGGGTGAACCATGTTAGAAAGGTATTGCGTATGCATCTCAGAAAATGCCATAATAAAAGTCACTATTTTGTATAGATGACATATTTGAAAATGTTTGTATAAACCTCAAACCATGACCTTGATTAGGAGGGACCATGGTATTTCCTAAAAGTTACTGGGACAAGACAAGGGTTTGTGCTATTAGTATTTACTTGACACTGCACAGCATCCAACCAACTGTACAAAAAGGCAGAAACCAGAAAAAAATGTGAGAAAGATAAGACAAATTGTCATGACTTCTAGCTTCTATTATTATAGAAGGAAAAGACACAATAAAATAGAAGTTAAAACTAACAAGATAAGCGAATATGAAATTAATGCTCATTTACCAATGGTTCTTAGGTTTGCACATTATAATCATGCAGTTTACTTAGCTGTAAGGCCACTAGCTCTGAGACCCAAGGTAAATGCTTAACTTTCTTATATCTCCTTCCTCAGCACTACAGTGCCAATGAAAATTTCTTGTATAGATTATATTCATACAAAATCACCAAATAATATATACTAAGAAGTCATACAGAATTAAAAATAACAATCATCATAAGGAAAACAAAACTTTCCAAGGATTAAATTTACCAATAACAAATGCTGATTCTCTGTCATGACTTTGTACTCAGAATAAGATGTTTCTTCAAACTGGTTTACATGCAGAGTCAGAGAGATTTAAACAGAGGAATAGTGCCCAGGATATCTGCATATCCTCTATTGTGAATGACAGCCACGTATCATTTCCTGAGATAGAGGATGAACTTTGTATTTAATAGAACTTTCATCTGCTAACAGTGGGAGATGGAGCTTCCACAATGGGATCTGTAAAGCAACCTGTAGGATAGGTGAGGAAAAACATCTAAGAACACAGAGTATCTTTCCTGAGCACCACAGGAGGTAGTGTATTCATGGGCCCCGGACAGCATTAGTACACTCATCTCAGGGTTCTTGTTTTCACCATTTTCATAATTTTAGCTAAAATTTTATGTTGGTTGTAGTTGGATTTTTCTTTGGGCCACCATCCCACAAATAACAATTCAGAGACTTATTATTAATTAAGAAAGTTTGGCCTTTAGCTTAGGCTTGGCCCCCAAATAGCTCTTAAAACTCAAATTAACCCATTTATATTAATCTTTGTTCTGCCACCGGTGTTATCCCTCTTCGATCTTGTACCTCCTGTTTCCTCTCCATGTCTGGCTGATAAACCCCACCTTTCTTCTCCCCAGAGTTTTATTACACCAATCAGCAATACATCTTCACACAGTGTACAAATATCCCACAACAGTTAATATCAAAACTGCAAATACTATGACACAAATGCATACTTCCCCATATGTGTAAAAGGTATGTATTTGGCTTTACTAAAATGGCAGGTGACATTTGTTATTCTACCCATTCCCTCCAGTCACATTATGGTTGTACTATTATTTGATCAGAAGTTTAGAGAGAACATTTTGTTTCTTATAAATTTAACCTTGTATCAAAGTCATAAACTGGAACAATATTAATACTAAACATAGTATTCTGTTTGCTAAAAATCTTAAACCTTGAGGATGGAGAGATGGCTCAGCTGTTAAGAGTACTTGCTGCTCTTGCAGGAGATGTGAGTTCAGTTCCTAGCACCCATATGGTGGCTTACAACCATGTATAACTCCAGTTTTAGTGGATCTGATGCTCTATTCTGACTTCCACCAATACCAGGCATGCATGCAGTGTCCATACATACATGAATGGAAACATTCATATACATAAAATAAAAATTAATAAATCTTTAAATAGAATCAAAACCACACATATTACTTTTAATAAGTATTATTCTACAATTTGGAATGTTAACCACTTATTTCACTCATGCTGTCTTGTTTGAGGCATTTTCTGAGCTCTTCTCATACAGTTCCTACCATAGCCTGTGATACTTTCCTTTGGATATTCAGCAACATCTGGGAGTATTCACAGACAAGTCATTTGGTAGCAATAGTAGAAATGCATATTGAAGTTGAATTATATTGCTTGGCCCCCAAACAATTGTAATTGTGTTACTATTATTTTTTGAGACATGATCTTATTATGCAGCTGGCCTTGAACTCCCATTTTTCTTGCCTCAGTCTCCCATGTATGGGGCAGCAGGCATGTGTCACCATACCCAGAACAAAAATAAAAAGGTTAAGTTTGTCTATATAATAAAATTAGATTTTGGGTAGGTTTTTATTTTTTCATTTTCTATGAATGCATTGTTTTTTATAAGAGTAAGTAAGAAGAAAGGAAGGAAGGAAGGACAAAAGAAAGAAAGAAAGAAAAAGAAAGAAAGAAAGAAAGGAAAGGAAGGAAGGAAGAAAGAAAGGATGAAAGGAAGGAAGGAAGAATGAAAGAAAGAAAGAAAAAAAGAAAGAAAGGAAAGAAAGGTAAAGAAACAATAAGAACCCAGAGCTGTGAAGATAGCTCAGTTGGGAAAGTTTTGTGAATGCAAGCAGGAGGACCTGAGTTCAGTCCCTAGAGTCCACATAAGAAGATGAGAGCTGGTGGTGCGTGCTTGAAATCCCACTGATGGGGACATGAGAAAGGAAGATCCCTGAAGTTCACTGGTCAGCTAGTCTATTTGAAGGCCAATGACAGACCCAATCTCAAGAAACAAGGTTTGTGGCAAATGAAGACTGATACTTGAGGTTAACCACCATTAGTCTCCACAATCGTGCATATACATGCATATACCCATGGGTCCACACGTGTGCAGGAATGTACACACATGCAGAGGAAATGTCAATGAATTCAATTGAGTTTACCCTTTGTAGAATAGGTCAGACAAGTTGTTCTGGTTCCTTGAGTTTCTGTCACCAGAATTAGTTCCAGACCAATAGCAACAGAGTTACTCTAGTTTCATGTGGATAAACTTTCCCAGTGAAAGGGAACACATTGAGCATCAATGGACTATAATCTAACAGATGTGCCTTTCAGTTTTAACATCCCTACTGGGTAACATTCAAGGCAGTTTTGGGTAGCCTAGTGTCTTTGTTATTATAAATCCAATGTTGGGAAAAGAGAAGGACTATTCAAGATACCAAGACCCAGTGCATGGTATGCAAAGGCCACAGTCAATTTATGGTTTTACATCAAATTTGAGTCAGCTAAGTTATAATGAATTGTTAATTATAATTCCTAGTTTTTTTATTATCTAGGAATAACACAATTTCTCTATGAAGTAGCTGTTTGTGGGATATGAAACTACTGGTTTCTGTATATTTTCTATGATATTAGCACTTTTCTTTTTGTAGAACTTTTCTACACTTAATTTTAGATAAGTGTCCATTTATGACCTGAAGCCAGTCAGCCTGAAGAGGAAGGTCCAGGATGGTGGCTCACACTTTAGTTTTACTCATGGAAAGACACCTTCACAGATTCTGGGGCAGATGGCATAAGAGTCCAGTTTTAGCACTCTGATTCTTGTAACTAATGGTGTAACCGTTCATGCTGGCCACAGATCTCAACCTTGAGTTCTGGTGATGCATCCAGGGCCAGGCATCCTAAGGAGAACAGTTTTTATAATGGCTTAAGATGGGAATACACACAGAATGACAGAAATGGTAAGACTTGGCTCTTACAGGGACAGAAGAAGTTTAGTTTTGATTAAGGTTTTGTTCTTTTCTAGATATGATTCTATAAATAGGAAGCAGGTGGGGCATGTCTTGGGGGAGAATCATTTTTCTAATTTTATTTTAACCAGTAAAAACATTAGCCTGATATTTGAGAAGCATTGTTGGCATCAACTAGCTAAAATATCCAGAAATTTGTAACGTAATTTGGCTTTGTATGTACTAGATATGTATTCTAACCACTGAGTGACATTTCTAGCTTGAAAAAAAAATATTTTTATGCTTAGAAATCTCAATTCAATTTAAAGTAATAGATGTACTTTTTTAAGTTATAAGGATTATTTGCTGCTAAACCCAAAGATATACACATTTTGAGCTTTCTGATGATACAATTCCCCAAAATTATATATATTTTTCATATATAATGTGGTGCTTTGATATGTTTATACATTGTGAAGTGATGAAATTGAACTAATTAACAGATCTGTCATATCACACACTTATTTTTTTGGCATAAAATCATTTATGAGCAACTGTATTAGCAATTTTCAGACATATGACACATTGTAATTAACTATAATTACTGTACTCCACAGTGGATTCTAAGTTGTTTCAGTTAGAGTTAGATATAATGACACTAGTTGTTTTGGAAGCTCCTGGTTTCTTCCAGTAACTTACTGACAGAGTCAATAAGTCCAGTTGTCTATGTGGAATGAACTTTTGAGATGCCACTGCCCCAGTTGGGAGTCAGTTTTCTTTCTGGAAGCAGTTGCATTGATTGAATGTCATGTGTACAAACAAATTATGGAAGAAAAGTAAGGCTTCATTACTATCAGGAGCAGAAACGATCAAGACCTCTTTGTGAGGACTCTAAGAACTGTAGTATAGCCTTGGTGTGCCCATTTGGAGTGTAACTTAGGAGTTTTTTAATCTAACAGAAAACAAATCTAAAGCTTCCCCTAAGGGAGCAAAACAACCCACTAGGATTAGTATAAGGTCCTCTTTGTAAAGAAAGCCTTGTTGGAATACAGTGACTTCACTTGTGTACTATCTCTGGCTGCCTTTGTACCAAAAGAGCAAGACTTAATAGCTGCAACAAAAATATGATGCCTTGCCAGCCTAAAACATTTGCTAAATGGCCTTTCACTGATCTCTGCTCTAGAAACACAAAGTTTATTGCTCCTGTTCTAGAAGGATGAATAATGATTCACACAGACAGGGCATTCTACTGCTCCACTTCTTGTTCACGGGGTGAGTTAGAAATAACCTTTCCACTTAGTACTTTCTGACTTTCATTGGCAATATAAGTTGGCAAATGGGTTCTCCAGGTTCAACTCCTTTCCCATCACCTTTGACCTTGGTCTCTAACTCCTATCACAGTGGCCTTCTTGTTCTTCAGAACCACTGTTGGACCTACTTCAGGACTTGCCAACCGCTTAGATGACGCTTCCATATTTTTAACATATGGTTCTTTTACTTCAGTGCTTTAATACCCTACACTCAAAGAGGATATAACTGACTAGTCACATTCTAGATAGTAGTATTTTCCTGTTTCATTGTTAACTTATTTCTCTTTTATAATTTCATTACATAAATCACCACCTGAAATTATATAACTTACTATTTTACTTTTACGCACTATCTATTTCCCTCACTACATTTTCAACTCCAAAACCTACAGCAGTGCCTAGCACAAAAGGGGCTCAGTGTGTCTGTTGTGGCTGCTGAAATGCCATACTGTGAGGTGACTGATGGACAGGCTGTTAGTTAAGTAACATGTAAATTAGCATATGCAAAGGTTCTTAGTTTTACACACATTGAAAACCCAATTTTACTTATAAAACACACCAAGGAGTATCAACAAATCCTCTTAGCCATGACTTTGTCTTGTTTTCATTACTTTGTAACATCCAGTTTCAAAGTAAATACTACCCTACCCCTTCCCCAGTTCTAGGTATCAAACTCTAATACTTGGGTTTTTCTGATAGACTTTTTTTTAGACATGTCAAGTTCCAGAGATCACAAAAACCTGATAGTAAAAGTGGAGTTATGTAACAGCCCCTTCAGTTCTGGCCACCAAATGTTTTGGTTCCGTTATTTATAAATGTAACAATGTGCAGACTAGAAATTCTAGCTATTATGGTTTAAGTGTTATTTATCATGCTCCAAAAGTTCATGTGTCAGAAGTTTAGTCCCTATTGTGAAAGTGTTGGAAGGTAGTGGGACCTTTTCAAGGTAGGATTCACTGTGGTCTTTCGATAATCTAAGAGGCCATGTCCTTGGAAGACACTGTGGGATTTCCTAGCATCCTGTCTGATGATGTGATTGATTCCTCTTATATTTGCTTCATGTGATGCCATCCACCATCTGCCATGAAGTTCTCAACATGGCACCTTGCCCATGACTGCAAGACAGACAACTGAAAGAAAAAAAAAACTGCTGTTTAAAAATAAAGATAACCTCATTTGGGTATTTTGTTATAGTAAGGAAAACTGACTAATACAGAGGTGAAACCTAAACATCTTTTTAATCAGTAGACTTTAATCCTTGCTGTATTTTCAAGTGACTCACACTCAGAAAGAAAGCTCATTTATGTTTGCAGTTTTCATTTCCAGAAATGTTCCACGTATGTATAGTAACACACTATTTTTATTACCTAAGCAAACGAGGGTACAGAATCTAGGTGAACAACTCTTAATGGGAAAGGCTATCTGACTCCAATTAAAGAGATATGGTTTGACAAACCTCTAGTGGGTTCATAAAGTTGATGAGGTAGTTCTGATATTGTCAAAGTTATTAGCATGGTTATTTAACCATGCTGTATTATAGTTCAGAATCAGCAAAGGGAAAACAAAACAAAACCCATTCTAACTGGCCCACTTTCCCTTGCTCAAGACACTTGGAATGAAAGGTATGTTACCAAGTAGGTAATCTGGAGTCTTTGAAATTGATTATTGTTTAACATGCCCAACTCAGGACAAAACACTGTTGTGTATGTAGTGTTGTTTACTTATGAGAGATTTGGGGCCCTGTGAACCTAAATACATCACCAGAGCTGCTCTTTAATTAGTAAGATGCTGGAGTGCTATAGTAAATTACTCCTGCTGTGAATTAAATGACCTCTCTGGGAGGAAAGCACAATTTGTCTCCTCATGAATTTAATTTGTACCTAATTTGTGATGAGCACTGATATAGCACATTCTTTCACTTAAAGCTGAAATTGTAATTTGTTTTGCTTGGCTGTTAACTAGACATTAACTAGATTTACAATTACATAGTTCAGTACCAAGTGGTGATATCACTGCCAGCTCATAGTTCATTTGTTTCAGATTAAGTGGTATTAACTGGATACCCTGTTTTGTGTGTCTATGTGTGTATAGTGTATGTATGTGAGCCTATATCTGCACACACAAGGAGGACAGAGGAGGGCATTGCGTATCCCGTTCTGTCGTTCTCCCCTTTACGCCTTTGAGACCCCTTAGTGAAACTGGATTAAGATGGCAGCCAGCAAACTCCTAGCAATCCCATCTGTGTCTCTCACATTGCTGAGTTACAGATTCACATCAGGCCTCCCCAACTTTTTATGTGGTTGTTGGGATTCACACTCAGGTTTTCATGCTTGACTAGCAAGTGGTCTCATCTACTGAGCCATGTCTCTAGTCCCAAGACATCATTGTTAATATGAAATCTCTTTGTTATGGATAAAATTATGTTACATCAGAATTTGTATGTTAAGCCTCTTCTAGTATGACTGAGTTTAGAAGTTGAGCCTATAGGAAAGTAATTGAGTTATAACAGGGTCACGAGTGTGAGACCCCACTCCAGCTCTCTCTACATGTGCATGTGAAAACAAAGAAGAGGCCAAGTAACGTGACATGAAATATCAACCATCTACAAGTTGGAAGAGAGGCCTCATATAAAGCAATCATGCTGGCCTGCTATTAAAACTGTTTTCATTATGTGTGTTAATTATACAATGGAGTAAGGTATAATGTTTTAATTTATATGTGTAATATACATCAATCAAATCCTGTCTCCCTTTACCCAATGATCCCTTCCCAACCTCTGAGTAGATCATCAATCTACTCAGGTTGACTTTTAAAAAAAATCCATATGTGAAAAAGGACATATGGGACTTATAGCTCTGTGTCTAGCTTATTTTGCTTAACTCAATATTCTCCTGTTCCATCTATTCTGCTGAAAATGGCATAATTTCATTCTTTTATAATGGCTGAATGATAGTTCATTGTGTGTATAGACTATGTTTTCTTTATTGATTTGTCCACTTATGGGCACCTATATGCAGCTATTTAAACAGTGCCTTAGTAAACATTGGTGTGTAGGCATCTGTTTGGCATGCTGATTTTGTTTCTTTTGCATATGTACTGAGAAGTGAAACACCTATTTTAGGTGATAGATCTCTTTTATGGGTATGTGCACAGGAGTACATGCTGGGAGCTCAAAGGAGCATGTAAGTCATCTTCCTTTAGTGCACACTGCCTTATTCTCTTGAGACAGTGTTTCTCAGAGAATCTGGAGCTTGTCATTTTTCATCTAGGCTGATATGCAGCAAGCTCTAGGGATCCTTCTGTTCCTGCCCCTCCCACAGTGCTAGGGTTATAGGAATTCTGCTTTTACATGGATTCTGAAGGCTTTTACTTAGTTCCTCGTGTTCACACAGCAAGTACTTGTACCCATTGAGGCATCTCTACAGTCCCTGTTCTTAGTTTTTTTGGGACAATCTTTAAACTGTCTCCATAATGGTTGTACTAATTTACTTTTCCACAACAGTGTATGAGAGTTCACATACACACCAGTTCTCTCTCTCTCTCTCTCCTCTCTCTCTCTCTCTCTCTCTCTCTCTCTCTCTCTCTCTCTCTCTCTCTCTCGATTACCAACATTATATCTGGAGTGAGAGAGTCCCTGTTTGTGGTTTTGTTTTGCATTTCCCTGATGGCTAATGATAACAAATTCTTTTTCATGTATTTGTATTTCTTTACTTGAGAAGGGTTGATTCAGATCAATTTCCTGTTGCATTGGATTCTTTTCTGTTTACTTTTGGTTACTAATTTTTTAAATTTATCATGTCTTTTGGATATTAAACCTTTGGCAGGTATTTTCGTAAATATTCCGCTCTCCCCCCCCCCCCGCCCCTGCATTTATAAGGTGTCTACTTACTCTACTAATATTTTTTTCTTTTTAGGGCACAAGCTCAAGCTCCCCCCTTATCCCAAGGATTAGAAACAGTTTTATTTTTAGTTTAATTTAATTTAGTTATTTGTGCTCTGACTGGCCTCGAACTTACTGTGTCGATGAGGCTGACTTTGAACTCACATAGAACTGCCTGCCTATGCCTCTAATTCTGGGATTAAAGTCATGAGCTAGCACATCAGGTGAAATTTATCTCTTATAAATTGTTGTGCCTATTGAAAAGGGTGTTAGAATCAGGCCGTCTTGGACTTAAATCCTACCTGTGTCATTCACTATGATTATTTTGGCATTTTTCCCTAAAATTGGACTAAAAGTAGCACCTAAAGGGACAACTTTTTACTATAAGACATTATTTTATTCTTTTTGTTGTTGTTAAAATTTATTTGTTTTATATCCAGACCACAGTTTCCCATCCCTCCTCTCCTCCCATCCCCTCCCTCAACCCCCCTTCTTGCCTCTATCCACCCCTTTTCTGTTTCTGTTCAGAAAGGGGCAGGCCTCCCCATGGGTGTCAACAAAGCATGGCATATTAAGCTGAAGTAGGACTAAGTTCCTCCCCTTGTATTAAGGCTGGGCAAGGCAACCCAGTATGAGAAATAAGTTCCTGAAAGCCAGCCGAACGTTTTATTCTTTTGGCACTGAAGTTAGATTTCATATATTGTAGCCGGAAGGTTTCTCTGGTCCTGCTCAGCCCCACAGTCCCTCAGCCACTTATAAAATAATCAGAGGCTTTAAATTAATTATCAAGTGTATGGCCTATGTCAGCTTCTTGCTAGCTAGCTCTTACAACTTAACTCAGCCCATTTCTATGAATCTATGCATTGCCACGTGGCTTCATGGCTTACAGGTACTTCTACATCTTGCTTCTCCTGGCGGCAGCTCTCAGCATCTCCCCGTCCTCTGCCTTTCTTCTTTCCATATATCTGCCTAGATTTCCTGCCTGCCTCTAAACTGCCTTGCCATTGGCCAATGCAGCTTTATTTATCAACCAATCAGATCAATACATATTCACAGCATACAGAAAGACTCCATCCCACAGCACTTCCCCCTTTCTGTCTAATCAAAACGGAAAGTCTTAACTTTAACATAGTAAAATTACATAGAACAGTTATCAAGCAGGAACTACAGTTGTAATATCTGGTCTATTTGTATTTGGCAAAACTGAAGAAAATATTCTATCTATCCTATATTTGTCAGTCTAAGGTTTGTACCTAATTTATCTTTTATCATAACCAAGGAAAATTATAACTATCTAGTGTTCAACTACATCAAAGACCCTAGAAGTATATAATATTACCTAAGTAAACAGGAAGAGCATTGTAAAGCAACTTCCAAAAATCTAGAATGACAGAGAGAGCTGACTGCCTGGACAGTCACCCAAAGTTCCTCTGCAATGTTGGGGCATAGACATCCATCCCACAGCAATATATCTTTTGTTTATCCAACATGTTCTAAGGATATCTGTCCTTAGGACTTTTACTACAGGTGCAGTTGGTACTCAGGCTTTATAATGAAGGGGAATTGACTCTTCTAGTTCATTTGTGTTGCTTAAGAGGAAATCAGTGACACAGGTATTCACCATGACTGGTAAATGCCAGGTAAATTATTATACCTGATAATTTATAACTATTTGCACATGTTTCAAGTATGTGGGCTACCTTCATGGAGACAAAAAATAATGAACAATAAATTGCTGTGGAAACCTCATTTTCCTACTTCTCAGTAAAAGTGGTGTTTAAAACTGAAGGGATAGATCTGCTTTAAAAGATAAGAAAAGAAGTTGAGCTTTTGAAATATTACTTATTCTTTATGTTTATGAGTGCTTTATCTGCATGTATGTATATGTACCACATGCATGTCTGATGCCCTCAGAAGTCAGAAGGCAGCATTGGTTTCTCCTAGCACTAGAGTTACAAATGGTTGTGAGGAATCATGTGGGTGCTGAGAACTCAGCCTGGGTCCTCTGCAAGAGCAACAAGTACTCTGAAATAAGCCTCCAATCCCAGAAAGTGTTTTATTAACAATTTATATGAATTTTACAACCCAGAATTAGTAGGTGAGCACTGAAATTCTATATTCCCATAGCATTTGAAGTTAACTGCTCACCTTTATGGCTTCCAGCAGTGAGGGATAATGTGAGGTCACAAGCCTTTTAATTTGATGTAATTTCTCTTGTTGGTCTGCTTACCTATGTCAGTATCCTAAGTATTTTTCCATAGCGGTCTCCTAGCTTCAGGTCATCTAGTTAACACTTTGCCTTCATCCATGTTGAATGGTGCAGGGTTATGGAAACAGGAATCAAGTTTATCTTTCCAGGAAGCTTCTAGAATAGTAGATTTCCATACAGCCCCTTATGGCCATTAACTTCTTCATTTTTTATTCTTTTCTCTACATTACAGTCTGACTACAGTTTCCCCTCCTTCTACTCCTCCCAAATCCCTTCCCCAATCTCCCCATCCCCCCAGATCAACTCCTCCTCTGTTTCCCTTCAAAAGGAAGGAAAAGAAAAGAGCATGCCTCCCAGGGGTATCCACTGAACATGGCCTAGGCAGATACAATAAGACTAAACACAAACCCTCATATCACATCTGGACTGGCGACCCAGTAGGAGGAAAAGGGTCCCAAGCACAGACAAAAAAATAAAATCAAAGACCACCCCCTACTCCCATTGTTGTGAGTCCCACGGGAACACCAAGCTATAGAGCCATAAGGTATATGTAGAGGACCTAGCTCAGAGCTATATAGGGTCAGGGTGTGTGTTTGCTACTTCAGTTTCTGTGAGCTCTTATGAGCCCTGTTTAATTGATTCTGTGGCCCATGTTCTTCTGACTCCCATAATTCTCCCTCCTCCTCTTCTGCTGGGTTCCCCTGGCTCCCCCTAGTGTTTGACTGGGTCTCTGCATCTGCTCCCATCAGTTGCTGGATAATGCCCCTCTGATGACATTGGGCTAGGCACTGATCTATGAGTGTAGGAGAGTATCATTAGGAATCATTACACACACACACACACACACACACACACACACACACACACACACACACACACACACACACACGCATTACCTCTGGTTTCTGGCCATGCAGGCAGTGTCAGGCATGGGCTCCCTCTTGTGGCAATGGCCAAAAGTCTGACCAGTCATGGGTTGGCCACTCCCACAAGTTTTGTGTCACCATTGCCCCAGGACATCTTGCAGACAGGACAGACTGTAGGTCTAAGTTTTTGTGCCTGGGTTGATGCCCCAGTCCCACTGCTAGAAGCCTTACCTGGTTATAGAAGATGACTGGTTCAGGCAGGCTTCATATTCCTCATTAACAGGTGACTGTAGTGAGAATTTTCTCTGGTCCTGCCTGGCCCCAAGGTCCAGATAAATCTCTCCCACCCTTGTCCCACAGCCACTTAGTCCCAAGTAAATACATAGGGGCTTATATTAATCACTAACTGTATGGCCTATGGCAGGTCTCTTGCTAGCTAGCTCCTATATCTTAAAATAATCCATTTCTATTAATCTATGTTTTGCCTTTGTTCTGTGGCTTTACTGGTCTGCTGGCATGTTTCTCCTTGGGTGGCATGCTGGCATCTCTCCAGACTCCAGCTTTCTTTTTCCTGACTCTCTCCTTGGATTTCTTGCCTGCCTCTAAGCTGCGTTGCCATAGGCCAAAACAGCATATATTTTAACCAATGGCAACAACATATATTCACAGCATACAGAAAGACACCCCCCAGCAGTTCCTTTTTTCTATGTAATAAAAAGGAAGGTTTTAGCTTTACTATAGTAAAATTATGTATAACAAACAGTTATCAAGCAAGAATTACTCTTATAATATCTAGTCTATTTGTATTTGACAAGATTAAAGAAAATATTTTATCATCTATCCTATATTTGTGAGTCTAAAGTTTCATATCTAATTTATCTTTTATCATAACCAATGAAAATTATAATTATAACTATCTAGTCTTCAATTACATCAAAGACCCTCAGAAAGATATAATATTACCTGAGTAAACAGAAAGTGCATTGCAAGCAACTTGCATAATTTTAGAAATGATAGAGACACGAATCTCAAAAGGTCTTATTAAGAAAAAGCCCAGAGCCAGATATTGGGGTGAAAGCTCAAAGATCAGAGGAATAGAATGAGCCAGCCACAAGTTCTTACCTCTAGGAAATCCTCAGCCCAAGAGAGCTACTTCTTATATACTCATGCCTTATATACCTTTCTTGGTCTGATCTTACTTCCTTTCTCTGCCTAGCTCTATCACTTCCTGTCTGTCTGTACAGACCTCCAGACTTCTATGGTTAACTAGTGCTGGGAATAAAGGTGTGTGACAGCACACTCAGCTCTGTTCCCAATGTGGCTTTGAGTTCACAGAGATCTGGATGAATCTCTGCCTCCAAAAAGCTAGGATTAAAAGCATGCACTACCACTGCCTGACCTTTAAGTTTAATATAGTAGATGGCTTTGTCCTCTGATCCTTAGGCAAGCTTTATTTGCTAGAGCACAAGTAAAATATCACCACAGGAGACCTTGCTAGGATCATTCTAATAGATTCCTTGGAGTTTCCACTACACTATGTTTCTACATTACTTCCCAAATGTCCCACAATTCCAGTCATCTCTCCCAGTACTCTCTTCCTCCATTTCTCCCATCACATGACTGAATCTTCCTATTCTCATCCCCAACTGTTTCCAGCCTACTCACAAAATCTAGACGAGAAAGTGGGGAATAGCCTTGAACTCATTGGCATAGCAGATAACTTCCTGAACAGAACAGTAATAGCACAGGTACTAAGAACAACAATCAATAAATGGGACCTTATGAAAGTGAAAAGCTCCTGTAAGTCAAAGGACACCCATCAATAGGACAAAACGGCAGCCTACAAAATGGGAAAAGGTTTTTTTTTTTTTATCAACTCCATATCTGAAAGGGAGCTAATATCCAAAACATATTTAAAAAAACTCAAGAAACCAGACAATAAACAAACCAAATAATCCAATAAAAAATGGGGTATAGATCTAAACGGAGAATTCTCAACAGGGGAATCTCAAATGTCTGAGAAACACTTAACAAAATGTCCAACATCCTTAGCCATTGGAAATGCAAATCAAAACTATTCTGAGATTCCATCATACACCTGCCAGAATGGCTGAGATAAAAAACATAAGCAACAACTCATGCTGGAGAGGATGTGGAGCAAGGGGAACAGTCCTCTGTTGTGGAATATTTTGATTGCATTGTGACACTCCAGTCAATAAAGTTTAGTTTCAATCAGGAAGTGGAGCCAGTGATTAGCTGGCCAGAATTAGTCATGAAGAAGATAGCAATTTGGATAGAGAAGGAAATAGCAATTTGGATACAGGCAGGAAAAGGTAGGGACTAGAGTTTGAACTTCCTTTTTGTTCTGGGACAAGGAAGAGACATGTCTCTTTCTTGCCATGTCTCTGGCCAAAAAGCAAGGTCAACTGGTTGTTTTTCAGCTTCTCTGATCTAGCAGATTTTCACCTCCACATCTAACTCCTAAGTCTTTGTTGCAGATTTCCCTCAAATATTTTTGTTTGGGTTTGGGTTTTCATTGAATCTATGATCCATTATGAGTTACTTTTTAACATAGTAAAAATTATTATTGTTAAAGTTTCAACTTTAATATCTAATTGTTTCATAACATTTTATTGAAAAGATCAGTTTTCTGCTGAACATATTTCAGGCAGTATGTTTTAAAGATCCCAGATACTGATATTTCTAGAAGGTTAACTGCTGCTTGCTTGGCCATTGAGTATTTTTGTAGTGACAAGACCAAGCTTACTTGCAGGGTCAATTTCTCCTACAGATGACTCAAATTGGTCCCAATCTTCTGAGTTCTTTTCAGTCCAGTGAGTGCTAAGGAGGAAGTTTTAGAGACCTCAATGTATGGACTAAAAAGCAAGATAAAATGCAAATACGTTTAGCATATTTTAACATGTAATTAAACATTTTTAGATTATTCATCTAATTATTATTTGTTTGCTTTTGTGATGCAGGGAGTTGGACACAGCACCTTGGGCAAGTACTCTACAACTGAGCCACATCCTCAGTTAATTGTTTTTAGATAAATAAATTCAAATTGTATCTTCAAATTCTTCAACTTTTGATTTACTTTGTTCAGTATTTACTCTGTTTTATCAAACATATCAATCACAACTAGTTTTCCTCACAGTTCTGGGGCTAGAACTAAAGGATTTTTGTACATTCTAGATGAAATCTGACCTGTATCTTTAGCCCCCACCCCACAATTATGATTGCTATAACACCTGTATATGTCAATTACAATGACATCATGGGCCTGACTTTATGTTGTTTTTATTTTCTTTTGGTCAGAAGTTATGACTCCATGTCCATAGTGAGTTTGAGTGAATGTTGGACATGCTGAACCATTGAGAACCATTAGAACCATTGAGACTCCCAATGACATAGCAGAGAGGCAGTCCAGCCTTTCCTTTGTTAGTCTACTGTACTTTGAGGTTAATTGAAGACGAGTTAGACTCATTATATCATTTTATTTCTTCTTATGTCTCTAATATGGGCATTACAACCTAAACAACCACAATAGAATGTAGTGATTTCCTTGTACCCCAACACATTGGAACTTGTTCTCAGTCTCTAATGACTTTTTAAAAATTGTTTATTTATTTATTTATTGTATGTGCCTGCCATGGTAAGTATGGAGTGTAAGGAGGTTAGAGGACAACTTTTAGGAGTTAGTTTTCTCCTTCTGTGTGAGTTTCAGGCATAAAAACTTTTACTAGTTTGCCTTAGCCTGCCCAACCAAGGCTGTTATATTTAGGAGATGAGGTCAGAGATAAGGTAGAGAGAATAGAGATGAAACATAGTTTGGTAGGTTTAGATTTTGATAAAATGTTAATGTTTCATATATTTAAAATGTAAGGGAATATGGTAGTAAAATGTGATTTCCTAGTAGGATCTATAGTTCAAGGGCAAAATATACAAGAAAACATTAAACTTTAGTATATTTAATAACATTAGTGGTGTCTTAGTTGGGGTTTAATTATTGTGAAAGACATTGTGACCACAACAACTCTTATAAGGAAAATATTTAATTGGGTGTTTTACAGTTTTAGAGGTTTAGTCCATTACTACCATGGCAGGGAGCGTGGAAGCATGCAGCAGACATGGTGCTGGAGGAATAGCCTATGTCTTGCAGCTAACAGGAAGTTGACTGACCCACTGGGTGGTATCCTGAGCATAGGAAACCTCAAAGCCTCCCACTCCCACAGTGATACACTTCTTCCAACAAGGCTATACCCACACCAACAAAGCCACACTTCCTAATAATGCTACTCCCTATGAGACTATGGGGGCCATTTGATTCAGACTACCACAAATGGTAAAAAGAAACCCTCACAATGGAAATTTGAAATAAATAGTTAAATGATAATACAGGGAAATTATTTTAACTAATCCAGATTAATTTCAAAAATAGAAGTAAATTTAGAAACTGAGAGAAAATTTAAATATAAGAGATTAAAGAAATGTCTCTCAAAATAGTTTTTGAAACTTGATTGTGTACAGAGACAGAAAAATATACATAAAAGATATTGGGATAGTGGGGAAACCTGGGGATGGACTGCATATTACATGATATTTACAAATTATTATTGTTTTTGTCACATTTTTAGGTATATGAATATACTTATTTTGAAGATGAATACTGAGGTATGGAGTCAGCGTGTTTATGGCTTATGAAATTAACTTTCAAATGGCTAATTAAAACAATAATGGCTCCTGAACACTAAGAGAAAAGGGGAGAGAGAAATGAAGAAGACAGGACAACGCTTTTGTTAGGGAGCAACCCATGGATATCATATTCTTTCAATATTTTTCTTTCTTTACTTCTTTTGTTTTCTTTTTTTTACCTTTCTAGAGCTTTATTGAGAGAGAGAGAGAGAGAGAGAGAGAGAGAGAGAGAGAGAGAGAGAGAAGAGGGACCGTGCGGAGTGGGGGATACGGAAGGAGAGAGTGCAGAAAAGAGCATGCACAGAGGACACACCCGCTTTTTAGGCTGGGACACCGTCACAGGCTGGTGATGTATTTAAGTACATAATCTTTACATCCCAGACTTTCACTTATTAAAAAAAAAAAACCAGGTAGATGGGAATAGGGTCGTTGTTCCTCTCAAAAACTGCTTCCAGCTGACTTTTGGACGTCGGTTGGCTCTTGGTGGAATGGAGAAGGGGAGTCTTCCCAGGTAGACAGGTGATGTGGAATGCTGTCTGTCATCCATTTGCTCTGGAGACACGTATCCCTCTTGGCTGTGGCTGGGAACTTTCTGTTTGACAAGATGCTGGTGACACAGAAAAAACATGGTGAAGAACCATGGTGGTAGAAGTAGTGGAGTAGTGGTAGCTGTGGGGGTCCAGCGGAGGCGAGGGATGCGTGCACGCTTGCAGTCTCGCTGGATGGGGGAGCAGGCGGCAAGTAGCATCTGTAATAGCAGGTCCTCGGTGGTCTATCCAAGTCTGAACGACACCAAATGTTGGTTATGCTGTGGCACTGGGACTGCAGCGGCCATGCCAGCAGAGAGTGCTGATTGGAAGAATCACAAGCCATAGTTACCTTTCTAGAGCTTTACTGGGAGAGAGGGGGAAAGAGGAGGAGGAAGAGGAGGAGGAGGAGGAGGAGAAGGAGGAGGAGGAGGAGGAGGAGAGAGAGAGAGAGAGAGAGAGAGAGAGAGAGAGAGAGAGAGAGAGAGAGAGAGAGAGAGAGAGAGAGAGAAAGAGAGAGCGCATGGAGGGAAGAGAACGGAAGGAGGGTTCTTTTGTTTTCTTGAAATAGGGTTTCTTTGTATAACCCTGCCTATCCTGAAACTTACTCTGTAGACTAGGCTAGCCTCAAACTCAAAGACCTGCCTACCTCTGCTTTCTGAGTGCTGGGATTAAAGGTGTACACCACCACCATCTGCCTCAATATTTTTCTATTTGAGAAGAACTGAAACTATATGGTATGTGTTCAGGATAATAATTTACAAATAAACAAAATAAGACACAAGACTGTGTAGAAAAGGTAATGAAAAGCAGAAATCAATAAAAGGGAAAGCACAATTAAAAGTAAGACAGACCAAAATAGATATATTTGATTAACAATATAGAATGAAAACAAAATCATTAAAAGAATTAGGGCAATTTGGTATTGGGAAAAATAAGATTTGGAGAGAAGTTGAAAAAAAATCCCTGTTTACAGATGTTAGTTTATTTTTCAAAGATCAAAGCTAATGTATAAATTTTTAAAATATAAAACTTGCAGCAACATAGTAAGCTAAATTGTAAGAAAAAATCAAGTAAAATGTCAGTTTATTTCTATTCATGAATTGTAATTAGCTAGTACTATTTTACTCATAAAACTTAGAAGTAGATCAAAAGGAAAATTTTGAAAGGATTTAACAGGAAAATTCTCAGATAGTATTAATGCTACAAAAAAATCTTCATGCTATGTTGATTTTTTTTTTTTTTTTCGAGACAGGGTTTCTCGGTGTAGCTTTGCGCCTTTCCTGGAACTCACTCTGTAGTCCAGGCTGGCCTCAAACTCACAGAGATACACCTGCCTCTGCCTCCCAAGTGCTGGGATTAAAGGTGTGTGCTACTACTGCTCAGTGCTATGTTAATTTTTAACAATATATTTTATTTGTCCTTTTATGTGTTTTTATAATATCCACCTTATCCCCTCAGCCAGTTCTTCCCAGGCCTCTCCCATGGCTTCCTTTCCACTTCATGTGTTGTTTTGAAAAACCCACAGAGTGTAATTAGTGCTTCCAGTGTGTGCATATGTAGGATTTGCTGAAACATGGGTAAGCTATCAGGGGCTACATTCCTGAAGAAAGCTGACACACTGTTTTTTTTATGTTTAAAAATGGACAAAATATTAAAATGTCATTTTCCAAACTGATATGTGCATTTAATGACTTTCTAGCTAAATTCTCAATAGTCATTTGCCGGCCTTGTTCAGTTAATTCTAAAATATACATACAGTAAAAGTTGATGAAAAACCATTAAAATTCATATGAAAATAATAACACAAGGAAATTCATACTTTTGAAATATTTGTCTCTGGTTTCAGTTCAGAAACAGAAAAACAGATGCATTAACTAGAAAAATGAGTATGCCTACATATTCACATGTGCATATATAAAATTTCCATGGCCACATATAGAAGCTCAACACTAAAGCTGTCAGAAAACTTAGAGAATGTCTATACATGAAAATGAGAAAGTATTTTTAAAGCCATAATATCCATTAGAAAGCCTTGATAAATTGAAGTTTACTTGTATTTATCTACAGCAAAAATACTTTAAGTTTAAAAATAAGCCAGAAACATGCAAAAATTGCAACATGAAAAATCCAAATAACTTTAAATGAGATAAGAATCCCCAACAGGTGATGGTGGATAGACGGGAATGAACCTCCCATACTAGAGGAGGATGCTCAAATGGCCATCGACATATAAAGTCACTTGACTAATTAAATAACTGCATAGTACAAGAGCAATGGGAAGCTTTTCTACATGAGTTGGGTTCCTGAGACTCAAATGTCTGTCAGTACAAAATGTTCAGGATGGAAACACTCACAAGTCCTTGCTTGTGAAATCTCTCTTATCCTTTAGAAAGTGTGTGATGTAAGGCATAAGGATATTGAACAAAGAATTACATGTTAAATGTGAAACACTGGAAGGTAATACAAGCTTCTCTCAGGATAGGGGCAGGCAAGTGTGGCATCATCACATTGTGGAGTACTGTAGTTTAATAATGAGGATTAATAAGCTTTATACTATTACATGATTTAACTACATGTATATTTTATAATAATATACACAGATATGATTCATAGTTGTACTGAATATTATTTTAAACATTTCTGTAAATTCTTTAAGGAATATTCTTTGGGTTTGGAGAGAATTGGAACTTTCAGCGTAGAAATGGAAGAATGGCAATAATTCTTGGTTTAGGACTGGCAAAATGGCTCAGTGGATAAAGGCACTTGCTGCCAATCCTGGTGACTAGAGTTTGATCCTTGCAACCCACATGTTACAGAAAACTGTAACAAATGGTCATCTGACCTCCACATACCTCTGTGGCATGCACCCCCCAAATAAGTAAATATAATAAAATAAAATAATAATTATTATTTTTAAGTTATCTTAATTTGTTATCTTCATTTTGTATGGCAAATGTGTTACTTCCTGAGAAATGCCAAAGTTACAACTTTTAACTTTCTAAGACCCTGGGAGGGTCTCCTGCTCTCACAGGATCCAGAGGCATGCTGTCTGCACTGATCGTCACACCACTGTTTTGAAGCTGTGAGTAATTAAGGACTTGGAAGGACATTGCAATCTATTCATGGAGCACATTTAAAGACTCTTAAAGCTTGCTCAGCATGTCCGGTTTTGGTATGGCACAGGCATAGTTTATCTCTTGTATCATACTCACTGCAATCCGGCTCCTTTCCATACAGCCTTCCTAAACATCCTGCAGTGAACTGAAGGCCTACAAAGGAGCAAGAGACATGAACTGGGATAGTTCCTGGTGTAGTTTCTACTCCCACTTATAACCGCTTGGAGGCAGTTGTCTGAGAGAAGGGATGAATATGGTGTGAGAAACAGTGAAACCTGAGCTCTGTGGGGATAGGGGGCTGGGAGAAGGAACCTTCCATTGGTGATCTAACACTGTGTAAAGCATGGTGCCTAGAACGGAGACAGACCATCCCAAGTGCTGTCCTGCACCAAGAAGTCAGAGCTCAGGAAGGCACAAGAGGCTTTCATGAATGCAGTGATGTCCCCATGGGCAGAGTGGAGGCCATGGGCTCTTCTGGCTGTCACAAGTTCACTTGCCCCCAGCTCCCAACACAGATGATGAAGGTGGAAGTCATAAATACATGATTTGATTTAAATGTCCACTTGAATGAGCATGGCTTAAGGGAGACTCTTGTAACTTGGAGGAGATTAATTTATTGTTTTTAAAATATTTTTTGAGAATTTTATATAATGAAACATGACCATATTTCCCCTTCCATTTTTCTCTCTACCTAGGCCCAGATTCTTGCTTAACTGAGGAGCTGTTGGTAGCTGATAGCTGCTGGGGGGGGGGGGAGAGAATCACTCTTTAATTCTACTCTTTCTTGAGGTGATACTGTGTTCTCCAAAATATTGTGCACCCCAATAAACTTATTTGGGGTCAGAGACAGAACAGCCACAATATTAAACATAGAGGATAGGCAGTGGTAGCACACGCCTTTAATCCTAGCATTCCAGAGGCAGAAATCCATGTGTTCAAGGATACAGCCAAGCATGGTGACTCACGCTTTTAATCCCAGAAAGCGAGCCTTTAATCCTAGGGAACGGTGGTAGAAAACAGAAAGGTATATAAGGCGTGAAGACCAGAAACTAGAAGCATTTGGCCTGGTTAAGCATTTAGCTGGTTAAGCTTTCAGACTTCTAGCAGCAGTTCAGCTGAGACCCATTCTGGATGAGGACACACAGGCCTCCAGTCTGAGGAGACAAGACCAGCTGAGGATCCGGTGAGGTGAGGTAGCTGTGGCTTGTTCTGGTTCTCTGATCTTCCAGTTCACCCCAATACCTTGCTCAGGTTTGATTTTATTAATAAGAACTTTTAAGATTCATGCTACACTTTCTTGTTGCTTTCATGGGCTAGAAAGTCAAGGAAATCAGAAAATAAAGTTAAGAGTTTTTCCACAGGGTTTTATTTTATAATTTAATTGAATTTTACATATCAGCCACAAATTCCATTGTTCTCCCCCCTCCTGCTCCCCCACCTTCCCCTCAGCCCACCCCCCATTCCCATCTCCTCCAGGGCAAAGACTCCCCTGAGGATTGAGTTCAACTTGGTAGATTCAGTCCAGGCAGGTCCAGTCCCCTCCTCCCAGGCTGAGCCAAGTGTCCCTGTATAAGCCCCAGGTTCCAAATAGCCAGCACATGCACTGAGGGCAGATCCCGGTCCCACTGCCTGGATGCCTCCCAAGCAGATCAAGCTAATCAACTGTCTCACTTATCCAGAGGGCCTGATCCAATTGGGGGCTCCTCAGCTATTGGTTCATAGTTCATGTGTTTCCATTTGTTTGGCTATTTGTCCCTGTGCTTTGTCCAACCTTGGTGTTAACAATTCTCGCTCATACAAACCCTCCTCTTTCTTGCCAATTGGACTCCTGGAGCTCCACCCAAGGCCTGGCCGTGGATCTCTGCATCCGGTTCCCTCAGTCATCGGATGAGGTTTCTAGCACGACAATTAGGGTTTTTGGCCATCCTATCACCAGAGTAGGTCAGTGCGGGCTGTCTCTCGACCATTACCAGTAGTCTATTGTGGAGGTATTATTGTGGATTTCTGTGGACCTCTCTAGCACTTTGCTTCTTCCTATTCTCGATTGCAATGTAGATGGTCATTATTATCAGAAATTATCTTCTCTCTCTTTTTCTGGAGGGAAAAGAGTAAAGACCTGACCCTGTTTTGGGTACCATGTTGAGTCTCTGCTTCAAGTCAGCTATGCTCTCAGTGTTTCCTTCAAAAGCCATGCTAAGGGTGTGTTCTAACAATTTCCTGGGCTTTTGCTTTCATGTCATATTTGTTATAGTTACATATTTCTAAGGCAGTCTTGGGTGATGCTTTGCCTTTCAATTTCCCTTGCTAGCAAATCTGCCATTTATGGATTACATAGGCATACAAAGCCTCATAAAAACTGTTGGAACTTCAACTAAAACCTTTCGTATTGTCCATGAAGTATCTGGGACACTGCTAAAGCATTACAGCATGACAGAGCTGTTGGTGAAATTATTAAGGCCATTCCATGTAGTTAAAAGGGAGGTTTATTTAGTGGCGTAACTTACAAATGAAGGGATAGGTAGGTTGCAGGGTCTGGGAAAGACACAGCATAGCCCGGCGGTGTTCTCTGGAGAACTCTGCTCGGTCTACCTCCAGCGTCCAGGGTCCAGGAACTAAGAGAGGCAGCACATCCGGATCTTGGGTCTTCAGGGTCCTCTCCTGGCCCCACCTTGTAGGTGTGACAGTAACCGAAGCCTCAATGGGGGTTGGGACTTCCAGATCAAAGCTGGAATGGCTACCCACTACACAGAGCTGTATGGGTTGAGGGTGTATGATGACTAAGGGGGAGCTAGACTTGCACCTCTGCTTCACTGTGTGGGCCTCTTCATACTCAGACATGGGCTCTGTAGCAACAGTGTTTGTTCAGGTGCCTCCTATGTTCAGACAAATACAAATATACACACTGACACTTAAACATTTTGACATTTCATGTCTGATTCATTTACTGGGAACAAGTTCATTATTACGAAATGCCAATACATAGTAGGCATTTAGTAAATATTTGCTGGATTAATTCATGAGCATATGGGCTAATTTGCCTGAAACCTTAAAAAATGAAGCACAGCATATTTTTATGATAAAGTAAGCCACTATTCCATGACTTCCTACTCTTTCTTTCTTTCTTTCTTTCTTTCTTTCTTTCTTTCTTTCTTTCTTTCTTTCTTTCTTTCTTTCTTTCTTTCTTTCTTTCTTGATAGTCTTGGTTTTCATTTTTACCCATTATTTGCTATACTGAAAATGAAAGTAGAAATTTTATTAGGGAAGAGAAAAGGAGGAGGGGACATTTTGCTTTTGGAAAATGGGAATAAATAGTGGGAAACTATGAATTTTTGAGTAAGGCATTGTGGCTTGTAATCCTAGCTACTTGGGAGGCAAGAGATTGCTCAGTAGAGGTCTGCTTCACTGCTGAGGCAGTTTAAGCTGCTCTTTGGGCAACTTGGAGAGGCTGCAAAATAGAAATGAAGAGAGCTAGATGTGGTCCATTGACTGAGCACTCAGCAAGACACACATATCTCTGAGGTCAAGCTCTAGTTCTACACAATCTGATCTGATCATGTCACAGTTTTGACACAAAAATCACAGCTCTCACCTTAATGGGAGTAAGCAACAGTTTATTTTGGAGCCGTATTTTGGAGCCAGGAATACAGGTTTTAGGTTACCCCAAATACCATGTTCCACCATGGAAGCACTTTCACAAAGGTTTATAGTTTTACAGAACAGAGAAAGTTATAAATCAAGGCAAGTTTAAAATACATTAGTGTAGGCACTTTTCTTTCCCTCCTGTCTGTTCCTAAATAACTGATATGGAGACTTAATATTACTTACAAATGCTCAGATGATAGCTCAGCCTTGTTCCTAGCTAACTCTTACATTTTGAATTAACCCATATTTTTATCTATGCTTTGCCATGTACCTTTTCTTAGTGTGGCATGTCCATCTTGTTTCTCTCTGTGTCTACTGGAAAATTCTCTGACTCTGCCTTTCTTTATTCCAGCATTTTTCATTTGGTAGTTCCACCAATACTTCCTGCCTGGCTACCATTAGCTTTTTATTAACAATGAGAGTAACATATTTTTACAGTGTACAGGACTATCCCACAGTATTTTCCCCTCTTTGTCTAATTAAAAAGAAAGGTTTTAATGTTAACACATAGTAAAACTATATATAAAAAAGACAGTTATTAAGTAAAAATCACAGTAACAATATCCAGTCCACTTGTATTTGGCAAAATTAGAGAAAATAATCTATATCTATTTTATATTGGTGAGTCCAAATTTTCACATCTAGGCTGGGCGGTGGTGGCACATGCCTTTAATCCCAGCACTCAGGAGGCAGAGCCAGGCGGATCTCTGTGAGTTTGAGGCCAGCCTGGGCTACCAAGCAAGTTCCAGGAAAGGTGCAAAGCTACACAGAGAAACCCTGTCTTGAAAAAATCCAATAAATAAATAAATAAATAAATAAATAAATAAATAAATAAATAAATAAATAAAGCTTCACATCTAATTTATCTTTTTATCATAACTAAGAAAAGCCATATTATAACTGTTTAGTCTTCAACTCCATCAAACAACCCAGAAGGATATAATATTATCCAAGTAAGCAGGAAGTTCATAGGAAGTGACCAAAAATTGAGGGAAATGATGACAGAAACAGCTGGCTGTCTAGACAGTCACCCAACTTTCTTCTGTAACAGTGGAGCATCCATCCTTGGCCTACAGGCCTAGAATATCTGACAAACTTTTCTGTGAAGCAGGAATTTTGAAGGATTGTCCTTACTTGTCTTGGCAAAGTTTGGCAGTGTTTTTTTTTTTTAATGTCCTTCTGGTCCAGTTTGGACAGTATACTGTCAGAAATTGAGGCAATGGTAGGTTTTTGTCCAAATGGTTAGCTTTTGCCATAAGAAGGCAAACTCCATATGAAGGTTCTTTGTTGCCCATTATCTTCTCAGAAGTAAATTGGTGCTGCAAGGACCAGGTGTGTCTCACTTTCAAGAAAAGTTTTATGTTATTAAACATATTAAATGCCATATTTTGTAGGTCTTGGAAGTGTTTGAAGACCATCTATCTATCTATCTATCTATCTATCTATCTATCTATCTATCTCTCTATCTAAATATATCTGTTTATGACCTTTAATTCTTACCTAACTTGACTATAAGTTTGACTATCATAGATGACTATTAATCTTAATTATATACTATAATATATATATATATATATATATATATATATATATATATATATATACTATTACTTAACTATATGTTTTTTTTTTTTTTCGAGACAGGGTTTCTCTGCATAGCTTTGCACCTTTCCTGGAGCTTACTTGGTAGCCCAGGCTGGCCTCGAACTCACAGAGATCCACCTGGCTCTGCCTCCCGAGTGCTGGGATTAAAGGCGTGCGCCACCACCGCCCGGCTATATGTTGTATTTTTAAATGAGCTACGTAAACAAAAACCCTAAACAAGAGTAGAAACAATATATAATATACTATACAATATGTAGAAACAATATGTTATATAACACAATTAACTGTAAATTTCTATCAATAAATCAAAATCATATTAATTCAAAATGTTTTGAAATTAATATTTTTTGATTAAAATAGATTCAATAATCTACATTATTTCCTACCATTCCTATATCATATCCCCCTTTTTTCCTTTAGAGAGAGATCTTTGAATTTCACTCTTTTGTTTAGCTTTTTTTTTTTCACTATGACCAATAACAACTTCTAACTAACCATTCTTAAATGATGACAAACATCAACAACCAATTGTTTGGGAATATGGGCATCATTCTCCAGACTACTTCTTGTTGTTTGTGGGTGCTCGTATCTTTGGGGGAAGCTTGAGAAAATCAGGATAATTATAGGCCTTAGCTGGAATAGTTTGTGAGGCTGGACCATCTTAGCCAGCAGCCTTGAAGCTGTTCTGGATGCTGGATCATCTGGGCCATCCATTTTTATTGGTGTCTGGTCTACTTGTTTTGAAAATACATACACTTTTAAAGGTAACATATGTATCTGCATTAATACAAGTATACAATGTGCATTATACACAAGTCTGCCAAAGATGATTTTTTGTTTTGTGTTTGAGCAGGTAAACTACACATCATGTGTCTTGTAGTTCTTCCAGGTTTATTTCTTTATGTTTGTAGCTAGGATTTTCAGGGGCTCTTCCTCGATCAAACCTGATCATCTTTAACTTTGAACAAATTTATAGCCTTTCATTTCTTGTAGAAATAAAATCATAGCCTCTTCCCCAAGGTAACATATCTTTTGACTTAAATTTTGAAGTTAAAAATTTTTTAAAATATATAGGCTGGTTTGAAATAGCAGCATTCATAATCCAATGTGTCTTAAGAGCTATCACTCCTTCCTCAGCAGTCAAAAAATTTAAAGAGAACACGATAACATAAAGTATCCAGACTCTATATTTTCCATCTTTATGTGGCTTTTTTCTTTTAAATTACTTCACTCCATTTTTAAGGACTTTATTATTTTAAAACTATAGTTTTTAATCAATGACTGTATATATTTTTTCTCTTCTCTTTCTGAGGTCTGTGTAACCTGTTCAGAGGCTTTTTTTTTTGTCTGAATCTGTCTTTATTGCATGTCTGTAATATTTCTCTAACAGCATAAGCCTTTTAATTGTTAAGTAGTGTGGCTAGGCCCAAAGTCTCTGCTTTGGTGGCTGGGTCAACCCCACTTGGTTCCCTGAGACGGTAGCTTCATGGTAGAGGTACCAGCTTGTTCATCTTGCTTCTCTCTGCTTCAGCTCGAGACTCCTCAGACTCTGCCCTTCTTTCTCCCAGCATTCTCAGTTTGGCTTGCCTAACCTTATCCTGTCAGGTATTGGCCAGTCAGCTTCTTTATTAACCAATGAAAGTAATATATACTCACAGTGTACAGAATTATTTCAGAGCATATTGGTGGGTACAACATAGAGGCAATTATGGCAAGATAGGGAAAGCTTGTTTATAGGCTCAAGATGCTATCTAACGACCTTTTTAGCTTTCGCTTGGTGGGGTTTTTAATCTATTAATCACAAGATGTAAGTTCCCACACAGAGGTCTGACAGGAATGGCTATGCAGGGGGCAAAACTAGCCCAAGATAAGGTAATTAGCCGCTGGGCATGTAACATTCCAACTCTCCATGTTACCCAGTCCAAGTCAGTCAAGCAGTTTTTGTAGACACAGCATCTTTCTTGGAAGTCTTGTTTACAGAAATTGAGAATAAGTCATTGGCATTAGTGTTAGCCAATCTGAATTCTCTCTTTTCCTGTTCTCTTCCAAGAACTGGGCCTCAGTATTTTGCCTGGGCTGTCTTGAACGCTCAGGCTTGAGTACCTGGGACTACATACACACAGTGATTCTTGGCTGAGTGTCAGTTTCTTGAGAGGAGAAGCAAGGTCAAAGGAGGGAGCTCTCCCTTCTGTGTACTTGAGTCCAGGAGAGAGGTAGCCTGTTTACTTTGGGACCCGAGATGGGATTTTTCTAAAACCATGACTTCTAGGCTTGGGATGGGATAGAATGGTGTGGGAAGATGCAGCATTGTGTCAGCTGTCCTAGTTTGTTTTTTTATTACTGTGATAAACATAATGGACAAAAGTATCTCCATGAGGAAGGGTTTTTGCTGACTTATAGGTTATAGTTCATGGAACTAACTATAAGAACTCAAGCAGGAACCTATAGGCAGTAGGCTATCAATTTCAGAAGAGGCTTATGACCTTTTCCTCTGTCTCCAGCAACATCAGGTGTGTTGCTTTTCACAATCCACTCTGGCGAATTTTTTTTCTGGTTCCATGTTTTCTTTTAAGAACACTTGAAGTCATCTAGATGGTCTCAGATAATCCTCCAATTCTACAGTCAGTTCATTAGATGACTAAATTTCTTCTGTACTGATACCTAGAACCACTTTTCTATGAAAGGTCTCAGGATTAAGATGTAGCCACTTTTATTGGATTGAGGGAGCATTGTTTCATCTGCTGCAGGTGGAAAATCAATTGTTATTAAATCAATTGGAAGTGCCTCTGTGGGCTCTACATAACTGTAAAAGCTGCAAAAAGAAAATTCTGACAGCCTTTTGCAATGGACCAAACACTCAGATTTCCACTGGCTAAATGATTGCTTTCTTTTTAGAATATCATTTATCTTCTAATAAAAGGTAAGTGGGCATCCATTTCTTTAGGTGCACTGGCTCTAGCTTACCATCTTAACTGAGAATTTTAGAGAGACCAGTGTAGCCTAGCCACACGGTCCCTCAGCTGCTTATAAAATAATCATTCAGAGTTTTAATATTAATTATCAATTGCATGGCCTATAGCTGGCTTCTCACTAGCTACCTCTTATAACTTAACCCATTTTTATCAATCTATAAGTTGCTCCATGGCCATGGCTTACTGGTACTTTTACATCTTGCTTCTCCTGGTGGTGGTTGGGGTCTCCTTCCTCTCCTTTCTCCTCTGACTATCTCGCTTGGATTTTGCCACCTGGCTCCATCCTGCCCTGCCATAGGCCAGTGCAGCTTTATTTATCAACCAATCAGAGAAACACATATTCACAGCATACAGAAAGACATCCCACAGCAGACCAGAATAGCATAAAAATTATAGGTGCATATTTTTCTAAAACTGTGGCTTATAGGCTTGAGCATAAACCATTTTGTATTTAGAAGAGATCAAGCTTCATTGAATAGGTTCCACATCTTTCTTGAAGCAGAAGAATTTGGCCACAGAATCAACAGAAAAACTAATTAGGACAATACATTTTCCTAATTACTATAATAAGAGGGAAGGTTGATACTATTATTTTTTAAGCTGATAAAAATATTAACATCAGTATTTCAAACATTCAAATAAATTTTGAGGAAACCACCAAAATTTGTGCAGTTATTCTCCCTAAGACATTACAGGGCTTAGGAGTCTTGTACTCTTGGATTACTTAGCTATGGCTCTTGTCTCTTTGGATAGGAGGGACTTCAATAATTAAATAGGTGATTACTCTAATGTGGGTTTAATCATTAGGTCTACTTCTGGCTTTGACTTAATGGCAATAGAGATAGTAGCTAATATTATGCTATTTTGCTTAGTAGATAATTGGAGAAACTTTTTTCTTTTTGTTTAGCAAGATATTTTAAAATAAATATTTCTCAGGAAATTATCCTCTTTCAATAGGCTCCTTAGTGATGTAATAGGTGGTTGCATTTCATGTGAAGTTCATCTTCTCTTGCCTTGCCTCTGCTTCTTCATTTTCTGTATTTACCACTGTTTTTCCAACTGCTTGAAACAACTGAAGCAGATATTGCAGACTAGAAGAAGTCTTTTATCCTCTAATTTCTGGGTTCTTAATTCTGTTCCAGGTGTCTGAGGAATTGAAAACAGACAGGGACACCATGGTCTCCTCTGCTACTACTCCAGATCTAAAATGGCCCCTGCACATGCTGATAGCTTGCAAATGCAACTGTCTAGGTTACATACAAAATGAACATAATAAGTTTTTATTTCCCTTGGTGATACACCAACAGCTACATTCAGCTTCTAATAGCCTGCAATTCAGTAATAACAGCTTGGTTCAGTTTAGTTTATTGAAGACATAAAAATACTTGGCAGCCAGAGGCTGGAATGCATGGTTCAAGAGAACAAGATTCCAGTGGGGACCACAGGACCTGTACATGGAGCATGGGTATTCTCAGTGCTTAGCAACTATAATTTATTCATTTAGTGGAAAGCAGTGGCCCATCAACATGATTTATGCAATTACTGAGTGGGGAATTCAATCTCCATGTACAGAGGGAGGTTCTTCAAATTTTGGTGCACACATTTTACCTTTTTAATAACTTTCCTATTGGCAGGAAATATTTCAAATCCTTGTTTTTCTCAGGAGAAAACTCTTCATTTTTATCCTTTAGGATATAAAATAAATAAATGAAACAGAAAAAAATACTGAGTTTCTCTCCTCACTAACTGACTCAGAGCTTCGGCATTACCAATGTCCACTGTGAAAATGAAAGATTTCTTGAATTCAGCTTATACGTCTTAAGACAAGAAGTACTATGGGGGAATACTTTATATGAAATGTATTTTCTAGAAGCAAAGATGGGAAATACTATGATTATTTAATAGTATTAGACATGATGGGCGATCAGAGGGTTTTAGAAACTTTAGATAATGTTGATAAGAAAGTCCTTCATAATTTCATATATCTTTTATATTAGTACTCCAAACAAAATGGAACCAGGTTTTTACAAATGAACTGAAAATGCTAAAGATAGCTACAGGTGTATCACGAAGTCCACTCTAGAGAACTTTGTGTGCCACTATTATATGAGAAACATGCCAGTGGCCACCAGTAAGATTTTGAAATACTTTCCTGTGTGAGTCAAGATGGAATCCCCCTTCACTAACTATAATTTAGACTGAAATGATGTAGGCACTCAGCATTATCTCCCAAATCAAATATACCACACTCACTTTGAAGGTCTTTTGAGTTCTCTGAGCTTTGGTTTCTCCTGTCAAATAAATGGGCATGGGAACATTTATCTTATTTCTACACCATGGACATGTTGTAAGGATCAACAGGATAAAATGTATGCAGAAGTAGTAGGTCCACTGAGGAGAACTTTGTGAGCCTTTGGTATTCCCCTGGAAGCATTGCAGTGGCCACCAGGAAAGGAAGTACTCGAAGTGTTTCTTCACTGGTCACAGCGGAATAATGTAATTTCACAGAGCCAGTCTACCAGCCTTTGTTGCTAATGAAACCAGATATAACTAGTGGTGCATTGTGGAGTCAGGGAGTATGCACCACAGTGGTGGGATATAATGTTGGGGTGACATGAAGAATCTGAGATGGAATGCATCTAGTTTTGATGTTGGGTAATATTCTAAGGATCTTTATACCTCAGTCATCTCAGTTGTAAAATATATGAATAAAGCCCATTGATGCTGTCACAGGGCAACTTCAACCCAGAGTAGCAGTTATTATTATTATTGCATTTGGACACTGTGACCTTACCACTGACAAATGTAGCTGTGTAAAACATGGTTATTTCTTGACAAAAACTTGATACTATTCTGGTGAAGGATATCTCTTCTGTTTATTTTTTTAAAGAAATATAATTGCAGTAAATAAAACAGGCAATGCCTTTTCAAATCTTTGTTTAGTCAGAACAATGACTATTTCCTGTAGTGACATTTTCTTTTGAAATAGATGAGTCTTCTTTATAAATGGTGACTTTAGAGGTTGCAAACTGACAACTGATTCATTGCTTTTAAGAAAGCTCAAGGAAAACGTTTTAACAACATAGGTGATTGTTTAATAAACCCCACATGTGAAAACCCATATTTAAAAAATAAACTAGTTGATGACTTTGCCACTGTTCTATTGCTGTGAAGAGACACAATGACTAAGGCAACTCTTTTAAAAGAAAGCATTTAATTGGAGGCTTACTTACAGTTTCAGAGGCTTAGTCCATTATCATCATGGCAGGGAGGATAGAGGGACACAGGCACACTGGAGCAGTAGCTGAGAGCTACATTTTGATCCATAGGTAGAAAGAGAGAGAGGTTGGCTTGGCTTGGGCTTTTGAAACCTCAAAGCCCACACCTGATGACACACTTCCTCCAGCAAGGTCACACCTCTTAATCTTTATAATCCTTTAAAATAATGCCACTCCATGGTGACTAAGCATCCAAACATATGAGCTTATGGGGCCATTCTTGTTCAAACAACCATAGTTGGGGTAGTGACTGGTGAAATACATGGCTTCACCTAACTATTCATTGCCTTTTTCTAGCTTTGAGGAAGGTTTAACAATAGCCACATTATCTGATGAAATAAAAAACATTGATATAATATAGAATTAAGATGAAAGGGTATAAGAAAAATGGGGAAAAAGTAGCTTTTCTTTTTTATTAAGAAAAGCTATTTTTTATTATTTATTTTTTTACCCATTTTTGCATACCAAGCACAGATTTCCCCCTCTTCCCTTCTCCTGCTCCCCAACTCCGCCCCAAACTCATCATAGAGCCTTCATCCAGTAACTGATGGAAGCAGATGCAGAGATCCACAGCCAAGAAGAAGTTTTTCTTATTTTAGAAGGATTAAAAGGTTTTAGTTGGCCTACACTTAAACATACATAGACATATTGAAATGTTGAAAGTGAAATGAGTTACATTTCTCCTTGTATTTGCTATTGTGTGCATATATAATATGTAGTTTGTCACTTCACCCATTGAAGTACTCAGTTCAGTGGCATTAATTACATATACATTTTTTCTGTAACTGCCATCCTTCCCATACTCTAGAATGTTTTTATTACCCCGAGTGAAAACTCTGCTGCCTGTTATAATTTAAATAATTCTGTTATAATTTAAATAATTGTAACCTTGTTTTACATATACATTTGTGATTTTACATACTACCATATTATGCTTTTAGTGTTATTTTGAGCAAGGAGTTATTCCAAATAATGTAATTATAATGTCAGATTGGTTGAATATATTCACTTGGATAAATTAGGAATTGATTTTTAGCTTTTCATCACTATGATAAAAAATGCCTGAGATAATCAATTTAAACTGAGGACAGGTTTAGTTTGGTCCATAGCTTGAGGTTTCACTTATGAAGTATTGTGATCACAGTTCATGAACCAGTATACATACACTGTTACTAACTGAAGTTCACAGTTCACATGAGGAATCCATTCTTTCTAAGATAAGGGTATGTGAATTTTGACAAATCTGTAATATTATGAAATTGCAATTATGCTACCAACCATGACTTTTCACACTGCCCTGTAAGTCTTGTTAACACCTCTGGAACTGTTGGTATTGTTATTGTGTAATAATACTTTTGACTTTTTCATAATAATGCATAGTTGGAGTCATGGGAGATGTAGGCTTTTCAGAATTGCCTTCTCTGACCAGTAACATACTCTTAAAGATTCCTTTACTTAAGTCAGTTTATTTGATATATTATGTTTTTGACTTGAATATGTTGAACCATCTCTGCATTTTCAGGGTAAAGCCAACTTAGTCATGGTGAATGATCTTAATTTGTGTTTGCTAATATTTTATTGAGAATTTTTTGCTAATATTTTATTGAGAATTTTTGCATGTATGTTTATGAGGGATTTTGAGATACTGCTATATAGGATTTTTTGTTTGCTTTGGTATTAGAATAATAATGGCTTCATAGAATGAATTCTTTTTGCTCATCTTCTTTTTCTGAATAATTTAAGAGTGGGCTATAGATCTTCGAAAGCCTGGTAGAGTATGTTGTGAATCTGTCTGGATCTGGGCTCTCTCTCTCTCTTTTTTTTTAAGCTGGAAAGTTTTTTATAATCGCTATTTAAATCTTCATTTTTTATGAATCTGTTTATCTTGTTGGTCTCTTCTTGGTTTAATTTCGGTTGTTTGAATGAAGCTAGAAATTCATTCATTTCTTTAAAATTTTCCAACTTAGTAGAGTATAAATTTTTTCAAATATTCCATTAAAATCTGTATTTCTTTGGTGTGTGTTGTAATGTTTCCCTGTTCATTTCTGACTCTATTAATGTTGTTCATGTCTTTCTTTTGGTTAGTTAGAACAAGGGCCTGTCAATCCTATTTTGTTCTCAAAGAACCAGCTCTTAAGTTCCCCAACACTTTATATTGCTCTCTTTGTTTCATTTCATTAATTTCTGCTGTGATATTTATTAATTTTGCCATCTACTGGGTCTTATTTGGTTTGTTTTTGCATTTCTGAATTTTTGAAGATTCATCATTAAATCATTTATCTGTGCTCTTTTTTTTTTTTAATGTAGTCACCCAGAACTGAAAGTCTGCCACTTCGAACTGATTTCATCATGTCCAGGAGTTTTGTTCTCATTTTTATTTAGTTCCAGGAAATATTTGCTTTTTAATTTTTTTTCTTGATTTCCCCTTTGACCCATTCGTCATTCAGTAATGGATTGTTTAAGCTCCGTGGCTTTCTGTATTTATTAGATTAGCTTGCTGTCCAGTTTAAGTTGCATTGCATTAAGTCAGAAGGAATATATGGAGTATTTCATTTTTATGAATTGCTTAAGAATTTGTTTTGTGTCCTATGATATTATCTATTTTAGATAAGCTTCCATGGGTTGTTAAGAGGAATGTTCATTCTTTGAAGTTTGGGTGGAATATTCTGTAAATATTTGTCAAGGTCACTTGATATGTGATGTCATTTAATTCTGATGTTTCTCTGTTTATTTTTGCCCAGATGATCTGTCTATTGGAGAACGTGAGGTATTGAAATTACCTACTATTATTGGGTTGATGCTAATCTGTGTCTTACTTTTTTGTGTTTCTTATTTTTGAGATAGGGTTTCTTTGTGTAACCTGGGCTGTCCTGGGACTCTCTTTGTAGACCAGGTTGGCCTCAGACTGGTAGAGATCCACCTGCTTCTTCCTCCTGAGTGCTGGAATTAAAGGTGTGAGCCACCACTGCCTGGCGATATGTGTGTTTAAATGTAGTAGCATGCTTTTTATGAAATTGGGTGCATGAGAATTATATATATATATATATATATATATATATATATATATATGTATATATATATATATGATTGCGATTGTAATATCTTTTTGGTTAAATATTCCCCTGATTTGAATGAAATATCTTTTGTTATCTCTTCTGGTTAATTTTAGTTTGAAGACCATTTTGTTGAATTTCTTTTTTCTTTTCTGTTTGTGTTCTTAGTTGTACTTTATGATTGCTTTGTATGGTAATTATAGCTTTATCTGTTTTCTTCCTACAGTGTCTTGAGACTTTTTGCATCAGTGTGCACGCACAATAGAAACTGGTTGGTAGTTTTCTTCTCTTGCACTTTCTTTACCCAATTCTGATAGGCATGTTGAGACTGAGGGAGTGTTTGTTCTGCTTTTAGTTTTGAAAGATTGTAGATAACTGTGATAATTTTTTTCTTTAAGTGTTAGGTAGCATTTAAATGTCAAATCATAAATGTTTTTATTTGTTGAAATTTATTAACTATGGATTAACTAGTATATATTATTCATTTGTATCTTTAAGAAATGGAAGATTACTCACACTATTTGCTTCTTTGTAAGGATTAGTAGATGGTGCCTTTCAAAGAATTTGTCTATAGTTATGTAAATTTTTGGTACAGTGCTGCTCATGTCATCATCCTCTTACTAATCATTGGATCAATATTGATAGTCCCTTTTCTGTATCTGACATTGGTAATTTGTACCTTCTCTCCTTTTTTCTAGGTTAGAATAACTAGATATTTTAATCTTTATTGGTATGTTTAGATAACCTAGTTTTGTATTTATTATTTTTCTCTATTATTATTTTCATGTTTTAAATGTCATAGAGTTAAAAATATTTTCTTCAACTTTGTTTATGTTTATATTGCTTTCTCTTGTTTTAGTTTCTTAAGGTGAAAGCTGGGATTATTGACTTTAGGCTTTTCTTTCTAGAAAGTTCATTTAATGCTATAAATGTCCCCCCAAATACTGCTTCACCTTCACCTTACAGTTGTTTCCATGGTTTGAACACTTTACATGTTCATTCAGTTCAAATTTCCCCAACTTTAATATAGGAACAGAAAAAGAACAGTAGTGGTTAATGTTGTCAACTTGATTTGACTGAAGGGTATCTACAAGATTACTAAGCATGCCTCTTACTAACCAAGAGAGAAGCACCTAAGCAAGGAAGACCTGTTCTTGACGTGGGCAACACTCTCCCATAAATTGGGGCCCTTTACGGACTAAGAAGGAAAGAGATTAAGCCTGATAGCATAGACATTCACTCTGTTTCCTGGCTTCATTGGTCTCCCTCATAATTCAATCCATTTCAAACCCCTAAAACCATGAATCATAATATAATTTCCTCACAGTATTAAAACTTTCACACAGAACTAAAACAATATTTCTTCACTTTAAGCCCATCAGAAGCTGAAGGGCCCTGGAGAAGGATTATAGTTTTAGTAAAGATGGATTTATTTCTTTTTCTTCATGGGATCTTCCAGGCTTTTAATTAAATGCCTCAAAAAGTATCTGTGCCTTTATTGTTACAGGTTTTCAGAAAGTTAGTCTCTGTCCTGACCAAAGCTCCAGACTCCAACCCCAAGCCCCAAGTATTCAAGCATTTAAAAATACAGCAACCTGAGGAGACTCCTGGCATGTGATTGAGGAAATCCCTCCTTCTCCAATGCATCTGATTTTTCTGTCCAGGGAACCTGTTAGAGATTTATTGTGTCTTTTAAAGCCTTTTCCTACATGTAGCCTTCAATACTTTTCCAACACTCAGCAAATGCCTTTAGGAGAAATAAACAGTACACTAGACATGCAATTTATAATTCTAGTTCCTTGTGGGGTTCCCACTGTTTGTACTTTTCACTCCCACCCTTTATCTCACAGAGACTTTGGCGTGGACAAGTATGATCCTTAGCCTACTCTCATAACTGACCCATATCCTTAGGTGATTGTAAGCTTACTTAAAAAATGCTTTAGAATTTTATAAAAGGTTTTCATTTGTCTTCACGGGGATGTTAACAGTCATGAATATCTGCCATTCAACTAAATTACAAGTTCTGAAACTCTAGAATTTTTCTGTGTAATACCTGGCCATCATTAAACACATTCTTACAGGAGAGCAACATGTTCTGCCCCTCACTTATCAGCTGCTGTAGTCCATGAGTCATGGTGGGGAGAGAGACTCTTGAGGCAAACAGGAAAACAACACTCTAACTCGAGTTCCATTTTGTGAGGCAAGATCTGTAAAACTTTAGAATTGTTACAGCGGTCATGTTTAATAAATAAGACAAAAGACAATGCATTTGTCTTCTTTCAACCTTGCCACATTCTCAGATGGTACCTTTTTCAAATCAGGCTCATAGACCAAGAAGTTATTAGTAACTTCTTGGTAACTGGGAAGAGGTTCTGTTTGGTTTAATTTTGTCTGATGGTAGTGGTACCATTTTCTCCTTTTCTCATTGACAATATGTCAAGATCTGTTAGCCAGGCACCAAGGCAGGGATACTGTGTGTATTAGTTATTTTCCTCGTTGTTGTAACAAAAATACCTGGGAAGAATCAATTTAAGGAAGGGTGGCTTTATTGTGACTTACAATTAGAAGGCATGGATTCCATCGTGGTGACTGAGACATAGTAGCAGGAATGAGAGGCCAGCTAGTCACATTGCACCTGCTGTCGGGAAGCAGAGAGTAAACAGAAAGTGGGGCGGGGCTATAAAGCCTACAGGGCCACCCCTAGTGACCAGCTTCCTCCAACAAGCCACCAACTTCTAAAGGTTCCACAGCACTCTCAAACAGTACCCACAGCTGAGGACCAAGCACGCGAACCTCTAGGGGATATTTCACATCCCAACCACCACAATTATGTGTCTCCTATTTTCTTTCCATTGTATTCATGCACTGAGCACACGTTTTGGCATAAGGAGGTGCTTAGTAAATGTGTATTGAGTGAATTAATGGAAATAAACCATATTGTTATTAACAGAATGAAAGTGTGGGTGTGGTGTAGAAGTGGGGGTCTGGTGTTGGGGGACACAGGTTATTCTAAGATATTTTTCTACAAGTTGGTGTTTGGTGACTGTCCTGCCACTGCTGCATTTGTGTATTTGTGTGGTGATATTTTATTTGTGTACCCCAATAAAGCTTATCTGAGGATCAGAGGAAAAAGCCAGCCACTATAGCAAACATAGAGGTCAGGCAGTGGTAGCACATGCCCTTAATCCTAGCATTCAGGAGGCAGAGATATAACTGGATCTCTGTGAGTTCAAGGCCACACTGGGAACAGAGCCAGGAGTGGTGGCACACACCTTTAATTCCCAGCACTAGTTAACCATAGAGGTCCAGGGGTTCTGTACACACAGACAGGAAATGATAGAGCTGGGTGGAAAGAGGAAAGTGATGTAGCTGGGCAGAGAGAGGAAGTGAGATAGCAGGACATAGAAAGGCTATAGTCATTAGAATACAGAAAGTAGCTCTCTCTGGAGGCTGAGAAGTTGGTGAGGTGAGGGTGGCTGTGGCTCGTCCTATTCCCCTGTTCTTTCAGTTTTCACCCTAATATCTGGCTCCGGGTTTTTTTTTAATTATTAATAAGACCATTTAGCAATTTGTCTTACAAATTTTCAACCTTATTTTTGAAAGAAAAGGAGAGGTTATTCTTCCTTTGGAATTGGTATGGCCAATGGTTGTTTAATATGAGTTTTCTGATGGTTGTTCTTGGTTGTCAACTTGGTGCACCTGGGATGTGGGAACCTCAACTGAGGAATTGCTTCTATCAGTTTGGCTTGTGAGTATGTCCATGGACCATTTTCTGGATTGTTAATTGATGTAGGAGGTTCCAACTCACTGTGGGTGGTGCCATCTCTGAGCAGGTGGGCTTTAGCTGCATAAGAAAAGTAGCTGAACATGAGTCTGGCAGCAATCCAGTAAGTAGAACAGGTAGTTTTCCTCTGTGGTCTCTGCTTTAGTTCATGCCTCTAAGTCTTGGGTTCCTGCTCTGCTTTCCTTAATGGTGGACTATGACATATATAAGGCAAGTAAACCCTTTCCTCCCCAAGTTGCTTTTGGTCATGGTGTTTATCATGTCATCAAAAAGAAAACTGGAACAAATATGTAGCAAAGAGGTATCCAATTATAGTTTAGTTTTAAATAAGTCATTATTGAAAAAAAGGATCCTGAGAATATTAGTGTAGCACAGAGCCTGAACTATAGCTGTTTATATATTTTCTGTTTAACCATACTATTCAAAAGATAATGGCCATAGCTAATATTAGGCAGGGGTTTGTGCTGATTCTTTTGTCTCCTAGACTCACAAAGAGCCTGATGATTTGGTTCCTATTGTTACCATAAACCTCACTACTTCTATCAGGGACTATCTTTGCTTTTATCTCTTTGATGGAGAGACTTGATAAACTTCATTTTATTTTCTTTGGAGGTGAATGGGATCCTTACATCAAATCTTCATGATTTGTGTCTCTTACACCTTGTATTGCTTGTATTTTGTATGTTTCTGCTAATTTGATTACATATATCACTGCATGTAGCCCATTTCTAAGAACTGTTAGAAGAATTTGTAGTAGAATTATTATTCTAAGGAATTATAAATGATGTCTGTCATCTACCATAGGGTAAACTCATAGGTATTACTGACCAAGGCGAACATCACCTTTTTTTTTTCTGAAAGGAGAGCTGTGACACAACAGTAAAAGTCACAGCTCCAAAACAAATTTTTTTTTTTTACTTCAGTTATTGGAGGTAGATGTTTGTGTTCTCATCATTCATTTATGGAGGAGGCAGTAACAGCTGACTCAATAACTCCAACAATCAGGGTTAGTGCAAGGACTACAAATTGCTATAATTTCATCACTAATGCCATTCAATAAAAGTATTTGTGAGTGTATGCAGGATTGCAAGGATGTAAACCAATGGACAGATTTTCATGACTGTTGCTTTCCTGCTATTGTCTAATTGTCTTTTGCATTTATAAAACAGGTGACTGGATGATATTTTAGTCCTTACTGGTGCTTTCTACCATGGGACACTATGGTAGGGATTAGGAGCATCTATTTTTAAATCTTATCTGAGTGTATGCAAATAGTAGCACCTAATTAATATTCAGAATCCAGTTATATGGGCATCTGGGAATTGTAGTTTACGTATCAACAGGCCTTCCCAAAGGAAAATGAAGGAAGAATTAAAAAAAAAAAAAAACTCAGAGAATCTACCGTTATGTTATTCCCAGGTCAATTGAATGCACAAATAGATCGATTGCCATCAGATTGGTCCAGGCAAGCTATAGGTAGATAACCTTTCCAAACAAAGAAAAGTTGAATTTCCTTTTGCAAAATTCAACCCTTTATTTTTCACTTCTCTCCTTGGTTGCTTTTGCAGATGTCTCCAAACCTCTCCTCTGCTCCTCTGCAGGCCTCCCTAAGCACAGAGCCATGCAAGTGTCTGAGGCTCCTGTGAAAGGCCTGTAAGTGTTTTACCTTTGGTAAGTGGCACAGTCTCCTTTTCTCAACTTCCTTCTCCTGCTTTTCATTTTTTTCAATCCTTCAAAGATATGAAAACTGTTCTTAATTTGAGGGCCACATAAAGAAAAAACCACTGTCAATCATTTGCCAACCCCCCATCTAGAGAATGTATTAGTCTACTTTGAATTCTGTTAGTTCAATTGCTTAAGTTTTCCTCATACAAAAGTCCTTATTATGAGGAAGTGCTTCTGTTTCCAGGACAACCAGGAATCAAGCACCCACAGTGTATTGTCAGTTGAATTCTCTTCTCTATTGTCAATTTCCAGCTTCCTTCTTTTCTTCACACAGAGTTACAAGCAGGAAGTATTTGCAGTCTTCTTGCCCCTGTTCATTTATCCAGAGGGACATAAAGCTATATAAACACCATCTGGAATTCAGTGGCTTCATGTGTTCTATTTTCACAGACAAATCCTGATACATTGTCTCTTTTAATGCATAGTACTTGTTTTCTGATCAGTATTAACCAACACTGTACACTTCAAATTGCCAGTACTAAAAAGGTCACCATTTGAACAATGCTAATTAAATTAAAAGAAGATATATCTATCATAAAAGAGGAAACATATTTATATTGTCCCTGATAATTTACAAATTAAAACTCACCATATTGTAATAACATTTTTGGGTGGTGCTTTATCCCTTCTGTTGAAATATCACAACCCGTGTGAAACAATGGGCTATAATAAGTGGTTACTTAGCAAAAATGAATGTTATTGATACAGCCTAGATATGAATTAGTCATTGAGGTGTTAGTGATTACAGGCAAAAATGTGAATTTCTGAGAGTCATGAGGAATCAATAAAGCCCATTAAATCCCCATTTTTTGGAATATTGCTGACTTGCATGTTTAAACTGACATCTTGAAAAGTTTTGTTAAGATCAATTCATACTCTCAGCATGATGAACAATCTTTAATGAGGATACAAGCCCAGGAGCAGCTTGCATTATATCATCTGGTCTAGTTGTCTGAGAGATGATTTTCTTTTTCTCATATAATCAAAGAAACCAAGATCTTTGGTCTTGGGGAAGTCAACAAATTCAGTTCTTGTATCAGATTTGCAAAACTTCAGACACTAAGGAGGTTCCCAAACATGTCCAGGGCTATGGTATATCCACTTACAGAGGAGCCCTTGTCCTTTTTCTAAATACTGCAAGATTCTCCTAGTGGTGTTGGGTAGCACACGTTCTTACCATCTATGCTAAGATTGGAATGATTTTTCCTCTTAAAAATAACACACTAAACCAATTAGCTTTCCTAAATCGAATTAACCTAATAACATTCAAAAACTGACAAACATAATCTGCTTGCTTTAAGACAGAAGTGGAGAAGTCAACAGAATCATATCTCTAGTCAGGTCCAAATCAAGTTATAAAGTCTGACTAAATAGTGAGTGCTGGAATAAGTCATATGATTGGTATGCACAGTCACACTGATCTCAAGTGTAGGCAACCCTGCCTTTCCAGGAGGGAGATGTAAATGTTTGGCACTGAAGAATTTCTTTTCATGATGTGGTAGAGGAATGGTTTGCCCTGGACACACCTGGTTCCCTCAAGCATTAGCCTGCTTTGGTACATTTCTTGTGGTCACAGGAAATGGCTCTTATCAGTTTAGTGTACATTTTGTTCATGTTACCCTTAATGCTTTTTGCCTTTCTGCTGCTTGTTAGGAATCTGTACCAAAGTAAAAGGGGCAAAATTCTTTGTCTTAAGATTTTTTTTAATGGATATTTGCAGACTTTTTGCTATCTTTTTCATAGAAGCACTTTTTAGTGATATAAAAATGAATACATTTTATTTATTTGAGCTATTAGTGAAATAAATAATTGAAAGTTAAAATACACTTTCACTTGTCAATGTGAATTATCATTGTGAAATATGTTCTGTTTGTAATCTCTGCTGAATCTTTGGACACCAGTTTAGACATTTTGGACACTTAGTTAGAATTAAACTGAGGTATCATTATCGTTAAACAAATACTACTGTGGTCAGACCTGCTGTCTTCATTAAATGGCCACACAGAGAAGCTGGCTTCTTAGTAGTTACACAGTCAGTTCCTTTTTGCTTTGAATCAGAGATGGCCCCCAAACTTGCTTTCCATGCTGCATGAACTATGAAACCAGGTCATAAATGGCTCATAGTTTTTGCCTAAACCTCTTGACACAAGCACTCTGAAAGGAACCAGCTGTCATCAAGATGTGAGTGAATGCCCAGGCAAGCCAAGCGGTGAGGTCACATCGGAGTAACAGAGATGCATGAACAACCTGGAGTGAGTTGAGAAATGAAGATGCTATTATAAGTCTTTGGGGCAATTAAACCATCAGGTCTCCAGTGAAAAAACCTAAGTGGACACCATCCTGTATTTCCAACATAAATGTTAAGCCCTTGAATTTGGGTTGTTTTGTGACACAGCAATAGGCAGCCGAAGCACAAGTATATGATAATACACACAAAGTGCACGCACACACAGGCACATGAATGTGGAGGCCCGACAACAACATTGGGTGTTACTTCCTAAGCATCATCCATCATCCATCATCTTTTCTTTTTGAGACAGGTTCTCTTACAGGCCTGGAACTCACCAAGTATACTAGATTGGCTAGCAAGCCCCAACAATCAGCCTCAGTGATGGTAAAACAAGCACATGTCATTATACCCATGCTTCTTTCATTTAATATTGATTTGGGGTATTAAACTCAGATCTAATTTTCCTCTAAACTCCAATTCTCAGACTTCCAAATATATTTTACACTTAAAATTTGGTGAAATCTTGCTGTCTTTGTTTTATATGTATCAATTCTCAGAAAATATGAATGAAGAAGTATGTGTGTGTATTTCACACATAGAATTGATTTTGAATATAGAGATTTTTTGATAGGAAACAGTGGTTCTCAACATTTTATATGAATATTTTGATTTGCAATAACTGCTGTCAGGTCCATAATATAATTTGCGGCTTGTGTATACTGAAACCTCCAAGGTAATAAAGTCGAACTTTCAAAGAGTGAAAAAGAAAACTCAAGAGACTCAAAGAAACAATGGTTTACCAAGGACAAGATTGGTGCAGGGTGTTGCTTTGGGGTAAATAAATATTCCAACAACGGATGCCTAATGCATCCTTTTACATCTATTTCATGCTGTTGATACAGTTTATGGGGAGAATGGAAGGTTTTTTTTTTTTTTTGTGTGTGTGTGTGTGTAATAATGATCCTCACAGATGTGTGGCATGATAATGTAAGAAGGGTTTTCTCTCTACACTTCACAGAACTGAAGAACCCACACACTTAGTGCTGATCTCATAAATGCTCCGTCAGGACTTACGTCTTAGGATTTCTTTGGCTGTGATGAAACACCATGAGCAAAGCAACTTGGGGGAAGAAAGGGTTTATTTAGCTTAGGCATCTCAAGTCATAGTCCACTGAGGGAAGCCAAGGCAGGAACTCAAAAATATGGCAGGAACCTGGAGGCAGGAGCTGTCACAGTGGCCATGGAGGATACTACTTACTGTCTTGTTCCTTCAGGCTTGCTCAGTCTACTTTCTTATAGAACCCAGGACCATCAGCCTGGGATGGTCCCACCCACAATAGGCTGTGTGTTCCCATATCAATCATTGATTAAGAAAATGCCTTATAGGCCTGCCAACAGCCTGATATTATGATGGCATTTTTTTTTCAATTGTGGTTCCCTCCTCCCAAATGACTCTAAGCCGTGTCAAGTTGACATAAAATGAACCAGCAGAGCTTGTTAGACAACTCTTGGGTAGAATATAGTAACTTAGAGATCTTGGTCTAGGTCTGGTCTTCCAATGCACTCCTAGTATACTTGTGCCTGATTTTAGTTGTTATGTATTTTTGTTTATTAAGTCCAAAGATTATGTTTGATAATTACTCAGTGTCAGTGAACGCATAATTAATAGTGAATGTTTCTTTCTCCTTTAGGAGAGTACAGGGAAACCTAATGATAAACTGTCATTTTTCTTACTTCTGTATAATTTCTTTAAAGGGTTTTCCAGAAGTAATATTGTGCACAGCATGTGGGAGGCAAATGGCAAAGGTAGTGTTGGAAAGTTAACACTAAGGTTTGTTTGTTAAGAAGAGTTGGTGTTAGAGTGTTGGAGGCAAGAGTAACAGGTGCGGAGGCAGGGAGAGCATCAGGAGAAGCAGTCACCTAGGACAGGATCCAGATGTCCTTCCTGTGCAGTGCTGTACATCAAAGCTGAGTATCCAGTGACTATTCATCCTATGATTATATTAAAAAAAACAGTCTTGGTCTGCTTCCTTTACAAGACTGTAAATTTGAAAGGTAGACATAATGATTCCTTCATGTTTGGGTCATTATTCCTAGTATAGTCTCAGGCATATAATAGGCACTTAATCATACTTCCTAACTTCTTCTTTTTATTTTTTTCCTTTTATTTTATTTTACAATACCATTCAGTTCTACATAACAGCCACAGATTCCCTTGTTCTCCCCCTTCCTGCTCCCCTCCCCTTCCCCCCAGCTACCCCCCATTCCCACCTCCTCCAGGGCAAAGCCTCCCCCGAGGACTGAGATCAACCTGGTAGACTCAGTCCAGGCAGGTCCAGTCCCCTCCTCTCAGGCCAAGCCAAGCATCCCTGCATAAGCCCCAGGTTTCAAACAGCCAACTCATGCAATGAGCACAGGACCCGGTACCACTGCCCAGATGCCTCCCAAACAGATCAAGCCAATCAACTATCTCACCTATTCAGAGGGCCTGATCTAGTTGGGGGCCCCTCAGCCATTGGTTCATACTTCATGTGTTTCCATTCGTTTGGCTATTTGGCCCTGTGCTTTATCCAACCTTGGTTTCAACAATTCTTGCTCATATAAACCCTCTTCTTTCTTGCTAATTAGACTCCCGGTGCTCCACCCAGGGCCTAGCCGTGGATGTCTGCATCCAGATCCCTCAGTCCTTGGATGGGGTTACTGGCACAACTATTAGGGTGTTTGGCCATCCCATCACCATCACCAGAGTAGGTCAGTTCCAGCTGTCTCTCGACCATTGCCAGCAGTCTATTGTGGGGGAACTTTGTGGATTTCTGTGGGCCTTTCTAGCACTTTGTTTCTCCCTTTTCTCATGTGGTCTTCATTTACCATGGTCTCCTATTCCTTGTTCTCCCTCTCTGTTTTTGATCCAGCTGGGATCTCCCGCTGTCTCTCCCTCGACCCTCCCCCTTCATTGCTCCCACTCATGTTCAGGTTGTTCATGTAGATATCAGTCATTTCTCCATCATTGGGCTATCCTCGTGTCTTTCTTGGGGTCCTGTTTTCCAGGTAGCCTCACTGGTGATGTGAGTAGCAGTCCAGTCATCCTTGTTCCACCTCTAGTATCCTCCTATGAGTGAGTACACACGATATTTTTCTTTCTGAGTCTGGGTTACCTCACTCAGGATGATTTTTTTCTAGATCCATCCATTTGCCTGCAACCTCATGATGTCATTGTTTTTCTCTGCTGAGTATTATTCCATTGTGTATATGTGCCACAATTTATCCATTCTTCTAGTTGAAGGGCATCTAGGTTGTTTCCAGGTTTTGGCTATAACAAACAATGCTTATATGAACATAGCTGAGCAAATGCTCTTGTGGTATGATTGAGCATTTCTTGGGTATATGCCCAAAAGTGGTATAGCTGGATCTTGGGGGAGATTGATTCCCAATTTTCTAAGAAAGCGCCATATTGATTTCCAAAGTGGTTGTACAAGCTTGCATTCCCACCAGCAGTGGAGGAGAGTTTCCCTAGTTCCACATCTTCTCTAGCATAAAGTGTCTTCAATCTGACAGGTGTAAGGTGGTATCTCAGAGTTGTTAATTTTATTGAAAAAAATCTCTATTTTTTAGTTTATAACTGTATATCTTGTCTACATACAAGTGTATTGGGGTTATGGATAAGGTTATATGATGTTTTAAGAAAGGAATACTATATATTTTTTCTTAGACCTCGTATAAAGGGTTAGAATCCTATGAATGGTCAGTGATTGACTGGGAAGTGAACCACATTGTTTTACTGTTTTATTAATCAATGATGGCCATATTTAGACCTTTAAGCTTTATAAAGTACTAAAATTGTTGCAACAAGTGATCTAGAAGACAACAGTATCCTGGATTACAAATATGATTACAAATATTGTTGTCATAGTTCTTTATGTTAGCCTAGAAACAAAAGTATCAAGTTTTATGAAGCTGTACTGCCTTATGCCGATGATATTTTCTATGCAGAGGTCAGCCCACCTCTGGATTGGGAAGGCATTTATTCTGAAGAGTCTCAAAACTGTGGCTTTTATAGTTTCATGTTTGTGAGGTCTGGCCTTGTTTCTTCTTAACATCAACATACATGTTTAGCTAAAGCAAGGCCAATAGCAGATCAAGGGCACCATTCTTCCATTCCTAATGGTGGATACCTTTGCATGATTCTGATGGGCAAGCTCAAGATGTTCCTTTATAACTCATCATACAATGTGTGGTCGTTTGAATAAAATAACTCTCACAGGGAGTAGCACTGTGAGGAGGTATGGCCTTGTTAGAGAAAGTGTATCATTGGGGTGGGTTTTGAGGTTTCAAATGCTCAATCCAGGCCCAGTGTTTCTCTCCCTCCTGCGGCCTATGGCTCTGAATGTAGAATTTTCAGCTATTTTCCAGCACCATGTCTGTGTGCACACTACTATAATGACAATAGACTAAACATCTGAAGTATAAGCCAGTCCTAATTAAATGTTTTCCTTTATAAGAATCGCCATGGTGTCTTCTCATAGCAATAGTAATCCTAACTAAGACATGGTACGTCGTATAACTTTTCAGTAGGTATTTAGAGAGATTAATTTCTTGATATAGGCACTAATAAAATATTGGTCAATAGAAACTGATTTATATGTATTGATATATAATAGATACCTTCAGATTTTATATAATGGTAGCCAACACTGGACTGTGTAAAACAGGAAAGAATAGAACACTGATATTTAATATCTCATAAATTGTGTTGTTAAGGGATAATTTTGACCTGTTGATGAATAACCTGTGGGTGAGTGGAGACAGTGTGGGGCTGCTTAGATTTTAGTGGGAGATGCCATTTTCTTCTACTCTTGTCATTTAAAGAGTAACAGGTCCTTTGCTGTACTTCTGGCCTCAGATGTTTATACCTGGAAGAGAGCTCATTTTGTCCTCATGGAAATGTGAAAGGAATGTTCTGATTATTTTGTATTTTTTGTATCGCTTCAGGAGAAAAATAAGGGTTATCAAGAAAAGTTAAAAAAATTATCTCTATTCAGAGATAAGGAAAGAGAGGAGAGCCTGCTTTGGGGCAATCAGAGAATACTTAGTAACTGTTTGGGATGCAGCTGGGAACAGCTTCTCCCCAAGAGTTTATGTATTTCCAAAAGATATATTTCATGTGTCAATTGGCTGGGACATTCACAACAGTGATAGCAATCAGGTTACCTATGCAATTACCAGTGACCAACCAGCACTGAGCATGATTTAGTGATGATGTAACACTAATCACCCAAAAGGACTAGATGATAAATGAGATATCTTGGCAACACTGTCACTGCAACATTCTCCTTCATTAGTTGTGGGGAAGATCTTAATTACAATTCCCACGGGCTGAAGATGTTCATTTGAAATTATCACACAGTGCTGATATACCTTTTCAATGTATACCCCAGCTAAAGTAGAAGAACCTAGAAAATACTGTGCTGTACTACCAAAAATGTGCTAAGTATTCTGACTCTTGGTTTTCTAAAACATCTAGGTGTGGCTCAGTGCAGAGCCAAGCACAAGACCCCATGTTTGGACCTCAGTACTGAAGAAAAAAATAAAACGGAGGCTCCTTTGAAGATTGCCTTGTTGAACAGATTTGTGTTAAGATAATGGGTACACAGCTGGCCCTGACTAATGATGTCTAGATAATGATGTTTGTCATTTTTTTTGTTGCATTCAGAAATGTTACCAACTGATACCAATTCCTGAGTTTCATGTCCCAGCTGTTTCTTATCAATTCCATACCAAAGAAAAGGGACATGTGAGAAACACATCAGTCATGTAGATTTCCAGTGCACCTTTTAACTATTCACTGTTTAGCTCTGATGAAAGTTGATATCTTATTCAGTTTTATCCTCCTTTCAAATCATGGTGTCAATGTTGAGAGAATCAAAGATGTCCTAATCTTTAGTTCTGGGATTTGAGTTTTAGGCTTTTGAAACTATACTATTTTGGGTGGGATGTGAATCTAGAGAAACATGAAGCATTGTGTATTGACCACTGAAGCTTAAGAAGTTAAACATTTGTGCTTTCTCTTCTGCAGGAATTTCAATTAAGTTTTAACATAAAGCAAGGTTGTTCTGCTGAAATATCTAATATTTGGTAAAATAAGTTATCTTACAATGAAACCAGCATTAGAATATTGCTAAATAACATACTATTGTCTTTACACATCACATATTGCAGGGGTTTCTCTGTGGAAACCTATAAGGATTCTCAATGTAAGAAAACTTTACAACATCAATGTAAGAAAACTTTACAACATCACACACACACACACACACACACACACACACGCGCGCGTGCGTGCGTGCGTGCGTGCGTGCGTGTGTGTGTGTGTGTGTGTGTGTGTGTATGGAAGACATATTGATGGAAGACATGTTGATGCATTTAACTCTGAAAGCTTTTTTGGTTTTGTGTTTTCAAGACAGAATTTTTCTTTGTGCCTTAGCTGTCTGGGAACTTGCTTTGTAAAACAGTCTGGCCTTGAACTCACAAAGATCTGCCAGTTTCTACTTTCAGGGTGCTAGGATTAAAAGCTATATGATAACATGCTTGGCTGAATGAATAATTTTGATTTTTTTTTATTTCAAAGGAGATTTATTGATATCAAGATTGAGAGATAAAAACTGATTATCTTCTAAGGAAACCAGCTGTGGCTCAAGGGTGGCACTATTTGCTGTCAAATCTATAGGCTAGCCCGATTTTACTTGAGAAATCTCATTTCTTTCTTTTTTTTTAAACTGCAATCTGGTTTATTTCTATCTATTACAAATGTATAAAAGATCCTCCATCAATGCTGCTGATAGCAGCAGAACCTTGAGAAATATACCTTTGGTTTGCCTCAGAAAAGGAACACATATTGCACTGTAAAGTTTATAAAATTGGCGCAAAACATTGTGGTAATGTTACAATACCAGTTTTAAGAGTTCAGTAACTAATGGAGAGCCGATGGGATAAATGCAGAACTGTGAAAGCGATCTCACTTAGCCAGCTGTCCGCGTAGACTGTAAATCTACATTCAGATCATTTCTGAACTAAAACTATCAGCTCAGTTTATCTGTTGAGGTCAACCAGGAAACCCTAGAATATACCTTGATTTTTGCAAAAAATAAAATAGGGGGAGGGGTTTCTTCAGCATTTCAGTCCGTGAGTAACAGTATCCTAACAGGCAAAGTGTTCTCTCACTGTCAACATAGAATGAACTGCTGCTGAAGGTCAACTTGTAATTTTGATTTTTTTTACACTTAATTTCCTTTCTACCATTTGTTTTTTGGGATCTACTAATTCAGTATTGTTGCTCTTATTTTATGTACTATGTAGGTCACCACTTTCTCCCCTCTCATAATTTTGTCTTTATTCTTTTGTAATGTACTCTAATGTGTTATTGGTTTTGATATTCTTGATCTGGAAGTCTTTTTATAACTATAAATTCTGCTTTCTGTGTTACTAATAGCATACTTATCTTGCTTTGGGTATGAAACATCCTAGGTGTCAATGTAATTATGAATGAATTTTAACTTTACTTTTTAAAAAAAAAAACTTTCCCTGATATTAGTCTGTTGGGTCAGCTTATCATCACTCTGTCATGGAGACTTTCTGAAAGGTTGTACTTAACAGTATGGAATAAGAAGCAGAATTGATTCTATTTCCTTTGCATGACAGCTGTATCATGTTAACTTGGAAGAACAGAAAGAGTCACACAAGATTTCTTCAATACCTTAGAATGCTAAAGCTTTACTCTGGATACCTGTATCCAAATCAGTTGCCTAGGTTCTCTCCAGAAAGATTTTTCAGTTTTGAATTTCCAAAAAACAGCAGTGTTTTTGCTGGAAACTTGGACATGAAGAATTGGCTGAAACTCATGAATGGTAGGTTTGAGAGGGGCGTTGGGAAGGAACAGAGGATACAGATCAACAATCTTTAGACCCCTGCACCACCTCATTCTATCCATCACAACGTTCTCTGCTTCAGTGTGGCTTGGAACTTAGGTATATACTAGAAACACATGGATAGCCCTTGTCTATTGACAGCCATGCCTTCTGTGTGCCTAGCTATTTACATGCACATAACTTAAAAAAATATTTATTAGGAATTTAGGAGTGAAAAGATACAAATACATTTTACTTGAAAAATTAAAAACTACTGCTTTATTAACTGCCTATGGCTTCTACAATAAATTACCAAAACAATTGTGGATTAAAACAACATAAATTTATTTTTTCCACAGACAGGCATTTAAAACCAGGACATCAACAAGCCATGCTTCCTCATAAGGATCAAGGTTGAAATTCATTTTCTAGTCAATTTTAGTGGCTTTGCTTGTAGTAGTTTATGCCAGGACCTCTTCCTTGGAGAGACTGGTATAACAGCTGGTCTAATTCTGTTTGTTTGTTTTTTCCTTTGCCTCCTCTTACACTATGATTGCAGTAGGTCCACTAGATAGCTTAGCATCTTTTCCACATCTTGAGGTCATTAATGTATTCATGTCCATATAGTCATGTTTTGTTCATATAATTGTGTTACAAATTCTAGGCATTAGGACACGGCTAGCCTTTAGATCAATGCTTAGCTTCCCACCATATAATTTTTAGATGAAAGAATCAGTGTCACCATGATAAGAGATTTAATCAGTATGTGTTTAATAAGAAATGCAGACTTTGAATGGTGGACTCATTTTCTTAATGTCAAACATGATTCTCAAACTTGTTTCTGTACTGTACTGTGATTGGATTCCTTTCTGATGACATCTGCCTCAACAAAGACCCATCAGGAGAAAGTGAAATCTTTTATTTTCGTAATGAAATCATGTGCCTATATTGTGAAATATACTCATAGAATAACCTGTCTTAAAAATTTAGTTGTTTGCTATATATACCTTTACCACATCCCCTAACATGTTTATTTTCACATTTTATGGCCATACATTCTCAACATATTTATACTTCTAGTTTTCTGTAGACTAAATGGGTACCAGTTTGCTTTTCTAATGAAAGGATAATAGGTACATTAACAAACTCTTTCCAGTTCCCATTCATGTTACACTACATTGAATGGGAGTACTACCAACCACGTGGTCACCATTTTACAATTGAGGGACATACTCCAGGATGAGAAGTGACTTACTCTAAAACACATAGCTAGTGAATGGAAGATCCATTTAAAAAGTCTACACATGCCAGACTTTGAAGTCTTTCAACTACAAACCACTATTGAAGCTGTTTGTGATCTAAAAATCTGTAGATTTGAATTTTGCACAGAAAATTGCTTCTCTGTGAGTTCATTTTAATAATGTGATTCTAAACACAGATCACAGCCATAGAATTCTGCACATAAAACAGGAAAAAAGCTCAAGAGAATCTGTGATCTCTATGCAGGCAGCCTCAGCAGCTCCTTCCATGTGTTAATAATTCGCAATGTGCCTGTATTGGCTGAGCATCCGCTTTCCTCTGTTTGTTGCAAGCATCTCTCTTCTGTCATGAAGACTCCAGTGCTTTGGCAAAATAAGAATTCAGAATTTTAAAAGTGTGTCTAAAAATGTGTTCCTCCTGCTGTAAGAAGTCAATTTTAGAAGTTTGACAGTTGGGCACCCAGATTTGAAGAAGAAAAATTAATAGGAATGCCAGAATTTCACTTGGAAATATATAAAACACCCCCAAAATAGGAAAAGGTGACAATCAATTTGAAGAATCATTTATAAGCTGGTATGTAACAACATGCATTAAATTCCATTTTGAGTGTGTAACATTTCACAAAGTGTCAAGTAAGGATCTGAAATGGTCCAAATAGTCTCTACCTACAATTTGGACCTCTATAATGGTGCAAATAGTCTCTACTCTGAATGCTAATTTCCCCCCTGAAGTTGCATTGATTCTTTACATATTTCCAAAGAAACTATTTCTGATACAACTCATTCAGTGATCTGTTGGTAATTTAAACAAATAGAATTACCAGAATTGTTGATGCACCTTAACCGAAAAAGAAGGTAACAGAGCCTATCTATTCTAGTCAACTTTTGATGCTCTGTGTTGTTTTGTTTTACTCAAATGTTTCAAAAAATTCTATACATGAATTAGCATGCTACTATATAATGTTTGTATCAAGCTAAACATATTGAACACCTTAAATAATTACCATTTCTTTATGGTAAAGAGTTTTAAAATATTTTCTAGTTTTAAAAAAGTGTACACCATACTATTATTATCTATGATCACCTTTCTGTGCAATGGTGCACCAGAACCTATTTCTATCTGTAACTTAGTTGATCATGGATCAGCTTTTCTCTATCCTCCTATTTTCCTGATCCCCTGGAAACTATCATTCTACTCAGGGTCAATGAGATCAACTTCTTTAGATCCTTTGTGACTGAGATTATGTGGTCTTTGGCTTTGTCTGCTTTTTGATAATAGTCCTACATATTGCAGTGGGATGATATCTAATTGTGCTTTTGTTTCATTTCCCTGATGATTAGTGATGTTGAGCATTTTTCAATATATGATTTGTCTGAGTTCTTTTGAGGAAGGCCTGCTTACATACCTGATCATGGTAACACTCTCTTTTTAATGTGCTGCTGGATGGAATTTGTTAGCTTATATTGAATATTTTACCATGTATGTTTATTAAGGTTATTGACTTAAGGTTTTATATTTTTGTTATTTATTTCCCACAGCAATGCTGGCCCTCGAATGCAAAAAAAAAATCATTCTGCTACTATTTTGTGCTAAGTTAAGGAGGATATGTACTATCTCTTTGAATGTTTAGCAGAATTTAATAGTGACACTATCTGATCTTGGTGCTGTCTTTGATGGAAAATTCATTACACATTTAGACTGATCTACTTGGGTTTTTTCATTTCTCCATGATACAGTCTCATATATATATATATATATATATATATATATAAATAAATGATACAGTCTCATATATATATGTGTGTGTGTGTATATATATGTATATATATGTATATGTATATATATAATACACACACGCACATCTCAGACTTGGTCACTTCTAAGTTTTCAAATTGGTTGGCAAATACTTGAAGTCTTCTGGTTTTGCTGCTGTTTATGTAAATTATATTTTACCTGACATAAGTCTAGCTATTTCTGCTTTCTTAGGGATTTCAATTGCATTGAAAAATCCTATCCTACCCCTTCATGTCTCTGTGTAGACATGTAGGACCTTACTATACAGTTCTCACTGGCAACCGGTAGCTGGGACATGTATACAGTTTTTTTTTGAGGATGCTTTTGAGCTTTTTAGGCAATAACTTCTAGGGAGATACCACACACCAGGCATATGATTTTCATTTAATAGCCCATGGCTTCTTGGATTGGCATCACTCACTCATGCATGGTACCTCTGTCTTTTAAAATTAAATTTTTAGTTAGTTTATAAAGTGATAGAATTTGGTAAACCCCATGTTGACTTTTTTATTACATTGCTATTATGTCTGTGTGAATCTAGAATTAGTCCATAAGCTGAATTTTTCTTATCTTTGTTTTGAGTGAAAGTCATCTTTCTTCTTTCAATGGAGACAGTTGCAATATTTATTGAAGAATAAGTTGTAGTAAGGATGAGGTGTTTTTCTCCTCTGTGGAACTATAGTTTATGCTTCAAGCTCTGTCTCTGTGCCTTTTCTTAAGGTCAGCTACTGTCAGCAATGAGTCAATATCCAGTGTTCAACATGCTGAGTTAGAAGATATTTGTCAAAAGTTTTCCTGTGGGTAAAGAACATCACTCTACATACAAAAGGTTACATAAAAAACCCTATATCAAGCACTATACAATGTAGAGAAAAACTGAACCATCCTTTCTAAAACCTAGGAGGATCTGAGAATACCACTTTCCTACTCTTCAACACAGTGCTTGAAGTTTAGCTGAGGCAATAAGAAATAATTAAGAGAAGGAAGTCAAAGTATCCCTACTTGTAGGCAACATGATCTGATGGAGTCATTAAATACTTTTATGTATGATAATCACTCTCAACAAGGTAAGAAGATATAAAATCATCATAAAAAAACCAGTAAGTTTCTATGTAGTCAGAAGTTTTTCTGTGTCCTGCCAGTCCTGCAGCTTCTTGGACAAGTAAACATGCAGAGGCTTATATGATTTACAAACTGTATAATCTATGGCAGCCTTCTTGCTTGCTAGTTCTTATATCTTAGATTAACCTATTCTATTTTTTTTTTTTTTTTTTGGTTTTTCGAGACAGGGTTTCTCTGTGTAGCTTTGGTTTTTCGAGACAGGGTTTCTCTGTGTAGCTTTGTGCCTTTCCCGGAACTCACTTGGTCGCCCAGGCTGGCCTTGAACTCACAGAGATCCGCCTGCCTCTGCCTCCTGAGTGCTGGGATTAAAGGCGTGCGCCACCACTGCCCGGCCCAGACCTATTCTATTAATCTATGTTTTGCTACATGTTCTGTGGCTTTACATCCCATTACATGTTTCTCCTTGGGCAGCTGGCTCACGTCACTCCAAACTCCACCTTTCTCTTCCTGAATCTCTCCTTTCCCACCTGCCTCTAAGCTTCCTTGCCATAGACCAAAGTAGCTTATTTATTAACCAATGGGAACAACATATATTCACAGCATACAGAAAGACATCCCCCAGCATTTTCCCTTTTCTATCCAATAAAAAGGAAGATTTTAACTTTAACATAGTAAAATTACATATAACAGTTAAATAATGAATTTGCTCAAAAAGAAATGAAGAAAAAAACTCATTTAAAATAGCTTTAAAACAAAAAGAAAACCCATGAATAAAACTAAACAAGGATACCCTACAATGAAAACTTTAAGACTTGAAGAAAGAAACTGAAGACACTTGAAAAGGCAAAATCTTCTATGCTCCTGGATTGTTAGAATAAATGTTTGTAAGTGGTTATGTTATTAAAAGCAACCTACAGATTCAATATAATATATATTAAAATCCAAATTAAAATTTTCACAGAAATAGAAAAAACAACCCTAAAATTAACACTGAGGCACAAAAGACTCTATATATTCAAAGCAATCCTAAGAATTAGAAGCAATGCAGGAAGCATCAAACCTCCTGGTCTTCACTGCAGGGGCTATTATAACAAAACAGCATGTTTATTGGCAAAAAACAGACATGCAGACCAATGAGATTGAATCAAAGATTTGAACACACACACACACACAGTATGTAAAGTTGCAAGAACTTACATGGGGGAAAAAGCCCTTCAGTAAGTGGTACTTGAAAATCTGGATCTTCATTTCTCAAATAATGAAGCCAGACCCCCCCCACATCTCTCTAAATTATCAAGGACCAAAACTTTGGAATTGCTAGAGGAAAACGTAGGTAAAGGCAAAAAGAGTTTCTGAACTCCAAAGGCTTAGCCAAGAAATTACTAAATGGATCACACAAAGTTAAAAAGCTTCTGTACAGCAAAGGAAACCATCAGCCAAATGAAGAGACAGGCTACAGCATTGGACAATGTTGTCAATTATTAGGGGGTTATTATCACTGGCATTGGAATTATTCTAGAGGCTCCTCTGTAGACAGACTTGGGGATGTGGTGTATTAGGATCTTCACAATGTTACATTTCACCAACTCAGTACTTAATTCTAGGACAAAGTTTAGTACTTGACAGTAAATACCAGTTCATATGACACTGTGCTGCCTGAGGCCAGGGGAGTGTTGATGAAGGCCATCACTGCTCATAAATTGTATTTGTTATGAATGTCTTTAAGCAATTGTTTGAAAGGAAGGTTATGTCTAGAAGGAAAGTTGGTCTTTAAAACAAACTTTTATTTAGGATTAGGGAATATTAATTTATTAAGGGCTAATTAGAGAACTTATAATGAGAATAATATTGCAAACAGGACATTATTTAGCCCTGTTTTTATGAGTGATTAGCCAAGAAGATAAGCCATTGGTAAGAGTATAACTGAGTGAATATCAGAAACTGCTCTGTGAGGGCCATGCTCTGTGCTAGCAGCTAGCTTAGTTTGGGGATGAGTAATGCTAAGCACAAGGTAGAACCAGAAGTTATTGTGCTTTGTTATCTCTTACTGCCCCATGCTACTGTCTGGCCAAATGACTGATGTCCATTATTCATCCCTGTTGAAGCCCAGAAATTATATGCCAATTTATTATAAATAATCTAGATGAACCAGGATATGGACATATCCAGATAAAATCAATCCTAGATAAGAAATTATTACAAAGTACCCCTCAGATCTCCCAGTTATCTTCTAGTGACCTAGTAACTCCCATCAGTTGGTATTTTCAAAACATTCTATTTAGGATTAAAATTGCTTTAACATCTACCTGAGGATAAATGGGTGATGCTGAGTGGCTATCTTCTTCCTCTACTCTATGGTATATGTACTAGGATGCCTATAGTTTTGTTTCTGGTTAATAGGTTCAAATATCAAATAATAATCACGAAGAAAGCCCTATATTGGCTCTATAAGACTTGAAAATCTTAAAAAGCAAATAATTTTTATGAGGAAAAAAATGTCAAATCATGACTTAAGCCCCGGAAAACTGAGAGTTGAAGAGAGAACATGATATAAACGAGGAGTTCATCTCTCATTAATGAACATAAGAACTAATGAGGAGAATTAACAGTGTATTATAGCTATCAAAAGATTGGAGGTTGTCATGAGATATGGGGAATTTCATCTTTTGCGGGGAATAAAACATGGAGTGAGTGATCTCTTGACAAGAATACTGTCAATGACTTCAGCTCTGGAAGTGTGGTAGAGTGACTACATGGTTTGTCCACAACAGTTGTTTGCTCTTTAATCCATATAGAACTATTTATAGAACTCCCTTGCTTTTAAGATGCCCCCATACATAATATAGGTGCATACATAATACTACATAATCACTTACTTAGAACTGTGATTTCTCACCTCTGGTTAAATATTACAGTGACTCAGAAGGCTTTTAAAATATACTGATGCCTAGACACTTTCATCTTCTAAAACCAGAACATTGGTGATTAGATGAAGTATCTGTGATTTTAAGTTTTCCCGGTGACTCACATATTCAGCTAGGATTGAAGAGTCCTTTACCTGAGGGAATCCGTCCTTCTTATTTGAACTTAACTGAATCTTCCATTGTTACATACAAGAGACTATAACACATTCAGAAATATAAATTGTTGTAATTCAGAAACTTTTATCTATGTGGATTTATTTAACAATATTATCTTTTTATTTCCCTCAAATCTGATGACATTTTAAAGCTTCCATGTTCTGTTATTAAGTAGAATATACTAGTTTAATTTAATATAAACCTTGTGTTTTCCTTGGGCAAGCCTGAATCCATGAAGATTTTTTTTTTACCTATACTTACATCTTCCTTTAATGAGGTAATTATTTTGCCAAGTGTGGAGCTAAGAGGTTTACTGTGTGTACAACAGTGAATTAAATTGGTGCACAGTAGATACAGTAATCATTTAACTCTCTTATTCGTTTATTAGATTTGATCCTTTGAATTATTTTATCACTTAGCCATGAGACCTTGAATTTACACTAATATGTTAAAGCTTTTACCAGCTGCTTCTTGAGAGGTGGTTTTACTTCTTCCATTGATATGGTTGTGGGCTTCATGCTAATAGCATGCCTTTTCTTTTTGGTAATTCCTGAGAGAAAAAACAAAACCAAACACAGTCAGTTATTTCTATGGAATTTCTCATGTGTCTTCATGATTTAAATATAATGAATAAAAGATGTTAGGCATGTGTCCAAAACAGGACATTTTTAGAGATAAATTTCACCTAATTTCTAAAGCACTTAACATGCAGGAATATACCTTCTGATGCTGATACTATTTCATGAATATTTTAAGAGACATACTTCTGTTGTGTTTTATCATAAAGCATTAGAAAGTAGAGGCTGGAAGTATTGGATTTTCAAAAATGATTCATTGTTGTGCCTGGCTTTCCATCATGCTCCAGAATCATGTTCATTAATGTAGGATCCTTGGCTGAAATTTTGAAAATCTTTAGCTTATCAACATTTTGTTTGAAGAATGGGGAGCTAGATACGGACAAAGCAAATCTATTCTCAGCTCCTGATTCAAATTATTTGTTCCTACCATTAGACATGCCTGGCAGCTGGCACCCCTCATTTTTTCTCTGTATGCTATAGTACATCACACATGCCCATAGACCCCAGGAAATGCAACAAAATGGAACAAAATTAATCACTGAAGCCACTGGTTGTAAGTAATTAATGCATATAGGACAGGAGTCTTCCTTCACATTATTTTCTATGGTAGCTTATCTGATGACAGACTAGATATATTTCTAATAAAAAAAGACAAACAGGACATCGAATAGAAAGTCCTATCTGTATTGTATATGGTGGTTTGTAAGAGGTTCATGTGTTCAAAAACTTGGTCTTCAGTTGTTGATGCTATTTGGGGGAGGCCATGAAACCCTGCTGCAGGAATTGTGTCACTGGGGGCCAGCTCTAAAGTTTATAGCATTGCTCTACTTTCTGTGCTCTCTCTCTCTCTGCTTGTGTGCGTGAATAAACATGTGACCTACCACCTTCCCACCCCTGTCCACATGTCATGCCTTTCCTGACACTATAAACCTTAGCCTTCTGTAAGACAAAATGAACTCTTCTGCCAGTGGCTTTTGTGGGTGATATTTCACCACAGCAACTAAAATGTAACTAATATACCCTAATTCTCTCTTGCTGCTTAGTCCAAATTAATTGCAATAACTATTGCACTTAACCAAGACTGGTCTTGGTTAATGAAGAATTAGTATTACCAGAATCATTCTGTATATCTATTGTAATTTCTATTTCATCTAATTGAATAGTAGTTTGGTTTTAAAGACCTTTGGCAGGCAAAAAAAAATCAGTGACATTCCTGTATACAAATAACAAATAGTCTAAGAAAGAAATCATGGAAACACCTTTCACAACAGCTCAAATAACATAAAATGTCTTGGAGTAACTCTAACCGAGCATGTGAAATACTTGTAGGATAAAAACTTCAAGTCTTTGAAGAAAGAAATTAAAGGAGATATCAGAAGATGGAAATATCTCCCAGTCTCATGGGTCAGTTGGATTAACATGGTAAAAACAGCCACCCTACCTAAAACAATCTACAGTTTCAAAGCAATATCCATCAAAATCATATCACAATTCTTCATAAATTTTGAAAGAACAATTCTCAACTTCATGTGGAAAACAAAAACCCAGGGTACCTAAAACAATCCTGAACAATAAAATAACATCTGAACACAGCATAACAAGATGAAATAATACTAGGCATAAACCCTCTCATCAAGGTTGGATGAGGCAACCCAGTAGAAGGAAAAGAGTCCCAGGAGCAGGTAGAAGAGTTGGAGACACCTTCATTCCTATTGTTAGGAGTCCAACAAAAATCCCATGCTAAACAACTACAGGATGTATGCAGAGGACTTAGCACAGATGCCTGCATGCTCTGTGGTTGCCATTTCAGTCTCTGTGAGTCCCTTTGAGCCCAGCTTAGTTGATTCTGTGGGACATATTTTCCTGGTGTCCTCCTCTGGTTCCTACAATCCTTCCTCTCTCCCTTCTGCAGGGTTCCCTGAGCTTTGCCTAATGTGTAGCTGTGGGTCTCTGTATCTGCTCCCATCAGCTGCTGGATGAAATCTCTCTGATGATGATTGGGCTATGTAGGCACTGATCTATGAGTATAGCAGAATATCATTAGGAATCATTTCATTGACTTTTTTTGTCTATCATGTTCAGTTCTACCCTAGGTCTCTGAGCCACCCAGCTTCTGGATTATGGCCATTTTGGCAGTGTTAGGCATGGGGTCCCTTGCTTGGCTTGGGCCTCATTAGACCAGTCATTGGTTGGCCACCCCACAAGCTATGAGCCATCATTGCCTCAGTGCAACTTCAAGGCAGGACAGGTTGTAGGTCATAGGTTTTGTGGCAGGTTTGATGTCCTAATCCCATCACTGGGAGCCTAGCCTGGTTATGGAGGATGGCTAGTTCAGGGTCCATATCCTCCATTACTGGGAGTCCTCACTAGGATCATCTTCATAGGTTACAGGAGAAATGGCTGAGATCTACATGAACAACCTGGATATGAGTGGGAGTAATGAAGGGCGAGGGTCGAGGGAAAGAGAGCCTGTGGGAGCAGTAGATCCCAGCTGGATCAAGAACAGAGAGGGAGAACAAGGAATAGGAGACCATGGTAAATGAAGACCACATGAGAAAAGGAAGAAACAAAGTACTAGAGAGGCCCACAGAAATCCACAAAGATACCCCCACAATAGACTGCTGGCAATGGTCGAGAGACAGCCAGAACTGACCTACACTGGTGATGGGATGGCCAAACACCCTAACAGTCATGCCAAGAACCCCATCCAATGACTGAGGGATCTGGATGCAGAGATTCATGGCTAGGCCCCAGGTGGAGCTCTGGGAGTCTAATTAGAGAGAAAGAGGAGGGTTTATATGAGCGAGAATTGTTGAAACCAAGGTTGGATAAAGCACAGGGACAAATAGCCAAACGAATGGAAACACATGAACTATGAACCAAAGGCTGAGGGGCCCCCAACTGGATCAGGCCCTCTGAATAGGTGAGACAGTTGATTGGCTTGATCTGTTTGGGAGGCATCTGGGAAGTGGTACCGGGTCCTGTGCTCATTATCAGAGTTGGCTGTTTGAAACCTGGGGCTTATGCAGGGACGCTTGGCTCAATCTGGGAGGAGGGGACTGGACCTGCCTGGACTGAGTCTACCAGTTTGATCTCAGTCCTTGGGGGAGGCTTTGCCCTGGAGGAGGTGGGAATGGGGCATGGCCTGGGGGGAAGGAGAGGGGGGCAGGAGGGGTCCCTTCTACTATTTCCCACTCTGTTTTGAGACAGTCACTGTACCTGGAACTCACATACTGGCTAGAGTGGCTGCTAAGTGAACCCCTGCGATTTTCCTGGGTCTGCCTCCCACGGCTTCGATTACAGGTACACTGTCATGTCATGCCTGGTTTTTATGTGTGGATACAAACACAAGTACTCATGATTGTGCAACCAGCACTTTACCCACTGAACATGTCACCGAAGTGTAAAAGGTTAAGGATCTATGGATTCTAGCAGACATTGAATATAAAATCAGCATCAGTGATTCTTAAGTTATTACATAACATAGAAAATGAAAGAATGTTAATGGATTCATTTATGAAGTTGGTATTGGCTCAACATGAAAAGCAGGTAAGTACATAACCAAACTAAACCAAAACAAAAACAAATCACAGACCAATTTCTTAATTAACATGCACACAAACTTGTTATTAAAATTGAATTAAGTAGCATATTCAAAAGACCAACTGATGTAAAAGTTGGCTTTATGTAGAGATGCAAGGGTGAATCAACATACACATAAATACAGCACATAAATAGAATAAATAGCAGAAATTACATGATCAGCTCCATAGGTACTTAAAAGGATCATGGCAAAGTTTAACATCTTTTCATGATAGTGGCTATGAAGAAATTAGGTTGAGAAGCAGACTCAACATAATTAACAGCCAACATTACTAAATGAGGAAAACTGAAAGCATTCCTTTAAAATCAGAAAGAACCCAAGGGTGTCTACTCTGTAATCTTATTCAATACAGTATTTGAAGTTTTAACTATGAAAATAAGGCAAAAGAAAGAAATTGGAGGGAATATAAATGGGAAAGAAAGAGTTCAAATGAACTCCAGATGATATGATTTAATACTTAAAAGACACTAAGGCTTCTGCCTGAAAACTGAGATATTGTGGATGTTTTTAGTAGGGTAGCCAAATATAACATAACGTACAAATAGCAGTAGAATTTCTATATGCCAACAATAACACAGTGAGAAAGAAGTCAGGAAGACAATCCTCTTCACAGAATCCTCAAAAGGAGTAAATAAAACCAAGGAGGTAAAAGACCTTTATAATGAAAACCTGCTCTTTTCTGAAGGAAAATGGAGGAGCAGTGGATCTCTGAGGAAGAGGGGAGGTGTGTGCGTGGGGGGGTTGTGATCAGGATACACTGTATCAGAGAAGAATAAAGAAAAAAGAAAGAGAATGAAAAATGGAAAGATCTCCCATGCTGGGTATAGACAAAAGTGATCTAAATAGTCAATGTAACCCCCATGAAATTTCAATAGCATTCTTCTCAGAACTAAGAAAATAGTCTTAAAATTCATATGGGAAGCACAAAATTGCATCAGTGCTGTATTAAAGAATAAAAATGATTCTTCCTTTTGGAATACTTTAGACCAGAACTAAGCCCAGATTTGAATTCTCTTCACTCCCAGTTCCTTCCATCTGTCCCTGCTGCTATTCTCTAACAAAGGGATTTTCTCTATATGCATTGGACACAGAAGATCACTTAATCATTTATTTAAACTAGAGTATTAAAGGGAAGGATTTACCTTACTGCACCCTACTATCCCCAAATAGCAGCCAAACCCACAAACAGATATCATTAACCTATATCTGAATGCTTCCTCCAACACTTGCATTCATTAAGTTCGCCTTCAACCCATTGGCTGCTTTCAGCAAATGATTACCCCCACCACTCTTCTGAGTCAAAGACATGGAAGGCTACATAATTTAAGATCAAAGCTATGTATTTTAGTTTGTCTTGTAAAAGCTGATTACATAGTAAGTCCAAGGAATAGTAAGGTTGGTTACACTATTTACTTAAAGGCATGTTAAACAGCCCGAATACACACCAGGGCAACAGACTGAGTACATAGTTTTAAATAGTCTCAAGACACACTATCAACTTGATTGCAAGGTCTGACAAAAGGTTCCAAAGGAATGAGATGTTTTCAGAAACAGCATGTAAGTATCTGGGTAATATATGGACTTGGTTTTATCTGGATTTATTTTCTGGAATGGAGACTTGGATAAAATAGTTCTATACAAAAATAAGCACCAAATGGATCAAAACTTTAACATAATACTTAAAAATCTGAAACCACTAGAGGAAACATAGGGACAATAAGTAAAGATGTGGGTACAGGCAATGACTTTCTGAAAAGAACTAATGATTCAAGAAATAATGGAAAGAAATGACAGATGACATTTAATGAATTAATGTAGTGGAGAGATAGCTTATACAACACATTTTGTCAGCTATACATCTCCTGAAGGCTTAATATTTTAATATAAGCAACTATTCTTTTTTTTTCTAGACAGGGTTGTATTGTTGTTTTTTTTTAAATTCTTACTCTTTGGGGGCCTGCCACCCAGCTCCCAAGTAAATGCACAAAAACTTACTCTTACTTATGAATAAGTATACTCACTTACTTAGCTTGGCTTGTTTCTAGATAGCTTTTCTTAAATTAACCCATTTCTCTTCTTCTACATTTTGCCTCTGTGCTTTTTACCTTTCTTTATTCTATGTGTCTTTCTTCCCTTTTTACTCTGTGACTAGTGGTGTGTGTGGCTGGGTGGCTGGCCCCTGGCATCCTCCTTTCCTTCTCATTTTCTTGCTCCCCCCTCTTCTCTTCTTCTCTTTTTTATTTATTGTTTCTGCCTGATAGCCTCACCTATCCCTCTCCTGCCTAGAAATTAGCTGTTCACTTTATTAAGATCAATCAGGTGTTTTAGGCAGGCAATGTAACACAGCTTCACGGAGTTAAACAAATACAACATAAAAGAAGGCAACACATCTTTGCATGATTAAACAAATATTCCACAGCATAAACAAATGTAACACACTTTAAACTAATATTCTACAACACAGGGTTTCTCTGCATAGCCCTGGCCCTCCTGGAACTCACTCTATGGACCAGGTTGTCCTTGCACTCAGAGATCTACCTGTCTCTGCCTGCCTACTGCTAAGATTAAAGGTGTGTGCCATCACTTTCCAGCTAAGCCACTGAAAATTTAAATACCATTACTTGCCCCACCATACAGTAAGTAGATGAGACAAAGAATTCATCAGTTTTCAAAGACAAAGTAATAATGTAGTCAATAAATATATGGAAGAGTGTTCATCATACTTACCCATCATGAAATACACATCAAAAGTATACTGAGGCAACATCTTACCTTTGAATGGCCATTTAAAACAATAACAACAGTTAAACAAACAAATCCTTGTGAGGATGCAGGAGCCTAAGAATGCTTATGCATCCTTAGTATAGCCATTAGAGAAAAGTGATTTTTCAAAACGTCAAACTAGAACTATCTTATCCAAGTCTCCATTACAGAAAATCAATCTGAATGAATCTAAGTCAGCATATTATACAGATACTTACATCCCTATGTTTGTTGCTGTGTTATCCACAAAAGGTACAATGTAGAATCAGCCTTGGTGTCTATGAAATGATAATAAGTTAAAATGCTGTTTATTAGACAATAGGATTTATTCAGCCATAAAATGAATGATATATAGTTTGCATGAAAATGCATCATCAAGTTAAGTGAAATAAACCAGAGCCAGAAAAACAAATGTCATGGGAAAGCTTTGTGTGCATATATGTGAAAGCAGAAGGTCTGTTTTGGAAGAGCATGGGTTGGTAGGCTCAAACTTACCTTCTATAGCTGAATGAAAATATTTTAATGGACCTCAGTCAGAATTGACTATTACTAAGAAAACATTATTTTACACAATAAATATGCGCTAATAAAAATTTTAGGAAAAAAAATCACAGACCAAATAAGTAACTGATTGTAATATGGGAGAAGAAAGTGGTCCAAGGATTGAAATCTGAAGCACTCTGCTTTTAGAAAGTTCAAAAAATGAAGACAGATTGACAAAGGAACAATGATACGGAAGAAAATCCCCAAAAGCTGCTTCAAAAGTCAAATGTTGAATATCTTTGGGGTAGAAATAAAGGGTGACCTGTGCAAAAAGCATCTGAGGATCAGTGACAATCTGGGAATTAACAAGTCGGTTGTTCAAAGGTCATCGATGACATTGACAAACATAGGGGGAAATCCTCCCTGGAGTGATGTTGAAAGATGGGAATTAGATGCAGTAAGTCACATATCTCGTACAATATAACTTCCTTCAATATATAATATAATATGTTATATTATACAACAGACATGAAGATGGAGTCATGTACAGCTGGGCAGTGAAATTGAATGATGAGCAAAGAAAATTCCACATGGGAGAAATCTCAGCGTACTTACATGCTGACAGAAAATTCTGGACAACAAGGACTGCTGACTGATGAGAAGGTTTTGAATGATGTTCTTGAATTAGAGAGAATATATGGGGTCTCTTGTTAGCCTTAGTGCTCTGTAGTAAGTTTTCCTACTGTATAAAGTGTAAGAGAAGGGAAATTGTAGATAATAGTTTTGGTGAAGTCAGGAAGTCAATCATCAGCAAAGAGTCTCATATTTGAGGACAAATTTGGTGTGACATAATTATCTTGGAAGTATGTGTGATTGGCAGGTTCTCTTGTAGACATTATTTAAATTAATCCTCATAAATTTAAGGTGGAAGTTAGAATCTGAAAGCCTGTCTACTCAGATTAACTCTGGCTACTGCCTAGAAGAGATTTTATTCATACTAAATTACTTTATATCTAGGGTTTTTATCTTTAAGACATCTGAAAGAGATATACCTCAGACTTTGGTAGTATCAGATTCCTTGGTTAAAAAAAGATGTTCTTGTCTTTAGGGAGTTTACACATGGTTCATGTTTAACAAATATATGTGTTGGGCCAGTGAGATGAATCAGTGGGTAAAGGCGCTTCCAGCCAAGCCTGGCCACCTCAGTTCAGTCTCCAGGTCTTACATGGTAGAAGATAAGAACCCATTCCAGCAATTTGTCCTCCACTCAATAAATAAAATAAATGTGTGGAATGAAGGGTGTCAAGCTTATGTGATATTGGACTGGCATGCTGAAAGCCAGGGGCCACCAGCTCAGAGTGAAAAATGAAATTTGTAAAAAAAAAAAAAAAAGGTATGCGTACATACAAAGTAATTTGTATAGGTTAATTATTTCTGCTCCTTTGAGAAAGAAGGCTTTACGTTTTATTCTCAAAATTCTCTTTTACTACTAAAATATTTTTGAGGATCCTATTGAGTATTCGTTTGTGTGAGATGTCTCTTAATGTTTTCCTATTATAGATTAAAATCAGTAAGTTAGAAAGCTATTTCATTAAAAATATAAACATCTTACATATTATTCATCATCTATTGTTTATTATAGAAACAATATACTTCTTGTGAGATATAACTATTTCTTTTTTTTTCTTTTCTTTTTTTTTTTTTTTGCTTTTTGGAGACAGGGTTTCTCTGTGTAGTTTTGTGTCTTTCCTGGAACTCGCTTTGTAGACCAGGTTGGCCTTGAACTCACAAAGATCCGCCTGCCTCTGCCTCCCAAGTGCTGGGATTAAAGGCGTGCACCACCACTGCCCGGCTACTATTTCTTAAATAAACAAAAATGCACACAAACAAGAGCAGCATCAGAGTGCTTTTTCATTAGTTCTTGAGTGGATGCAGCTCTTAGCTCCTCATCAGCACTCCAGAAAACTGTGATCCTGGGGAGGAATGAGCATTATGATGAAAGTAACTGTGATAGGGTCCTTCACACCTACTTTGGGCCCTACTGAGTTAGTCTGACAATGACTGTTTTCAGCCAATCAAACAGGACCAGTGGCTATCCTTGTAGCAGATGCTGTTGCAAAGGTAAACAAAACTGGCCAGCTGTTTGTTTAATTTAAATTGTGCCAACTGATAATTGGCTTTCCTTTCAGTTTCAGTTTTTCTCCAACTAGTATACTTCTCAAATACATTGAACTGGTGAAATTTAAGGCAGTAATTCCAATTCTTTATTGTTTAACCCTGAAAGCTGAAAGGAGTGATCATCTATTGTCTCAGTGATGCTTAGAACTTGATGCATGTTTCAAAATAGAAAATGGAAATCCACTAAGTTGAGGTGTTTTTTAAAAAGTGCATTTAATCTTATAGATTCAGAATTCACTATGTAAGTTAGCATCCAGATTCAATCAAATATTCATTTTGAAGTAACCTTACTTTTCTGTTAGGTATATTACTGCTAAAATGTGTGACACAGGATTTAGAAGTGGTGAGGAGGCTCTTGGATTTTATTTCCAATTTTAAATCCCTTGAAGTCTTGTTGACACTGTGGAATGAGTTATTTGCTTCAAGATCATGAATGACAAAAATGAAATAAAGAACGGGACTAGCAAGCCAATAAAACATTTATAACATCCCAAGTCCATTTTATTTACCAGTTATGTTATAAATAGCCCATTGACAAATATTTACTGGGCAACACACAGGGATGCTGCAAATAGTCACCATATACTGTATGCTTTAATTACTACCCAAGAAACTACATAGATTCTAACACATATTTAAAAGAAATGCAAAGCTAGTGTGTCGCTATTCCATTTTGGAAACAACTGGTTTATTATTTTTCTTCTCTCAACTACACACATGTTTCAGAAGTCTACAAGCAAAGACAAATATGACCTGCTCCATAAACAAAGTGGATATTCACTGTCCAGCATGCTTTCATTGTAATATATGATCAGTAAGCTATACACCTAAAAACTTCTGAGTAGAAACATGAAAAAAAAATATGCCTTTAGTATCCCTCCTCAATTTTGTAAGACAAGCCACTTTTTTCTTTTTCTTTTTTTACTTTTGAGACAGTGGTCATGAGAGAAAATTAATGATCAACTGTGCTGAACCTTGATCAACCTGAAGCTTCTGTCAAGGTACAAGAGAGTAACATATGTTCTTACATGGCTACTGCCACCAAAGTTGCATGCTTTCATTAAAGCTGGGAGCTCTATATGAATGAGACATTTAATAAAACTGTATACATTCTTGGTAGAACATCCCTTCATTGAATATGTGAGCACTTGCTGCAGTGAGGCTCAACTCTGGGTGCACGTGAATGTCATTGTGAAGATTGCAAGCAGACTGATGGAACAGGTTCTAGTTGCATTCAGACAAATTAAGATCAGCAGCCAGTGTTGTTTAAAATCAAGGATTCTAAGGTGCTAAACACTACTCTACTCAACAAATATGTGTAAAATGTGGTTGTAATTTTTCAAGGAGCTCAGACTCATGAGGGGAACCTACTGCTTCCTAGGACACTGGGCAGGTGTTAAACATTGTTAATGCACTGTTGAAATCTATTAATATCACTACCACTGTCAACAGCAAGCTCTTTAAGTTCTTACTGTAACCACTCCTGAGGTTCTTCTTCCTGTAAATACTGGGGGATGGGGTAATGATCCCTAAATAGAAACAGTTGGATGCTCTCTTGCTGCTCTGCATACTTTGGACAAAGGACTGCCAATCAGCCAGTTCAGTACCATGAACGGGGCCACCTTGGGAGACTACACAGTGATGACTGATTAATTGGTTGCCCATCTCCTGAAGGTATAACCTCAGCCAGGGCTGATTGAGACAGTTTGTACCAGATTTTTTGCTGTCACAAGCCTTGATGAACTCTAGATGCCTCCACAGACATTTCTACCTAGGACAAAGTAGCCTAATAGAAGGACTGTGATAATTGCTGAAAACACAAATTGTCACTTGAATGTATGCTGTAGTTGGTCTAAACATACCTTCTCTGGCTATGTAAGTAGGCTGTTCAGACTCTTGTTAGTGAGTTGGTAGGATTGCAATTTTCTCTGATACTTTTCTGATGTTTTAATATTCTGGTCAGTAAAAGGCTTCTATCAAGTGTTTCAGGTTTTGCTTTTTTCTTTCCTACTTTCTTTAGTGCCAGCTGAGCTGGTAATATGAATAAAGAAGCATCAGAGATGGCAGGATGTCCATGATGTCAGGCAACAAGGCATGCAGCATTGGCCTCAACACTCCAGCAGCTGGTAAGCCAAAAAGCCATTGGCCTTGCAACAGCTGAAGAAAAAGCAATAGCTGAGCAGGAAGAAAGGTAGTGTAGGTAGAAAGACAGCAGCAGAGGGTGAACTTGGGCTGAAGGGGGATAGATGACTGGAAGAAGAAAAGAGAAACTCTTGGCCTTGGACACTGCAAGAGTTACAGAGAGCTGGCAAGTCTGTGGGGCCAAGGAACTCAGGCACCACTGTTCCATCAGCACTTAACACTGACTGTTGTCAAGGGCTGAGGAAATCTAATATCTAGGCCTGCTAGGAAGCTGCAGTGCCAACTACAGCTAAGGAAATGTTGACTTTCCAAACCTGTAATATCTGTAGAGCTAAAGATCTTGATGGGCAAGACCTGCAGGAGAGCAGAACACCTACTGAGGCAGTTCCCTCCTGCTTTCTGCTGCTGATCACTATTGTACAATGCATAGTGATTTAAAAAAAAAAGAGCTATCAGACAGCAAACCCTGAAAAGCTGCTGGCCTTCTGAAGATTTCTCTCCAGGTACAGTGAAAGCACTTCAGCTAGCTAATGGGTCACATGAGTTATAGAGCCTCTGATTTGTCATTTCCTGACTCTGACTCATGACTCCTCTCAGTGACTCACACATTTATTCATGAATGAATCTGACCTCAAAACCTGGATGAAAATGTCTTTTGGTACATGGAGTCTGTGGGATGTGGGAGTCCTGGAGCTGCCAGAAACTGCATTGCTGCTAAATAAAAGGATAGGGGAAGACAGTCACATTCGTAGAAAAACAGAGATGGAAACTGATGATCTTAGATTTGGACTCTCCTTTAGGCTCAAGTGTGTTTCTGATCCTATTAAGATGGTTGACATTATTTGGCAGTGTCAAAGAATGCCCTGGTTCAATCCCCAATTGTTTAAATAATACTGGCATATTGCCTGTGCATACCCCTGTCCATTATGGGTCAGGGTAGGGCTTTGCTGGTCATAGTCCTAGGTATATAGACAAGACCCTTCTTCACTGTTGTTGCTCATAGTGATGAAAGTAAGTACACATGCTCTAACAAGCCACTCGCCTATCATTAAGTGCTCAGTCAGGGCATTTCTCATTCCCATTCACAAATCAGACAGAAGTAATGTTGCCCCACCTACCCACAATGGGGTAATAAAGTACATAGGAGACCTGAGGAGAACTAGAAGACAGTTAGCTCACAGTACAAATGCCTATCACATTAACCTTCCCACAGAGTTCTGCCGCCACTTTCGTTCATATTTCATAAAAGTGCTATTATTCTTTCAATAAATTCCCATTTTAATGTAAACTTATATTCACTTTTACTTTCATAGAGCAACAAACTTAAACAAAATAAACAATACTGGGAGACTTTTAAGAGAAATAGCCCTTATCCTCAGTTTCCTACACTTTCACCTGACCCCAGGGGGCTAATTTTAAAATGTGTCTTCTTTCTGCTTTGTAAATCACTGCTGCTATAGCTACCTATATTGTGCTAAAAGATATGTTTCCTTCTTTTTTTAGGGGAAATATCCTCAGGGTCCAGGATTTTCTTCTAGTATGAAATTACCTGGTAGTATCACATCTTTGCTGCTATCTCTCCCATGTTTATTGTATTTGTTTACTCTTTTAAAAATAATCTTTGGGGCAGTGGCATAATTCATACTGCTGGGATAGCATATTAGAGAGCTTGGGTTCAGTCCTTAGGATACACACACACACACACACACACACACACACACACACACACACACACACACATCACACACACACATTTATGAAGTTTCGTGAGGAAATATAAATTGGGTTTTACTGAATTGAGATGAAAACTTCCAGAAAATATGGAAAAATCGAAGCTTCCATGTTTTTCTTCGAACTTCAGCTGTAAGACTGGAATGCTACAAAGAATACACAGTTCGGTGCAATGACATTTACTTTAAAGTGAATACTATAGACAAAAAATCCTTCCCAAGAACTGAGAGAGAGTTTTTCCTTGTACCAGGAAAGCCAGCTTTGAATTTACAGGTAGGAAATTTGGCTGGGGAAACTACAAAGTATTCTGAAATTTCATAGTTTGTATTTTAATATCTGTAGGACTTTTCTGCACATAGCTCAAGAATTTTCATTCTAAAACTAACAGTGCTGGAACTCAGTGGAAAGAAACGAAATCTTTAGTTTTGCCAGGTTATTGATGTTTATGAAACTGACCTGTTTCCCCCCAGGTTTCAGAAATATTTCTAACACCCACCCCTCTTCTATTTTTCCCTCTGTTGAGAGTTTCTCTGGGGATCTCTCAGAGATTTCTCCCCATCTCACTCCACAAAGGTTAGACACTTCTTTGACTCTCTCAAGAACACATGCTAACTCTATTGAGTCAAAGTATTATGTAGGTTATTAGAGGGTTTTGTGGATATATTAAGAGAAATGTTCTCTGTTTATTGAAGCCATTAAGACTCAGAAAAAGCTTCTTGGATTAACTTGTATTGATCTGCTAGTTTTCAGAGAAAAACTTATAATCCTGGGAGTTTATTTCTTATTATAAGTGGGAGCTTATGTTGATATGGATGTATATTCCCTTTTCTTATCCTAGGTGAGTGTCATATTTATAGGACACAGGAGGCACCCGAAATGTAAATATTGCTGTGTTTGAAGTTCTAGCATTGACACAATTTTTAACACTCTGCAATGAATTATATGCATCATTACAATTGGACTTAAATTATTCAAGTACACTTAAAATGTATTTAGATGACAGAATTTCTTCAATCATTAGACATGCCTTCATCCTCCTTCCTTCCCCAACATCTTTGCTGAATGCCACTTATTTGTTCTTCATAGTAAGAGAGCTTAGATATTTATTACTTAAGCATGATGAAAGTAAACAGTGGGACTTTACTCTTCCTAGGGATACTAGGCAGAAGATAAACACAGTCAAGCATCTAAGACCCCAAATCTGTTAAGTACTGTTTTAAGAATGCTGGTTTCATACTAGTTCTTTGATATGCATATGCTTAGTTTAATTTTCTTTGAAGAACTTTAACTGTTTGGAAACAAGTTACTCAATAGGTTGGGTATCAGTTGTCAGATCCCTCCCAAACCAAACAGCCTCAAGTGAGAAACCATCAGCCAAGCATCATCTCTTTGGCAACAAGAGACTACCTCCAAGGCAAGGGATCATTTTAAATTTACTATTACCTGACCAGTGAGGTTGATCAGTGGGGATAAGCACTTGCTACACAAGGTTGATGATTGGAGTTTAATCCCCCAAACCCACAGTGGAAGGCAAGACCTCACTTGTGAATGTTATCCTTTGATCTTCATGTGTGGACTCTTTCTGTGTCTCACATATTCCAATCGCAGTAGTAACATAAGATTTAAAAATTAAAAAATAATTGAATTTGCCATTACCACTTTGAGGCACACCTAACTTCAGTTATAAGGACTAGAACAGCCAAAACCATAGCTCAAGCTCTAGAGGTGCTGGCTCAGCTATAGCCACATCAAATAATTAGAAGAAGTCACTCTAAGATAAGCTATGGTGAAACTGAGATGACGATGCTCACCCCCTAGATGCTTTCATTCAGGTCAGGGGTAGAATCCCTCTCTATGGAGGCCCAGCTAGTGATTGGTGTCTTATGGCACCTGTCACAGTTCTTTATGTGAGGCCCAAGAGTCATAGAACGGAAGCTGTGTTATGATTGGTGCAAATTCCAATTCCACATCTTTGCCATGGCAGTACAACCCATCTGTCCTGTGTTGCAGCATTAGGCCATAAAAATCACCTGCTACTTTGTCTTTTCCCATGAATCTTCGACTTTTTTTTAAAATTGTTGGTAGAGCAGTCTGAACTGGCAACACAAATAGGAAATAGAGGCAGTGACAGCAGATGGCAGCAGCAACGGTGTAGGCAGCGAGAAGATGGCTGAGGAGCTCCAGAGAGTGACTGGGCTAGAGAGAAAGAAAGCAAGGAGCAGTGGTGAGAATGATGAAGGATGGTGGAAATACAGGAAAGGTAGAAGGCTGTGAAGACATCAAGTTGAGGAACTACAGGCCCTGGTCACTGGAATAGTTCTAGAGAGCTGGTAAACCCCAAGGCCTGTGGGTCCTGGGACCCAAGGCTCATGAGCTATAACCTTAGTTGCTACTGGGGGCTGTGGGTTGCAACATTCAAAGCCATGGGAGCTGTAACACAAGATGGATCTACAATGGCAAAACTGTAGAAAACTAAAGTGCTTTAGCCTTCAAATAATTATCTCTTAATTTGGGTTCTATAGACAGGAAGGGAAAATAAAAATTGTGCCAGTAACCCATCATCTTATTTTCTTACCCTGGCACACAAGATAAAGTCATCTTTCATGCTTTGGGGAGATCACATTCAGTAAATGACTGGTGATGGGTGTGATGTGCTTGCTTTTGTCTGCTCTCAGTCTCCGGATCTGTGGTTTATTTGCGGGGTATACTTTGAGGGTTCAAGCTGGACCAAGGTAGTGTCTGCATCAGGTGGGCACCACAGCAGCCAAACCCTTCAGAAGTGCCGATATACTACAGTCCTTCTGACATGTAAACCTCCGCCTAAAGTAGGCCTTGTCCTCACTGTTCTAATTTTCCAATCCAGCTCAACCTGAAACTTATTTTTTAGATTTAGTTGAAGTGGATAGCTAATTAGTACAGTTTTTTATTGCTTTATCCTACATAGTAAAACAAAATTTGGCTAATACTATAAATAAGCAAGTTTGCTATCCAGATCATTGTTAGTCCAAATTATTCCATCTGTTTTCATTTATTGAATCAATCTTGTATAGTTGTGCACACACTGGGTACTTTTCTAAGTGTTTGGGATACAACTGAATAAAAGGGGACCATTTTTTATATTCTAATGTAGATATAATCCATGTTATACATGGAGCTAATAAATACATGATATGGGGAAGTAATAATACTAAGAATAAACACAGAGCCTGGAAATGCAATCAGGCAAAAATAGAGTATTATCTATTTAGGATAAAGTCTTCTGAGAAACTTGCTTGTGATGACTTGTCATTTGAACCAAAACCCATGTAAAGTGAAAAGAAAATATCACAGAGGTGTAGGGGATGCTTCTGACAGCATGTACAGCAAGTAGAAAGACTTTGGGGAGCATGTGCAACTGTGTAGATACAGCAGATGTCAATGCGTCTGAAGCAGAGTAATAGTTAAAAAGCATGGTAGGTAAGAGGGAATGAAAGTGGGAACAGAGAAACACATGAATGAAGACCTTATCCAGAGCAGTCAAGTCAGACGATATCGGAGGGTCTTGCATGCAGAAAGGATATGGGAGCTCATTTCCTTTGTTTAAAACAACAACATTCCAGTTTTGTGGAGTAGTAAAAAAACAGGCTGATTAAAAGGCTTCCAGAAGAATGAAACAGAAGTGAGTGAAAAAAATGAGAATAGAGAGTGGAGGAGCAGAAAATTTTAACAGGGCAGAAGAAAGATTGGTTTATTTAGCTTGAATTTAGTTTAGGCTAGTACACATGAACTCCATAGTTAAGAATAAAAGGGAAGACTCTATGACATTTCTTCTAACCTTACAACATAGTATAGAATAAGAGTCTACTGACTATAAAGCAGGAAGCATAAAAGAATAGAGCTTTGTTTAGTGCTGTGCCTACTGTGGGAAGATCTTGCATTAGATAGAGCCAAAAGGACTCATCTCCAGGGAAGCAGTCACAGACACAGGCCCTAGATGGACCTAGTGTAGTAAGACCTGTCCTCTTATTGTACAGACATGTTTGGCCTACATCACTACAGCCTGTAAAGTTTTGCCAAATATTCCTGAGATTTCATAGGTCCTTAAGGATATGAGACTCATGAACAATCAGCCTCTACTAGCCCCCATTCCACTTCCCACTCCACAGAACTACAAAGAAAAGGATTCCTTCTACCAGAGGTAAGGTAGGAAGGAAGCAGAGTGCTCTGCCATGGAACTCAATGCCTGGCTAGTGAATGGATCATACCAGTCTCCTGACCCCAGGCCAGTGCCCAGTGCTATTAGACATGGCTCAATGGTAGGCAGAGATATACAGCTCCAGTCAGTCACCTATTATTTCCTTCATCACCTGCGCCTGATGGTACTTATCTTTGGCCATGAGCATAGAGCTAGATGCAGGCAGGCAAAAGTGATATCAATATTGTTTCTGTGGTACTAGTCCTGTGATGTGTTCATTTCAACATACTAGAGGTTCCAGGTATGGCCCAGTTCTTTGACCTCACTCTTCCCTGTCCCAGATAGCACATTATGGAAAGAGTAACCATTAATGTACAGGAGGAAAGAAAATAGAGGAAAAGAGCTGCTGCTTGGAGGCCAGGGGCCAATCTTTCTAAAGTGAGGCCCAGGTCCAGACAGAATTTTTGGGCATGTTACCATAGAATGGATCAGAGGATGTGGTATTTGAATCTAGCCTGACCCAAGGTGGAAGCTTATAAGGAAGGACCACTTCTTTTAGACACTTTCCATAGTTAAGCTTGACTAAAACAACTTTGGTTTGCTATAGCCTTGGATTTGATCTCCCTCTAGTGCCAACACAATGATAGCACACTAAGGATGGACTTGGACATGCATGTATTTACTGTGCCATCTCATGATGAAATTAAGGAAGTGTTCCCAGGTTCAGAGAAAATAAGTGGCCTGCTTATAATTTCTAAAGTGATAAGTATATCCAAAGTCATAATTAAACTCTCTCTTTCTCTCTCTCTCTCTCTCTCTCTCTCTCTCTCTCTCTCTCTCTATATATATATATATATATATATATATATATATATATATATACTTGCATGTGCATCTCTCTCTCTCTCTCTCTCTCTCTCTCTCTATATATATATATATATATATATATATATATATATATGCTTGCATGTGTTGAATCCTTTGTTGTGAAGATGTTTGCTGGCCAAGAGCATCAAGAACTATCAGGGAGGCATGACTTCACCTAACAGATAAAGAGTATGGTGCCATAAACTGACCATATAGCAAGGAATATGTGCAAACTCTCAGACAGAGAGTTCAAAATACCTTTCTAAAGGAAACTCAACAAGCTTCAGAAAAAGACAGAGAAATGATTCAGTATTCTAACAGAGAAAATTTACAGAGATGTCAGCAAACAAAAATACCACAAACCTTTGCTTGAACTAAGGAGTACACTAAGCTCAGACAAGAAACATCATTACAAAACCATCAACAAAATATTAGCAAGCCGAAATCCAACACCACATGAGAAGCATTATTTAGCATGATCAAGTAGAATTCACCCTAAGATAAAGTTAATGAGCACTATCTACATCAACAGAAGAAGCAGAAAAGCCATATGCTATTGCAACAGGTGCAGAAAAGCCACTTGGTGAGAGCCAGCATCTTTTCATGATAAAACTGAACAAATTATGTACAGAAAGAACATACCTTAGCATTCTAAAGGTCATATGGCAAGCCCAAATCTGACATTACACAAATGAGGAGGGCGGTTAAATTTCTAAATCTCTTTAATAGCTAAAACAAGTCAATAATGACAAAATTTGCTATTTTTATTCAGTATAATGCTGGAAGCCCTAGCCAGAACAGGGATACAAGGGGTGGAAAGGACATCCTGATTTTATAGGCAGAGCCATGGTTCTCAACAGATATGTTCTTGCATATAGAAAACTCTCTGATATTCACCAAAATTTATAAAGTCTAAAAATCTAATTTGGCAGTGTTACAGTGTACAAAGCCAACACAAAAAATCAGTAGCATTGATACTTGAAAAAAATGTAAGGACATAATTCTATTCAAAATAGACACAAACAATGTTGCAGGAGTAAATTTAACCTTCCTTGAGAACTATAAAACCTTGATGAGAGAAACTGAAGAGAGCATGAAGAAATGGAAAGAGAAGAAAAATCAATATGCTTTAAATGTCCATGTTAAAGCAATCTATGGATCTAATATAAGATTTGTCAAAAATATCCCTGAAATTCTTCACAGAAAGAGAAAAGGCAAGCATGGGACTACGTGCAAAAAAAAAAATAAAAGAAAATAAACAATAAAGGAGTTGTAAACAAAGAGAACAAAGAAGCCATTTTATGCTGTTTGTCATCAAAGCATACCACAGAGGTATAGTAATGAAAACATGATATCTGCTATCACAGAACCAGAGAAACAGAGACATGAGGACAGTGAGTTTGAAGTCAGCCTGAGCTACACAGCAAGATACATGTCCAAACAAAAATAAAATAAAATCTCACAAGCTTCTCAAACAAAAACTGAACAGCAAGGACAAAAAGTTGCTTGGCAAAATACAAAGAGAACAGTGAAACAGAAATGAGGCCCAAGAAGTAAACCTACACATCTCCAATTAAATGATTTTGAACATTTGAGAGAAAGCATTGGTGAAAGAACTGTCTTTACACTAAGAGGTGCTACCCTATGGGCAGAAGAAAGATAATCATTTCCTGTCTCTTGCTGGTAGCAATCAATTTAAAATGCACCAAATCCCTAAATGTAAGGCATGAGACTAATCTGGAGATCTTATCTATTTCTCCTTCCCAAAGTGATCCAAGTGCCCCTCTTAGGGTCCTCCTTGTTTCCTAGCTTCTATGGAACTGTGGGTTGTAGTCTGGTTATCCTTTGCTTTATATCTAGTATCCACTTACGAGTGATTACATACCATGTTTGTCTTTCTTAGTCTGGGTTACCTCACTCAGGATGACATTTTCCAATTCCATTCATTTGCCTGCAAATTTCATATTATTGTTTTTTATAGCCAAGTAATACTCTGTTGTGCATATGTACCCCATTTTCTTTATCCATTCCTCAGTTGAGGGGCATCAAGGCTGTTTCCAGGTTCTGGCTATTATGAATAATACTGCTATGAACATAACTGAGCAAGTGTCCTTGTGGTATGGTTGAGCAATCCTTGGGAATATGCCCAAGAGTGGTATCACTGGGTCTTGAGGTAGATTGAGTCCCAGTTTTCTGAGAAATCACCATACTGATTTCCAAAATGGCTGTGCAAGTTTGCATTCCCACCTGCAGTAGAGGAGCGTTCCCTTTGCTCCACATTCTCTCTAACATAGGCTGTCCTCAGTGTTTTTGATCTTAGCCCTTCTGACAGGTGTAGGATGGTATCTCAGAGTTGTTTTGATTTGCATTTCCTTGATGACTAAGGATGTTGAGAATTCTTTAAATGTCTTTTGGCCATTTGGAATTCTTCTGTAGCCCATTTGTTAATTGGATTATTTGTATTTTGTTGTCTATTTTCTTGAGTTCTTTATATATTTTGGAGATCAGCCCTCTGTCAGATGTGGGCGTGGGAAAGATCTTTTCCCACTCTGTAGGCTGTCATTTTGTCTTATTTACTGTGCCCTTTGTCTTACAGAAGCTTTTCAGTTTCAGGAGGTCCCATTTATTAATTGTTGCTCTCAGTGTCTGTGCTAATAGTGTTATATTTAGCACTATTGGCCTTAGTAGAGAGGGTGCCTGAACTGGCCTACCCCAGTAATCAGATTGGTGAATACTCTAACTAGCATCATGGACCCTTAATCCAGTAACTGATGGAAGTAGATACAGAGATCCACAGCCAAGTACCCGGCCGAGTTCTGGGAGTCCAATTAAAGAGAGGAAAGAGGGATTATATGAGTGTGTGTGTGTGTGTGTGTGTGTGTGTGTGTGTGTGTGTGTGTCAAGATCATGATGAGGAAATCTACAGAGACAACTGAACCAAGCTTGTAGGAACTCAAGGACTTTAGACTGACAGCTGTGGAACCTGCATGGGACGGGATTAGGCCCTCTGCATACAGGAGACAGTTGTATAGCTTGCTCTGTTTGAGGGGTCCCTGGCAGCAGGATCAGGATCTATTCCTGGTGCATGAATTGGCTTTCTGGAGCCCATTACCTATGGTGAGAAGCCTTGCTCAGCCTTGATGCAAGGGGAGGGCCTTTTTCTTGCCTCAACTGAATGTACCAGGCTTTGCTGACTCCCCATGGGAGCCCCTACCTTTCTGGAGAAGGAGATGGGGAGTGGTGAGGAGTGAAGGGAAGTCTGAGAGGAATGGGATGAGGGATGAGAGGGGCATGTGTGTTTGGTATGTAAAATGAAGAAAAATTTTTTAATTATTATTTTATTTTATAATTAATTTAATTTTACATATCAGCCACGGATTCCCCTGTCCTCCCTCCTCCCACCCCCCAGCCTTCCTCCCCAATCCATCCCCATTCCCACCTCCTCCAAGGCAAGGTCTCTAATAGGGATTCAGCTAAAAAAAGATATGAGACTTTGAAATTTCCAGAAAACATGAATCATTTGAAGATATCAGAATTGGTAAGAGTGTTTTTTTTAACCATACCTTCAAACCATGGCAATCAAAAGCAAAAGTAGACAAATGATATCTCATCAACCCCCAAATCTTCTGCACAGCAAAGGACAAGATTAATGCACTAAAGAGAAGTCCTTTACTCATATGTAGAATGGGAGAACATAAGTGCAAATTGAACTTTTGTGAAGGAGTTAATATCCAGATTATATAAGAAGTTCAAACAACCCAGCAGAAAAAAAAATCCCTGCAAAATGCATACAGGTCTACATAGGTATTTCTCAAAGACAATGTATGAGCAGACATAAGTACACAAATGCACATCATCCATCATCGGGAAAATTCAAATCCAAACCACTGTGAGCTATTATCTTACTCTAATTAGAATTGCTACTGTCAGAAAGACAAAGGTTACAAATGCTGATGAGGGTGTGGAGAGACGAGGACTACCACATCTCTTCTGGCAAGAAAAAAATCCTGCAATTATTATCAGAATAGTATTGGGGTTCCTCAAACAGTTAAAAATACATCTACCTCGTCATCAGTAACTCCATTAACTGGTCACACGTTCAAAGGAAGTATCACCAGCCTGGCAAAGAGACACGGTTCAGCTCTGCCTGCACAGGTTTAACCTATCACTAGGCACCACAGTTAAGGCAGAAGATGAATTTCCATCATAGGATGAGTGTAGAAAGAGAGGCATATGCACACCAGGGACTATAATGTAGTCACAAAAAAAGAGTGAAATCCTGTCATCTGTGGCAATATAGATACCACAGGGGGTACTTAATTAAAATAAGGCAAGTATAGACATCAAAAACAAAACAAAACACTACATGGTATAATGTTTACATAAAACTTTTAAATGTGATTTTACAGAGGCTAAGCGTTGAATGGGAGTTAGATGACACCATTAAGAGAAGTAGGGAGGGGAGAGGCTGATAATGGGCGATAAAGCGGCATTAAAGTAGAATTAAGAAATCCTGTGTTTGAATATACAGTAAGCTGACTAAAAATAATCATAATGCATTTCTGTGTCTATATGTGTGTTGCATGTGCATGAGTATATATGCTGTTCATGGATGTGTGCATGTGTGGGTGCATGTGTTGGTGCATGTGTACCTATGCTCAAGTGCATTTGGAGGTCCCAGGACATTTGAAGTCTTCCTTAATCACTTGCCATATTATTAATTGAGGCAGGGTCTCTCAATTGAATTTAGCATGTATCAATTTGGTTAGTCTAGCTGGCTGTTTTGTCTAGACATTCTTTGTGTCTGTTTTCCAATGTTCTAATCACAAGCATTTACATGCACCTGGCATTTACATGCGTTCTGGAGATCCAAACTCTAGGTCTCATGTTCGTGGCAAGTATTTTATCCAGTGACCTATCTCTCAAGTTCCTGTACAATGCATATTTCTGAAAAAGTTAAAATAAAGGATGTTGAATGTTTCATCGTAAAGAAGTAATAAATGTTTGAAATAGGTATGTTTACCTTGTTCCAACATTATATCTATATGTATCAAGTATTTGCCTATCAAGCTACACAACTGTGTTGCTTATACAGAGGGCCTAAGTCCAGTCCCATGCAGGCTCCTCAGCTGTTGGTCTAAAGTTCATAAGTTCCCATTAGCTTGATTCAGTTGTATCTGTATGTTTCCCCATCATGATCTTGATGCCCCCTTGCTCATAGAATTCTTCTTCCCTCTCTTTGACTGCTTGATCTGTTTAATGGGCCCCTGGCAGTGGGAATAGGATCTATTCCTAGTGCAGGAACTGGCTTTTTGGAGCCCATTACCTATGGTGGGACACCTTGCACAGCCTTGATGCAGGGCAGGCGGGGGGGGGGGCTTAGACCTGCCTCAACTGAATGTACCAGGCATTGCTGACTCCTCATGGGAAGCCTTACCTTTTTGGAGGAGGGGATGGGGAGTGGTTTGGGGGAGAAGTCTGAGGGGGAGTGGGGGGAGAGATGAGAGGGGGATCTGTGATTGGTATATAAAATGAATAAAAATTTCTTAATAAAAAATAAAAATCTACCTATCAATGCCTTGTCAATCAAAAACATTATATGATACATCACAAATGTACAATCTCATTTATTAGATAAAGCATAGGAAAAGGAAAATCTAGCAAAGTTAGAAAAATGTTCGATCATAATGTCTCAACAAACTTCAAAGGGTTGAAGACATGGGATACATAGTCTCAATCCATAGTGGAGTTAGGCTAAAAGCCAATCACATTGAAATAACTTGAGACTCCTCATATGCCTAGAAAAAAATCTTCATTAAATAATTCATGGATTAAAGGATCATAATGGAATTGATAAAATATATTGAATGAAGCAATAGTAAAAACAAGACCTCCAGTCTTGTGGATGGAACCAAACAGTGAATATAAGGATGTATGCTAGAAAAGAAAAATCAATGATGAAAACAGCTACATTAATAGCATTAAAGAAAGCTTAGGAGATAATGATAGCTACCTGAATACAACTCACTCCATCCATTTTCTCTCCAAATCAATAAGTATAAATCACCTCACAGGAAGGACACTTTTACCATCACTGATTCAGGCAGAGACTATCACCAACGTCTATTTCTTCACATAGAGAACTAAAGACCTTCCAACAGTGGGCCCATGGTTTCAGTCAACCCATGGGCACTTGAAGTGTGGAAAACCCACATGCACAAATGTGTTGACACACACATAAGTACGTATACACATAATTAAAAATAAATATTAAAATATTTTTAGAGATTAATTTTATTTTTTAATTAATTATATGTATATTTTGGGGGAGGGTACTTGCATGTGCATGCTGATGTCCATGGAGGCCAGAAGTATTGGATTCCCTGGAACTGGAGTTATACATGGTTATGAGCCACTCATTGTGGGTGCTGTAAATAGAACTTACGTCCTCTGGGCAAGTACTATGTGCTCTTAAATTTTGAGCTGTCTCTCCAGCCCCCAAATCTTTTTAAAAGGGTAATAGTGTAACATCAGGACAAATGACTTTAGACCTTTGACTTCAAATTACTTCAACTCAAAATGTCTGGTGGGAGAAAAAAGAAAGGGGGGATGATACAATTATAAAAAAAATTAAAATATGACTTCAGAAAATGAAGGAAGTGGCCTTGAGTATGTCTTGAAAGTGAGGTACAGTAAGGCTGGTGACACTCCTCATAGGTTAGAGAGACTTCAAGTCTATGTGAGAAGCTGTGTTCATGTACAGATGTGAACCTGTGCTGAGACCTAAGCAGGAATCATCCTAGACTTTTCAATTGGAATTGACAATCAAAACCAAGGGGACTGTCTGACATGAAGGCTAAATCATAGAGAAGGGGGCTGGCTGTACTCTCCACATGTACCAGTGACCCAGAAAGCCATATCTGGAATGGATATCAAAGGTGTCTGTAAATTAGAAGTGAGTTCTAGGGTCAAACTTTGCATTGACACTGTATTGTATGGCATTTTAAAAATTAGTCTTTGAGGGCTGGAGAGATGGCCCAGCAAGTAAGAGCACATATTGTGCTTGCAAAGAACTTGAGTTCAGTTCCCAGACACTCATTTTATGATTAGCTACAAAGTGTACTTAATGGTTCATCAGTAGTTACTTAACATACGAAAGCTCACAACCTCTTATATCTCCAGCTTCAGGGGATCCAATGCCCTTTCCTGACCTTCGTAGGCATTTTTACATATACAAACCCATACATAGACATGCATATAAACATATAACTGGAAACAAAACACCATCTTTTAAAAATCCATACTTCAATTATTGTTGAGAGAAATTGAGCAATTACTTCTGGTCTGAGTTGTACCTTGCTTTCTTCTTTCTAGATTTTGAAGTAACTCTCCTCTACCCTTTTTTTGTTTGTTTGATATGCTTTTTGGTGCACCACCAGGATTTTAGTGAGTTGAGATGGTTGAAAAGTATGATTCTCATGGGTAAAAATATCTGCCAAAGACTATGATTATTAGCTAGGCATTTTGTATTTGTAAAATAATAAATTATTTTATTGTTGAGGAAAAGTAACAGCATACTTCTTCAGAGAAATTTAACAATTTTGATGCATAATGGGATTTTAATTTCAACATGAGAAGGGAGAATTATTCCTAGCAATATTACTAGTCATTGAGGGTTTGAGGCTCTAGGTACCCCACTGTATAAAATCCTAACTAGTTCTAAGGCTGAACTTTTGCTTGCTTTGGAGGAAGTCTGACTATTTATGGCACCTCCATGGTGATTTATATCACATTTCACAGTTAATCATAAAGTGAGTGCCTTCTGCCCCACCTTCTATCCATGATGTCTTTCTTGCAGAGACTGTTGGGGTAACTCACAATAGCTAAATGTGTTCATGCAATTTCCCTGCTGTTATGTTTACTAACACATAATTGCCTAGTAATTTGGCTTGCGATTTCTAAGATGAAATCTTATTAATTCAAAACTTTAAAAAAATGAATGTAAACACAAGTTTTCACATTTATCACTGCGATAATTACCATCATCAGCTTGACTGGATTTAGAATGCAGACACATTTCTATATCTATGTGGTCATCTCCCTAAATGTTTAGCTGAAGAGGGAAGACCTTCCCTGAATGGGGGCTGCATTGTCCAGTGAGATGGGTCCCAGACTGAATAATAAGGGGGAAATAAATTAAGCTGCATTCTCAGTTCTCTGCTTCTTCTTTATGGATCCACATTCCTGCTGCTATGACCATTGCCATGATGGATCATAGTTCCATCAAACTATCAACCAAACTAGACTCCTTTGTCTCACAGTACCAAGAATATTAATGAATTAAATCACCTTCCTTGACTTAACTATTATGAATTTTCCCAATTTTAATGTGTGAGATCATCATAATATTTATGTCAGTCTATATTTAAAAAACATTATTTAATACTAAATGATAGTAACAACAGCAAGCATTTGATAAGGGCTTATCATGAAAATACTTTACTAATTTTTAATTAACCCTTACAACAGGACTCTGAGATAGTAACATTATCATTCCAAATGTAACAATAAGATATGATACCCCTTTTCTTGTGGCACAAATCTTAAAAGGTCTTATTAATAAAAACAAACCCAGAGCCAGGTATTGGGGTCAACGCTAGAAGATCAGAGAAGCAGAACAAGCCATAGCTTCCTCACCTTGCAATTCCTCAGCTGATCCTGTTTCCTTAGACTGGAAGCCTCTGTGTCCTCATCAGAATGGATCTCAGCTGAACTACTACTCAAAAGCCTAAAAGCTTAACCAGGTTCTAGTTCACGCCTTCAATACCTTTCTGCTTTCTGCCATCACTTCCTGGGACTACAAGCTCTTGTTGCCATGCCTAGCTGTTTCCAGTGTTGCTTTGAACTCCAGATGGATCTCTGCCTCTGGAATGCTAGGATTAAAGGCATGTGTGCCACCATTTTCTGGCCTCTATATCTAGTGGCTGTTCTGTTCTCTGATCCCAGATAAGTTTATTAGGGTGCACAATATTTTGGGGAACAAAATATCACCACATTTTCTTGACTCCAATATTCTATGCCCATTTTAGTTGAAGTGCACTCTGAGAGGGTCCTTATTTGGTATGGCAGTACACAGCTGTAATCTCAGTATTCTGGGAACCTGAGTTCAAGGCCAGCCTGAGAGTGACTTGGGGATTCAGTCCTCTAATTATGGAGCAATTTATATTATTTCTTCCTTTGGATTGAGATTTTCACTTCACTGCAGTAGGATCCCTAACCTAACAATTCATTGGAGAACCTTCAAAAATTCTGCCTTGATTAAACAAGGTAGGATGGGCCCATAATACTAGTGGCACCAGGCAAGAGGGAAATTCTCTTCAGAAGTACTGTTTCCAGCATAAAGCAATAGAGGAACACAGCTCCGAAATTAGGAGCCATGGCATTCTTGTGGGGCTACAACTTCTGTGTATAATCACTCCAGGCACTAAGTTTCCTCATTTGTAAAACAAAGACACAGAGATTTCCCAAGTTCACTTTGTAAGGTTTTTGTGATGATGTATATTTTTTTTCATGTCTGAGAAACAGAAGGCAAGACAGAAAATGTAGAAGCACATGTCCATACAACATATGATACGAGCACAGTGATACAGGCTTGGGCCAAACTGTATCAGTGTCCAGGAGTGGCATGCTTGCCGCTCTTTGGTGTGCACTAAGATCTTGACAACAGAGGTGATGCTAGCAAAGTTTGGCTTTTTCTTTTTTTACCCCCAGCGAGGCATCTTGTTTACAAGTTTGGGTTAAGCTGCATTTCCTAGCATGCTTCATTGTGAAGGTCTGCAGCCAGAGTACTAAGCAAACAATACCTGCTACTCCATCTGTTGCACAGATTCAGTATCTGTGGATTCAACCAGCCTCAGTTAAAAAAAAAAAAAAAACATTTGTAAAATAATTCTTGTGGTACTGATTGTGCATGGACATTTTCTTGCCATTATCCCTAGAGCAGTGGAGCACACCAACTGTTTGTATAGCTGTGCATCTCATTAGGTACTTTCTGTCATCCAGAGATGATTCAAAGGAAGAAAGATATGTGCCAGGCATCTACTATTATGATTCCATTCTGTATAAGAGACTGGTGTATGCATGGAATTTTAGTATTGATAGAGAGTCTTGGGACTAATCCCCTGCACACTGTCGAGGGATAACTGCATTTTGAAGTGGGAAACATATAACTGAACTAAATGTAATAGGCAAAAAAAAAGGCTCGAAAAAGCAACACTAATTAAAAGCCCCATTGGGTACCTCTTGTGTGGGATAGGCTTTTTGCGGTAAGTAGAATTTCAAGGTGTCTCCCTACTCCCAAACTCCAAAATTTTCTGCATCAATATCTGGGTCTATGAATATTATGATCTAGCATGCCTATGGCTGTGTAAGTACTTCATATTGCTAAATGGTTGATTTTAAGATCAGCAAATAAAAGACTATGAAGGCAGGCCTCATCTAATCATCCGGTACCTTTTAAACATAGATCGCTTTTTCTGGTTGGTAGTAGCAAAGGCAGTCAGAGGGAGTCCATGCATAAGATGGACTCAACATGTCCTAGACATGTGAGAACAAAGGAGGGAGCCTTTGGAAAAGAGTGTCATGCCCCCCCCCCGCCGCCCCCCCACAAAAGCTGGGATTGCTGCCCCACCTCCACCCTGAACAGCCAGCAACAGAAATCCTACTGCATTCTTGAAACTGAATATGAGCTAGTAAGTTGGTTCAGTGAAGTAAAGACACTAGCCCGAAAGCCTGTTGACCTGAGTTTAACCCCTGAACCCTACATAGTGGTGGAAGGAGGGAGCTGATTTCACAAAATTGTCCTCCGACATCATGCATGTTCATGCCATGGCATGTAGTCCTCTGCTATCATGAACATATACGCACAATAAGAAACAATCACACAACAGACAACAACACTTCTACCTCCCCCCCCCAAAAAAAAACAACCCTGTAAGAAATCAGCTTCTTCCCACAGTCTGAATAAGCTTAGAAGTGAATCTTCACACTGAGCATGCTGGTACACACCTGTTAACCCCAATACTAGGGAGATGAGGCCAGGACAAAACTGAGTTAGGAGCTAACCTGGCTAATATAGGAAGAACCATCTCCTGTAGCTGAAGTTTTCTCTGGTCCTGCTCAGCCCCACGAACCCTGTAGCCGCTTACAAAATAATCACTCAGAAGCTTATATTAATTAAAACTGCTCAGCCATTAGCTCAGGCTAACTACTGACTAGCTCTTACATGTAAACTCATCCCATTTCTATTAATCTATATGTTGCCATGTGTTCCATGGCTCTACCTGTGTGTCATTACACGCTGCTCCCTGGATGGCAGGCTGGCGTCTCCTCCTCAGTTCTGGTTTTCCTTCCCAGAATTCTCCTTGTCTGCTTGCTCCACCTATACTTCCTGTCTGGCTACTGACCAATCAGTGTTTTGTTTATCAACCAATCAGAGCAACACATTCACAGCATACAGAACATCCCACAGCAATCTCTTTTTTTTTTTTTTTTGGTTTGGTTTTTCGAGACAGGGTTTCTCTGTGTAGCTTTGCGCCTTTCCTGGAACTCGCTTTGGAGACCAGGCTGGCCTCGAACTCACAGAGATCCGCCTGCCTCTGCCTCCCGAGTGCTGGGATTAAAGGCGTGCGCCACCACCGCCCGGCAACAGCAATCTCTTAAACAAAATGAAACAAACAAACATTTACTAATAAGTGAATCTCTTCAGAGCTTCTAGATTTGAGCTCCTCATGAAAAATTTGATTTCAATGTTGGGAGAGTCCAAACAGAATAATCTAGTCTAGCTTGGCTGGAAGGACTTACAGAGCTTTGTGGTTAAATAGTATGAAACAGTGCAAAATTAAAACACAGTTGTCTATATGCATTCCCTTACACCAATTGTTCCATTTGGACTTTCTTGGTTCTATCAATGAAAACTAAGTTATAATTTATTTTCCCAATGACTTTCCTTTTGATAGAGGCCTATGACTTTAAATATGGATGAAAAATATTCATGCATTCATTTAGTAAATATTCATCAATTGCCTATTATATTCCAGGACTTTCTAGATACTGAAGATGGAATAGTAAACAGACACTGTCTATATTTTCATAGTTTGAATTCTTGTAGGCAAAATCGGTTGGAGCTCTGGAAGTCTAAATAGCGAGAAAGAGGAGGGTTTATATGAGTGAGAATTGTTGAAACCAAGGTTGGATAAAGCACAGGGACAAATAGCCAAACGAATGGAAACACATGAACTATGAACCAAAGGCTGAGGGGCCCCCAACTGGGTCAGGCCCTCTGAATAGGTGAGACAGTTGATTGGCTTGATCTGTTTGGGAGGCATCCATGCAGTGGGACTGGGTCCTGTGCTCATTGCATGAGTTGGCTGTTTGAAACCTGGGGCTTATGCAGGGACACTTGGCTCAGTCTGGGAGGAGGGGACTGGACCTGCCTGGACTGTCTACCAGGTTGATCTCAGTCCTCAGGGGAGGCTTTGCCCTGGAGGAGGTGGGAATGGGGGGTGGGCTGGGGGGAAGGAGAGGGAGGCAGGAGGGGGGAGAACAAGAGAATCTGTGGCTGATATGTAGAACTCTACGGTATTGTAAAATATAATAAAAGGAGAAAAAAAGAAGGAAAAAAATGAATACAAACTTTAAAAGCAGTTATCATGAAGCATAAGAGCATGCAGTTGGAGAGGTAGAGAGGTACTGTTGTGTATGGTAAAGGATGCTGAATTTATTGGGAAGTCACTGGAGGGTTTTGAGGAGGGAGATATATTTGAGTTATATTTTTATTGTAGAAGGATCACTCTTGCTGTTCTGTGGATGACAAATCTAATTAAGATACAGGTTAGGGAAGGTATGGTGGGAGAGATGAGGGGGAGGTAGAGGCCAGGATGAGAGACTGAAACCCAGATGAGACATGCTGGTGGGGAGCACCAGACAGGTAGAAACAGTAGCGATGGTGACACACAGTTAAATTTGAAGTATGTATGATGGCAGGAGAGGAATAAACAGAAACAAGTTTTCCATTCTTGGATACCAGCTCACCTTTGAGTTATGTACTCAGCTGTTTCACTGTCCCTCAATCAAGTACTCACTCCTCCAAACCAGCCAGAATAACCAAGACGAATTCATTCATCCTCAAAATAATCACATGTAGTAAATATGTTTAATTAAATTAAAATTGTTATATACTATAGATCTACAGGGTTGTGAACAAAACATTTTCAGGGTGGAGCTTTTTTTCCTTGAAGTTTTATGTTTAATTGTCTGAACTCTAATCTACTTGGAAACCAGTCATGTAAAACAAGCCTTTTCCTTTCAGGCATTTCTGTATTCTGATAACAGATTCTAAAAACCATTAAGACTAGATAAGTGAAATTAGACTAGGAAAACTAAGATGGAATTTTTATCTTTGGAATTTCCCTCTCCATTTATGCCATTGCATTATGACTTAGAGCAAAGACTGTTTCCAGCTCTGGTTCCAATTTCTATGTGCATCGATGTGTTGAGTATCCTATCCCACCAGAATGATGTGGAGCACCTTGAGAGATCTTTGTAGTCAAAGCACAGCCTTAGGATGACCAGTTGAAAGCAGAATGCTGCGTTAGATCTCCACTTCTGACAGTTGATTTTGAAAGCTCTCTAGCACTTACAAATACTGATGAGTGCTTGAGAAGCTAAAACAACCCACTATTGATTTTTCTAAAATTCTTCTAAAACACAGTTGTTCTGAGGAAAACTAAACTCAAATATATGTTGATCTCCTTGGTGTGCTTTTAAAAAGTGAAGGAGGTTTCTGAAGATGTTTGAGGGACTTTTATTCTTTGAACAATTTTGAATGTTTCCCCAGTGTTGGAAACAGTCTATATGGATAAGCCAAGAAATCTGTCCCTACACTTACAGAGCTTGAGTCAAGGAGAATAAGACAGTATTCATCAAGTACTTACACAGACAAGTCCACCATTTTAAGTCTCTAGAAATGCTATGAAGGAAACGTAATATAAATTTACTTGCATATTAAGAGTGGTTAAGACCACATTGTATATGAATTCATTTGTATCCTAAGAAAAATTGAGGAAAGAACTCAATTTAAAAAAAAAAACCAAAAAACTAAATATTTATGAGCTATTCTTTTGGTGCCAGTAACTTAGAAACTTTAAATTTAAAAATTTCAGGTTTTCACTGACAAGGAATAGTCTCAGCCAATGGATGCTTCTGGATTCCAAGTGGCCCTGCAGTTAACACACTTTTACATAGCCTGGATAGCTTTATATCATGTTTGCGTTTTTGCATCCACATCTATTCATTCATTTTTCCTTAAAGAAAATTTCTATTATTTTTTCTGTTAAATTGATAGGATTTTTATGTCTCAATATCACAGCACACATTATATTTGCATACGTGCTGTCATTTCTTTCTTTTAATGACTGAAATGTACATCTAAGTCTTATTTAGTATGCTGCAAAGACCAATAAAATGAATGCATTACTCCAGGACACGCAGACCAGGTTGACATGTCTTTGAAATCAGTATCTTTTCACTATTTTGGTGTGAAAAGGACAGAGATACAGGTGGTGTGGAAAGGAAAAGGATGCAGATACAGAAAGGTATAAGGATCCTGAATGTCAGTGATGTATGATGAGTGCTAGTCTCTCACATGAGAATATAGTTCAAGGGGGTGGCATTTTCAGCTCTAGTGACTTCATGAGATACATTTTCCTGTATTTACTAGTTCTCTGGATCCATAATAATTTTATTGTTGAGAACTCTTTCTCAAGGATGTTATTATGTCACCTTCTATGACTAAAAGAGAGCCCTGCTATGTGGACAAGATAAGGGTACCATGGTCTTTCAGAAGTAAGGATATCACTGTCTTCAGAAGTGCTCTCTGCCCATCATGTTCTGTCCTGAGTGCAGGAGATAGATTTATGGTTTAATGTGTTCATTTTCAACTCTAATTCTAGTTTTCTTGAGAGATTCACTATTTGTGGCTCAAGGCTATTTTGTTGCTTCAGATAGGTATGCAATATCATTTGCTTTTTTTTTTTTTAAGTGGTAATGACATACTTGATGACTCCATTCTCAATTTCACTGTCGATTTAGGAGACTCATGAAGACCTGTCTGGTAGCATCGCATCAGTCTGTGCCAAGTGGTGAGGCAAATAATGATATAGTCTCAATCTGTGTCTTCGCAGCTTTGCATCAAGCATAAATCTTGTGTGCAGGCCCTCAAAGTTGGTCTGTCTTTATAGGCACATTAATTGAACCACTATGATTAGTGAATGGAGGGAAGGGTGTAAACAATCTTAATACAGTGAAATTTTGCAGAGTTATTAAATATTCATAGACCTAATGATTATTTAAATCAGTGTTGACAAATTTAAAGTACTTGTTAATAATGTCTCCTATGTTCATATTCAAGTAATTGTCCCTATGTTTCTTATTCTTCCCTAGAGGACTATGGTCTGAATAATGCATAGCATGATTCCAAGACATAAAATAAATATTGGATGTTTCAATCACATGGTTTTGAATTAAATAGAGAATATGTTATGCTTAGTTTTGTTTCATCTTGGTATGCTGTGTTCAGTTGAGATCACTGGGAGGGCTGCCCTTTTCTGAAGGAAAACAACGGAGGAGGAACAATGGATCTGGGGGAGAGGGGAGGTCTGGGAAACTGGGAGGAGGGGAGGAAGAGGAGGCTGTAGTCAAGATGCATTGTGTGAGAGAAGAATAATGAAAAAGAAATTACAAACTGTTATCCAAGTTATTTATATTCTAAAGGCATCAGTTCCCTCACTGGAAAATGGAAGCTAGTCTGACTTGCCCTACTTTTCTTGTCAGAGGTTTGAAAAGAAAACAGTAAGTCGGTATGTAGGTAGACTTTTGTGATGGGCATCCTTCATACAAACGCTAGCAACCTCTTAGCTTCTAACCCAAACATTCCCAGGAAATATGGAAATACATCAGCAGACAATATTTAAAGGAAGAAATAATTTAAGTGAGATCTAAGAATCAACAGGATTAGATTCTGATAAGTATGTGAACTGTCCAGGTGTCACCTTACTTGATGTGATTGAGAACAATAGTGCCTGGCTTATTTTCTTCATTAGGAACTCAAAATTTGAGATGTTGTTGCCTCCTAGTTTCAGTATCTTTGTTGATTAAGAATAAATAAAGATACTGGGGAAAGATATTTACCAAAATTAACTCTGTCACTCACCTGTGAACTTGAGCTAAATGAAATGTACTAAATTTTAGCTTTTTCAATAGAATAGCTTATTTTATTTTATATTTCCTATATGACCATTCATATACTTAGTTTTTACTTCAGTAAAAATTTTAATAAAACATTTTGTAGTTGTTAATGATAGGTAAAATATTTTAAGCATTAACCTTAGCTGGCATGTGCATAGCATTTTGTAGAAACTATTTCAATTATATCTTCATAGCCAAGATTTTAGATTTTTCAATAAATTTATTGATGTTTATATGTAGTGGTATTTGCTCTGCCCATGACTATAAGCTATAGGGTCTGAAGGAGGTGGTGTGCTTCCTGCCATTGTATGTGACCTCTTAAAAGAAGAGCTAGAAGGGTCACATGCCCTTCTCCCTGCTCCTGCCTTCGAGGTGGATTTAGTCCCGGTCAGATCACAAGATGACTTTACCTATCCGTTCTGTATTCCTGAGTGTATTTCCTCAATTATATCTTAATAAATCTCTATTTCCCATTAAATAGACTCACGTGGATTGATCATAATAGTTATAAAGGTTGAATAAGGTTTGTTAAACTAGATTCTGAATTTCACTTCTATGTCATCTGGTACTTCTTATCCCAACTGAAATTAAATAATTAGCCTTTTAGTATTTCTTTGATTTCTTACTGTCTACATTTCCATCTAGTAATATCCATGTATTGTACTTAGACATTTAAACTGTTTGTGCCACAAATTAAGTAAAAATTTGGGCTGTTCACAACCATTAATAAATGGGACCTCTCAAAACTGAGAAGCTTTTGCAGGGCAAAAGACACAATCAATAAGACAAAAAGACAGCCAACAGATTGGGAAAAGATCTTCACCAACCCCACATCTGACAGAGGATTGATCTCCACAATATATAAAGAACTCAAGAAACTAGACATCAAAGCACTGAACAGTCCAATTAAAAAATGGGCTAAAGAGCTAAACAGAGAATTCACAAAACAAGAACTACAAATGGCTGAAAGACATTTAAAGAAATGCTCAACATCCTTAATCATCAGAGAAATGCAAATCAAAACGACTCTGAGATACCACCTTACACCTGTTAGAATGGCTAAGATCAAAAACACCAATGACAACCAATGTTGGAGAGGATGTGGAGCAAAGGGAACACTCCTCCACTGTTGGTGGGAATGTAAACTTGTACAACCACTGTGGAAATCAGTATGGCAGTTTCTCAGAAAATTAGGAATCGAACTACCTCAAGACCCAGCCATCCCACTCTTGGGCATATACCCAAAGAATGCTGATACATACCATAAAGATACATGTTCAGCTATGTTCATAGCAGCACTATTTGTAATAGCCAGAACCTGGAAACAACCTAGATGCCCATCAATGGAAGAATGGATGAAAAAAATGTGGTACATATACACAATGGAGTACTACTCAGCAGAGAAAAACAATGAAAGCATGAAATTTGCAGGCAAATGGATAGAACTAGAAAAAATCATCCTGAGTGAGGTAACCCAAACCCAGAAAGACAGTTATGGTATGTACTCACTCATTGGTGGATTCTAGATATAAAATGAACAACCAGACCACAACCCATAGAACCATAGAGGCTATATATATAGCATGGAGGTCCCTAGGACGACTGTGGCATATAATAAATTTCAATTTTACTCAATTATTGGAAAAAAATAGCCAAATGAATGGAAACACATGAACTATGAACCAAAGGCTGAGGGGCTCCCAGCTGGATCAGGCCCTCTGAATAGGTGAGACAGTTAATTGGCTTGATCAGTTTGGGAGGCATCTAGGCAGTGGGACCAAGTACTGTGCTCATTTCATGAGTTGGCTGTTTGAAACCAGGAACTTATGCAGGGACACTTGGCTTAGTCTGGGAGGAAGGGACTGGACCTCCCTGGACTGAGTCTACCAAGTTGATCACAGTCCTCGGGGGAGGACTTGTCCTGGAGGAGGTGGGAATGGAGGGTGGGCTGGGGGTAAGGGGAGGGCGTGGGAGGGGGGAGAATAGGGGAACCCATGGCTGATATGTAGAACTGAATGGTATTGTAAAATAAAAAATATATATCACAAAAAAAAGAAAAAAAAGAATATATCTTGAGCACATAGAAAAAAATAAATAAATAAAGCTAGTTGAGCTGGAAAAGAAAAAAAAATTTGGGCTGTTATGAATGGAAAAGGGAAATTATGACAAGATGACAAAGGTATGTTCTTGCTCTCAAAAGCTTTTCCTGTGGATTTGAACTTAAGTGAATAAGCAGTGCCAATGCTAATCTAGTATTTCTGATTATCTGGGAACAATCAAGAGTTTGATTCTCCTGGAAGAGAGGCTTCGAAGATGTGCAAACTGGCAAGGCTTCTGAAACACTATAGGCTTGAAACCTGACAAGTGATGTGTTAGATAACTATTTTGAACTTAAATTTTTAAATTTATTTGCAGTTTTACATGTTGGTACTGTTCAGAAGATTGAGAAATACTAATCTAAAGTATAGAATCCATTATCTTAGACTGTTCAGTTGCTAAAACAAAACTGTCATCATTATGGGGGCTAGAAAATTTCAAGGGCCACCTACTCCAATTGGGTGTATAATGGTTCTTTTTTAATCACATCCTTGCCAATGATTGTATGTTTTGTTTATTTATATATCTAGGTTTGCATGTATTTGTTTGGTGGTGGTCATACTGAGATGATATCTTACTGTGGTTTTGCCTCTTTCTTTGATGATTTGTTTGATTATTTTTTTTTCTTTGTTAGCAGCTTTGAGCATCTTTTCATATACATATGAAACATTTGCTAGTATTCAGCTCTCTTTGACCCTTTAGTCCATTTGAAATCTGATTCTTAGTTATTTTGCTATTGAGTAGACTGGTTACATGTTTGGGTATTAACCTCTTATGTATGGGGTTTATAAATACATTTTGCTCTTCATAGGTCACTTTTTCTTTCTTTCATTTTTTTCTGTCTTTTTGAAAAAAAATGTATTCTTCTCTCACACATTACAACCCAACTGAAATTTCCTCCCTCCACTCTTCCCAGTTCCAACCCCCCAAACTTTTGCTTTCCCCCAGATCCACTCTTTCTCTGTTTCCCTTCAGAAAAGAACAGGCCTCCCGGGGATATCAACTGAACATTGCATAACAAATTACAACAGGACTAGGCACAAACCCTCATATTTAAGCTGGAGGAGGCAACCTAGTAGGAAGAAAATGGTCCCAAGTATAGGCAAAAGAGTCTGAGACACCCCTTACTCCCATTGTTAGGATTCTCACAAGAACACCAAGCTATACAACCATAACATGTATGCATAGGACCTAGCTCAGACACATATAGGCTCTGTGATTGTTGCTTCAGTTTCTGTGAGCTCCTATGAGCCCTGATTAGTTAATTTTGTGGCCCATGTTCTCATGGTGCCCTTGACCCCTCTGGTTCCTATAGTCCTTCCTCCCCCTCTTCCACAGTATTCCCCAAACTCTGCCTAATGTTTGGCTGTGGGTCGCTGCATATGTTCTCATCAGTTGCTGGATGAGGCCTCTATGATGACGATTGGGCTAGGCACCAATCTATGGTATAGCAGAATATCATTAGGAATCATTTCATGACCTTTTTTCTTTTGCTAGTCGTATTTAGTTCTATCCAAGGTCTCTGGGCTATTTATCCACTGTTTCCTGGCCATCCGGTGTTAGGAATGCTGCCTCAATTTGGACCGGCCATTGGTTGGCAACTCCCACAATTTCTGTGAGCTCTCCCAAGCTCATGGATCAGAAGGATTAACATAGCAAAAAAAAAATGTCATACCCAAAACAAGCTATAAATTCAAAGCAATTCCCATCTAAATTCCAAAACAATTCTTTATAGACCTTGAAAGGACAATACTCAACTTCTTATGGAAAAACAAAAAACCCAAGGTAGCTAAACAATCTTTTACCATAAAAGAGCTTCCAGAGATATTAACATCCCTGATTTCAAGTTTTACTACAGAGCTATCATAATAAAAACCACATGGTATTAGCATTAAAAACGGACAAGTTGATCAATGGAATCAATTCAAAGATCCACACATGTATGGATACCTGATTTTTGATAAAGAATAAAAAATGCAAAATGGACAAAAGAAAGCATCTTCAACAAATAGTGTTCGTCTAACTGGATATTGGCATGTAGAAAAATGAAAATAGATCCATATCTACTACCCTGCACAAAACTCAAGTCCAAGTGGATCAAAGACCTCAATATAAAACAAGATACACTGAATTTGATAGAAAAGAATGTAGGGAATAGCCTTGAACACATTGGCACAGGAGACAACTTCCTGAACAGAACACTGATAATGGAGGCACTAAGTTCACCAACAAGGAACTTCATGAAACTGAAAAGCTTGTATAAGAAAAAGGACACAGTCAATAGGACAAAATGGCAGCCTACAGAATGGGAGCAGATTTTATCAACTTCACATCTGATAGAGGGATTATATCCCAAATATATAAAGAACTTGAGAAACTAGACAACAACAAGCTAAATAATCCAATTAAAAAGTGGGGTACAGATCTAAACAGAGAAATCTCATCAGAGGAATTTCAAATGACTGAAAAACAAAGAAATGTTCAACATCTTTAGTCATCAGGGAAATGTCAATAAAAACTACTTATAGATTCCATCTTTTATCATTCAGATGACAGCTCATTTTCTTAAGGATATAGAATAAGGTCAACACTCCTCCATTGCTGATGGAGAGTTCAGACTTGTAGAGCATCTGTGGAAATCAGCAAGGTGGTTTATCAGAAAATTGGGAATTGATCTACTTCAAGGTCACCTTTTCATTCTGTTAGCTTTGTATTAATTAGAAATGATGCATTGAAATTTTTGAAAGTCCATGAATTGGACTTTGATTATGAAGGTAAACTTATCAGAGGAAGTTAAGTGAGACTTCAACATTCCTTAAAGAGTTTTAAGCATTTAAGATTGTGATTAATAATAAGTGCTTGAGTTTAAAATATAAAGGACTAAAACAATCACATCATTATTTTAGAGGAAGAAAACATTATAAAACTTAATATCTACTAACTGAATAAGCATATTCTAGACATTCACAACAGAAAGAGTCTTCCTGAAAATCACAGTAAAACAAATGAGCCTGGTTAAGGGAAAAGCAAAGCTTCCCTCTAGATCAGATAAAGTAATTTTTTTTCACTTCTATTCATTACACCCAAAGATCTTTCCACTATAATAAGCCAGCCCAGGAAAGTTCTTGGCACTTTACCCAAAACAAGTACAAAACTATCAGGCCTCATGAGGTTAGCAAAGAAGACTACTTGAGACAATTATGCAAAGACCAGTAGTTTTTCTGTATTCTGGCAATGAAAAATCAGAAATTAAATAAGAAAATTTTATAATAGTATAGATATAGAATTATCTGTACCAAGCAAAAACATAACAAAACTGCTGAAATTTAAAAATAACCAATAAACAGGAGGTATACAATAGAAGATTCAATAATGCTAAGATGACTGTTCTAGACAAACTTATCAACAGATTCAATACTATCATTACCAAGTTTAATCACATTTTATTTTTAGAGGAACTGAGTATCACATGTACATATGGAAATGTAAGAACATAGAGTAGCCATAGTGATTTAAAAACAAAACAAAACAAAACACAAAGACTAACCCCATCTGACATCAAAACTCCTAAAAGAGCCATAGTAACACAAAGCCCCAATCAACAAAAGAAAACATAGGCTGTACTCTGTCAAAGATGTCAAAGGTGAAAATGTTTGCTCTTACATTAACAAATGAAGGAAAGCTACAAGCTAGAAAAAAATGATGTGTATTCAATTCCTTACAATTTAAAAATAGGCTGATGGATACCCCAACTTTAAAAAGCAGACAGCATATTTGAATAGAAATGTCGTCAGAGAAGATATCAAAGCATAACAGAATGTACGTTCTAGTACTTGACATCATTTTTAAAGGAAATGCAAAAGTAGTACACCATGAGCTGCATCCAGTAAAATGGCTAACATCAAAACTGTTGACAAAAGACTATTAGTGATTTGGAGTAAACACATTTTCATTGGTTACAGATAGGAATGCAAAAATCAAATATCAATTTTCAAAACAGTTCAACAGCCTATTTAAAATAGGACCTATGCTTGACATAAGCCAAAAAATTTTATGTTGGGCATTTAGCTAAGATAAATAACACAAACATATAAACATACATAGCTTCATTATACTTGACATCGCCAAGATGGAAGAAGCTGAATTTCACCCCAAGTGTATCAGTTATACAACAATCTATGTTTCTGCATCTCAGCCAATTTAAATAACTAGAATCCATTGATGGAAAGAGAACCCAAGCTTCTAGAAGGAAAGAGGCTGCAACACCCTGGCAAATGTTTACAGCTATTGTTTCTTAGTCTTTTCAATGTCCCCAAATTGTAAGATTTATAAAAATGGAGTTAAAGTGAAGCATGTAAAACTTCCTTCCCTTTCTTCCCCATATCAACAGCAATAATAACATCAGTAGTGGTCAATGCATCCCTTCTCTCACTATTTTTCTAGACCAATGCCATACATAGGCATGTCAAGAATGTAGGTGCAGTAGTCCACATAATAACTTTATTTAATTCACCATTGTAGGTTTTTAAAAAGCCAAATAGTGTGGGGAGGTGGTTGCATATGCCTTTAATTCCAGCACTCAGGAGGCAGAGGCAGGTGGATATCTGTGAGTTTGAGGCCAGCCTGTTCTATAGGTTGAATTCCAGGATAACTAGGACTACACAGTGAAACCTATCTCAAAAAAAAAAAAACCCAAAAAACAAAAAAAAAAAAACAAAAAACAAAACAAAAACAAGCAAAGACCAAAAAGATTCTACTTGATTGCAGTATATTATTAAAAACACAACTAGGGAGTAATGTAATTACAGATGTTAGATGTGGTATCTTTGCTAAGGCCGATCAACATAGCTTCAGGAACATGAAAGTGGTAAGTGATGTAACAAGTTCTTTTCAATCCTTTTCCAAAAGTGTAAGTAGATAGAGGTTCTTTGGAAAGGCCCTTTTTTCATTATTTCCCTGTTTAACACTCTATATCTGGCAAATGTATATGCAAAAGCAAAGGACTCATGGATGGAGAAAAGTTTCACCAGTGTAGAAGGATGAGTAAGCTTGATTTATGAGGAGGTGGGCCACTGTAATTAATAGGGGATATCACTGGGCAATCTCTCAAAATTATCCCAATTTGATGTCCTTTGGATAAGTATCCCTGTCATGAAGAGGACATGGTCAGCATGAGGCTTAAATCCCTGGTTTAAGGACTTAATAAACAGATGTGCCTTCTAAAGATAAGGCAGGAAGTTTCTAAAAAAAGGCTGTTCAAGAAGAAGCTAATGATTATGAATTGTGACATTGAGATTATGCTAACCAGATTCTGTCTCTGTGACAAAACACCTGAGAAAAATGAAAAAGGAAAATATTTACTTTTACAGATTGTTCTAGGGATTTCATGGTTACTTGGCTTCATCAACTCTGGATCCATGGCGAGGCAGAACATCAAGACAAAAGCATGTCAAAACTGCTCATCTCTTGACAGTTGAGAAGAAAAGAGGGAGGGAGCAAAAGGGGGAGGGAGAGAAGGAGGAAGGGAGACCAGGAGGGAAGGAGAAAAGGAGGGAGAAGAGAGGAAAATGGGAGGGAGAAGGACAGAGACCATTATGAGGAGGAGAGAGAAGCAAAAAGAGAGAGCAAGGATAAAATATCCCCTTTGAAGTTACACTTTCCAGTGATTCACCTCTTCTGACTAGTAGGCTCCACTTTCTAAAGCTTCATCAACTCCCAATACCATCAGTAGCTTCAACACAGGAGCCTTCAGAGGACTTTCAGATCTAAACTATATCAGAGACTGGCTGCAGCAGTGGTGGTGGCAATAGTTTATTTCACTAGGCTTCCTATTACATCTCCTCAGGGAGAGCGACTAGCCAGAATCCAAGAAAAACTTATCTCACCATGGATGGACATATTTTGAAATGCCAGTGGATCTATTCATCACAAGGAGGGCTGTACTGAAGAGTGTGGTTCACTCTTCATGAGAGATGCTTACTCCAACAGCCGCCTGGGTACTTGGCTGTTAGTAGTCCACATCTGAATTCCTCTTAGAATTTTCTTATCTCAAGGAAGCTATCTTGCCCCTTGTTCAGTTTCTCCCAAGAGACAGCTTATATCTGGTGACTGGTCAATTTTATGGTGACAGTGGTATTTCTAATCTCAATTTGTTACCTTTAGATGGTCCGTCTAAGATCTAGATCTCCCCTTGGCATTGCCTGAGGCCTCTTGCAGCTGCTTCCCTCATTAGCATTTATCTGTGCATTCTTGCTTCCCTGTTCTCTTTCTTACAGGTATAGCTCTAGGAAAAAGTCATTAACCAGCTTTGCTCAACTATTCATCTCAGAGTCTCTTTTATAGAACAACAGCTGGAGAGAAGGCTCATGAGACAGCAGATATGTAAATTATTGCATTTATAGAAATATATCAAATTTTACTAATTCTTGACTCACAAAATGGAATTTTAAATTACTTTAATTTTCTTTTGTCCTGTTTTTTTCCAGGTTCTTCTACAACAGTTACAGGTAATTGCCATACTATGAATAAAATGATAATTTCTATATAAAGTAGATAAGCATTAAAAAAGAGTACTGTCTTTGAGGGTAGACTATACCCTCAAATATCTGAAGGGAACTCAGATATCATCAGCACCATATTAAGTCACTCAGCCATTGTTCTGTAACACTGGTTCATCTAGAAGATGTGGCTTCTCATTATTACACATCTTGATCTGTGTTAAGGAGGAAGGAGATAATGAATACAAAACACTTGAAAACCTGTAATATGCTACTGAGATTGTATTTGTTTCCAATTTCATTACCCCCTTAGCACTGTTTCCTACATCGTTTATTTTTGTATTTTGGTACCAGGGGATACTGATGTTAGCTTAAATGACCAAGAGGATTATTATGAACATTTCATTTAGCTTTTATGGAAAGGTTGGAGCTGAGCCAGTTCTCATAGTCAGGCTTACCCAGATCAAAACTTGGATGTGATTTATACAATAAAAGAGGCGAACACCTTTTTTGAGTTCTGTAGCAATTCCATGCACAAGACCTACAGTTGCATGTAGGACTCAAAGCCAGTGCACTCAATGCATCTAAAATATAGCATTACCAAGGCACTTCTCTAACTGTCAGGCCACAAATGAATGGAAATGCTCTATTTGCATATATTTGGCTTCTGGAAAGAATTCTTGCATTTGTGAGGTTGGGAGATTTTGGGTCTTAGTTACAGGAATCTTTTGAATTCCTCCAGGCAGTCATGTATACTTATGCATGCAGTTAATAAAAAGTCTGGCTGCTGCTAATGCTGGAAAGCATCTGTTCATGGCTGCTGGAGGAGTCATTCTCAATTAAAATTTGTGATAATTATTTGTATAGTCAACATCTTATGTAGCTAAATTCGTCTGGTTTGGGTCAAAACTAATTTGAAATGATAGCATGCCTTTTCATATCTGGTATTTGGCTAAATGGCTTCTCCTTTTATGGTCTGTGATAAATTGAGACAGAACATATTTAATAAAAGGCTCAATTGAAACTAAAGCGTATGGAGCCTTTTTTTCTATGTTACCACTTATTTGTAGTACATATTTGTGTTAGCAGAGATATGGAACAAATTTATGAAAACATCACACTTGCAAATACATGTGTTAATATTTTGGATAAATGACAAACTCTAACAAATGTTACTAGAAAATCTGACTATCTACATATGGAAGTCTGAAAACTGGCTCCCAGATCTCATCCTTTTTAACCAAATCAACTCAGAATGAACCAAAGACTATGTATAAAACCTGAAACTCGGAAAGCATTAGGTAAAAACATGGGAGAACACTTCAAACATGGGATCAGATAAAATTTTCTTCTGGGAAGAAACACAAAAGTATAGGAAACAAAACCAAACATTGATAAGTGGGTTTATGTCAAACAAAAATGTTTCTGCATTCCAAAGAAAATAGTCAAGAACAAAAACAGCTTACAAAATGGAAGAACAGCTTTGCCCAATATTCCTCCATTGGTGAATTATGTATGAGAAACTCACTCTTGGTGCAGAAATGTGTTCCCTCGAGTTCTTTAGCACTGTTCCTTCCAGCCCATCTCCATTTCTTTGTGACACCTACTCATCTGCAGAAGCATTTTCCACCAGGCGTTGACACATTTCTTTCCTGCCCACCAGTTCCCAAATAACCAACACAGAGGCTTACATTAATTCTAAATGCTTGGCTGATGGCTCAGGCTTGTTACTAGCTAACTCTTACACTTAAATTGACCTATATATTTTATCTATGCTTTACCACATGGCTTGGTACTTTTTCTCGGTACAGCATACCCGTCTTGCTTCTACAACATATCTCCTCTCAACTCTCCTCACTCCATCCTTCTTCACGACCAAATCTTTAGTTTGGTTGTCCCACATATATGTTCTGCCTGGCTACCAGCCAATCAGTGTTTTGTTAAACTAATTCGAGTGACCAATCTTTACAGTGTACAAGAGGATTATTCTATAGCAACAAGGGCCCCCCAGTAACCATACTAGGCTGCTGGGACTTAGCCTATCTGTATTTCTTTGTGATATTCACCAACCCACAGAAACACTTTCCAACAGGTACTCCCCACAGCAACCACACTTGGCTAGGACTCAGAGTGGATAAAAGCAAGCAAAAAGAAAAAAAAAAAACCCAGAATACTCACCCAACAAAGATAAGATCAGATATCTATACCAAGAAACATCCCAAACATCTAACTCCAGATGCCTTGATCCCAGTGCAAAAGAACATACATGAATAGCAAACACAATATGCTTCCAGAAACCCAATTGCAATAGATCCTCATAAAAGTAGTTTTGCTGAAGTACAAGACACAGACTTCAAAAGAAGATGTGAATAAATGCCTTAATAAAGACCAGGAAAATACAAATAAACTGTTCAATGAAACAATTAAAAAAAAATTTCATGACACTAAGTAGAATTTGACAAAGAAATAGAATCACTCACACACACACACACACACACACACACACACACACACACACACACACACTTCAAACTGAAATAAAGCTAGAAATGAAAAATACAGAATGTTAAATAAAAACCTCAAAGATAATCTTCACCAATAAAATTAAAGGACATGGAAGAGAGAATGTTAAGTGTTGAAGACAAGATAGAGGAAATGGGTATTTCTACCAAAAATGTTAAATCTAAAATAAAACCAGGCACAAAACATCTATAAAATTTGGGACACTATGAAAAGACCAAATCTATGAAAAATAGGGATAGAGGGAGAATAAGAAACTCAGGTCAAAGGCACAGAAAAACACTTTTAACAAACTCGGTGAAAAAAAGTTCCCCAAAGAAAGAGATGAATATTAAGGTACAAGAAGCATACAGAACACCTAATATTCAGAAGTAGGAAAAAAAATTATTCATGACATTAGCTAAAACACTAAATATACAAAAGCAATGAAAGGATATTAAAGTCACATAGGAAAAAGACCAAGCCACATATAAAGGTAGGCCATTAGAATAACACCTAACTTTTCTGTTTCTTAAAGAGGTAATTGGTGTTTATTTTATTTGTTTCTATTATTTATTTATTTAATAATATAATTACATCACTTCCCCTTTCTCATTCCTCCCTCTAAACCCTCCCATAGACCCCTCCTTGCACTCTTTCAAACTCATAGCCTCTTCTTTCATTATTGTTGTTATTTGCATAGGTATATGTTTATATATTCATAAATGCAACCTGCTCAGTCCGTATAATGTTACTTGCATATATGTTTTCAGGGCTGACCCTTTGGTATGGAATAACCAGTTGATGTGCTTTTCTCTGGGGAAGACAATTTCTCCTGGTCTCTGTATTCCTTCATGGCCTGTAGTTATTTGGGTAGGGTTGAGGCTTCAAAGCTTTTCCCTGACTCACTTTGGCATGCCTATGCCTATTGTCCTCATTCAGCTCATGTTGAGACAGTCATTTTCCTGAGACTTTACGAGTTAACTTCTGCCATTACCAGGAGACCTAGTCTCAAAGCAACGTCCCTGATCCTCTGGTTATGGTAATCTTTCTGCCACCTCTTCTGCAATGTTTCTTCAGACTGAGGTGCAGGAGATTTTTGTTTTGTTTTGTAGCTGTATCAGTTTGGACTTCAATCCACAACTCTTCATTTTGATTGGTTGTGTTTTTCAGTAAAGATCTTCATCTATTACAAAAAGACACATCCAAATGAGGGGTGAGGACTACACTTAGCTCTGGGTATAAGGACAAATATTTAGAATGGAGTCATGGATTAAAGTGGTAGTTGTAGGTTCTCCTCCAAGAACCATGACTTCTCTAGCCCTGGGTAGTTAGTTGGCTATGTTTCCAGTACCAGTCACGATTCACCTCTTAGTGAGTGAGTCTTCAGTCAATTAGAGAGCTGTTGGTTACCACCAAAGTCTACATACCACTTCTGCACCATTAGAGTTATTGTCCCATGCTTGTAGTCATGGTTGCAGTTCATAGTCTTTATTGCTGTGTAGGACTGTTGGTTTATTACCTTCTTTGCAAGCTTGCACTGTATTTCTGATACCATGAAAGCTAGTCACCAAGGAGGAGGAGGCTTTCAGTTCAGTTCCAGCCCAGGAGCCTCTGGGACCTGTTTCTGAAGTGCATTATCTCTTCAGCAATATATATTAGACATTTTTATTTCTTAGTTTGAGAGCTCTTTTGTTCAGATTCCAAGTTCATTGGTTTGAATGGGCTATTTGCTCTCTTTCTCTCTCTCTCTCTCTCTCTCTCTCTCTCTCTCTCTCTCTCTCTCTCTCTCTCTCGTTCTTTGAATATCCTGGATCTTGATCCTCTGCCTGATGTGTAGCTGGCAAAGATTCTCTCTCATTCTGTGAATTTCCTATTCGTTCAATTAATTGTTTGTTTAGCTGTGCAGAAGCTTCTTAATTTTATAAAGTCCCACTTTTCAATTGTTGGCTTTAGTTCTTGGGCAAATGGAGTTCTGCTCAGTACCTCCTTTCCTACATCTATATCATGTAGGGTACTGCCTATGTTTTTTCTAGCAGTTTCAGGTTTTACATTTAGGTCTTTGGTCCATTTGGATGTAGTTTTTGTGTAAGGTGATAGATAAGAGTTTAATAATTCTTCTGCATATGGACAACCAGCTTTCCCAACAACATTTGTTCAAGATGCTTTCTTTGCTCTAGTATATGTTTTTAGCATCTTTGATAAATAGTAAATGGCTAGAGTTATATGTACTCATGTTTGAATCTTTGTGTTGGGGAATATTATTTTAAAGTGTGTTACTTTTGTTTATGTTGCACTTGCTTAAATCTGTGAAGCTATGTTATTGTGCCTGTCTAAAACACCTGATGATCTAATAAAGAGCTGAACAGCCAATGGCAACGCAGGAGAAAGAATAGGTGGGGCTGGCAGGCAAAGAGAATTAATAGAAGAAATCTGGGGAAAGAGAAGAAGAAAGAAGAAAAGAACAAGGAGAGGACACCAGGGGCCAGCCACCCAGACACATGAGCAGACATGGAGTAAGAAATAATTAAAGGTATATAGAAATATAGAAGATAAAAGCCCTGAGGCCAAAGATAGATGGGGATAATTTAAAGTTAAGAAAAGTTGACTAGAAATAAGCCAAGCTAAGGCTGAGCATTTATAAGTAGTAAGTCTCTCTATGTGTGTTTATTTGGGAGCTGGGTGGCAGACCCCCCAAAAGAGCTTCTTTGATCTTGTTCCATTAGTCTACATGTCTGTTTTTGTGCCAGCACCTCACTGCTTTTATTACTATGTCTCAGTAATACATCTTGAGGTCTAGAATGGCAGTTTCTCCCAGCATTGTGCTTTTTGCTTAGGATTGTTTTGGCTACCTATGGTCTTTTGTAGTTCCATATGAATGTTAGGATAGATTTTCTTTCTACTTCTGTAATGAATGAGATAGAGGGTTTGATTTGGATTTCATTGAATCTGTAAGTAGATTTTGGTAAAATGGTCATTTTCACAATGTTGATTCTACCAATCCATGAGCATTGGTTGTCTTACCATTTTCTAGTGTTCTTCTCTATCTCCTTCTTTAGAGGTTTAACATTTTCATTGTAGAGGTTCTTCACTTCTTTGGTTAAGATTATTCTTACATATTTTATTTTGAGATGATGACTACTGTGAATAAGTGTGTGTCCATGATCTCTTTCTCTGTATGTTTGTTGTTACACTTGAATTTTCAATGGAGACTATGAAAGACAGGAAGGCCTGGGCAGATGTTCTGTAAGCTCTGAGAGACCATATATGCCAACCCAGACTACCATTCCTAGGCAAAACTATCAGTCACTGTCAATGGAGAAAAAAAATTCCATAATAAGAACAATTTTAAGCAGTTTCTGTCTGCCAATTCAGCTGTATAGAAGGCACTAGAATGGAAACTTCTGTCCAATGACATTAACTCCATCTAAGAGAACACAAAGAATAAATAGTCCTAGAACAATACATCAAAAGAAAAACAAAAACACACGCCACAAAAACAAAATAATAGGAATAAAAAACATTGCTCAATAACTCTTATTTACTAATGGTCTCAGTTCTCCAATAAAAATTCACAGACTCTCACAAGTGTAAGATGGTAGCTCAGAATTGTTTTGATTTGCATTTCCCTGATGATTAAGGATGTTGAGCAATTCCTTAAATATCTTTTGGCCATTTGAACTTCTTCTGTTGAGAATTCTCTGTTTAGCTCTATAGCCCCCTGTCAGAGTGGCTAAGATAAAAACAACAACAACAAAAAAAAAACTGAAGACAGCTTATGCTGGAGAGGATATGGAGCAAGGGGGACACTCCTACACTGTTGGTGGGAATACAAACTTGTACAACCACTTTGGAAATCAATATGTCAATTTCTTAGAAAATTGGGAAACAATCTCCCTCAAGACCCAGCTATACCACTACTTGGCATATACCCAAGGAATGCTCAATCATACCACAAGGACACATGCTCAACTATGTTCATATCAGCATTATTTGTAATATCCAGAACCTGGAAACAACCTAGATGCCCTTCAGCTGAAGAATGGATAAATAAAATGTGTTACATATACACAGTGGAGTACTACTCAGCAGAGAAAAACAATGACATCATGAAGTTTGCAGGCAAATGGATGGATCTAGAAAAAATTATGCTGAGTGAGGTAATCCAGACTCAGAAAGACAAACAGGGTATGTACTCGCTCATAAGTGGATACTAGATGTAAAGCAAAGGATAGCCAGACTGCAACTTACAACTCCAGGGAGGCTACCTAGTAAAGAGGACACTAAGAAAGACACAGGGATCACCAACGACAGATAAATGGATGCAATCTACATGAGCAAACTGGACGTGAGGGGTGGGTAATGGAGAGCAAGTTTCGAGGGAAAGAGAGCTTAGGGGAGTGGGAGGTTCCAGTTGGTTCAGGAACAGGGTCGGAGAACAAGAAAAGAGATACCATGATAAGTGAAGGTGCCATGGGAATATGAAGAAGCAGAGTGCTAGAGAGGTACACAGAAATCCACAAAGATACCTTCACAATAGACTACTGGCAATGGTCGAGAGAAAGCCCAACTGTTGCTGAAGAATTTCTCTCCAGCTCCCACCAGTTCTGGAGCCCACTTATAAAATAAACACACAGACTCTTACAGTATTTAAACTGCTTGGCCATTAGCTCAGGCCTATCATTGTCTAGCTCTTATTCTTATATTCAGCCCATTTCTATTAATCTTTACTTTGCCATGTGGCTCATGGCTTACCAGTACTTTACATCTTCCTTGTCCTGGCGCAGCTCCAGGCAGTCTCTCTTTCCTTCCTCCTTCCTCAATTCTCCTCTCTCCTTGTCCCACCTATACTTCCTGCCTGGTCACTGGCCAGTCAGTGCTTTATTTATATAGAGCCATATCCACAGCACCCAACTGACCTACTCTGGTGATCGGATGGCCAAATACCCTCCCTAACTGTCATGATAGAGCTCTCATCCAGTGAGTGATGGAAGCAGATGCAGAGATCCACATCCAAGGCCCAGGTGGAGCTCCAGGAGTCCAATTGGTGAGAGAGAGGAGGGATTATATGAGCAAGAAATATTGAGACTATGATTGGAAAAAGCACAGGGACAAATAGCCAAACTAGAAACACATAAACTGTGAACCAATAGCTGAGGAGCCCCCATGGAACTTAATCAGGCCCTCTGGATAAGTGACTCAGTTGATTAGCTTGAACTGTTTGGGAGGCACCCAGGCAGTGGGACCAGGACCTGTCCTTGGTGCATGAGCTAGCTTTTTGGAACCTAGGGCCTATGCTGAGACATTTTGCTCAGCCTTGGTGTAGGGAGGAGGGGACTGGACCTGCCTCAACTGAATCTACCAGACTGAGTTGAATCCCCAGGGGAGACCTTGCCTTGGAGGAGGGGGGAATAGGGCGTGGCTTGGGGAGGAAGGCTGGGAGGTGGGAGGAGGGAGGACAGGGGAATTCGTGGCTGATATGTAAAATTAAATTAGTTATAAAATAAAAAAAATAAAATGCCCAAATTAAAAAAAAAATTCATGCACTCAGAGTTTGTATTAGAAAATAGGATCCATCTTTATGCTGCATCCAAGAAACACACTTAACCATAAAGGATATCTGTAGTGGGTAGCCATTCCAGCTTGGATCTGGAAGTTCCAACCCCCATTGAGACTCTGACAACAGCCACACCTACGAGGCGGGGCCAGGGGAGGTGCCTGGAGACCCGAGGGGTGGATGGGCCCGTGCTCTCTTTGTGCGCTCTCTCTGTGCCTGGATGCTGAATGGTGGAGGTGAACTGAGCAGAGCTCCAGAGAACACCACTGGATTGTGATACACCTTTCCCAAACCCTGTGACCTACCTTTCACTTAATTTGTGAGTTACGCCATTAAATAAATATCCTTTTAACTACGTGGAGTGGCCAAAATAATTTCTCCAATAGATATCACCTTAGAGGAAAAGGATGAAAAAGAGTATTCTAAGCAAATGAGCCTAAGAAGCAAGCAGGCATAGCAATTTAAATATTTGACAAGAATAGACTTCAAATCAAAACTGATCAGAAGAGATGTGGAAGGGCTCTGCACACTCATTGAATGGAAAAGTTCACCAAGAAGATATCACAATTCTAAACCTTCATACATCAGCACAAGGGCACCAAGTTCATTAAAGAACATAAAACCACAGTTAAAATGACATGTGATAATGACCCTAGCAATGATGATTATGAATAACTTCAATAACCCACCATGACCAATAAACGGGTCAACCAGACAAAATCTAAACAGAAATTCTGGAGTTAAAGTCATAAATCAAATGGACTGTACGGTATCTACAGAACATTCCACCCAAACATACAAGGAATATACTTTCTTCTCAGCGGCTTATCAAACTTTCTCTAAAACTGATAACATATTAGGACACAAAACAAATCTCAACATATATAGAAAAATTGAAATAATGCTCTGTATCTTATCTGATCACCATGTATTAAAACTGCATATCTACAACAGTACAAACAGAAGAAAGTATAAATCTCATAGAAACAGAACTTGAAATGGATCCGTGCTGTACCCAGAAACCATGTAGAAGTCCATGATCTGTGCTTCCCCTGACTGTAAAGAGGAAGGAAGCTACTTTGCAGTGGTATCAATGACAGCAGACTCAGTTGAGAAAGAGGACATAGAAGGCTCCTGTGACAACCCCTCTCTTCTCCCCTCCCTCAAGAGTAACAGCTTAGACAGTAAACACTCAAAGATAATTTTTAAAAATTGTAATAAGGATGCTGAAATGTAGCTCTCCACAACTGATGGCTTCTGGTGGTGGGGGGGGTTCAGGTGGGGAAGGACTCGGTTTTCTTTAAGGGACTAGCTACAGGGCATTTGACTATGGTCCAATGAGTATAAGGGCAACACAAATTAGACTTGTGGGTTTTTTCCTTCTTTTTTGTCACAAGAGTGGAGGGGCAGACCTGGGAGGACTGGAAAATGAGTATGTCAGGGTGCATGAAGTGAAATTACCAAATAATCAATAAAAAATGTTATGTTGGATAAAAATTAATTTATCCCAGGGGAGACCTTGCCTTGGAGGAGATGGGAATGGGGAATGGGTTGGGGGGAGAGCTGGGGGTGGGAGGAGGGAGGATGGGGGAACCCGTGGCTGATATGTGAAATTAAGTTAATTATAAAATAAAAATACTATAAAAAAAGAATACAAAAACATTTTAGAATTGAATGAAAATGAAAATACAACAAACCAAAACTATGGGACACAATAAAGGGAGATCTAAGAAGTAAGTTCATAAAACTAAATGCCTACATTAAATAATTGGTGAGATCTCATATTAGTGACTTAATGACATGTGCAAACTCTAGAAGAAGATTACAAGAACAAACCAGAATAGTCAAAATCAGTACTGAAATCAATGAAATAAAAACAAATATTCAAAGAATCAATGAAATGAAGAGTTGCCTTGCTGAGAAAATCAGTAAGATTGACAAAACTTAGCCAAATTAACCAAAAAAAAAAAAACCACAGAAAGAATATCCAAATTAATAAAATTAGAAATGAAGAAGGTGGCATTCCAACAGATACCAAGGAAATTCAGAGAATCATAAAGGCACACTTAAAAAATTAACTTGTATTCCAACAAATTGGAAAACCTAAACAAAATAGATGGATTTCTTGAAATATATGACTTACCAAAGTTAAATCAAGAGGAAGCAAAGATTTTTAAATAGATCCAAATCCCTCAGTGAAATTAAAACAGTAATTAAAAATATCCCAACCCAAAATAGCCCAGGGCTTAACATATTCAGGGAAGAATTCTACTGGGTTTTTAAAGAAGAATTAATACCAGTACTTTTCAAATTATTCCACAAAATAGAAACTGAAGTAAAATTTCATAATTCTTTTTATGAAGCCACTGTTTTCCTGATACTAAAACCATAGAAAGACTCAACAAAAATGAAAAATATAGATCAATATCCCTTATGAACATAGAGGTAAAAATTTCAATAAAATACATACAGACAAAATTCAAGAACATATGCTGGTAGGTGGTGGCGCACACCTTTAATCCCAGCACTTAGGAGGCAGAGGCAGGCAGATCTCTGTGAGTATGAGGCCAGCCTGGGCTACAGAGTGAATTCCAGGAAAGGTGCAAAGCTACACAGCGAAACCTTGTCTTGAAAAAAGAAAAACAAATCAAGAACATATCAAAAAGATTATCCACCATGATCAATTTGGCTTCATCCTAGAGATGAAGGGATGGTTCAGCATAAGTAAATCAATAAATGCAAAACTACATACATGGCCTGGAGGACTAAAACCACATAATCATCCCACTAGATGCAGAAAAGCCCTGGACAAAATCTTTGTAATAAAAACCTGAACATTAAGTAAAACAAATAGTAATGATAATAATAATTAGGTACAGGGCTAAACAGAGAGTTCTTAAAAGATAAAATAAATCACTGAGAAATTAAAAGAAATATTTAAAATCTGTAGCCATCAGGGAAATGCAGATTAAAATTACCTTGGGATTTCATTTTACTTCACCTAGAATCCTCCAGAGCAATGAAATACATGACAGCACATGTTAGTTTCAATAAAGAGAAGGGGGAATACTTACTCCTTGCTGTTTGGAGTACAAAGTGGTACAACTTCTTTGGAAACTGGTCTGGAGGTTCCTCAGGAAACTGAGCCTCAGTCTACCTCATATGCAGCTACGCTACTCTTGGGCATATATGCAAATGACTCTACATCCTACTACAGATACACTTGCTCATCCATGTTGATTGCTACTTTTTCATAATAGCCAGAAATTGGAAACAGCCTAGATGTCCATAAACTGAAGAATGGTTAATGAAAATGTAGTGCATTTACATAATGGGATGTTATTCAGCTATTATGAAAATGAAATTATAAAACTTTCATGTAAATGGATAGATCTAGTAAAAAAAAACTTCCTGAGTGAGTAACCCAGATCCAAAAGGGCAAACATTTCATGTTTTCTCTTGTATGTGGATATTAGCTTTTAAGATATATATATATATATATATATATATATATATATATATATATTATATTATATTATATATCTTATATATATGTTCTAGAGTACAAATAACTACAAAAGTTAGGTACCTAATAGGGACCAGGTTGGAGGAGGGAATCCCCTAAGGAAGGGAAAATAAACTATAGTGTTACAGATCAATAATGGGGGAGACTAGAATATTTAAATTAAATGCATAAGGGGTGGCTGGAAAGTAAAGGGGAGACATATACTAAAGAATGTTTAAAAAGGCATGTAGAAACCCAACACTGTAGAAGTTATCTAACACATATACATATGTGAAAGGAATTTCAATGGAATATCATATGCCAAAGACAATGCCCTGACTTGATATCTTATGCCATCAAAAAACTGAAATGTTTTGGTTATACTCACAAATGGTGAGATTCGGATTCAGAATAGATACCTATCAATACATAAAAGGATAAAGAGAATATGTTAGGTATATGCAATTAAATATTCATCCATAAAGAATGAAACTCTGTCATTTATAATAAAATACATGGAACTGGAAGATGTGGTATTTAGTGACATAAGCCACACACAGAATGGCAAGTACTGCATATCTAATACAAAAGCTAAAATATGTTGAACTGGAAATACAGTAGTGATTGCTAGCAGGGGTGTAGGAAATGGAGTAGGAAAGCATGGTTTGGGTTGTTCTGGTGGATTCCATTTGCATACATTATAAATATCATGTATACAAAGAGCCATATTAATATGTACAATTACTCCATGTTAACAGTAAATTTTATAAATAAGCCATAAAAATGAGACATGGAAAAATGAGCCTTGAATCATGAGAACTTATATTTAGTCCAGTTCCTAGGATCCTGGACATTTCCATTAACTGTTGGTGCTGACTCCTGATTAGTCAATGGGGAAAACATCCAGGTTCTTACACTGGTCTGAATTTTTGACACTTACATAAAATAACCTAAGTAAGAACACTTTGAGGCCTAAGAAGTGGTATATGAAATCCTTAACATAAGATGATTCAATGGCTCTCTGATTTTGTTTAGTGCTACATATAATCATACCATATGGATGTCTGTCTTACTGTGTAGCCCTGGATGACCTAGGACTCACTTAATAGGTTAGGCTTACCTAAAACTCACAAAGATCTGTCTGTCTCTGCCTTCCAAGTGCTGGAATTAACGGGGTAAACCACGATGCCTAGCTTAATGCTATATTTAAACATTCTAATTTTAGGTAGTAAATCCTAGGTAGCCACAAAATTTTAATGGCAATGTGGCTTTGATATACATTTTACATCATTATTCTAATGTATAATACTATGCTTTAGTGAACCCAGTATTCCTACAGTGAACAAAATATAAACCCAGAATTTGTGAGGACACTGTTCTTGCTCTCCAGGCTCATTACACCATACAGCGTGTACCTTTTGTGAACTTGGAGGGATCTGCGGCGCTGACAGCTCTTGAAAAGTCAGCAAGCACAATGGTGTCTACTTTGGCATTCTAATTTCGTTGGTTGCTGACCTGGTCAGCATGTTCCAGATCTTGGTCTGATTGACCCATGAGAAAGAACAACCTTTTTCCTTTTGGATACTAAATTTTCCCTTGCTCTTAATCGTTATTACTGCATTTAAAAAGTAGAGAAAAATAGGACTTAAAAATCTATCCCTTCTGCCATTTTCCTATCTAATCTTCTGGTTTAAAAGATGTAAAGAAATTTATTTTGGTGAGAAATGAAATTACAGACAGGACATCCACTGGAATCATCAAAATGTATAGCTACCTGAGTGGTAGTATCAACCAGCCTATGCCACATTCTTGGGCAAATTATTTGGAGTGTAGTTAAGAAAGATTTCAAAGAGATCAATTTTTCCATCTGTGATTGGACAGCTTATAGATCAGTGTTTCTCAACTTTCCTAATGCTGCCACCCTTTAATACAGTTTCTCATGTTGTGGTGATCCCCAACGTTACAATTTCCATTGTTACTTCATAAATGTGATTTTTTTGCTACTGTGATGAATCATAATGTAAATATCTGATATGCAGAATATCTGATAAGTGACCCCCAAAAGGGTCATGACCCACAAGTTGAGAACCACTGTTGTAGATGAACTGTTTGTGCTTTCAGCAAGCTACCATTTTACATCTGATATGTCCCTATCTAATGAATGAGCAAATCTTCTCTGTCCTCCTCTAAGTGCTCCTGATGGAGAATAGTGACAATCTTTGTTTCGTTTTCTTTGGAAGAGGAATGATGCCAAATACTTTGAAGGCACTGAAATTTGCCATTTCCTGATGAATATTGAGTCTGCCTTTGTCTGAGTCTTGGTCATGTTTGCATGTCTGTGGACATGATGGTAAGTGGGCATGCAGGTGGAAGCCAGGTTAGCAATGGGAGTCTTTCTCAATCACTCTCCACTTTAATTTTGAGATAGGATTCCCTCACTGACCCTAGAGTATGCTGATTTGCCTAGACTAGCTGCCTAGCAAGTCTCAGGGATCCACTTGTCTCTGCCTCTCTAGCACTGTGTTGAAAGGTAGGCAAACTTGGCTGTAACCTAGGTATCTAAACTCAGATTCTTGTGCCTGAATATTAAGCACTTTACTAGTTTAACATTCTTCAAGAAAATATGAAGTGTTCCATATATTATTTCATTATTATTTTGACATTAATGACTTTTAACTGAACTTATCATAAAGGAAATGCATCTATTCAAAGTCTGACCATGCTTTTGATGTTTTCACTTTTCATTTCACCACTGGTATGTTTCTTCCTTTGTTATCATGGAATTCTATTCACAAAAAGTTATCTCTCCAAGACAAGGCTTCAATAACTTAATACAACTCTTAAAACATGTCCCCGTTTAGTCTTTGTGTTTATGAACATATCTAAATGGCTGTGATTTTGTCTTACTCTTCCTTTAACATTCTATATTAAGTAATTTTGATGATTTCACAATTGAAATGTCACCAAATGAATGGTTTTTGGTTAGATGTCATATTGCAAATAGCTTTACATCTCCCTGTCACTATTCCAGATATTTATAAAACATACCTGATAATGTATAATGATTATCTTCATATGGAAAGTCATTCTTTATTATTATTGAGTTATTTAATAAGTATTTAAACACTTTCAAGAATTATCTGTTTATATTCAGAAACAGCTTGAGAGACACAATTGTATAGCTTAACAATTACAAAATGATGAACATTAGCATTGCCACATCAAAATTAAGTATAAATACTTTTCATTTTATTGGGTATTCATTCATCTTACTTAATGTTGATTTAATTTTAATTTGTGATTATTTCTAACTAAGACTTTTTAAAGAATTTGTGTTGCCTCTAGCATGTACTGTCTCCATGGAGATGAGTATTAGGAGACATTTATAGGCATTTATATAAGTTCTTGATTTTTATAGGTCTGATGCTTTATTATTTTTCAGTATTTTCAGAAATATGAATTAATACATAGGTAAAGTTATTTACTTTTTATTAATAACTGATTGTTTTACTCATCAAATATGCCAATCTCCCCTTTGTAATTTTCTTACTGCAAAATAATTTTTCACCTTAAAATGAAATTTCTGGTTGATCTCAGAGCAAGGAATAAGTTCATGGAAGAGAAAATCCAAATCCTGCTCAAACAGCCAGATTCAGAACTGTTTATTAGAATGGCTTTCATGTGTTAGCTGGCAATTTTGAAAATAAAATATTACTGTAGCTCTATAGTAGAGCTTGAAGTCAGGGATTATGATGCCACCAGAGGTTGTTTTATTGTTCAGGATTCTTTTGGCTATCCTGGGTTTTTTGTTTTTCCATATGAACTTGAATATTATTCTTTCCAGGTCTGTGAAGAATTGTGTTGATATTTTGATGGGGATTGCATTGAATCTGAAGATTGCCTTTGGTAAAATTGCCATTTTTACTATGTTGGTCCTGCCTATCCATGAGCATGGGAGATCTTTCCATTTTCTGACACCTTCTTCAATTTCTTTTTTCAGGGACTTAAAGTTCTTGTCATATAGGTCCTTCACTTGCTTGGTTAGTGTTACCCCAAGGTATTTTATGTCATTTGTGGCTATTGTAAAGGGTGATGTATCTCTGATTTCCTTCTCAGTTTCTTTGTCCATTGTATATAGGAGGGATACTGATTTTTTGAGTTGATCATGTATCCTGCTATGTTGCTGAAGGTGTTTATAAGCTTTATCAGTTTCTGGGTGGAATCTTTGGGGTCACTCAAGTATACTATCATGTCATCTGCAAATAGGGAAAGCTTGACTTCTTCCTTTCCAATTTGTATCCTCTTAATCTCCTTATGTTGTCTTATTGCTCTGGCTATAACTTCAAGTACTATATTGAATAAGTATGGGGAGAGTGGACAACCTTGCCTCGTTCCTAATTTTAGTGGAATTGCTTTGAGTTTCTCTCCATTTAATTTGATGTTGACTGTTGGCTTGCTGTAAATTGCCTTTATTATGTTTAGGTATGTTCCCTGTATTCCTGATCACTCCAAGACTTTTATCATGAAGGGGTGTTGGATTTTGTCAAATGCCGTTGAACCAAAGGTGGAAGGCCCCCCAACTGGATCAGGCCCTCTGAATAGGTGAGACAGTTGATTGGCTTGATCTGTTTGGGAGCCATCTATGCAGTGGTACCAGGTCCTGGGCTCATTGTATGAGTTAGCTGTTTGAAACCTGGGACTTATGCAGGGACGCTTGGCTCAGTCTGGGAGGAGAGGACTGGACCTGCCTGGACTGAGTCTATCAGGTCTGTCTCTGTCCTCGTCCTCGGGGGAGGCGTTGCCCTGGAAGAGGTGGGAATGGGGGTGTGCTGGGGGGAAGGGGAGGGGGGCAGGAAGGGGAAAACAAGGGAATCTTTGGCTGTTATGTAGAACTAAATGGTATTGTAAAATAAAATAAAATTTACAAAAAGAAAATAGAGTAAACTACCCTATGGCCACTGAAGAGAGAAGATTTTTGGTACATACATCTGCTTTCTTTCTAGTTAGAGCTGGAGGAACTGACTGAGTTACCCGGAGAATGGTCAGCTACTAAAGAATCTCCTCTTCAGCCCTTCTAACATGACAAGTTGATGATTTGCAGTTAATGAATGTAGAGAAGCTGGAAACTCAGTACTAGGTCGTCAGGGGACACACAGATAATGTTGCTTGCCTTCAGATTCTACCTCACTACTCTTGAAGAATACCTCAGGTTCTCCTCAGCTGAAACACAACAACAAATCTCCATGGAAACTAGGTTTGCTTCATTCTGGATTAGCATTTAACAGAAGATGTAAATATCTTAAAAACAGTGACAAGGGATGTATCTCTTCTGTCTTATATATCTTAAAATTATGCCAAATACCTTCTAAATACTTGGTCATATGAAGCTGGTGTGAAAAGGAGTAGAAGGTGATTATTTAAGAGGCTAGGGGGTTTTATTCTGTTTACAGCAGCATTGAGGAGATTTAGTCTATTTGGTTTATTTCTATATTTCTTATCATTGTTTTTGGTTTCCTATTGCTGTAAAAATTATCACAGATTGGCTTCAGATAATGCAGTTCTATCATTCTGTAGTTATGGATGTTAGAAACCCAATGTGACTCTTTGGGATGAAATTTATGTATTGGAAGAACTGGTTATTTCTTCAAACTCCAGAGGAACACAACACTCTACCCCTAGCTCTGCTTTAAAATCCAGATGTCCCAATTTGTCCATTAAAAGAAACAGGCTTGCTGACTGGCTACAGAACAAGACCCAACTATCTTTAGCCTTTATGAAAACAACATTATGTTGATAAAAATATCAGAACAACAAACAAACAAACAAACACAAAACTGAGCTTCAATGATCTGTCTGATATTTCATGCCTTTAGTGTTTTTTCTACCAAATTGGGAGCCTTCACAACTGGTGCATCAACATTTATAATTTTTTTATATCTTATTAGATTATCCCTTCCTAATATGTAGTGACTATCCTTACCTCTTCTGACAAGTTTAGGTTTAGTCTACTTTATCAGACATAAAAATAGCTACACCAGTAGGTTATGCCTTCAGTTTGCTTCATAGATTGATTTACATCCAAAGATTCTCAGTTATTTGGAGGCAAACACAGAGTAATGATGCATTTATCAACAGAATCTCTAAAAGCCAGGAGGCTATGTAATGATGTATTTCAAGCAGTATATGTAAGTATCAACCCACAGTCAAACTAACAAAAATGAGGGAAGACACAAATTAGTAAGATAAGAGATAAAAATGGAAACTTTGAACAGACACTGATGAAATGCAGTTATCATTAAGGCATACTTTGAAAACCTATATGCCAATAAATTAGACAATTCTAAAAGAAATGAGTAAATGTCTAGCTATCTTGACATATGTGACCAACTAAAATTAAATCAATATGAAGTAATCAATATAAGTAGAATTATAAAAAGCAAGGAGATTGAAGCAGTAGTAAAATGTCTCTCAAATAAAAATCATACCCAAGCCCAGATGGATTCAATGCTAAATTCTGCAAGACATTTAAGGCAGAAGTAACACTGACTTCTCTCATACTGTTCCATAAACTACAAAGGAATTCCGCCAAACATCTAATGAAGCCAGTAGTACTCTGATATCCAAGCTGAGTAAGCCACAACAAAAGAATATTATAGGCTAAATCTTTCTAATTCCTAATAAAATACTTGGAAACTAAACTGAACACCTTTAAAAGATCATTCACCGTGCTCTCACTGGCTTCACTATAGAATTTCCAGGGTGGGTCAGTATAAATAATTCATTAAATTCAATACATCACATAAATAGTGTTGGGTAGAAATCCTATGATCAACTCAACATATTGAGAAAAGTTTTTTGGCACAGTCCAATGTCTTTCATGATATAAACACAGAAGCAATTAGGAATCAAAGGAAGATACCTCGGCATAAAATAGGCAATGCACAGTAAACCTATAGTTAACATTATACTAAACAAGGAATCCTTTCAAATCATTTTCACTAAAATCAGGAACAAGACAAGGGTTTGAACTTTATCTTTATTCAATACAGTGCTTGAAGTCTTACCTCACAAGTAAAATAGGAAGGAGAATCAAAAGGATTACACTTAGAAAAAGGTTCTCATTTCCCAATGGAGTGACACTACATGTCCATGGCCCTTGGACAACACCAAAAAGAAGTATTAGAACTGATAAACACTTTCAACAAACTATGAGGACCCAAAATGAATGCATAATACTCAGTGACTTTTTCTTATACCAATAATTAATTTGTCTATAAAGAAGCCAGGGAAATAATTACAGAGAATGGAGGGAGGGAGGGAGGGAGGGAGGGAGGGAGGGAGGGAGGGAGGGAAGGAGGGAGGGAGGGAATAAGCCTACTAGAGAAGTGAAAAACCTCTACAATGTAAATTTTAAAATACTGAATGAAGAAATTAAAGATGTTACTAAAGACAGAATTTCTGATCATGGATTGGTAGAATTAATATTGTCAAAAGTGATCTATAGAATGAACACAATTTCAGTCAAAAGTTCAATGTCATTCTTTTTTTAAGGCAGGGTCTCTTTGTGTATGCCTGGCTGGCCTAGAACTAACTAAATAACTATGTTGACCATATTAGGCTTCAAACTCATAGATACCCACCTGCTTCTGCCTCCTAAGTACTGGGGTTAAAAGCACATGCCTCCATACCCAGCTCCCAGTGACATTCCTAACAGAAAAAAAAAAGCAAAAAGCAAAGAAACAATTCCAGATTCTAAAACTCACATAGAAGCACTAAGACCTTGACTGTAATCCTGAACAACATAACAGTATAGCAGGCAGCAGAATACTTGGTTTCCAGCTACACTGCAAGTTTTAGAACACAAGCATTATAGTACTGGGACAAACACACACACACACACACACACACACACACACACACACACACACACACACACACACATTTATCACTAAATAGCACAGCAGGCTCAGAATAAATCCACACTGTCATAATCCACCAGTTCCAATTAGTGCAGCTCACTCATGTGTACATGGACATGGGGTGCTTCATTGGAACAAGTGCAGTGCTTGTATCTTTCTTTGTTGGTGATTGCTGTGTGGCTCTGTTCATTGCCTCTGAGCTCTTTTGCAGTTCTTTGCAAGTTGTATGTATTGATAGATGTGCAAACATGTTCTCTTCAACAGAATAAGCAATTATGCCCATTTACAATCCATCTTCAGATTTATTTGTGTGAGTTTGTGTTGCTCAGCTTTCCCATTGAACTTTTCAGGTCCCGTTGAAGTCTTTAACATGTGGTTGTTCATATTTCTCTGTGTGTTGTTAGTCTGATACATGTTAAGAAGAAAAGAGAGACATGATTCGGGACTCTTGCTATTGGTGTCAATATTGTCACATTAGGAAGAAGAGATCAATATGTGTGTTCTTGTTTTTCTTTGTTACAAGCCACAGAGCTCCAAGTGTGTGAGATGACTGCTGGGTTTTCTGTCATGTTGCTTTGGTCTGCATGTCCCCTTTAATGCCAGCTCTGGTTCCCAATGGGCAGTGAGTACTTGAAATATATTCAGTGTCACTACTCAGGGGTGAACACATCCATACATCAAAAATATGATTCTCAATTCAGACAGAATAATTTCAGTTAAGAAGACAAGCAATGACAAATGCTAGTGAAGACCTGGAGAATGGGGAATCCCTATATCTTATACATGGAAATGTAAATTAATATGACCACTGTGGAAAACAGGACAAATTTTCCTCAGACAAACAAACAAAACCTAGTGAAATTACTGTAAAATTTATCAATTTCACAAAGAGATACACAAATTCTAATGTTTGTTTTAATAGTTATTGTAGCAGCCAAGATATGGAATCAGTGGAAGTGCTCACTAATGGTTGAATAAAAAAAATATAGCAAACATTATGGGACAATATCTGGTCATTCAAAGAATAGCTATATTATTTGTAGCAATGCAGATAGACTTGGAGATCATAATGTATAACCAAACAAGTCAGGAGTTGAAAACCAGATATCACATATTTTACTGACATGTATAACCTAAGAATGCTGAACTAGTAGAAGTGGAGAACAGAACAATGATCACCATAGGCTCATGGAGAGGGTGACATGATGGGATAATGGGTACAAAGTCACAACTGTTCTTGTATTGCACAGAAGGGTGTTTCTAATTAACAAATGGTGTAATATAAATCAAAATAGCTAAAAAGGATTTTGAATATTATTATCACAAATAAATGATAAGTGATAAGTGTTTGAGAAGAGTGAAAAATCTAAATATCCTCACTCAATCAGTATGCTATGTACAATTATACCAAAACCTGGACTGCGTAGCCAATGGAGAGGAACAATTATTATCTCTCAATAATAAAAAGAAGATTTGGCAAAGCCTAAGGAACAAAGAAAACAGATTCTATTTTTTGTGTAACAATTTACTATGAATCTTGCAATGTTCTGAGATCTTTAGGTTTGGAGGCAATGTGGGAAAACTTTACTACATGATTCCTGAGCAATCCAGGACACTGGCATCTACCAATAAATCTCTGCTTCAGATCCCAACATTCTGACCAGACCGTGGGTGCAATGGGAGTGAGCCACAAGGGCTAAGATGGGAATCTCCAGTACATACACAGATACAAAGAATTAGACACAGGAACATTACTGGCAGAGGGGATTACTTCTTGTGCCTGTGTTCTACCAAGCTATTATTTGAAATGCTGGCCACTCAAGAGCAATGCCAGCTAGCAAGCTTATAATGGTCTTTATGTCAAATGCTCTGATTAGTCAATAAATAAAACACTGATTGGCCAGTGGCCAGGCAGGAAGTATAGGCAGGACTAACAGAGAGGAGAAAAGAAAGAACAGGAAGGCAGGAGTCACTGCCAGCTGCCACCATGACAAGCAGCATGTGAAGATGCCGGTAAGCCATGAGCCACGTGGCAGGGTATAGATTTATGGAAATGGATTAATTTAAGCTATAAGAACAGTTAGCAAGAAGCCTGCCACAGCCATACAGTTTGTACACAATATAAGTCTCTGTGTTTACTTGGTTGGGTCTGAGCAGTTGTGGGACTGGCAGGTGACAAAGATTTGTCCTGACTATGGGCAAGGCAGGAAAACTCTAGCTACAAAAGACCTTAATTTTTATCTTTTCAGTTTCAACTTGTCAGAGTAGGCATAGGCAATCAAAATCAATTAGTCAAATGGTCCACAGGGCTTTCATAAAGGTTCAGATGATTGTATAGTGATTAACTGGCTCTTATTAGAAATGTATTTTAAAACCTGAAGGAAGAGATATTTAGAATGTTTCCCCCATTTCTGCCAAAAAGTAAAATGAGATGCAGTGAACAAGTATGCATCAAAATTCTCTGGTTCATTTTATGACTTTACTTAAACCTGGGGTAATTTTTCTATTTCTATTCTCACCAAGGTAGATTCCTTTCTTTCAAGGTGACTCTATTTTGTAAGTCTATGTGGGATATGTGAACCTCATTTAACTCTGAAGGTCCTATCCTCTTATGTTTGCTGTGGCTTGTTAATCCAGATTAAGAATCTCCCCACAATTCTGTTTCCATACCAAACTCAGCATAAAAGTAACATGCTAGAGGAATGTGGCTGGCTTCACTTGTGCTCTAAGCAGCATCCATGAGATTGGACAGATTCTTTGCCAATACTCCTGCTTAATGTACCTCCTCACTGGGACCTAACTGGAAAGAGTTTATTTTTCTTCTTCACAGTTCCCCTTCCTGAATGGAATATAAACTTCTGAGTCAGAAACTAGTTCTTGAAACACTTCTAAAATTTTATTTTGAATACCCATTAGTGTGCAAACTCATTTAAAGTTGGGAAAGTTATTAGAAGAAAGCAGTATGGACTCATTTATAATGATTCCCTTGCTTGAGGAAACCATTAACTTTGGAAACTATGCTATTAGTGTGACTAAACTTCTCCTTAAAATAGCCAATATTTAGGGATAATTAGGGACTGTGTAAAAGGTACTAGTTCTACGAGCAGAGGACACAGGAAGTAGTTGAATATATTTATAATTAGATCATAGAAATAGATAGCAAAGATGCTAAAATTTAATTCACTTGAGGATTTCTTAATATACTGAAAAATGTTTGAATCAATCCTGTGAACATGTAGTCTCATCCTCTGCCTTTTCTCATTCTGAGTAGCTTCCTTCATTATGCCATACTTCCTTGCTCCCTCATAGAACTCCTTGCCTTTCTCAAATACATATCCTATCAGCTACCTTCAGAATCATGGAATGTTGCTGGTATAATGCCAGGATTTCCTGTGTATGAATGCATTACTAATGTACAGTATCAGAGGTGATTTGGCTTATGACACTCAAAAGAGAGATAAGATAAATCACAGAGCTGGAGAAGAGATAGCTCCACAGGCAGTGTGATGAAGGACTGGATGTATTTGTTAGGGACACTGTTTAAGGATGAGTTTTTACGTATTTTGTTCCAGAAGTGAACTAGACTTAGCAGGTAGAAACAGAAGCAGAAGAGAGAGATAAACACATGCTAACTATGATTACTGTGCTGAGCAAAACAAGCAGTAATACCATGGTGACATTTGTGTATCTAACTATCTCCCCCACAGTGTACGTATAGTAAAACAGAGCACAAAAGAAACACACAGGTCATTTGTGGTGGACATTTACCACATGGAGCTTGCAGTATTGGCTGGGTGGGTGTTGAGACTTGAGGCCATGACTGATAGTCTCAATGTGAAGGCCTATTGCATAACTGTCACTATGGGAGCCTACAGTGACCCCAGTTTGTGCCTTGATTCCATCTTGACTCAAGGTCAGAGAGTTCAAGTTTGTCTTTGTCCCTTTAGACTGGATAACAGGATGTTTCACCAAAGGTGTGGTTACTAGATGTTTTGAGAATTAAGGAGGTGTTTAAGCTTGTCTGTGTCTTGAACCATGGTGACCTTGAGAGGAGTAGGTCTTTTTGCCTCCCCTGTTTTGGTTATAAAACAACCCTGAGAAATAAACTCGGGGCTGCTGTGGTATTGACTCAGAGCCCTCCTGAAGCTATCCTGTGTCTCTATCTTTTTCTTTTACATCTACATCTCTATTTTTCCTACCTGTTATTTCTCAATCCCCACTCTCCTATTCAGGACTGTTCAACAGGTGAGGCAAGGCCTGACATGTTACTAGACATCACCAACATGACTCAGGTTACATTAAACACTGAACTTTAAATAAGAATACCTTGCCTAACATTTTACTTTATAAGTTTATCATTCTTTTGCCTTTTTGTAATACTTAGTTTAAAAAAGAAACACTTTTTTTAGGTATACAAGTATTTTCCTCTCAATGTTTTTTTTCATGAAGTTCTTCTTTCACAGAATTTGTGTAGGTGTTACATGTTCATGTGTGTATGAGAGTGTTTGTGCTCATATGTACACACATATGTAGGCCAGAAGTGGCTGTAAATACATCTTGCTCTATAGATTTCTATATTATTTTTTAAGACAGGATCTCTCAATGAACCTAAATTTTGCTATTTGGGCTAGACTGGCTGGTCAGGAACATGCAAGGATCCGTCTATGCCTGCCTTTTATGTTGATGCTAGGGATTTGAATTCACGTCCTTTTGTGTGTATTGCAAGTACTCCAAAGCACCAAACCATCTCGTCAAACCATCAGATTTAGTTTTTACTTTAGTATTTAGTATTATTATAATGCTGGCTTCTGTAACTATGCCAAAACACTTCAGATAATTTAAGAACAGAAAAGTTTTTTTTTTTCATTTTACATTTTTGAGGTTCCAATTTAAGATCACTTGACCCACTGCTTTGGGATTTAGTGGGCATGCTTTATGAAAATGGTGGACAGCTTGGCTGTGTATCTCTGCACCTGCTTCCAACTGACACTGGATGAGAGTTCTATCATAACAGCCAGGGTGTTCGGCCATCCGAACACCAGAGCAGGTCAGCTCAGGCACTCTCTTGACCATTGCCAGTAGTCTACAGTGGAGGTATCTTTGTGGATTTCTGGGGACCTCTCTAGCACTCTGTTTCTTCCTAGTCCCCTGGGGTCTTCATTCATGGAGCTTTGGGAGTCCAACCGGTGAAAGAGAGGAGGGATTGTATGAGCAAGAGATGTTGAGACCATGGTTGGAGGAAGCACAGGGACAAATAGCCATACTAGTGGACGTGCATGAACTGTGAACCAATGGCTGAGGAACCCCTGTGGAACTGGACCAGGCCCTCTGGATAAGTGAGACAGTTAATTAGCTTGAACTGTTTGGGAGGCACCCAGGCAGTAGAGTCAGGACCTGTCCTTGGTGCATGGGCTGAGTTTTTGGAGCCTGGGGCCTATGCTGGGACACTTTGCTCAGCCTTGATGTAGGGAGGAGGGGACTGGTCCTGTCTAGGCTGAGTCTACCAGGCTGGGCTGACTCCCCAGGGGAGACTTTGCCTTGGAAGAAGTGGGGGTGGGGGGTGAATTGGGGGGAGGGCTGGGGGTTGGGAGGAGGGAGGACAGGGGAGTCCGTGGCTGGTATGTGAAATTAAGATAATTATAAAATAAAAATAGTATTTAAAAAAAGAAAGAAAATGGTGGACAGCATATAGCATAGCAAACTGCTTGCCTGGGGGCCAGGAAGCCAAAGGGAAAGAGAAAGGTGCTACATGTGGGACAACATAATCCCTTCAATGGCAGACCACCAATGGCTGAAGGACCTTCTACAGGATTCGCCACCTGATGACCCGAACCTCACTACAGCTTTACCTTAGGGATGAATCCACTAGCACATAGACCTGGAGCTATGTAAGATTCAAACTGTAACAACTATCTTCCACCTCTGTATCTTGTCCCCCTGGAAGTTTGTGAGGGACAATGATACACAGATATCATCAATGATGACAATGTCTTCTGGAATCCTAATCTGTTGTTGAGATGTAGCTGTTTTCAGGAGTATGTTCATGGTGATTTCTTTTTCAAATTATAGATTTATTTGAAACTAGATAATATACCATAAACCTTCCCCTCTATTAGTAAAAACTTTTGGTATTAGATTCACATTTTTAAATGAGTAGGAAGATTGTTAACATTTCTGATAAACCCTTCACTCTGGATCTCATTAATAGCTACCATTTTTTTCTTCTCCTGGAGTCTGCTTTTGCCTCTTTTTAAACTATGCATTAGTATTCCAATTCCATTATAATCCTATAAGGATCACTATTGCACAGCACTTGGCAAAATGATATGTGGTTCATAACTGCATACTGCATTGAATGTTGTATAGCTTTACTTGCATAGCTTATGAGATTTGTATAGGATTTATTGGCACCTTTTTTCCTCAAGAAGGAAAGATACATAAATTTGACCCTTGGATTTTTTTTTAAAAAACAAAGTTAATAAAACTTGGAAATTTAATGCCTATAGGAAGTAGTAGATATTATTAGATACCCACTAGTTATTATGGCCTAGTAGGAACTTTCAAATGAACTAAATTAGATCTTAACAGAAGACTGAATGGAAGCTACATACAAGGCTGACATAAAAGCTTGCCCTAGTCAAAGAAGTCTTTCCTCAAGTATATGGGAGGACATACTTGGTATTATGAATCAGAATTATGAAAGTGTGCATTGCTCACCAGAAGAAAATTCAAAAAACACACAGAAAGAAGTTCCAAGGAGAAGTAAGATTATTTGGAAATAATATTATTATTTGTAAATAATGTTGTTTGGAAAGCATAGGTAATTAAAGTGGGAAAAATCAAGAGGCATTTTAGTTGTAGTTGATGAAAAATTGAGTGATATCCTTCACTACAACTTTGTAAGTTAAAACTCTTTGATATACAGACAAATGAGTAGGAATAATAGAGAGGGAATGAGAAAGTCAAAGAAAAGATAATTGTACTAATTTATTTGACTTCAAAGGATCACTCCATGATAAAACAGCCATAGAGAAGAGAAAGTGCTGCAGTGTTCTGATCCTAGCTAAGCTGAGGTCCAAGGGATGGAGAGAGAATGCAAAGGGTAGTCCTCAGGCAACCCAGTGTAATCATAATGTGGCAATTTTCTGGCTCTGTCTTTTTAGGCTAATTATGCTATTTAGCTTTTCTGAGCTCATTTTCTCACCTTTGAGAGAATAGCAATATTATTACCTATCTGGTTGTATCTTATTAGAATTATGTGGAGGACTACTCATAATAGACACACAAGAAATATCTAAAAATATTACAAAATATATACAATACAATTCTGGAAATGGTACTCTCTGGAAAGCATGATATATGATATGTAATTTTACAAAAGATAAACACATTTTTGGTGTAATTTTGACAAGTGTATATACTTACTAACAATCCCACCAAGAAATTTTTTCCCATTACCCATCCACCCCATTTTTCACTATACTCTTGGGATTCCCTCAGATCCTATCTTTGTGAAGTGCTGATTTATTTCTGATACTATGCTTTAAATCTCCCTATTTAAAGTTGTTTGTAAATGGAATGTTTCTATGTACTCTTTTGCATGTGGCTTCTTTCACTAGATAACGTTTTGATGGCTACCAGTGTCTGTTGCACTTAATTGCTTAGTTGTATTACTTTGATTTGAGGTAGAGTCTTATAGTGTTACCAAAGATGGCTTTGAACTCACAGTTCTCCTGCTTCACCCTCCCTGGTGCTGGGATTATTATTATTAGTAGTAGTAGTAGTATTAGTAGTATTAGTAGCAGTAGTAGTAAAAAACTTGTTTTCCTTTTCTTTGGGCAAAACTCAAAGATTGAAATGTCTGGATAAAGTACTAAATGTTTCCCCTCTACAGGACATGGTTGAACCACTTTTTTTCTAGCATTTGTGTGGTGATATATTGTGTACCCTAATAAACTTGCTGGAGGATCAGAGGACAGAGTCAGCCACTAGATTAGACATAGAGGTCAGGCAGTGGAGGCACACACCTTTAATCCCAGGAAGTGACAGCATGGCAGAAGAAGGTACATAAGGCCTGAGGAAACAACTAAAGCAGTTCAGCTGAGACCCTTTTGGGTGAGGACTCAGAGGCTTTCAGTCTGAGGATTCATGGAAACAGGTTTGGCTGAGGAGTTGGCAAGGTGAGGTTGGCTGTAGCTTGCTCTGCTTCTCTGGTCTTTCAGCTTTCACCCCAATATCTGGCTCTAGGATTTTTATTAAAAGACTATCTAAAATTCAAATAACATGTTGGTAGCATTTTTTTTTAACCCTACCATTGGTGTCTTTTCTTCTCCTCAGCCAACCAACTCAGTGTGATCAGTTTTCTTTCTTTTAGCCAATATGGTTGAGTGTAACATCATAGTTCCTTATTGTTTGAGTTTTATATCCTTGGATGCCTAGTGAGGCTGAATATAGTTTTCATGCATTTATTTGACATTCACATTTCATTCATGTACCATCTTCTTTAAAGTGCTCATTTAAATGTTTTGTACAGGACTCAGTAACCGAGGATCGATGGCTGACTTTAACAAGGTTTGTAGCTTCGTTTGCCCGTTAGGTAGAGTTACTTCTGTCCTCACATGCTGGTGATGAATTCCAACAAGAGGGGCATGGATCCAAGATAAATTTAGAGATTGCCATTATGATTTTACCAGGTTTACTCCTGCAGCACTTGCACAAGTGTTTCAAGTCTGCAAACAGGAGACTGAGGAAGGAGGCTTGCAAGTTCAAGGTTCACCTATAGAGTTCCTGGTAGAATAAGCCCAGGCAACCAGTAAGATCTTGTCTGAAAACAAAAGGTAAGAAGGAGGTTGGGAGGTAGCTTAGTGGTGTGGCACTAGTCTACGATGTAGGAGGTCCTGGGTTTCATCTCCAGTCTACAACAAAAATAAAGTTTTATCGCTGATAATAGTGATGTTGGAGAAATTTAAATTATATGGCATCAGTGGTATCAGGAAGACATAGATTATTTTATAATGTCTTATCTGAGTATGAAAACCACTGAAAAATTTAGACAGTTATTTATATCCCTGAGCTTTGCATCCATAGAGACAAACAACAATAGATTAAAAATTTTGGAAAAGACATGGCTGCATTGAGTATGTACAAGGTTTTCACTATTCTCTAAGTAACATGGTATAACAACTCTCTAGGTAACATTTATATCATGTTGGACAAAATAGATCATCATCAGACAATGTAGAGTGTATGAAAGATGTGGACAGGTTACTGAAAAGCACTACACTATATAAGGGATAGGAGCAGTTGCAGATACTTCGGGAATCCTTCACACACAGACACCAAGGGGTGACTATGTAAAGTCTCCTTTGTCACTCTAGTCTCTTCTAAACTCTTTGATGATTCATACATGAGAGCCATGTGAAATCAAAGCAATACCACCATCCATAAAAAGCAAAGAATAAAACAGAACTAAGGATTGTGAGAACAGAGGGATGTCTTATTTAAATCTCTTCCCTTTCTCTCAAGCATCATCTCTGCAGCTAGGACTCTTCTCTTTTTTCATTTCCTCCCTTCCTTGAATTCCTTTCCATGTAAAGCATGGTAAAAATCTACTGGAAAACTGTAATTTATCTACTGACCTTTTCAATTTCCTCAACTGTAGTTAAAACAAATTTTGGTGGGTTTGTTCCCCAGAGACTTTTTTCCTTCAGACAATGCCACTCTCTGTGGGTGATAAAGCTGACAAATGACAACTGTGTGTAGTGCTATATGAACACACTATTTCTGTGTAGGCACTAAGGCATCTTTATGTATTTTCTGGGAACATTAACATCAGCTCTGAGTGCCTTCAGCACTCTTTATGCTTACTCAGGTATATTAATGCCATAAAAAATTGCCAGAACAGATGCATGCATTGTTTTCAGTTTAACTATTATAATATTTTTTTGGGACAGAAGAAAAATGAATTCTTTAGAGCGAAAAATATCTGCTACTTCTTACCCAGGTTGTTAGTTGGGCCATGGTGGCCTCAGTTTTGAAAGAGAATGAAGGTACACCTAATTAAAGAACTGTTTCTCATTATGCTACATCCTGCAGCATTGCTCTGTATATGAACTGGTGTCACCTCCACTGATGGTGAAGGATCTGGTAGATGTAGAAACTTTTATTGCATAGCAGTTAACTGGTCTAAAAACTACACAGATTAATTATATATTATAAGGAATATAAACTCAACTAAATCAATCCCCCCTTCCTCTTGTGTAACAAGTTATAGGGTTTTATATGCATGTGTTTGTTTTATCTTTATATATACAGTGTATATATATTTGTATGTGGTCAATTTATTTGCCTCTGGTTCTAAGAAATAACACGTTAGTTTATGAGTAGATCCTTACTTGAAGGCTAAATTTTAACATTTGCATTGACTTGTGATATGATCAACATCTAGTGAAAATTCACAAACTTCCATGATATTTTCCTTTTTAATCTATTTTTTCAAAAGCCTTGGGTGCTATTTGAAATTACCTTCATAGTAACCAATTTCTTAAAAAGTGAGTTTGTATATTAATTCCCTACCAGTTGGTTGTGTTACAAAGAAAAACAGGAGTAGATTCCATTGTAGGGGAATACAAAAGCCTAGCAGAAACTTCTTCTTTCACAAGGAAGCATCAAAGCAATGGGAAGATAGAAATGTTTGAGGTGAATGATTGAGGTAGAGTACTGACCCTTAGCATGGTGTGGAGACTTGAGCTGAAGGCAGAAAAGGGGAAACAAAGCAGACCAGAAATCTTGGCTCTTGTTCCTCACCTACTGCATGGAAAGGGTAAATCTGTGATTCCAGTAGATTCCATCACCATGGGTTCTACAAAACCTAGCTACAGAGAGTTCAACAGTCCTCAAAAAACTCAGAGTTCAGTCTGGGCTTGGGGGTTGCCTAGAGTCCACACAGTAATTTTCCTTTGGAGAAGGAACCCCCATATTTTTCTTCTACTCTCAGAGATCAGGCTACTATACCTTGACTCAACTTGAGAAGGGGGCCATTGTCAAAGGCCAGAAGCTTCTGAACATCGCTATCCCTGGAACTAGCATGCTGTGGGATGTCTTTCTGTATGCTGTGAATGTAGATGAATTTCTAAAGGTCTTATTAAATAAATTAAAAAAAAAACACACACACAGAGCCAGATATATGGGTGAACTCCTGAAATAGATCAGGGAAATAAGAAAAGCCACAGCTAACCTTACCTTACTAACTCTGCAGCTTCCAAATGAGACTTACTTCCTGTCTACCCATGCCTTATTGTTCTGCCATCTGATTTGCTCTCTCCATTCAGCTACATTACTTCCTCTTCCTGCCCAGCTCTGTCACTTCTTATCTGTCTGTACAGACCTCCAGAACTCTATGGCTAACTAGTTTTGGAATTTAAGGTTTGTGCCTCCACACCTGGCTCTGTTTCCTGTGTGGCCTTGAACACACAGAGATCCTGCCTGCCAAGTGATAAGATTAAAGGTGTGTGCTAACATTGCAGGACTTCTGTGTTGTGGCTGGTTTATTCCTCTAATTTCCAGGCAAGCTTTATTTATTAAAGCACAAATAAAATATCACCACAGTTCAGCACAAATAAAATATCACTCCATGTGAATATGTGTTGCTCTGATTGGTTGATAAATAAAGCTGCATTGGCCTATGGCAAGGCAGCTTAGAGGCAGGTGGAAATCCAAGCAGATAGACAGGAAGAGAAAGGAGAGGCAGAGAGATGCCATCCCTCCATCCAGGGAACAGCATGTAATGGCACACAGGTAAAGCCACGGAATACATGGCAACATATAGATTAATAAAAATGGGCTGAGTTTAGTTATAAGAGCTAGCTAGCAAGAAGCTTGAGCCATAGGCCATGGCCATAAGTTTGTAAATAATATTAAGCCTCTGAGTTATTATTGTATAAGCAGCTGTGGGACATGGGTGGGAGAGATCTGTCCTGACCACAGGGCCAGGCAGGGCCAGAGAAAACTTCTGGCTACACTAGCATTACACCAGCACAATAGGCTGTAGCATCATGGTACCTCCCCACCCCAAACACAGGAGAACAACAAATCAAGACTTAAACATATATCGCACACCTACCCTACCATGCCATGGGTGCTGTATTCCCTCTGCTGTTACTGGGACTTTCAATGCCACAAGCCCTTTCAGTATTAGGGATTATCCAAGCGGTTCATACGGAGATACCCATCAAACATTATATTCCTAGCAATATAATTTTCATTTGTAGAGGAGCCATAGAGTATGTATCCCACATCCCATGTTATGTGCTCCACACCTTCCTGGTCATTAGAGTGTTCCCAGTTCTGCATAAGCCTCAGTAGATGAGTTCTTTTTCCCACTGTAAATAATACTACACCAAAACCCATCACACATAGCTGAAGATGCTATAAGAGAATGGCATGCTGTGGTGGTTTGAATGAAAATGGCCCCCATAGAGAGTTGCAATATTGGAGTTGTGGCCTTGGAGTGGGTGTGGCCTTATTGGAGAAAATGTGTCACTGGGGGTAGGCTTTGAGGTTTCATAAGCTCAAGCCAGGCCCAGTGGCTTCTGAATCCTGCTGCCTGTGGATCCAGATGTAGAACTCTCAATTATCTCTCTAGCACCATGTCTGCCTACATGTTGCCATGGATTCTACCATGATGATAATGGACTAAACCTCTGAACTATAAGCCAACCCCAATTAAATATTTTCCTTTATAAGAGTTGCCATGGTCATGGTATCTCTTCAGAGAAACAGAAACCTTAACACATGCTATGGCCAACCATAAGCAAAATCACTATAACCTATGAAGCTGATACCATAAGAAACTTCTTTAGGAGACTGCCTTGTACTATTAAAATTTATTTATAAAATTGGTAGAGTCAACTGATCCACAAGATGAGAATAAGGACACAAGAAATACAAAAAGGCAAGTAACATAATGACTTCAATGAACACAATAACTGCCTAGTGGTAAGCCAGAAAGAATACAATATCGATAAAATATCTGATAAAAATTAAAAACAATGATTCTTTAAAAAAGCCAGTGGGACAGTTCAATGAAAATTAGAAAATTAGTTATGGTTTGAATGAGAAATAGAAATCACCAAAAATAACTCAATAGAAATTTTGCAAGTAAAGTACTCAATAATTAAAATTAAAAACAGATGAGTATCAACAGGAGAATTTCATGTACATTCAGTTATGCAAAAGAAAGAAAATTTAAACTTGAAGACATGTCTTTTGAAGTATCTCTATGAAACCAAAATTTTAAAAAAGGAAAAGAATAAGGGATGAAGAAAGCTTTTGAGACTTATAAACTATTACTAAATGAATTCATCTTTGAATTTGGGTAATTACTTAAATACAATGAAAAAAACACATATTCAACCCACACAACAAAACATTACCTGAAATTTTCCTTAATGTTGCTATCAATATGGATGTCCAATTGTAAGCAGCCCAAATAATCCCAAGCAGATTTGACTAGGTCCACACTGCACCATTGTTAGTCAAACTATCAAAAGTACAAAACAGGAGGAATTCTTAAATCATCACACCAAAACTACCATGTTAAGTTTAGTGTGCCTCCATTTGACTTAACATAAGATATCCAGCAGATATTTTCAATGCCAGAGGGAAACAGGAAGAAATTTTCCACATTCTGAAGAAAAGTAAATTTCAACCAAGATCACTGTGTCCAGCAAAAACTATTCTTCAGAAATCAAGGAGAAATAAAAATTTCTAAGAGAAGCAATCCTAAGAAATCTTTATCACTAATAGATAGATCTTACAAAAGATGCTTGAAAATTCTACATGAAGAATTGAAAGAAAAATAAAAATGACCACCATGCAACATACAAGTGAGAAACAATTAAACCTTACTGACATAGAAAAGCATCAAAGATAGTCAAGAAAATAGAAAAACAACAAATGGTATTCAAATCAATGACAAAACACCCAACAAAATGACTAGAATAAGTTTTATATAATAATTCTCACCTTAAATTTAATGAGATTAAATTCTCCAAGAAAAGGCAATAAATAGCAGTAGATGTTGCAGGAGAATGACATTGTGGACACAGAATCTACACCAGCCCAAATCAATCAAACACAACACAAGGGATGCCTGCATTGTCCGATTGGGTTTGTTCAGAACTCTGATAACACCTGTCATTGGTAGTGTTGCTTTGAGTGGATGCAAAAGGAGCCATTGACTTAGAGAAATAGAGCTGACTCTGCTTGAGCTGCTCCCTAACCTGGCCAGATGGACTGTTTCTGGATTAGGTTACAAATAATTCTTCGATGTCTTTCCCACATTTTAGGATACATAGGACAGAGCCCAGACACAGAATGCCATATAGTCAAAAATACTTGCCTCAGGTTAGCCCTGGAAGACACCTGCAGCAGTGCCTGGGTGATAGAGTCCAGTCATCCCTCCAGCAAAGAGGCTGCTAATGAAGATCTTCCCAGCAAGAAGCTCAGAGAGGTCAAGAAAATTAGTGTCTACCTCCACCATGGGGCACTGCAGATGCCCACTGGGGGTCCTGCTCCAGGGAGGCTGTCATCACAGAATCCATTGGCAACAGAAAAACTGGTAGATGAGCTCAGAGAGGCCTTCTAGATGCCACGTGGTGACTATAAGGCGCTTTCACTTGTTCTACCTTGAAGTTAAAGTGGCCCCATCACATCATTCACCCACGATCATTGGTTTTGGCTCAATGTTAGCCTACTGGAGAGTCCCAGCACCAGCTCTTTGCTTCAGTGAGTCACTCTGAATAGCCACCCGGGAACAAACTAAATTCTCAGAACCTTCTAGATGTCTTTCGATGTGTCCTGGGGCAAGGAAGAGCACTCCAGCAATGTATTGGGATTCTAATTACAGAAGCATACTCAGCTGCAGCTAGAAATTTCTGAGAGGTACAATGCAGCTCCACTTGGCAGCACCTCAGCTGCTACCTGTGGTGAGCCTTCTCCTGCAGGAAGGGCTCTGACCAGCACAGCTGCTGCTCAGCCCCACTTGGAGCAGAGAGCACCTCCAGGGCCTGATGACAAGCAAGTGAAAGAGAGCTCTGAGCTGCACTAGCATCCGTTCCCTCAGTCCCCTCCCAGCCAAGTGAGAAGTCAGAGGCCACCTCTGGGGAGAGTCAGAAGTAGCACTGGGCTGGGCCCAGGACTTCCACTGAGGAGATCATTGGTTTAGATTTGATTCTAGCTGGCAACATCAGTTTCTGGACGTCTGTAGCTCCAGGACACACCTGGGCTCCATTCCTCCTTGATCTTGGATCCATCCCAGTTTGACATCAAGACACAATCATTTCCTGTGCCAATGAGTTGGGACGTCAAGATGCCCAGAAGAGTAAGGCAGGACATGAGCCTTAGGAAGAAAGGCTGTGTACCCTGACTCAAGTGACTGATGCTCTGTGGTTTCAAAGGAAGATTTGGGAGAATGGGGTCACCTCTGGTGTGGACCTAAGGTATAGTGTAGACAAGGAGACTATCCTGTGTGCTACATTTACCCTTAGGCCAAGAGATGGCTCCCACTTTCAGCCTGCCCCTTCCAGAACTTTGGGCCTGTTGGAGTTGAGTGTTTTGCTTTCTCTTGGTTCCTTGTCAAGGAAGACAAGTAGATTGCCCTCTCCTGACTCAAATCCTCTGGGACTGAGGTTTTCATGTGGAAGCTTCCAGCCAACACTCAGATGAGGCATTGCTTTGTATCTGGGCCTACAGGCATTTGGCTCTGGACCTGAAGGGGATTCTTGGCACCTGTGAACTGGTATCATCCAGTAGGCCTGTCCACACCTCACCTCAGCCACATCAGCAATCTGGTGGAACCTCATCTTTCTTGTATCTGGCTGGTGCAGAGACACCTGTGTGTTTTAATGTCCTATACATTCCCTGCAGGGTGTATCCTGCCCTCCTGTGCTAAATTACAGTGAGTGGTAAACAGCCATAGCCTGTTGTGTTATAGCAGATGTTGTACCCAGTCTGGTGTTTCTGTGTCACAGTTGTGAACTCTTATTTTCATGCAGAACATCCTTGGTGCTGTGTCAGTGCTGTGCACATTGGACTAGAGATTGTTTGATGTGCACTTGGTGGCTTCCTTTGTATGTGACCCCTCTGCTCCATGGACAGCTGCACTGATCTCCTCATTACCTTCTAGTTGCTGCCATAGTTTTGTGAGCAGATGCTGTTGCTGCTGCTACTGGATGTCTATTTTCTCATAAAAGTCAATGTATTTTCAACCTGCAAAAAAAAAAAAGCTATAGACTGGATGAATGGACAATAAGCAAGATCCAGTGTTGTGCTGGCTGCAAGAAATTCACTAAGCAAGTGAAGGCAGATAGACTGAAACTGAAGGGATAGAAAAATATAGCCTAAGCAAATTTAAAAAAAAAATTGAGACTGAATAAATATATTAGAGAAAATATACTTTAGAGATGAAAATGCAAAGAGACATGGAGGTCACTATAAAATGATTAAGGGATCAGTTCAACACAGTTCAACATACAATGGCAGTTAACATGTATGAACTCTACACTGGAATGCTCCGTGTTTTCTAAGAAAATTTTCTGATGATAAAGATTACTAGTATTGTTCTAATCATTATGAAGCATGGACAAAGAGTTTATATAAAGTATCAGCTTTAAAGACCACTCAGTTTTGTAAAAATGTTAGGTCTAAAGAGAAAGATAGGACCCAACACAATAATGGGGTATGGATTCTTCAACATCTCATTTTCATCAATGAACCATCACAAACAAAACTAAAAATAGAATTTAAAAAGAAATACAAGAGTTAAAGTATGCAAAAGATCAAATGAACACAACAAATACTAACAGATCTAACAAATACTTAAATAACATTCTATATAGAAGCTGTAGGATATACTTTATTCTCATTGGCACATGAATATTCTCTAAAAAAAAAAACCAAGTATTAGTGTGCAAAACAAGTCTGAACAAACTAACAGAAGTCTAAATTTTGTTATATTCTGGTCATGTGAATAAAAATAAAAAGTAAATATGAATGATATTACAGAAAATACACAAACCAATGGTCACCAAAGAACTCAAAAGGGGAATTAAATTTCTTGAAACAAATAACAATGGAAACAATGTACTAAAATCAATACAATACAGCAAAAACATGTAAATTAAAGGTCTGGACTGATGGCTCAGTGGATAAAGCAATTCAGATCTCAGAATATATGCAAAATCTGGACAGAAAGGGTAGCCACCTACAATCCCAATACTCAATAGATTTGTGTTTACAAGTAACTCCTGGAGCAAGCTGGCTAGATAGATAAGCCAAGTGAGCTCTAAGTCAGTGAGGAACCCTGCCTCAATGAATGAACTTGAGAGTGATTGAGAACGACACCCAATGCCAACTTCAGACACCTACACACATCCGTGCCTGTACATATATGTGCAAATATGCATACACATATGCATGTACACCACACATACGTAGCACATGTAAAAGATGAAAAGATTTCTAAAAACAGGCCTACAAATAAATCAAGGAAAATTAGGAAATAACAAATCACACACAAAGTTAACAGAAGGAAAGTGACAACAGAATGGAGACAGTGACTAAAGAAAACTGCCAATAAAGGACAGGACAAATGAAGAGGTTTTTATTTTATTTAAGAAATTTTTAAAATTCATTTTACATACCAACCACAGATCCCCCACTCATTCCTCCTCCTGCTCCCCTCCAGCCTTCCCCCAAACTCATGCCCCCCATCCCTCTCCCACCAAAGGGGTAAGGACTCCCATGGGGAGTCAGCAAAGCCTGGTACATTTAGTTGAGGCAGGACCAAGCCCCTCCCCGCTGCATCAAGGCTGAGCAAGGCATCCCACCACAGGCACTGGGCTCAAGAAAGCCAGATCATGCACCATGGACAGATCTTGATCCCACTGCCAGGGGCCCCTCAAACAGACCAAGCTACAAAACTGTCTCCCATATGCAGAGGGCCTAGTCTAGTCCCATGCATGTTTCACGGCTGTTGGTCTAAGGTTTGTGAGTTTCTACGAGCTTGGTTCAGTTTTCTTCGTTGATTTCCCCATTGTGATCTTGACCCACCTCCACCCTGCTCATATAATCCCTCTTCCCTCTACGAGATATTTTTCAAAGAAAACAAATCAAAACAAAGTGACAAAGCTTTGGCTACATTTACCCACCCCAAAAGATAAATACCCTACTAAATAAAATCAGAGATGAAAAATATATTACTATAATGGACTGCCATAGGATCTGAGTAGATAAAATTTCTAAAAGATAAAATTCAAATGGCCAAGAGATGCATGAAGAATATGTAATATTAGAAGGCATCAGAAAATACAAATAAAAACCATAGTAAGATATCCTCTCAGTGTAGTTAAAATGGCTGTTATTAAGAAATAAACAAATAAAAAAAAGAAAAATGACACAGGTTACTGCTGGTGTGTGGAATGGGAGTATCTTAGCAACTATAGTGCAGCTTTGTGGTAGACAGTGTGGAGTACCCCCCCCCCAGAAAAAAACAAAAATAGTTCTACCACATTATCTATTCTACATTTGGAAGTAAAGTCAGTGGAGCAAGGACCCACCATTTCATGTTTATTACAGTACTGTTCTCAACAGTTATGATATGGGTTTAACCTCTAGGCCCATCTATGGATGAATGGATCAAAAGATGTGGGCTAGACATGCAATGGAATATTATTCAGCCACCAACTGATGTAACTGGTTATCTGATTAAAATAATAAATTTGTGTGATTAAAATAACAAACGTCAAAAGGGAGAGTTCAATTAGGACAGTTTCAACATCTTATGGAAACAGAATACAGGGCATCTGAGTCTGACCTTAAGGAAAATGCCTAGATGAGTTTTTACTGGCTATTTCATTTTGAATTCTTTGAGAGAACTCAAGGTCAATCTTCCTTTGGAATGAAAGGTCTGAGGCATGTTTGAGGCATATACAACACTCTTAAACTTTCTTTATAAAATCTCTTTAAATAAAAATGTTACTGTCCCACAGATTACTTCTACAGTGTTGGCAGACTAAGCACTGGTTTCCTTGTGAACTACGTGTACTGCATTTTCAGAGGTTTCTGGGTTCTCAGGTAGTAAGAGAGACCCCCTTCTCTCTCTTGCTCAGCATGCTATTCATATGTCTGAGAATTGGTTCCCTTGGCCCTTGCCTTTTGTTTGCCCTTTTCATGCTATTAGAGAAAAATATGCTGATGAAAAGACTACCATCACTTACAAAGAACTGCAGTTATGTGACACAATAGTATCTTGAGAGAGGCTTCAAATGCTAGCCAATCCTGAATTTCAAGGACACGAAGCTTTTAGAAAGCACTTTTAGTTGTTTTATCTACATTTTGATTCTTTTGGCTGCACTTACAAGTGTAAAGTGCTGGGTTTGTGATTTAAGTGAGACATATTTGGGAATTATTTCATGATTCACCAACACGTCAACTCATTATTTGATTTCAATTTATTTTCCCAATGTCTTAGTCTATTTGTGTGTCGCTGTAACAAAATATCACACAATGGCTAATTTATCAAGAAATTCATTTATCAGCCTTCTGGAGGGTGTGAAGTCCAGGACCAAGGAGCCAGAAGGGTATTGTGGGAGAGGGCCTTTACTTTTCATAACAGAGCCTCAGACCTTGGCACAAATGGCTCCATGATGGAAATGCCATTCTGGCAGTAAAACTCAGCATGTAGACAGCATACTAGCCAAAATGAAAACAAAGACCTAATCTATCAAAGTCCTTGGATCTGGAAAAGCCTCTAAATGTACTTATCTTGTTTTTTTGTTTTGTTTTGTTTTTTGTTTTTTGTTTTGGCTTCTGTAGTTGGGTTTCTGGCTAACTGTTCTTATTAACTGAAGTAAGTCAACACAGAACATTTTTTTGTGTCTGCTTAAAATCTCACCATGAGAAAGGTCCCGTGCTACCCTAGGATCCCCAATACCTATTGAAGTTGGGGCCAGCTAATAAAGACTTTCTATTGGCTTAAACCCACATCTTAACAGTCTTTTCTGGTAAAACCCTAAACCCTACAACATTTACAGACCAGCTTCTTGTTGTGTATTCAGAAAGGGTCTGTATGGTAGAAATAAAGGCAAAATTCTCCAAGAAACGTCTATTGTATAGCCCTTAATTCTACTCATGGGAGAGGAGCCCCACTGGCTCCCTCAGTCCTTAAAGGCCCAGCCTTTAACATCACCATAGTGCTAACAAACAAATTCCCAAGTGCAGGTAATGGAAAACTCCATTTTCCTGACTTTCTTGCACTCTGGTTTCCAGGTAGCTTCGTCCAGTGGGCAGCATTTCTGAGAGATTGGAATGTAGAAAGGTTAGAAGAATCTGGGAAATCCAAATCCAAGACACCCAGCTTCTGTAGTTCCAAGTCTAACTTAGCTCCTCCAACCAGGGTCCCAGCAGTGCATCATCCTATGCTCTAATGCCTGCCAGGCAACCTGACATCACATTGGAGCTACCATAGCAGCCTCTCCCTCCACTGTCCCTATACCATGTTGTTGGCTACAAGCTCAGCTGTTGTCATTCTGGGTTGATTTGACATCTATTTAGATCTTCCATTATCAAGGAAATGAATTCACTTGCAATTAACGTGTCTTTAAGCAAAATGTAAGTGGTACTTTCATTTCTAGGCTGGAAACAAATCAACAAACAAACCAACAGAAAGATACGTGTTGCATCCTGACTTAGTTATGGTGTCACTTGCTATGAGAAGAGGTCTTTGACTTTGGACTTAGGTATCTGCGCTGGGCCAAATAGCTAAACCAATTAAACCATGGTTTAGTTGAAATAATTGGGCTTTGTTTAGTGGCAGAGGGTTATGTCACCTGTCAACTAATTAGAATACAAACAACTAGTTCAGCTGTAACCAGCTAAATGGTTGAATGACTAAGCTCCAGTTAGCTGCTTTGTTCAAGTGTCTCTCTTCTATTTCTCTGGAAGACATGTTAGCTCAAATTTTGGGTTGGAATTTTCCGATCCTTTCCTGGTTTCTGAGAGCCCCCTGCTTCAGAAACTATCTCTGCTTTGTTTGGATCTGCTCAAAACTACTAGGTTTACTCATGAAGATCTCATCTATTTCGCCTTCCAGGGCAGTCCATGTGTCCCTCTTTGGGTCTTCCTTATTAGTTAGCTTCTTTGGAGTTGTGGGTTGTTGCCTGATTACCCTTTGCTTTATATATAGTATCTACTTATGAGTTGGTACATACTGTGTTTGTCCTTCTGAGTCTGAGTTACCTCACTCAGGTTAATATTTTCTAGTTCTATCCATTTGCCTGCAAATTTCATGATGTCATTGTTTTTCTCTGCTAAGTAGTACTCCATTATGTATATGGAGTATACATTTCTTAATCCATTCTTCAGTTGAGGGGCATATAGACTGTTTCCAGGTTCTGGCTATTACAAATAGTGCTGCAATGAACATAGTTGAGCATGTATCTTTGTGGTATGATTGAGTATCCCTTGGGTATATGCCCAAGAGTGATTTCTGAGAAATCACCATACTGATTTCCAAAGTGGCTGTATTAGTTTGCACTCCCACCAACAGTGGAGGAGTGTTCCCCTTGTTCCACATCCTCTCCAACATAAGCTGTCTGCAGTACTTTTGATCTTAGCTATTCTGACAGGTGTAAGATGTTATCACAGATTTGTTTTGATTTGCATCTCCCTGATAATTAAGGATGCTGAGCAATTCCTTAAATGTCTTTCAGCCATTTGAAGTTCTTCCTTTAAGAATTCTCTGTTTAGCTCTATAGCTCATTTTTAATTGGACTGTTTGCTATTTTGATGTTTAATTTCTTAAGTTTTTTTATTTATATTCAAGGCTAGCCTGGTCTACAGAGCTATTTTTAGGACAGCCAGAGTCACATAGTGAAACACTATCTCAAAAAGCCATAAGAAAAGAAGGAAGGAAGGAAGGAAGGAAAGAAGGAAGGAAGGACAATAAAAAGAAAGAAAGAAAAGATAGAGAGATAGGTAGAAAGAAGAAAGAGCCAGTTTCATGAAATTTCTAGAGGAAAGGGTTTGGAGTGAGCAGCTGCTGCAAAACAACAACAAAACATCAATACCTTCAAGCATCAGAAGGCTGGCACTGTGCCCAGAGGGCAGAAAATAGATGGCAAAGGTCTGATTGTAAAGGTGGGAGATTAAGATCGAGCAAAAGACTTTGGCTCATACTGAGTAATTTGTATTTTATCCTGAGTATTATTAATTAGTAGAAAAAATAAATGCAAAGCAGAGGTAGCTACTGTGTGAAAGAAGAGGTAGGTACCACTGAGAAATATTTCAGGAGTGGGAGAAAATTAAAGAGCCTTGTATATAAAACCGGAAGTTGGAAGGTGTCCTAGGCTGATTCCTAGACTTTTGGTTTGATTCACAGTGTCAGTTATCTTGACCATTTCTGTCACAAAACACCCGAACAAAAGCTGATAAGGAAGGAAAGTTTTATTTTAGTTTCTAGTTTGAGGGTACAGCTTATTGTGTCGGGGAGGAGCAGTTAGCAGAAGCAGGAAGCAGATGCTCCTATTGCATGCTCAAGGTGAAGACTGGTGTTCAGCTAGTTCTTTCTTCCTTTTTATTTTTTCAGTCCAGGACTCCAGCTCATGGAGCTTCAGTACCAACAGATAAAAGTTAGCATGGGTCTTACCACCCTCACTAACCCAGTCTAGAAAGTCTTTCCCAAAAATGCCCAGTGGTTTGTCATCTAGGTGATTCTAGATCCTGTCAAGTTGACAGTCAGTGTTAACCATCATAATTTTAATGTAACGCTATCCAAAAAATAAGACAGAGTAGGTTTGTGGGGGCAGCATATTGAACCTGATTTGAGCATGCTGTATTCGATATGTTTATAGAGTTACACCAGAGAGATGTAAGCATTATCGTACTTGTTAACAATAGAAGCCTAAACTACCAATGATTTAAACAAGCTGGGAGTTTATATCTTTCTTATATTAATAAAGCTAAGTTAGAATCCAGGACTGCTTTATTTCCAGGTCTTAACATACTGAAGTGACTCAATGAGGTCAAAGCCATTGAAATGAATGTTTATAGTTACAATTCCCATAAACTACAGAAATGAAAGTACTTAGAGGTGTGCAGGGAGGCACTCGGTCTGTTGAAGAGGCAGAAATGAGAATGGATCCTCAGTCTATACTGGACTTTCTATAGGAAAGGCAAAGCTAGTGGCTTAAATGGTGTAGGACTGACACACTTGAACAATGCCCAGGGGCCTTCAGGTATGAGGGTTATCCCTAGTTGTATGGCCTTGGGTCAGTTTTCTGTAGGGTTACCCTCTGGGTATGTGAGAGTTAAGGAAAGTAGATGGCTGTGGTTTGGATGGAGTAACGATTAGTTGGTTTGTATATGAAAGGCACATTAGCAGGTGATTTGTTTATATCTGTAGGAATTATCTGGTTATGAGGGATAGTCTTACCCTGGCCATCGAGAACCTCTCCACAATATTTCAAAGCATAAAATGAAAGTATGATTAAAACAGGACTTGTAGCACAACATCATTATGAAGACACTGTTTATTTTTTCATTAGCCATGCTCAAACAATGGATCAAGTGCCATGATAGCTCCATAGTGGCCACCGGGTGTCACATTTATAGTCCATCTAGTGGAAGCACAGCACCTTCCTTTAAGAAAATTCTTGGTACTATCTCACAATCTAGTTTTCTTACATTATATTGGTGATCATTAGGTGATTAGTTGTGAAAGGAAGCAAGACCTGATTTGGAGAGTTGAGGCTGTGAGCAGGGGCATGGAAGTCAAAGTGCAACCTAAACAAAAGCTAGAGGCAGATAACATTAGTGTCATAGGTTCTCACCCTTCATAACTGCCAGTGTCTTTTGCACTTGCCCAAACAAAGGACTCCTATTACCATTACAGCAAGGTTGAGGGAGAGAGAGGAAGGAATAAAAGGAAAGGGAATGTGGTAGCAAGCATGTATTGTTCTTTGCTGAGGGGGAGTTGACAACAGAAAGAAGGAACCTGGAAAACAGAAAATTGAGTGTCTGTCTTGTCTTTTCAGGTACAGTGTCTCCTCTAGCTCAGACCAGCCTTGAACTCATCATGTTTTTAAAGATTACACTGAACTTTTTCTGACGCTCTAGCGGCCACCTCCTGAGTGCTGGGATGACAGCCATGCATTAACAAACACATCCTGTTTCTGTGGTACTGAAGGTACAAACTCAAGATTCATGAATTCAAGGTGGATACGGGGCATTTACCCACCAACCCCACAGTTCCCCAGAGTTTTCTTGAGTGTGACCAGCAGGAAATATTAGATAGAAGAATTTAGATTGTGGAGATAAACAGATAAAAAATAAAGAATAGCCTCGAGAGGGCCTGGAACCTATTCCAACAAGCCCTGACTGTCTCTGCCCCAGGGTATTTATAGAAACACCAATGGGTGAAAAAAAGACCTGCCCCCAGCACAGCCAAGTGCAGACCATCTCAGACACCTGCACTCAGGCCCATGGTCCTAATCATCTTCTCTATGCAGATCTGCTGAATGAAGCCATGAGGAACCTGAAAATGACTCCCACAGGTGAACAAGCCAAAGTGATTTTTTTTTTCGAGACAGGGTTTCTCTTGTGTCCCTTTGCACCTTTCCTGGAACTCACTTGGTAGCCCAGGCTGGCCTCGAACTCACAGAGATCCGCCTGGCTCTGCCTCCCGAGTGCTGGGATTAAAGGCGTGCACCACCGCCACCTGGCATCCAAAGTGATTTTTATTGTAGATGTATAAGTTGACATAAATAAATAGTTAATGTATCTACTAGTTATTATCTATTAATGCATCTAATAGTTAATGGCTGATATATTTAGAGCTGATTTTAATGAAACAAAGATGTTCAAATACTAGTTGCATGTGGTTCTTTTTTAAACTTTTATTTTCTTCTATTTAGAAGAATTTATTCATTTTTATTTTTTAATTGAAAAAATTAGTCAACATATTCTGATCATATTTCACCCTCCCCAAATTCCTCCCAGGTCCTTTCCACTCATCTCACTCACACCCCTTCTTTCTCTCTCTTTAAAATACTCTCCCTTCCTGCCCCCCTCCCCTTCACCCCAGCCCACCTCCCATTCCCACCTCCTCCAGATCAAGGCCACCCTCGAGGACTGAGATTGACCTGATAGACTCAGTCCAGGCAGGTCCAGTCCCCTCCTCCCCGATTGAGCCAAGCGTTTCTGCATAAGTCCCAGGTTTCAAACAGCTAACTCATGCAATGAGCCCAGGACCACTGCCTAGATGCCTCCCAAACAGATCAAGCCAATCAACTGTCTCACCTATTCAGAGGGCCTGATCCAGTTGGGGGCCCCTCAGCCTTTGGTTCATAGTTCATGTGTTTCCATTCATTTGGTTATTTGTCCCTGTGCTTTATCCAACCTTTGTTTCAACAATTCTCGCTCATATAGACCCTCCTCTTTCTCACTAATTAGACTCCCAGCGCTCCACCAGGGGCCTAAGGGGTGAGGGTCGAGGGAAAGAGAGCAGGAGATCCTAGCTGGATCAAGAAAAGAGAGGGAGAACAAGGAATAGGAGACCATGGTAAATGAAGACCACATGAGAAAAGGAAGAAACAAAGAGCTAAAGAGGCCCACAGAAATCCACAAAGATACCCCCACAAAAGACTGCTGGCAATGGTCGAGAGACAGCCGGGACTAACCTACTCTGGTGATGGGATGGCCAAACACCCTAATAGTTGTGCCATAAACCCCATCCAAGGACTGAGGAATCTGGATGCAGACATCCACGGCTAGACAAAAATAACTTAACTAAAGCAATATGAGGCAAAAAGTCTACAAAAATTCATTGAGTTCATTTTGTGTTAGCAACTATTCCTGGGTGTGGGGCCTGCCCTGAAGTGTGATTAATATACACAGTGAGACTATGTTAGAAAATATCAATTTTTCCTTTACAAAAGGGGATCAATTGCAGATGGCATCTTAATTAATGACGAGAACTTGTATCCACTTCTCCCTCTCAGTTCTGGGCCCCTGTCTGGCCTGAACCTGTACAGGACTGTGTATACTTCCACAGCTTCTGTGAATTCATATGTGTATCAGTCCTGTTATATGTGTCTTGAAGACACTGTTTTGGATGTGGGTCTTGTGGAAATTTTTGACATATCAGCCTTTGATAAGCTAGCAGTGATGAAATCATTGCTTCCTCATTCTGACTTATCTAGTAAATGTAAAGGAAGGACAATGCTTTTGATATTGACATGACTAAGATATAAGTAATTAAGACTCATCTGTTTATATAAAGCTGACCACAGGATTGGCATCCACAACAAAGGAAGGCCAGTTTAGAGTATTTGAATTTGTCTTTAACTTTAACTTTGTTTTTAAAACCTAAGGAAGTGGTTTCACAAATAACAATGTAGAAAGGTTTTGTTTTCTTTTTGTTCTTATATTTTCTAAGAAGAAATGGTTAACATGAGGCTTTATTTAGAAAGGAAGAGATAATATATCCCACATCAGTGGGATATATTATAGCAGATAATGTGAGGAGTACTCCTAAAACATGGTTTAAAGAAGAGCCTTCTTGAGATTTCTTTATAACATACTTGTCAGGCAGTTCCAAATGGGAAGAATTTAAAGGCCATTCAGAGACTTAAATATTAATGTTTGTTATACTTTCATGGACAACAAATTTTTGTGATTCAACTACAATTTAAAGAGGAAATAAAAAGCCTTATCGTTTCTTCCTAATGATTGACAGTGCCTTTGTTATGTCACTGATCTTGACAGAATTCTTGCACTTGACATCTAATAAATCTGATTCTAAATTGGTTTGTAGTCGAATTTTCAAAAAGATCAATAGATTCATTTACACCGATTCTTACTCTGTGGCCCAAAACATGCCTGTACATGCAAAGAGCTAGATTACCAGATTTGATTCATAATCTCTTGGGTGTCTCAAAAAAGAAACACACCTAGAATGCTGTATAACATTCAAAGAATTAAATTAGAGGCACCACTGCTTGTACCAAATGTTCTCATCTGCACCTAATCTACAGCAACAAGTGAATGGGAAGCTGATTTCTCCTGTCATTAACAAATACCACCCTTGTATATTGTAGACTCAAAAAAACCTTAAGCATCATAATTTTGAATAATAATGACAATGGAATTGAAAACTATTCCTTTAAATAAGGGGAGGGGGCAGGGTTGGGTGCATACCAAAGGGATAGGGATATCCTGTTGAAGCTGAAGAATTTAGAGAAACTGTTTAGAAAAATATCATAAATATGGAACCCAGTATGAATTTGCTTGCTAGTTAAGTATCACTGAGTTCATTTCAAAAAGCATTAGTAGAATACACTCTTTACTATGTACTGTTTTATGGTAGGTAAAAAGTACACACATGGGAGTGTATTTTGATTTTCTCAAGTAGTTTCTAGTTTAGTGTAGCATTGCAAAAAGCCACAACTAGTCAAAGTGCAGAGAACAACTGACCATAGGGTGCCCTGGCCCAAATGATATATCTATAACACAACCACTATGACTTAGGGAGCATGACAGAAAAGGAAGCTGATACATTGTTAAGAGCCAGGGAGGGAGGATATCTTTTGTGAGATACTGTCCTTTGACTATGACAGGAAAGCTGCACCCAGGAAACATCACCAAGATAGTTGCCTAAACAAGATCTGAAAAATGATACCACCAGTCAACATGTCAACATGGATAGGGGGAATCTCATCGGGTCCAGACCCTAAATGGAACTATAGAAAAATGGTAGTTTCCCAGAAAGGGAAAACCAGTCTTCTCTAGGGACAAGCCCTCTGATATGTTGTTAAATTTCATGAGGTCAGTGCTGAGAGCCACAGAAACATGAAGTAGGAACTCAGCTGGTACTGACAAGGATGACCCATGAGAGCCAGAGACTCTGGAGGAGGTTAAAGCCAAAACTCAAGGAATTTTGGTGATATTGGCTTTTGAATGTATTAGTTGATTCCTAAAGTGAATTTCTAGTGCTAATGTAGCCTTCCCATCTGATTCTTTCCCCCAAGAACTTCTAACAGTGTTATTGATCATTTATTGGCCACAACTTCCCCTATACATTTGGAGTATTTGGATAACATCCCCCAGCTGTGTATGAAGATAGTCATACAGTCAAAACCTGTTTCCCACAACCAGGTCTTTGTTCTTCTTTCCAATGTAAACTTAGAGGTCTGCCTTCCTGCCATTACCTTCATTGTCAGGCATTTTGTCAGTGTTGCGTGTCCAGGCAAAAGTATCTCATTTAAGACATTCTCAGACACCCAAGGACACAGAATTATAACGTCTGAGTTTGTTTGATTCACAGCCTTTAGTTAGATAGCGAACAAGTGTGTCCTGGGCTCACCCTGCCTTCAAATAGGAAAGTGCTGCACCAAGCTAACCTTGAACTAACAAATTCTTAACTCCCTTTACTTTCACCTTGGTTTACTAATCAGCTTATTATCTAACCACACTTAGAAATTCAGTATTACACACGGATTCCCCCTTTTCCCTTCTTAGATTTCCCTACTTGATTCAAATCTCTCTCCCTCATTTAACTCCCTTCCCCTTAAGAGTTCACTGAGGCTTTTACAAGTCAGTCCCTCCTTGAGTCACAAAGAAAACCTGACAGTCACTGCCTGGTGTAAACTCTTGTCTGTTTTTATGACCCTGAAAGAATTCAAGCCTTGTGACCTTGCTTTGGCCAGAGAATTGCTGATTGTATGTGTATAAGAACTGGAAACTTCAGAGACTCGAGATAGAACTAAGATAGAGCAAGGAGAGCACATCAGAGAAATGTGTGAGAGAGCAGAAAAGAAGCTGTAGATTTAGAAGGAACTCAGAACAATAAAGTGAATGGACTAAAAGAGCATGATGTACGTAGATTCTTTTGATATTCCTAAGATTAGATTCCCAGCTGGTTGATGATTTTTCCGTGGACCATAGGAGAAAATAACTGGGCCTGGACCCCAGTAGTTTTTGATAGGTCAGCCCTAGACACACTCACATATATGCAACACTAAATGAAATAGGCAGATTGTGTGTGTATGTGTGTGTGTGTGTGTATAGAATATAGATATACATCCCTCTCTCTCTCTCTCTATATATATATATATATATATTTGAGGAATAGGGGAGACACAGGAGGAATTGGAGGGAGGAGAGAAAGGGAGGTATATGATATAAATATAGTGCTATATATAAAATTCTCAAAATATAAATAAATAAATTGAAAAAGAGAAACACTCTAACTCAGAACAAAGTATCTTCTGTAATAAAAGACCCAATGTTTTTTAATGGCTATGCCAGGAAGGTAGCAATGAACTGCAAATGAGTTGGGTAAGGTAGAAGTGATGGGTTTCTAAGATGAGAGAGATACATTTGTCTAGTAAGCAGTGATGGTAGGCTATATCTTAGGACATAGAGGATACATAGCCATAAGAAAAGGAGATGTGAAGTGAAGGAAACTACATCCCTGTGAAGTCTGCCAGCATCACTGCAGTAAAATGGAGATGAGACACAGTAAAGTCGTAGTCAGTGTGTAGAAGCTGTTAAAGGCAAAAGGCTGGAAGCATGAGTTTAATGTCAGACCAATATAACATAAATGCCAGTGTGGTGATATATTGTGTACCCCAATATGGTGTATACTCTAGTAAACTTATCTGGGGATCAGAGGACAGAGACAGACAGTAAATTAGACATAGAAGCAAGACAGTGGTGGCACACACCCTTAATCCTATCACTCCGGAGGCAGAGATCCGACTGGACCTCTGTGAGTTCCAGGGCACACTGGAAACAGAGCCAGGCATGGTGACACATGGCTTTAATCCCAGCACTAGGAAGGAAGGAAATGGCAGGGCACAGAAAAGTATATAAGGTGAGAGTAAATAGGAAGTCTTGCTCTGGAGGCTGATAAGGTGATGTTGACTGTGGCTTGTTTTGTTTCTCTAATCTTTCAGCTTTCACCCCAATATCTAGCTTCATTTTTTATTATTAATAAGACCTTTTAAGATTTGTGTACATGCCAGTGTTTTATGCAGGAATACAAGAGCAACATGATTAAGTGATGGGATGAATTAATATCAGCCTCAAAGTTATTAAATAGAGTTTATACTATATGTCTTAGTTAGGGTTTCTATTGCTGCAATAAAATATCATGACCAAAAAGCAAGTTGGGAAGGAAAGAATTTATTTGGCTTACACTTCAACATTGCTGTTCATCCCTGAAGGAAGTTAGGACAGGAACTCAAAAAGGGCAGGATCCCAGAAGCAGGAGATGATGTAGAGGCCATAGAGGTGAGCTCCTTACTGGCTTGCTTCTCATGGCTTGCTCAGCCCACCTTCTTATACAACCTCAGAGCAGCAGCCCAGGGATGGCACCACCCACCATGGGTTGGGCTCTCCTGCAGTGATCACTAGATGAGAAAATGCCTCACAGCTGGATCTCAAGGAGGAATTTCCCGAGCTGAGGCTCTTTCCTCTGATGCCTGTAGCTTTTATCAAGTTGACACACAAAACCACCCAGTAAACCACATATGGACCTAGGGTGACTACCACTGTATTCCCCCCACTGAAAAAGTGAGGACTTGATTGGCTTCAAATTTACTTATAAAGCTAGTGGTTAGAAGACTTGAAGTAATACCTGTGAAATGGGGAAAGGATTTGAAACTAGAAATCTAAGAAGTGTTAAGTTGAATTATTATCAAGTATGGGACTAATATTTGAATATTACTACACACTATAGAACCTAGCAACTTATCTCCATTCTATATTCCTTAGAAAGGTCTTGAATGTGTATTGCTACAAAATGATGAGAGAATATAGCAGTGGAAAGAATAATATAGGAGAAACAGTGGAGTTTACCCATGAATGCATTCGTGTAATGGAATGGTCTTAACTGGATCTGAAATTCAGGTTACATAATTTAATTTGTTGTGCCTTGTTAGAAACTAAACATTATTCCCTCTCCTCCAAGCACTTTTGTATTTGCATGCAGACACTGGCTGCTTGGGATGTATACTTCAATAAATATTGTCAAGGAGTATGATGTTAGATTTGAACAAGAAGAAAAATTTGAAATGAGGACAAAGTAGTAGCTATTACTATTCTTTCAAATGCAGACAAGCAGACAGGCTGAAGAAAGCATATGGTTTTCTTACTGGTATCTTCAAGACATCTTCAAATAAATAATTCATTTCAGTGCTGTGGGTGGTTGAGGTTCTGTTTTTCTGCAATTTATGTGCTTCCTTATTTCCTGAATCCTGCCAACAGTTCTTCCCTGCCTTCCTTTCCCTCAGCTTCTTCAGTGAGTGTATCAAGGGTCTTCACTAAGTGGTTTTGTTTGCCAACTTGACAAAAGCTAGAGTCATCAGAGGAAAGAACCTCAGCTGAGGAAATGCCTTCTTGAGATCTGCTGTAAGGCATTTTCTCATCTAGTGATCACTGGGGGAGAGCCCAACCCATGGTGGGTGGTGCCATCCCTGGGCTACTGGTCCTAGGTTGTATAAGAAGGTGGGCTGAGCAAGCCATGGGAAGGAAACCAGTTAGGAGCTCATCTCTATGGCCTCTACATCAGCTCCTTCTTCTGGGATCCTGCCCTGTTTGCGTTCCTATCCTGACTTCCTTCAATGATGAACAGCAATGCTGAAGTGTAAACCAAACAAACCCTTTCTTCCCCAACTTGCTTTTTGGTCATGGTGTTTCCTTGCAGCAATAAAAACCCTAATTAAGACAGGGATTAATCTCCAATATTAAACGCTCTCTGTATGAAATACCCATGGTGTTTTCTTCATTCCAGAAAGAATCACAATCCACAAATATTTTGGTAGTTTCAAGGTGTTTTAGTAGAATTTTGGGTGTGTGGTATTTTTGAAATGAAACAGATTCAAGAGCTTGTCTAGTGTCCCCTAATTTTGTAGTTGAGACACTGAAAATGTTCTCTCTGGGTCCCTGAAAAGAAACAGATTGTACATTCCCACTGGGTAATCAGATGAGAGTTAGTAAGGTTCTATTTACATAGTTGAGGGCAGGTTGTTGCCATTTATAGGTCTGAAGGGCTGAGAATTGGAAACACAGATGGCTGAGTAGAGGACCACTAAGTTGGAGCAGTGGTCTTCAAGAGAGGCAAGTAGACAAGGAAGGACCCAGAAAAAGGGCCCCTGCCTTCCTATCTTCCTGCCCTTTGACCTCCCACAAGCACCTTCCCAGTGAATGTGGGAAATGAAGATCAAAGGGGACTTTTACATAGTACTTCCAATTCTCTGTAAGAATAATGGAATTACAGATGCTTCCAGCTTTTATGTGGGTTATGGGTACTTGGATCAAGGTCCTCACATTTGCAAGTGTTTTTACCCAATAAGCCACCCTCCCTAGCTCCAATGTCATTAGAAAATAACATTCTAACCTTAACTCAGAGTAATGGAGATTGCATTTCTTCTTTGTAAAAATTAATAATACCTAGTTTCTTGCAGTGATTTTTCCTCATTGATGTATGAAACCGACAACAACTAATAACATGTGATGTGCCTGTCACTGCTCGGTGAAGGGCAATATACAAGGGTGACATTCATTGCCATTGCTGTCCTAGAGTTTATAGCCAGTCTTAAATGTTGAAGTCATTTTTTTCCCTGCAGCCCAGCATGATTTTTACTGTAGTGTTAGTCATATTGTTCTCAAACAAAGCTAATATTTGCTAGAGCAAAACATAATTTGGAAAGTAAATCTTCCCAAATCTGAAAGCGAATTACACAGAATAAAGAAGATTTGCTTCCTTTTTCTAGAGGTGGCTAGATAGTCTCCATTGTAATTTAGAAAGGTTCGGCCAGGCCGAGGTAGCATACGCCTTTAATCCCAGCACTCGAGAGGAAGAGGCAGGCGCATCTTTGTGAGTTTGAGGCCAGCCTGGTCTACAGAGCGAGATCCAGGAAAGGCACAAAGCTACACAGAGAAACCCTGTCTCAAGAAAAAAAAAAGTTTCACACTTTGTATGTGAACATGGGGATGTGTGAGGACACAAGCTTATCCCATCAGTCTGGCTTTCCATGCACATTTCACATACATGAAATTTTAATACAAGCACCAATGTTCAGGGATGAATCTGTAAGTAACTTTAACCAAATGGAGCATCTTCTTACTTTGGCTTCTCTAGCTTTGGGATACATCCCCATCTGCTTCCAGATGCAAAAAAAAAAAAAAAAAAAAAAAAAAAAAAAAAAAAAGCTTATATCTAAGGCCCTTCTCCACCAAGACCAGCAGAGAGGTGATTAATCCACTTGAAGGTGATGCCCTCTGGAATGGACAATTCCTGGTGACTTCTGATAAATCTCTTATGTGTGTCCCACATAAGTCTTAATTTTTAGATATATTTTGGAGATGGGATTGTATACTAGCTCCCAGTGTCCACTTGAAAGCAAAATATCAAGAAAGACATTAGACTTTGCTAATGCTACTTGAGTATATTAAATTTTATCTATTATGATAAATACTGAATATAGTGTCCCACTTACTAATACAATAACAATTAATTTTGCCCCAAATCACATATGAGGAATCTGAGGTTTAGGGATGGTGAATAACAAGGCTACATTGGCATACATAGCTTAAATGGAGGTTTGATCAGTCTCTCCAATTTGTGATTTTGATGGACACCTATATATTACATGTTCTATTATCTTTGTATTCTGTTTTTTCTTGCTGGTTCTATGTAATCACTAATACTAAGCATGAGAACAACTTAAGCCCATTTTAAGACAAAACATTAGCTCTAAAAATCACAGATCATCTTAAGTTACTATATAATAATAGAATTATGATTTAATAAAACTTATTAAAAGTTCTAGACATAACTTATTAACATCATTTCAAATAAAATCAACAGGTGACAGTGGTTCCTATTACAACTGGTTTGCCTTCTGGATGATTTCAAGAAAAGATATAGGGTAGGAGGAAAATAATAAGAGATTAAGAATCAGGAGTCTTGAATTTGAATTATTTCACCTTTCAATTAGTCTGACCAGAGTACTTTATTTTGAGATCTAGTTTTAAAAACCTGTGAGGTCACTTCCATTTCCAAGTTTAAGTTCTCTGACTTGGGATCACTATTAACTCATTTAGAATTTTCGAGAGAGATCACTGTATTTCCATGTACAGTCTCTGATGCTATTAAAAAACAATTTTAAACTTGTTAAGATTATTTGATGACACTTGTTAAGATACAATGAAACAGAACTTATTCAGGAGTTTTGGAATGGGTTTACAGTCAGCTTTGAATATTAAAATGGGCATGTGGGTAATTACATCCAAGCACAGAGTAAAAATTGTTGGGTGAAAAATGACCAGGAGAAAACACCAACTGTAAGGGGATTATGGCTAAACCAACCTAACAAGATTCTTTCTGAAGACAGGCAAAGTGATCAGATATTATCTGGGGACAGTAAGTAGAAAATGAAAATTGAATCTGCTATTGTAGGCAATTATGTTTGAAAAGAGGGAAAATTCCTGTTCAACTACATTAGCCATTTTCTCACAAAAGTAGATTTTATAAGGAAATGCACAGATAGGACTAGAGGAAGGTTCAGTAACCTGTCAAAGATTTGGATAAGCAAAGGATCATTGTTAGTGTGTAATGTACGAATTTGGGGCTTTGAAAGGCAAACCACTATAGAGAGCTTGAAATTATAGGTGTTATGTTATGATGAACTTTATCTGTAGGTTTATTTCTTTAAAGGTTTTCAGATTAGAGAGTGCATGAAAAATTAACAGTTAATTACAACTGCCCAAGTACCACACTGTGGCAGATGAATGGGAGAGATACAGAACCAGGTTTTGTCAGGACATATGCATCTTCCTGGGCTTGGTAGCAGAGGAGCATGCAGACAGAAAGACATCATTAAGTGTTCATGTAATCTCCTTTTTAATTAAGTGGTACATGAGGGTGAGAGGATGTGTGTGGGAGAAGAAATAATTCAGATGCCAAAACCCAGAATAGGAAACATTCAAATCCTACACTCTAGGGAAGATAAAAATACATTAATGCACAAATGTTGATTCTATTCTTGATACTATCATTTTAATTCATTTTCACAAGAGCAGAAGAGCGATTTTCATTTCTGTAATCTTAGCTCAGAGTGGTATTTCTGCTTGGCTTTAAAAAACTTCCTTCAAGTCATGACTTAATGTGACGACTGTTTTCTGAAATAAAAATGAGCTACTGGATGAAGTCTGAATGGGACACACTGTGCTCAACAGTGGTGTTAATTCTGTGAACCAAAGCCAGGAGCATATGGCTTAAAACTCAATAAGGCAGGCGATGAGGCAAAATATCCCTCTATCCACGAGCTACCCCAAATTAGAGGGCAGATTTCCTATCCCTCCTTGAAAAGAACATATTTTTGGTTGAAGAAGCAGAGATTATTTTTAGTGGTTTTAGTTTCTAGCCCATTTTGCTCATCTCTACCTGCTTTGTTAAGGAAGGACACCCACACAGTACTGAGGCAACAGGGATATGCACTTCTCTGCTGCTGCGTCCTCCAAAATACTTGCTGGAGTTGGAACAAGTCTGTTACCATAAATATAATAAAATGTTATTTTCAATGAATCATTTTAACATCTATTTTCATATGGTTAAACAAAAGACTTTCTGGGCCTGGTTCAGTGGTTACAAGCACCGTATGCTCTTCTAGAGGACCAGGGTTTGATACCCAACACCCATATGGTGGCTCACAACCATTTGTGACTGGGTCCCAGGGCATTTGATGGTTCCTTTTGGTCTCCCTGGGCACCAGGAACTCACATATATACATTCAGGCAAAACACATATACACATATCTTTTTAAATTTTTTTTCTTTTACCCTAGATAAAACTTGAAAATGATGAGAAAATCTAATTAAACTCAGTGGGCCACACACAAAAGGAAGACCTGAAACTAGAAGGGGGACTTTTTGAGATGGGTTACATCTAGAGAAGGTTGGGTAAGGCAGGGTATTGGGGGTGAAAATGAGTAAAATTAATTGTATAAATGTATGAAACTGACAAATTTTAAAATCCTTTAAAATTAATATAAAAATATTTGAAATAAAAAAATTGTCTGTGATGCTCAGATGTTACAGTGAGCAAAAAATTTCTTAGTATAGATTAATTCTTTTATTGTCAGGCAAGACCAAAAGAAACTAGTATTTATTTGCTATAATTAAGAAGACACCTCATGAGGACTCCGTAGTAATGTGGCAAGTAGTTATTGCTTATGGGTGTTTGTTCTATGAACTTAACCATTTATTGTTATATTTATTTGAGAACAAAGGTTTAAAAAAACATATTCTGGTGATAGGATGGCCAAACACCCTAATTGTCATGCTAGAAGCCCCATCCAATGACTGAGGGAACTGGATGCAGAGATCCACAGCTAGGCCCCAGGTGGAGCTCCGGGAGTCCAATTAATGAGAAAGAGGAGGATTTATATGAGCGAGATTTGTTGAGACCAAGGTTGGATAAAGCACAGGGACAAATAGCCTAAGGAATGGAAACACATGAACTATGAACAAAAGGCTGAGGGGCCCCCAACTGGATCAGGCCCTCTGAATAGGTGAGACAGTTGATTGGCTTGATCTCTTTGGAAGGCATTCAGGCAGTGGGACCGGGTCCTGTGCTCAGTGCATGAGTTGGCTGTTTGAAACCTGGGGCTTATGCAGAGTCGCTTGGCTCAGCCTGGGAGAAGGGGACTGGACCTGCCTGGACTGAATCTACCAGGTTGATCTCAATACTCGGGGAAGCTTTGCCCTGGAGGAGGTGGGAATGGGGGGTGGGCTGGGGGGAAGGGGAAGGGGGTGAGATGGGGGAGAACAAGGGAATCCATGGGTGATATGTAGAACTAAATTATATTGTAAAATTAAATTAAATTAAATTAAAAAAAACATATACCAGATAGAATGGAATAGATGAGGCCTGAACCTGCATTGATATTTGGATATTTGCAGCACACACACACACACACACACACACACACACACACACACACACACACTCTTAGTGCCTTGTAGGCCTCTAACTGACACTTGTTTTATTCTGTATATATGTCTATTCCATTTCCCTTTTTATATTCATCCTTCTTGGTTTTTACTATTGTTTCTTCTTGATATTTATACATTTTTATAAATATCTATTTTTTGTCTTAAAATCACTCTTCTTGGTTTTTACCATTGTTTCTTCTTGATATGTCTACATTTTTATCTCTTATTTTTTGTCTTAAAATCACTCTTCTTAGTTTTGTTTCATATTTTATTTCATTACCTACCTAATCACAACAGCTCTTTTTTCAGTTTATTTTCCCCCTTTTCCAAATCTCTCTCTCTCTCTCACCTTCTAGTCTAAATAGGAAGAAAACATATTTCTGTCCACAAGGTAACTGGGTAGAAACCTTGGCTGTAGTGTATGGAGGCTCATAACATAGTCATTAGCATTCCCTTCTTTGAGTTATAGCATTTCTCTAGCCCTACATAATGTACCTTCCCATGACCAGACCACTTTGTTTTTCCCATTGAAGAAAAAGGGATCAAAACCCACAGACCTGGTTGGGTATATGAAATAATTTAAGTTTACCAATACATTTACTAAGCTAAAATAGGATTGAATAGGACTGTGATAGGATTAATAGGATTAGATCTACTACCAGTTTTAAAGCAATATTTTCTTTTGTCAAAAGGAAACACACCCAAATACCCATGTATATAAACCAGAGTAGGTAATACTCATGATTTAAAAGTAATTTGGGACTAAAGATATCACTCAGTATCCCTTATTGTACTTGCTGAGTTAATGTGTGAGGCCCTGAGTTCCATCTTCAGCACTGGAATGGGAAAAGAAGATAAAAAAGAGATAGATGGAAAAGAAAAAAGAGAGAAAGAATACTAAAAAGAAATCTATGCTTAAAAGAAGACATTACAAAAATCTCTTCAAATTACAAAGTAGAAACCAAGTCATGCTTTCTCGTGTCACTGCTTGGTCACTATATTATGAGCACTGGTGAGCTTTTAGTTCCTCATTACTCTTTTATTTTTGTCTGTTTTTTTCTTGTCAGTTTAGAAATAAAACAGCTATTAATTGGGCAATGAATAAAATGATATACAATATCACTCCTTTGAATGGGTGGGTATATTAGAAAAAATATTTCCAAATATAGACCTAAACTTAAAACTAAAGTCATATGGTCCTTAGAGAGTTGCTAACAGAATTGGGGTCCTCTGTAACTTCTCAAGTAGCCTTAAAGCCATTAGCTCAGAAAAGGAAATCTATTTCACTTGGAATGAATTTGGTAGTTTTTCTTAAATGACATGGTTCATTCCAGTGTCGTTACTGACTCGGTAATCCACTGTCACTGTAAAGAAGGCTTGGAGCTATTGCCAAAAGGAAAGCAAACTCAAGAATTCAAATGCAAGAAGATTAAATCAAATTGGAAGAAAAATGTGGGTGAATTTATAAATAATTTTGGAGCAGGGCATGAAAATGTACACTAAGAAAACCTAAAGTAAATAAATGACATATTTGAGTGCCAAGAAAATGGAAATATTTGCTAGTAAAAAGGACAATAGTTTAGGGTAAAAATGAGAAAACATTTGTAGAAATCAAACATATTAGGAGTGATGGAACTATTCATCATCTTGAGTGTGGTAATGAATCTGCTTAATGAGTTAACTTGTCATTTGCAAACTGTCATTTAGAATTTCTTTTTGTTTGCTTCTCCTTTTCTAAGCATTTTAAATCCTAAAGAAAATTTCTGTCTAATGACTAAGATGTTATTTTCTAGAGTTAGGCATTCTACCAAGAAAGGAACAGAAGGAACACTGGTCATTAGAATTTCTAATTATTTATCTTTTTTTTTTCAGATTTGTTGGACCAAAAACATGTGTGACCTTCTATAAAATGAAGGGATTATATAATAATAATATGAGATGTGTCAGAGAAACAAACTAATGATACCCCTGTGTCCATCTGTCTACTGACCAAATGTATTTCCTCAAATGTCCTATATAAACTTTTTGTTTGTGCTTGTCAGCATAGATAACCCTTTGTGCATGGCTCTTGGGATCTGTCATTGTCTGATCAATTGGCTCTTAGTAATAAAATTCTCTTCTCTTCTATCACTTTCTTCCTTACTAACTGGTTTCCTATGTCCTGTAAACAGACTAAGTGTTTGTCTAGTCATAGTAACAGTTTTGGGGGATATACCTTCATTAAAATCTAGTTGACTATATAAACCAAATATGAGAAGTAAATTGTGTTACTTTTAACTCTATAAAGCTTCTAATGGTAAATAAATTTGTTTTCCTTATTTTGCAAAACCATGAATATCAGCCCCTAATTAAATGAACTAAAGATTTGAATAGATCACTTGCAGAAAAAAATCTAATAAAACTGCAAAAATACTCAATTACCTGATGATTAAAAAAATGCAAAAATCACACCTCAGGGTACAATCTCTTTTTTATCTGACTAAGATCAAAACCTTTATAATGCTAATATTCCATATGGAATCCCACAATAATTAGTAGCGAATTATTTCTATCTCCTTAAATTAATATTTTCTATGCATGTATTGATTTATAAATATGGCATATTATACATTTGAAGGTGTTCTCTGGCTTTATAAATGAACTCTAACCGATATCCTTAAAATAAAACATTTTGGCTGTCATGATAGAACTCTCATCTAGTGTCTGATGGAAGCAGATGCAAAGATCCCCAGTTGAGTCCCAATTGGCAAGAGAGAGGAGGGACTTATGAGCAAGAGATAACTGAGACCATGATTGGAAAAAGCACAGGGACTAATAACCAATCTAGTGGAAACGCATAAACTATGAACCAATGGCTGAGGAGCCCCCATGGAACTGGACCAGACCCTCTGGATAAGTCAGACAGTCAATTAGCTTGAATTGTTTGGGAGGCCCCCAGGCAGTGGAGGGACCTGTTGTTGGTACATGGGCTGGCTTTTTGAAGCCTGGGGCCATATGCTGGAACACTTTGCTCAGCTTTGGTGTAGGGAAGAGAAGACTGGACCTGCCTCAACTGAGTCTACCAGGCTGGGCTGACTCCCCAGGGGAGACCTTGCCTTTGAGGAGGTGGGAATGGGGGGGTGAATTGGGGGGGATGGCTGGGGGTGGGAGGAGGGAGGATGGACAATCTGTGACTGATATGTGAAATTAAGTTAATTATAAAATAAAAATATTAAATAAAAAATAAGCATCTCCAAGAAGGACTAAGTGGGAATGCTTACAGACAAAGATGAAAGGGAACAGAAAACCAGTGTGCTGTGCGTTGAAGATGAGGCTACCGAGAGGACTGTCATAGAGCTATAATTAGACCTGTGTTCTGATAAACAAGAGAATGCATTGGGGGACTTCCATAAAATGGGGTCTACAAAGTTACTGGACTAGAGAGCTAGCATTATAGCTACAAACGGGGACAAGAGAAACTGAGGGTCTTATCTTGGGCTTCAGTAAAAACAAAACAGTAAAATTCCACTTTAAGAATTTGCATTGGCAAACTTCCCATCCCTTAGGTTTGGAATCCAAATTACTCTGGGTAATCTGGGAAATCTCAGTTTGAGAATATATTTCAAGGTAATCTCTGCCTGATATTATCTTTGGATAATTTGATATAAGAAGAAAAAAATACACCTGGAACAGAGGCACAAAACTCCTGTGTTAATCCCCACCTAGAGATTGATCATATAATTTGAAATGTGTGAAACTTGATGAAAATTAGAAAGACCCCAAAGGGTACCAGATATAAGAACTACAAATGAATAATGATATAGATAGATTCTGTTCAATATGTTTGAAGATAGAACAGAGAGAATGAAAAACTAATACAAAATGAAGAGATGAAAATGAACTATTTTCTAAATATGATCAATATGGATGGTGTCATAAATGCTGAATCACTTAGTATAGCACAATTAAAGAGAATTTAAACATAGATTTAAGATCAATTACACAAACATAAAAGAGAAAAGAAGGAGCATGTGATGGGAAGATTAGATAATACAGATGTTAGAATGAGAAGTACAGATGAATAATAGATACATGAGGACATGCCCATCACTGTAATCCACTAGGGAAATGCAATACAATACTGAAATTCCATCTCACCCCATCAGAGTGACTATCACCAAAACATCATTGGCAACATGCCAGTGAGAATGTGGAGAAAAAAGGGTCCTGATGGGTGGCTAGTAGGGATAGAAGCGCACACAGCTGCCACAGAAGCCACTGTGGTAGTTCCTCAAGCTACAACTATGCATGTGACCCTGCTTTATCACTTTTGGGAATATATCCAAAGGAGTCTAAGTCAGTATACTGATGATACACCTGCTTATCCATGTTGATTGTGGCACTACTCACAATAGTGAAATTAATCAATTAGCTTAGTAGTCTATCAGCAGATAAGTGGATAAAAATGTGATGTGTATACACAATGGGCTATTGTTCAGTTACAGGAATATCAAATCTTTTCTCCTATATGTTGTGATGCTTTGAATGAGAATGGCCCCCATCGTCTCATAGATCTGAATACTTTGTCACCAGAGAATGGAACTATTTGAATGGATCAGGGGGTGTGGCTTTGTTGGAGAAAATGTGTCACTTTGGATGGGCTTTGACGTTTCAGAATGCCCATTCTAAGCCAAGAGTTTTTCTCTCTTCCTGCTGCCTGTGGTTCTGGATGTAGAACACTTAGTTACCTCTCCAGCACCATATCTGCCTACATGTCACCATGCTCCTCAGAATGATGAAAATGGACTAAACCTCTGAAACTCTAAGCAAGCCCAAGTTAAATACTTTTTTTTTTATAAAAGTTTCCATGGTCATGGTGCCTCTTCATAAAAATAGAACACTAAGATACATGTGAAATCTAGATTACAGAAGCATACACACACACACACACACACACACACACACACACACACACACACACACACACACCATACAGATATAACATAAAATAGAATGAAGGCTATTTGGAAAAAATAAAGGGGGGATTAGCAAGAGGAGGGCTGGAGACAGAAAAAGATAATGGGGTGTAAGCAGGGTCAAAGTCCATGATACAATTGAACCAAAATGTTTATGGTGATGCCCATCACTTTTGCACTGAATATGCACTAATGATAAAACGAATACAGAAAAAGGGATGTTTGAAGCAGTTGAAACAAAGAATTTCCTGTAATTGGTGAAAGACATGGTTCTTCATTAAACCAATAAAACAGGCAGAATAATGAAATAAAATTCATACCTAAATACTTTGTAGAAGAACTCTGAAAACAGAAGACTACAGAAGCCCAGAAAAAAATTTAGAAAGTGTTCACACTTCTGAACAATAATAGGAATTTGCTATGTAGGACAATTGCTTCAGATCTTGGAAAAAAAAAAGACCCATCAATGAGAAGTTCACAACCAGTTAAGCTCAATTCTAAAATGGTCAGAGATTTTGATTAGTTTCAATCTTTGTTCAGTTTGGATTAGAGAGATGGCTCAGTGGTGAATAACACTTGTTCCTCTTGCAGAAGACCTGGGTCTGTTTTCCAGCACCCTCATGGTGGCTCACAAACATCCCTAACTTTAGTTCCAGGGCATCCAATGTCCTCTTCTGAAGTACATGGGCACCAGACATGCATATGGTACACTTACACACATGCAGACAAAAACATTCATACACAAAATAAAATCAGTAAATGTATTGTTTTAAAAACATTGTTTAGGATAATTATTAATGCTAAAATGTTTATATTAAAGAATAAGTAAAGAAGGCCAAAATTTTCAAAGGGAACAGAAGAACTAAACATTTCCATGAGATTAAAATTTGCACAAAGCCACTTGCATGTGAAGACAGGGCTGAGCAGAAAAGCTGCTGTACTGACAGTGACTATAACTTCATATGACGGTTAAGGATGCCATGCTGTCCAGAAAACATGAAGATACATGCACATGAAGAATAGTTAGAAAAGCAATTTATGTAACAGAAAACTAAATGAATAATTTATTATGGCTAGTTGGTCCTCTAGCATTCACACATTTGCCTAAATTTGTGATTTACCCAATGTTTCCATACTGCTTCAGCAAATTTTCAATTTTATAGATGTATAATAACTAATCTGTCTCCCAGCACATATATATATATGTATATATATATATGTATATATATATATATATATATATATATATATATATATATATATAGAGAGAGAGAGAGAGAGAGAGAGAGAGAGTTTGGAAAAAATAAAAGATATGAGGGATTTTTTCCATATTATTAATTTTTGGGTGTTTTTTTCAAAAGCATTTTCTAGTAATGCTTATTTTCAAAATAATGGTAAATAAATTATTGATGATTCTATAGTAAATTGAAATTCTTTACACCAAATATATTGATTTGTTTAAACATCTGTTTTCTAATTACAACTTTAAAGAAACTACTCTCCAGTTTACCCCTAGTAAGTGAAACAACCCATTATCTTTATAAATAATGACGTCAGAGCCACTTCTATCAATCATTTAAACCTATTATTTCTTCCCATAAAATGAGAGTGTCTGGACAATGCTAATTAGGAACAAAAGTCTAGACAGTCCTATATCACTGTCTTCATCACTGTCATCATCATGATCACCTTCCTCTTCTTATTCCTCTTCCTCCTCAAATTTTCTTTTCCTCCTTTTCCTTCTTCCCTTTCCCCTTCTACTCTTCCTCTTCCTCTGAGATGGGGTCTGAGGTATTCCAGTCTCATGTTTTAACTGCTGGTTTATATCTGATATCCTCTGTTCATACCATCTGCCTTACAGCCTCTAAATGCTCATATGCCATCTTAGGGTTTTGATTTGTTTCTCCTGTTTCCTTCAGTATCAAATACGCTAATAGTCAAACATGCAGGTTTGTTGATGTGATTAAAGGTAAGGCTTCTGAACTCCCTGCTGCCACTTTACTTAGCATGGCCAGGCCTAAACTGTTTCTGACATTATCAATCGAGCTAATTCAAGATCATCTTCACCTGCTCTCTGTTGTTTACTTGCCCCCTGCCTTCTCCTTCATTCTCTTTGCTTGGTAATTTTAAATTTTAAAACAAATTAACATATGAACATTGTAAAATCTTAGACCTAGGCTTTACCATAAAGATAAATGACAGAAGAAAAAAAATCTAAAGCTCTGTCTGCTCTTCTCTGTTTCTTTCCTGGTATGGAGACTATGATATACTAACCAAATTCCTTTTTAGGACTAAAGAGTCACTACCCTAACCTAGTGTTGAAGGGTAAGGATTGATTTATTTCTATAGAAACCACTGATGAATAAAGGGTACTGACTTTCTATGTATGAACTCCATCCCAAGGGGGAGATGCTGCTCCTGGGAGTGCAGGGAATTTGCCGTGGGACCTGTTATTTTCTTTTCCTGGCCAATAAAAACAATGGCTCAAAAAACTGCTGAAGTTCAGAGAAAAGATCCTGTGATCTTTTATAGCTTGAATTTAACATCATTTACTTACACTTCAATATATGGGAGAATTGAATTACAGTGTCAAGAGACAGAACAGTGACCACCTTTGGACAGCTATGACAGATAAGAGCTTCTTAGGATGGTAAGACTCCATTGACCTTGACTAGGCTTCTTGGGGGCAGGAGAGAAAAAAATACAGTAATTAATGTCAAGACTGGTCCAGAATAGGAAATAGGACAGTATGGAACCTGAAATCTGACAGTTAAATCTTTGGAGACATTTTGATAAACTTTGTGTTAGAACAGCACACTTGGGTGTTCCTCCTCATTTTGCCTTTTGGTGCATTTTCCAGAACTCAGGAATATCATGTACTTGTTTCATCTTGAATCTTAGTTTAATATCCTGTATCTGCTCACTTTCACATCACCCTTTTGTGTAATTATTTCAAAATAGACCTCATTAGACAATTTCAAGCTATAATTCTCAATGGAGAAAATGCATTTTTTATTAATCTTTTTAAAATAATTTAATGGGAAAGCTTTACGCTTGTCTTCCCCTAGGAAAATAAGCAGATGAGTTTGTCAAGAATCACACTTATTTTGGAATGTGGAGGTTTTTGTGTGGATTGTAAGACTTGTTGCAGCTGGCCCAAGGAGACACAGTCTTTTGCAGATCACCATGTAAGTCATGAACATACAGGGACCAGGTCAGCATCCAAAGAGAGGAAAGCATTGCATTCCAGGGCTCCTTGGCTAAAACCATGGCTCTGTAATTTGGGGACAAATTAGTTTTGTCAAAGAGACACTGACTTATTTTTCTTTTAATTTTCATTAAGGAATAAAGATTTATTTGTATTTTAATGAGGATATTTTTGAGCAATTTGTCAGGAGGAAGTAGAGAGTACATACAGTCCTTACCCACATAAGTGTGCATATAGAAATATATAAATCTGTTCTATCAGATTTCAGATAGATATTCAACTGTCTATCACCTATACTCTACTATGAAACTATGTGCTCCACTTCTATTAGAGAAATAATACTCATGGTATTCTGGGATTGTATGATTTGGTACTTTAATTTGTAGGTTTGGATTTTTAATATAAAAACATTAAAACGAATTCTTAAGGACAACCTGATGTACTATTCTTATATTCCTGGTATATTTTCTTTTAAAACAGTCTATGCTGAACATACAAAAGCATTTGATGGCTACTGAAAAATGGCCTACTCTCTTAGTTTATAGAAACTCATTAATAGTAGTTGATACCTGCTAAGAGCTGGTAAAATATTTATCAGACTAGTCTCTTTCAACTGAAATAGGAATTTTCTAGCAGATTCATATGTGTACAGGTATGCATATTAAGCAAAGTCACATCTGAACCTGGGTTTCTGAAGGTCATTTACAGAAAGCTAGAGTTATACCTGTGACAATTCTCTTTCTTTCACCTCTGCTCCCAAGCAGCACTTTGTTACTGTAGGGACTGCTGGTCAGAAAGGATATGACTGGTAATGAATGTTGTATTAATTACTAATTATCCCTGGACATTGACTTTGTCTGTCTATGAATTCAGCAATACGATGAAAGAGGTTTGCTTACAGTCTTTGTCACTGAGATCTCTGTCGAGTATATTATTAACAAAGCAACTGAATTTTTCATTTTCTTATGGCATGGAATGCTTTGATAGGCATTTGTTATTACAAAGCTCAATTTTTCTTGTTCTCAGTGAGTTGTTGAAGATAATATAGTAACTTAAATATATTTTACAAAGCCATTGTAAGTCAGTAGCTGTATATGGGATTGAGGTTCAGTTGCTTATACGGACTACAGTAAGAAAGATATAGGAACTTCTGTAGGACCACTTATGAAATTAGCACATATTAAGCACTCAGTAAAACTTGAATGCTGTCATTCTGCTTCCAGTGATGTAGCACTGGCTTTATGACTGTCTGTTTTCCTCAGAACTGTGAAATCAGCAGCTGAAGTGGGAACAGACTCATTTAATCATTCCTTACCCTCATCGTTTCTGCCCACATGAGCTGTGCTTACTCACAAAGCAATACCTAACCATAAGTGATGTTAAAGTCTAGGTTGTCTATAAATTCAGTAAAAAGATGAGAAAGATTTGCTAGTGGTCACAGACTGTACCACGGTGATATTGCCATTATATTGCCAGAACGATTAAACATTTAAGTTTCTTATGACATTGGATACTCTGATACACATTTGTTATTGCTAAGTACTTTTCTTATTTAAAAAATATTTTTCCTATTTATTTATTTATTGTATGTGTTTGCATGTGTAAACACATAAGTGCTATGGCATATGTGTGGAAATCAGAGGACAATTGTGAGAGTTGGCTTTCCTACCATGCGAGTTTTGGGGATGGAACTCAGATCATCAGGATTAGTGGCATACACCTTTACCCACTTAACCAACTTGCCAGCCTCATAGTTTTTTCTTCTTGAAACTATCTTCTATTATGGTTAATTTTTTTAACTCCTGCCCTTTGGCTCTCATCATCTGCTTACCTCAGGTTCTTTTCAGAGACTTTTCTTTGTCTGCTTCCAAATCTAAGTCCAAATTCTAAAAGGCTCCATTTTCTTACTCTAAACACAATGCCTATGATTCCTTAAAGAAAACCCTGATCCATAGTTTCCCTTCTAGTTTGATGATTTTCAAGCTTAATAAACAACTCCACTTAATTCTAGACTCAAGGTCCAGTGGTCTAACAAATATTTCAATTTGGAAGACTCAGGGGCATCTCAAATAAATCATATTGAAAAATTAATCACTACTTTCCTCTAGACTCTTTCCATGTCATCCATCTTAGTGAAGGGTAAGACTCTTTGACTTGTAATTTCATGTTCCTTTCCTTCAATTACACACCACTCAGTCACTTCATTTTACAACATCTAGCTACTCATCTCTTTTTTAAATCTATCATCTGGTTTTTTTTTGTTTGTTTTTTCTTTTTTTGCCAGAGTTTAGACTTTTATCAGTTTGGTTGCCTGGATTTTAAATCTTTGTTTATTTATAGCTTACCCACTCACCAGACCTGGTATTGTTTGATTTCAATTCATTTCTACAAAGAGAATCGGAAGTAGGATAGAGGCTTTAAGGTAGTGCAGGTAGACAGGACAAAATTGGGATGTGTAAACAACAAGGGGAATTGGTGCACTTTTCAGAGAAGACTAAAAGTTGGCAACTCCTCAGAAGAAGCGAGAATCTCCGGGGGGACAGACACAAGCACAACAGACAAGAGCATTAGAGACTCACTCTCTGGTCAGGGATGTTGGTCAAGGAGATGAGCTAATAGATTGAGTATCATGGTTTGAATATGAAATGTACCTCACATGCCAACAGTTTGAACTCTTGGTTCCCAGATGGTGGCATGGTTTGGTAAGTGATTGAAACTTTAGGAGGTGGAGGCTAGCTGGAAGAAGTAGTCACTTTTGTCTATATTTGTCTGGGGCCCTTCCTGTGTCTCTCTGTTTCTGCCCACCGTGAAGTGAACAGCTTTCTTCTCTATACACATTCACCACCATGATGTTCTACATTAACATGGGCCCCCAAATCAAAAGAGCCAAGGACTATGGAATGAAACTTCTGAAGCCATGAGTCAAAACAAATCTGTCCTTCTGTAAATTGTGTGTCCTTTGTCACAGTGATGAGAAAAGTAATACACTGAATAAGACACAACCTTGCAGATTTGCTAGAAATACACTTCCCAGTTAAACATGATTTAATGGGCAAGAAGAAAAGTGGACTTGGGGTGAAGTCTAGGAAGTATACGTCCTAGCTGAGGACTCAGTCAGATCTATTAAGTACTCAAGAAGAATCAGCACATGGAAGGGTCAGAGAAGCAAATGTCCCTGAGAATTCTTTTTAAACCACCAGAACTGGTTGGCCAAGAATACACTGCCTTGTAGGTGAATTCCTAGTGTTTGAAATGATCCTACCAAGACTGCATTCATGATGTGAAGCCATTGCTGTGTCTCTTTCTATACACGATAGATGAGAAGAGTAGATATTGCCAAGTTCCTTTCTAAACACTCAAGCATTAGAGTTTACATTACCTCTCAGTGTGAAAGCTGTGCCTCGGTTTCAGTTTGGACTGTGTTGACACACCCACTGTGTATATTAGGTATTAACACGCAGACATTTTCCTTGTGTCACATGCTAGACCCTCCAAAAAGAAGACCCAGGTCCCATTCACATTCAATAAATGTTATTCACTTTTTCCTGTTTGTTTGTCTCTCGTTTGCTCTACCCTGTGTGCTTCTGACTGAATTGAATTGCCAGTGAAATCAACCAGTTCATTCAATCAGACATTTTTCTTTGACTGGCTTGATTTTCTTAGAGGAACGGGGAAGATTTAGGCACCCTGGGGTGCAGTGTGCATGTCCTGAGATTTAGCATGGGTGAATAGATCTTCCAAAAGCCAGACCTTCCTGCAGAGACCATAGCCAGGTAACAGCAATGGAAAAGCTAACTGTGGAAGCTTCTAACTGAAAAGGCTGCACCTCTTCTATTTGTTGTCAGATGTAACATTTGGAAGTGGTAAATCATTGCAGGAGCCAGTGTGCTTGGCAACTGTGTCTCTGCCTAGGTTGCTGGCATTACAAGCTGTGACTTCATCATCTCATACGGTTCTGCTGGGGACATGTGAGCCATTAGTGACTGATCATTTGGGGAAAACCTGACAGAAAACAGAAATTTTCCTTACTTTCTCTGGCTATAATGAAGTGAGAAGAGGCTGAATGAAATAAAGTTGTCTCATTTCTTATACAGATGACTCACAGGCTTTCTGATTCATGCCAGCAAAATCACTCTGCCACTAGCAGAAATATGCCAGGGCCCCAGAAAAATCGTGGTTTGTGAACCAGCTCCCCCCATCCTCCTGAGGCCTGGGACATGGTGATGCTTTCAGACTTGCCCTTCTGCCTTGGAGCTAGAGCAGCAAGTCATTGCAGGATGACTTTTCTGACCATAGAATCACCCTCTGGGATAGGATGCTATTAATCAGCCTTGTTCATGACATCATTAACAGCTGCATATAAGGAACATATTATAGCCTTGTCATCCTCACAATTAAAAGTGCTTCTGTTCTCTCCATCCATCAGGTAAGGCGAAGATATGTGGAAGGAAAGTCTGTGCTTTCCAAACAGATGCCTTTGTAATTGTGCCCATAAAAAGAATGTGCTGTCATGATCTGTGTTTTGTCTCTTTTCCATCTGCTTTTTGTCTAGTTATGTTTTAGCAGTAGCCATCTTCTCCCTCAGCTTATATTTAAAGCTCAAAGTGATAAGGGAATTGTCAGGAGTTTGAATAGAAACAGAATGCAGTTGTGTGATGTCATCTTCATGCCCTCCCTACATTACATCATTCTATGCCTCGGGAACTGATCATATTAGATAAGAATGAAATCCACTTGGACATTTATTTGTATGTGTAGGTGGGCTATTAGTTTTGGAAGAAGGTAAGCAGAGTCTCATGTACTCAGTGTTGGCCTGAGACTTTGTATACAATTATGGGTGACCTTGAACTCCTTATACCCCATCTGTGTTCTACCTGAAGTGCTAGGATTGTAGGTGTGTGCAATCCTAGTTATCCGGTGGGCTGTTTCCAAATTCACAGCAAAATCCCAAATTGACTGAACATTTATATTTTACCCTCAAAGTTGACTTTCTAGAGAAATAGATTTGGCTTATCTTTTGAGGTTTTGTTGTTTGTTTATCTGTTTTTGAGAAGTAAATTGCACATATGTCAAAAACAGATTTTTACTTAATAAATAAGGATCACTGTTTGCTGATTTTTTTTCTTCTCATTGGCCTCCCTTTTGAAAGCAGAGGCCTAGAAACAAGAAGTGACCCTTCTAAGCCAATAGGAAGAAAGTATCAGAGTGAAACAAGGGCCTTGGGATTTCTGTCTGATGCTCTGTTAAACACCAAACTCTATACATGATTTATTTTCACAAATGAAATTTTAATAAAATATTTACTGAGAAAGACATTGTAGATTCCTAGAATTGAGTCATTGATGGGCCCTGACCCTCCTTTTCCCACTGAAGGTACAACTGCATAAATATTACTACTACTTGTGCCATCTTCCCCCACTCACTGATTTTTCTTGTTTCTATATATCACATTTTAAAAACTCTCTACTGATAGAAGCCTGAAGCACGAAAAGCAGGCATCTATTCCAACTGATAAGGATTCGTTTGCAGATTTTAGTTATGTGCAAAGGTTCATTTCTAATTTAGATGAAGCTAAAATTTGCAGTGAAAATGCTAAGCTATTTAACAAACGTAGATGAAGAGACTAAGTTAGATACAGTTGCTTGTTGACCCATCTCTGAACCAATTAAACAGCACCTTATCTAAAGCTTCAGAAACTTTGTTCAGTTAGAATTGACTTCACAATAATCTCAGCGGGTGTCAGAAAATGCAGTTTCCCACCAAGACACTTAATAGGCATTAGCATGGTAGAACCTTTATAATGTCACATAATTAAGAAAATCTTGATTATGTTCATCTTTGTTAAATATAGTATTTCCACTGCTGTATGCTGTAGCTAGAGTTTTCCTGCCTGGCCCACAGTCAGGACAAATCTCTGTCAACTGCCAGTCCCACAGCTGCTCAGATCCAACCAAGTAAACACAGAGACTTCTATTGTTTAAACTGTTTGGCCTAATGGCTCAGGCTTCTAGATATCTAGTTCTTACATCTTAAATTAATCCATTTCTATAAATCTATACCTTGCCAGGTGGCTCATTGCTTACTGGCATCTTCACATGCTGCTTGTCATGGGGGCAGCTGGCAGTGTCTCCCTCTCCCTTCCTGTTCTCTCAATTCTCCTCTCTGTTAGTCCCGCCTATAATTCCTGCCTGGCCACTGGCCAATCAGTGTTTTATTTATTGACCAATCAGAGCAATTTGACATACAGACCATCCCATAGCAGTATGCTCTAACTGTTGATATGTTAAAGACAGTGCCCTGTAGGACTTTCTTATATATGGTGGCAATATTAGGGTCTCCCACATGTTAGGCAAGTTCTCTGCACTGAGAAACACCCCTAGTCACATAAAAGATATTTATTAGAAATTTCTGAACTAAAGTTTACTTCTAGTAGTTGAGATACATACATAAAGGTTATTTGTAAAGAGCTGTGTAAGGAGGGTTTAGTAAAACATTAAGTTTTGGTATAAGGTCATTTGTTTAGATAAATAATTGCTGCCTTTAAAGAGATGAAGGGAAGCAAATCTGTGAGTGTCTTTAGGGAGGGACTAAACCTTTCACATTTGGAACTGTCACTTGGCACAGTACCACTGTCTGAGTTCAAGCTTTGTTGATTTAAAAGCAGTAAAGAAAAAGATATCTGAAGATTTCAGAACACTGAGTACACAGGAATGCTCACTTGAATGTTAAAAAATCAAAATCTGTTCCGGTTCATACAAAGACTGCATGTTGTCCTGAGATAGTCCAGGTTCTATTTCTTCATTGATTTAAAAATTGTCCTTTTTTATTTTCTGACAGCATCATACATATAATGAATCTTAGTTGTTTTCACTTTCCATTTCCCTTTCTTCTGCTCCTGTCTTTCCAGCTGGGACACTTTTCCTCAACAGGTTCCCTCCTACTTTGATGTTAGCTTTTTGTATGTGGCTCAGTAAGTTTAATTAGGGTTTCTTGCCTGAGCATAGGTGAGAAGCTTTTTACTGGAACAAGGGCAGTTTACCAGTGGCTACCACTTTGGCTATCAGCAGAATCTCAATGAGAAGAGATACGCTCCATACTCACTTTGGTGAAAACAACAATAACAGCAACAGAAATGCCAAATAGCTTTTATAGCTCTCCCATGATGAACTAGAGCTAGCTAGCTATTATTTTCTTTCAAAATATAACTTTTCTAAGAGATCATAAGAAACAACATTCATTACTTTTTACATTTTTTTTCCTGGAACTTTCAATGCAAGTTATTGGTTGGTTAATTTTTTTTTTTATCATTCCAATGATTATAAGTACTTAGTGTTTTCCAGTGGAGTTTTTATTTGTGTCTTTGTTGTTATTATTGTTCCTTTTGTTTGGAAATACATTGTCATTTGTTAAGGTGTTTGCTGTGTGGTTTGGCAAAGCTGGAAATTAAAAGTGATGGTGTCATTGTATCTCTTTCCCTCTTCTTCCTCCTCCTCTCCCTCCTCTTCCTCTTCTCTTTTGTCTTTTCTTCTTATGCTTAGTTCAGTGTTGTAGGTGGTTGGTTACGGTGCAATCAATGAAAAAATAAAGAGAGAGAAGTACATGAAATTGAAAACAATTTAATAGATGATATGCTAGGATAACTGATACACTGTTGGTAGATACAGACTGGGAAGGAAGTAAATCAAAACAAGTTGGCTGAGTTGAGTACAGCAATGCCACTTGCGGAAGTAGAAAGGATTCAAAGATCTCCCTGGCAATAGAGTGTGTGTGCTCTATTTTGGATGTGATACATTTTTTTTTAATCTTATTACATTTATGTCATCACTCATTTGTGAGTGTGTATATATATGTGTGTGTGTGTGTGTGTGTGTGTGTGTGTGTGTGTGTGTGTGTGTGTCTGTGTGTGGGTACATACATGGACAGGCATGGCATAGGACACGTGTAGTGAGAGGGCAGCTTGAGGGAGTCTGTGCTTTCCTTCTACTGGGTAGTTTCCAGGGATAGAGGTCTGGTCATCCATCCATCTTGGTGACTGGATTTTATAGTGATACTTCTGGGTGGTTCCCAGAAAAATCTTCGGTGTAGAATTGTAGCATATGACTGATTATTTGTCACCTAACTCCACCAAGCTGTCAAATGGAGCATTTGGAAATGACAGCCATCTCATCAACACGTGTGCCACTGGTTTAGAATTCACTGATTATTAACACGGGAGCGCCTTTGCTGCTTGATAAAGGTCATGTTGTCACATAATTCTTGTCTGCACAGCCACAGTCACTGAAAGGTGAGATGAGAAAGAACAGGGCAGTATGACAGTTCCAGGCAGATGCACAGATATGTGTACATTAGTGCAGAGCTGAGAGCACACTTGGGAAACACCTATACTCTGGTTTTCTTCTGTGAAGCCCTGACTCATAAACAACTAGTAGAAGTAAAAAATAAACTATTTTAATTAGGGGGTCTAATTCAGATATGTTTGCATTTTAGCAATTGAATTTTCCTTGGTGCAAAGTTCTCATGTTTCTAGAATATTAGGCATCATTGCTTTCTATGTGCATCTGTGAATTGAAAGGAAAATTTAATTTAGAAATGGAAGCTCTTTTTTCCATAATAGCCCTTCATATATATGGCTCTGAAGAAATAATCCTATGGTTTGTTGCTGGTTTTATTTAAGCAGTAAGGTGGTTTGGTCAAAGTTAGGAATGTTCATATCAGAGTTGTTTTGTTGGTTTTGTTAATACTACTCTTTGTTGTTGGCAATGAGACCTTAAGTGTTCATCTGAGCCAATAATCCACTTTTAACATTTCTACTCTTTTTTTTTTCTTTTTTTCTTTTTCAGAGTTGAGGACCGAACCCAGGGCCTTGTGCTTGCTAGGCAAATGCTCTACCACTGAGCTAAATGCCCAACCCCTACTTTTTAACCCCTGCTTTGATTTCTAAATCAATCCATTTGATAAGTTTTGTGTTACTATAATGAAATGCCCAGAAGTGGGCAATTTATAAAAGTAAAATTAAATAAAATAAACAAGCAGGATCTATGTATTGGGAAGTCCAGTTCAAGGTGCTGGCACTAAGCATAGTGAAGTTATTTCCTCTTGCTATGTCTTCCTATGATGGAACACAGAAGGACAAGTAAGCTACACACTGTTTGAGTCATTTTTAAACGCTCAATTTTATTAACAGATGGCCTGTTCCAATGTTTTAATTGCTCCTTAAAGGCTTCATTTCTTAATATGGCCAAATTACAAATACCTGAATTTTAGAATGGACAATCCATAGCATTCTCCCATTTTATAAATTTAAGCCCTTCTAATATACATGTCAAAATATTCATTGGCCCTTTAAACCTTAAGTAGCTCCGGCAACAACTTCAAAAAGTTCCAAGTTTCTTCTAAATGTTCGGTGAGTGAGACTCAGAGTATAATTCACTCATAGTTAAACCTCCCTGTGGCTGGGAGCCTGTGGAATCAGATATTTTGTTCTCTCCAGAACTGTACTGTAAAATGTCAAAAGAAGATGTTAGTCTGTGTGTTAACTAAAAGAATTAATAAGAGTATTGCAAAGGCCAGGCATGATGTGGCAGGTTTATAATCCCAGCACTGAGGAGGTAAAGGCAGAAGAATCTAAAAGAATTAACTTCACTCTCAGCTAGGAGACTGTCTCAACAACAACAATAACAGAAGCATGTTAAAATACCCAAATAAATGGTAGACTAAGCAAGCACAGAATACTCATCTCCATTCCAAAAGGAAGGAAAGAATAACTAGTCACCAATAAGTAAGAGTACTGAAAAAGGTGACTGGAAAGGGGGGTATTTTGGGCTCAAGTAGAAATCTGGTGCAAGGGAAACTCCCACAAATCTGCAAGGATGACCCCCAGCTAAGATTGCCTAGCAATGGTGGATATGTAGCCTGAACTGCCTATCTTCTGTGACCTAGCAGGATTACTAGTGGAGGGATTGAAATGCTGGCCCAGCCACAAAACCTTTGACTTATAGTCTGTTCTGCTTATAGAATTGGGGGGAGAGGGTAAGGGTGGCAAGGATATTGTGGGGGTGGCCATCCAATGACTGGTCCAGCCTCAGACCCAAACTATGAGAGTTCACTCTTGACATTACATGGAGTTCCAGGCCCAAAGATGTAGGATAGAACCAAACATGATTGGAATAAAAGAAAGTCAACATAATGATGCCTAACAATATTCTGCTATACTTACAGATTGGTGACTACCCCAATTACCATGAGAGAGCCTTCATCCTATAACTGATCCATGATCATATAGTGGTTCTGACAGCCAATGGGATGTGTGTTTTTGTATTTTTGTGTTTTAAAACTTTTCAATTTCAATAGTTAATGTGTTGCACAGCTATGGATATAACCTAGAGAAATGACTACATTTTAGAATCTTCATTTTTTTAAATATAAAAGAATCCTGAACAAAATGTTTACAACCTTTGGTGCAAACTGCTGCAACATGTTCTACGGGTGGTATTATTAGATTCCACAGGATAAATTATTCCCTATTATTTCAGCTTCCCAAATTCTGATCACTACTTAAACTCATGAAAAGCTGTCCTACTGATTATCTTTTAAGTAAACAATAAGAATTTTCAGTATGGTAAAACTAAATGAACTCCATGGCATTTCCTAGCAATATATAATTAATAATCATCTTAATGTAGTTTTCAAGTTTTATTTTTTTGGTTCATTTTTTTTTTTGTTTTTGCTTTCATTTTGATTTTTTTCAAGACAGGGTCTCTCAGTGTAGCTCCATCCTGTGCATTCAAGTTCCTGCTTTGATAAATGGAGATAACCTCAACAATAACCTATGTTTAATAAGGTAACACAGTTAAGGCATGCAGACCACTGGTTAATATATGCTCACATTCAGAAATGTTGAAAAATAGCTCTGACTGTTATTTCTATCCATTTGGCTGAAAGGTAATGAGAAACTTAATTCAGAATAGGATTATATATATCTATATATCTATATCTATACCTATATCTCTATATCTATATCTATCTATCTATCTATATCTATCATCTATCTATCTATCTATCTATCTATCTATCTATCTATCTATCTATCTATCTATCTATCTATCTATCTATTATCCTTATGGTGCTGCAAACAGTATCTTCTGTGTGTGCATGCTTATGTGGCTATGTTTGAGTGTGTGTGTATGTGTGTGTGTGTATGTGTGCATATGGGCACGTCTGTCCCTTATCCAGTCACCAGCTGGTGGACTCTTAGATTTAGGTTGATTTGTTATATTGGAAATAATGACAAAATTCCAAGATGGTGTACCCATGTACACACACACACAAACAAACACACACACACACACACACACACAAACCATACACACACACACACACACACACACACACACTTTTTTTTGTCTTACAACTTGAGAATTGTGTTCATTCATTAAATGGATTAGACTAAAACTTTGGGCCTTGTGGGTTTTTTTTTCAGTTATTTGATAATATTAGTTAAACAGAAGATAATAGACAAGCAACAAGCTTTGAAAGATCTGGGATAAGAACAATATTTGGTTGTCTGCTTTGGATACAGATGGACAATTTGACTTGTAACTTTAGGTTATTTATTGTTGGAGTTCAATCTAACTCTAGAAGACAGGTAGACACTGAAGTGTTTACCATTTGTCATGCTCAGTTATCTGTAATTGTTAGTTATTGAGAACAATATATGCTTCCAAATTCTGAATGTTGATGAAGATTTTCATTTACCATCCTAAGGGTAGTGTAAAAAGAACTAAGAATACAAGCAAATGGCCTTCTGTTTTCGTCAGGTCCAGTTTGATGAGGCTAATGATTTGTGACATGAACCTGCAGAAGCTGCTGTAATTGACATAGTCCAAAGTAACAATTTGATTATAGCACTGACAGTTGTGGCTTTCCCTTAAACTAATTCCACCTTGACTTTGGGGAATGATGTCATGATGTCTCACTGTATATATCTTTCATGTATACAAAGAGGAAGTAATAGCCACTGACATTTTTTTACAGACTTATTTATTTATCTTTTGTATGAGTGCTCTATCTTCATGTGTGTCTTTATGCCAGAAGAGGGACTCAGATTCCACTAGAGCTGGTTGTGAAGCTACCATGTGGTTGAAAGACCTCTGGAAGAGCAGCCAGTGCTCTTAACCACTGAGCCATCTCTCCAGTCCACCATTAACATTTTACATGTGAAGATCTAAGTGGACCATTTAGATTGCTTTAATGTTCAAAGGAGTCATAATTCAACTGGGGGATGAAGATGCTGCTTGGTAATGGCCATAACCCTAGGAATGGCTTTTTGTTTTATCAGATCAGTCTCATTTGTTTCTTCAACTAGTGTCTACAAAGGAAGATGTAAGTCAAAGAATGTATTATTGTTGCTGAGTGCCACACCCAGAGAGAGTTTGGTGGCACTCAGGGAGTTATCATTTGCTTAAGTATCAGTATCAGAAAGCCAGTAAAGTATATGAAAGTATATGAAAGCTAGTAAAAACATTTATTTAGCCCAATTCCAGTATGAGTGTATATAGACTTTTTTTATATGATTTATGTGGGGCAGCTCAGATCTGAGTTAGGAAGGAGCCTTCAATACCAGTCTAGGCCATCTTACTCTGTACACTTTTCTCCAGAGGCTGCCATCTGTTAATCAGCAGGACGAGAGGAGGGAATTATTCCTTTCACAGAGAAAGGGGCCATGGAGAGTACAATCTACTCTGTGGTGCAGCAATGCTAGCATCCTGAAGACAAGAGAGCTATCCAACTCACATGTTATTTTCCATTTTCTGTAAAAATATTCTTAAATCCCACTGAGACACATTAGCATGTCTCCTGGAAGCAGTGGTGTGGCAGTGATGTGAGTGTAGGAAACTCTAAGCTTCCATCTAGCTAGAAGCCAATCTGTGTTAGTTTGTGACAGCTGCTAGAACAAAATGCAACTGTCCGTCTAGAGGGCAGAGATTTCGGTCTGATAGTTCTAGGGATTGAATATTGAGGCACTGACACTCATGGTGTCTGGTGAGGGCTGGCTTTCTAACAGATGCTGACTTCTTGCTGTGTTCTCACATGATGGGAAAATTAAGGGAGAACTGGAATGCCTCTTTTATGAGGACTCTGCTCTCATGAGCTAATTACTTCCTACTCCAACAATCTTGTCATAACTCTTGTAAGAGTTTGGGAAAAAATAAAGATTCAGACTTTGATGCCACCTCATGAAATGCTTCCAGCGTCTAATGTACCCAACAAGGTCACAGAGCAAGCACAAAATTACCTGTGACTATGATTAATAACCTCACTAGTCTGAGAATTTGGAAACAGATGAAACATTGAGTTTCTTTTTCCCTAGAAGATAGTCTCCATGTCGTTAACTTTTAATTTCACCTAATGCTTATAAAGATCTTTCATTATAATCTAAGTATCTCTTGGCTTTGTTGATATCAAAGCCATAAATGTGGCCCATAAGTACCTCAAAACATCTTCTCTAGACTGATCTCATAATATATGTCTACCCACAATGTGTACTTTGTACCTTCAATTTAAAATTGTAGTCAGCCAACTTTGAGGTCTTTTTCTCTCTCTCTTTTTTTCCAGTTTAGTTACCAGTGGTTCCTTCCAGTCTGCCATCTGGGTGTCTGCCATCTCCACCTATCTTCCTCTCCATCTTGACTCTCACATAAAACATTCATTTTCTTTCACTTAAACTATCTCCCAAGTATTGCTTTCTTCTAAACTTTCTTAGCTTAAAGTCGGATATTGCTATGACATCAGTGATTTACCTCCCATTATGAAGGAAAGATAATTCAGTGGGTATTTTTGAGCAATTACCATATTTAGCACATCACTATGCTAGAACTGGGGGTTATTATGTTTTATTTAATCATAATCATCCTTTGAGCAGATAGAATATTGCTTTTTATAGCTGATGGAGCTGAGTTTTAGAGAAGTAAAGTAATTTGCCTTGGGTCACCCCAGATTGTAAGTAGAAGATCAGGATTTGAGCCTGCTTGGCTGTCAGTTTCCTCTTGATTCTTTTATAACCCATCTATGGCCATAGGCCATCAAGTTGTCTTAAGACTCTGCTTTACACTGTCAGGCATTTCCTTTATTGAGAGACCCCTTACTCTCTCTCCTGTAACTCTGCATGACTTTTCCCCAAACTCTTTTAAACCTCCCCTAATTTCTTGTGATTTCTTCTGTAGTACCTGTAAAGCTTCATTACTGACAGACGAAATACTTTGCTGCAGTCATTTCTGTGCTTTGTGTGTAATGACTGCTCTCTTAACAGCCTGGGAACTTTCTGAGGAAGAGCCATGTCTTTTTAGCTAAGCATATTTAGGACATAGAAGTAGAAACAATAAACACATTCCTAGATGGGTGATTATTGAGTAAGGCAGTCTCAGGAACCATAATCTTCCTAATTATGCAGAACTAAAATGTCAGCAGACACTTCCATTTTGTCTTCCCAATTAGAATGTAAGTTTTGTGATATGCTTTTTTTTTTAAAAAAAATATGATTTATTCATTAGTGTCTCCTGCACTTAAAGCTGTACCAGGATGATAAAAACAATCATTCTGTAAGTACATATAAAATAAATTTCTCCACATTATCAATTCCCAGGATTTTGTATAAAAGTTGCACATTTTCTCCAAAGGGTGTTTCATCTATTTAGAACAGTTTGGATCATTAATGCTTTGAGTAACAAGTATGTGTTCAATATTATAACTGGTATTGGAATGAAAATTGTAATCCAAAGAGCCTACCTATGTTATAGTTGGTAATTATTGACAGTGGCAATATAGTCACTTTGATGCAATATACTGGTGATTAAATGAACAGGTTTTTGGAATCCTATTAAGCCTTAGGCTCACCAAATTCCTTTCAACACATCTGAGTTACTCTTTGCTCACGTCAAGGGTACCAGCTGTGACAGAACCACATAAAGTGGGCATAGCAACCACACTGTGGACCAACAGAACTTCTGTCATGTGCAAATTCATAAAAACTTAAAAAGATCTAAAATTTTGAAAAACAAAGGTGTATTCTCCAAATTATGAAGTGCTTCCATTTGTGGTTTCTGAACATATAATTTTTAATACTGGACTCTATTGCATATTTAAAACAAATATTTAAGTGGATAATCCATAGAATAATTATTTTCTTTAATTTCTGTCTAATATCACTCTCCACTATAATTCCCAAAAATTGCAGGCAAGGTGACATTGTTAGCTTCAAGACAGATTATCATAAGCTTATTAGTATTTCCATAAATCTGGCAAAAATATGAACTTTTGACACTAAATAAAAGCTGTGGTCAGTAGAATACAATTAAGATTTGTTAAGGAAATCCTATAATTTTTTCACAAAAGGGCAAGATTTAAGGAGAATAATTATATCTCGAGAAAGTGACTAATACCAAAACAATTTAATATCAGCTTCCCAAGCCCGGGTTTGTGATTTATCTAGTAATGTCAGCTATAGCCAAGCCTCTATCTGGGCACTCCTTTTAAATTGCATCTCATCACCTATGGACGATGAAATTATGCATCTGGGGCAAGAAACCTTGCTTATAGGTGTCCAAAATATTATGATGGAACAGGGGTTTCATATGGGGGCAATTTTGTTTTGTTTTGTTTTTTGAGACAGGGTTTCTCTGTGTAGCTTTGTGCCTTTCCTGGAACTCGCTTTGGAGACTAAGCTGGCCTTGAACTCACAGAGATCTGCCTGCCTCTGCCTCCTGAATCAAAATTCTCTGCCACCCAGCCAAAATTCAGTCTTTTAAACAAGATAATGCCTTTCCAGACTGCCAGCACGTTTACAAAGTGTGTGTTTGTGTGCTCATTTTCTCTTTTGTTAATTCCTTCAGTGTTCCTTTCTTTGTGGCCATGCTCAGAATAAATAGGTTGTAACTTACACACTCAAAGATAGAGTTGACAGTGAAATCAGTTCATCCATGTCAGTGTAACTTGTGTAAGACTCCAAATTACTGGCTGTGTTGTAGCCTTTACAATGGACATCAATGAGTTAAATTGGCCAGAACAAATAAGGTGATAAAGGGTAATGATGAATGACAGAAAGAGAGAGAAACCCATAATTTAGGAACCAACACAGCCATTGCAGTTAGCCCAGCACAGCAACGTTATGAGATACATCAGATAGCTCATTATGAAAAGGAATGGTTTAGGGTTTTAATATTTTCTATAGTGAAGTTCAAAGGGGGGCTTCTTATTGAAAACTGGTTAAGTGAAAGAAAATCGAGGTGTAATTTACATTAGAATTATAGAGAAAGTCATTTGCACAAGCCATTTAGGAGACGGAGCTACCTAACTGGAGGTTTCAGTCACCAGATTGAAAATGAAATATATTGCTTATTAGCAGAGTAACCAAGAGAACACGGTGGTGTTCTTGACACTTTTTTTCCAGAAAGGTAATATGGATATGACTTGATAAACACAAAGGTAAATGTGATTCTTTACCATTGAACCCTTGTAGAAAACAGACAATTTTGTCCCTGTTGATTTCCCTCAAAAGTTCATGTCTTGGAAACTTAAAATCTACACTCACTTGCTTGTAGTATATTGAGGTAAGGCCTGTGGGTAATAATTAGGATTAGAAGGTTGGGTAACCACTGGCAACAGGTAGTACACATTCTAACATGTGATACTTTCTGTGAAGAAGACCCTCACCAGATGCAGGTGCTATGACAACTAAATAAATCTCTGTTCCTATCAATTACCCAGCCTTAGGCATTTTATTATAGAAACAGAAAATAGACTGACATCTGTGATATCAGTGGTGCCAAACATAACTGAGTGACTTTAGTGATTGATATATTTTGTAGAACACAGCATTGCAGACCAATACTTATCATCAACACAACCATATGACCAATTCTGAAATTGAATCTCAAATATTAAAAAGTCCTATGACAAAGTAACTGGTTAAAAGACTTTGTTATATATATTAAGTCCAAGAGCTAGTAGAAGCATGCCCAGCTGCAAAACATTTAAACAAGAATACCAGGCTATCTAAGCAACTGATCATCAGATTAAGCTCAAAAAACAAACAAACAAACAAACAAAAAACTCTTCAGCACCTGAGTTCAAATCAGAAGATAACATGAAGGAATCCTCAGGCAATGGAATAGGAAACTATTTAAGCTTATTGATTTGAGGCAGCTTCCTCTCTCTCATGCCTAAAAGAACAATAAATGGAAACATAATTGACTGGTTTTCTCAGGTAGCAATATGGAAAGAGCAGTGACTTCAAACTGTGGCAAGAAAAGGCCATCTTTTGTAGAAATGCATATGTTTAGTGGGTACTTGGCACATGGAAGAGATCCATTTCCTTCCCATATTTGGACTTGCTATGAAATGATAAGCCTTTGTCTGAATGTTCCTTACTTATGGGAATCCTTTCATAAGAAAAATTTGTTTATATGATAATGTGTTTGAGTAAATTAAAAAAATGTAAGGTATTACAAGCACAATTGACCCTTTCCATTGCAACTTCTTCTTCACACTTCCATTTCACAGAGTACTGGAATGTCCATGGGATATTTCAAAACTATATATATAGAAGAAGCATGAAAACAGAAGCCAACTCACAGATGGCTGCATTTGTTTTAGGGAGAGATGATATAGTGCCAAGGTTGGCTAGTGGAAGTGATGAAGGAGAAAAGCAAATGAATAGAGATATCTTGGGGTTGAACTGATCAGTACCAGTGATTCTAATTGTACCCTATAAATCTATAGTTGCTAGCAGCTACTTTAATTCTGTTTAGACTTGACATTATGGTTATCACTACTGTTCTGAGAGTCTTATTGTAGCTGAAAGTTGTCCTGTGTCCTGTGTGGCCCACAGTCAGGACAAATCTCTCTCACATGCTAGTCCCAAGTAAACACACAGAGACTTATATTATTTAAAACTCCTCGACCATTAGCATAGGCTTACTACTTACTAATTATTACATGTAAACTAACCCATTTCTGTTCATCTATATGTCTCTATATGTTCCATGGCTTTACCCGTGTGTCATTACATGCTGCTGCCTGGACTGCGGGCTGGCATCTCCTGACTCAGCCTTCCTCTTCCCAGAATTCTCTTTGTCTGTTTATCCCACCCATACATCCTGTCTGGCTACTGGCAAATCAGCATTTTATTTATCAACCATTCAGAGCAGCACATTCACAGCATACAGAATACCCCACAGCACCTTACCCTCTACACAGCATCATTGTTTATAACTAGACAAGTATTAAGATTTTATTCTGGGGTTTCAATTTCTTCCTCAGTACTGTGGTTGATGATTTAGAAGAAGTTCAAGCTACTATGTGCTTTTAATCTAATTCCTTGAATGTGTCTTCCTAACTAAAGTGTAGCTCCCTTCAGAGTAGAATGAACAAGCGTCAGAATCAAATAGTTCCATAGGGCTTTTCTTTCAATTCAAATAATAATGTAAAAGTCTTTTGAAAACCACAATGTGGCACATGATAAACTTTCCTCTTGGTGCCTATTGAGTCTGTTAAACTAATTATGTTAAAGGACTCAGATCCTTGTCTTGTCTTTTAGCTGTCTTTCTGCTGCCTTACAGTCTACTCTACCTGTATTAGTCAGTGACCTTTACAAATAAAAACTGAATTTAGTCACTCCTCTTTTTAAGGTTCTGTAATTATTCCTCTTCATCTTTTAATGAGATGCAAATGCCTTTTGCCTTGCTTGCTCTTCCAGATGGATTTCATGTTGGTCTCTTACCACCATGCTATTCTCTAGCCTGCCTGTATTTTTCTTCTGCTATTAAAAACATGAAGCTTTTCATAACCAACTTTATCTGTCTTTATCACCTGAATTTCTAAAACCCATCTTTTCCATTTTGTCTTATATATCTTCTCAAAAACTGGACACTCTTTAAAATGCTAATTACAATATGCCTGATAGTTATGTTCTTTTTTTGTTTTCCCAAATCAATGATCAAACATGGAATTTTAGGCCAGGAAGATGATACATGTTCTTAATCTCAACACTTGTGAGGCAATCCTGGTCTACAAAATAAGTTCTAGGACAGTCATGGCTACATGGTAAGTCCCTTACTTAAAAACAAACATGTAACTCAAAATGTATTTATTTATGTTGTCTTCATGATCATACACCTAACAAAGTATTTATGGCACACCCATTGTATTTTACATGACACTGGCATAAATGACAATAATCCTGATGAAATCTAAGTTTATTAAGAACAGATAGTTGGTTAAAAATCATCCAAAGTAAATTAAAATAACACATTCATGTCAAATGTTATATTGTCTAATTTTTTTTTCAGAAAGAGAAAAAAGAGCAGTGAATTAAAGAACACAATGATGCAAATTTTGAAGACAGATTGAAGGAGGAAAGAGGTTTACTATTTTCTTTTACACTCTCCAGAAAAGCAGTTTAAGAAGAAGAAGAGAGCAAAGGAAAAATTCTTGTGCAGAAAAATGCCTGATAACTTAGACGAAGGGCACAGAAGCCACCATACTGGTGCAATGTGATAGGGAGAGCAACAGAAGAGAGATGAGTGTTAATGAGAGGGTGTTCATGACAAAGTGGCAAACTTTTCAAATATCTGATAGGCTGACTTTTATTCAGGGGGAAAGGGGAACCATTGAAGGTTTCTGAGCTTGATTGACTGTCAGTGTAGGAGGATTCCTTTGGAGACTTGTTGAGATGATTGTAGGAGTTCTAGGAAACAAACAAAACTCAGGAAGCTATGGAGTGTGGGAGACCCACTCCCACTTTTACCCCAGGGTACTTTTGACGGGGGAGAAGGCTGTGCCTGTCTTAGGTCATTCTACTTGATTGATCTTCCTTTCCTTTCATAGAGATATACTTTCCATCAAGCATACTATGGGTTAGGTTGGAAGCTATCAAGAAGAAAGTTGCCTGTCTTTGTCTACCAGCCTCTGGCAGGAGGTGGTACATAGCCTAACTCAGCTCTGGCCCAGGTCCCTACTAAGCTCGCAAACATTCACAACAATCTCCATAGCCACTACACTTCACAGTAAAGGAGTGGAGGATAATAAAGATGGAATATCTTTCTTGAAATGGTTCTAAGGTGATTGCAACAGTCTTAGCTGCACCAAGCCCTTTTTCTGGATCAAAACTCTCTTCTAACAGATGTTCAATAAAACTTCAAGAGACTGTTTTGATTCCCAGGAGAAAACAGTCATTTCAAAAAACTTCAAAGTATCTACTCAAGTAAACAAAAACCATGCTAATTATAAAGAAACCCTTACAAACTCGATTGTGGGAGGCTTATCCCTTTGTGGGAGTCCTACCCCTTTCTAAACATAAACAGGAGTGGAAACTTCTAGGAAGAAGACAGAAAAGCTCCCCTAATTATGACACCTTCATTAATTATATTTTGCACTATCATAAAAAGTGTTCACATATTTCTGAAGATAAAAGATATTGCTTTAAAAATTTATGTTACTTAATTTGTCTAGACAAATATCAAGGAGTAATAAAAGCAATCCTAGTATGAACATACACTTAACATTTGCATGTTTTAGAAACTTACATTCAACATTTACACTTTACACAGACTTACATTCAACATTTATACCCTTCACAAACCCGCATTCAACATATATTTATTTATACTTTTTACCAATTCACATTCAAAAGGAAACTATAGAACTACTTTACAGACTTTATATTCAAAAGGAATCTCTGTAGAAATATTTTATAAACATTATATTCAAAAGGAATCTCTATAGGACTATTTTATTGATTTTAGCACTTATCTAGCAGAGATTTCTTAGAAGAACTATTTACCAAGCTATTCAAGAGGAAACTCTAGCAGCGTGGTGGTGGCACACGCCTTTAATCCCAGCACTTGGGAGGCAGAGCCAAGTGGATCTCTGTGAGTTCGAGGCCAGCCTGGGCTACCAAGTGAGCTCCAGGAAAGGCACAAAGCTACGCAGAAAAACCCTGTCTCAAAAAACCAAAAAAAAAAAAAAACAAAAACAAAAACAAAAAACAAAAAACAGAAAACAAACAAAAAAAAACCAAGAGGAAACTCTGCTAGTAAATATTTAGAAAGAATCTCTTACCAGAATTAACTTATATTCAAAGGCAAACTCTATTAGCAAACAATTAGAAGAGTTCTTAAACAATTAATAGTTCTTAAATGGACTATTAACAAGATAGAAAGTTTGCAAATCATTTCTAACATTCAGAGTTTATAGTCAGCTTTGATATCATTCTGAAACATTTCTTGGGATTTGAAGTCAGAGCCTAATTTATCAGTGGCTCATAAACTTAACTGGGTGTAAAACGGGTAAAATCCCCTCTTCCTAATTTTTAAAGGTGCTTTTTAAGATTACCATGAGTTCCTTTAATGATACCAGTGTTTCCCTCTTCTATCTTAAGCACAACTCATTCTCAAGTTTTTTTTTTTGTTTTTTTTTCCCCCACACTCAAAGCAGTTTCCCAGAGTAAGGGCCATTTTCCCTTGTTTTCTAAAATATTTCAAAGTAGCTTGTTGACAAACAGTATGAGCACTTTAATTATCTTCTTAGAGGAAAGTTGTTTGCCTGAACCTAGTTCTCAAGAGGTAAGGCTAAGCTGTCTAACATCACTTAGAAAAGAAACTGCATTCTGAGGTGAAAAAAAAAAAAAAAAACAGAGTTTGGGGGCAGTGTCACCATTTTGAGCTGAAAAAATACATTTCCCATACTGCCTTTCTCTATCACATCATGCTATTATTTTATCATAAGTTTATTAGCATGCACAATATTTGGGAGAATACAATACCACATTTCCTCTCGTTTTGTCTAAAATTTAAAAAAGCTTATAACTAATACAAGAAAAATTATATCCAGTAAGTATATACAATATACACAGTCAAGATTACATTAACAATGTCCAGTTCATTAACATTTGACAGATTCAGATAAAAACTCCATTATATATATTAACAATGTCCAGTCCAGTAACATCTGATAAACTCAGACCAAAAAATTTTCATTACTTATTTTATTTAAAACAAGTAGTTCCTTTTTAAAAGTAGATTCTATAATCTCCCTTTTTATCTTATCATATCTGTATTCTCTTTTTCCTTTTCATAATACATTCAGTAGTCTACATTTTGTCATTTTTACATCTTCCCCCTTTTCTTCAGTGTAGATTCAGTGATCTACCTATCTATCCTTTCTTAAGCTGCTTTTCTAACTACATTTCCCAGGTTGCCTTTCGGGGTCCAGCAAAAAACTTCTGTTCACAGTTTTGTTTGTTTTTTTTTTTTTTTTTTTTTTTTTTTTTTTTTTTTACTGAAAATCAAGATCAAGTGAGCTTTTTCACCATTGGGAGGTTTCTGTTCTCCCTGAGCTGGCATGGATAGCTATTTTTCCTTCAGTGTTCCTGAAGTGGGGCATGTCTATCCACCCTTGTGCTTTGGTGCCAGAAGCAAAAACCTCATTGGGGCATGCTCCTCTGCCTTTCGTGGTCAGTGAAAGAAAATGAAAGTTTTTGGATTAAAAGCTTTTTCAGAAAGGTCTTTTCCCTGATAGAAAAGAGATCTTTTTCAGAGAGATTTTTTTGTTAGCCTTGGAGGCTGCATAGCCCCATCTACCAACTCGGATCTTGCAGGCAGTCAGGTGACTGTTGCCTTTCCCACCAGCTTTCTTTGTATGGCCAAATTTACCCTGATTTTTATGCCAGCAGTTTTCCCCAGGTCCTGCACCTCCTCCATCTTGGCTCTCCCAGGCTCTGCCTGCACACTCCCAAGCGTTTATAGCTAGGCTCTAGCTGCAGGGGCTGTTTTTCTAATACTGGCTGGAAGGAGAAAAAGGACTAGCAGAGAAGACTTGCCCTGTTCCAAGAGGTTTTTTGTTTTTTCTTAGAGCAGTTACAAGTGACTTTCCCATACTGACAGATGTTTCTTCCAGGTGAGTTAAATTTTTTGCTCCTACAGACAGAAAGAAAAACCGGAGAAAGCAAAGGTCTGAAAAGCATTTAGTTTTTTAGAGAGAGAGTACTAAGATTTTCCTAAGACCTTTGTTCTCTTTGGCTTCATGGCCAAACGGAAACTAATTTTGATTGTACTGTGTTGGGATGTTGTTTGCCAGCAGAGCAAAATGTTTTGTCCACAACTGCCTCAGGGAAAATTCCCTCCTGCTTCTAAGGGCTTGATTTTAATCTGTCTTCAGGCAAAAAGCTTCAGTAGAAATCTTTTTCTCATCTTTGATAGATTTTTCTGATTCTTCTCCAGGATTTTGTGTTCATCGCCCCATAGTTGGAAAATCAAGGATATAGTTTCTCTGTCTTGTTGCTTATCTTATCCCATTTTCCCCTTAAATTATATTTCTAACCTTATATTTCTATATTCTACCTTACTCTAAATTTCTTCCTACACTATATTCCTATACTCCTTATTTTTTATAGACAGAAATTAAGAGAGAGAGAAAAAGAAAGAAACCTAAACAGAAAGAGATGTATTCACTGCAGCCTCATTTTTTTCACTTGGACATCTTTCAGCCACTTACTTCTACTCCCAAAAATAGAATACCTCTGTCTTCATTATAATACAAAACTGGACATGCCCAACTGCTGCCTACAGGGCCCTCCACCCTTTCATCAAGTCCCAGGTAACTGTTCAGGCAACATCTGTGGGAGACCTGCTCCCACTTTTACCCCAGGATACTCTTGAGGGAGGAGAAGTGAGAAATATTTAGATAGAAAGAAAAAAGGGAGAGGGTGACGGATAGAAACACAGGATAGCTGAGCAGGGCCTGGATCAATATCCACCAGCCCCTTCTGTCTCTTCTAAAGGGCTTTTTAAAGAAATGCCAAGGGGTGGAGCAAAAGGCCTCCCACTAGCACAGTCAAGTGCAGACCCTTCCAAACACTGTGTAACCATGCATGTGGTCCAGCAATCCCCTAATGCAGCTCTGCTGGGTAAAGCAAGCTCAGCTCTCACAGGAACCCTTGGTGGGCCTGCACAGTGGAGATTACTGGTACAATGCTCATGCACTGAACAAGTGTGCATATAGCTAGAAGTTTTTCTGTGTCCCTCCCACCAGTTCCAAATCCTTCATCCACTTGTAAATAATCATTCAGAGGCTTAATGTTAATTACAACCTGTTTGGTCTATGGCTCAGGTTTCTTGCTAGCTATCTCTTTCATCTTAAATTAACCCATTTCTATTAATCTATGTTGCCACATGACCATGGCATTACTAGTCTGATAGTATCTTGTTGCTCCTTGAGCAGTGGGCTGGCAACTGTTCTGACTCTTCTCTTCTTCCCTATATCTCTCTTGGATTTCCTGCCTGGCTCTTATTCTGCTTTACCAAAGACCAAAAGAGCTTCTTTATTAACCAATAGCAACAATACATATTCACAGCATACAAAAAAGACCATCCCATAGCACATTCCCTTTTATGTCTAATAAAAGCATGTCCCCTTTTCATTTCAATATAGTAAAATTACATATAACAAAACAGTTATCAAACAAGAATTACGGTTACAATATCTAGTCTATTTGTATTTGGCAAAATTGAAGAAAATACTCTATGATCTATTCTATATTTATGAGTCTAAAGTTTTATGTTGAATATAACTAAGGAAAACTATCATTATAACCATCTAGTCTTCAACTCCATCAAAGACCTAAAAAGGAAAATAATATTATCTGAGTAAACAGGAAGTGCAAGCAAGCAACTTCCAAAAAAATTGCAAGAAATGACAGAAGACAGCTGGTAGCCTAGACAGTCATCCAATGTTTCTCTGCAATGTTGGGGCATCCATTTTTGGCTATAGGCCAAGAATATTTGACATATCATTTTCAGAAATAGGTTATTTTGAAAGACCATCTTATCCTGTCTTGGCAAGTTTCAGCAGTTGATTTTCCTTTTGTCCTAGCCATCCAGAATGGACAACATGTTTATTGTCAGCAGCTGAGGCAAGGGCAGTTCTTGCCCAAATGGTTAACTTTTGCCACAAAGAAAGCAAACTCCATATGGAATTTCATTGAGCCCATCATCCTCTCTGCGGTAGATTGGTGCTGCCAGAAGCAGACATGTCTCAGAAAAGTCTAAGTTCTTAAAATAATTTAAATATTCTGTAAGTCTTTGAAGTATTTGAAGATTACCTGTCTAATTGAAATATATCTATATATACCTAGAAAACTTAACTAAGATGACTATAAATTTGACTATCATAGATAACTATTAATATGTATTTCTTAATTATATATTATATTTAAAATTAGTTGCATAAACATAATGCCTTAAACAATGATAAAATATATAATATATGTATGGTATAACAAAATTAACTTTAAATTTATATCTATAAACCAAAATCCATACTAATGTAAAATAGGTAAGATTATTAGTTGTCTTTTGGATTAAAATAAATTGAATAATCTACACTTTTATCCTATCGTTTCTATATCTCCTTTTCTTTTTAGAATGAGATCCCTGAATCTAATCTCCTTTGTTCAGCTTTTTTTAAACCATTATCCATAACAACTTATAACCAACTCCCCTAAATAAATGACAAATATCCATCATTTAGTTTTGAGAATGTGGCTGTAGTTCTCTAGACTACTTCTTGCTGATTATGGCCACTGGCAATCTTATGGGGACCCAAAGAAAATTTAGGATTATGGTCAATCTTGACTGGAGTAGTCTGTGTGGCTGGATCATTTCAGCCAACAGCCTTGAAGCCTTTCTGGATGCAGAACTCAGAGGAAACCACAACTGAAGCACTCTGAAACATTGGATCATCTGGGCCATCTGTTCTTATTGGAGATTTTTCATGGGTTCTTACTCAATCAAATCATATTAACCTGGTAGCAATCCATAGCTTCTGATCTTCTGTGGAAAAAAAAAAGCAGAACCTCTTTTCCAAAGCAACAAATCCTTAGACCCAAACTTTGAAGTCAAAATACTTTGAAATATATATATATATATATATATATATATATATATATATATATATATATATATATTGGTTTAACTTAGTAGCTTTTACAATCACATGTCTCTCTGCAGTTAAAAATCCCAAAGATAACATAATAATATATAGTATCCAGACTTTCTGTGTATATTCCATCTTTATGTGGCTTATTATATTTTTTATTATTGTATTTCTTTTTTAAGAATTTTTTTAAATCTTTTTTTTTCTCTCTCAAGCCTACATATATTTTTAAACATATTGTAAACCATTTAGAGTTTTTGTTCCATCTAAATCTGTTTTATTGTGCATCTGTAATCATTTTCTGACCAGGGGAGTTTTTAAATTGTTAAGCTGCACTGGCTAGGACCAAATTTGCTTTGGCTGCTGGCTCTATCCCATTCCCAACATGGTGGAGGTATGTTTATTGTCAGCTCTGGGAGCCATGTTCACCCTCAACTCTGGGAAGTAGTAGGTCTATGCCTCCATCAAGCAGCATGCTGCCCAGAAACCTTATAGCAAAAGATAAATCTGCCACATAGAATGCTGTGTGGCTTGGAGAAACCTCTGTGTATTGTGGCAGGAATCTTCCATGCTGTGTTCAAGCTTGAATGCCTCGGTGTCTCTGTATCACTGCATCGTTGTACTATGGCCCACATAAAAGACAGAAACTAGGAAACTGCTTTTAGCTCCATTTTAGATTTCTTTTTAAGCTCCCAGGTTTTCTGTGGAAATTTTTGCCAAACATCTGGGCACCAATTGTAGCCAGAAGTTTTACAATGTCCCACAGCCACTCAATCCCAAGTATGCACACATTGACTTATATTAATTATAGACAGTTTGGTCTATGGCTCAGGCTTCTTGCTAGATAGCTCTTACATCTTAATTTAACCCATTTCTATTAATCTATGTTTTGCCATGTGGCCATGGTGTTACCAGTCTGCTGGCATCTTGTTGCTCTTTGAGCTGTGGGCTAGCGACTGTCCTAACTCTGCCTTCTTCTTCCTGTATCTCTCTTGGAATTCCCTCCTGGCTCTTCTCATGTTTTACCATAGGCCAAAAACAGCTTCTTTATTAGCCAATAGTAGCCACACTTACAGCACACAGAAAGACCATCCCACATCATATGCATTATTCACAGATTATATTATGCCTGGCACTGACACATAAAAGACAAATATTCTGATGAAACTTAAGTTCCTTGTGGGAAAGTAGGTGGTTAAAGGGCCCCAAGGTAAATTATACACTATATTAAAATGATAGAGAGTGTGGTTTTTACAAAAAACAAAAGAGAGACAGAAAGAAAATCAGCATTAAAGAATAAGATGAATTCTGTTGATGCGGGGAGGATCTGGAGTTTGTCAACAGAAAATTTAGTGAGAATTAGTCAGTCTAGATACACTGTGACAATGTAAACTGCCAGGTGCCCCAACAGGTTGGAGTAGATGTAGGAGTTAGGGAAATGAGAAAAGACTCAAGGACCTGGGCAAAAGTATTTCACCCATTAATAGAAATGGAGGAGGTGGCTTGGAGGAGAAAGCCTGAAGGAGAAGGGGGAGGTGCTTAATTTGTGGTATAGGAAGTTTGTGTTACCCTATTGGTACTATCAAAGTCAACGTGTCTAACAGAGCACTGGAAGAGAGTTTGAGATGTGTAGGCCCAGAAACAGCATTTAAACATGTGGGACTAAAATCATCTAGGAGGTGATGATGTGTGGAAATTAGATCAGGAGGGAAGAGAGCATTTTAGGGATTTCAAATATTAGGAGTTGGGGAAGAAGGGCTGGTGTCAGCCAAGGAAACTGAAACCTTACACTATTCCTAAAAGACCCTAAAGCTGATAACAATGTAAAAAGAAATGGTGTTGAGGGGGACAGAGGGACCATACATATTCAATGCACCTGTTTTATTGACATTTCCTCTCATTTGACATGGAACATGAGGGCAAAAGTGCTGTCTCTCTTACAAGATGTGGATCCCTGATTTCCAGTACAGGACTTGGTAGTTATCAACAATCAGTAAGTATTTGGTGAATAATGTTGAAGATGATGTAATAACAATGAAATGATTAGACTATATATGCCTGCGTCTAAAACAATTACAATAGAAACAATGCTGAGGATGTATACACGAAAAAGGCAAAAAGTCGAGGCATAGGGAAGGTATGGAATCAAGTCAGTTGATCAAAGTCAACCATCCCAACACAAGATCCTGAAACACAAAGTGTTCCAAAGGTTTTAAGTGTTGACTTGATGCCAACAGTAGACAATGTGTATGTATATCACTCTTACTAGGAAGAAAACCCCACAAAGGCAGGGAATGTTTTCCTTTATTTTCCTTCTGATTTATGTCAAGCCACCCACAGAAGTGCCTAGAACAGGGCTGTTGAATGGATGAATGCTTATAAAGTTAGGGCTGGGTCTTTATCGAGTGAACAAGGCATCTGCAGTCTATTTGAGAGTGGGGGTCGAATGGTGGCGACATTACAGTGACAGTTTTTAGAGACGTCAAAAGAGGAAGCAGTGCTGCATGAAGCCAGTGCCTATTAGAGCATAACTCATTTTGTTCCTGAAAGACTAGAAGCAGAGATCAGCCAAAAGCCTGTGGGGATATTTTCCTGTGTCTGTGTGTGATAAGATTTTAAGTAGGATTACATTAGTGGGAAGAGAGTAGAAAATGCAACAGAGTTTAAAGTAAGAAAAACAAAGAAACAAGCAAACAGATAGGGCCTGATGATTTGATCACTGGTAAATAAAGCCAACTTCCTAGGATTAGGATATAATAAGGGATGGAAGAAGGAGCAAAAGCTATTTTTGCTTTGGCTTTTTGTTGTTGTTGTTCAAAGAGGATACAATATTCAATTTTAGGCAAGATATATTTGAGGAATTGATAGCATTCTCAAGAATATAAATAAGTACATTTGAACAAGAATTAAGGGTTAGCAGAGGATCCCCAAGCCACCTGCAGATGGAATATCTGAAGCCATGGAGATGGTCAATGTGAACAAGGATGAATATCTGAATCCATGAAGATCATCAATGTGAATAAGGAGAATAGTATAGAGCAAAACAGTGGGTATCAAAAAGGAACTTGTGGATGTGAACAAGAATTCCTGGAAAGAACATGTGCCTGCAAAGACTGACTGACTGAAACTACAGTATTGTGAGGGGTTGGAATGCTGCAGGTTCATAAACTAATACTCTTGGGCTAGCTTTAGCCTCCAGCATAGCCATTCACTGACCACCTCTTTCCTAGAAGTAACAACCTGTGACTAATAGATAAAAATGTTTTGGAATCTGTTGACTTAGTTTCCACCAACCTACAAACTGAGAATATATCAGATAACATCTTATATTTATATAAAACTTTCTCCATCTTGCTATAAATATCTCTATGATGTAATCCATAAGTATATTTTAAATTTAGCTTGATTTGTGATTTTCTTTGTTCTGTAAATTTCTAAAATTTCATGTAGCTGCTCCTATGTTAGAACATGGGATTTGAGTTAACCTAAACCTGTATTCGAGGGCCATGGTCTCTCAAAATGTCTCTAGAATAAACTATCCCTTATTCTATTTAATGTGAGAGCTGGGTTGTTGATCTGCATTGAAAAATTTTTTTTTTAATGTAGATAGAATGAAAGATACTGAACTCTAAAAGGAGGCAGTCCTGTAGTGTATCTTCAATAGTCAGATGTTTTAAATAATTCATGAACTTGTAGAGACAAAACTCAAGATGAGTTTTTCATAATTTGTTCTCAAATTCTGCATATGTGAAACAAATTGAGAGGTAAGATACCCTAAAGTCCAAACTCCCCTCACTGAAGCAGACATTGTCCACACCAGAAAGGAAAAAAAATCCCTTATTCCTTCCCTCTTGTCACTCCTGGTTTTATAGGGATCCAGAACTTGAGGATGGAGAACCAGAACCAGCCTGGCTTCCTGGCTTCTGTACGGACAGAACTCCATGTGTGTAGGCTCCCTGAGAAGGCAGGGTCTATGTAGAATGAGGGACTGATGAAGAGTGGAAAAAGGATTATTCTTGTTGTAAATCAAGAAAATTGAGAGGTTTAGATGATTCTGTTGATGGGGCAGGCTATATGGAACTGTACTTCATTGCAAATGCCATGCAGAGCACAATGGATTCTATTAATGCAAGGAAAATGGTTTGTGATAATGGCAATCCCATCAGAAGACCTAAGCATATTTTCTAAACATTTTATAAAAGTTCTCTGTTGATTCTTTAAATGAGACTTTATAAACCTTAATCATAAGGAACATAGCTATTTTTCTTTCTCCTAGAATTATTTCCAAAATACTAAGAAATAAATATGAAAAACTCCATTAACTAGCTAAGATATTCAGTTGGATAGGGTGAACTGGTCTTGAATTACTTATTTTACACAGAGCAGAGGAATCAGGGTAATTCATGTACTTACTCTATCTCTCTATGTATATAAATATAATGCAGTACTGAGTATAAATCAAAATTGCAATGCTGGCACACAGTAAGCTCAGTACTCATGCATGCTAGTATATAGTCGTCCTCAGTGTGGAGGAGTCCCTGGCTAAAATATAAAGATCTGGTGGCTGGGGAGATGGCTTAGTTGGTAATGTGCTTATTGTGCATGTATAAAGATCCAAATTTGGGTACCTAGAACCCACACTAAAACACAGGTGTGGCTGGGCAGTGGTGGTGCATGCTTTTAATCCCAGCACTCTGGGAGGCAGAGGGAGGCAGATCTCTGTGAGTTTGAGGCCAGCCTGGTCTACAGAGTGAGTTCCAGGATAGCCAGGGCTATTACACAGAGAAACCTTGTCTCTTGAACACACACACACACACACACACACACACACACACACACACACACACACACACACACACATCCTGTCTAGCTGAGATGCTGATCTTTGTGAGAGACATTGGCTCTAAGCATAAGATGTAAAAGCTATTGAGGAAAGCATCTTGATATCAACCTCTTGTCTCCACAGTTGACTGCATGGTAAAATGCACTTATACACATGCATTCATCAGAGAGAGAAAGAGAGAGAGAGAGAGAGAGAGAGAGAGAGAGAGAGAGAGAGAGAGAGAGAGAGAGAGAGAGAGAGAGAGAGAGAGAGAGAGAGAGAGACTCTAATTTCTCCTACCTTAATCTGATGATGTATGGCCTGAATTCCTTCACAGAATCATTTGGTGCCTGCTCCAGACATGTTCCAATGACAGATAAAAGTAAGAACATAATAAACAAAATCTGAAAAGATCTGATGCTAAACTTGAAAGCAAGGTAAAAGTCCTGAGGACTAGAAACACAGAAGCTACAGCTGTTGGAGGCTACGGGTCTTCAAGTCTGCAAGGGCAGACAGAATCAAGTTATTTCTATAGTCAAAGGAGAATGAGAAGCTTGCATATAAATCCAAAGCTCAGCTCATGAATGAAACAAGAGATGCATTTGAAATTAGGCAATAGCAGAAAATGAGAAGTAAAAACAAAAAACAACTTCAGTCATATGCTGCCCACTGTCTGGAATGCAGCTTTCAGCAAGCTGTGAAAACAGTGAGGTGGTAAAAGTCTCAGCCTTGGAACCAGGAAACAATTCAGGCTATTCTGGATCAGTGAAGCTGAGAATTTTATTAAAAGATTTCCTTCTGGAGTTGGGAGAAGTCTGGTAGGAGAAACTCAAAAGTGTTAGAGAAACATACAAATCCTCCGTGCAAAATAAGTCTACAAGCTCAAGTCCCCAAATATGTGAATGAATCTGAACTAAAACCAAATAAGTCAAGGAAACCAATAATTAGAATGATTGTCTATAAAGCTGTTATTGAGTGAAGCTTTTGGATAAATTAGCAAGGGCATTGTAGAAGGTAGGCATTCTTCATTGTAGAAGAATGATGGCAGGCTGGCTCACCTCATTTCTTGGTGAAAATTGAATGATGGGAAAGAGCAAACATGTGGAACCTCCACTCACACTATCTCCAGAGCCAAGGAAGGGCAGACGCTGATCTATTCAGGCATGGAATAGACTGGGGTCAAGCAGAGCTAGGGAAGTAGTGTGCTATTAGTGAGAGAGAAGAAGAAAACCAAACAAACAGAGAACCCACAATGACTGTGGTGGGAGGGAACGCCTGACACTGAAGTGTGAAACTTGCCAATCAGACACGGAAACTGAGGCAGGAAATGATATGCTAGCAAGAACTTTATTTATTTATTTGCTAATAATTAATGTTGGAGAAAAATTATTCATGTGCTCATTAATAAAACCTCCCTGCAGAAGTTCTTTTTATTATCCTTGCTGCAGATGGGGAATCAATGAGACAATTAAGAAATGCACTCAATACTACATATTAAGCCAAAAGTAATTGGATCTGAATGTTTCATCTAGAACTTTCAGCTTTAATCTTAAATGATTATCTAAAACCCATTCCACTTGTTGCCTTTTATACAGACAAGAATTGCTAATCCACAATTCGAAACTATTTCCAAACTGAATGCTGACAGTTTCTGGAATTCAAATATAATAGGTCATGATTTGGTGGGCCATGTTTTCCTGGAGTCCTCCATCTCTCTGACTCTTAAACCTTTCCTCCCTCTCTTCCACAGGATTCCCTGATCTCCTGGTGGGGGGGACTCAGTTGAGACCTCCCATTTAGACTCTCCAAATAATGTCTGGTTGTGGGTCTCTGCATCCGCTCCCATATGCTGCTGGAGGAAGCCTCTCTGATGACACCTGGACAGGGCACAGATCTATGAGTAGAGAAAAATGTCATTAGGAATCATTTTATTGATTTTTTTTTTTTTGGTCAGTGGTGTTTGGTTCTACCTTAGGTCTCTGGGCTATCCATTTCTGGTGCCTCGCCATCAAGGCAGTGTAGGACAGGACATGGGCTCCCTCTCGTGGAGTGGGCCCGAAGTTAAACCAAACATTGGTTGGCCTCTTCCACAAGTTCCGTGCCATCATTGCCTCAGCACATCTTATAGGCAGGACAGATTGTAGATTGAGGGTCTTGTGGCTGGGTTAGTTGGTGTTCAGGTTTCTCTTTTTATAGTCTGGAGAGTATCTCCTTGCACCAAAGAAATTAGACTGTAGGGGTGAAGACTCCATGCAGGCATCAGCTCAACCTTTGCTTGGCTACAAAAGATGGCTTGTTCAGACTCAATATCCTCCATTACTAGGAGTCCTCACTGGGGTCATTTTCATAAATTCCTGTACATTTCCACTAAACTAGGTTTCCACATCACCTGCCCATTGCTCACCAGTGTCAGCTGTCTCTCCACACTCTTTCCCTCACATCCCTCCCCTGGTCACCAGTCCCCTTCTGCTCCAGTCCCCATCTGTCCCAAATCCACCCTCGAAATTTATTCTTTTCCCTCTTTCCCAGGAGGTCCATGCATCCTCCCTAGAGACTTCATCTTTAACTAACCTTTCTTAGTCTGTGGATTGAAGTTTGATTTTCATTTACTTAATAGCTAGTATCTGCTTATAAGTGGATACATACCACATTTGTCTTTCTAGGTCTAGGTTACCTCACTCAGGATGATCTTTTCTAGTTCTATCCATTTGCCTGTAAATTTTATGACTTCACTGTTTTTTTTAATAACTGAGAAATACTCTATTGTATAAATGCACCATATATTTTTTAATCCATCTGTCTATTGAGGGATACCTAGGTTATTTCCAGTTTCTGGCTATAATAAATAAAGCCACAATGAACATTGCTAAGCAAGTGTCCTTGTGGTAGGATGGAGCATCCTTTGGCTATATGCCCAACAGTGATGTAGCTGGGTCTTGTTATATACCAATTTCCAATTTTCTGAGGAACCACCCTATTGATTTTCATTGTGATGTAAAGTTTGCACCCCCCCACCAGCAATAAAGGAGTGTTCCCCATAGTCACACCCTCACCAGCATGAGTTATCACTTGTGTTATTGATCTTAGCCATTCTGACTAGTGTAAGATGGACTCTCAAAGTCATTTTGATTTGCATTTCACTGATAACTAAGACTGTTGAACATTTACCAGCCATTTGAGACTTCTCTATTAAGAATTCTCTGTTTAGCTCTCTATGCCATTTTTAATTGGAATATTTGTTTTTTTTGATATCTAATTTCTTGAGTTCTTTATATATTTTGGCTATTAGCCCTCTATTAGATGTGGAGTTGGTGAAAATCTTTTCCCATTCTGTAGTTTGCTGCTTTGTCTGAATGACAGTGCCCTTTGCCTTACACAAATTTTTCAATTTCATTGGGTCCCATTTATTAATTGTTGATCTTAGTGCCTGCATTATTATTCAAAAAGTCATCTCCTATGCCAATACATTCAAAGCTGTGCCCCACTTTCTCTTATAGCAGTTCCAGTGTATTTGGTTTTATATTGTGTTCCTTGATCCACTTGTACTTGAGTTGTATGTGGGGTGATAAATATGAGCCTTGTGCATTCTTCTATATTCAGACATGCAGTTATATACTTTCTTTTTTTAGATTGTATATTTTTTACTTCTTTATCAAAAATTAGGGGGCCATATGTGAACTTTTGTCTGGGTCTTCACTTAGATTCAATTGATCAACCTGTCTCTTTTTTATGCCAATACCATGCAGGTCTTATTACTATAGCTCTCTAGCACAACTTGAAATCAGAAATTGTGATACCTCTGGAGTTCTATTAGTGTCCGGGATTGTTTTATTTTATATTTTTATTTTATAATTAATTTAATTTTACATGTCAGCCAAGGATTTCCCTGTTCTCCCTCCTCTCACCCCCTAGCCTTCCTCTCCAATCCACCCTCCCATTCCCACCTCCTCCAAGGCAAGGTCTCCCCTGGGGAGTCAGCCCAGCCTGGTACATTCAGTTGAGGCAGGTCCAGTCTCTTTCTCCCTACACCAAGGCTGAGCAAAGTGTCTCAGCATAGGCCCTACATTCCAAAAAGCCAGCTCATATTGATTGGAAAAAGCACAGGGACAAATAGTCAAACTAGTGGAAACACATAAACTGTGAACCAATAGCTGAGGAGCCCCCATGGAACTAGTCTAGGCCCTTTCGATAAGTGAGACAGTTGATTATCTTGAACTGTTTAGGAGGCCCCCAGGGACCTGTTCTTGGATTGTTTTTAGTTATCTTTGTTTTTGTTTGTTTGTTTGTTTTTCCATATAAAATTGAATGTTGTCATTTCAAGGTCTGTAAGGAATTTTGTTGGCATTTTAATGGAGATTGCATTGCATCTGGAGATTGCTCTTGGTAGGATGGTCATTTTTACTATGCTAATCCTTTTGATACATGAACATGGGAGATCTTACCATCTTCTGATATATTCTTCAACTTCTTTTTTGCAAAGACTTGAAGTTTTTATCATACAAGGCTTTCGACTTATTTGGTTAGAATTACCCCAAGATATTTTATATTATTTGAGGTTATTGTGAAGGGTGCTCTTTCCCTGATTTCTTTCTCAGCCCATTTGTCATTTGTATACAGGAAGGCTACTAAATTTCTTTTAATTAATCTTGTTTCCAGATACGTTGCTGAAAATATTTATCAGCTGTAGGAGTTCCCTGGTGGAATTTTTAGGGTCACTTATGTATACTATCATGTTATCTGCAAGTAATGATACTTTGATTTCTTCCTTTATAATTTGTATCCCCTTGATCACCTTCAGTTGTCTTATTCCTCTAGCTAAAACTTCAAGTATTATATTCAATAGAGAGTAGGGAGCCTTAGCTTGTCCATGATTTAGTGGAATTGCTTTGAGTTTCTCTCCATTTAACTTGATGATGGCTTGCTGTAAGTTGTCTTGATTATATTTAGGTATGTCCTTTTTCTCCCTAATCTCTCCATGACTTATCATGAAGAGATGTTGGATTTTGTCAAAGGCTTTTTTGGAATCTAATGAAATCATCATGTGTGTGTTTTTCTTTCAGTTTATTTATATGGTGGATTACATTTACTGATTTTTGTAAGTTGAGCCATCCCTGCATTTCTTGGATGAAGCCAACTTGATTATAGCAGATGATCTTTCTGATGTGTTCTTGGATTTGGTTTACAAATATTTTATTAAATATTCTTGCATCAATATTCATGAAGGAAATTTGTCTGCAATTCTCTTTCATTGTTGGGTCTTCATGTATTTGGGGTATTGGTAATTGTGGCCTCATACAAAAAAAATTGGACAATGTTTCTTCTGTTTTGTTTTTTGGAATATATGAGGAGTATTGGTACTAATTCTCCTTTGAAATCTGGTAGAATTCTGCACTACAAGCATCTGGACCTGGATTTTTTTTTGGTTGGGAGACTTTTAATGACTCCTTCTATTTCCTTAGGGGTTATAGGTCTGTTTAAATTGTTTATCTGATCTTAATTTAACTTTGGCAAATGGTGGCTATCAAGAAAATTGTCCATTTCTTTTAGACTTTTCCAATTTTGTGAAGTACAGGCTTTTGATGGATGAGCTAATGATTTCCTTTGTGTCTGCTGGTTTGTGCTCCCTTTCATTTCTGCTTTTGTTACTTTGGATATTCTCTCTGTCTTTCAGTTAGTTTGGGTAAGAGTTTGTCTATCTTGTTGATTTTCTCAAAGAATGAACTCTGTTTCATTGATTCTTTGTTTTATTCTCTTTGTTTCTGTTTTATTGACTTCAGCCCATGGTTTGAGTATTTCTTGTCATCTACTCCTCTTGAGAGTGTTTACTTCTTTATGTTCTGGAGCTTTCAAGTGTACTGTTAAATTGCTAGTATGAGATCTCTGCAATTTCTTTATGTAGACTCCTCTTAGTGCTACGAATTTTCTGCTTAGCACCACTTTCATTGTGTCCTATAAATTTGAGTATGTTACATATTCATTTTCATTGGCTTATAGAATGTCTTTAATTTATTAACTTCTATCTTGTTCCATTTTTCATTCGGTAGGCATTTATTCCGTTTCTATGAGTTTGTAGGCTTCCTGTTGTTTCTGTTGTTGATATCCAGCTTTAATCCATGGTGGTCTGATAGGATTATAGGTTATTTCATTATAGGTTATATCCACATGTTAATTCAATTTTTTTTCTATCTGTTGAGACTTACTTTGTGTCCAAGTATGTGATCAGTTTTGAAAAAAGTTTTATGAGGTGCTGAGAACAAGGTATATTCTTTTGTGCTTTGATGGACTATTCTATAAATATATGTTAGGTTCATTTAATTTATAATGTTAGTTATCTACAACATTTATCTAACTTTTCTCTTGATGACCTGTCCATTGGTGAGAGTGGGGTATTGAAGTCTCCCACCAGCAATGTTTGAAGGGCAATATGTGATTTAAGCTGTGAATAGTACTTCTTTCACAAAGGTGAGTGCCCTTGTGTTTGTGGTATAGATATTAAGAATTGAGATTTCAACTTGTTAGATTTTTCCTTTGATGAATATGTAATATCTTTCCACATTTATTTTGATTATTTTGGTTTGAAGTCTATTTAGATATTAAAATGGCTACACCAGCTTGTTCCTGATGTCCATTTGCTTGGAATATCTTTTTCTAACCCTTTACCCTAAGGTAATGTCTATTCTTGATGTGGTATGTTTCTTGACTACAACAAAAGAATGGATCCCATTTTCATATCCAATATTAATCTGTGCCTTTTTATTGTGGTGTCCCGGCCATTGATATTGGGAGATATTAATGATGATTCCTGTTATTTTGTTATTATTGGTGTTGGTGTGTGTGTGTGTATGTGTGTATTTCCCTTCTTCTAGTTTTCCTGGTGTGAGATTATTTATTTCCCATGTTTACATGAGTGTAGTAATTTGCTTAGCTTGGATCTTTCATTCTAAAATACCCTTAGGGTTGGATTTTAGATAGATATTTTTTAAATTTGACTTTATCATATTTAGTGGGTATGGTAATCTGAGCTGGTATCACTTATGTCTTAGAGTCTTTAGCACATCTGTCCATGCCATTGTGGCTTTTAGGGTCTCCATTGAGAAATCAGGTATAATTCTGCTAGGTCTGCCAGTGTATGTTATTGGTCTTTTTTCCCCTGCAGCTTTTAATATTCCTTTTTCCCCCTCTGTGTGCTTAATATTTTGAATATTATGTGATGAGGGACTTTCTTTTCTGATCCAATTCATTTGGTGTTCCATGTGCTTCTTGTACCTTTATAGGTATCTCTTTCTTTAGGTTAGGAAAAGTTTCTTCTATGATTTTGTTCAAAATATTTTCTAGGCCTTTGAGCTGGGAAATATTTTCTGGGCCTTTGAGCTGGCCTTCTTCTCCTTCCTCTATTACTATTATTAGGAGGTTTGGTCTTTTCATAGTACCCCAGATTTCCTGGATGTTTTGTGTAAAGAATTTTGTAGATTTGACATTTTCTTTGACTGATGTATCTATTTCTTATATTGTATCTTCAGTGCCTGAGAGTCTTCATTCTCATGTATTCTCTTGGTAAAGCTTGCCTCTGTAGTTTCTGTTTGCATTCCTAAGTTTTTCATTTCCAGAATTACATCAGTTTGTGTTTTCTTTATTGCTTCTATTTCTATTTTCAGATCGTGAACAATTTTAGTTGCTTCCTTCAACTATTTTTTTCTTTGCTTTCTTTCTTTCTGTTTTTCTTTTTCTTTTTTTTCGAGACAAGGTTTCTCTGTGTAGCTTTGTGCCATTCCTGGAGACTCACTTTGTAGCCCAAACTGGCCTCTTACTCACAGAGATCTGCCTGCCTCTGCCTCCTGAGTACTGGGATTAAAGGCGTGCACTACCACCGCCTGGCTTTTTCCTTGGCTTCCTTAAAGGGATTTATTCATTTCCTCTGATGTTTGTGTTTTCCTGACTTTCTTTGAGGGATTTTTTATATTTCCTCCAATTGTTTGTGATTTTCTGAATTTTTTAGGGGATTTATTAATTTCCTCTTTAATGACTCTTATCTTCAAATAGTTGATTTTAAGGTCTTTTTCTTATGTTTCAACTATATTGGAATAGTAAAGGTAATATGGTAGGATAGCTGGGCTTTGGTGCAGTCATATTTCCCTGGCTATTATTGATTGTGTTGTTATGCTGGCATTTGTACATCTGGGTTTGTGGTGATTATAGGTTGAGGTTCTGACTTCTGAATTTGTCTTTGTTGGGTGAGTGTTTTGTTCCTTGGTTCATACTTTTTCTCTGGATTTTCAGAGTGTTTTGGCTGTGTGTTGCCTGCTTTACTGGCCTGCTTGGTTGGTGTGTTCACTGGAATTCTTTCTGGTTGGAGGCTGGATGAAGGGGAGGCCAGGTGGAAATGGTTTGTTGCAGCTCTAGGGGCAACCCTGAGAACTGGATCTGGGGTAAGTGAGAGAATGGAGACAGTCAGAGAGGCAGCGTACCTGGTCTTCTTGCAGGGTTGGCCTGTGGTTGAGGAGGGGTTAACCACTTCAGTTGGTGACTGGGACACAGTGACAAAGTGAGAAGGGAGGGCCAGGAGGGTGGTTTGTGGGATCCACAGGAGGCATGAAGAAGGAGAGGGGAAGCTGCAGCTGCTTTTCTGTTGCAGCACTAGGTAAGATCCTGAGAATTGGGTCTAAAATTCCCACAGTTGAGTAGGTCAGTCGTTGTGATTCTTTATGTGGGTTTAAGTATTTCTTAAGTTATTTAAACACAAAATTCTGTTACCTTAAATATCTAAAGATCATTACGTGGCAAACATGTTGTGAATCATAAGTATGGTATGTTTTGATCCTAGAACAGTTTTGAATTTTTATGTGTTGAGGATGAGGAGAGAATTGGAATTTGAACTATTAAGAATTTTATAAGCACCTCACTGGAGAGCTTCAAGAATCTGTACAGAAATCTCTGATTGCAAATTTGAATTCAAAAATATTCATGTAATTCATTGCTTGTCTTTATGAAGTTCAGAAGCTGCCTTCCCTTTTCAAATATAAAATGTCTAGAATATATAAAATCCCCATGAAAATCATGGAAACATTCTGAAGACAGCATTAGAAGATTAGGTAAATAATTAGCCTTTCTACATTCCAATGCCAAACATATTAAGAAAGAAATCAGGGAAAATATCTCATTCATAGTAGCCTGAAAAACATTTTTTGAAATAATTCTGACAAGTGAAAGACCTATACTATAAAAAGTTTGAAACTATGAAGAAAGCAATGGAAGAAGATGCCAGAAAATGGATAGAGCTCCCATGCAAATGTATTGTAATCCTACCAAAACCAATCTATAAATTCAATGCAATCCTCAACAAAATCCCAATATTTTTCACAGGAAATTAAAATGCAATCTTAAATTTCATGTGAAAATATAAAAAACCCTGGATAGCCAGTGCAATACTAAATAAGAAAAACACTGTTGGAGATATCATTATTCCTGACATTTAAAGTATATTACATAACTGTGGTGATAAAAATAGTATGTACTGGCATGAAAACAGATATATTGATCAGTAGAACTGAATAGAGGGCCCAGATATTAGCCAACAACCACCTGATTTTTGACAAAAAGCCAAAAAATAAACATTCAAAAAAGATAGTATCTTCAATAAATTGTCCTGGTCGAACTAGATAACTACACCAAAAGAATGGAATTAGATCCTTATTTCTCATCTTACACAAACTCAGGTGGACCAATGACCTCAACGTAAGATCTGATATAATGAATCAGCTAGAGATAAAAGTAGAAACTACCTTCAACTTGAAGACATAGGAAGAGATTTTCTGAAAAAGACACCTGATTTCTGAAAGAGCATCCTTTTTTCTTTAGAAAAAAAATTTGACAAATTGGACCTCATGAAACTAAAATCCTTCCAACCAGCAAAGGACACCATCAATTGAATGAAGAGACCAGCCTACAGAATGGGAAAAATATTTGCCAGATGCGTATCTGAAACAGGATTGATTTAGAATGTACAAAGAACTAATCAAGAAACCCACTTAAAATGAGCTGTGGGACTGAACAGATAGTTCTCAAAAGAAGAAATGCAGATGACAAAAAGATATTTAATGTTCAACAGTCTTAGCCATTAGTGAAATGCAAATTAAAATTACTTTGAGATTTTATTTCACCTCTATCAAAATAGCCTAGATCAAGAAAACAAATATCAATAATGGCGGTGCTGATATGGGGAAAAAGGAAACTCATTTTCATTGTTGGTAGGATTACAAACTGGTACAGCCACTGTTGAAATCATTGAGGAATTCCTCAGAAAGCTAGAAATAGGACACCATCTGACCCAGCTAGATCAGTTCTGGGTATATAACCAAAGGATTCCATATCCTACTATGAAGATACTTGTTCACCCATGTTTATTGTTGCTTTATTCACAGTAACTCATGAGTGCAATAGCAGTATGAATATAATGTGGGTAAACAATCAGTTTCTGATTGAATTGAAAATCAAGTCCACAAGAAAAAGTTACTGCAGTAAAAAGTTGAAGGTGCTGTTGAGTGAGCCAAAAACCTGTGGGCTAGATAGTTCTAGGTCCTAGAAAGAGCCTACTACTATTATTCTTCCAAATTGACATAACATCAAACTGCCTTCTAAATACTTATTATTTTATTTTTGAGATTATAATATAATTACAACATCTCCACTTGCCTTCTTCCCTCCAAAGTCTACTGTATAACCTCCCTTGCACACTTTCAAATTCATGGTCTCTTCTTTCATTGGTTGTTGTTACATGAACATATGTATATATATATTTTCTTAAATGCAATCCGGTCAGTCTGTATATTACTTGTATGTATGTTTCCAAGGCTGGCCATATGGTATTTGATGACAATAGGTATATTTTTCCCTGAGGAAGACTATTTATCCTGCTTATAGCATTCCTTAGCTCCCTGTAATTCTCATGTAGGTTGAGGCCTCCTGGGCTTTCTTGCATCTATGTTAGCCTGTTTATTGGAGTCATCCTTGTTTAGTTCATGTTTAAGAGACTATGTTGGTCAGACTTTGTGGGCACAGCTTCTGGCATTACTAGGAGAGGTAATCTCACAGCAAACTCCCTACTTATTTTTTATACCCACAGATTAATAGATACAGTTTCCAGTCCTCATCAGAGAAACTTTTTTCAGTATATGGTGATTAACATAAAGACTTATAACTGGTCAAAGTAGAGAAAATAACAGACTAGGGAGTACCCAGCCCTAAATGGGAAATAATAATCATGCTTTCACATACATAGTCCTGCAAGACTCAGGAATTATTATGGAAGAACAGACAGAAAAATTTTTAGAGCCCAAGATTGGGAAGGACTGTTACAAATATGATTTTCTGGACACAATATGGCTATTGCACACAAAACCTCTCAGTAACTATGATTACACATGTTAGATCTGCACAAAATTAAGCCAGCCAAAATTCAAGCAATGATGGCGTAGGGCCTCATCAAGTTCCACCCTTAGCTGAGATGCTATTGGCAGCAGATGGCTACTGGAGGGCAGAGAGTATGGACCCTTGTTATATTGTCGATATTCCAGTGATCAGCCCTTATTCCCATGCACATACTAACAGCATAAAATCAACTCAGTAGGTTAAAAAAAAAGAGTACATGAAGTTTGGAGGGAAGAATGGTGATGTGAGTTTTACAAGAGTTGGAGGGGAAGGAATATGCGGGTAGATTTGGTTAAAACATATTGTATGCATATATAAAATTCTCAAACAATGAAAAATTTAATGATTCCATAACTAACCCTGCCCTGGGGGACCAGCCTCCAATGGTGCAGGGATCAAAGGGAACCCATGGAGTCAGTACATACTGTAACATTCTCTTGATGGTTTCCTCCAGACTTTTTCTTTGTTCTTTTGCACTCTCTATCATTTCTTTTCCTGATGATTTCCTTCTCTCATTCTCAATGTTTTCCTTCTAACTCTATCTTTGTTCTTGATGTTTTCCTTCTAATTCTTATTAACTCTAACTTTGTCATTCTTTTTTTTTTCATTTCTAATAGTTTTTTTATTATTATTATTATTATTATTATTATTATTATTATTATTTTACAACACCATTCAGTTCAACATAATAGCCACAGAATCCCCTGTTCTCCCCCTCTCGCCCACCCCTCCCCCCAGCCCACCCCCCATTCCCACCTCCTCCAGATCAAGGTCTCCCCCGAGGACCGGGGTTGACCTGGTAGACTCAGTCCAGGCAGGTCCATTCCCCCCTCACAGACCGAGCCAAGTGTCCCTGCATAAGTCCCAGGATTCAAACAGCCAACTCATGCAACGAGCCCAGGACCTGGCACCAATGCACAGCTGCCTCCCAAACAGATCAAGCCAAATGACTGTTTCACCCGTTCAGGTGGCCTGATCCAGTTGGGGGCCCCTCAGCCTTTGGTTCATAGATCCTGTACTTCCATTCATTTGGTTATTTGTCCCGGTGCTTTATCCAACCTTGGCTTCAACAATTCTCGCTCATATAAATCCTCTTCTTACTCACTAATTAGACTCCCAGTGCTCCACCAGGGGCCCAGCCGTGGATGTCTGCCTTCAGATTCCTCAGTCCTTGGATGGGGTTTATGGCACCACTATTTGGGTGTCTGGCCATCCCATCACCAGAGTAGGTCAGTTCCTGCCGTCTCACGACCATTGCCAGCAGTCTTTTGAGGGGGTATCTTTGTGGATCTCCGTGGGCCTCCCTAGCTCTCTGCTTCCTCCCCTTCTCACCTTCTCATGTGGTCTTCATTTACCATGGTCTCCTATTCCTTGTTCTCCCTCTCTTTTCTTGATCCAGCTAGGATCTCCCACTCTTTCCCTCGACTGTCGCCCTTCATTGTTCCCACTCATGACCAGGCTATTCATGTAGATCTTGTCCATTTCTCCGTGTCTTTTTTTGGGGTCCCGTTTTCCAGGTAGCCTCACTGGTGATGTGAGTAGCAGTCTAGTCATCCTTGTTCCACATCTAGCATCTTCCTATGAGTGAGTACATACCATATTTGTCTTTCTGAGTCTGGGTTACCTCACTCAGGATGATTTTTTCTAGATCCATCCATTTGCCTGCAAACCGTGTGATGTCGTTGTTTTTCTCTGCTGAGTAGTATTCCATTGTGTATATGTGCCACAATTTATTTATCCATTCTTCAGTTGAAGGGCATCTAGGTTGTTTCCAGGTTTTGGCTATTACAAACAATGCTGATATGAACATAGCTGAGCAAGTGCTCTTGTGGTATGATTGAGCATTTCTTGGGTATATGCCCAGGAGTGGTATAGCTGGATCTTGGGGGAGATTGATTCCCAATTTTCTAAGAAAGCGCCATATTGATTTCCAAAGTGGTTGTACAAGCTTGCATTCCCACCAGCAGTGGAGGAGAGTTCCCCTAGTTCCACATCCTCTCCAGCATAAAGTGTCTTCAGTGTTTTTGATCTTAGCCACTCTGACAGGCGTAAGGTGGTATCTCAGAGTTGTCTTGATTTGCATTTCCCTGATGATTAGGGAAGTTGAGCAATTCCTTAAATGTCTTTCAGCCATTTGGGATTCCTCTGTTGAGAATTCTCTGTTTAGTTCTAAAGCCCATTTCTCAATTGGACTGTTGGTTGTTTTGATGTCTAATTTCTTGAGTTCCTTATATATTCTGGATATCAGTCCTCTGTCAGATGTGGGGTTGGTGAAGATCTTTTCCCATTCTGTAGGCTGTCGATTTGCCTTGTTGACCGTATCCTTTGCTCTACAAAAGCTTCTCAGTTTCAAGAGGTCCCATTGATTGATTGTTTGTCTCAGTGTCTGCGCTACTGGTGTTATATTTAGGAAGTGATCTCCTATGCCAAGGCGTTCAAGACTATTTCCTACTTTTTCTTCTAGCAGGTTCAGAGTAGCTGGATTTATGTTGAGGTCTTTGATCCACTTGGACTTAAGTTTTGTGCACGGTGACAGATATGGATCTATTTGCAGCCTTCTACACGCTGATATCCAGTTATGCCAGCACCATTTGTTGAAGATGCTTTCTTTTTTCCATTGTACACTTTTGGCTTCTTTGTCAAAAATTATATGTCCATAGGTGTGTGGGTTAATGTCAGGGTCTTCAATTCGATTCCATTGGTCCACATGTCGGTTTTTATGCCAATACCAGGCTGTTTTTATTACTGTAGCTCTATAGTAGAGCTTGAAGTCGGGGATTGTGATGCCTCCAGAAGTTGTTTTATTATACAGGTTTCTTTTAGCTATCCTGGGTTTTTTGTTTTTCCATATGAAGTTGAGTATTGTTCTTTCCAGATCTGTGAAGAATTGTGTTGGTATTTTGATGGGGATTGCATTGAATCTGTAAATTGCTTTTGGTAAGATTGCCATTTTTACTATGTTAACCCTGCCTATCCATGAGCATGGAAGATCTTTCCATTTTCTGAGATCTTCTTCAATTTCTTTTTTCAGGGACTTAAAGTTCTTGTCATATAGGTCCTTCACTTGCTTGGTTAGTGTTACCCCAAGGTATTTTATGTCATTTTTGGCTATTGTAAAGGGTGATGTATCTCTAATTGCCTTCTCAGCTTCTTTGTCCATTGTATATAGGAGGGCTACTGATTTTTTTGAGTTGATTTTGTATCCTGCTATGTTGCTGAAGGTGTTTATAAGCTTTATCAATTCCTGGGTGGAATCTTTGGGGTCACTCAAGTATACTATCATGTCGTCTGCAAATAGGGAAAGCTTGACTTCTTCCTTTCCAATTTGAATCCCCTTAATCTCCTTATGTTGTCTTATTGCTCTGGCTAGAACTTCAAGTACTATATTGAATAAGTATGGGGAGAGTGGACAGCCTTGTCTCGTTCCTGATTTTAGTGGAATTGCTTTGAGTTTCTCTCCATTTAATTTGATGTTGGCTGTTGGTTTGCTATATATTGCCTTTATTATGTTTAGGTATGTTCCCTGTATTCCTGATCGCTCCAAGACTTTTATCATGAAGGGGTGTTGGATTTTGTCAAATGCCTTTTCTGCATCTAGTGAGATGATCATGTGGTTTTTTTCTTTGAGTTTGTTTATATGGTGTATTACATTAATGGACTTTCGTATGTTGAACCACCCTTGCATCCCTGGGATGAAGCCTACTTGATCATGGTGGATAATTGTTCTGATGTGTTCTTGGAGTCTGTTTGCCAGTATTTTATTGAGTATTTTTGCATCAATGTTCATGAGGGAGATCGGTCTGTAGTTCTCTTTCTTTGTTGCATCCTTGTTTGGTTTAGGAATCAGGGTAATTGTAGCCTCATAGAAGGAGTTTGGTAATGTTCCTTCTGTTTCTATTATGTGGAACAATTTAGAGAGTATTGGTATTAACTCTTCTTTGAAGATCTGGTAGAATTCTGCACTGAAACCATCTGGTCCTGGGCTTTTTTTGGTTGGGAGACCTTTAATGACTGTTTCTATTTCCTTAGGGGTTATTGGACTATTTAAATCGTTTATCTGGTCTTGATTAAACTTAGGTATGTGGTATCTATCCAGAAAAATGTCCATTTCTTTTAGGTTTTCCAGTTTTGTGGAGTAGAGGTTTTTGAAATATGACCTTATAATTCTCTGGATTTCCTCAATGTCTGTTGTTATGTCCCCCTTTTCATTTCTGATTTTGTTGATTTGGATTCTCTCTCTCTGTCTTTTGGTTAGTTTGGATAAGGGCTTGTCTATCTTGTTGATTTTCTCAAAGAACCAACTCTTTGTTTCATTAATTTTTTGTATTATTCTCTTAGTTTCTAATTTATTAATTTCACCTCTCACTTTGATAATTTCCTGGCGTCTATTCTTCCTGGGAGACTTTGCTTCTTCTTGTTCTAGAGCTTTCAGATGTGCTGTTAATTCACTAGTGTGCGATTTCTCCAACTTCTTTATGTGGGCATTTAGTGCTATGAATTTCCCTCTTAACACTGCTTTCATAGTGTCCCATAAGTTTGGGTATGTGGTGTCTTCATTTTCATTGATCTCTAGGAAGTCTTTAATTTCTTTCTTTATTTCTTCCTTAACCCATTGGTGATTCAGTTGAGCATTATTCAGTTTCCATGAGGTTGTAGGTTTTCTGTAGTTTTTGTTGTTGTTGAAATCTAGCTTTAAACCATGGTGATCTGATAGAACACAGGATGTTATTCTGATTGTTTTGTATCTGTTGAGATTTGCTTTGTGGCCAAGTATGTGGTCGATTTTAGAGAAAGTTCCATGGGGTGCTGAGAAGAAAGTATATTCTTTCTTGTTAGGATGGAATGTTCTGTAGATATCTATTAGGTCCAATTGGGTCATGACATCGTTTAAGTCCTTTATTTCTCTGTTAAGTTTCGATTTGGGAGATCTGTCCAGTGGTGAAAGTGGGGTGTTGAGATCTCCCACTATTAATGTGTGGGGTTTTATATGTGGTTTAAGCTTTAGTAATGTTTCTTTTACATATGTGGGTGCCCTTATGTTTGGGGCATATATGTTCAGAATTGAAACTTCATCTTGGTCGATCTTTCCTGTGACGAGGATGTAATGTCCTTCTTGATCTCTTTTGATTGATTTTAGTTTGAAGTCTATTTTGTTGGATATCAGGATGGCTACCCCTGCTTGTTTCTTAAGACCATTTGATTGAAAAGTCTTTTCCCAGCCTTTTATTCTTAGGTAGTGTCTATCTTTGAATTTGAGATGTGTTTCTTGTATGCAGCAGAAGGATGGGTCCTGCTTTCGTATCCATTCTGTAAGTCTATGTCTTTTTATAGGTGAATTAAGTCCGTTGATATTAAGGGATATTAATGACCAGTGATTCTTCATCTCTGTTATTTTTGGTGGTAGTGTGTGTGTACTTCTCTTCTTTGGGGTTTACTGTTGTGGCTTTATCTATTGCCTGTGTTTTCAAGTGTGTATCTGACTTCCCTCGGTTGGAATTTTCCTTCTAGTGCTTTCTGTAGGGCTGGGTTTGTGGATAGGTATTGTTTAAATCTGGCTTTGTCTTCGAATGTCTTGTTCCTTCCGTCTATGATGATTGAAAGTTTTGCTGGGTATATTAGTCTGGGCTGACATCCATGGTCTCTTAGTGTCTGCATTACATCTGTCCAGGTCCTTCTGGCTTTCAAAGTCTCCATTGAGAAATCGGGTGTTATTCTGATGGGTTTACCTTTATAGGTCACTTGGCCTTTTTCCTTGGCTGCTCTTAATATTCTTTCTTTATTCTGTACATTTAGTTGTTTAATTATTATGTGTCGAGGGGACTTTTTTTGGGGGTCTAGTCTGTTTGGTGTTCTATAGGCTTCTTGTATCTTCATAGGCATTTCCTTCTTTAAGTTGGGAAAGTTTTCTTCTATAATTTTGTTGAATATATTTTCTGTGCCTTTGAGTTGGTATTCTTCACCTTCTTCTATCCCTATAATTCGTAGGTTTGGTCTTTTTATGGTGTCCCAGATTTCTTGGACATTTTGGTTCATGACTTTGTTGGCTTTAGTGTTTCCTTCGACTGATGGAACTATTTCTTCTACTGTATCTTCAATGCCAGAAATCCTCTCTTCCATCTCTTGCATTCTGTTGGTTATACTTGCATCCGAAGTTCCTGATCTTTTACTCAGGTTTTCTATTTCCAGCATTCCCTCTGTTTGTGTCTTTTTCATTTTTTCAATTTCCCTTTTCAGATCTTGGACTGTTTCCTTTGTTTGTTTCATTGCTTTTTCATGATTTTCTTTCAGTGCTTTATTGTTTTCTTCCAGGATTTTAATGTTTTCTTCCAGGACTTTATTGTTTTCTTGGAGGGCTTTATTGTTTTCTTCTAATTTGTTTGCCCTTTCCTCTAGTTGTTTACAGCGTTCTTCCAATTTTCTTGTCTTTTCCTCTACACAAGCCTCTACCTTCTTCATGAAGTTACTCATAAGGCTACTTTCTTCTGCTTCTTCCAATTTTTGGTGTTCAGGTCTAGATGTTGGAGGCGAGCTAGGTTCTGGTGATGCTGTATTGCTCTTCATTTTGCTGTATGTACTTCTGCTTTGACGTCTGCCCATCTCCTTGTGATTCCTTCTTGGTCTTATCAGTGGACTTGTTTCACAAAGAGCTGACAGACTCAGGAAGACTCTCTCTCTTGTCCAAAAGGGAGTTCTCTTGTCCAACTCTTTGGTCCAGAAGGGAAGTCAAGGGCAAGCTCTGGTCCAGAATGGCAGTCGGGGACAGGCTGGGAGCTGGGGGCCGGTCTCTAAGTCTCAGGAAGTGGGTGGGGTCTTGGGCAGATGGGCGTGGGGGCAGGGCACGGAGACTGCAGGGGCTGCCGGGGGCTTGGAAATGGGGATCCCTCCCGGTGGGGCTAGAAGGGGAGCTGCCCGGTGGCCGGAACCTGGTGCCAAGTTGGGCAGGCCTCTCAGGAGTGGCTGGTGGCCAGGGATGGGGTCCTGGCTGGACCCAGGCACTCACCTCTGGTCCAGAAGGGAAGTCGTCAGGGGCAGGCTGGGAGCTGGGGGCCGGTCTCTAAGTCTCAGGAAGTGGCTGGGGTCTTGGGCAGATGGTCGTGGGGGCAGGGCGCGGAGACTGCAGGGGCTGCCGGGGGCTTGGAAATGGGGATCCCTCCCGGTGGGGCTAGAAGGGGAGCTGCCCGGTGGCCAGAACCCGGCGCCAAGCTGGGCAGGTCCTCCCGGGGTGGCTGGTGCCCAGGGATGGGGTCCGGGTTGGACCCGGGTACTCACCTCTGGTCCAGAAGGGAAGTCGTCGGGGGCAGGCTGGGAGCTGGGGGCCGGTCTCTAAGTCTCAGGAAGTGGGTGGGGTCTTGGGCAGATGGGCGTGGGGGCAGGGCGCGGAGACTGCAGGGGCTGCCGGGGGCTTGGAAATGGGGATCCCTCCCGGTGGGGCTAGAAGGGGAGCTGCCCGGTGGCCAGAACCCGGCGCCAAGCTGGGCAGGTCCTCCCGGGGTGGCTGGTGCCCAGGGATGGGGTCCGGGTTGGACCCGGGTACTCACCTCTGGTCCAGAAGGGAAGTCGTCGGGGGCAGGCTGGGAGCTGGGGGCCGGTCTCTCAACTTTGTCATTCTTGATGTTTTCCTTCAAACTCATTTTTTAACTCTCTCATTCTTGATGTTGTCCTCTTAACTGTATCTTTATTCTTGATATTTTCCTTCTAATTCCTTCTAACTCTCTCAATCTTGATGTTTCCCTTCTAACTCACTTTAACTCTCTATTATTTCCTTTAAAGCTTATATACCCCAGCAAAACCTTTCAGGCAATATAAAAATTACAAAATGTTGTTACATAGTATTTTTCAAGTGAATGATCACAATGAATCCAAGTAAGAAGCAGCATTTTATCCATATCCCTTACATGATTAAACATTTTGCATATTATAAGTGAAAAACAAGTTGTTCCAAGAACCCACATACATTCACACCTAAGCAACTTGTTACAGGTTAACAAAGTGTAAGCAGGCAAATTATTTTTTGCAGTCAGGTCTTTCACTAGCAGGCTGCATTTTGCAGTTACAAAGAAAGGACCAATCACTTTATTAGTTATCTTGACATGTAATGTTATAAGGAATCCTAAAATAATCACAAATCTAAACTTTTATATATGAAAAACAATCAATTATCTCTACTTTAAATGTCTAGAGTGCATACCTACTCATCAATAGCTTCCTATATTAGGAGATTGAGGCCGGAAATGGGTGAAAGGAATTAATCATCACCCTTGATCATCAACTAATCCTAGCAAGGCATGTCAGATAATGATAATTGGACTGCTTTGTTCTTGTTCTCTGACCTTAACAAGTTCCTCATTCAATTATGTGCCTTTCTAAAACTTTAGATTTTCTTCTAGGGTTTTTCATATCAAAGCTATTTGACAGAAACATCCTAGTCTAACTTTAAATTATTTTCAAAGCTTTTTTTCAGCAATGATGCACTCTGAAACCTGTGAATACATCTCCCAATATTAAGGTTAAAAGAATTTAAACTAGCTAGGCTACTGGGACTCAATTGATTTTTTGTAATTATTAACCTAAGCCACAGTCTATATGGCTCCTCACTAGAAACATATCTGTTCTAATTGTGTGACACTACCTTGTTTTATTTTTTAATCATCAAAACTCTATTTAAACTAACATCATTATTATCAACTAGACAGTACAGCTTAGGAAGAAATCATCTTCAAAATAATCCACAGGTAAAAATGCCCAGTAGAATAGGATATTTCCACGAGCTAAACACACTACATTATAGGAAGTGGGGATCTCCCCATACCCATTTACACTATACCAATTACCAGAGAAAGATGGCAGTAGCAAACATGTAAAGGCACAGCAGAAGCAGAAGACATTCTGGAGTGTATGGTCTTATGGTCTTTGACTAGCCAAAATTCACACATCAGCCACACATTTAGCCCCTGGTGGGCTGACACTTGAACTTGCTACTTGCCACCTGCTGCTCTTCTGACATGGCCACCAGCACATCACAGACTTTTACAAATTTTCTTTCTATCTAAACATTTAAGGGATGTCTCTGGCTTCTCAATTACCAATAATTTCATATTCATTGTGGGGTGTGTGTGTGTGTGTGTGTGTGTGTGTGTGTGTGTGTGTGTGTCTGTGTCTGTGTCTGTGTATGTGTACAGCATTAACGTCACTGTATGTGTATAGGGGACAACATTCATTTGTCAGTTTTCTCCTTCAACCATAGGATCCATTCAGTCATTGAACTCAGATAGTCAGGTGTACTGGCTGGTTTTGTGTGTCAACTTGACACAAGCTAGAGTCATTGAGGAAAGAGCCTCAGCTGAGGAAATAACTCCATGAGATCCAGCTCTAAGGCATTTTCTCAATTAGTTATCAGTAGGGGAGGGCCCAGTCCATGGTGGGTGGTGCCATCCCTGAGCTTGTGGCCCTGGGTTCTATAAGAAAGCAGACTAAGAAAACCATGTGAAGCAAGTCAGTAAGCAGCACTACTCCATATCCTCTTCATCAGCTCCTGCCTCCAGGATGCTGCCTTGTTTAAATTCTTGTCCTGACTTTCTTCAGTAATGAATAGCAATGTGGAAGTGTAAACCTAATAAATCCTTTCCTCCCAACTTGCCATTTGGTCATGGTGTTTCATTGCAGCAACAGAAACTCTAAGACATCAGGCAAGAACTTTTACCTGCTGAGCAACATCACCAGCCTGATTCTTGAAACTTAGCATCATTTTCTGTGACCTGTTCATTTTGAATGTTTTTTGCCTTTTTGATCTTCTTCTGCCTGCATTTTTGTCTGCAGCTTTATGGCAGGGTGTATACAGCCTTGATATAATGCCAGCCACCCACATGTCCTCAAGACATTGAGTGACGGTCATTAGACTAATGAGCATGTGTGGTATGGTGTTGAGTGCTATATAGATAATCAATTGAAACTCATCTTCTTGTTATTTTTCTAGCCAAGACATTAAGTGCCTTAAGTTAAGGAAGAATAGGCACAGTTTGTTCCTCCTGGGTTATTACAGAGCCAGCAGCTCTTCCTTTGCAGGAATACACTGCAGAGGAGTATGGACCAACACAGCTATTGGGTTAAGTGGCAGATTCTCTGTCATTTCAAAATATCATGCTTGTGCTTCCTGTTTGAGACTTCTGGAAGTAACAGTTTTCACTTAATTCCATCCAGAATTTTTAGTCTTTAATTACTTCATCAATATCTTGACTAAGTTTGTCAATAGCAGGTGGCACTTTTATTCTTCTTCAATTCCAAACACTGTTTCCTCATATTTTGGTTATAGGACACTGTGTGCATCATGTCTCCAATGGAACATTTCAGGATGTGTAGTGACAAACTTTTATGCTTTGCTTTATTTTTTGAAGTCTTTTCTTCCCTGCCATTTAGCTCTTCCTGTCTGTGAGCTCTTCAGTGACTATTATTGGACTCATCCAGAAACACAGGGGCAGAGCTTGCACACACGAATGAGATGCCTTTGCTACTGCACTGCATTTCACAACCTCTTAAAAACAAGAGACATCTCAGTACTTTCTTCCCAAAGAAAAGAATTTCAAAAACAAAACCCCAAAATAACAAAACAAAGGAAAACAAACATAAAAAAAAATCCACAAATCAAAACTTTTTCGTTCCCAGCTTACTTTTGCCCATTTCCTTCAGGCTCCTTATAAAACTGCCTTTCTCCCCTCTCCTTAAAGCTTCACTTGAGGCCAAAATGACAAGGATAAGTTTAGATTGTATTCTATAGGCCTCAAGCCTGCAAAATAACATGACACAAAGTTCGGAGGCTCTACTGCCTAGAACTACTTGTACTTTCCAGTTAGCTGCTCAACTCAAGGGTTTCTCTTTGCTTCTTCTGTGGGTGGAAACTCTTTTGTCCAAACAATCATAGGCACTTCTCTCATGTGCAAATGGAGAGACCAACTCGCTTTCCAGCACTTAGCCTTTATAAATAATAAATCTATGACCCCAAGCTTCCATATCAACCCAGACAGATCCTTCCCCACAACCTCTGGAATACATTTGAATTGACATTAAAATTTTAAGAGGATTAAAATATTGGTTAGGTGGGAACTACCAGCAGAAATGTAAATTTTCTAGATTCTTTATTCAGAAAAATTTAATAACATTTTATCATTGGCTTTTTTAATCCCTAAAGAATTTTTAAGGTAGAAATGAACAGTAACACATTGAGGTCTAAATATCTCATCAGATAATTATTGATTTTATTTTGAAAGCAAACCTTTCCATGCAATTGAGATTTGGGTGAGAAAAAAATTATTATTTACTTGATATAGTTTTAATTTAGTCTGATAAAATATTCTCATTAATTAACATATTTTGTTTTCTAGATTATCCTTTACAAATGTTTATTTATTTTTATTCTTTGACAATTTAATGCACATATATAATTTATGAGGGTCATTTAAGTACCCTCATTAAGCTCTCTCTTCTCCCCCTCATTGCTACTGAATACTATTTTCTTCCAAACAAGTTCTACTCCCACACTCAAGTCTTTTAGTTTATTTTAGTTTGTTTTGTTTGCAACCAACTGCGTTTAATTAGGGTTGCTTATATGGGCATGGTGGATGGTTATTTCATGGAGCATGGGCAATTTACAGGTGACCTTACCACCAAAGAAAATTATTCTGCCTCCCCCAGCAACCTTTACCTACCAGTAGCCTGCCCTGGAGGAATGAGGTTAATACTCACTGCCATTAATGATGGGCTGTTGGTGAAACCATTTTGTGCATATTTTGTCAGATTACTCTTAAATGTGAAGAATGGCATGAAAAGTACAGATTTTATGTTTATCAGTCTTAAAAACATATTCACCCTGATACAATAAGCTTTGTTATATTGTGGATATGTTTATCTCAGTCTGCATGAGTCCAGACTTGACTCACTACATCTGTGAAGAGTTACCTGGCTTTTGTGTGCAGTGTTTGCCTAACTAATGGAAAAGAAGTAGATGCATTTTTCCTTTGTCCTTCACCTTTTATGTTAAAAATTAGAATAAGAAATGTGTGATGCTATATTTCAAACTATTTAACTTCTTTTAAAATTTTATTTCATTCTAGAAACCTTGCTACTTAACAGGAAATACTAGTGCTAAGTATTCAAATACTGAGATGCAGGAGATTTGGAAATAGTATACTTTTTAAAAGCCCTACCCCTCTCCAAGTAGGTATACCTAGAATTGTTCTAGGTATACAACAAAAATGTAGTTCTAAAAAAAAAAAAAAAAAAAAAAAAAAAAAAAAAAAAAAAAAAAAAAAAAAAAAAAAACCAGAGTGAAAGCAGACTTTCTGACTGACAGCTTCAGGTTACAACCAGTTTAGTACAAGTCAGATACACTCAGCAGATCCAGAAGCCCTGGGTACAACTTGGAGGTCAGAAACTGAAGCCCACCAAGCAGTTTCTATTTAGGATATGCTTGTGTTTTGGTGGAATATACTCAAAATGAATGACTTGTTCATTAAACTAGGCCCAGTTGCTTCCTCTTGGTGGATAAATAACTGAAAGTGTCAAGAAATCTCTCATTTAAAATACTTGATTTGCTTTGAATTGATTATTTCAATGACATTCAAAACATTGGCTTCGTCTGAATATATGGCATTAGGATTTTCATTTCCACTGGAATTCTGAAATGAATTGAGCCTCTGCTTCACTCCCTGAGGAAACAGAACAGATATTCTGATAATTCCACCTTCTGAAACTTTCCATTAACATGCAAACACTAGACATTGCTGTAGATAAAAACATTTTAGTCAAACTACTTAGCAAAATTAGGGTTGGGATAAGAAACTGTGGCCCTACTGAAATGTTTCCTCTGTTATCTTTATGTGACGTCTGCAAAATGTCATTTTTCACAATACCTACAGTTTTTAATCTGTTGTCTTCTAAACTAACATTAGAAGATCAAAAATAAAGACAAGGAATGGTCTACTCCCTGTAAACGCAGAAGATTTTTCCCTCAGTGTATCTTTGCATTGTCTGATGCTTCTGTACAGCCGTCTCAAGCACAGCTGTTATTTTCATGATGGAACTGCTGAGCATGGGGCTTGCTTTCCTCTGTGGTTCTGCTGCTCAGACTGCTCTCACCCCTTTATAGTTCCTTGTTTGCTCAGACCTAACATTTATGAGAACTGACCTTTTTTATTACTTGTGTTACTTAATAAAAACACTGCAGTGGCTTTGCTGTGTATGACTGAGGGATACGTTGCCTTCTAAGGGAGTTTTAATGGCACATATATATGGACAAGGCCCTCTTCAGAGCAAGGATCGTGACATTTATTTTGTTTTATTTCCATAGAGCACCTAGTGTAATGAAGAGACACATAGCAAGAGACTAACAAATCTTTAGTGAATTGGAATGAGCGTTTCAAGTGGTGTTCCTGATATGAGCTGACAATAGATTTTCCTGGACACAACCATCAGCCTCCAGGCAGGTTTTCAGGGCACAGAGCAAGGGTGGAGTTATTTTAATGGTTTCAGACAAACAATGGCACAGCATAGTTCATTCAGTCAATTATAGAGGGCCAGCAATGGAGCCACTCATATTTTCTCATTTAAACAGACGTTAACCAGCATTGTGTCCCAAACAAAATGAAAAACAAGATGTGATCTCTGTCTCCAGGGAGCAAAGTGTCCAATGCCCTGAGTTAGCTTCAAGGATATTTTATACATAAATCTTATAGGAACAATATTTTGATACAGTTGAATATATCTTTATTTAAAATTTTAGAGGCAAATCTTAAACATTAAATTGATGCCATTACCTCACTTAGGAAGTATTATTTTTTTTATTTTCCTCAAAATACTTATTAGGCCAATTTATTATTCACTTGAACATATTTCATTTCCCTACACTAATATGTATGAGTGTAATCCACAGGTTAGTAGAAGATCTAAGTATTTGTTCTCACTCAATATTAATCTTTTTAAAGAGTAGGTAGTCCTATCTAATGTAACACTGGTTTTCTTTGCACCTTGTCTCAGTTAACATTATTTTGAAATAATACAAACACCATCACATTTGAAAATAACAATGCTACAGACTGAATGTTTGTGTCATGTCCCAATCCTAACATCCAAGATGATGATTTTGTGGGGAAGAGCTTTGGAAGACAGAACTACCATGAGGGCAGTCTCTAGGAATGGGACTGGTGGTGTCTTTATAACAGATCCATGAGAAATTTCAGGTTATCTACCATGCCAGTGCACACTGAGTAGACAGCCCTCTGTGAACCATAAAGTCAGCATTTCACTGGAGCCCAAATCTGTTAGTGCCTTGATCTAGGACTTCTCACTGAGATTCCGGAACCACCAGAAAGTTTTGGTTGTTTCTAGGACATCCAAGTTAAAGTATTCCACAAAAGCAGCCAAAGTGACTAATTCAAAGGTACAAATACACACACACACACACACACACACAGAGAGAGAGAGAGAGAGAGAGAGAGAGAGAGAGAGAGAGAGAGAGAGAGAGAGAGAGAGAGATATGAGGGAAGAGATTTGTTATAAGATTATGTATGTAACAGAGTTCCTATCTATGTGCAGGGATAGTGCATCTATAGACCTCATTTTGAGAGGCAAAGAATAATGAGGTTTTTGTTGTTGTTAAATCATCACTGTCATCCATCTTCCAAACCATCAACAGAATATAGGAATTAAATGTTTGCCTAGGTGAGTTTGTAGTGTCTCCCAAGCGAGATGACCTTTCCTACAGGTATTATAGAGCCTTGAACAGACTTCTTTTCAGTAAATCTTAGAGTAAGAGAAGTTTGCTATTTTGTATGGATTTATTTACCTTTCTAGTCCAAGGGATTTCCAATTATTTTTGCTTACTTGCTTACCTAAAAGATGGGGGCAGTGAACAAAGGACTTCCAGGAGTTAGTCTTTCCTATTAATTTCAAGTCAACATGGCAAATTTCCATTTTCTTCTTGCTTGACGTGGTTTAGAGAAAATGTTCATCAGTGTTATTTCCAAACTTCTCTAGGTGCTTTTCTATGTGAGAAGGTAATTATTGCAGGGTGAATGATTCTAGAACCCCAGCAGTGGGAGGAGGCATAAGTCTATAGGAAGCCACACTTGGGAATGCATGTAGCAAATATACCTTCAACTGCCCACTTTAGGAGGTGTTGCGTTTTCTCTTAGTGTTTCATGTCACCATAGCAGTGGGTGAGAGATTTGGGCAATTCTAGGTTGTTTGTATTCTTCATTCAAAAATTGGTAAAGACATATATCAGACTATTGTGATGAAGTTTTCTATCCTTAACTGTGTGAATAATTCATTCCTTGGGTAGAGATGATGAGTGCCTGAATTTGATTCTAGGTCTAGGCTATGTGTTTTTAAAACAACCTAGGAATTATCCTACTTAGAGATAATATATCTGTGTCTACCGTGACATGACTCCTTCACTAACAAGGAAAATTGTAATGTGTTTTATTATTTTAATACTCCAGAATTTCTTTCATAGCACATTTTCTCCATGTCTCACTGATCATTATATCCCATTTCTTTGCTCTTACTCATCTGACTGACACCAAGTTTCTCTGCCTTTGAAACCTTTATTCTCCTGTGACCTACATGTTGAGGATACACAGAAAATATCTTTGTTAATGAAAATAACTTAAAAGTAATGAAAGGAAGAACCACTCCAGTAGGGTTAATCTGGAGCATATAGATACAAAGAAAAGAAAAATTCAATTCACATAACTGATAGAATCTATGATATGAAGGAGAGTAGTGAAGCAGGCTCCTGTCTTTCAGATGATAAAGCAAGAAAACCCATAGTGGCTTACTGTACAATTAGGTCTTAAAAAATATCTTTTATTTAGTCTTTGGAAATTCCATATATGTATACAATGTACTTTGATCATATCCACCCTCACTCTCCACTTCCAACTCTTCCCAGAAACCCTCCCACAACTTTCTCCCAATCTTATGTGCTCTTTTCTTAACCCACTCAGTCCATTTAATGCTGTCAGTACATATATGCAAGTTGGACTATTCCCTGAAATGTGGGTGGCCTATCACTGCTCACATCCTTGAAGAAAACTGAGTGCCCACATCCAGTTGCCATTAGCTGCCAAGAGCTCCTCAACTAGAGGTGGGACTTTGCAAGTCTCTTTCCCATGCACACTGAATTTTACAATTTGCTCTTCTACAGTTCCTATACACGTAGCCACAGTAATTAGACAGAATCAACATGGTGGCATGGTTTAGGATGTTTCCCAACTTTCCAGAAGTTAAAGTCTCCTTACTTACTCCTGTCTTTAAAGGTCAAGCTTTAAGAATGGCAAAAGGGCTCAGTTTTGTAAAAGTGTTCACTGCTAAGCCTGAGGACATGAATTGACCCACATGGTGGAAGGAGAAAAACAGGTTGTACTTACTCTCCCCTGTCGGGATCACTGTGGCACCCCACTCCATACATGTACAAAATAAATGAAACACAAAAGACAATTTAAATAAAAATTGGTGTGAGAGAGGATTATCTAAAAATCACCATTAACTGTATTTTGTTACTTTAAAGGTAACATATTAGGTATTTAAGAAGTGAAAAATTATTATATCCGTGATTACATATGTGTCTTCTAGTGTTGTTAGAGACCAGAGACATTGAGCTAGCTTAAATCACTTTAAGAATTCACAGGTAATCTCTGAAAATGAAGCACACTGCAGTAACTGTGTCCCATTTTGATGGGACAAAATGTGGTGACTGTGACCATGTTTCCTCAATTTATGCAAGATGGTTTAGCATGCACCAAAGGTTATTTTAATAAAAAAAGGATTTTTTGTTATTGATGAGGAAGAGATGCTTAGTACCAATTTTTAAGAGGATTAAGAAGAGTTTGGTGCTGAAAATTGGATTTCATTTTAATAAAAGCAGATTAAAATAGTACTGCTAGAAGAAATATAAAACCACGTGGAGTGACAGCAAAACTGAGGGGAAATCAGGTAGTGATCTCTATACAGACTGTCAGCCACAGCTTTGGACACCACAATAATGAGAATTCCTAAAGAAACACCCTCAGTGATCTGTGTTCTTCAGAAAATACTTAAAATGGAGATTTAAAATACTGGCAAATCCCCATGTACTTCAGAATGAAAGAGAAGTGCAACAATTGTTAATCATAAAGTAACATGATTTATAAAAACACTTTAAATTGTGTTATTAATACTCTGTCATTTGTGATTAAGGAATTTGTGGAGAAGACTTGAAATTGGAAAGTTGAGACATATATATATAAATATATATATATATATGAATATATATGTGTGTGAGGAGAATAGTTGTTTTTCATGAGTTTTTCACTTAATTTTTATTACTGTCCCTCAGAGGAATTCTTTCTAAATTCCTAAATTTCTTTATCATTAGAAACATAGAACTGCATTCTATAATACACTTGTAAATGGTAACATTTATGAGCATCAGGTAAAAGTTACAGGACTCTCTTTATGAAATAGACTGATTTAATATTACATAAGAAATAGCATATGGATATATATCCATATATATATATATACACATATATATATATATATGGATCCGATAGTATATGAAACTCTGTATGTGTGTATATGTATATATATGTATATGTAAGGTTATATATATGTACATGTATATGTATGTATTTCATTCTACTGGAGACTCATTTCACAATATCTTGAAAGAAAACTATCTAGTGGAACTTCATCTTTGTAAAACTTGTTTTTTTTTTCAAAAAATATTAATGTTAAAAAATAAAAGACAAATATAAATTCTGGAGTGATCATAAGGTAATGTATCTTTTATGTCTTTCATTTAGTTGCTCACTGTGGTACCCTTTGAAAGAAGGCATAAATAGAAAGTAACATGTATATGTATACACACACACACACACACACAGTCTATGAATCCTTCTAGAAGATTGCCAGCCTAAGGAAGAGTGTGTAGATAATCCCAATAGATAAACCTGTTGTTTAGAAGCAAAGTATATACCTGGACTCATGAAAGGTTCCTGAAATGGGAGGAGTCTTGTCTGACTGACAGCCTGTGGTCAGCACTAACTCTGGGTTGTTAGTGTTAGAACTAAATTGAATTGGACAACACCATTTGGTGCCTAGAGAATTAGAGGGAAAGCCTCATACATACACATGCTAGAGACAGAAACTGGCACTATTACTGGTTTCAGGGTGCAATTACTAGGTGAATGGGAGATAGGAAAAGGGAGTAGAGGAGGAAACACCTACTGGGTACTACAGATAGATATAGATATAGATGTAGCTGTAGATAGATATAGATATGGATATAGATATAGAGTTCAGGTATCTTCTGGACTACAGGGTTTCTGGCAGACTGGTTGCAAACAAACATGAACTAAGTATGGATTATCCTCAAGTGGGAAAAAATAACAGCCCCTGCTATCTACATTTCATCATGGTAAGTACTATATGCATCAAGTACATTTTTACTTGCTACTAGTTTGGGTTTAACTATGCTTTATCTATGAAACTCTTCTTTAGTGACTACTATGTGTGAATTGTAAGTTCATTTAATGTAAGAGCTTTTGCAAACTTCTGAATTTCATGCTCAAACTTTGGAAATTGAAATGTTAGAAATGTTTAGCCTGCCTTGAATCAGGTGGGGTACACTGTGAAATTCTATGAAGATAGACTATTTCATAATGGAGAATTGAGACAATAATAAGCCAGATATTGTCAGGGATCATTTAGAAATACTTTCTCATTTCCTCAATAATTTCTGCTAGGCTACTTATAATAAACTGAATGGCTTCAAGTATTTGTTCCCATTAATAACTCTGACTCACCAAGTGATTTTTGTTTCTCACTTCATTGTTTTTCTGATTTTCTCAATATTAAAGTTAGTTATATTCATTGTAAAATTGCTAACATTTATGAACATCTGCTAGACCCCAAGTGTTATATTTCAAAAGCATCAGAATCAGATATTTAATCTATTCAGTTCATGCAAGACATTTTTTAGAATTTTTTCTCTTTTGCATTTGGAAAATTGGTGAAAAAAGGAGAAAATCAGCCATGCTGAACATCCTTCTGCACTGATCAGCTAGTTTGTGGTTCATGTCTCAGTTCAAAACCAAGTCAACTTCCTCTGCCAAGTTAAATGTGTCTCTATGAAAGAAACATCTCAGTAGGTTTAGTTGTTTAATTATTATAAACCAATAGCTGAGGAGCCCCCATGGAACTGGACCAGGCCTTCTGGATAAGTGAGACAGCTGATGAGCTTGAACTGTTTGGGAGGCACCCAGGCAGTGGGACCAGGACCTGTCCTTGGTGCATGAGCTGGCTTTTTAGAACCTAATGCCTATGCTGAGACACTTTGCTCAGCCTTGGTGCAGGCAGGAGGAGACTGGACCTGCCTCAACTGAATCTACCAGGCTGGGTTGAATCCCCATGGGAGACCTTGCCTTGGAGGAGGTGGGAATGGGGGGTGGATTGGGGGAGGGGGAGGCTTGGAGTTGGGAGGAGAGAGGACATGGGAATCCATGGCTGATATGTAAAATTAAATTAATTATGTGAAAAAAGAAAGAAACATCTCTCTTTTGGCTATTCTTTATAGCTTGCACATACTTGTGGCTATTTTCCCCTTCAGTATGCTATATTAATCTTAGAGTCACATGGTTGTATCTTGCTGTCAATAAACTTCTTTCCTTAAATCCCTTGTTGTTTTCATTAATCTTCAAACTTCTTGAGTGTACGCACACCTACAAAAATTGAGCAGAGAGGTTGTGTTCTATCTTTATCAATTTATTGTCACAGCTAAACAACCTTTACAAAATTAATTTTAATATGGATTATCTTTTTACAAGATATTCTTCTCTAGAAGAATTCACTATAGCATGCAAATTTTGACCTCCTTCAAAATCAGAGAGAACTTATTCACAGCCCACCTGGCTGAGTTTAATTTTGAGAAAAGTATCAGATACACGGAGAGCTATTTGGTTTTTCTTTTCAATATTACTAGTTCTAGCACATATCAATCACAGAAACTTACTAAAAGGAAATTCCAGGTTTTTGGGAATTGTTTTACAAACAATAATGATTATTTATTGAACTAGCAAGCATATTAAATTTATACCCATTACATTTCTTGCTCTTATCTTTATTAGAGTAATGTGTTTATCTAATTACTCTTTGTAAGAATGACCACTATGTAATAAATACAAAGCTAGGGAGGACACAGTTTTCTATAGAATTTTTCACTACTTTGTGATCTTCAGTTTGTCATAATTTTACATATTTGCAAATTTTTGTGAGCAGAAGGACATCTGTTATATTTTTCTTATAAATTATTACAATGGTTAGTGTTAAATGTCACCTGGACACAAAATCCTGAAACACCTGGGAAAGGGCTTCTAAGAATGTCTTTGATTATGTCTTGATTATATTATTAAGGTGAGAAGACTCATCCAATATGTGTGGCATCTTCCCTAAGCAGAGAATGCTGGACTCTGTAAGAGTGGTGTGCTATTTGTTTGTTTGTTTGTTTGTTTTGTTGTTGTTGTTTTGTCAATTTGACACTACCTATCTGGCAGAGAGTACCTCAATTGAGAAAATGCTTCCATCATATTGGCCTGTAGACAAGTCTTTGGGACCTTTTCTTGATTAATGATCAATGTGGTAGGGCCCACTCACTGTGCAGTGCCAGCCCTGGGCAGGTGGTCTTGGGCTGAATAAGAAAGGTAGCTGAATGTGAGCTTGAGGAGCAAGCTATTAAGCAGCATTCCTCCATGATCTCTGCTTCAGTTCTTGCCTCCAGGTTTCTGCCTTAAGTTCCTGCCTAACTTTTATTCATGATGTTGTAAGATAAAATAAATCCTTTCCTCCCCAAGTTGCTTTTTGTCAGAGTTTTTATCACAGTGCTAGAAAGCAAACTAAAACAAGTTGAGAAAGGGTTGAGTACTAGTATGCATCATTAATTCATTGCTCTCCGCTCTGCTTCAAGTTTCTGCTAGTCTGCCTTCATTCCCCCACCGTAATGGGTTGTAACCTTGAAATGTAAGCCAAATTAATTCTTTCTCCCTTAAGATGCTTATGTTGGGGTATTTTGTCACATCTACTGGAAGAGAAAATAAGACAAATATGTTCCAATTTTAATGCAAATCTTAAAATTGGACCATCCTGTTCTTTCACAGTGAAAAAGCTAATAAATGAGCCATTTTGTGCTATTAAGTCATGTTAACCTATGTGTGCTAATGCACTTCATGTGACAAGATTTATAAAATCTGAGTAAGTCCAATTAGTCGTTCTTGAATGGCTGTGGGGAAGGTAGAAATTTACTACTGACCTCCACATTCAAGCCAAAAAACCACCAGCGATGACTGTATCTAATTGCCTTGAAAGTGAGTAAAAGCTGCATCACAAGGGATAATTCTTTGAATTTAAGATTGATGTGACAGGCCCTGGGCTATAAATAAAATGAAATGTTTCATTGAGAAGATAGGAGTCTTTGGAGACTAAACAATGGAGACTTTCAGATCAGGTCACTCTGGTGCACACTGTTCAGGGAGGAGTGAACGACAAAAAAAAGCCACAGCCCAACTTAACTATAGCGTCCAGTCTGAGGCCGACATAATAGGCCTAAATGTCTATATTTTTTCCATCTTGGGGGCCTTCTGACCTGATATTCATTTCTCATCTACATTTTTATTAAAGCAATCTAGCCAGTGAGTGATCACTAACTTAATTCAATTTTAATTACAATCAATAATGTTCTTTATTATTATTGACCATATTTGTATATTTTAATGTCCCGATTTTTCTTTTTTTCTGCTACCTGTTCTCTTCAATTTAAAGCATTCTGTTCCATATGTAAGATTCAGTAAAAGACGTGGGGAATAAAGGAACCCTGACTCACTGTTGGTGAAAAGTGCAAACTGGTAAAGCCACTACAGAAGTCCTTTCAGAGTTTTCTTTTTTTCCTTTGATAGAAAATAGATTTTTTTTCATGTGATATATTCTGATTACTATTTCCTCTCCTCCAATCCCTCAGAGATCCTCTCCATGTGCTCTCCCTTCCAGATCTATACCCTTTCTTTCTCTCACTAGAGAGGCATTTAAATAATAGTAAAATAAAATAAGAAATAAACAAACAACCCTAATAGAACAAAACAAACAAACAGGAGAAAAAGATCCAAAGAAAAAGCATGAGAAACATACAGACATAGAGACACACACATTCTTAAACACAGGAATCCCATAAAAATACAAACTGGAAGTAATAATATATAATATATATGCAAAGTACCTGTTAAAAATAAGTGTCCTGAACAAACACTATGAGACAAAGAACCTCCATAGATGCTATTGAGTTTGTTTTGTGTTAACCATCTATTCTTGGGCATGAGGTTTCCCCTAAGAGAGGTTGATATCTCCAGTGAGACTCTGCTGGAGATAGCTTCTGGGTTAGAGATGTAGACTTGTGTTCACTTCCTCTTTCAATACTTTTTTACCCATCTAATGCTGACCTGAGCAGCCCTTGTGTATACTGCAATAGTCTTTGTGAGTTTGTGTGTGTGAGAGTCCTGTTGTTTTTAGAGGACTTTATTTCCTTGATGTCTTCCATCCCCACTGGCTGTTAAAATCTTTCTGCTTTCCCTTACACAGGGTTTTCTGAGCCCTGAGGGGAAGGATTTGATGGAGACATTACATTTAGTACTGAGTGCTCCATGGTCTCACATTCTCTGCCCATTGTCTGGATGTGGGTCTCTGTATTTCTTCCCATGTGCTTCAGGAGAAAGCTTCTCTGATCATAGCTGAGCAAGGCACTGATTTATAAGTACAGCAGAATGTCACTAGGGGTTGTTTTATGGCTATGTTTCCTTAGCAGAACGGTAGTGTTTGGTTTCATGCTATGTCCCTGGTCTATCTGACCTCTGGTTCTTGGCCATATGAGCAGTGTCCAAGATGGGTTCCATCTCATGGAGTGGGTCTTAAGTCAAATCAGATATTGATTGGTCATTCCTACCAGCTTTGTGCCATTATTGCACTAGTGTGTCTTCAGGCAGGTCATCATGGTGTACTGAAGAGTTTGGAGCTGGGTTGGTGTTCCCCTTTCTCCCTTTGGTAGCTTACAGAGTACCTTCCAGTATTAGGATCTCTAGTCCACAGCGGGGAAGGTTCTAGGTGGGCACTAGCTTGACCTCTCCATGTTCAATGAGTTGTGTAGGTGTTTTCAGCAGTAGGGCTTTACCAAGAGCCTTGGCAGTAGCTTGGGTTGTTGTGGGGTTCCCAAAGAACCCTTTGACCAAAATCTCCATTAGATATAACCCATTCTCGACACTGGAACTTTTATTTGGTGCCAAGAGACATCCATCCAGTTGGGCTTAATCTCCCCCATTATTTTGTGAGTTCATTTAGATTGCCATATGATCCCTTAAATGGCCTTTAGTCTTAGCTGCTGCCATATTCCTCCTTGCCCCTATACTCTCTCTCCTTCCCACTTGATCCTTTCATATACCCCTCATTCATAATTGTCAAACAAACTAAAAGTGAAAACTGCCCAACCAATCTACTGTTCACTTAGGTACATGTCACTTATCAAGGAGATACTTCTTTGCAACAGAGACCATTGAAGGAAACCACTTCTGATTTAAAAAAAGTCATAGATTCCAGTCACAATTTATCCATCTACAACTAACTCATTACTTTTCATGCTAATTTAAACATTTTAAAAGGAATTTTTAGAGGATATATTTCAGGCCTAGCCAGACACTGAAGATCTTCCACTGTCTTCTTTCACAAGAGTCTTCTTATCCTGAACATACCCTTCATGTGTTTATGCCCTGTGGTGTTTGCTGTCCTTGACATACTTTATTTTTGAAAATGACAGCTATTACACACAGTAAACAGAGGTGCCATTGACCGCAAAATATCTGTTTGTGTCAAACTACTTGATAAAAATCAAGTTCTCTAAAATTGTCATCCAGTGAAAAGAAAACCATAATTCTCCATTCAGCAAGTTATACATATTCCTTTTTTGTTTTATAATAACATGCTTTTATTTTTAACATCATAATGACAATAAACAAATTCACTGGTATGATTAGTTGTGAATCATTGCTGCAATTGTCTAGTCAAAGAAAATTGGTGTGTGAATTAAGAAGTAAAAATAACAACTACATGTATTTGATAGTTTTACCCATAGTTATATTTATTAGTTTTAATGAATAGGACATAAAGAGAGACTTCTGGAAGAAAATCGGTTTCTTAAGACACAATATTCCTGTTCATAATCTTTTACAATCTATAATATATAGTTTATTTCTAATCATATGTCTAGAATCTAAACATTGACAGGTTTTATGTGAATAGAGATGTCTGTGATTCTAGAACAATTTGAGTAGTTCAGTTAGATCTGAATGTTTATGGGTAATGGAGAGATGAGGCTGCTAAGGTTAGACAAAGAGAAGCCTCAGTAGGAAAACAGGATTAAACTTATCAAAAGTTTAAAGCATTTGGGACATGATGGTGTATGCTTATAGTCCTAGCAGTCAGGACATTGAAGCAGGATTGCTAGTTTGCAGTCAGTCCAGGATTCATAGTAATACCCAATCTAAAACTTTAAAGCAAAACTTAATATCTTTTCTATAGTTTTGATGAAGGACTTGTCTCACAGTCAGGGAGATGGATTAGACACAAACAAGGCTTTAACAATGTTAATTAGTCTATAAGATGAATTGCTTGAACGGGGAAAATAGCACAGCCAACAAAGAATGTGAGAGATAGCTGAATGCTAATTAGAAGGTAATATTGCTGGGATCAATTTATTAATTGAACGTGAAAGGACATAGAAAAACATGACTTTAGCTCATTGAAAATTCCTAGGTTTTATAAATGGGTGGTTGGAGATGCCATCAAACTGGAAAACAATGTACTGGTCATATTCTGTGTATGGGGTAGCACACAACTCATGAAGTTCTGTTAAATTACAAGAACACCTTCTTATTGTGCCTAAGTAACTAACAGTATAGTAGGAAGCCCTAAACACACATGGTTCTCATACAAGTCCAAGGTCAGTTCTACGTCTTATTCATTGTTGTGACTGGACACATAACAGACGTTCAGTAAGTATTTGCTCCATGTGCTAAGGCTAAGATAGAAGGAAGAAAAGGTGAAGGATCAGTGTATTTGTCCCTGAATTTCTCATACTCAATAACCAATTTTCTGAGTTATGTGCCTTTGATAGACGTACTTTTGAGGCAGCGATTCAGTTTTGCAGAGAATCTGTCAGATGGTCTTATATGTAATTTCTAGTAGCTCTTTTACTGGTGTTATTACCTGTTTCATGACAGACTTGAAGGTTTCAGTAAGCCTACAGCAAATTCCAGATTTAATAACAAATCCTGAACTACTCAGGAGTTTCTAGGCATTGAATTCCAGCATGTCTTTTGGAGTTTCTTTCCCTTATCATTGCAACTATCACACACACAAAAAAATCTGCTACTATTTATATGCCTGGGTGCACACTCACACACACACACACACACACACACACACACACACACACACACACACACAGAGAGAGAGAGAGAGAGAGAGAGAGAGAGAGAGAGAGAGAGAGAGAGAAAGAGAGACAGAGATAGACAGAGAGAACCCTATGAAGCTAGAATACAATGCTCAATTCATAGTGTTGAAAGATTTAAAAGAGAAAAAACATATAAGGGCTATCTATATCTTTATTTATATAATCTTCCATAAAAGGAGAAACTATGGACAATAATAATTTAAAAACGCTTTTTAAAAAGCTATGAAAAACTCTGCCAGTACAGTATCTTTCTAAAAGTGAAGATTTTTCCTTCTAAAAAATAAAGGGTATATTTAATAACATTTATAGCCCTTTCCATATTAACTTGATTTATTATGTTTGTTTTCTGAACATATCCCAGGCTTTAGGATCCTAAACTGAGTCATTTACTAATTCAAATGCAAGTCCAAGTAAGTATATCCATGTAGAAAGGGATCAGTAACACTGATAAAATATCCTCAAAACTTCATCATAAGATGAAGCAGTGGAAAAACACTGAAAAAATTAGATCTACTGTATTCAGTGAAGAAATTTAGCCACAAGTATGTGAGCCAAATGGATACTCAAGTAGGATCATAATAGCATTTTGAATGCTTTTGCTAATAAACTTTTCAATTTCCTTAAAACAGAAGGACTGCTAGTTCATTTTAATGTGCCATTTTTTTTTTGTCTTTTACAAAGTATTGTGTGCTTTTGGGGGAAACATGATTTTCAGGCTTACTACTTCCAAAACCCAGAGAGGAGACTGGTTTTAAAAATGTATTATGATGTGTTCTTAAAGACATAGAACAGACATCTGATGCAAGTACAATGCCATTTATTAATCAGTGGCCTATATGCATAGCCTGAAACATTAATGCTAGTTAAAGGCAGTACCTTTGTTTCAGTAAGCAGTGCCTTGGGCTAAGTATTTCTGTAAAATGCTTCAGTTGTATTTAGCATAATAGCCTCTAATTAGAAATTGCCACCATTTAATGGATTAATGATGAATGTAGAAAATGACTAGGTTTTGAAATAATTGAAACTAATGGGCTGACACTGGGAAATGATACTCACTTTCCTTTATCTCCCCCTCTTTCTTCATCACTATAAAAACTACATTCAGAATGTGAACAATAAAATTACAGTGAGAGAAACATGACTTCATTTTTCCAAAGCTTTGGAATTTTACCAGTTATAACTTAAAATATATTAGGATAGGCAAGCTTATTGATTGAGTATCCATTATACTGGTAAAACAGGGTATAAGACCATGCGATTGTTCTTGACTGAAGTTGAAGTGTGTGTGTGTGTGTGTGTGTGTGTGTGTGTGTGTGTGTGTGTGTGTGTGTGTATTCTCTAGAACATCCAATTTGGAGGGTGACTACATTAGATCATACATCAATGTTTCTGTTCATCACAAAGTGGGTGAAAAAAATGTTTCTTTAATGTATCATTGTTTGAAAGTAGTTGACCATAGGACCATTCAATGTATGCTAAATCTCTCAGCTACTCATTCTTTATTTTCTGTACGGCCAGTCATGGTTAGATGATAGCCCAGTCTATAGTTCTAGACTGTTGGGAATTTATCATAAACTAGAACAATAAAATAAATTAAACAAACAAAACATTTCTGGCTAGTATGTACTCTCATGATTAAGAACATAATCTACCTACTGTTTGCTATCTATGTGATGTTTAAGAAATGACATAATTAATTTCCCTTAATTTTTATTACAAAGATAACACATATAACAGTGTGCCAGGGTTGTCATACATTATGAACTAGTTAACATATAAAGATTATTCAGAGCAATGTACACATTTTTCACATTACAGGAGTGTTTGCTAGTGTTCTAATTAATTTCAGTAGTACAATAATATGCCGTAACACCGGACAGGTAAGGAAAACAGAATTGAATTCTAATTTTGTTCTATGGATAGCAATGTCCTAGAGGAACTTTAAATTTTCCCTTTGGAAAATTTCTATTAAGATAATTTATATTAATTCTTTGGGAGTACTCACCACCTACTCATTAAGTGAATCACAGCTATGTTAAAACTGTACAGATCAATAAGATTTAGTTGTAGCATTTAAGGAACTGTATTCTAGCATAAAACTCTGAAGAGTTACACTCGGATTTTTCAATGACAATCTGTGTACTCACATTGGTCTGTAAATAACAACAGGCTTAAACCATAAAAAAAAATTCTACCCACTGTCTAGAGACACCCAGATACAAAATGATCAGAAAAATATAAAGTACATGTTCTACAATCAATACTATAAAAGTGAAAGAATTAAGAAGTTCAAGGGTGCAGGAGAGTGTGCACTCACTTGTAGGTGGAGAGGGGAAATACAGCCCAGGGAGAGGTGGAGTGGAGCTCAGTTTTGGAGAATATTTTCTATACCAATAGCTAAAAGTAGATAGTAGATGTGATATGGGAGGCAGGTGCACAGAGACTATGTGTTTTAGAAAGGAGGGATGTGTCAACAAGGGTACAGACAAGGAAGCTTTTCAGGTACGGGAAAGAAAGACCAGCTTAGCTATTGAGAATGGAAGCTATTTACATTTTCAAAAGGCCGTTCTATAGGATGTTAATATGGTTTGGATAATAGTCCCCTGAAGGTCCAGGATTTATGGCTTAATTTATAAGGTGATGCTACTAGAAGGTTGGAGAACAGTTAGGAGGTAGAAGTCCTTTGTTTATTGGGAATAGACCCCGAAAAGGAGAGTGGGACTTGAATCTTTCCAAATGCCTGTATTTCTATGTCTCTCTTTGGGTGCGTCTGTCTGTCTCTCTTTGTGCATGCATGCGTGCATGCGTGTGTGCGTGTGTGCATGCGTGTGTGCGTGTGTGTGTTTCTGCCTGCCTGCCTGCCTGTCTGTCTGTCTGTTTCTGTCTCTGTCTCTTATTCTCAGCTTTAGTTCATATTTGATGATTTTTCTCTTCTGAACAATCCCTCCATGAACTTCGACCACTCACTGTTTGTACCAGGACTAAATGCATGCAAGTGCTTTGAGCCAAAAAAACAAAAAAACAAAAAAACAAAAAAAAAAAAAAAAAAAAAAAAAAAAAAAAACTGCGAGCTTAACGAAGTTTTCCTTAAAATTAGTTGTCTGGAGTATTTGTTATAATAACCTATCATTGGTTAATCAGTCATGGGTCTCAAAATGATTACACTAAATTATACCAACCTTTCTCCCTTAGCCTTGCTAAAACAGAAAAAAGTAATATATTTAAAAATCTAATAAAACATTAAACCAGGGGGTTCTTTTTCATTAAAAATAACAAGATAAAACTAGTATAGCCATGCTGAAAAGGGAATCACATGTCCTAATGTGTAATCCATGTAACTTGAATGTTTCCATAAATATCTGAATTATATGGATAAACTTCAGGATACTGAAGATTTGGGTGCTAATATATAGGTGTAAAGACTAAACTAGACTGTGGCATCCACTAGGGACAGAATCCAGGAAATCATAAGTACTTTTGGCCACAATCAGCCCTTCTTTACAGATCTTTACTGGAATTCTCACAGAATAGAGGAAATGAACTCTCTTTCCCTGTTCCCAGAAACCGTCTTCCCTAAAATGTGGTCTGAACAAATGTTACTGATAAAGTTACAGTGTCCACTTAAATGGCATCATGAAAAATCTAACAAAGAATCTTATCCATGAGAGGAAATGCTAAATTCTAGGGAACTGATAGATTTTACAAGTGCTTAATGACCTGAAGAAGATAATGACTGAATTAACAGGAGAAGAAAAAGAGGGAAGTGTGCTGAAGACCAAGGAAAACAAGAATTGGGAATGTGGATGTGCCTAGTAGCCGTATAGTACTTCTGAGGAAGGTACTTGTGAGACATTGCTTTTTCTGGTTTCCCAGGACACAGAGCTCTCTGCCCAACTCTCAGTCCTCAGTTCATCTTCCTGTGCTGCACAAAACTTGCACCAAAAGCCCCAACTGGCTTTTAGGAGTCCTCAGTAGAGTTCACAGAAACCTTCCATAACAAAGGTTATTTCACCAACTGCTGATTTCCTCAAGACATTCTAATTCCCAGAAATAATAGAAATCCAAATGAGATTTAGAATCAGCTTTCTACAGAAAATCCCTTGGGATCAACCTTATTAACTTGGATCAGAGAAACCACCAATGCAGATTTCCTGTAAGGTAAAATAGTGCTGGTTTAAACTACAATGGTTTGATAATTTAATACAGCATCAATGGGGGACTAATATAGGAATATGTAAGCAATAAATGTGATTACACATATAACTTTCTTGATGTACATATAGAAAGTTATATACATATAACTTTCTAAGCTAACTTACAGTCTTAGACAAAGTATATTGTGGCCTGCAAAATCACTGAGCTAAAGCCATGCACTATATAACTAACCACACAAAGACTGCAAACGTGCCCTTCAGTTTTCAGCTTTCCTTGACTACTTCCTCATTGACTGGAATCCAATATTATGCTTGTATGTGTGTTGCTAACTTTGGACTTGACCATTTCTGTCTACCTAGGCTTTGTTGCTAGACCCAGCATTCATTGTGGTTTATTCATTCAATACTGCTATTGTTTGCTACTGCACCCTAGCTTGATTTTACTCCCTAAGTAAGTCAAATTGACATTTTCTAGGATGAGAATTCTGGCCTCTTGACTGGCTTCGGGCTCCCACTGATTCTCTTTTGTATCTTGGGTAGACCTTCAATGAGATTATAGCACTCCTGGGTGATTGGATACAGCCGACTTTACAAGATTGGGATTTTGATGGCAAAGCTGAGATTCTAGCTGAGGTTCATGGCATTTGGGCTACTCTTTTATTTGTTTATTTTTGTATTACTTTGTTTTAATCAATATATAAAATTGTTCATATCTATAAGGAACAATGCAATGACATAACACATTTAGCATTTAGGGTTTTTTTGTTTGTTTTATTTGTTTTTGTTTTTGTTTTTTGTTGTTGTTTTTTCGAGACAGGGTTTCTCTGTGTAGCTTTGTGCCTTTCCTGGAACTCTTTTGGTAGCCCAGGCTGGCCTCGAACTCACAGAGATCCACCTGGCTCTGCCTCCCAAGTACTGGGATTAAAGGCGTGCACCACCACCACCCGGCTGACATTTAGAATATTCATTGTCCCAAACATTTAAGATCGATCTCTTTCTCTCCCCGCCCCCCACCCTTTTGTTTGAGGAGGGTCTGGGAGATTGAATTCAGTTTCATACTAGGCAACCTCTCACTAATGGGCCACATTCATGATTTTTGTTTGTTTGTTTGTTTGTTTTTGAACTAAGTTAACTAGACTGGACTTGAACTTCATTCTGTAGCTCAAGCAGGCCTAGAATTTTCAGTCTTCCTGCCTCAGTTTATTGAATATCTGAAATTATGTGTCCCCTTCTACTTCAAACATTTTAGGTCTCACAAATGAATAAAGTTATGTTATATTTGTCTTTTTATATCTGGTTTATTTCAGTTCAAATATACTACAAAATTACAGAGCATGTTAGTGGTGTAAAAACAGACACAAAGTAGAGAACACAGAAATAAATGCATGTACTTGTAGTGTGAGCTGCTTTGCAGCAAACTCTCAAGAAAAAGGCAGTCTTTAATAAAAGATCCTGGGAAAACTGTGTAGAATAATATAATTAGACCCTTATTCCTTATTCTGTATACAAATCAAGTCAAATGTATGAAAGGTCTAAAGAGCTAAAACAGTGTCACACTAGACTGTACTGTTGGAGTTGTATGACTTTGGGCTTGGCAAGGATTTTATATACATATACACACACATATATTCATATATTCATATATATATATATATATATATATATATATATATATATATGAAATATATATATATATATATGAAAGCCCAGTAAGAGAAGCAAGGGGAGACAAGTGGATTATACCACATGGAAAAGCTTTACACCACAAAAGAAATAATTCACGACCAACATGTCCACTTACAGAATGTAACAAATATCCATAAATCTTATTTTAATGTCATATGTTTTATATGGTTTACTGGTTTCCCGACCTGCAGAGACCCTTTCCACACTTGCTGTTTCTCAAATAGTTCACTCAACTTTAGCTATTCTCTAAGACCTACTTGATGGAAAATACCCTATAGGTATGATCAAGAAAGGGATAGAAGAAGAAAATTAGAAGTTTAGGGAAAATGTTGAGCAGCAATCTGCATGCTGAAGTGTGCATACAAAAAGAAATCAGCCATAGAGTAAAGAGCTGTAACCTCCAACATCTAGAAAATTCAAAAACATGAATGTTTTCATTTAACTGTAGAATGGGTAATGTAACTGACCTTAAACCATTTCTTTTTGTTGCTTTTAAGTCACAGTATGAATGGGAGGGTGGTCATATAGTTATATCTCCTATTTCTATTGTTCTGTTTATAGAAGTGATTGAGTATAGAAGGCAACCTGACTTTATATTGAGTATTTTTATTAAGTTTTCTAGAATAAATGTAGTGGTATACCTGATGGTCTATTATTATTGTTGTGTAGCAATTTCCTCTGAATGGAAATATTTCCTCCTGGGGGCTAGAAACTTGATTTAATCTAGAATTCCAAGTCTTTAACACAGGCCAGCATGTTGCAATCTTGAAGGATATTCATGTCACAATCTTGAAGAAGAATCATATTTCCCTTTAGGAAGCTTTAAATAGGCTGGATGAGGCTCAGCCATGTCATACAGAGTGATCTGCTTTAGATAAAGTCAACTACAGGTACATGTTCCTGACATCTAAAAAAAAAAACACCTTCACAACATCATAGAGGTTGATGTTTTGACCTAGTGTCAGACCACTGTAACTCAACCCAATTGGTGCATAAAAATTATCAACAAAATCCATTGCTTTTCAATATGACACTTCTTTCTGCTCTGTACCTCTCCTTAAACTACAGTCTCCAAGTATAGATAGTGATAAACCAATGTCCTACCAAAAGTGACACAACTGTTTTGCATAGCACAGAAGCTGGACTTACCCTTTTGTCCCAGAAGAGTTAGGGAAGTCCATGGATGATGTCTGATTATCTTCTTCAAAATCCTGTAAATTAAATACTGTAATGTAAGTTTCACAATACTGTGAAAGCAAGTAAATTCACCTTTTCACATGAAAGAAACATAAGGAAACAAAATACATTTGCACTTGTATGTAGATGCAAACATATGACAAAAAGAACTATTCTTAACACTTAGCTCTAACTTGTGCAACTACAGTACTTGCTACCTTCTTTCACTATGCTTTTGGTGTGTCCTGTGCTTCCTACAAGCATCTAAGCTGCTCTTAGTCTGTACCTAGAAGTGTTACGCAAGAAATCTAAGTCATGGTTCTATGGAAATTAGGTTACTATCGTTTGCCTCTGATATTCTGTGCAAGGTACTGAAGGTTCACAGCTCTTTTCTTCACACATTTGCTGGTTGCATTTTCCCATAGCTTTTGCAGAAAATGAAAGTTCACTACAAAATTTAATATACACACTACCTTTGTCATCTATGGATACATACTTAGAGTCCACCACAGAGCATGTTAGTAAACAGTGTACAATACTGCTGGTATTCCTTACTCTTGTGTTGACAATAGAGACTCAGCAAAGAGGTGTCCCCATCATACTGTCCAGGCAACTCCAGCATTCTGGTCTTTCATTACCTTTAGATTTAAGCCAATTAAAATGCATTTATCTAAGATCTCTTTTGTTTTAGCATGTCTCTATGAGGACATCACCAAAAAGAATCAACTCTGTGAGGAATAGAGTTGAAGGAAATGGGGTTTAATAAGGACATACTACTTTGGAAATATAAATTAATCCCTTAAAATATGAGGGAAATAAATATTTGGCTTACTTTGGTTTCATGTTTTGAAATTAGGAGTATTCGTGGAAAAATAGGCTTCAGCTAAAACCATCAAACATGGGGCTAGAGATATATCTCAGCTGGTAGGAACATGTGTTGCTCTTTCAGATTACCAGTATTTTGCTTCCAGTACCCACCTGGGACCTCACAATCAGTTTTACTGCAGTTTCGAGAGATCTAGTTCCCTTTCCCAGCCTTTATGGGCACCAGCCACTTGTTTGGTTCACATTCATACATGCAGTCAAACACACAAAAAATAAACTTTTTCTTTAAACAGATCATAAAGAATGCTAACACCATGTTCAGGAACAAAACTGAAAAGATGAAATCCACCTGATAGACATCTCCCAGGCATGAAGAAAATGAAGATCACAAAATTGTTTTTTGATACAATTAATATAAAATCCTACAGTCTTCTAAATGTTCTTATATTGGCTGGTTTTGTATACCAGAACACATGTTTTCTCAAAGCAGAAAAATCCTTTTGTTTGAAGGTCTTAAGATCAGTCTAAGATGTTTACTTGTCTTCTTTTACTCATTAAAAAATAAATTGGTTGATAAGTCCATGTTTCTATAACTAGGTTTGCTGGAAACACAGACCGTTATGGTCATTCTCACTCAATTATATTTTCTCTGGGCCTCTCTCTGTCAGTCCCTCTCTTTCTCTGCTCTGTCTCCCTCCTCTTTCATAATGTTTTGAAACACAGTCCAGTGTTGTTCAGCTTTCCATAGCCCCATGTTGGAATACCAAAATGTGGTTGGTAGTTTTGCTCTTTTGGGGAGGCCTGCCACGCAGCTCCTGAAAAAGTCACACATGGAGGCTTATTCTTAATTACAAATGCCTGACGTTAGCTTGGCTTCTTTCTAGTGAGCTTTTCTTAACTTTAAATTATCCCATCTACTTTTTGCTTCTGGGCTTTTTCAAACTTTTCTTACTTTTGTAATCTTACTTTCACTCCTACTCCATGGCTGGCTGGGTGGCTCAGTGGCTGGCCCCAAGGATCCTCCTCTCCTTGTTCTTTTGCTCTTTCTTATCTTTCCCCAGATTTCTCCTTGTATTTATTCTCCCTGCCTGCCAACCCCACTTATTCTTTCTCCTGCCCTGCTATTGGCTGTTCAGCTCTTTATTAGACCATCAGATGTTTTAGACAGGCATAGTAACATAGCTTCACAAAGTTAAACAAATGCAACATAAACAAAAGTAACACACCTTAAAATAATATTCTACAACATTCCAGGATGGCCTCAGTCTCACAATGTACTCAAGCTAATCTCAAACTTATAATCCTCCAGTCTCAGCCTCCCAAGTACTGAGGATATAAGCATGTGAAATATAACAACTTTCAAGAACAAACACAACCACCAATGATCATAGTAGATCTGCCTGTATGTTCTATAGCTTGTTGTAAAGGAGAAAGAAGGATTTATTACATGAAAGAAGTGTCAAAATTATTTTCAAATCACAGAAAATACCCAGATTGTTTTTAAAAGTTCAAGTAAACTAAGACTCAATATATAAACGAATAATTATACATTTCTGAAATAAGTTAACTAGCAATTTGGGGTCATATGGTGCTTATATCACAACCATACAAGAAAATCAGACATGGGTTGAGGATGTGGGGATAAGGGGAAATGACAGAGCACTTGATGAGCATGCATAAAATCTTGAGTTCATTTCTGAGCAACACACACACACACACACACACACACACACACACACACACACACTCCAGACATTAGCTCATTTGTGGTTAGCCACTTGAAAGGAAAACCTACAGTGCTTAAGAGCTAGATCTTTGAACTAGATGACACAGTGCCTGCCAACAGCCTCCCTTTGAATTCAAAATATTTACATTTATGTCATTTAACTGCATGTTTTTTGTATAGCCTATTTTATCAATTTTATTTTTTCTGGTAGCACTGTATACCGTCCATATATGTGGATGACAAATACTTAAGTTATATTTAGGGAATTTAGATTCCTATTAAGGATTAAATGGATGGTAATCATTATGTGAATGAAATACTAACACAATGTAAATTGATTTCTGAAAATTCATGGATCATTTGAAATAATTTCCCATGGCAAAAAAGTGTATAAATTAGTTAACTCAGCCAGCATTTTCTCCTTAAGGAATATCAAATGTCCAGTGGCAATTCAAAAATCAAAACTAAATTTAAATCAGACTGTGGGCAGTTGCAAATGATCCTTACAAATGATCCTGTTAATTATCAAATGACCTTCATGTAATCCATACCCCATCAATAAAGAACACCAAAAGGCTAAGGGAAGCCTTGTTAAATATAGTGGTGGTCAACAACTGGATAACAGTAATGTTTTATGAAATTTTAAGAAAATTCATAAAAAAAGTGGTTAAAAGCTATTTTATTTTTAGTCTCTCTTTAGTCCACTATGGGACTATTGTGCATTGAAATTACAGTCACAGACTTGAAACAAGAGAACATGGCCCAATCTTTTCCCACATAGTTGAAGAACCGTGCTATGCAGGGATTGAATTTGCTGTTATGAATCCTAGATTCTTTGTTTTCTTTCATTGTCCTGACCCTTTTGCCTTTCTATTTTGTCCCTTTCATTGCTATGTACATGATTCTGGGTGGTTTGATAGATTACTGAAAAATAAATGACTGTCAGTCAGCATGGAATTAACAAGTGTGTTTTAGAATTAACAAGTATTCTTCTGGTCTTCAAAAGCTACATAAAACAAAACACCCATAAGTCATAGTGCCAATGGCCAGGCTGTCAAGCTAACTTCTAAATATTTATGTTTATGGCCATGAACTTGTTTCAGCCTTTGTCAGAGAAGCTTCTTCCTTCAGTGTGCAGTAGTTAGTGCAGAGACATGATGCTGTTCAGAGCACTGGGAAAACGCAGCTGTGAGTGCTCAGCCTTAGATAGGACTCCTGTGTCGACTACCTTCAAGGCTTTGGAAATAGCACAGAATAGGGGTGGAAAGAATTTGAGAGCCAGATGATGATGATGAGTGTGTGTGTGTGTGTGTGTGTGTGTGTGTGTGTGTGTGTGTGTGTGTGTGTGAACTGCTATCCTCTGGATATGACATGGCTGTTGTACACATGAATTCACATCATAGCAGCCGTGTTACCTATTCTGCTAGTTAGGTTTTGTCAGCTTGTCACAAACCTAGACGTATTTGGGTGGAGGGGACATCAGTTGAAGAACTGCCTGATTCAGATTGCCCCACAGGTATGTCAGTGGAACATTTACTTTATTAGAGATTAATGTGGGAGGTCCCAGGCCACTGTGGTCAGTGCCAGCCCTGGGTGAGTGGTCATGTGTTATATGAGTAAATAAGCTGAGCGAGATATGGGGAGCAAGCCAGTAAGCAGGATTCCTCTATGGTTTCTGTTTCTGCTCTACTTGAGTTTGACTTGATTTCACTCAATGATGGGGTGTGCTCCATCCATGTAAGCCAAACAAACCCCTTTCCCCCTCAGGTTACTTTGTGGTCATGACACTTATCCCAGTAAAAGATAGAAAACTGGAACACGGGAACACCTGAACAAGATTTGCACAAGATCAAGTTAGTTAAAAATTCCAGGATACAGCACAAGGAACCTTGAAGCCCTGCCTCTGACTGGGAGCTATAAACAGTGGGAATTATTAGCAGTAGCTAGGGAAGAGAAAGGCTCCTTCTTTGGGCCTGTGTCCTTCTCTTGTTTGCCTGTGCCCTTGTAAATGACCCCACACTGACATGCATGTGGGAGGAAGTAATTGGACTCAATAAAAAGCTTTTTTAAAAACAGAACACAAAGTTGGGAGGGAAGGAGATGTTTAGGAGAGGGTCTGGGATAGCTGGAGTGAGGTAGTATAGGGTAGATATGATCAAGATACAACATATACTCAGGAAATTTTCAAAGAATAAATAAAGCGCATTGTTGCTTCAGAATTTCTGGTAACATCTCTGTTTTCATTTTTATAACATTTACTCTTCCCCCTATCATATTGACAGTTACTGTCAAGGAACTACCATAGGGTGTTTAATTTAATTATGACTTTGGAGGATACAGAAAAAGAAAAGGAAATGTTTATGCTGCACATCAGAGGATATATGAGCATTCATAGGAAGCTGAACATTATCCTTACTATGTACTGAAGAGCTGCCAGTTGGGACCTAAAACTTTAGGGTTTTTTCTGCCTTTGTCTACATATGGGGTGCAAGGCTCTTTCTGGGCTTTTGTTGGTGTGCCATTTAAATTCAGTTTGGGTTCTTCTCCTAATTATCTGTCTGTCTGTCTGTCTATTTATCTATCTATCTATCTATCTATCTATCTATCTATCTATCTATCTATCTATTTATCTATCTATCCATCTATCTATCATCTACCTTTCCTCTATCAATCTACCAACCTCCAGAACAAAGGCCTCTCTCTGTTTGTCTCTCAGGGCATACCCACCACACACGCACCAGGAAGGTAAGGACATCTGGAGGTACCCAAAATTTAGGTAGTCTCAGGAACTCTGAAATTTCCTTGGCTTTTGCCACCCTGATTTCTACAAGTCAGGGGATTACCTCTTCTTCAAATTAGGCTCCTCTTTTTAGGTAGTAAACTCCCTTCACACTGCTTCTCTAGATAAAGGACACTACTTTGCTTTGTCTAAAGTCCAACTTCAATACTCTAGATCTCCCTGATCTCAGACTTGACTCTCTCTTTTAAAATTTAATTAATTATTTATTTTATATCTCAACTGCAGTTTTCCCTCCTCCTTTCCTCCCATTCTCTCCCCCACTCCCCCACCTCAATCCATTCTTCTGTTTCTGTTCAGAAATGGGCAGGCCTCCCATGGGTATCAACAAAGCATGACATATCAAGTTGTGGTAAGACTAAGCATCTCCCCTTGTATTAAGGCTGGGCAAGACAACCCAGTATGAGGAATAGATTCCCAAGAGCTAGCCAAAGCATTAGGGACAGCCTTTGCTCCCATTGTTATGAGTCCCACAAGTAGACCAAGCTATACAACTGTCACATATAAGTAGAGGGTCTAGGGCAGTCGCATGCAGGCTCCCTGGTTGTTGGTTCAAACTCTGTGTGTTCCTATGAGCCAGGTTAGTTGTTTCTGTGAGTTTTCATGTGGTGTAATGGACCCTTCTGCTTCCTACAATCCTCAACTCTGAGAGTCCATCTTACACCTGTAAGACTGGCTAAGATCCAAAACTCAATTGACAGCTTATGCTGGAGAGGACGTGGAGCAAAGGAAACACTCCTTCACTTCTAGTGGAAGTGGGAACTTTTACAGCCACTTTGGAAACCAATATGGGAGTTTCTCAGAAAACTGGGAATCAATCCACCTCAAGACCCAGCTATACCACTCTTAGGCATATAATAAAAGGACACTCAATCCTACCACAAGGTCACTTGATCAACTATGTCCGTAACAGCTTTATTTGTAGTACCCAGAACAACCTTGATGCCTCTCAATTGAAGAATCGATGAAAAAAATGTGGTACATTTATACAAGGAGTATTACTCAGCTGTTAAAAACAATGGCATCATGAAATTTGTAGGCAAATTGATAGAACTAGAAAAAAATCATCCTGAGTGAGTTAACCCAGACCCAGAAAGACAAGCATGATATGTACTCACTCATAAGTGGATATTAGCTCTTAAGGACAACCATGCTATACTCCACACACCAGAGAGGCTAGGGAACAAGGAGGGCCCAAATGGGGAGGCATGGATCTCACTGGGAAAGGAAAATAGAAGAGACCTCATGGGTGGACTGGAGACAGGTGGGGATGGGAACTTGAGGGATCAAGCTAGGGGATGGATGGAGGGGAAGAGTACTGAAAGAGATGGCTGGAAAGGGAAGGCTTTTAGGGGTCAGATAAAAACCTGATGCACTGGAAACTCTCACAAATCTATGAGGAAGGGGATCCATCAAAATAAATTGTTCTACCTCTAAAACACTAAAAAAAAATGCTTTCTGTATCTTGTCTGTGAACAGCCCCTATTCACAGTGCATAACCAGACAGATGGTACTACCCATCTAGACAAACCTATATTGATTATAGAAGGACATAATATAATTTGGAAAGCATAATATAAATTGTAATTGGTCTCTGGGCTTGCAACATTCTAACCTCTCCGTATACACTGACAACTTTATTAGATGATCAGCCTTGTAGATGGTTCAATATAAGGTATGGTTCACCTATGCTCTATGACTAAACTCAATAAACACATTGATTTGACCAGTTTCCCTTTCACAATGAGGATTCAATCTATATCTAACATAAACATCTATTCTCACAAATAACCCAATATATAGTATTCAGTTATATCAACAGAAAATATATTAAGACACTGGTACTAGGAAAGATATGCTAGTATAACAAGTGTGCCCAAACTCAAAAGTACATAGAATGGTTAGGTGACAGCTGGGGAAATGGTTACCAAGGAAGAAAGATGAGTATTTTTAATATCTAAAATGTTTAGAGTTATTTTTAATTTCTATTATCAATTAGTGTTTGGACAAATAAAAGATCTTGTAAAGCTGGAAATCTTGATGATGTGAGATACAGGGCCTATAACACATATGATAAAGCTCCTTGAGATGAGATTGCAACTTGAGACTGCATTCAAGGTATGGTAGATGCTTCTTGGTCATCACAAATTGTTCTAAAAAAATGTTGTCTACAATGAAGTAGTGAAGTAAACAGAAATAGGGCAGTTAGAACTTGAACTATCAGAAGAGTCAAAAGCATTGCTACCAACAGCCATAGATTTTTAAAAGCCATCTTGAGAACAATTATTTTAACAATGTAAAATGCATAAGGGCAAAATCACACTAAATCAAATAAACCAATATCAAAATATTTTCACTGAAAGTAGAAGGGACTCAAGGCACTTCCATCAATCTTGGAGAAAGAGAGAATTAGAGGGATAAGAAAGCAAATAAAAATTTCTTATATGAGAATGAAGACACTGTATGAATTTATTGGTACATCAAGCCAACTAGAATGGATTATGTTAAACTCTATGAAAGTTTTGAAGCAGTGTGACAGAGTTCACCAGAGATGAACACTAAGACACAATTTATAACCAACTGAAAGTCTTTATTACAGCTGTCTGGGACTACACTCAGGTATTTGGGACCCAAGTGTAGACCCAACCATTTAGACCAAGGGACTTTTAATGGATAAATATACATCCTGTTACCTCACTCAGCAGTTGCAAGGGGAGGTGTGCACAAACAAGCAGTTTAACAGAAGCTAAGAAAAGCTAGCTAGGTCATCTTGATCTCAGGTTTCTAGAATAGAATTGGATAATTTTTCATGGGATTCTCCATCAAGGGAGATCAAATTTTAGTAAAACCTGAAATGGTCCCAGCAAGGGTACAAGATAGAGGAACCTTTGCCTTGTCTTGCCCTGTCATAGCAGTTACAGTGCCAAAAGGTCACTGGACTGAGATGTAAAAATGGAAATGACCCCAGGGATTAGATGGGTTTTTGAGATAGGTTATGTGAAAACTTGGCAACTTTCTATAAAAGGCCAGTTTGGCTTATGGCTGGCTAGGCTTATTTCTCTTTCACATGCCATGACCATCATGGAGTGTTGTTGTTTGTTTTGCTTTTTTTTCTTTTTGGTGCCCGCCACCCAGCTCCCTAATAAATCGCTCATGGAGGCTTCTTCTTATAACAAAGACCCAGCCTTACCTTGGCTTAGTTTCTAGCCAGTTTTCCTTAACTTATCCCATTTACTTTTGCCTCTGGGCTTTTCTGATTCTCTTCTATAAATTTTACTCTTACTCTGTGGCTTGCTATGTAGCTGTGTGGCTGGCCCCTGGAGTCCTCCTCCTCTGGCTGCTAGATCTCCCTTTTCCCTCCCAAATTTCTCCCTCTATATATACTCTTTGCCTGCCAGCCTCACCTATCCTTTCTCCTGCCTTGCTATTGGCCAATGTTTTACACAGGCACAGTAACACAGCTTTACAGAGTTAAACAAATGCAACATACACAAAAGTAACACACCTTCAAATATTCTACTACAATGGAGTACCTGCTCTTCTGTTCCATGCTTTTATTATTCTATGTCCCCAGTTAATGTGGCAAAGGTGAAAGACAGAGTCCAGAGTATGTGCCATACAGACCTTCTGTTTGGTATTGCTTATATGCTCTTGACCCAACAAATGACAAACTGGAGACTGACATGGAGGGGGACATACACTTTTCTGATAAGGAGAAGCACTGTTTACTTACGAACATCAGTGAAAACAACCACAGGCTGCTGAAGATTGTGCGGGCACAAACTGCACTGAAAAAGTTGCACACAGAAATGTGTTATACTCACCAGTGCTGTATTCAAAGTGGCTGAGGGAAGTGACCATTAAGCATTGAAAGTCATTTCCCATTCCAGGTGAAAGTGTACTTGAAAATGTGTTCAATGGGCTTTGGACTTGCTACAAAAAAGAAACTACTACTTTTCTGCCTACTTTTCTCCCCAAATTAGAGTCTTTAATCATTCTTCCCATTAGAAAGCAAAAAGAAAGACATTTTGGTTCACATGTCTTGACCTAGAGGAGCCACAGAAGAATTTAGACCTTAGAGATAACCACACAGCACCCAGCTATCTTAGCCTTCAAGATGAGTCTATGACTGGGTGGAATTTTTATGTATAGTGTTTTAAAACATGGTCTATTTATTGGAATATTGTGGGGGAAGATACTGTTTGCTCAAAATGTCATCTGGAACACAGACAATAAGGTTCTTCTAGACGGTAACTTCAAAGCTGAGTCTGTATGTGATCCACTGCCTCTTTATACCGTTGAGAGAGTACTCTAGTCTGTACATCCCTGTAGAGAGCTATCTTGACTCTTCATCTAAGGGGTAGGGCAGATGCTGAGGGAATCAAAACACCTTGCTGATTTGCATGGGCACAAACCTGAGTAAGTAGAAAACATTTTTTATGTAAAGTGCCACAAAGGGAGTAACATTTTGGAGGCTCTAGATCATCAAGATGAACTCAATACCATGAATAAAGACATTTTCTTTTCCTTCACATTGACAAACAGATTATAGATATATATGAGATATATTAATATATCTCATCCCTTCAACTCACCCATCTCTATAGTTCAGGGAGAAAAAGAAATATAAAAATAATGGTAAAAGTGCACACAGAAAGCTCTACCCAACTAAAAATGTGCTGTTTTAAATGCCACAAAGTGTGGATAGAGGGTTTGTTTTTCTCTTCCCACATAATGGAGCATCAGAGGTTAGATACACTCAGGAGAAGATTACTGTGAGTGTCTTACGGGAATTCCATAATGGGAAGTAGCCTCTGTGCATTCTTCACAATCAATGCAGAACAGCAGATTGTGGGTTCCATAAGCAAAAGCACAGACATTTAATCACACAAATGCACACAGATCCCAGAGAGGAATTAACTATTAATGATGTTGTGGTTGGGCTCAACTTTAATTAATAAATAATACAAAGAAACAACATTATAATAAGAAATAAGGCAGAGTCTTAGCAGAAACTTCCACCTCAAAATTTAAGTGGTCATTTCTCAATATTAGTAATTCCTAATGGTATAATATTCCAGGCAGTCCATGTCTATTTTTACATAGCAGCACCCACTGGTCAGAATGAGAAAAAGACTTTATTAATATTTACAAAATTCTTTTCAGCAATATATGATAGAGTATTATAAAAAGGGCAGAATTCAAACTGTGAGCTGGGTCCATCCAAACTAGTAATCATTAACACATAGAAAGATGACAAACTTCTCTCTGTTGCTATTATGTCTAGACAGTGCCAAAGTCTTTTGAATCCCAAAACTGCTGTAAGCAAATTAACAACCATCTTAGAAAGTAATACTCATCAGGTTCCACTTTAAACTAATGGTCCATCTGCTCCAGGCTAATGTATGTGACAAGTTACTTCTGGAAATCCATCAGCAGTTAGACCCAGGAGACGAAGAATATCATCATGGAATGGTATTTTATTTTGAGATGTGTTATGGTCCTCTAGTTTTAGGGGGGAAAGACTCCTATAAGACACCAGGAAGAAATTAATAAGGGAAGTCAAAATTTGAGAATTGTTTTTTGAGAACCTCTAGTGATTCCTCCTTTCCTCTTCTTCCCACAACAGTAAAAGAGAAACAAAATATGATTTCCAATTGATGTTTCAAGTTTCTTTGGCAGTAACAGCATTTTTGAAAATGAAGAGACATTTGGATGGCTTCACATCCAGTAATATAAGTGGACTGTTTCCTGTCACATCCCTCTGCTTCTAGCATAGCTAATTTCTGGCATTTGTGATGCTCTGGGTAAAACTGTCTCTAAGTATAATTTCATTTTCAGAATTTCTTGCCTTTCAAAACCAGGAATTCATTTGAGTCACACAAATATTTATTATCAGGTTTGTCTGTACCTTTCCCCTGAGTCTGAACATTAGACGGTGATGAGGTAGCTACCTAGGTGCTGATACAATGATCAATTTCTCCATAAAGGTCTATTTCCACTCTTATTTGTAAATAAATATAAATTTCACGAAGAAAGCTATAGCTATATAAAATTGCTCAAAATTCACAAAATGAAATAAATAATATTACCTACTGAGGAGCTGGCTTTTTTCCTTTCCAGTAGTAACAACACCTCAAGGAAAAACAGATTAAGTTTTTTAACATACATAGAGTTATTATTAAATATCTTCTCTATGGTGTGTTATACAGTCCATTCTCTATGTTTTATGTTATATAATATATTACATTTTATTCAGAATATAAAGTAAGAATAAATTTTTATTAGTTAAAATCAAAGTATTTGTAAGGATGTATAAAAATTAGAATCATGGTATACTGTTTTAGGAACATAAAATGGCAATGTCTGCTATGGAGAATATTCTAAAATCTCTTTAAATACTAAAAATAAAATGCCCATAGGGTCCATTAATCTCCCTCCCAAGCAGTGGTCCAACATAATTGAATCAGGATCTTAAAGAGGTATCTTTCCTTTTAAGTTCATTGTAGATTGTAGTATCCCTTAGAATAGCCAAGACAGAGATAACTGAAATGTTTACCAGTTGATGAATGGTGCTGTGTGTGTGTGTGTGTGTGTGTGTGTGTGTGTGTGTGTGTGTGTATTAATATTGCTTCTTAGCCTTAAAAGGAGTAAACAATGTTATTTTCCAAAGCACAGCTGAACTTTGAAAACACTCCATTGAGTTGTATGAGACAGTCACAGAAGGGTAATTTCTGCCTGATTTCAGTTATTGAAGGATGTAGAGAATAAGATAGGTCAGGAGGACAATGTGGCAAGGTTTAGAAAGGTTAAATGAGTTTTAGAGGTCTGCTGGACAATTAACAAATTGTACTTTTACTTAAAATTTTGCCAAAGGTTGATCTCATGTTAAGTGTTTTTATCACCATGAAAACAGGGAAACAAATCCTAGAAAAGAGTAAACTTCAGGGACATACAAGTCAATGGTTTCCAGGGTCCAGGACCCAGGCAAATTTTAGGGTTCAATGGTATAATAGTGGACAGCAGGGGGACTGAACCCATCGGGGACATTCAAGGTAGTGGAAAGGATCATATCGATGATAGTAGTGCTCACAAGGGCTGTATAAAAATGCCCAGTCTCAACAAACTGAGTGATCAAAGTAAGTGGAATTTTGTTATCACACAATAAACACGGAATGGAAGTAAATGATATTTAAAATTAGTTAAGAACCAGAGATGGTAGATGAGTACAAAAGAACTGTTTTCTGGACACGACAGGGCAACTGCACATATAAATTCCCAAGGATGTGATTTCATGTACAAGATCTGTACAAGCTGAAGCCAGAAAAACTACACTATGGAGATGGGAGGTGGGCATGAATGCCCACCTCTACCTAAGGAACTACTGGCAGTTGATAGCTGCTGGGAGAGGATGAGCCAGATTACTTATTTCTTTTAAGATGACAGCCCCTAGTAGATTTACCATGGTTCAGTGGGAAGTCAACATCCAAGAGCATATGAGTACTACAAACTGAACTTGGTTGGTTAATGGGGAAAAAAGTATACAAAGTTGGGTAGGAAGGGAAGTGGTAGATGAGAGAGGAGATAGGTGAGGGGATAAATATGCTCAAAGCACATTGTATGAAATTCTCAAAGAACTAATTTAAAAAATAAGCAAAAATATCGAGGACATACTGCTGGACCAGGTTTCCATCCCAAATTTCAGTCATATCTACCTTTATTAAATTCATAGCTTTATCTTGAAAGTTGGACTTAATTTTAGCAAGCCATAGATATAGTTTTCAGAGAATGGGAGGGGAAGATATATTCCTTCATCTGGGTATAGAAGCATGCATTTGTAGCCACAGCACTAAGAAGTATAAAGCAGGAGGATCAGGAACTTAAGGTCAATGTAGGTGACAGTTCAAGACTAGACTAGGGGCGACATCCTTCTTTTTAATCTTTTATGAGAGATAGATCCTCACCTACTACTTTTCCATACAGTATCATCGATTATATATCTTTATCCACTCACATAGTGTGTGTGTGGTATAAATTTCGGAAAGTGAGATCACTAGGTCAAAGGCTCTTTAATAAAATTTCTTATTCATTTAAAATTTAAAATTCATAGACAATTTGAAGAGTTAGTAGTATAATTACTCCCCCAGTGTTTCACTCTACATAGATCCACATAGGCAACATGGCACTTCAACCTTAAATGTGCATTCAGTATACAGCTATTTAAGAATATGAAAATTCCTCTATAGACCCAAACACCAATGTCAGACAAGTTATATAACTTCACATATTTACAATTCCCTTTTTTCTTCAGCTATTTTTAAGATGTTCTAAATCCAGGTATGATTCACAATTGAATTGAATTCTTGTTTTGTCTATTTCTGGTGTTTGTTTGATTAATGACCCTTGAATATTTAAAAACAAGTGGTACATATTCTATATTTATCTGATAGTTTTAAGGTGATTAAATACTAGACAGACATTTCTAACATCTGTGCTATATACTTAATGACATATCAAGGAAGCACATAAATGTTAGATCACACTACTATTAGTGATGATATTTTTTTCAGTTGGTTGAAGATGGTGCCAATCAGACCTTTAATTGTAAATGGCTTTTGTCTTGTTGGTAATTAATAATCTGTACTATGGCATCATGCCATGTGAATAACTTGTTTCTCATTATCTTTGAGGTCAGGATTTAGCTTCTATTGATGATCCTTGCTTAGATTAGAAATTATATAAAAAGAATGGTATTTTTCTAATTCTTTCTATATTTATAAACTAGCTCATCTCTTTGCTTTTTTAAAAAACTTCCCTTTGTTCCTCTTAAAAATGATCACTATTCAGTTTTGTTTTGCTTCTCACTGTTTTTTTTTTTACTCTTATTGGCTGCAGTATATTTTTCAAAATTGAATCCTTAAAGGAATGTGTTCCAAGATCTTTTTACCACTAAGCTCCCCAGAATTATGTTCATTGAAAAATGGAAATAACAAGATTTATAACTGGAAGATGCTCTTCCCTTGTCTAACAATTTCTTACAGAGTCTAGTTTACTCTGAAGTCATCCCAGAACTGGGATGGCAATCATCTGACCTTTCTCTCTTCTCTTTTCTCTCATCTCTCTTTTTTTGTTGGCAGTACTGGGGATTGACCTTAGGGTTTCATGCATATTGAACAAGCAGGCTATCACAGAGTTATATCCCCAGATATAACTATCTAATTTAATATAAATTAATTTTAATTTGAGATAGGGTCTCAGTAAGTTTCTCAGGCAGCTTTCTGCTGTTCTGTTTCAGTTCTATTTTATTGCAGAGTTACATGTGCTCAATTTCAAGGAAGGAATCAGTGAACACAGTTTTCTTAAGTGCACATATAACTATTATAAATGACTTACATGTATGTGAGTTTGTTTAGTGCACTTGGCTCAATATCTATTTGACAAATACTCAGCCCTGAAATACCACTATAAGTTTATAGAGCTTTAATAAAATAAGATGAAAAATGTCTTTAATAGATTTAGGACAACAACTTAGTATATGGGGTATTTGCGAAGACCCTGAAATATGAGCTTGCAAATTTGGTATTAAATTGCTTAAGGAAGTTTCAATGCTTTATGTCCCCTGGTAGAGGTTAATTAATTTATTTTATTTTTGCATTGCATAGTATATAAAGACGGAATATTTACAACAGGATGAGTACAGCAGGGACATTAAACTTTCCAGTGTCATTTGTTTCTTCCCAGTTCTCAGTCATTCACACTCAAAAGTTGGTTGAGAATGTTACCATTATTTCCCAGAGTTAGACATGGCACGGACTCAGAGATCTCCCATTATAATCAAAAGACTCATCTAAGGAAGACTTGCCCAGACAATCTTTTCCACTTTGTAATAACTGCATGTTCTGACTACAGACTAATCGCAGATAAAATGACGATGTTGGCTGTGTTTGTAACAAATCTAATTTTTATCTTTGTTGACACATTTCTTTCCTTTTTACTATTTATAAAGAGCAAATGAATCAGCTTGAAAGGACAGTATTTGGCAACATCAATTCAGTGGTATGTATTATTAAAAATGCCTGCAGAATTCTTAGCACCTGTAAGATGACATTTTGATGTATTGTGGATGCTCTTTATGCAAAATAACTTTTACAGAGAAAACAAAAAGGAAGTAAAAGAATAAAAGGAAAAGCTCAGTTTGGGGAGCCATCTCCATAGTTAGAGCACTGGAACCTCTCTCAAAGGACCCAGGTTTAATTCCTAGCATCCACACCATCACCTGCAAATAAGTCTGAGGAAAGATGGGGAAATTTTGGTGGTAAAGTGTTGACCTTGACTCCTGGGACATACATGATACTTCATGATCCTCATCTGAAGAATGGACTTCATGCTATAGGTTGTGTCAGGTTTTTGAAGTTGCCACATAGATTTTCTCCCTGACTATCTGGGACCATACTACCCAAGGCAGTATGAGGAGAATACCATGTTGCACAATGGTGCCAGTAAGAACAGGTCCTACTCCTTGGGCATCTCTGGATACTGCCTTTCCAGCGAGCCTCTTATTATGTTTTTTATGTCACTTTGAATTTCCTCCTTCATGATTCATTCCTTTCCATTTCCTCTTTCTTCTCTTCATACTCTGCTCTCTAATATCTTGCAGTTTCACAAACTGAAACAAATATTTTCCTGTACTAAAATACCACATGGATGGCTCCCATCTCTATCATGACCTTTCTTTCTCCCTGACCTTTTCTCTCTTTGGAATTTTATAATAATGGTCTCTAGTTTGTAGTTAAGAAGTTGTGGGTGGCAAACGCCATTTTAAGTTCTTTATTATTACTTTGCTTCCTTGAGGGAGGAAATAAATAAAAATATAAAACTTTGAGTTTCATCATTTCAGGATATACCTTACTCCTATCTCATTATTATGATGAGCCACTTCTTAGCCGATATTCATTGAGTATTGGCATATTCTCTTCTGACTTCCAAATCCTGTCCCAATTTCATCTTTAAACATTTTCTGTATGTCCTCAGCTGCAGCCTGGCTGAACTGCTTGCCTTGTTTAAATGTTACATCTTCTCTCTAGTTTTAGTGGCTTAATGTCTGTTGCTGGTTTTATCCCTGGTTCATAATGTCTATTGCTGAATGGCATGCATTGTTCCCAATAGGGAACATACTTTTCTGGAATAGTGTTTCTCTTGGTGTCTTAGTGCTGACAGTTTCCAATGAATTGTGATGTAAGAACAGAAGTTACACTGGCTCTTCTCTAGTCTCTAATTGTCAACTAGTTGATGAAAAATATCTTTTTAAAATTGTGTGTGTGTGTGTGTGTGTGTGTGTGTGTGTGTTGTGAATATGTACATGTGTAGGCACTGCATAGGTTGAGTGTCCTGCTCTATCACTTCCTAGCTTTCTTTGAGACAGGATTTCTCATTGAACCTAGAGCTAGGGTAGTATCCAGAAGAAACCAATAATCCAGTCTCTGTTCTTCATCTTCCACCAAAAGAACTGGAGTTACTAGCACTCATGTCTATGCCCACCTTTTAGGCAGAACTCAGTTTCTCATGTTTGTGCAGCAGATGTTCCTGCCTTTTAAGCCATCTCCACAGATCACAAAGCACTAGCCTGTTCACTGAGTAAAAGTGAACAGGGAAGTGAAGGAACTGTCCATGATGAGTTACCAATGTGATATCTAATAACCAAGCTGAAGCTGCAGAGTTACAGCTCCTTCCTAGTCAGTGGATGTCAATGACTTGCAAATCCAAGGATCTTTGTTGTTGTTTGTTCTTTAGTTCTTTTGGGAGGCCCATCATTCAGCTCCCAAATAAATCACACAGAGGCTTATTCTTGATTATGAATGCCCAACCTTAGCATGGCTTTTTTCTTACCAGCTTTCCTTAACTTGAATTATCCCATCTACATTTTGCCTCAGGGCTTTCCCGATTCCTTTACTTTTGTAAATCTTACTCTCACTCCATGGATTGCTATGCAGCTGAGTGGCTGGCCCCTGGAATCCTCATTTTTCTCTGTCTCCTAGATCTCTCCTCTCAGATTTCTCCTTCTGTGTATTTTCTCTGCCTGCTAGCCCTACATATCCTTTCTCCTGCCTCACTATTGGCCATTCAGCTCTTTATTAGACCATCAGGTGTTTTAGACAGACATAGTAACACAGCTTCACAGCATTAAACTAATGTTACATAAACAAAAGTAATACATACTAAAATAATATTCCCCAACAGAACTTTCCTAGTCTTATTAATATTCTGTTCCATTTCTATAACTCCTCCTGTTGACTTCTGACTGTAATGTAACAGCAAAGAAAGAAAGAAAGAAAGAAAGGAAGGAAGGGAGGGGAGGAGGGAGGGAGGGAGGGAGAGAGGGAGAGAAGAAGGAAGAGAGGAAGGAAGGAAGAAAGAAAAGGAGGTAATATGACTGATAATAGGCAAGAGCACATCATGGCTTGAACATGAGCAAAGCAACTCATAGGCCAAGTATAGTTAGTTCCTAATCTTTCTTCCTCATCTCATCATGTCTAGAAAACATTTTTGGCACAGAGATTCATTGGATCGATATTAGAAAGGGATTGAGTGAAAAGACAAGTAGGAATTACACACACTGATAATTCTTACTAATGCAATGTTTTGATTCCTGATCTAGGGTTATAATTTCCTGAACACAGTCACACATATGATTATATATGGGGATTAACCACTTTGATAAGTAGTTAATATATTTACTGGTAATTATAAACATGCTGTTTGCACATCTTGGAGCAGAAGCCACATAATTAATTTCACAGAATCAGTAGTAACAGCACTGATTTGTGTTATGAAAAGAAGATGAGACAGCCTTGACCATCACTTAGCAATAGATGACAAAACTGTAAGCACAAATATTTAAAAACTTTCCCTAATTTTCCAAATAAATTTCTTAGTAATATGGAACTTAAAATTAATGGGTCATGCCTCCTTAATGTCTTCCTGACAGCTCAGAAGGATGAAAAATAATTATTTTGGTTTCATCTTTTGACCTTTGTGAAGTTCCAAGAACAAGTGCTTCCAAGGCTGCATGAATAAGAATAAATCCTGATGGGTGAATCACCAAGTCCTCATGAGCCTCTGAGGTTTTTATTATCTGGTAGTTACTCTCATCATTTACATTTGTTTTAGTTTATTCATTAAAAAGGTGATCTAAAATGTAACTCTGTAAAGTTTTTGAATTATGTTCTATTTTTCTTGTAATTATATTATGTTTAGTTTCCTTATTCAAGTGAACGTCACAAAAACAATACTACATAGAAAAAGAATGTGGAAACCTCTCTGAACTGTGCTATCTTTAATCATATTTTCAAGTACTCTTAGATATAGGTGTCATTTTTATGTAAGTATATCTATATACAAACATGCATGCATATCTATGTATATATGTAAATGTACATTAGAAACTTCACTCCTGTGTTAGGTCTCCCATCTTATACTCTGAAATTGTTAAAGGGTTACAGGAAATCTGTTTAGAAAACTTTTTGTGTAGCTTTGAAATTATTTTTCTGCATAATAACCGGTTATTTTTCAGTAAAAGTCATAATGTAGTGTGATGGTTAACTCTGGTTGCCAACTTGACAGAATCTAGAACAATCACATAGGGGAAGAGGCTTTGGGAATGCTTGTGAGGGGTAATAGATTAGTTAGATTGGCCTCTGGACATGTCTATAAGGAATATTTTTATTAGGTTAATTAATGGAGGAAGATCCCTCCTAATTGTGGGCAGGATCATTTCATGGGATGGGTCCTAGACAAATATAAAGAGAAAGGGCAACTGACCATGAGAATTCATTTTATTTGCTTCCTAACTATAGATGCAATCTGATCTCATGCCTCAAGTTCCAGCTACCTTGAATTCAGGCCATGATGGACTGCATCCTCAAATTGTGAGCCAAAATCAGCCCTTTCTATACTCTTACTTTTGTCAGAGTGTTTTATCACAGAAACATGGGATGTAACTAAAAAAGTTGTTGCCAAGTTGGAACATTGCTGTGATGAACCTGACTGTGTGGCTCTGAAGCTTTTGGAACTTGTTTATTGGAGGAATATGGAAGATTTTGGAACTCTGGGTTAGAAAGCAGAACTCAACAGGAAATTCCAGTGGAAGTTTGGAAAACAAGAAGGTTTATACAAGAAACACAATGCAAGGCCAGCCCATGAGGTTTCAGAGTGGAAATGGGACTCAGGGCTGTTGGATCATTTGGCCAAGCATCTGGTCTCAATTTGCCCTGGAAACTTAAGCAAATTTTCATTAAAAAAAAAAAAACAGAATAATTTGTTTGATGGAAGAGGTTTCTAGACAGGATAGCATTTGGGTTGGTGATGAGAAAGTAGCTGTAATTGTTGAAGAGATCATCACCACTGAAGAGAAATCTTTTGTACTACACTAGTAAATGTGAAAGATGTCTCAAGGGCAAAATCTCACCTTTGGAGGCTCCATTTTGTGAAGATTCAATGTATTTAAAGGTTCTTCCTACTTGAATACAAACACCTAGGGAAATATTTGCCAAGGTAGTCTGGAAGGCACACAGAAGCTCTGCAGTTATGGTCTAAGCAGACCAGACTACATTCTAAGTCAGTAGTAGAATTTGGCCATGTGGTACTGGTTTTAGAGGAATGAAAGACAAAATATTGAAGTATCATGTTCCATGGCTCTAGACAACTGCTAAAATCAGGCAGTGTATGACAGAATTGGTTGAAATGTCAGCCAGGAGGCTGTAAGAGGTCCCTGCATATAGCTGTGATGGTGACACCCAAGTTGCAATGGATATTACAGGGTGGAGAAAGTGGCAGAATCGTGGAACATCCTTAGAAGAAAGCTACATGTGTAGAGCTGAGCTGGTGCAAGAAGGATGACTCAGCAGACTGGAACTAACTGTAGATGCAATCTGATCACTTGTCTCAAGTTCCAGCTACCTTGTCCTCTTGAGGGCTAGGTGATTGTCCCAGATGTCTGACATGAAGTCATAGGATTTGGGTTTTTCTCTGCTGAATATCCCACTTTGGCCTGATTATTCCTTGCTATACCCCATTTGTCCTTCTAAATGTTAATTCTGTGGCATTGTATATTAGAATTAAGCAACTTGTTTTTGATTGTACAGGAGCTTACAGTCAAGAGATTATTTAAGTCTTATGAGAAACTTAGCACTTACACTTCTGAGAACTGTTGGAATTAGAGGACTTGAATATGAGCAAGATAGAAAGCTAGCCCAGCCATATTCAGAAAACTGGTAGAATATTAAACTTCCACTCCTAAGATATAAAGTAATACTGAGTATTTTGAAACTTTCCTTCAAACATTGAACAAAGTCAGTTTAGTACAAATTACAATGAAATAAAGGAATATTACAAGGTTTCATATTGTTGTTTATTTGTAGTGCTAAGGATTAAACCTAGGGCTTTGGACATGCTGAGCAGGAGCTCTATCAGTGAGCTATACTCATTGCCCTTTCTAGTAATTTTAAATGATCTTTTCTTATGAAAAAAATGTTGAGTTTTGACATAGAGCTTAAAAATAGCAATATTTGATTTATTTAAAATAGTTTTGGAAGTTCTGTTAATTTATTATATTTGAATTATTAGCTTTACAATTTATATCTAGATAAGATTCAAACACACATTGGACTGATTATGGGTTATCTTAAACCATATTGATGTAGAGAATTACCAGCTTCCTAAAATTATTCTTGGGTGACGACATTTTTGTACTGGTATAGGTGTCTGATTTCAAATTATTTGTGGTTCAATAGTTTGAGGATATTTTTGTGATAATGTTAATTAAAATTACTTCATGGCATTGCATACTTTCTAAATAAGCAAACCATGTTTCTTAAATTTCTCCTAAATAGCGGACTATGAAAACTAAAATAATGATTCTGAGAGAGAAAGAGAGAGGGAGAGAGAGAGAGAGAGAGAGAGAGAGAGACCTATTTTATTTGATGTCCATCAAGCTTTCTCACAAAATTTAAATTTCTGAGTCATGAGATGAACCTTTATGATATTGAGTAATTTGCATGATAATGGATTTTTCTGAGCTACTGATTTACAATCTTTATGTCTGTTATACCCTCAGCTGGAAGGTATAATATTATGATATTCCTTTGAGTTGGGGGGGGCTTAAGAATTTGTCAGCAATAGAATTGAAACAAAGGCCATCTGTGTCTGTGAATTAATATAAAACTTAATCAGGAGAGAGACATGTTATGCTCTGTTCTTAAAAAGTTTTCATCAACTAAAAATGAAGTACTTGTTGAATTGTTTGTAGAAGCATGCAGGGTTTTATTCTGATTTCCATTTACAAAGAGATAGTAGACAATGCATGTCACAAACGTGGAATAAATTCATGTGCTTGAATATACATTGAGCAAAATTACATTAAGTTGGGATGAAAAGCATTACAGAGCAGGGGCAATTTGAAGAGCAGAGGAAGTGGTAGATATGATCATGACATCGTGTATATATGTATGTAATTTTTGAATAATTAAAAAGAATAACTGTGTCAGTCACATATTGCTTGTGAACCACAGTCTGGGTTTCTGCTGAGGAAAACCAAAGCTAGCTAGTAGGGGTATGTCACAGCAGAATCATATTGTCTTCTTAGGTATTATAGAGTCATTCTGCCTGCTGTGTTGAGAATCTATTATGGATATCATATAGGGTGGCACCTAGAGAAATTTGAGAGTCATGAGAATTAGTAAGATTATTTATATATTTTAGGACACCACTTCCCTCTCCTCCTTGTAGTTCGGCTGATCAAATCCAGGGCCTCACCATCTTAAAAATGTTCAATGATAGCTATATCTCCAGCCCTCCAAAAATTTATTGAGTAAATTGAGATGCGATATTGTGACAGAGCAGTGTTTCTTAACATTCCTAATGCTATGACCCTTTAATACAGTTCCTCTGTTGTAGTGACACCTAATCATAAGATTATTTTGGTTGCTACTTTATAACTGTAATTTTGCTACTGTTATGAATTGTATTGTAAACATTTTTGGAGATAGAGGTTTGTCAAATGTTTTTGACTCATAGGTTGAGAACCATTCTGATAGAGGGGAATTAAGAATGCTCAGCAGCCCTCATACAAACAAATAACAAACAGACCAAGAGTGAAGTTAAGGAAATAACACCCTTCATAATAGCTACAAGTGATATAAAATATCTTGTGGTAGCTCTATCTAAGCAAGTAAAAGTCTCAGATGACAAAAATTTCAAATCTTTGAAGAAAGAAACTGAAGAAGGTATCCAAAGATGGGAAGATCTCCTTTGTTCACAGAATGGTAGGATTAACAGTAAAAATGTTCATCCTACCATGCCCACCTAGAAGTTTTTTGTACCAGCCTCAATATGAGGGTTTATGCCTAGTCTTATTGTAAGTTGTTAGGCCATGTTCAGTAGATATTCCTAGGAGGCCTGCTCTGTTTTGTTTTGTTTTTAAGGTAAAGCATGGAGGAATGGATTTGGGGAAGTGAGGAGGTGGAGGGGAGAGACTGAGGGGAGTGGAGTAAAGGGAAACTGTTATTGGGATATAATATATTAGAGAAGAAAAACTAAAAAAATGACTTGAAGCTAAGTAGAAAGAAAAGGGTGTTGCCAACATCAACAGAAATGGGGATGATCTTACAAAAAAAAATTCCAGTAGTCTACTATTATTCTACTATTCATAACAACACAGTAGAGTGAAGTAATGCCATATCATATGAATCTGATTTCTTTCTTCGTGTGTGTGTGTTTGTGTGTGTGTGTGTGTGTGTGTGCATGTGTGTGCTATGCATACATCTGTGTCCAGGTGGGCATGTGCCTGCACATGTATAGTGACCAAAGGAAGATGTCAAGTGTTGCGCTCTATCACTCTCTGTCTTACTCCTTTGATACAGGGTATCTTACAGAACATGAAGCTAGCTAGTGGTTAGCATGCTCCAGTGATCCTCCTGAATTTAGCATACTCCCACAGTACTAGGTTTACAGTAGGCAGGTGCAACCATGCTCAGCTTTCTTCTGTGAGTGTTGCGGACTTGAAATCAGGTGCTTGAGCTTGCAAGCAAAGTGTTTTTACCTGCTGAGCTATCTCTCCAATCCCTTAATTAGTCTCCTTGATCTATTATATATTAACCATTTAAATAACTTATTAAATTCCTGTTTTCTCAACCTTATTTGATGTCTACTATATGAGATATAGGCATCAACATAAGGTCTTGTTTGTTTAGTTTTATTTTCTTTTGTGTGTCTGAGTGAGTGTGTGTGTGTGTGTGTGTGTGTGTGTGTGTGTGAAAGAGAGAGAGAGAGAGAGAGAGAGAGAGAGAGAGAGAGGGAGAGAGAAACGACAAAGATAATGAAGGTAAAGTATTTTAATACACTCTATTAAAGAGATTAAAGAGTGAGTTTATAATTTTATAAGATTTAATAGTTATGAACTATGAGCCTAAGTTCATATATCAATATAAAATATTATGATGCTATTTGTTTTAAACACAACAAGCATAAGGTACTGTATAAGGCAATTTGAATATTCTCATAAATTTCAGTGCAGATTCACAAAAAACTTTACTGAAGTAGAATTTAAGTTCAGAGAATTTAAGTAAATTCTCAAATTCATGTCAATATTAGTGTAACTATAATGTAAATGTAAATACTTTCTCTTACATCATAGAAGCCTACTATTAAACAGGAAACTATTAACAGATTCTAATGAATTATAGATATTTCTCTTTAAAATTTTTATAAGTAACATTATCATGAGAGAATACCAGCAACTATGTGTTCAGTGGCCCAGAAGATCCTGAGCCAAGGTTTGTTTTTTAGAAAGGCAAGTTAAAAAATTTGGATCTGGGATGGAAGAGAAAGGACCCTCTGAGGTTAGAAAGGCCACTTCATGGATGCATCATGGCAATATTTTTGTTGTTGTTATTGTTTGCTGTGGGATGTTCTGTATGCTGTGAATATGCATTACTCTGATTGGTTGATAAATAAAATGCTGATTGGCCAGTAGCCAGGCAGGAAGTATAGGCACAATAAGCAGACAATGAGAATTTTGGGAAGACAGGAGACAACAGCCCACCGATTAGGGAGCAGCATGTAATGACACACAGGAAAAGCCACAGAACACATGGCAACATATAGATTAACAGAAATGGGCAGAGTTTAAGTGTAAGAGCTAGTCAGTAGTAAGCCTGAGCTAATGGTCAAGCAGTTTTAATTACTATAAGCCTCTTTGTGTTTACTTGGGTCTGAGTGGCTGCAGACCAGTGGGACACAGGAAAACTCCAGCTACAGTTACTGATGTCTAAAGGAATATGGTATGCTCAGGGCTTTACCTAAAACACATAGACTTTATGCATCTAGTGAATTACTGTCATTCATGCCTTCAGATTTTCTTATATTAAATAGTATTTAAAACACATACCTTTATTCATTTTATGGGTTGTCACAGAATTTAGGCTATATGTTTTGTTTTTCTGCAAACCAAGGGAGATGGATCATCATCAGTGCCACCATGTCCCACTGGGCATTTTCTACATTTACTTTTGTGATCTCAGGTGTCTAACAGAGCTGGGGTCTGAGTGAAGCTCTGATGTTTTCCTTATTAAATTCTTACTATCACTTGAAATCATAAAAGATATGCATATGAATGGGCTAACATAACGTTTTAAAATATGTATATATTTTGCAATGTTTACATCATGCTGAACGTATTTAGCATATTTATATCTCTTCAAACATCATTCCCCTTCTATAAGAAAAAAATCCCTAATCCTCTCCTCCAGCATTTAGAAATGCATTCACTACTGCTATTCACAATCCCTCTTCTGTGCAGCAGCACAGTGGAAATTCACAACTTCTAAGCATAACTGAGGGCTCCTTCTTAATACTTAACCTTCTCTTTACTTCTCACTGTCCACAGCCTCTGGTGCCCCCCCATTCTACTTTCAATGTTCATGAAATAAACTTTAGATTTTCACATGAATCTAAAAAATGCTAACAATTTCATACCACTTCTTTATAATTCCCACCAACAGTGTACAAGGGACTTCTTTCCCTTAAACCTTCACCTGCTATCTTCTGCCTTAGGTACCTACTTTGGTTTGTAATAAAAGTAGGCATGGCCCTACCATCCAAACTGTGTGAAGGGCTCATTGATTCCCCCAAGGAGGAAAAATCTCCAAGCTCTGCTGTCTGGGTTGAGTAAGAACTGACCTAAAAGAGACAAAGTCTTTTTTATTCTCTGTTGCATTGTTTTTTTTATATTTCTCTTTGCATCTACCTCATACTTAGGTCTTTGAAAGCCTTTTCAAGCAGGAATACTTACCTGTATTGATGTGTTTTATGAGGAAGGAGTGCTAGAAATCCCTATTCTATAATCTTGTGGCATTAACACTTATATACTTTATGAAGATGTCAAGGATGGAAGGAATTGAGTTTTATTTCCAAGAAAAAAACAGAGTTCATTATGAGCTAGAATGTCTCCAGGATATACCTATGCAAATGGGAGTGGCCTTGTACTTTGTGGGTGCTATTAGGCAAGAGGGAGCAGTCCACAGAGGAGAGAGATCAGGGCTGCAAGATGGCAGAGTAGTGATCAGACTGAGCTGCTTCTAGACTTAGAGAGATTAGCTTATCATATTTTTTCCATATTAGTTGCTGAGGAACAGCTGCATGGTAAGATGAAGGCAGAGAGTAACATTTTTCATGGTGTCTTCAGCTCTTAAAGTCTGATACTGACTTCAGATGACATCATATAGGTCATAGCTCCATAAGCGTGCTTTTGCATTTCAAGGTAGCTGTGGAAGTAATAGAAATGGTCCCTGGACATGGAACTGATGCATAATCATAGTGAAAATAATTTCAACTTTCATGTGGTACAGAACATCCACTATTGCCAATGAGGAACAGGTAGAAAAAGGGAGTATTAACTTTTGATTTGTGAGCTGAGCACTGGTCTTTATGTCTAGAAACAAAAGGCAGTTTGCATCAGACACAGAGAATAAGAATGGCCATTTGTTACCTTTTTTAAGAATGAGGAGGAAAGAAGGTGACTTTGATATGTGCTATTAAAATATGTACATAATGTAGCCTTATGGGGGGTGAGTAAAGTAATTCCGAAATATAAACAGTTAACCACATGCTAATATTTAGAAATAAGCACTGACTGAGAGCTAGATACTGTTTTTCTACTATATACTTGTAAGAACGAAAATAAGAAAAATAGATATCAGAGGTTCATGAAAGAATGTACCAAAATAGCTACATTATTTTTTTAAAGGTGAGAGAATATTTGAAAAAGTGGAATGAACTGGAAACAGCAGGCCCAGATGGTATGCACAATAGGCTACTAAAGAGAACCAGCTGTGAATTTGCCAAACTCAGCTGCTTCGGTCAGCAATAAACCACGGGCATCTGAATGGGAGGAACCAAGTCCACCTCACAGAGAACTAAAAGTCACACCGTCTATTGAAATGGAGAGGAAAATGGCAAGTAACTGTGTCAGAAAATGTATACACAATGAAAAAATTATTGTCAACCAGCAGAAGGGAAGCAAAGGAGATATAAATCAATAAGTGAAAGTATGAAAAGTAAAACAGTATGGTTTTACCTTTTGGTTTTTCCCTAAGTGAAATAAGTTTATTTGTAATTATAAATTTAATCAGATTTATAGCCTACATATTATAGCAAAGCAAGAAGTGTCCCCACTGAATGAGCAGGAAGAATTTAATTTAGCATGGTTTGTTGGTCATCTTAGAAAGTACTTGACTAGTACCTTAGCAAAACCAGCTAGTATCTTAGAAAAACAGGTCAAGAATCTTAACACCAACAGCAATATATTTACTATATTTTCCTGAGAATAAATTTTATGTAAAATGTACTCTTTTTTTGCTCTGAAAAGATCAGATATATATATAGTTGGAAAACTAATATAGTGAAGTCTACTTGATAATGTACAATGAACATAGTTTTTGTTCTTTAAAAATATGAAGTTTTAAGGCTTACAATACATTAATTGTAACGTCTCCCCTCCTCTTTCCTACCTATAGCCTTACTTGGCTATTAATGTTAGAGTATGAACTATCATTCTAGAAAAATGAATCTATTCACTTGGCTGTGAATACTAATTTGTTGGAAAGAGATGTGTACAGGTTGCAGGTGGATATACCAAGATGGGAGGACCTGCCATGTACACAAATGCACACATACAAATACACACATGTATGCACACAAACACATACATCCAGGCGCATAACATACATGCATGCAGACACACACATACATATGGAAACATACACATACATGTGTTTGTATGTATGTATGTGCACATACATACATGCACACCCATTCAGACATGCATACTTGTGCATGCACACATACACTCACAATAAGTAAGATGTATCATGCTTCCAATGCCCCCCAAAAAGAATGGCCCCAAAGAAATACATAGTGGCAGCCACTGTCACCTATGAAATTCTCACCATGTCATATTGTTCTCAGTCTTTGGGAGACATTGAATGAAATCAACCTTTTGCTTCCTCATTTGACACAGGAAGACATGAAGTCCAAAGTATCTCAGAGCTTCTGTCAGACCCATTCTAGTCACAGAGAACACCTAGTAAAGTTCCACTGGATTTTTTTTTCAGAAACCAAAGCAGATAGTGAATGGTTATCATATAGTGCTACACTGTCCTCTAGACTAATTTTAAAAAAACTGTTCACTTTTCCCCAGAAGTCTCTATTTCCAGGTCTAGTCTTGGGGAAGTAAATTCTGCATTATTGGTGGTGTGTTCTCAAACTCAAAGGAAGCTGCTGTGTTCAGCAAAGGGATCACACTGTGCTTTCATAACTTCAGGAGCTTTAGAACTTAACCCCATTGCAGAAAAAGCCCAGTGATAGCTATGAGACATAGTGGGTTCTGGTTTTCCTTGGGACCTGGAAATGGAACTCCCTGCTGAGTTGAACCCTCCATCTCCTGTTGCACACTGCAGATCTCCCACCTCCAGGGTTGTGGTGGTATGTTAAGTTCTAAGGGGACCCACGAAGAGAATCCTCAAAATTCAGCTCTGACAGATGTGTGTAAAGGACAAAAAGGACACAAGAAAAAGCACTTTCCTGGGTTTTGTTGTAATGGCAAAGGATTTTTGATTCAAGATAATCAGCGTGCTCTTGCCCCTAGTGGCCTCACTCTCTTCATCTTCCTAAAATGGAGATTTTCTATATATTTTTTAAAGGATTTATATTTTCCATTCTCTCTCTCTCTCTCTCTCTCTCTCTCTCTCTCTCTCTCTCTCTCTCTCTCTCTGTGTGTGTGTGTGTGTGTGTGTGTGTGTGTGTGTGTGTGTTTGTGTGTGTGTGTGTGTGAAAGAAAGAGAGAGAGAGAGAGAGAGAGAGAGAGAGAGAGAGAGAGAGAGAGAGAATGTCACATGCATGTGCTACATGCTGGGGCCACAAGAGGGTATCAGAACCCCTGGAGCTGGAGTTGCAGGCAGTACTAAGAGTTGAACTTAGTTCCTCTGGAAGAACAGAAAGTGCTCTTAATGGTGGAGAGGTGCCTGAACTTTTTCTTTCTTTCTTTCTTTCTTTCTTTCTTTCTTTCTTTCTTTCTTTCTTTCTTTCTTTCTTTCTTTCTTTCTTTCTTTCTTTCTTTCTTTCTCTCTCTCTTTCTTTCTCTCTCTCTTTATTTTCTTTATTCCTCCCTCCCTCCCTCCCTCCCTCTTTTCCTTCCTTCCTTCTTTCCTTCCTTCTTGTTTTCCTTCTTTTTAAGCCTTACTGTCCTTCATCACCCTGGAGCTCAGAAGGTATACAACAAGGGCACCACTGTAAACATTATTTGGGGTAGAAGCTCCTGTCTTTGTCTTGTCTCTTCCAGAATCTAAAGGTGTTCCAGGTAGAGGTTAGGATTTTCTTGCAGAATAAATGAATAACAAAACGTGGTAGTTAACACCAATTATCAACCTGAAGGTGTAACATGAATCTTAAAAGGTCTTATTAATATAAAACTCAGGCCATATATTGGGGTGAATGCTGAATGATCAGAGAAACAGAACAAGATACATCCAAACTCACTTTGCCAATTCCTCAGCTGATCTTGTTTCCTCAAACTGGAAGCCTCTGTGTCCTCATCTGAATGGATCTCAGCTGTACTGCTGCTCAAAAGCCTAAAAGCTTAAAGGGGCTCTAGTTCCTGGTCCTCATGCCTTATATACCTTTCTGCTTCCTGCCATCACTTCCTGGGTTTAAAGGCATGTGTCACCATACCTGGCTGTTTCCAGTGTGGCTTTGAACTCAGAGATCCAGATGGATCTCTGCCTTCAGAATGCTAGGATTAAAGGTGTGTGCTACCATTGCCTAGACCTATGTTTAATATAGTGGCTGTTCTGTTCTCTGACTGCCAGATAAGTTTATTGGGGTGCACAGTATGTTAATACATTTCCCCTTTTTTGTTTTCCAGATAGGATCTGGAATCACCCAGAGACAAGTCTCCAGGCACATCTGTGGGAGATTATATGAATTAATTTCACTCCTGGGAGAAGGACCTGTGAGAGATTCTCTTGATTAGGTTGACTGAGGTGAGAAGACTCACACAAAAAGTGTCAGGACCATTCTGTGATCTAGCTCCTGGACTGAATAAAAAGGAGGACGCTAGCTGAGTACCAGTAATCTTTCTTCCTTGCTTCTCGAATATGGCTGAAATGTGACCAGTTGCCTCAAACTGCTGCCACTGGAACTTCCTTACCTTCACACACTCATCACCCATTTTTTAATGACTAGCATCTTTACTGAAGCATCACTTCTAATTTTGTTTAATAATTTCCTTTCCATTAATCCTTAAACTGTGAGGCAAAAGTAAGCCCTTCTCCCTTAAATTGCTCTTGCCCAGAGTATTTTTTTTTATCACCACAACAGGAAAAGTAGCTGACAGAATCTAAAACCCAAAGCCCGTGTACCTTTTAGTACAACACAAAGGAGGGTCTGACTTGTTCCCTGGACTGCTTTCTATGAACGTGTGTGTGTGTGTGTGTGTGTGTGTGTGTGTGTGTGTGTGTGTGTGTGTGTGTGTGTGTGGTGTGTGTGTGTGTGTGTGTGTGTGTGTGTGTGTGTGATTCCCATGTGCAATTGCATAGCTGAATTCTTCTTTAGCAGTTAATGGGTTATACAAGAATATGGTGGGGTCTAGGTAGCCAGAGATGACTGACTGCAGAGTCTGTGTGACTGGGTCGATGAGAGAACACACAACCCAGGTGTGATACCTGTGGTCAGCTGTCCCTTCAGAAGAAACTGATAATACTGAAGCTAGTCAATGTGAGGATTACAATACAAGGGAATTGGTCATACAAGAAAGGAGGGTTAGCTCTAAGTCTTTATGAGGAGTTGTTAGTGACATTTTCCATATGAGAATAGACAGTAATATTGAACCTTAGCATATTATTGTTTGGTGAAACCTTTAGAATCAGCCACATTGGGAGACCTCAGTAAGAGGAAGATGCAAAATAGTAGGGAGTTTTATGTCCACAGGCATCGCATCTGGGGTAGTTATTTCGTGAGTTGTATTAGAACCTAAAGACTTCCCATAGAGGGGATTATAAAACAAAACTGTTGAATCTTGGAAGGGAATTGGTTGATAAATGAGAAGGAACTCATTTAGCCAAGGACTATCAACAGTCAATGTATTCATAAGCCAAATTATCCCCTTTCTCCAGGAATATTCTTCCCTTCTAAAATACTCAAGCTTTGTGGGGGCAGTGAGTTCTTTTTACATTGGTGTTTGAGTGTTTCAGTTTCAGATTGGCTAAAGGATGCTCTAAACAGACCATCAAAACTGCAGTACCAGACTTGGTACCTAAAGCAACCTGAAAGTTTCTTTTCTTAATCCTTAGAATAGTACATTTGCTAATCTAAAATTAGCGCTCAGATTACTCACCATTTTGGCTAAATAACTTAAATTCTCCATTCTTTCCATTTAGAACCAAAAGCTCGAAGTTATCCTTTGAGAAATCTGTCCCTGCGAGTGTTGTGAGGATTAACTAGGCAATATGATTTCTCTCAGTGTTGGAAATGCTACTTTATTACAAAATATTAATATCATCAGGCAGAGAAAAGCTAAGAGTTTGCTTTATGAAATTTCTTCAAAAAACATGACTATCCTTGACTGACTCAGTTAGGAAGTTATTATTGAATATAACAGAATTCAAAGCATCCTAGTTTACTGTGGCTTTAGTTGACGCTTTCTCAGAGAAGTCCAAATGCCAAAACCATCAAAAAAAGCAAACCGTAATTAACATTAGAAAAAAATTTAGTTCTTATCTCACATTTGGCAACAATTAGAAAATGTACATTATGTTCAGCATATATAATTTTCAATCTATAAAGTTTATTTAATATTTTATTATTCTATTTTTATGATTATCCATAGTTATATTTAAATGTCTCCCTAAAAATTTCTAGTAGATATTGCTAATTTGATTCTATACCATCGCCCTAAAGAAAGTCACGTGAACATGTTTACACAATGATACAATCTAAATGTGCAATGATATGATGCCCAAGAAAGAAGCCTACATGCTTTAATTAAAAATGCATTTGCTAAAGATTGAATATGAGTCTAGGGAGTTGTAAATTGTTTTCTGTTGGAGTATCTGAAGCCTCAATGTGAATGGCAACAGACTGACCAGGGTAGATGAAGTGGCTGGGGCAATTTCTTAAAATAGGACAATGAAGTGTGCTGCATCAATGGATTTTTTCCTTTCATGTGAGATTTCCTGCTGCTGCTTTGTTAATTAAGTTTATTCAATACTTTGAATCTTTTGTTGTCATGCCAACAATCTTCATAGCATCTTCACTGAGTATAGATTTGTCTCAAGAAGCTGCTTTCATTGTTTATCCATAAGAAGCATCTGTTACCCCTAAGCAATACTCCATTGTGTAAATGCACCACATTTTCTTTATCCTTTCTTTGGTTGAGAGACATCTAGGTTGTTCCCAGGTTCTGGCTATTACAAATAATGCAACTATAAACATGGTTGAGCAAGGTCCTTGTGGTATGACTAGGTATACCACAAGCAGGAGCTTGGTCTTGCCTCAACTTGATATGCCGTACTTTGTTGACTCCCAAGGGAGGCCTGTCCCTTTCTGAATGGAGGAGGAGTGGATGGGGGTAGGGTAAAGGGGAAGTAGGGGCAGGGAATGGGAAGAGAGGAGGGAGAGGAAACTGTGGTTGCCATGTAAGAGAAATAAATAAACTTAATTTAAAAAGGAGGTATACTGAATGACACACCATATTTCCTGATGACATTAGAATAAATCAATAGGTGTTGGATTTTTGTTTTAATTAAAAACAAAACAAACAAAATAATTTGTTTTGTTTTTAATTAGTTTGGGGGGACATAGAGCAGGAATGAGGGCATATATGGAAGGACGGGGAGGTGCACAGGATTGGGGTACATGATGTGAAATTTCCAAAGAATTAATAAAGAATTATGTTTTAAATAAATAATAAATAAAGTCACTACTGCTGCTCCCCCACACGCAAAGATGCATCTGTTAATGTCTCACCATATTATAGTCATTCAGTCATGCCATCAGTCTCCACTTCCACAATCAGATCAGTATCTCCTGTAGCTATCTTTATCAGTGACATCTGCTGGACCTTTTAGATCAGTTGTTGCATCTTCTTCTTCTTTGAGTTTTATGTTACAGAAATGACTGCTTTCATTAAACATCACAGACTTACCTTTGTTAGCTACCAACTATTTTCCCTACAGTTTGCTCACTCACCTTGGTCTTTATACTATTGAAGAGACCGCCTTGCTTCAGAGTAGGCTGTAGTTGGAAGTTTCTCCAGTCCCACCAGTCCCCCGGAGTCCCACAGCCCAAATAATCTCTCAGAAACTTATATTAATTATAACTCCTCAGCCATTAGCTCAGGATTATTACTGACTAGCTCTTATATTTAAATTTACCCATATTTCTTATTTATGTTTAGCCATGTGCCTTGGTACCTTTTCTCAGTTCTGTCATGACATCTTGCATCCTCTGTGTCTGGCTGGTGACTCTTGACTTAGCCTTCCTCTTCCCAGAATTCTCCTTGTCTGTTTATCCCACCTATACTTCCTATCTGGTGACTGGCCAATCAGCATTTTATTTATCAACCAATCAGAGCAACACACTTTCACAACATACAGAACGACATCCCACAGCACTTTCCCTTTTCTGTCTAATCAAAAAGGGAGGCTTTAACTTTAGCATAGTAAAATTACATACAATAGAACAGTTATCAAGCAAGAATTACAGTTATGATATCTAGTCCATTTGAATTTGGCAAAATTAAAGAAAATATTCTATCTATCCTGTATTTGTGAATCTAAAGTTTCATATCTAATTTATCTTTTATCATAACCAAGGAAAATTATAACTATCCAGTCTTCACCTACATCAAAGACTCCAGAAGGATATAATATTACCTAAATAAACAGTAAGTGCATTGTAAGCAACTTCCAAAAATCAGGAAATGACAGAGACAGGTGCCTGACTGGTCAGTCATCCAAAGTTCCTCTACAATGTTAAGGAATACATTTTCAGCACATAGCCCTAGAGTTTTTTGTTTGTTTTTTATTGTCACCTTTTCTTGTGTCTTGTAGAATATTTGGCAGTCTCCTCTGAAAAGCAGGAACCTAAAGGACCATCTTGCCTTGTAAAGTTCAGTGGTCACCTTCCTATGGGTCCTGCATGTCCAGTCGATACAACATTTTGTCAAGCAGTCCAGGAAAGAAAAGTTTCTTGCACAAATGGCTATTTTTCTAAGAAGATAAATTCCATATGGAGTGTCTTCAATGCCCATCTTCCTCTTTGAAGTAAACTGGTGCTACCAGCAGCAGACATATCTCAATGTCCAAGAATGTCTAAGTTTTTAAAACATTTTAAATGCCATATTCTGTAGGTCTTTGAAGTGTTTAAAGATTACCTACTTAATTGAAATATATCTATGTATACCTAGAAAACTTAACTAATATGGCTGTAAGTTTTATTATCATAGATGACTAATTATTAATTTGTGTTTCTCAACTAAAAATTACAATTTCAAATGAGTTGCACAAACAAAAATATTTTAAACAAGAGTAGAAATATACATGGAACATTATGGTGGTATTTTATTTGTACTGAAATGTGATTTTAATTGTATGTTAACAAATAAAGTTGCTTGGAGGTCAGAGCTAATAGCAAGCCATAGCAGAGCTGGGCGTTCGTGGCACACGCCTTTAATCCCAGCACTTGGTAGAAGAGCTAGGTAGATCTCTGTGTGGTCAAGGATACAGCCAGCATTGGAGACACATGCCTTTAATCTCAATACCATAGAAGACCTGGAGGGCTGTACATACAGGCAGCGAGGAGGCAGTCATATGTTTGGGTTTACAACCAATGAGAAGGCAGAACAGAAAGACTATATAAAGACAAACACACAGGAAGTAGGTCTCTTTCGGAGAGGTGTCTTGGCTTAAGAGGCTAGCTGCAGGGTAAGGCTCTTAGCTCTGATCTCTTGGCTTTCTTCTTTACATTGGTTCTGTGTTTCTTATTTAATAAGATGGTTGGTTACATCTACAGCGCATAACAAAATTAACTTTAAATTTGTATCAATAAATTAAAATCCACAGCAATGTAAAAAATTTTAAACAAGTTGTTCCTCTTTAAAAGTATATTCAATAATCTACCTTTTTCACAGCATACAGAACAACATCCCACGGCAGTACCCTTTGTCTTAAGGGAGTGTTGATCTGGTCTGGTCTTCTATCATGACCATACTCGCTTGCTATCTCACAAATAAGGCTGTTTCATTCTCTCATAACCAGAGTGTTTCCTGTAGTAGCCCTTCTAGTTTTATTTAAGAACCTTTCTATCTCAATTTCTTTAGCAGATACAAATAAATTTAAAACTATTAGAACCTAGAGAGATATCTACATCAGTCTATATGAGTTAACTATATTTCTGAATAACAGATACAATTAACAAGACAGTTGAACTTAGAAATCATATCATGTATAACACCAAACACTAGGTTAACACATGTGGAGACATAGGAGCAAATCTATTTAAATACATAAGTCTCCTACACAAAAGATTATAAAATGTTATTGAAAAAATTAATAATGACATAAATAAGTGACGAGTACCATTTTTCTAGTATGGAAAGCATAGTATTCTACAATTGTTAATCAACTGTCTTTTACTTACTGTAAAGCTTTAATGGAATCATAATTATAATATCATCAGGATATTTTTATTGGAATGTCAATCTAATTCTAAAATATATGTGGAAAATTCAGAGAGAAACTTGGAACACCTTCAAGTACCATAAAATCACACGTGTTGCTATCACACAGTTCATGTTACACAGCTGCAATAATGAAGCCATGTGGCATCTACCCAAGTATCAAAAAATAGGAAGATGGAACAAAATACAAAATAATAAAAAAGACTCAAACATATACAAATGATTGGTTATAGAAAAAGCTAGCTCTATAAAACTGTAGCAAGTACAGAGAGTTAGATATACCATCCACTCCCAAAGAACTTTGTTGACTTCATTATGCAAGGATAAAAAGGAGAAGAAATTCAGATTTTGGATCAAAAGATATATGGTAGAATAATTTTTCTGAGTTAGTCCATTAGTAAATAACTTCATGATTTAGGGGAAAAATATAGATTGTTGAATAGGCTAAGATTCTTAAATAAGGAACACAAGCCAAAAAAATGCAATAAGAATATATTAAAGTTAAAAACTTAAAAGTTAACAGTGAAAAAGCAACTTATAAATATCTTTATTCAATAAGTATATAAATACTATAAAATGAATGACATCACCTCACCAAATACAGAAATGTGGGGAGGAACTTAAAGACATATACATATATGCTGTTGAGATTTCTGTTTTGATAACACCTTTCTTTATAGTGCTAAACTGGTATCTTGCTCTCTTCATCATTGGGAAGTTAACTGTGAGAACAGTAGCCTCAGCACCCTTATCACATTAAACACACTACCAGGTATTAAGTCAGAAATTCGGTAAATATTAACTGTATAAACCAAAGAGCCCATCACCTGTAACACTAAAAGTTGTTTGTCTAAAAAGCATTGGCAATAATGAGACAAACAGAAATCAGAAAGGCAGCAAGGCAAATCTGGAACATAGGCTTCCCAACATTCTTTTCTTCAAACCTAATTAGAGACACGGTCTTTCCAGTCATGTTTGTCCAATAAGATCATTTTTACTTGAGCTCCTTAGAACTGAATTTCTCTTTTATATTATAATAATCATGACTAATAATTTTGATATTGGCCAAACAAGTCACTTAAGAGAAGAACATTAATGTGGTTAGAAGAAATACATTCCTGAATTTATTGATCGGTTACTTTTGCCCATTAATCTTCTGTGTTCTGAGAACACAGTGGCATCTGAAGCAGATAAATAGCTTCAAGGAGCTCACAGAGGAGTGAAGGAGAAGGCACATTCTACTACATAAGTCCTTTTAAAGAACATTAAATTTAACACAGAGAGAGAAATAACTCCATACAGAGAACTGTTGAGAATTTGGATATACACTGTGATGGTTTAAGTGAGAACTGCCCCCTATGGACTCTGGCATTTTATTACTTGGTCCTTCATTGATGGTGCTGTTTGGAGACTTTAAGGTGTGACTTTGCAAGAGGGGGTAAACCACTGCAGATAGGTTTTGAGAGTTTTAACCAGTGGTTCTCAACCTTCCTAATGCTGCAACCTTTAGTATGGTTCCTCATGCTGTGCTTCCCCGCAACCACAAAATTATTTTTGCTGCTACGTAATAATTGTAATTTTGCTACCACTATGGATTGTAATATAAATCTCTATGCTTTTGAAGGTCTTAGGCAACTCCTGTGAAAAGGTCCTTTGACTCCCCAATGGGGTCACAATTCACAGGTTGAGAACCATTGGTTTAAAGCTATGCATATCTTTCCTCCAGTTTGTTCTCTCTGTTTAGTTCTTGTGGTAAAGGATGTGAGCTCTGGGCATCTGGTTCTTGCTGTCATGCCTGCCTCCTACTATTATGCTTCCAACTGTGATGGACTCTTATTCTTGTGGAATGGTAGGCCCAAATAAACTCTTTCTTCCATAAATTGCCTTTGTCATGGTGTCACAACCTTAAGCAAAATCTTGTTGTGGTATATTAATCCTGAACGCTAGTGACTGCAAGCATCACAATCTGGCTTTCAAGAATTGCTTTTTTAAGGGTTTAGGAAGTTTGACAAGCAGCCTCTGAACACAGCCATTATAAAGATTAAAATACATAAATTTATTCAAAATTTTAGAGATTAGATAATAGTATTTCTCACCTCTCATCACCAATTAGTTATTTGACATTTTACAATTCCATGTGTTTTTGAGGTTATGTACAATCTTGCACCTGTGTACAACTGAAGTGCCACTGAAAGTGTGGCATGAGCATACTCTGTCTCAGCTCCATGTTCCTTGATGTCACAATGCAATAAAAGTTATCTATTGTAAGGTGATAAACACTGATGTATTGCTGCTGTTCAGGCACCGGGTATTGCTGCAGTGAGGATCTGCCTCCAGCAAGCTCAGAGTTTGAGGAGGAGCCTACAGAGTCAGTGGAATATCAATAAACTTGACTTTTGTATCTGATGGAGTAAAACTTAACTCACTTAACTCTCTGGGGCAGTGAAAAGGGGAAACACACACACACAGACACACACACACACACACATGGTCTTTCTATCGTCTTTTGCATCAGTTCTGACTCTTTATTTTTCCTTTATAAATTACATATCCTAACAAAATCTTTCAAGCAATATAAAAATTACAATGTAGTTACATTCTATTTTTCAAGTGAATGATTGTAAAGAATACAGGTAGAAAACATGTTTACAGTTTGCCTTACATGATTAACCAAAGTCATCCCAAGAACCCACATACATTCATATCTAAGCAGCTAGTTATATATTAACAGAGTGTAAGCAAGCAAGGTATTTTTCTCAGCCATTTCTTTCCTGGCATGCTGCAGTTTGAGATTACAAAGAAAGAATCAATCACATTGTTACTTATCTTAAAAGGTAATCATATAAGGAATTTTAAAAGAATCACAAACCTAAACCTTTACATATGAAAAACAGTCAGCCCTACTTTAAATCCTCAAGGTGCACATCCACTAGTCAACAGATTTTGTTTTGATATATATATATATATATATATATATATATATCACATATATATATATATATATATCAATGGTATATATATATCAATGGGTACAAGGAATAAATCATCATCTTTGACCATCAACCAATCCTAGCAAGAAAGGAACATTAGCTAATAATAATTCTGCTGCTTTGTTCTTGCCCCTAATGTGTCCCTCACTCAACTATGTGCCTTTCTAAAACTTTACATTACTTCTTCAGGTTTTTCACCTCAAAGCTATTTACAAAAATATCTTAATCTAAACTTAAGTCATTTTCAAAACTTTGTTTCTGCAATGATGCACTCTGAAACCTGTGAACACATCTCCCATCAGTAAGATTAAAAGAGTTTAAGCTAGCTGCGATTCTGGGACTCAATTGTTTTTCTTAATTGTTAGCCCTAAGCCACAGTCTATGCAGTTTCTCAAGTGAAGGTATCTGTGTGACATTTCCTTGTTCTTAATTTCATCCTCTGCAGCCTCTGATTTCTCAGAGTCAGGGGCAACATTTTATCCTACGTTTACCTATGCTAATTTTTCTACTAAACTAACATCTATCATAATCTCTTTCTATATTTATTAAAAGCCCCCAGTCATCAAAATTCTATAAAACTAACACTACTATTGTATCAAATCATTGCTTCGGTTTAACAGATATTATAGGTTGTTTTTTATAAGTAGATACTTAATAATATGATTCCTTAAGTCTTTTTCAGACATTCTGTGTGGTGGTATTGTGTTCCCCAAAATATTGTGTACCTTAATAAATTTATCTGGGATCAGAGAACAGACAGCCACTAGATACAAAGGCTAGAAAATGGTGGCACTCACACCTTTAATCCTAGCATTCCAGAGATAGAAATCCCTCTGGATCTCTGTGAGTTCAAGGCCACATTGGAAACAGCCAAGCATGGTGACACGCCTTTAATCCCAGAAAGCCAGCCTTTAATCCTAGGGAGTGGTGGTAGAAAGTAGAAAGATATATAAGGCGTGAGGACCAGAAACTAGAGGATTTTGGCTGGTTAAGCATTCAGGCTTCTAACACAGTTCAGCTGAGAGCCATTGGGATGAGGACACAGAAGCTTCCAGTCTGAGGAAACAGGACCAGTTAAGGATCCGGCGAGGTGAGATAGCTGTGGCTTGTACTCTCTCTCTGATCTACCAGCATGGACCTCAATAACTGGCCTCGGGTTTGATTTTATTAATAAGAACTTTTAAGATTACTGCTACAATTCTGTTATTGTATCCAACTCTCTTCTTCTTTGGTATTTATCTTCCTCCTCCACCCCTAAAGGGCCCCTATTTTTCCATTTCCCTTACCAGAATGCTTGTATCTTAATGTTATCTTTTACCTTCCTCCAACTTTCTTATACATTTACCTCCCTGCCTCACCCACCATCTATCCCCATTTCCCATTCCCAATATTGGCATACTTGATTCTTATTATTCCCCTTTGACCTCCTTCTACCTTCCTTTGTGTTTATCTCCCCTCCTTCCTAAATAACCCCCCCTTTTTTTCATTTCCATGATCAGATTACTTGTATCCTGCTATTCCCCTTCTCTGTTACTTCCCAATCCTCCTATCCTGGCAATAGTCACATTTTACTTCTGCCATGCTATGTGTTGATGTGGTTCCTAAGGACCACAGATTCTGTGGTTACTAGAAGCTGTGTACTCACATCTGAAGATTTGAAGCTAGGAGTCTCTAATGAGAAATAACATGTGGTATTTGTCTTTCTGAACCTGGGTTACCATACTCCATAGGATCCTTTTTTAGTTTCATCCATTTACCTGCAATGTTCATGACTTTATTATTTCATTACAGCTGAATAATATTCCATACTGTATATGTACACACCACATTTTCCTTATCCATTCATCAGTCGTAGGACATTAGAGTTGTTTCCATTTCCTAGCTATTGTGAATAGAACATCAGTGAACATGGCCAAGCAAGTTTCTGTCGATTACCATATTGAGTCCTCTGGCCCAATGCCAAGCAGCAGTATAGCTGGCTCAGATTGTAGATTTATTCTTAGCTTTTAGAGAATTCTCCTCGTGGATTTCCTTTTTAATTTCTTACTTTTTTTTCTTGCAATATATACAAAGAATTCATCTTTCCCATAACAGACTGGTTCCCATAATGGTTAATTTGGTATAGTTGGACATTACCTCTCAATACTACTGCTGTTTCCTCTGCATTTACATTCACCATGAAAGCATAGCAAGCAGCATTATAGAGAGGAAACTACTGTAAGAGTTAGGCATTTGAAATACAGTCACTCTGGAGAACTACCCTGTCCGAGATCTCTCCCCGCCCTCTTTCTCTCCTCCAGAAACATTGCTTAACTGTCAGGATTGTGCTGACCAAATTGAGTTTGCCTTCTCTGTTTTCAATTTGTGTTAATTCTCTCTTGACACTCTCTCATTTCCCACCAAGTTTCACATTAATAACAATGGAACTACAATACTGATTTCTCATATCCTAGGCTTAGTTAGTTGATTTGCATTAATTGTCTCTTATGGCCCATGCACCTACCTAATCATTCTCAAAACAAGGAATATTTTATATTTTCCTTCATTCACTCTTCATGTTTACTTCTAGTATCACAATTACTTTTTAGTTATTTCTTGTTCTACACAATGATTTTAACTTCTTTTCTGATATATTAGTAACTGTACTATAAAATACCTTGCAGTTAGTTTAGAAAATCCATTCATATTTGAAGAATGAAATACAGCAAGATTTTGAGTTAGTCATTTGACAAATATTTGGGGCTTTCAATAGGATTGGGCTTTTCTGGCCACAGGTAAGCAGAAATGGAAGAAGACTGCAATGGTTTGGATAAGAATGATGCCATAGTTTCATATAGTATGGCCTTGTTGGAGGTGTGGCCTTTTTCAAGGAAGTGTGTCACTGGGGGTGGGTTTCGAGATTTCAAAAGTCCATGCCAGATCTTGGCTCTCTCTCTACCTTAGTTACTGCTCCAGTGTGTGCCAGATGCCTCCCCATACTCCCTGCCAGGCTGGTAATGGACTAAACCTCTGAAACTGTAAGCAAGCCCCCAATTAAATGGTTTCTTTCATTAGATTTGCCTTGGTCATGGAGTCTTTCTTCAGTAGTAGGAAAATGACAAAAACAAAGACAAAAAACAAACTTGATCTTGTTGGAGGAATATGCCTGAAATCCCACCATGGGAGGCAGCAAGATCATGAAGCTTCTATTATAACTGAGTAATAAAATAAGTGCACTAGAGATAAAAATAAAAATAAAGAAAGAATATTCAAAACTTAAGTTTATGATTTATGTGAATTCAAGGAGTTAAATTTTGGATAAGACAACATAATGGAAACCCATTATCAGAATCTGAAAATTATGAATCTTCAGTTCAATGAGATTTTACACACACACACACACACACACACACACACGCATACACACACACACACACACACACACACACACACACACACACACACACATGTGTCAACAAGGAAATGTATATAGATAGAGAAGTGGCTCTTCATATGAAATTTATCATTCCTGAGGATTACAACAAAAAAATCATCTGGGGATAATGTATCCTATACAGCTTGTAAAATGACACTTGGAAAAATTCTGTTTCTTTGAAGATTGTTTGACAGTTGAATTTGCAGCATGAAATAATCAGACATTTAAGGAATTCTTAAGCATGTGTTTTTCTAGCAAGGTACCATCCTAAACCACTTCCCAGAATGTAGCAAAGTCTAAGGGAAAATGCTAATTCTAAAGAATAGGTGGGCAAAAAAATGTTATTTTTCCAGTGTACTAGTTAGAAAAAAATTAAAGAAAAATTTGCCCTCTCCCATATTCTTGTCACCATGGTTTATCAAATTAATTTTATTATCCCTAATCTATGCTTGTATTTTTCTACTGCATGCATACCTTTCTCATTATACATCTATGCAAAGCAAAAAAGGACCCTTAAACACAATTGATTTTATGATTCAGTTTTAAAAGTCCTAACAATATAAAGCAAAAGAGTCAAGTTCAAAGGACTGAGAAACCAGACAAGAAGATTCCCAGTGGACAAAGACAAAGTTAAACTGCATTACTCATAAATTATGATCTGTTAGATTCCATAATAATGTGTGAGTGTCTACTAATAAAAATGACAAAAAGAACAGATAAATGGGAAGCAAAAGATATACCCTTTCTGCAAGAAAAATGATCATTTAATGAAAGAAGTAGTAATTGCAAAATTAGAAAATTATGGTTTTGTAATCCTCATAATAATACTTGGTTCAGGCAGAAATGATCACTAAAGGCTAACAATGAAGAAACTACTGATGAGAACATGAATGTTTATGTTATGTAGTCTCAAATATCTCATTAAAATACATCATTAACCATAAAAGAAACAAAGAAGAACTTTAGATAAGAGGAACATTTAAATACTAGTCAAAGTTATCATGGCAACAATGAGATAAATCAAATTACCTATTGTCTGACATAATGTAGTAGATAGATATACCATGTACTCATTCATATACCATTTCAGTTAATAGTGCATATGCCATGTCTGGCTGGAGGGATTCTGCAATGGGTAAGAGAGCTTGTTGTGAAAGCATTAGAACTTGAGTTTGGTATTCCATAAGCCACATAAAAAGTTGAGTATAAAGGCTGTAACTCTAGTTCCAGAAGATCTGAGTCCCTTTTCTGTCATCCAAGGTCATGCATGCAGTACACAGATATACATGTAGGCCAAACACACATACACAAAAAATTTAAAAAAAAAACATACTTAAAGAAATACACTTTTTAAAAGCTGGGTTCTTAGTCACCCAAGCAGTGTGAGACATGGGTTACATATCATGGTGTGGCCCTTATATCCTATCAGATGGTGGTTGGTTATTCTCACAACTTTTGTACCACTATTGTGCCAGTGTATCTTGCAGATATGTCCATATGTGCCTACAATCCCAGCCCTGGGGAAGGTGAATAGAGACAAGAAGACGGTTGGCTTGGCCCGCAAGCATAGCTAGAAAAACTGAGTGCCAGTTTTAATGAAAGATCCCATCTCAAAAACTCAGGTGGAAAGTTATAGAGGAAGAAATGCAAAGAAATGGACTCCCTGAGTCAAACTGAGAAACCTCAGAGAATCTCTAAGTAGATTCTTGTCTTCTTTAACATTTCAGCACCGGAAAGGATAAAAACTAAGAAATAATTACACATTAAATTGGAGCAAAAAGCTCAACTAGATAAACACATTGAATGAGTTTCCAGCATTGCTTATAAGCAGGATAAATTATACTATAAAAATATTACTGGTACAATTGACTTAATCGAGTTCCCAAGTAAACAGCCATATGGTTGCATACATCATCTAATTTCCTAGAGACTTTATAAAAGAGAATCTTGGTTGAAATTCTTGAAAATTTTTTAGAGGAGTGTCCTCTCTCCATTTCCTAGCTTTTGGTATGTGCTGGCCATCTTTGAGGAGGGCCTAAATTGATGATAACTATAATTTCTATTTTTATCCTCTCATAGTTTATGTTCTATCACTTCATCTCATTGTTGGTCATCACAACTTTAACGAGATTATGTAATGGTTGTTGAAAGGAAAAAGTCCCTTTTCTTTGGCTATTTTGTTCATAGATGACTCTGACCAATTGTAAATGTTTTCAGTCACTTATAATCTATTATATGTAAAAATGTACTAAATTAATTAATATAATGCTGTTTTTTGTCCTTTTGGTAGTATAAGTGGTGGAGGAATGATAGAAATCTTGTATTTGTAAATAGGTATGCTGAAAAAAATCTATTTATTTTATCACATTTAATCCTAACTATAAGTCAGTAAGAGAAAGAATTATCACTTTAAGGAGGAAATTGTGATTCAGAATATTAAACAGCCTAAAGTAAGCTGGGAAGATGTGATTTTAGAAAAGTTCTCATAATGCAAGTTTTAGACTTATTCATTATGAAGGGCAATTTCTAGCTCTCAACTTAGACGATTTGGTATACAATAGTAAGTAGGAAGATGAACAACTTCCACACTTGTACAAACACATCCTCTTAGGAAGCTTGTTACCTAGAAAGTAAATAGGTTGCAGGAACAGAAACTGATGATCAGAGTATATTTGGTGTCTCTGTATTTCTTCATTATATGCAGGACATGGTACAATCAAGTGTGTGTGTGTGTGTGTGTGTGTGTGTGTGTGTGTGTGTGTGTGTGTAACATGAATCTTAAAAGGTCTTATTAATAAAAACAAAACTTGGACCAGGTATTGGGGTGAATGCTGAAAGATCAGAGAAACAGAACCAGACACAGCTAACCTCACCTTGCCAATTGCTCAGCTGATCTCGTTTCCTCAGACTGGAAGCTGCTGAGTCCTCTTCGGGAATGGATCTCAGCTGAACTGCTGCTCAAAAGCCTAAAAGCTTAACCAGGCTCTAGTTCCTGGTTTTCAGTCCTTATATACCTTTCTGCTTTCTGTCATCACTTCCTGGGATTAAAGGCATGAGTCACCATGCCTGGCTGTTTCCAGTGTGGCTTTGAACTCACAGAGATAGAGATGGATCTCTGCTTTCGGAATGCTAGGATTAAAGGCAAGTGTGCCACCATTTTCTGGCCTCTGTATCTAGTGACTGTTTGTTCTCTGACCCCAGATAAGTTTATTAGGATGCACAATATTTTGGGGAACACAATATATCACCATGTGCTTGTGTGCATGTGTGTGTGTGTGTGTGTGTGTGTGTGTGTGTGTGTGTATGTAGCATGTGTTCACACATGCATGTGTACTTTCTTTCATATACTCTTCTAGAGCTTGGTTCTTTCAAATAATCACTTAATTTTATAATATCTTTGTATAGTAGATAATACAGATATTATTGTGCTTATTTTCTGTGGGAAGAAATTGGAGCTCAGGTTTATGGTGTCAGCACCACAGTACCCAGCATTGATTAAGGGAAGATATTTTTCTCAGTCCTGACTTTAAATCATTTTCTAAGTAATATTTGAATTCATTTAATAATTGCCACTCTTTGACACTGCCACATAATTCTCTTAAACCTCAGTTATAGTCCTTATCACACATGCCCTGCTGTAGAGTTCTTTCTAATCACACCAGAGAGTACAACTCATTTTATTATATTTGCTGTTGTCTTTGGAATAAAGTTTCATACATTGTGGGTAATCAATAAATCTCTAATAACATATCAGATACAGTAAATATATAAAACAGTGATATTGTAGCTTTATATTAAGTTTCTTTATAAACTCCATTATTGGAAAACTTTTATTTAAATTTTATAAGAAAGGTGCAAAATGAACATGGGAATAGGGGGTTTTGAATTTCATAATGTGCCCAGTAAGTAAAGACTGCAGGTGCCTCCCTGGCATGGGTCTGTTTTTGAACCATGACAAATGTAATTAGCAGGTGAGATTCCAACTTCAATCACCAAGGGGTTGAGTATAATTATGCAGCTGCACAGAGAAAGTCAATAATCATAGGTGAGAAAAAGAGGCAGCATACACCAAGCTTCAGTCTTAGGTACATTTCCATTTTTGGTGATGCCAAAGAGGTTGAAAGTCATTTTGATCTCATTGTCATAATATAATCAGAGTGAGCTCATGTCACTCAGCAACTGACAAAGGACATCTTCTTCTTCTTCTTCTTCTTCTTCTTCTTCTTCTTCTTCTTCTTCTTCTTCTTCTTCTTCTTCTTTTTTAACTGTGAATGGTCTTTGACCCAAGAAATAATTACCTTCCACAGTGTTAACCTGTTAGCAGAAAGTATAAGCCAATATTCATGCAATTATGGAGATATTTCTTTTACCCATCACATTGCGCTGGAGCATTAGCTTCCTTTAACAACTCTTCTGAAGGAAAAAAGGGCACCTGCTAGCAACCTTCCCCATCCCACCTCCTAGCAACTTTCACCCATCCCACCTCCTAGCAACCTTCACCCATCCCTTTTTCTTCAAGATTAAACTTGATGTCCTCTTATATTGTAACTGGTAGAGAATTTACTATCTTGAAGGCTATTAAATCATTTTAAATGCAACAGAGGAAAGCATAACTATGGGGTATAAAGTATGAAAGTGAAAAAACATTAATAATGGATATGAAGTCCTTTTATAAATATATACTTTGCCAGCTGTGTGTTTCAGAAGCTGAAGAAAATATAGTTATAACAATGACAAGGAAATTTATTAGTATGTTCCCAAACACCACAAATTACAAACTGGTGCTTTATTGGTTTGTTATAATTACTGTGATCTTTTATTTACGAAAGGCTAATGGCACGTAAGGACTTCACAATTAGGTTTTAGGAGAGGACTGCTATATCTAAGCTTCTTAAGGGGTGTAACATTTGTAGACTTTCATTCTTGTGACTTTAGTTTTACAGATATTGCAAACATTTGTTTGATTTTCACTTTACAATAAATCTATGTGAATTGCCCCCTCTCAAAAAGGCTTTAATCAGGCCCACATCAGCATGTTTATGAATCCTTGCTTCTGTCTGAGAGCTCAGTCTACACATGATCAAAGCCCTTCCTTAAGATATTGAGACCATGATTGGAAAAAGCACAGTGACAAATAGTCAAACTAGTGGAAACACATGAACTATGAACCAATAGCTGAGGAGCCCCCATGGAACTGGATCAGGCCCTCTGGATAAGTGAGATAGTTGATTAGCTTGAACTATTTAGGAGGACCCCAGGCAGTGGGACCGGGACCTGTCCTTAGTGCATGAGCTGGCTTTTTGGAACCTAGGTAGGGCCTATGCTGAGACACTTTGCTCAGCCTTGGTGTAGGAAGGAGGGGACTGGACCTGCCTCAACTGAATGTACCAGGCTGAGCTGAAACCCCATGGGGGACCTTGCCTTGGAGGAGGTGGGAATGGGGGGTTGGATTGGGGGGAAGGCAGGGGGGTTAGGGGGTGGGAGGAGGGGAGACAGGGGATCCGTGGCTGATATGTAAAATTAAATTAATTATAAAATAATTTTTTAAAAGAAAGCAGAAGTATTTTTTTAGACAAATACCTAGATCTGTCAATAAAATTTTATTGAAAACCACCATGTCCATTTGTCCAATTAGTGGCTATTTTTGTGTTGCAGTGACACAGTTGAGCAGTTGGGACAGTCTTTTGGGGTGACCTCAATTACTACAAACCTAACATCTCAGTCCTAATATAAGAAAGTCATGTTCATATATTCGAAATCTGCACTCCTGTGAGTCATCTTCTGGATGGAATGTTCTGTCTTTATTTTGCTGTGTATTATTCCCAGGATTATGGAAAAGACTAGACTCCAGACTTTCTTATAGTTAATTGAGTTATATGACTGAGTTTTGGTTGGTCTGTTATGGATTAAAAATGATGTGAGGTACATTAATTTTTGGATTTTACATTTACACTAAAAAACATCTCATATCTTGTTATTGTCTTCTTCTTGTGCTCCCACATAGCTCAGTTTCTAGAGGAGGGTGTTTACAATTTAGAGTGGAATTTCTAAGAATGAAAAAAAGAATCCCACTTAGCATGAAACAAGAATATACTGTGGATATTATTGCAGGATCGCCTAACTTATCCCTCCTAATATACACATGGAATATCTTCTTGAAATTGACACATTGTTATTGGAACACCTAGAATGCCACATTTGGGATTTATCTTGGAGGACAGGCAGGGAACCGTGCATCGGAAATGGGATATCTGGTGGGTGAGCCATTGTGAAAAGGGGACAGGAAATCATGAATGTACCGTTCTGGGTATGAGTATTCGACACCTATAGAGGTCTTTAAACTCATCTTTACAAAACCAGTCTTGAATGAAATTATTTCTCAACTTGTGAGAAAAGGGTCTCAGATACTGGTATGTGAATGTGAGTAGAAAGTGGGAACTTTTGGAAGACTCCTATTGCTGGGAGGACTAGAGAGAGAGACTAATCTTTGTTAGAGGAACTTCTATACACCCAAAGAGACTTCTGAAAAGGCAGGAAAGGGGGGATTAAGCTGTCATTATCATTGAATACCATTAGAAAATGCCCTGTCTATAAAGAATGGTTTCCTATGCCAATTATTACAAGTAAAATTTCACACAATATAAAATATGCATAGCAATTGTCTTGGTCATCATTACTCAAAGATAATTAGTCTTTATGGGCAGAGTAGAGCAAGTTAGCTAACTATGACTGAGATTGCTTTGAAGGACCATTCCCACCCACAGAGTTTGGTGGTTCTGGTAAATTATATCCATGTATCATTCATTCTTTCTTTACTTATTTATTCAGAGTGACTGCACCTTGAGTATTTATTCTGTCCCTAATCAGAACATAACAGAAGGTAAGATGAAAACTGAAGCATGCTATAGTACTCCCATAACAAATGTGAAAAGCATTCTTTGTCAGAGTTGGGATCAGAGCAGTGTCCACAAGTGTGAAGATATGTAATCTGATATTTGATATATAGACTGCACTTAAGGATATATCATAATAAGGATTTACTATTGTTACTTTGGTTTGTTTGAAATCATTAAAAGTATGTCAAAATTCAGAAATCTCATTGTGGATGATAAGGAGGATGAAGGTGATTTACAAACGTGATTTTAAAACTCCAGGAAAATCTCACTCCCTATTTAAATACCCCCTGAAAGAAAGAGCCCCTCTGTAAATTAGAGATGAAAACAAATTGGAAACTTCCTTAATCTTTTGCCCAGTGGGATGAAAGAGAGAACCCCAGAGAAGCGAGTCATAAACAGCTAATATTCTTGGGCAAAGAACATCCACACTGTGAAAAGCTTGCTGTGTTCTAATTAGTCTTAGGTAAATGAGCCCTCTACCTTGAAATGATCTCTTAGTTTTTAATAAAAGGAAACATAACATTCCATGCTTGGGTAGGAGAAAACACACACTCGTTAATGTAAAAGAGTTGTTACTTTTTCAGGTCATTGTGCCCTTTGCCAAACAGACATTGGAGAAGAAATGGATCCCTCTAGCCAGAGAGCTTTTTAATCTTATCACTAGAACTCCTACCTAATCTATTTTGTCTTACTTCACTCTGTAGGTACAAGTGCCCTCAGACTGGAGGAGCAAGAAATCCCAACCCCAAACCTGAATTGGCTGATGATTCAATTTGATGCCTTGCTTTTATTGATCTTGTACCTGGGAAGAACAATCAAAATATTGTCCTCTCTCAAGACCCCAAGAGCTACTTCTGTAGATCTGATTAAAAGATCAGAGTACCAGTCCTCAATACATTATACTCCCATCTTTCCCTTGAAATGTATTTTTGCTATTTTAAACATGGGACCAGATATACTGCAATGAGTTCTCCTTGAATAATTTAACCTGAATTTCAGCAGTTTTTGTGGCACTCTGTTGCCCTTTCTCTGACTACAAATGACCTTCCATTTGGTTCCTCTACTGTCTATCCTTCCACAGCCATGATTTCAGGTGCCAATAAAACTTCTTTGTGGTTTTCAGGTCATAGTTATGCAACTTCAAGGCCAATAGCTTAATAATATCCAGTTTCTGTTTCCGCAATTATAACATGAACAAGTTGAATAAAAGAGACTCCTAATACTCATAAATTTTTTCAAGTTTACATAGAGAGCAAATTGTTGCTATTGACAGAACAATTTGTTTCAGAGTTCAGTAATTCAGTCACAAATTTATGTTACTCAAAACCATAGATACATTACTTTTCAGTGGATGAATAGCAAAGCATAAATTAGCTGCAAAGAACAACCTATATTTTTCTATGAATATGGGCATAGCTTTTGAATCATTCACTCAGAGAGTCACTAGATTGTAATCTACACAGACTGGGTTTGCGCTATATATCATTTGACTCTTGAATCCTTCAACTGATGTTGCTGGCAGCTGGTACAATTCCATTTTTTGCAGTAACAGGTCTGGGGCTTTACGTCCTAACACTTGCCCACTCTTCCTTGCTATGCAGCTGTATCACCATTTGCTTATCCAATGGAACAGGAAATCAGCTCTGTTACTTCCCCCATTTCTAACTTACAAACCCTCTTTGAAGGGCTCTCCTGATTGAGGTGCAGTCAACAGTACAACCTTTTGGGCAACACAAAATCAACCGATGAAGACCTTGATATTACTGCAAAGTCCCTTCACCTTTGCCATACAATATAATATTAATTGATAAAGTAGGGAGATATCATACAATATCACTGGATCATTTAACTTCCCTTCTTTAAAACTCCCAAGGGTTTCCATTTCATTTACAACAAAATCCCACGTGGTCTGGAAGGTCCAACATTCTCTGGCTTCTGCCTCTCGAACCCAGTCTCACATCTCATGTGCTTTGGCTCCAGTGTCAGGAAATCACTGACTTGTTGCAGGGATGGGTTTACACCTCTGCACTTCTCTCATCATCCCTGGGGTTCTCATAGGGCTGGTGCCATCTGTTGTATAGGCCTTGACAGAAATGTTAACTCACAGTTAACATTTGTTTTTACAGTATATCTATGTTTGGAAAAGTGTGCTTTCTAGTTACTATGTTTTTATCTATTGACAATATAATTTTGCTTCTTGGGTTATGCACCTTACTTCCCCTCCAGGAAATCTGGACAATGCCTCCCTTGCACAAGTAGACATTGCTTTTTGTTTGTTTATTTGACTTTCAGTAAGTTTATTCACTGTGTAATCTCACTAGGATTCAGATTTAGAATACACCCATAGACACTTCATTCAAATAAAGAGACAAATTGGCATCATTCAAATAAATATTTCTTAAAGGAATGAATGAGTAAAGCATAAATCTTTTGTCCCAATCATTGTTCATGTGTTTTTCTCTTTAGATAAGGTTCTCACTAATGCAAAGATTTGAATATCATTTTTCCTTGGTTTCTATGTCCTGTTCTCTTCCTCCTGTTGTATTATAATTTTTCTGCTACTAAAAAAGGTATATACAAAGGGATGTATCATTTTTCTATCACTCTTTGTATAGTATATACACATAAGGCAATTTGTATATTTATATACATAAAGAATAATTCCTAATACCTTTTTTCTCCTGCCCAGTCTATTTTGAATTGTTGCTATAAAGAGTGTCTACTAGAGGATGCATTTCTACAGGCAGATTTTTTTTTCTCTTTTGGACTGCCAGCTCACACACACACAAAAAAAAAAAAAAACCACGGAGACTTATTTTTAATTATGAAAGCGTGGCTGATAACTTAGGCTACTTTTTAACTAGCTCTTATAACTTAGATTAACCCATTTCTTTTAATTTATGTGTTGCCCTGAGGCTCATTTACCTCCTCTATGTACTGTCCATCCTGCTTTTCTGCTTCCTCCGTGTCTCCTTGCATCTCCACCCTTCTTCTTCCCAGCATCTTCTGTGCCTGGAAATCCTGCCTAGCTATCAACCATTCAGCTTTTTATTAAACCAATCAGACTGACACTTCTTCACAGTGTACAAAAAGATTATTCCACAACAGATTTCTCTACTTGTTCTCCTCTGCCCTATAGCAGATGCTCTGAAATTGCTGTGCACAGTACTACTTGCTATCTGTCCTCCAGGTGCATTTTGCACACTATCTGATAGGACATAGAAGAATTAGCAGAGTTCAACTCAGATACGATTTGTAGCATATCAAGTTAAGAGTCAAATTGTAGGACTGGGAGCCACATGTGACCACAAAACAATTTTTATTGACCCAACCAGGGCTTAGTGACATCCATCAAGTGGTGTACTGACAGCTCCTTGATATTTCCTGGCTGTAGTGAGAATTCTGCTGACATCTTTAGACATTCTCCTCATCTGTCTCTATGTTTGCTGTCCTTTCCCCACCATCAAAACTGATTTACAATCAGGTCATTTGACTCAAAGGCACTGGTCTTTAAAAAAAAAAATGTGTTAGAAAAAGGGGACTCCAGGCTAACATTCCTCTTTTTCTCATACTGCTGGGCATGATGGCACAAAGGATATGAATTTCTCTGATAAAAGTCCATCTTCCCTTGGTTATCTAAGATTTAAATATTCTTTCAAAAGAAGATGTAGATGAACAGTGCAAACATTTATATTTCAAAACTTTTCAAGTAGGGTTTCTTTCAAGGGGACTATTTCAGAATTCAAAATCCACTTAGATTTAAGTGAACCTGTGTTGAATTTTAAGAAATCAGTATTAGGTCTTATGCAAATTTGTTCCCTTCTTCCTCACTCTTTGCCAAAGAAACTTTCAAAATGACCAGTAGATATAGAAGGAGAATACCTAGCAAAGAATAGAATACATGTATTCACTTTTTATAATGCTGTTTTACTTCCATGGGTATAATTTTCCTAATCTAATACATGTCTGAGTTCATGTATTTCTGCTTAGCTGCATGGATTAATAAATCCTTCATGAATTTGGACTCATGCTTCATGAATTCATTTAACAATGATTATTTTACTTGCTGAATAATAGTGAATTTTTGTTTGAACTAACTATGTCATCTTGGCAAATATTTGCTGACCTTCTATGTAGTAGGTATTATAATAGATCGAAAAACCCAAAAAAATAAAAAATAGATCTATAGCTTGTGCAGAAAATGGAGTTAGGATAGTATATTGTTGATAATTTAGTGGGAATTCTACACAGGAACATGACTCAGGACAATAGATTGACTGCTACGGATTTATTAAATGTCAGACATCATCTTAACTCCAACATTACTTGCTGCAAATTCAGGACAACACTCTGGTCACTCCTTCCAACCAAATATGTATGAAAATACATACCATCACCTATTCATTTTTCTTTCCAGAAAATTCAACACTTTAAAATTTTGTAGCTGTTAAAGGATAATATATGTACTAAGATTCTTTTAAAAATGGGTAATTTGGGGTTTATTTTTCATTACATTTTATAAAAAGATTAATCTTGAATTGTGGTGTATATAAGACCTTCTAAGGTCATAATATTAAATATAAATCTAAACTATAAAATACCTCAAAAAAAGAAATAACATTGAGACCATATTTTATTTATATATTTTTATTTAAATATTTTCATTCAATACATTTTGATCATGTTCTTTCCCCTCCCACAAATCCTCCAAGATTCTCTCACTCCCTACCCACCCACATTCATGCTTCTATCTTTTTCTAGAAAAATTAAAATAAAAAACAATTAAGCCAAAAAATGCACACAAAAATGTAGTATTCTATTTAAAATAAAGATAAATATGAAAGAATTGATTTGCTAAAACACAATTCAGTTCATGAGGACTTTAAACAAATTTATTCTTTAATACTAATTGAAATTTATGGTTTGGAGAAACTTTATAACTGAGCTAATATCTTTTCTCCTTTCCATTTTTTAAAGCAATCCCCTAACTACTGCCAAATGTAATTGATAAACCAACAAACACAACAGAATATAGCATTCAAAAGTCAACCATCTGAGTGTAATCAGTAGATTTTGACAATACTACAGGGATGTGAACAGGATTTAAGCAAATGCTCTACCAATAAGTTACAATCCCAAAATATATTTTCATATACTCTTCATATTTTAGAATACTAGCTATAAATATCCCTTCTGCAGTAAAACCACCTGCTTTTTGGCCTTTTGCTGAAGGAACAAAACATCTCTATATTATAGACAAAATAAGTGACCATGGGCAAAAAATGGATTTTCAAAGTAACTATATTACTGATAAGATATATTACATATATGGTGTATTATGATAAACTATGTATCCTCAACATATTAACTTAGTTCTTAAAATAACCCTTTGAGGTAATTATAACTGTTTTTTCTTCTTTACAATCAAGGGTTAGATAAGAATGTTACACACCTTTCCCAAGGCCAAGATGTAAGTGTTTCACATTGCCATATGTGTTTTCATTAAGATAAATGAGCATGTGTTAGCTTCCTTTCTGTAAAGGAAAGATGGTCTTAAATAAAGATTTAAGCAAAGATGATCTTAAGCTTAAGCCACATGAGCTCTTCAAAGACTTGAACTCTTTTCAAATGATCACAGGATGGCAGTGTATCAAACTTTGAGGGAGAACATTATACATCTGCAATATGTTGGCAATTGCCTGAGATGTACACTTGACAACTTGTTGGTAGATATTTCAACAAAGGGAAACTGTACAAATTGTTACAACTACATTAGGAACCAAGTTCCATGCTACATTTTTGGTTACCTACTTTTTCTTTATTTCCTATTTTTATGACAAAAGGTCTCACTATGTAGGATAGGTTTGTCTAGAAGTAATGATCCTTCTTCCTCACCCCTGAGTACTGAGTTTATAAACTTCTGTGATTGTGCCTAGTTTGATTTTTTTTCTCTATGATCTACAAGGAAAAAACTATGTTACTTGAAGATATAAGCATATATCAATTTTTGTATTTTCTATATGAAATGTAAGTACTTTTATGCAAATATAATTCTAGGACCTAAAATTTGCATGAATTTCTTATGTGAAGACATTTGTCAGGTCACTACTGTTTTTGAGCATGTATGCTGTGCTTCCAGGAGTCATGATAGAATTCATCTAATGGTAGAAATAATGTTAGAAAATTGCAAGATTTTTATGCAGACCTTAAAATTGAATACTTCTTAACTGTAACTTTAAAAATCATTATTGTATAAATGATTGGTACTTCTATTCATGTGATCTTTTAATTTCAAAACTATTGCTTTCAACTCCTTATCATTTTTGACTTATGAATATCTTTCTTTAATACAAATCATTAAGAGGACTTTTGTTCAAGAGACATAATATTATAGACCTGATATTTCATATAGATAAAGAAGGAGCCATGGTGGAATTTAGAACATCATATGCCTTGGATGTAACTTTTAATTAGCTTTTGTCTTCACACAGTGGATTATGGATTTCCTAATAATATTCAAATGATAACAAGGAAGACCTTTCTGAGAAGGGCATACACAGATATATTCTTAGACTAATCAAAGACTTGAGGTCAAAATAATTTGTTTCATCTCTGCAATTCATAATTTCTATCTTGCTTTTGTAATTTCCATGTGAGTATCTCTTTCATAGACACACCTCCAGTCATTGTTCACCATATTCATCATTTACTTGGCCTACAGATGACTCTAAGTAGCACTAGGAAGATTTAAAGATAAATCTGAATTTAGACTCCTCCTGTAAGCATGGGGAAAATGAAATACAAATGTGTTTTTAATATCTGCAGAACATTTTATTTTACTTCTTTTGGTGTGCTAAAATATCTATCTGCAAAAAAATAGGTATCTCTCAATTTCTATTAATAGGTGACAGAAACAAAAATGTAGTAGAAGTAAATATTCAAATCAATGGAGAAAAGATCATTGTTTTTCTGTCAAATGCACATTTATGAAATAAATATTGTTTTTGTGCTGTGGGATGGTCTGTATGTCAAATAAAACACTGATTGGCCAGTGGCTAGGCAGGAAGTAGGTGGGACAAGGAGAGAGGAGAATTCTGGGAAGCGGAAGGCTGAGGCAGAGAGACACTGCCAGCTGCCGCCATGACCAGCAGCATGTGAAGACGCCGGTAAGCCACCAGCCACGTGGCAAGGTATAGATTTATGGAAATGGATTAATTTAAGATATAAGAACAGTTAGCAAGAAGCCTGCCATGGCCATACAGTTTGTAAGCAATATAAGTCTCTGTGTTTACTTGGTTGGGTCTGAGAGGCTGTGGGACTGGCGGGTGACAAAGATTTGTCCTGACTGTGGGCAAAGCAGGAAAACTCTAGCTACAGTTTTTGTGTGTGAGTGTTAAACTCAAACATTCTCTCCAAATGGTCTCTCATTGCCTTCTGTAATACTGCCAATTTTCTGGGAACAAGTTCATCTAATGAATTCTATTTGTTTTATATTTTATTCTCTTCAATTTATCTTTTGCATGAAATATTTTTCTCACTTAATTTTTGCTGTGGGATGGTCTGTATGTCAAATTGCTCTGATTGGTCAATAAATAAAACACTGATTGGCCAGTGGCCAAGCAGGAAGTATAGGCAGGACTAACAGAGAAGAGAATTAAGAGAACAGAAAGGCAGAGGGAGTCACTGCCAGCCACCACCATGAAAAGCAGCATGTGAAGATGCCAGTAAGCCATGAGCCACATGGCAAGGTTTAAATTTATAGAAATTAATTAATTTAAGATATAAGAACAGTTAGCAAGAAGCCTGCCATGGCCATACAGCTTATAAATAATATAAGAGTCTGTGTGTTTATTTTACAAATGGGCTGTTGGACTGCTGGGGCTCAGCAAGACCCAGAGAGAAGCTCTCCAGCTACAAATTTTATTTATATAGCATGCTTGTTAACATACATCTTTTCATATTCATCTATTTTTCCCTTCCTCTGTGTCCTTAAAGATTTGGTGTATGCTGCCCAGAGGAGACTAAAGGGAACTTTTATCTGTGTATGTTTGTTATCTTAGTATATATTGCTTGGCATATATATAAAATGCTGAACCATCTAAAATTTAATGACACAGTCTTTTGGATATTCATCTTATCATGGAAAATAGATTTTTTTTTTTTGTAATTCTGTAAGGGGTCAGAAATTTTAGCTTAAAAATGTGTCACCATCTACAAATTCTTTTTTAATTTAATTAATATATTCATTTTTAAATCCAGACCACAATTTCTCCTACCTCCTCTCCTCCCATTCCCATCCCCGCTTCCTCTCTACCCTTCCCCATTCCACCCCTCTGTCTCTGTTCAGAAAGGGGCAGGCCTCCCATGGGTATCAAAAAAACATGATAAATCAAGTTAAGGTAAGACTAACCATCTCCCCTTGTATTAAGGCTTGGCAAGGCAATCCAATATAAGGAATAGGTTCCCAAGAGCCAGCCAAAGCATTAGAGAAAGCCCTGTTTCCCTTTCTTAGGATTCCCACAAGTAGCCCAAGCTATACAACTGTCACATATATGTGGAAGGCCTAGGTCAGTCCCATGCAGGCTCCCTGGTTTTTGGTTCAAACTCTGTAAGTTCCTATGAGTCATGTTGGTTATTTCTGTGAGTTTTCTTGTAATGTTCTTGAATCTGTGGATCATGGATCCTACAATACAACATCATGAATAGAACACTAGTATCACAGGCACTAGATCAACAGTTGATAAATGGGACCTCCTGAAACTGAAAAACTTCTGTAAAGCAAAGGACACTGTCAATAGGGCAAACCAACAGCCTACAGAATGGGAAAAGATCTTCACTAACCCCACATCCAACAGAGGGCTGATCTTCAAAATATTTAAAGAATTCAAGAAACCAGACATTAAAACACCAAATAATCCAATTAAAAATGGGGTACAGACCTAAACAGAAAATTTTCAGCAAAGGAATCTCAAATACAGAGAAGCATTTAAAGAAATATTCAACATCATTAGCCATTAGGGAACTGCAAATCAAAATGACTCTAAGATTCCCATCTTACACCTGTCAGAATGGCTAAGATCAAAAAAGCAAATGACAGTTTTTGCTGGAGAGGATGTGGGGCAAGGATAACATTCTCCATTGCTGCTGGGAGTGCAAACTTATACAGCCACTTTGGAAATCAATATGACAGTTTCTCAGAGAATTCGGAATCAAACTACCTCAAGACCAAGCTATAACACTCTTGGGCATATACTGAGAGGATGTTCACCATACTTCATGAGCCATATACCAATTCTAATGGTGAAATGTGATAACTCACAAAATTGTGATTTCTCCTGGTGGTTCAAAATTTAAGATGACTCTGCTATTTGCTGTTTTTCATGCTTAAGATCTAGTGCTTAGGAGAATCAAAATCAGATATACAGGTTTCCTTTCTCATATGGCTTTTATGAAAAAAGTGTATAGACACTTTCTTTAGAGAAAACAGAGAAATACAGTTCCCTATTTGTATTATTAAGTCCAAAAGAAAGGGATCAGGAAAAGCAGAGCTCTCTTTTTCTCTCTGTCCCTGTCTCTGACTCTGTCTCTGTCTCTGTCTCTCTCTCTCACTCTTTCTTTCTGTCTCTCATGTATATGTGTGTGTGTGTGCACATGTGTGTGTGCACATGTGTGTGTGTGTATGTGTGTGTGTAATGTCTGGCTGTGGGTCTCTGTATTTTTTCACATCTACTACAGGAGGAAGCTTATCTGATTATGGCTGAACAAGGTATTGATCTATGAGTATAGCAGAATATCATTAGTAATCATTTTATCACTGCTTTTTTTCCTTTGAGGTCTCCCAACATCTTTATTTTTTTAATTTTATAATTTAATTTATTTTACATATCAGCCACAGATTTCCCTGTCCTCCTTCCTCCCCCCACATTCCCCCAGCCTGCCCCATTCCCATCTCCTCCTGGGCAAGGACTCCCCTGGGGATTCAGCTCAGCCTGGTAGATTCAGTCCAGGCAGGTTCAACCCCCTCCTCCCTTCACCCAGTCTGAGCAAAGTGTCCCTGCATAAGCCCCAGGTTCCAAACAGCCAGCTCTTGCACTAAGGACAGGTCATCTTTGTTTTACATCTAGTATCCTCCTATGAGTGAGTACATACCATGTTTGTCTTTCTGAACACTGGGGCCTCCCAAACACTTCAAGCTAATCAACTGTCTCACTTATCCCGAGGGCCTTATCCAGTTGGAGGCTCCTCAGCTATAGTTTGGCTATTTGTTCCTGTGATTTTTCCAATCATGGTCTCAACAACTCTCACTTATACAATCCCTCCTCTTTCTTGCCGATTGGACTCCTGGAGCTCCACCTGGGGCCTGGCTGTGAATCTCAGCATCTGCTTCCATCAGTCACTGGATGAGAGTTCTACCACAACAGCTATGGTGTGTGGCCATCTGATCACCAGAGTAGGTCAGTTCGGGCTTTTTCTCAACCATTGCCAGTAGACTATTGTGGAAGTATCTTTGTGAATTTCTGGGAACCTCTCTAGCACTTTGCTTCTTCCTATTCCCATGGGGTCTTCATTTATCATGGTCTCTTTTTCCTTCTTCTCCCTCTCTGTTCTTGATCCAGCTGGGATCTCCTGCTCTACTAAGCTCTCTTTCCCTCGACACTCGCCCTTCATTACCCCCACTCACGTCAAGTTTACTCATGTAGATCTCATCCATTTCTCTGTCATTGGGCGATCCCTGTGTCTTTCTTAGGGTCTTCTTTTCAAGGTAGCCTCCTTGGAGTTGTGAGTAGCAGTTTAGTCATCCTTTGTTTTACATCTAGTATCCACCTATGAGTGAGTACATATCATGTTTGTCTTTCTGAGTCTGGGTTATCTCACTCAGGATGATTTTTCCTAGATCTATCCATTTGCCTGCAAACCTGATGATGTCATTGTTTTTCTCTGCTGAGTAGTATTCCATTGTGCATATGTACCACATTTTATTTATCCATTCTTCAGTTGAAGGGCATCTAGGTTGTTTCCAGGTTCTAGCTATTACAAATAATGCTGATATGAACATAGCTAAGCATGTGCCCTTGTGGTATGATTGAGCATTCCTTGGGAATATGCCCAAGAGTGGTATAGCTGGGTCTTGGGGGAGACTGATTCCCAATTTTCTAAGAAAGTGCCATATTGATTTCCAAAGTGGCTCTACAAGCTTGCATTCTCACCAACAGTGGATGAGAGTTCCCCTTGCTCCACATCCTCTCCCGCATAAGCTGTCTTCAGTGTTTTTTGATCTTAGCCATTCTGACAGGCGTAAGGTGGTATCTCAGAGTCATTTTGATTTGCATTTCCCTGATGATTAGGGATGTTGAGAAATTCCTTAAAAGTCTTTCAGCCCTTTGAGCTTCCTCTGTTGAGAATTCTTTGTTTAGTTCTATAGCCCATTTCTTAATTGGACTGTTGGGCATTTTGATGTCTAGTTTCTTGAGTTCTTTATATATTCTGGATATCAGCCCTCTGTCAGATGTGGGGTTGGTGAAGAACTTTTCTCATTCTGTAGGCTGTTGCTTTGCCTTGTTGACCTACAAAAGCTTCTCAGTTTCAAGAGGTCCCATTGATTGAATTTTTTCTCTCGGTGTCTATGCTATTGATGTTATATTTACGAAGTGATCTCCTATTTTTTTTTTCATAAGATCAGTAGATCTCTGGGCTAGATAGTATCTGGCCCTTGGTCATCCAAATAGTGTCAGGTATGGATTTGATCTTGTGGAGTAGGCCTTACGTCAAATCAGACATTGGTTCGTTACTCCACAAGCTCTGTGCCACCATTGCCCTCAGGGAACCCCCTGGAAGAAGAGGTTGAAAGAATTTAAAAGCCCAAGGATATAGAGGACGCCACAACAAGGCCCTCCAAATCAACTGAGCAAAGCTCATATGGACCAACAGATATTGAAGCAGCAAACACAGGCCTGCATGGGTCTGCACCAGGTCCTCTGCATATATAGGATAGTGTTCAGTTTGCTGTTGTTATGGGATTCCTGAGTGTGTGCACAAGTGAGTCTTTGGATTCTTGTGCTGTCTCTTGGTATTTTGTCTTTTTTTTCCATTTGTTGGTTTGCCTTGTTAACTTCAATGTCATGGGATTTGTTTTATCTTTTTATATTTTATTCTGTTATGTTCCATAATTATCTCTTAGAAACCTGTTCTTTTTCTCTTTTAAAGATCTATCTATCTATCTATCTATCTATCTTTCTTTCTTTCTACCCATCTTTCTATCTTTCTATCATCTATCTATCTATCTATCTATCTATCTATCTATCTATCTATCTATCTATTATGTACACTGGGATTTTGCCAGGATGTATGTCTATGTGAGGATGCTAGATCCCCCTAGAACTGGAGTGACAGCCAGTTGTGAACTGCCATGTGGGTGCTGAAAATTGAACACAGGTCCTTTGGAAGAGTGGCCAGGGCTCTTAACCACTGAGTCATCTTAACTCCTGAGCAGTCACTCCAGCCCCATTGTCTGTTCTTTTCTAATGAGAGACAGAAAGGTAGCAGATCCAGAGGGGAAGGGAAGTGGGGAAGAACTAGGGGGAGTAGAGGGAGGAGAAACTGTTATCAGGATATATTGTGTGATAAAAGTTACCTAATTTCAATAAAGTGGAAAAAACACAAAACAAACAAAGACCAAAATCAAAACAAAACAAAAAAATAGATTTTTTTCCCTCAAACAATATATCCTGATTAGATAATTTTTTCCCTCCCTCTGCTCCTTCCATTTCCTCCTCACCTTGCCTTTCATCTGGATCCACTTCCTCTCTGTCATTAGAAAACAAATGGGCTTCTAAGGGATAATAATAAAATACATTAATAAAAAAAATACATTAATATAATAAGATAAAATGGAAATGAACACATTGGAATAGGACCAAACAGACAAACATAAAGAATAAAGCATGAGAGAAGGCACAAGAAACAGAGACTCACTCATTTGCACACTCAGGAATCTCATAAAAACACTAAACTAGAAGCCACAATATATACACAGAGGACTTGGTGCAGACCCTCGCAGGCTCTGTGGATGTTTCCTCAATCTCTGTGAATTCAAATGTGCTTCAAGACTCAGAGAGAATTAACAAACACAACTCCTCTCCTTTGTATACCACAAGCCTCTAGACTCAGCTGCCTTCCTGTCAGAAAATAGAGCAAGACACTGTGAAAGCTTAAGAGGAAATTAGTACAATAATGAGCAAGGAAAACCTCAGAGATAGCTCTTCATGTGTCACGGATATGGACAGCATAAAAGGAGATTACATTAATTTATTCACGTCCTGTTAGTGATTTGGCCTTTATAGAATAAATGAGCGAAGCCATAAAGTATCTGTGTTTATAGTCACAGAGAGTGGCTTATTAAGTGTTTGTCTGAGTAAGGCTTGTACAGTAATGAACCCACAGTCCATTTCTGCTATTAGCATCCTCAGCACAAGTTAAATTAGAACTAACAAAAAAGCTTCTATATATTTCTACCTTAATTCTTTATATCTAAAACCATTTCAGACAAAGTATGACTGATGATAATGTGTATAAAGTTTAAATATTTTTAGTTTGACAAAATTTAACCTCTTTTATGGATAATTTCTAAGTGCAACACTTTTCAATATAACATGAAAATATTCTATTAAGGACATTTTTTGCTACTGCCTAATTTAAAAGCATTGTTTCTCAATGTGGCTTAAGTATTTTACAATCCTCTATAAATACAAGCATCCACATTTTAATTTAAGTATTTAATTTAATTAAAAGACTCTCAGCAAACATACACTTAAGCTCTAGGTACAACCTGACATTTTCTGTCTTGCATTTTACATTAATGTGTCAAAAAGAATTTTTGTGGTATATATGTATATGGTGGGAAGATGTCCATGAAGGTGCATGCATCTGTGCAGTAACACATGTGCATGTGTAAAGGCTCGTGTATCCAGGATGGAAGTCAATATCAGGTGACATTCCTTAAGTACCACCACCTTGGTATCTGAGGCAGAATCTCTCACTGGGGCCTGAAAATCATACATTTGTCTAGGCTGGATGGCCAGTGCACTCAAGAGATATTTGCTGCCTGTTTGAATAGCAATGAGATTGTAAGCATGAGGGAAACCCAAGTCATAATTGGCATTCCTTAGCAAATTCCAAGACAAGTCACAGAATAAGATCTGAAAGGAACCAGATAAATCATGAAGTCTGATGCATAACACATTTATTTCACAGGGTTGATTTTAACGATATTTACATTATTTACCTTTCAGATGCCTTAAAATCTTAGAATAATACTAACTGTACTGTGATTCATTTTCTACATACGTCATTCTCAATCACTGTCCTGACAAAGACACACTAATATCTAGACCTAATAAATTTAAACTTGCTATCTTTTTTGATTGCGCATAGGTAGAACTTTAGAATACAGTAACAAACATACTCATTTTTCTTACTAATTCAAGAACATATACTAGAATGTTTTGCATTTCCTTTTAGAAAATTCTTTTCCTAGGCTACTGAAATTTTTATCTAAAAAGCTTTCCTCCTTTGTATATGCCTTTTTCCCCTGTGAAATATGACTTACTTAGCTTTAAAAACACTAATTAATGCAGGTATTTGAGAGCAAGAGAAGTACTGACAGAACATTTTAACCTGAGATGTCCTCAGATTTCCAGATGAGTTTGTTCCTTGGAGAATTGGAGAATAGATTTGTTTTAACGTATTGGTTTGTTCTAGAACATGAAAGATCACAGTGAATTATGAAGCCTGTGTACTGTTAAATTTTTACAAGATACAAAGGAAGGAAACTGAGTTGCTTTAGCTTATAATATCTAAATCAAAGAAGAAACTAGGAAATAGGTGACACTTTTGACATTTACTCAGTTTGATGAGCTCAGTGTTGGGTGATATATTCTTTAAAAACTGGGGGAAAGGCCTTCTGTAAACTTGACTGCTAAATTTTTATTCATAAATTAATTTTTTTTTCTCTTTAAAACTGTGCATTTAAATGCAATGGCACATGGAATAATGCAATAGCTTCAAAACTTAGGGGATCTGCATGACTTACTCATATCTTACTGTCAGCACAGATAACAAAGACAGTGTCACCAGAATAACTTCCTTTCTTTGCACTGACTCTTATGTTCAGTTGCTTTCCAAAGTTTCTTGGTGTAAAATAGAACACCTTGCACTGGAATAATTAACTTCTGTTTCATTTTGAGGTATTTTGTAGCATTTTGATTAAATGAATAAACAGTATTGATCCAATTTTAATCGAATTCCATTTGCTAATTCTTTGAAGTTCCGCAGATTACTCTTGGAAGTTAAAAACAAACCAAAAAGCAATACAGTATGTCTTTTACACTTAAAAATATCATTTCACTCCTTTTTTATTTTTGAGAGTTTTATTGATCTCTACAATGAAATATAATATTACCCACAAATTTCCCTAATCCTCCCCCAATCTGCCTTCCACAAGTAACCTCCCAACTTCATGTCTTTTTAAACTCCATTAGTGCTTCCACATGTGCATGGCTGTGAGACCATCTCCTGGAGCCATGTCCCACAACTGCTAAGACAATGGTTCCCCATTTCCCAGTCACTGTCCACTGCTGTTAGTTCCTCATAGATGCACTTGGAAAAGCATTATATATAACTCTAAAGGAAAGATGTGGGAAATAATTTGGTGGATCAAGCATGTTTCATGTTTTATAATTAGTTATTAATTAGCTAATAAATACTACTGTAATAGCTTCCAGTAAGAGATATTAGCTTTTGGAGTGGATGTGAGCCGCCGCCAGAGCCGCGGACGGTTTGTGGAGCCCGTTAGTGCCGCTGGCCCAGACTCCCGCCACCGTCATGTCCCGCTACCTGCGCCCCCCCAACACGTCTCTGTTCGTCAGGAATGTGGCCGACAACACCAGGTCGGAAGATTTATGGCGGGAAATTGGTCGTTATGGTTCAATAGTAGATGTTTATGTTCCACTTGACTTCTACACTCGACGGCCAAGAGGATTTGCATATGTTCAATTTGAGGATGTTCATGATGCTGAAGATGCTTTACATAATTTGGACAGAAAATGGATTTGTGGGCGTCAAATTGAAATACAGTTCGCACAAGGGGATCGCAAGACACCAAATCAAATGAAAGCCAAGGAAGGGAGGAATGTAAACAGCTCTTCACGATATGATGATTATGATCGATATTGACGTTCTCGAAGCCGAAGTTATGAAAGGAGGAGATCAAGGAGTCGCTCTTTTGATTACAACTATAGGAGATCTTACAGTTCTAGAAACAGTAGACCGACTGGAAGATCATGGCGTAGCCGAAGCCATTCCAACAATGATAGACCAAACTGCAGTTGGAATACCCAGTACAGTTCTGCTTACTACACTTCAAGAAAGATCTGAAAGCAGAAAAAAGAACCAAAGAAGGGCAGTTCAAGCGACCAAAGGGTGGGTGGAAGGTGCTGCAGTATGAATACTGTATGAATATTTTGACTCTGGTCTAAAAAGATAAAAGAATTATCGAAAACTACATGGAATAATTGAAGTCCCTTCAAGTTTGAAAGTAAGCATTTCAGAACAAATAAAAGGAAATTCAACTTTGTACTTGTGGAAACTAATCCCTAAATATGAACAGGTATATTGACTCATGGGTGGCAGATCCATGATAAGTTATTGGAAACTAGGATGTCTGAATATCAAGGAAGACAGCCATAGTCTCTAACAGTGCCTCTCTTGGTCTGTCTCAAACTAAATTGGATGGTAAAGGTATGGTCCAATATAAAGTTTTTATTGATTATCTCTTAAAAGTCAGTTCCATTTACGCCAGTGTTGGCAGGCTTGCCTTTGTTTATTCCAGTGCCAGTATTTTCGGCTTAACTGTTTGTTTTGTTGGCATCTGAATTTATTTACTTGTATACCATGTGCAGTTTACATCTAATCACTCCTTCCCAGGTTAATTCCACTTATACTTGACATCCAACCATGAGGGCCCATCTCTTTCTCACCTCTTGCCTAGACAGTATGTTCAACAGACATTTATTGAATGAAACTTTACTGTGGGCAAAACATTATACTGGATAATTGGAAAATAGTTACTTAGTAAGTACCTACTGAGCACAATCTAGTGAATCATTACAGTATGGCCACATTTTGAGGTGTATTGCGATATTTCATACCATTCATATACTAATGTAATTACAAAACAATACACTATCAAAGAAAAATAATTTTATGGTTGTCTGCCATTTAAAATTATCTAGTATTTGTATCCCATGACTACAAATAATGAAGAAAACCTGTGATAAGCAGATTTATTGTGCAGTGATTAATATACTAGACTAATTACTAAATTGTTAACTTCTGGCTCAGACAAACAGATAATCCCCAAAATAACAAACATTTAACTTTGCATTAAAACAGACCCTGGGTGCTATAATTAGATTATTTTGAGGCAGACAGCTGTTACCACAATGGACTTAGTATATTCTGTATTAGAAAAAAAAAATGTTTACCAGGTTAGACTTTTTAGTGATCTACTTGTACATTTTATAGGGGACATATTCTGTGTATAGTTAATAACTTTATAGTGTCACAAAATGTTTTAGATTCCTTGGTTTCTTGTTAGGATATTAACTTGTTTATCATAACATTGATTCCATCACATTTAAATTTTTGTTGTATTTTTGCCACATATTGAAAACAATGTCAAAATCTGAAATCTGGAAACAGTGTAAAGCCTTTATAACAATTTATAAAATGTAGTAGGATTACACATAAATGAAGGGAGGTAAAAATGAAGGTTATTTTATCTGTGTTAAAAACAAACTTTTTTCAGCCTGCCCAAACTTAAAAAGGCAGCAGGTACCAGGTGAGAATTTTAAATTTTGGCTTGATTTTTGTTGCTGTTTTTATTTTGAATCAAGTTGGAAGTGCTTTTATAGTTTTATTTTCAAGGACACAATAAAAACTGATAAAAACTGAAAAAAAAGAGATATTAGCTTTTGGAGAGATTGCTTTGATAAGATACAAAATTCACTAAGCGTACTATTTTTTATAGTTCTTGTACTTGGAAATGTTTCTAGATTAACTGGACATACAGGAAGCATCCACAGTCATCCTACAGAATCCATGGAGGATTGGTTCTAGGACTCTTGAATTTACTCAAACCCAAGAAAATTTGAGTCCCTTACGTAAAGGGCATATGACTTCCATATAAATTTAAACTCCCTCTTGTATCTCTAGATTACTTATTTGACATAATGGAAGTGCTACACCAGCATTTGTGAAACTTTGGTTTTCAGGAAATAATGAGAAGAGGCCTGTATATGATCATTATAATTGTTTGTTGTTGTTTAGTTTTAGTTTTTGTTGTTGTTGTTGTTGTTTTGTTTTGTTTTGTTTTGTTTTGGAAAGCCCCAGACACACACTGCTACTCAGACAGAGAAAGTATCCCCGTCATGGGAACCTTATTGAAGTAAGGCAGATACTGAGTCTACTGCAGAAAAGAACTATAATATAAGCCAGAAAAAGAAATGTTAATGAGTTTATTAAATAGAGATAAGGATAGTATATAACTCAGGTCTAGGCAAGGATGTTTGAAGAGAGAAAGATTTAAAATATTACATATCCAAAACATGGGTGTCAGCTTCAAAGGGGTCTGCTTAGATGGCTTAAGAATGGACGGGGACACACACACACACACACACACACACACACACACACACACCATAGCACACATGCACACACATATGTACACACACATCACAACATACATATACATATAATGCTCACTCACACACATACAAACCACACTCACACACACACACACAGAAATTTAGAAGTTAAAAGTTACAGTGATCAAAGGATTTAATGTACAATCTTTAAAGATTAAAAACAATTAAAAAACTAAAATTGATTAAAATATTATCTACTGTGAAAGAATTTTTATGTAAATGAAATTGTTCTTCATTTACATAGGTTATTTGGTTTTCAGGATGATAGTAGAGTGCTAACACAGTAAACTAGAGGACATAGGCATTCTGACTCCTGGCAAAATAGTTTGTTGCTTTGAACAGCTTTTTTAGGAAAGGGAGCTCACTATTTTTGTAGGAATCCTTGCTTTTAACAACTAATTAGGTGAAAGGCTTGTATGACAAAAACTTCAAGCCTTTGAAGAAGGAAACTGAAGAAGAATTCAGAAGATGGAAAGGTCCCCCATGCTCATGGATCAGAAAAATTAACAGTAAAAAATCATTTTCCTATTAAAAGCAATCTACAGATTCATGGAATCCCCACAAAAATTCCAACACAGTTCTTTATAGATCTGTAAAGAACAATACTAAATTTCATATAGAAAACAAAAAAACCCAGAATAGCTAAAACAATCATGTATAATAAAAGAACCTCCAGAGGTACAACCATCCCTAACTTTAGGCTCCACGACAGAGTTAGAGTAATACAATTCACATGCTATTGACATAAAACAGACAGGGTTGATTAATGGAATCAGACTGAAGACCCAAACATAAATCCACATACCTATGGGCCCTGATTTTTGCTAAAGAAGACAGAACTACACAAAGGAAAAAAAAAATCTTGAATAAGTGATGCTAGTCTAACTGGATGTTATCAAACAGAATCCAAATTGATCCATGTCTATCACCCTGTACAAAACTCAAGTCCAAGAAGATCAAAGACCTTAGCATAAAACCAGATACACTGAATGTAATAGAAGAGAAAGTGGGGAATAGCCTTGAACTCATTGACATAGGAGACAACTTCCTGAACAAAACACTGATAGCACAGGCACTAAGAACAACATTTAATAAATGGGACCTCATGAAACTGAGAAGCTTCTGTAAGGCAAAGGACACTATCACTAGGACAAAACAGCAGCCTACAGAATGGGAAAAGATTTTCACCAACTCCACATCTGACAAAGGGCAAATATCCAAGCTATATAAGAAACTCAAGAAACTAGACATCAACAAGCTAAATAATTCAATTAAAAAATAGGATGAAGATCTAAACAGAGAATTCTTAACAGAGAACTCTCAGATGGCTGCAAAACACTTAAAGAAATGTTCAACATCCTTAGCCATCAGGTAAATGAAAATCAAGACTACTTTGAAATTCCATCTCATACTTGTCAGAATGACTAAGATCAAAAACACAAGTGACAATGTGGTGGTTTTTCAGAAAATTGGGAATCGATCTATCTCAAGACAAAGTTATAACACTCTTGGGCACATACCCAAAGGATGCTCCATCCTACCACAAGGACACTTGCTCAATCATCTTCATTGAATCTCTATTCAAAATAGTCAGAAACTGAAAATAACCTAAATGTCCCTCAACTGAAGAATAAATAAACAAAACGTGGTGCATTTCCACAATGGAGTATTACTCAGATGTTAAAAAATGACATCATGAAATTTGCAGGTAAATGGATGGAACAAGAAAAGGTTATCGTGAATGAAGTAACCCAGACCCAGAAAGACAAATATAATATAGTATGTACTCTCTATAAATAAAACACTGATTGGCCAGTGGCCAGGCAGGAAGTATAGGTGGGACAAGGAGAGAGGAGAATTATGGGAAGTGGAAGGCTGAGTGAAGGAGACACTGTGCTACTGCCATGACTAGCAACATGTAAAGATGCTGGTAAGCCACGAGCCATATGGCAAGATATAGATTTATAAAATGGGTTAATTTAAGATATAAAAACAGTTAGCAAGAAGCCTGCCATGGTCATACAGTTTGTAAATAATATAAGTGTCTGTGTGTTTATTTTATAAGTGGGCTGTTGGATTGCCAGGGCTTGGTGGGATCCGGAGAGAAAACTCTTGCTACAAATGGCACCCAACGTGGGGCAAAAGTTTCCAACTAACACCTGAATAAAAAGATTCTTAAATGGAGCTAAAAACAGTTCCTAATTGTCTCTTTCAAGTTAGTGGCAGCCTGCATATTTAAGGTACTATCTACTATGACAGGTTCCTGGCGTGCATGCTCGACCTACACTATGGCAGGAACGAGGCCTCTACAAATAACACATTAAGCTGAATGGTGGATTTAGCCCTTGCTAGTACAAAACAAAAAGAGGTTTCTGGGCTACACGCTGCTTTGATAGAAACATAGACCCACTATTTCTAAAAGTTGATGGCTCCCAGAGCTGACAAAAAAACCGTACCACCACCATGTTGGAAAGCTAAAATGGGCAGAGCCAACAGCCACAGTGCTGTTTCAGTCTTAGAATGCTACAATTTAAAACAATAGGTTTACAATAAGACTAATTCAGATAAAATAGTTTACAATATATATAAAAATATACATAGGCTTAAAAGAGAGAGAAAAAAGAATATATATCGTTATATAAACAAATAGTTTTTTAAAGTCTTTAAAAAACAGTAAAGATAATAAGCCATGTAAAGATGACTATCACACAGAGAATCTAGATTATGTTGTTGTCAATATTCATAACTGAAAAAATTTAATTATAAAAGCTGTTAAGTTATGCCAAAATGTATACTTTAAAGGTACCTTGACTTCAAAATTTGGATGTAAGGATATGTTGCTTTCGAAAGGAGGCTCTGCTTTTGTTTCCACAGAAAGCCAGAGGCTATGGATTTGTTCCAGATTAAGATACACCAGGTTTGACCATCCAAGACCCCCTGAAAGGTTTCCGATGACACCATGGCCCAGATGATCCAACATCCAGAACCATTTCAAGGCAACTGGCTCAGACAATACAGCCTCACGGACTACCCCATAAGCCTAAAATTTTCTTTGTGTCCCCATAAGATACAGCGCCCCCCTCCAGCAGGAAGTAGTAAGAGAAGGTATGCCCAAATTCCCAAATATACCAAGCTGGCTTTGGAGATGGAATTGGCTCACTCCCTCTCTAAACCCAGGCATATTGCTTTAAAAAAAAAAAAGGTTAAGAGATTCTTGTGTCCCAAATCAAAAGAGCCCCCTGGTGTGGGAACAGAGAAAAAACAATATTTTTATTTAAAACAGGTTGATTATAAATGCGATCTCTTTCTAAAAAAAGGGGGGGATATGATATAGATATATAGGATATAGAGATGATAGGATAAAGGGGTAGATTAATGAACCTACTTTTAAAGAACAACAACTTGTTTAAAATGTTTTACATTGGTATAGATTTTAATTTATGTTTAAAATGTTTTACATTGGTATAGATTTTAGTTTATTGATACAAGTTTAAACTTAATTTTGTTATTATATATATATGTATATATATATATATATTCTCATTTGAGGTATTATGTTTATGTAACTCATTTAGATTAGAATGGATAATTAAATAGATTAATAATTAGTCATCTATGATAATCATACTCGTAGACATGCTAGTTAAGTCTTCTAGGTATACATAGATATATTTTAGATAGATAGGTAATCTTCAAATACTTCAAAGACCTACAGAATATGACATTTAAAATATTTTAAAAACTTAGACTTTCTGGACAGTGAGACATGTCTGCTCCTGAAAGCACTGATTTACTTCAGAGAAGAGAATGGGCATCAAAGACACTCTGTATGAAGTTTATCTTCACCTTGGCAAAAGTAGCCATTTGGGCAAGAAACTGTTCTTGCCTGGACTGCTTGATCAACTGGACATACAAGACCCATAAAAAGGTAACCACTGAATGTTGCTTGACAAAATGGTCCTTCAGGTTCCTGTTTCACAGAGGAAACTGCCAGACATTTTACAGGACACTAAAAAAAGTGACTGAGAGACTCTAGGCCTGTGGGCTGAAGACAGATGTACCAACTTTACAAGAGAACTTTGGATGACTGTCCAGGCTGTCAGCTGTCTCTGTCTACCCTGCAAGACTCCCGAAAGTTGCTTGCATCCTTCTTCCATTTCTAAGGTAATAGTATATCCTTCTGAGTTCTTTGATGTAATTAAAGCTAGATAGTTACAATTTTCCTTAGTTATGATAAAAGATAAGTTAGATATAAAACCTAAACTCACAAATATAAGATAGATAGGATATCTTCTTTAATTTTGCCAAATAAACTAGTTATTATAAATAAACTAGATATTATAACTATAATTCTTGCTTGGTAATTGTTTTGTTATCTGTAATTTTACTATGTAAAAGTTAAAACCTCCCTTTTTTTGAAAAAAAAAAGAAAAGGGGAAGTGCTGTGAATAGCATTCTGTATAAATAAAACACTGATTGGCCAGTGGCCAGGCAGGAAGTATAGGCGGGACAAGGAGAGAGGAGAAGTCTGGGAAGTGGAAGGCTGGGTGAAGGAGACACTGCGCTGCTCTCATGACAAGCAACACGTAAAGATGCTGGTAAGCCACAAGCCACGTGGCAAGATATAGACTTATAAAAATGGGTTAATTTAAGATATAAAAACAGTTAGCAAGAAGCCTGCCACGGCCATACAGTTTATAAATAATATAAGTGTCTGTGTGTTTATTTTATAAGTGGGCTGTCATATTGCCAGGGCTTGGTGGGACCGGGAGAGAAAACTCCAGCTACAGTATTCACTTATAATAGACATTAGCTGTTAAGTAAAGGATAATCAAGCTGCAATCCACAGACCCAAAGAGGCTAAGTAACAAGGAGGGCTCAAAGTGGGAATGCATGGATCTCCCTGGTAAGGAGAAATAGAATTGATTCAGAGGGTGCACTGGGGGTGGATGCTGATGGGAACAGGAGAAATCAAGTTGGGGAGCTGGGAGTGGAGGAGGAGGGATGGAGGGAGAAAGTACTGGGAGAGATCACTGGAATTGGGAGAGGGGCGAATGGGAAGTAACGTAAGAACCTAGTGCAGTGGAAGTTCCCTGGATTCTATGAGAGTGACCCTATCAAAGTTTCTTAGTAATAGGGGATATGGAGCCTGTATTGGCCATTTTCTACAACCAGGTAAGCTCCTAGCATTGGGACTTGATCATCAACCCAGCCACAAAATCTCGATCTAAAAATCTGTCTGATGCAAGATGCTGGGGGTAATGGTGGTGCAGGACATTGGTGCACAACCAATCGGGTCCAACTTGAGGCCCATGCCACAAGATGGAGCCCATACCTGACATGGCCTGGATTGCAAGGAACCAGAGGGGGGACAGCCCAGAGACCCAGGATAGAACCAAACACAACTGGGTGGGGGGGAGGTCAATGAAATGATTCCTAATGACATTCTACTATACTCATAAATCAGTGCCTAGCCTAGTTATAATCATAGGGTGTAGCATGAATTGTTAGACTGTCTTATTAATAAAAACAAACCTGGTACCAGTTATTGGGGTGAATGCTAGAAGATCAGAGAAGCAGAACCAGCCACATCCAACCTCACCTCGTCAATTCCTCAGCTGATCTCCTTTTCTCAAACTAGAAGTCTCTGGTCCTCTTCTGAATGGATCTCTGCTGAATTGTTGCCCAAAAGCCTAAAAACTTAACAAAGGCTCTGGTTCTTGGTCCTCATGCCTTATATACCTTTCTGCTTCCTGCCATCACTTCCTGGCATTAAAGGCATGTGTCACCATGCCTGGCTGTTTCCAGTGTGGCTTTGAACTCACAGAGATCCAGATGGATCTCTGCCTCTGGAATGCTAGGATTAAAGGTGTGTGTGCCACCATTTTCTGGCCTCTATGTCTAATCCAGTGGCTGGTGTTCTCTGAGCCCAGATAAGTTTATTTGGGTGCACAATATATTGGGGGAACACAATAACACCACAATACAGTTGTCATCCAACAACTTAATGGGAGCAGACACAGAGACCCACAGCCAAAATCAGGTGGAACCAGGGGAACCCTGCCACAGAGGAAGGGGAAGAAGGATTATAGGAGTCAGAGTGGTTGAGGACACCCCAAGAACAGAACCCACAGAATCAACTAAACAAGGCTCACAGGAGCTCATAGACTGACAAACACAGACCCTGTATGGGTCCGAGCTAGGTCCTCTGCATATACCTTATGACTATATGGCTTGGTGTTCTTGTAGGACTCTCAACAGTGAGAGTGGGGGCTGTCTCTGACTTTTCTGTCTGTGTTTAGAAGCCTTTTCCTCCTGCTGGGTAGCCTTGTCCATCCTTGATATGAGGGTTTATGCCTAGTCTTAGTGTAACTTGTTAGGCCATCTTTGGTGGATATCCCTGGGAGACTTGCCTTTTTTTTTAGGGAAATGGAGAAGGAGTGGATCTAGGGGACTGAGGGAGAGCAGAGGTTGGGAGAGGGACTAAGAGAAGCAGAGGGAAAGGAAATTGTGGTCAGGGTGTAATGTATGAGAGAAAAATTAAAATATATATGTAAAGTAAAAGTTATGTTGAGTGTTCTCGACTCTCACTCAGCAGCAAATGCAAACCAGCTCCTGGGAAGGGGACAGGGATTCTTTCTGTCTTTATATTCCACTTCAAAAGATATACATAACAAGAAACCATTGAAAATCATAATTCTGTTCAGTCACCTTCAAGAATGTATCATCAATTTCACTGTTCTTATCTTAGCTAAGTAATAAAAGCACAATAAAAAACAAGCTCTCACAAGTCCCCAGGCATCCCCAGAGACAAAGAAGGTACTTCAACCCCATTGTAATTTAAATCTAGCTCCCCATAAAACAGTCTTAATGTAAATATTTGTGACTTTGCTCCCCTGGCTTTAGTTTAAGGACAACTGCTAGCCAAAAGAAATGCCCTTTGTCTGCAAGGGAATTTTAAGGATTCCATTCTGATTTTTCTGTTGAATGAGTGAACTGACGCCATTCATTGCCATTCTCAAACAACTTTCTATTTTCCTCTCATGTTGCCTCAGACTGAATTTCTTGATCTCAGCAAAATTAAGCAGCCTAGGACTAACTGGAAAAGATTGTACCAGATAATCTAAAGAATTTCTTCCTATAAAAGGCTTCTTGGGTGCCATTCAAGGTCAATGTGCTTGAATCACCCTTGAACCAAATAAATGAAGCACAAAAATGTCATTGTGGTTTTTGGTTTCTAGTACCATGCCTTGTAATGGTTAATTATTACAAATAATCCAAAGTATCTCTAACTTTCCCACTATTATATTTGAGGCTTTATAAAATTAAAATCAATTAATCTAATGGTACCTAATTCTCACTGACTTTTATTAGTTCTCTTTTTAAGAACAAACACCTTCATTCAGTTATCTTAATTTTCATGTATTATTTGAATAGTTAGTGTATTCTCCTAAATAGTATTCTCCTTTTAACCAGGATATAACTGGACAACTTAATTGTAGAGCCAAAGTCATATCCAGAAAGGTACATTTAAAAGTGATTCTCATTCAAAATTCATGGCAAATTCATAGTAATAAAAACGGATTGGTTTCATATGAGGAACTAATTATAAAATCTCTTTCAAGAAAAGATATTTTATATCTGGTTTATACAATTCTAGTCTCATAAATGGCAATTAGAGATGTTTCTTAGCCATCCAAGAACAGCAGAGAATTTTGTGAGCCCAAAGAAGAAAGAAATTCCTTAAATTTGCAGATACTGTAGGTAAAGACTAATGAGAAGTACTGACTCAAATCTGTGACTTTAAGAAAGAAGAGGGGATGACAGAGGATGCTAGAAAGACACCAAGACTCTGAGGAAGAACTCCAGGTAGTGCTGGGTCCTCTGGTCTTTTTGGGTAGTCATAGAGCAAACTGGAGGACATGGCTGTGCGGGTCACTCTTGCTGTACATGAGTAAGCAATGAAGCCAAATGGAAAGAGCGAAGCTTTTTTATGATAACCAGGAAGAAACTGTAGCAAATTATTGTGGTTACAGGGAAGAAAGGTTTAACCAAGAAACTCATCTTGAGCCTTGATTAAAGGCCTCAGACTAGATGAAGTTGTAAGACAACTTGTAGGTTTTTGTACAGTTGAGAAGCAAATACTTACTGTCTAGTAGAATCTACCAGACAGCAACTGGTTTCACATAAGACCTAGCAATAACTATAGGTCCTGTCTCAATATTTAATACAATCTTTATTTTACTTCTTTGCTATACTGTTTCTTTTCTTTCTTCCTTCCTTCTTTTCTTCCTTCTTTCATTTCTTTCTCTTTCTCTTTCTTTCTTTCTTTCTTTTTTCTTTCTCTCTCTTTCTTTCTTTCTTCTTTCTTTCTTTCTTTCTTTCTTTCTTTCTTTCTTTCTTTCTTTCTTTCTTTCTTTCTTTCTTTCTTTCTTTCTTTCTGGTTTTCAAGATAGAGTTTCCCTGCGTAGGTTTGAAGCCTGTCCTGGGACTTGCTCTGTAGACCAACCAGGCTATCCTCAAACTCACAGAGATCTGCCTGCCTCTGCTTCCTGAGTGCTGGAATTAAAGGTGTGTACCACCACTGCTCAGCCTGCTATACTGTTTCTTAAAGTACTTTTTCTTCTTATCAAATATAGATTAAAATACATATATTCACTGTTTGATAATTTCATTTTGTAGCTATTGATAACACTTAATTAAACATATGTTGTTGAGGTATTTCCTGTAAGATAATTATTTTATGATATTGCAGTATACTAATACTGTAGTAGAATGGTTGAGTTAACCATATGTTGATTTCATTAGGATCTATTAAGTAAAACCATTAATCATCTACTCAAGCACTTCTAAGTTCCCCAATTAGATTATGACCATTCAACTGTTTCAAATACTCTACATTGAAAGTCTTCTTTGTGTGGTAGACAATCGCACTTGGGAACCCTGCTGAATGCCACCCACGAGCACCTAGTATTTCTATCAAATTAATTAGCTATTACTTCGCAACAAATAAGAGTCTGGCATTGTAAGGACTAGAGCTACCGAAATACAAAACATTTGACTATGAAAACTGAGCTAGAGTAAGTAGGTGGGAAGGAATCCTGGGAGTAGGGGAGGGAGAATAAGCAAGAAGGAGTATCTTAGTTGTGTTTCTACTGCTATGACAAATCATCATGACCAAGTTAGAGTTAGAGAAGAAATCATTTAATGGGGACTTACAGTTTTTAAGAGGGTGAGTCCATGACCATCATGGTAGGAAGGAAGCTTGGCTACAGACAGGCAGGCATGTTGTTTGCAGCAGTAGCTGAAAACTTTCATCTGATCCACGAGCATGAGGCAGAAAGATCTAACTGGGAATGGTGGGGGATTTTGAAACCTCAAAATCTGTCCCCAGTGACACACCTCCTCCACCATGGCCATACTTCCTAATCCTTCCCAAACTGTCCCACCAAGTGGGGATCAAGCATTCTAATATACGAGCCTACAGGGGCTATTCTCATTCAAACCATCACAAGGAGTTTTTAAGGTTCTGAGGCAAATTATTAGCTATTTTTCATAATCACAATATACATTAGGTATTCTTTCATATGCAATTTTAAAGTATATTAGTCCTTATTTATGTAAGATAAAAAAGTGTTACAATATTTGTGACAACAAAGCATAGAGAATTTCAAATTGGCAGAGCTGACTTTGAGGAGCTTTGGGGAAGACAGGTAGAGAGAGTCATCTTGGAAATAAACCAATTAACAACAAAAAGTCATTTCAATTGAAAACCCTCTTCATTCAGTCATGAAATATCATGCTTTTCTAATTAAGGCCTGTACAAAATGTTTCTTTTCTTGTCTCACCCATTCTTTGTAGTGAGATAAAAGAACAAGACAGAAGGGCAAATGTAGTGATGCATAGATTGCTAGCTGTGCTGTTAATAGGGAAAACAGAGGAAGAATTTGTCATTCACTCCTATCATTTCCCACCATGCACAACTTCAAACACTTCATCAGCAAAGCTGTAAGAGTAATCTCATTCTGCATGATGATGCTCTTTGTACTGAAGCAAGAGATTCTGTGGAAGAATTAACCTTGTTTTGTTATGTATCTCTAGATGCCATGTATATTCTTCTATTACATTTGGAAACAAGAATATCTTGTATAGTTTTATGAGGTATCTTGGAAAAAAAACAGCAAAAACAGCCTTCAAATACACATCTATAGAAAACCAGGATATAAAGGCATGTAGCTTACCCTAAAAAAACTTTGAGTTAGGGAGTTGAGTAGCTGTCAGTTGATATGAATGTTTATGAAATACACCCTATATATCCCAGGCTAAACTTATATTCTATGATTTGCTTCAAAACCTCCATAAAACCATCAATTATAACTAATTTGAATGAATATATTCTTAGAAAAGACTTTTTTTTTGAAGGAATGTTTTAGGGGTTGGAATGATTCCGTGTTTATGTAACATGTGCTTGACCCTAGGATCAGTCTCTGGGACAAGAATATATAATTCTATATTATATTTGTTCTATTCTATTCTTAGTAACACAGTGTAAATCAAATATGATTAGCAGCATTTACATAGACACAAGCCTTTGCCCCTTTGCATGAATAGAAGGGTGCAAACAGTAGAAGTTGTAATTATAATTCTGAAATGCTTTGATAAGGGGAAAGGTCAAATTTTATTTTAATTTACTTTTGAATGCTGGTGTTTAAAGCTATACATGCTAGTCAAGTTTCCCAAAACTGAGCTACATTTTCAACCTGCATTAAAAATGGAAAACATACAAACATTTTTCTGAAATTATTTTGGGACAAATATACTTTATGTGGAGAACTTATTTTCAAATTTCATATTGGTACAGTCTGAATTAATGTTTTAGGATAATTCCCTATAAATTATGAGCAACATTATATTCTTTAGTTCAATAAAACAAGAGTATTGTCTTTTAAAAATGTATGGAGAATATTTTTGTTCTAATTTTAAAAATATTTTTATCAGATTGTAGGAGGCAACTACTACATTAACGGAAATTTTGCTGACTCTTAATGTAGAAGAATTGTTTACAAATTCAGGCCCATACATTTAAATAAAACATACTATCTAAAATTAAGGAACAATGCCCTCTAATAACATTTCTTATTAATATTACCTTTAACATGAAAGGGATAATAGAGGAGTGTGAGCAATCAGGATTTTCTTGAGATTCTGCATCAGGATCAATGATGTTCCAACACTGATGAGAAACATATAGTTGTTTGTTTCAACATCTAGACTTGATCATCAGAGCACATTTGCTCCTGAAAAGTCTGAATTCAAGAACCTCAAAAGCACCAGGTAAAGTGTCAATGAAAATTGAGCAGATAAGTCTAAAAAAAAAAAAAGGGTGGAAATTATCAAAATTGATTTTGTCTAAAAAAATGGTTTCGTAGCAACCAAGACAATTCTAATTCAGAAGGACAAACAAAACTTCTCAAGAAAGCATTGCTTCATTTTGACACTTTTCCATACTCACTCTGGCTCAATGGTGGTCTTGAAAACAGCAGTTGTATCCCAGAGTGGAGCTTCCTCCTTGGCTCTGTGGTGAGTAGGCCTGACTACCAGCTTTGGCTTGCCTTGGGGCTTGCTGACAAACCAGTGCAAGAAGCTGACTTTACACTGTTGTTTTGCACTTGGAATTTTTTTTCAGAGAGGAATAGTGGGTCGTGGAGAGGTGATTGCATTAAAGCTATGAAAGCAAAATGATTCATTGACTGATACCTGAGATGATAACAAAACCAACAACACCCGTTCAGGCAAAGGGGATATACCAAAACAATGGGAATACTTCGATGAATAGGGCACTGGAATGTTTTTGCCTATAAAGGAGAATTTACCAAAACATACTTCTGTTCCAAAGCAGGGCATATATTCAATAAAAGAGCTAAGAAGACTCAAAACTTTGACCTGTGGCTGCTAAGTTTGCTGAGTGGGGCAGGCAGATTGGTGAAATGCGGAAGCCTTGCACAAAGCTAGTCTGTGAATACCAGCAGAAGCCTCTATTCCTTCCCTGTTTGAGGAAGCTCAAATCCAGGACATTTCTGCCAGAATACTAGTTTCCATAAGCTAAAATAGTTATGACTTTGGGTCACACAACGCTTGTAATATCTACAAAAAAGGTTTACAAAAGTCATTAAACAAATAAACAACTCCATACAGCAAGCAACCAAAACACACACCAAGGATGATGAACCTAATTTCCAGGATTATCATAGAATCATTCTGAGCTGCCTAGTTTTCCACAGGAGATTCTGAAGCATGCAGAGAAGTGATGAAGCATTGCACAAAGGAAATTGGTCTGAAAGAAGCATAGACATTGGGCTTACTTTGGGAGGCATCCAGGCAGTAGGACCAGGTCCTGTGCTCAGTGCATGAGTTGGCTGTTTGAAACCTGGGGCTTATGCAGGGATGCTTGGCTCAGCTTGGGAGGAGGGGACTGGACCTGTCTGGACTGAGTCTACCAGCTTGATCTCAACCCTTGGGGGAGGCTTTGCCCTGGAGGAGGTGGGAATGAGGGCTAGGGTGGGGGAAAGGGGAGGGGGCAGAACAAGGGAATCCGTAGCTGATATGTAGAACTAAATTATATTGTAAAATAAAATTAAATCAAATTTTAAAAAAAAGAACTGTTGATCAACTTTTAAAAATGTATTTAAGGAGCCGGGCGGTGGTGGCGCACGCCTTTAATTCCAGCACTCGGGAGGCAGAGCCAGGCGGATCTCTGTGAGTTCGAGGCCAGCCTGGGCTACCAAGTGAGCTCCAGGAAAGGCGCAAAGCTACGCAGAGAAACCCTGTCTCGAAAAACCAAAAAAAAAAAAAAAATGTATTTAAGGAACAGAAGAAATCCAACTGTGGGTTGCATTCAAAGAAACTGTAGGAACAGTGGATGCCATGCAGAACATATCAATACAAAGTTATAAACAAATAAAGAACCAAATGAAGGTTCTGAGGTTAGAAAATGAAACAAGTGAAATGAAAAATTTATTGGTGAGTAAATAGATTTGAGTACCAAATCTTTTACTTTTCACAAAAGAATCCAGTACCTGGATTGGATTACATCTAATTGATCGTTGGTCCAGGTGTCCCATGGGAACCCCAAAATATCACAGACCGTTGCCAACACTCTAGGTTGTTCTACACAAACTGAAGGAAAGACCCCATTGCTGAAACAACGCCTAGGCAACTCATCTGACACGGAGAAGTCAAGCTGGTGCCTACACAGAGCCCTCACCCCTAGTGTTAGCATCTTTGGTACAGGAAGGTACTCTGCATGTCATCAGAGGAGAAACATAAATACCAACCCATAAATATCACAAACTCTTTTTTTACAGCGGTGTCTTGCCAGCTAGACATGCTGGTGCAACGGTGCCACAATGCCCATGGGAGTAACCAACCAATATCTGATTTAAGTTAAGGTGACTCCGTAAGATGGAACCCACCACATCTGACACTGCTTGGGTGATCAAGAACTTGAGACTAGATAACCAAAGGACCTAGGATGAAAGCAAATACTACTGTTATACTAAAAAAAAAAAATGAAGCAGTAAAATGACTACTAATATCATTCTGCTAGTCTCATAGATCAATGTCTTACTCAGCCATTATCAGAGAAGTTTACTCTTGTAGCAGATGGGAACAAATACAAAGACCTGCAGCCCAACATTATGCAGAGAGTGAGAATACTTGGAATACTCAGCTTGGAATACTCAGCCCTAAATGGAATGACTCCATCAACTACCTTTCCCAGGGCTCAGGGAAGCCCCCAAAAGAGGAGGGAGATAGAGTGTAAAGCCAGAGGGGGTAGAGGACACCAGGAGAACAAGACCCTACAAATCAACAGTATCAATGCACATGTGAACTCAAAGAGGCTAAGGCAGCATGCTCAAGGTCTGCATGTGTCTATAACAGATGGAGTCCTAGAGCTGAATGGAGAAATAAACACATTCCCCCACCCTAACCAAAACGCAACCTTCAATTGGTAACCACTTGCAAATGAAAATTTAGGGAAACAAAATACTCACAGGCTGTCTGCTCAGCAGTACATAGCCAAAACAAAATGAAATAAACTGCATCATTGTGGGAGGTTCCTTGTCTCATACCATCATGTCATTTTTTTAAATTTTACTTTATTCACACTTTTCTCTCTTTTTACCCTGCAAGTCCTTTGTGAATATATTATGGCTCCCAGTTTAGTGTTTTTTTAAGGGATTTTGAGGGAAAGAGTTGATCTCTGATTCTATATCTGTTTCATGTGCTTTTTCTTGAGCTTTTTTCCTTCCATTTGTTTGTCCTATTCCAATGTATTAAGTTTTGTTTAATCTTAATGTAGTATATTTTATTTTATTATTATCCCTTAGAAGCCTGCCTGTTTTCTAATGAGGAACAGAAAGGGAGTAGATCTGGATTAGAGAGGAGCTGGAGCAAGAACTGGAAGGTGGAGACAGTAATCAGGATATATTATGTAAGAAAACCTATTTTCAATAAAAGGGGAAAGCGAAATTTAAAAAATTTGGAATACATGGTAACTATTACTAGGAGAAGGAAGGTAGTGGGGATGTGTAAGAATGGGAGGTTAGATAATGGGCACCAGCTAAACAGAGAGAAGCGCTGAGTCCTAGTGATGCAAATAGTGGGAACATTATAGTTCACAACCTATTATTCTTTTATTAATTATAGTGTTGACTTCAGATACAAACTAATGGTGAGGAGACAGAAATGTTAATCACCCTGATTTGATCAGTGCATACTATATAAACATATATTGAAATGTAACCATACCTTTTAAATATGGACCATTATACCAATTGCAATTTTAAGGAGACAGAAATGTTAGTCACCCTGATTTGGTAATGATACATTCTGTGTTCCCATGTATTAGCACACTATACTTAACAAATCTGCATGATTGAATGATTTTAGAACAGATCATAACTGGTCCTGTTTCTTAGGTTTTCACTAAAGCTAATAGCTAATTCTAGGCTATTATTACATCTACAGCAACTGTCATTAAGGTTACCTACTCATCACTCAGGAAAGTTCTGATTTATTACTCGCTGTTGCCGCTGCATTGCAAAGGAAATAAAGACCTTGCCAGTCATGCCGTTAGTCGGTGGCTCACAGGAGGTACATTCTGGTAGTATGGGAACTGGAGTCAGCCTATCTAGATGTGAACCCCAGTCTGTCAAACACAGAGGATTTTGTGTTTTACAGTTTATGACTGTGAAGCATGGATTGTAACTGTCACATATATATTGCATACTCTTTTGATGTATTAAAGTGTCTTATGCAAGACAAGCATAAGCAAGTGTGCGTTAGCTTGATTATGTCACAGGCACCCAGGCTAGCACGTCTATCAGACATGCATTGTGATACAATGAATGGATGGATGCCATCAGTACATGAAGGTAAGCTGAAGGGGGTGCAAAACCATCAAAGAATGGACCAGGTAAATAATCAGTAGTTTTCTTTTTTTTTTCTTCTTATCATTTGCTATGTGGTAAATGGAGAGAAAATTGAGATATGAAGAACAAGGAAAGAAAGAAATTCAGCAAAACAGCTCACAAAAGGTTGCTGTTTTAAACCTGGGTTTATAATCTCCAGTCAACAGTGATGGGAGACCTTGAGATTGTGCACACAATGAACTAGACTGCAAACTAGATACATAGGTAGAATTTAGCACAGTGTGATAGTTATCATGAATGTCTTGAGCTAACAAAATGTAATTTCAAACTCAAAGGAAACACATACATGCCCAAGAATGGGCCCTGCATTTAATAGCTGATTTAGTATCTATAGCGTGACATGTTATCAGAGATTTACTTTTGTGTTTTAAGTTTTTCAGTCATGGTAGCTGGAGAGATGGCTCAGCAGTTAAGAGTACTCATTGCTCTTTAAGAGGACCCATGTTTAGTTCCAACAACACATGTGGTACTTTACAAACATCTTTATCTCTAGATCTGGGGGTTCCAATGTCCTCTTATGACCTCTGTAGGCACCAGACATGCACATGGCATACTATACTCTCACAGGCAAAATACATGTATATATATATATATATATATATATATATATATATATATATGTATATATATCTGCATTTACTAATTTTTTTACCTTCGGTAATGTTAAAATAGAACTACCCCTAGTAATTAATATACTAAACTTTTGGTTTTGCTAATAATTTCTATTTCATATCAGGATGGATACATGTATACATTTTAATGATGCTATTTAAGAAGCACTGAGATCAGAGAAATTAAATTTCTTTTTTTTTAAATTGGGATCTAAGGAGATGAAAACTTGATATATCAAGAACAAAATTGAATTTAATTTTAAAATGACAGCACTGAGCTGGAGAGACGGCTCAGTGCATGAAGCCACTTGTTGTCATTTCTGACCACCTAAATTCAAATCCCGGTAACCCAAATATTGCAGGAGAACATAAACTCCTGTGAGTTGTACTCTGATTTCTAACACATGTACCATGGCTCATACATACACATGCACAGTGATAAAATTTCTGGAAAAAAAAGGATAGCATTTATTGACAGCATTTTGGGTCCCCTATATCTAGACATTAAACTATCACATATATGATCTTCAGCATAAGGGGATGTTTATTTGGTATAAAGTGTTTTTTCTTCCTTTTTTTTTTTTTTTTTTTTTGGTTTTTTGAGGCAGGGTTTCTTTGTGTAGTCTTGGTGACTGTCCTGGGTCTCACTCTGTAGACCAGGCTGGCCTCAAACTCACAGAGATCTGCCTGATTCTGCCTCCCGAGTACCGGGATTAAAGGCGTGCACCACCGCCGCCCAGCTGGTATAAAGAGTTTTTAAAGTTTTTTTTGTTTGTTTGTGTTTTGTTTTTTTGTATTAGGTAGCCTATGTTAGATGTATTCTTTTACTTGTGGCTTTCCTCTGTCCTTGCAACTTAAGGACCTTGCAAATCATTGGGCAGAAGGTAAAAAACAAAACCGTTCTTCAAGTAAACTGATGACCATATTCTTTTATTTATCACTTAGTAGAAAGTCAACAAGTAATATTTATTCTATTCATTATGAGATCCAGAAATAAAAGACAAAAAGACTGGGACATCAAGGCAGGCTATTTTGTAGGTGCTTCCTCTCTTATCAAAGAGATAAGTAATGGTTCTTGTTTTGTCTAAGTAGATCATAGTTCAATACAGTTTCTTTAAAATGTATTGCCTCTGATTCCATCAAATGGATAATGACCTGTATTGGTCCCAAATAAAGAGCATTTACACAGAAAACTCATGTAATGAAAGTTTAATTCAGCATGTAGTTAAAAAAAATCTAATCTGATTGATTAGACTTCAAAACCTTTCATCTACCTTGTTCTCAAGTCTACCTTTATTCATACTTATCTGTTTGGCCCTTAACTGTAAATTATCATGATCTTTTACCTAAATTAATCTATTTACCATGTGATGCCCCAAAGTATTAACCAATATTTCCACTCTTCTCATTTTCTGCTTTTTTTTCTTTTGATCAAGAATAATTCCCTAAGTTATAGAAGTAATATCTTTATGCAATGTCATAAAAGTATTTCCTATAAAATTGTTTTGAGTTTCTAAATTTAAATAGAAATAAATAAGAAAAAACAAGAAATTAATCAAGCTCATTAGCCTTTTTACAGGATCTGATTTATTGCTTTGATTAAAATGATTTGAGTTGGACTTCTGCCTCTGCCAATTTTTAAACATTTAACTGAGAAAAATCACTTAACCCTTCAACTTTCCTGTCTATAAAAGGACAAAATATTTCCCCACACTAGTAAACAGAAATGTTGCCAAAGAATTGAGATGTACTTTATACATTTTTTTTTAAAAATCATGCATATTTGAATTCGCAAAGCTCAAAGTAATTTTTTCACTTAATTTTTAAAAGCTAAAATACACATCTCTTGCCTTAACTGGAAGTATGCTAGTTAAGTCACTAACTGTTGACTTATGACACAGAAAAGGAATAGATTTAAGGCATTATTGAGTCAAGCTATATAAACTAAGAAATATAGACTGAAGTCCTTATGATGGTAATTGAAAGGAAGGAATGGAGCATCACAAAGGAAAAATATAAGTATCTGTATATGCATGAAAGCTACAGATTTGATGGTAAGGAAATGAATGTTGTAAATCTGAGCTCAAAAGATAAGAGAGAATCTCAAATGTTGTCAGTAGTATTACCTCACAAGTATATAAGAATATTAAAAATACACAGAGAATTTTGATATAAACTGAAAGCCTTTGCACCCTCTCTCATAAGGTACTTACAATTTCTTACTTATGAGGGACAAGTAGAGGAGTAAGAACATGATGCCAAAAGAAGAAATTTCTGACTATAGACGACTACAGATGTTCAATTAAAACATTGTGAGAGTTTAGTGTGTATTAATGTGAGATGTCAGATCCAGCATACAAAATTGCACTTTAAACATTCCCAATGAATGGCATCATCCATTGGCATGAAGTAGAAAAGAGAAGAGATGTGTTTATCTGAATATCAAAAATGTTACTACCTCATTCTTACTCATTCTATACTATATTGACTATGGACATGCATTCTATTTATATTCTCAAATTTAACATTGAGTGCCCTGTTTCCTACAAGCCAGGTCTCAGAATGGTTGGAATGGGATGACTTTTTATGGCTCAAATGACCAATTATAGATAAAGACTCATGTAAATTCTAGTATTACAAATAAAATCCAGTATTGTCCCTATGAGTTGACAGGAATTATAATCTGGCAATTTGAAAAATATTTGACTTTAGTTAGACATGAACTGAACCATTATTCAAACACCAATTCAATACCTTCAATTTCCCAGAATCCTTTTCTGACCTAATTATCTGTATCATGAGTCTATAGAATACAGATTATAACTCAAGTATGTACAAGTAACCACAGAAAGTTATCTTTGTTACTACTTCTTGCAATGCAAGGTATGTGCCAACTATGTACAACTATATAAAAAATAGTCAGAGAAAGAAGCTATGCCTATAAGATCAAAGCTAAAGTTATAGCTTTAGAATTTTTAGAATTAACATGTTTATTTTTAGTGCTATTATAGCAGTTTTAATGAATGCACTCCAAATATAGGAAAACTGAGTCCTGATTATTTGGACTTGTGCTGCAATGTCTAAATTTCTCAAAACATATGGTGATTCTCAAAATGATCGCTTTCTCACATACTGTTAGAAATTTCTTGCCTGCCAATTTCAGCACCTCTTCAGTGGTGTAAAAACCAATTAGTAAGATATCAATGGGTTCCCTCTTTCAAAATAACAAGTTTAAACTACTATGCAGCATTTGCATATTCAGCTCTATGAAGATGCATGATACCAGGATCTTTGATGTGTGCCTATAAAGTTAAGTTTATACATCTATTTCTATGACTACCTTGTATCATATCATAAAAAAATGACCAAAATCAATGACCTCCATATAACTTTGTCAAGCGTTAGGACACATGACAAGGCATAAAGTACGTGTCAGTCTTCCTTGTGGTGGGTTAGTTAAACATCAGTCCTGTAAATATAGAAAATCCAACAAAACCAGTGTTTTAATAAAGTTCAACAAAGTAGTTAGATATGATCAAACTTTCACTTTTGATCTTGATTTTAGTTCAATTATAAGCAGTGACCCTGTCATTGTACATGCATTAATTTATGCACATCACCTCAAAACACTGCTTATTTTACTGGTAGAGTTGTATTTCTTCACAGACTCATGGAGTTTCTTTGACTCCAAACAGTTTTGACCTACTATAATGTTAAAACTGAAGCAAAGGATTTAATGTTAGCATCCAATTTTGGGAAGATTAAGAAAAAAAATCTTGGGGACTAACAAGCACAGACTTCTGTCCTAAGGACGGTTCAGAGCGATACTTGGAATTCCAGTGTTTCTTGACACTTTTCATTTTCCTGTCACCACCTGTCTCACAACTTCATAGCCATGTTCTTTTCTAGTCACTCTAGAAGACGCCTATCAGAACACGGAATCCAGGCTATCATATGTTAGGTACCTTGAAGATCAGCTTATATTTAAGAAGGACACAGATTGAGTTCAATACCAGCATGGGAACTTAGTGTCAATTATTCAACACATTTGAGCCTCTGCTCCCTCACCTTAGAAGTAGGATCACAGTGCATATTTCACAGTATTTTGTGAAAATTAGGTGTTGAGATTTGACATAAGAAATATTGTGATATTTTACATATAGAAAGCTTCGGTTGGGATGGGGCTACAGCTTAGTGATAGAGGGCGTGCAGAGCATACATAAGGGCTGAAGTTTACTCGAGGCATAGGCACTGAGGAATGGGGGAGGGTGAAGGAAGGGACAAAATAAGCAGTATTCCGTCAGCTTTCATTCTGCTGCTGCTGCTGTCATTGCATATCTATGCATATGGATTTCAGGAAATAGTCAGAAAAATGTATTTAGGGTATGAAATTTAAGAGTGAGGAGGGTAGAGTGAGAATAGATAGCTATAAATTATTGATCTTTTTTTCAAAGGAAAAGTCAATAAGAAACCAGAGAAAATAGACATGAAAGGCTTGATGGATAGAGTTAATGTGGCTCACAATGTGCATGTATGTTGAAGAATATTATTTTAAGATATGTTATATTTGTTTGACCTGTGTAACATTTGTTTAATGATGCAAAGATGTGTTGCATTCTTTTATGTTGCATTTGTTTAACTCTGTGAAGCTGTGTTACTTTGCTTGTCTAAAACACCTGAAGGTCTAATAAAGAGTTGAACAGCCAATAGTGAGGCAAAAGAAAGGATAGGTGGGGCTGGCGGGCAGAGAGAATAAGTAGAAGGAGAAATCTTGGAGAAAGAAGAAGAAGGAGCAAGAGAACAAGGAGAGGAGGATGCTAGGGGCCAGCCACACAGCAGCACAGCCAGCCATGGAGTAAGAGTAAGATATACAGAAGTAAGAGAAAGGGAAAATCCCAGAGGCAAAAGGTAGATGGGATAATTTAAAGTTAAGAAAAGCTGGCTAGCATTAAGCCAAGCTAAGGCTGGGCATTTATAAGAGTAAGTCTCCATGTGTGATTTATTTATGAGTTGGGTGCTGGGCCCCCCAAAGAGCAAAGAGTCAAAGAATATAGAGCAAAAACAACCAACAACACACGTGTGCTCTCTTTTACGGTAGTCATGAGCTACATGTGGCTGTAAAGTCCATCTAACACATGACTGATCTAAAGTATGATATGCTCCAAGAATTAAATATGAATTAAATTTTGAAGAAACTTAATACAAAATATAAAATACTGTAGAAATAACTTGAATATTGATAACATGTTGAAATAATAAGTGATAATATTTTGAATAAGCTAGGTCAAATGAAAGTTGTCATTAAAATTCTTTGATTTCCTTTAATTGTAGTTTGGGGAGAACTGAAGAGTACATAAATGTTTCAGCTTACTTTCTATTGGACATAGGTTAGAGGAAGAGTATCATGGGAACATAAAGATCTTGATTTTAGCAACACAGGGATGATTCAGTATGCATAAATCAATACATGTAACTGATCATATACAGAGACTAAAAGTCAGAAATCACATGAACATCTCACTAGATGCAGAAAAAGCCTTTTAATAACATCTTACACCACTTCATGATTACAGTCATGGAGAATCTGGGAGTAGAAAAAGCATAACTCAACACAATAAAGGCTGTCTATGACAAAACTATAGCCAACATCATTCTAAATGGAAAAAAATCCCAAGACATTCCTTCTAAGATCAGGAATAAGACAAAAATTCTCACTTCCTCCATTCATTTTCAATATATTGCTTGAACCTTTAGCTAGTTCCTTAAGAGGAGGAAATAAAAATGGATACAAGTAGAAAAATAAGTCAGAGTATTCCTATTTATAAATGACATGATTCTGTACTTAAGAGACCCTAATGAATCCACCAGAAACACCCTATAGTTGATTCATCACCCCCCTTTGAGACAGAGTTTCTCTGTGTAACAGTCTTGACTGTCCTGAGACTGACATTGTAGACCAGGCTGTCCTCAAACTCACAGAGATCTACCTGCCTCTGCCTCCCAAATGTTAGGATTAAAGGCATGCACCACCATTGCTCAGCTTATAAGCACTTTTTATTAAAGTGCTTTGATACAAAATTAATATACAAAAATCAATAGCCTTTCTGTCTAGCAAACACAAACATATTGGAGAAGAAATAAGGAAAACAATTTCACTCATAATACACCACACACACACACACACACACACACACACACACACACACACACATACAAGATAATGTGATTGCAAAAAAAAATTGAGAATAAAAAAACCCAAAGAATTGAAAGACTGCTACAAGAGAAACTAAGAAACAAATCAGGGAGATACTAAAGGAGAGCTACTTTCCACACTTGTGGATCTGAAGAATTAATCTCTTGAAAAATGTCACCCTACAAAAAGAAATCTACAAACGTATTGCAATCACAATAACAAGTCAAGAACATTTTTCACAGACATATAAAAAAAATAGAAATTTATATGGAAGAACAAAAGACCAAGGATAACTAAAGCAAGTCTAAACAAGAAGAGTACTATGGGCGGTATCATATACCTGATTTCAAACTATACTAGAGAGCTATAGTAGGAAAAATAGCATGATACTGACATAAAAACAGACACGCAAACCATTGCAATAGAATATTGGACCCAGTATGTAACATGAATCTTAAATGGTCTTATTATTAATAAAAAAATTAAAAAATTTTTAAAAAGTCAGTGCAAGCTACTGGGGTAAATTCTGAAAGTTCAGAGAGACAGAACAAGCCACAGCTAGCCTCACCTTGCCAACTTCTCAGCCAATCCTGTTTCCTCAAACTGGAAGCCTCTGAGTCTTCACCCAAATGGATCTTAGCTGAACTACTGCTAAAAGCCTAAAAGCTTAAAAGCCTCTAGTTCCTGTTCCTCATGCCTTATGTACCTTTCTGCTTCCTGACATCACTTCCTGGGATTAAAGGTAAATTAAGTGTCATGATGCTTGGCTGTTTCCAGTGTGACCTTGAACTCACAGAAATCCCGATGGATTTCTGCCTTCCAAGTGATAGAATTAAAAGTATGTGTGCCACCATTTTCTAGCCTCTATGCCTATCTAGTGGCTATTCTGTTCTCTGACCCCAAATAAGTTTATTAGGGTGCACAATATATTGGGGGACACATTATCACCACACCAGTGTAAGCCCATGGAACAACAGTCAACTAACGTTTGAGAAAGATGCTAAAAATATTCATTGAGGAAGAGAGGGTATCTTCAACAAATTGTGCTGGTCAAACTGTGAAGTTGTATGTAGAAAAATGAAATTATATCCTCATTTCTTACCCAGCACAAATCTCAGTTTCAATGGATTAGGCACATCAATAGAACCACAGACCCTGAAAGTGCTACAAGAACAAGCAGCGAATATACTCCAACTTATAGGCACATCTAAGGGATTTCTGGGTAAGACTGGTAGAACAGGAAATGAAACCAGAAGTTGACAAAGTGGAATCTCCTGAAAAGGAGTATCTATATCTATACATTAAAAGGAATCACGGTTCCATGAAGAGGCAGCTCCCAGAACAAGAAAAATGTCAGTTATACATCTGACAGATTAACAATCTCTAGAATACACAAAGAACTGAAAATTAAACATCAAGATAACACAACCTAGCTAAAAAGTGGGTCATGAAACTGAACAGATAAACAAATTGTGACAAAAAAAACCTTTTAAAATCACTAAACATTCTTAGTGGTCAGGGAAACACAAATTAAAATGAGATGAGATTGGCCTCTATTAGGAATACAAATGATACCAAATGTTGGTGTGGATGTAGGAAAAGGGAAACTTTCGTATGTTGTTGGTGGTTGTGCAAATTTGTGCAGCTACTTTGGAAACCAGTCTGGAGGGTTTTTTATTTTAATTTTTATTCATTTATTTTAACCTAAAGACAGAATTAACATTTCACCTAGTTATGCCATTCTTGGGCATTTACTCAAAGGACTTTATGTTTATAGACATATAAAGGCATATTTTTCCATCCATATTCACTGATGTTACTCATAAAACCCAGGAAATTTAATTAATCTAGATGTCCATTAACTGATATATGGATAAAGCAAATATGGTACAGATACACAATTTAATTTTATTCAGCTGTAGAGGAAAAAATGAAATAATTATGTTTCCAGCTAAATGGATACAAGTGGAGAATATACCCCATTGGGTAACTCAGGCATGGAAAGACAAATGTCTTATTATGTTCTCTCATGTGTGGATTTCAGGTTTGGATGTTTTGCGTGTTTAACTTTGGGCACAAGTGTACCCCAGAAACTAGAAAGCTGCCATGGCAGACATGGTGAGTGGTATAATATATGTAAATGGCGATTAGAGAGGGAAGATACTGGGGGTATAAAGGCTTAATCAGGGAGAGGGGAAGGGTTAACCAAATGAAGAGTGTATGGAAATCCATAAGGAAATTTGCTAACTTGCAGCCCAATTAAAAGTATAATTAGAAAAGATAGTAGAACACATAGGATATGAAAGAAGGAGTGGAATATTTGGGAGTAAATGCTCAAAATGGGATGTGAAATGGGAAAGAGAAAAGAATAGGTGTGTTAACATAAACTAAGGTTGTACAAAAAACCTTATGGAAACATACAGGTTTGTAGGTAATTACAGAATATTTATTTAGAATACAGATAAAGGATTTGAATTGAGGTAGTTTGCATGGGCAGACAGTACTGCTCCCAGAAGGCATGGGTTATAAAGTGAAAATCTCAGTGCCAGGTCTGGGATATCTCCCTGGAATTATTAATCAATGAGATTCCGGTGGTATTCAAAACAATATAGGCTAGTACCATTGCTCTTGGTTGTCTAACATAACTAGATGGTAAAACCATGTCACAGGAGACACCACACATTGGTTATGGGACATGGAAGAATCAATCTCAAACTGACTGGAAAATGTCCTTCCTGCTGGCTAGCTTTCATAGTGCCAGAGGTTCTGTGCATGCAGCTAGTAGAGAAAAGATGTCAAAGTTCCTATATTGTGTTCTTCCTGCATACTGAAATACTGGCATACCAGACAAGATTTGGGCATTGCTGCAATAGTGGCATGATTGTTACAGAGTGGCCAATGCCCTCCTGATTGCATTTGGGACCCATTTTACAGGAGGGAATCCATTACTGGTATTGTAAATTCGGCCCAAAGCCAATGGGTGGGAAATCATATGTCCTAGAGGAGAACCTGCTGTTGTTGTATTGCTAAATGACCATACTGTCAAAGTGTCTTTTGAATACTTATATTTATACTCACAGATCTTGGCTGTTCTCAATCTTGGTCAGACAAGCTTCTTTCTGCAGTGATTGAAAATGCAAAGATTCATAACTGGTCAAGGTACTAAGAATAAGTGACTGTGGGAGTTCCTTCCTAAAGGATACATCCATATCAACACCTCTTCCCCCAGGGCTCAAAGAGACACTGTAGAAGATGGTTGAAAATAACAATAAGAGCAGCAGGATGGGGGGAAGTGCTGTGAAAATTTGTCTTTGGTACATGACACAGGTATTGCTCTCATGAACTCATGGCAGCTGTGGCTACCTGCATAAAATTTGGACAACATCAAGCTAGTCAAAATTTGAGCAACGAATGGGAGAAGAGCTCATGAGGCTCCACTCCTGGCCATGGTGCTATTATCAGCTGATGGCAGCTAGGAAAGGATTAGTAATTATTCTTTACACTTGTGACAACTGGTAGGCTGCCTATGATCCACGGGATGATCCCACACACATGTACATAAGGGTAGCATTAAATGATCTTAGCAGGAAGAGTAAAAACAAAAATGAAGGGCATGAAATTGGGAGGAGAATGTATTTGGGGAAAGTTATATGTGAAATTGGAGGGAGAAATGAGTGGTGGCTATGATCATAACACATGATATACGTGTAAGACATTCTCAATGAATAAAAAATATTTATAAGAACAAACCCATAAAAGTAAAATCTTATAGCTGATGTTTTTAACTTGATAATTTAAAATGATTAACCTCTTGAGTTATTCTTGATTTGAAATATGAATTCAATTCAAAAGAACTAAATCTTATTAGCATGCACTATTACTTTCATTTTAGGTGTAAATCTACTGATATCAGAGAGGTTCTAAATTAATCATTGTGATAAAACATAAAATTTGTAGCAATAACAAAAAACAAATAGTAATTCACTGAACTAACATGCACATTTAAGCACCAATCAATTACCAAATTACTTTGTGTTTAGCTCAAACAATATATATATTTATATTATATTTGCACCCAAATACTGTCATTACAGGGCTTAGCTGGATAAGATATTTAACTGAGGTAAATGGCATCATGGAATTAAGGAGGACCAGAGGTTTTTAAAGACTCCAACAGCAATCTTCACTGTTCAATGAAATTCTAAAGTGGAAAATGAAATAGGAATTAGAAGAAGATGGAGAGTGATTTGACTGCTTATCAGATATTTTGAAAAAGAACAATAATACCTAATGTATTTGGATACTATACTCTATAAATACAAATAAAATATTCAAGTTATTGCTTCCTGTGATAGTTGGAAAAAAGAAACATTTGTAAAACATTCTTCAACCAATTCTGAGGGAGAAAGGATGCAGTAGAGACTTGTGTAAAATATGATGACCTGAAAGTTTCTGCCATAGATAAGTTTCAACTGGGATCTCTGAAGCTTCTTGAGGGAACAAGAGTCAAATCTGATCTTGAACAAAGTCACCTGCTTGACTCTCCTTTTGTAGTTCTGAGCCTGAACCTCATTTACATCAGGAAAGCCTGGCTGAGCAAATTCTTCCCTATGTGCTATATGGTTTCATATGTAGGGTAAAATGAATTGCTTCCTGCAATATTTCATTTCCTTTTGCATGAGAGTGTTGGTTATGTGTGTGCTGTATGTTGCTACTGTGTATGAGGAGGCCAGAAGAAGATTTCAAGTGTCCTGCTCAACATGCAAAGAAAAGGCATTATGAAATTTTCATAAATACGCCAAGGTGCTTTGTTCTTATGTGTTCCCCTTCTTTGTCCTGTTTTGTAGATTGCTTTCCTCGGGACAAACAAACTGCCCTCCACTTGCCTATTTCCATATTATGTATATTTCATTATTATCTCTTGCCCTCCTCCTTAAAATATTGATTTCCCTTCTCAGGATACTGTATCTAGTTTTATGACACAACATTTTAATGCTTATTTCACTATTAGAGAACAAGAATACTGACAAAAGCATTGCCTACACTTTAACATTGTGTTCCTATAATCTAGTCTAATTCTGGTAGATTTGAAGCACTTAAAAATTATTTACTTGAACAAATAAATAACTGAGAAATAATATTTATACTGTTTTATGTAATTTCAAAAGAAAGAAAGATCAAGGATATAGAAGATTCTGCATGTGATGAGAGTCTGTTCCTCATCTGTGACGTCTTGCTGCATCCTCATAGAAGAAGAGAGAACGAGCTCTCACAAGCCTCCTTATAAGGAGCTTGGAAAGGCCCAACCAGCCTTTTACTTCTGCACTGGGGCATATTATATCAAATACATCATCACTAAGATACTGGGAACATGGGTTCATGTTTGCAAGGACACAAACTTAGCCTGCTACTCTAAATCTCTTTAAGTTCTTATATTTATCACATACACGATATAGTTGTTCTTCCCCACCAACTAGTTCTTGTATAAACTTTTCTGATATCCAAATAATAAAAGACACAGCAAACAAAGTATACTGTAGACTTATTTTTCTGATGAACGTTGATTAAAAAATTATTCATGAAATACTTTAAAGAATACAATAAGGTGATCATTTTCAATGGCCAAGTTAGTTTTATCTCTGGCATGCAAATTTGGTTTAACCAAATCTGTAAATACAACATACAAATAGGCTTAAGGATATCCTAAGTGATCCTATCAACAGACAGAGAAAGGAAATTTTATAAAATTAGCATGTCTTCATGATAAAAGTCCTGAAGAAAGTAGGAGTAGACAGAGGACACCTCATCACAATAAAATTTACATACGGAGCCGGGCGGTGGTGGCACACGCCTTTAATCCCAGCACTCGGGAGGCAGAGGAAGGCGGATCTCTGTAAGTTTGAGGTCAGCCTGGGCTACCAAGTGAGTTCCAGGAAAGGCGCAAAGCTACACAGAGAAATCCTGTCTCGAAAAACCAAAAAAAAAAAAAAAAAAAAAAAAATTACATACGGAAAACTTATAGCAAACATCATGCTAAACATCGACAATAAGATCACTTTACCCCAAATGTGGAATAAAAGAATGTTCTACTCTCTCTGCTCTTATTCAGTATTTCAACCCAAATCTTACCTAGAGCAATAAAACCAAAGGAAAATAAATAGGAAAGGAAGATGTAAAAGTATCCCTATTTGCAGATGACATGATTTTATACTTAAAAACCCTATAGAATATACTATGTTTAATGTTGACATTGCTTCTTTTCAAGCACCAGTGCTGATTATCCTAGTCAGGAAACATTGCCTGTTACATGGCCATCATAGACAATTTTGTCACAGATCAGTTCTATATAGGTCATTAAAATTGTGCCTTCCAACAATGGCTAAACCAAAATAAAAATCTGCCAATTTTTTCATTCAAATCAATGTGTTCTGTCTACTTTAGAATGATAGTTTTATGATTTAGGGTTTTTTTAGTGAAAATTCTGAGATTTTTTTTTTATTCAATTCAAGATTGTGATAGCAAATCAATAAGAAACTTTTCAGAGGGCCTACCAGGAGTCTCCTTGATAACTAAAACCTCGAGGGTTCAGTACAAAAATGATGTGATTGACAAAGAAACTTGCTATATCCATTTCATATGGCATTGTAAGATAACTAGGATTATGAAAGCATTATACTAGGGCTATTAGGTCTTTACATTTTAAAACAATTTATGGAGTTCTTATCAATAAACTGTAAAAATATAACTCAAGTATTGAGCATCAATTACTATTTGACAATAATTTTCTTATAATTTATATCAAACATATCTAATTGATTCAATACGGCTCTTTCAGATGTTCCAGGGGATGTTTTCAAAATCTTATAAAAGTAGTTTGAAATCCTACAACCTAATTCTGAACTGACTTTGGGAATAATCTGTAAAAAATAATCCATGGGATGATGAGATGATTTAGTCTCAGTCACTAAGGATACTTATGACAAACCTGAGCTCACGCCCCAGAATGCCCTTAGTAAAAGGAGAGAATTGAGGCCTACAGATTGTTCTGTGACTTACACACAGACATATCACAACACGTACACACACACACACACACACACACACACACACACACACACACACACACACACCAAAAGAAGAAAAAAACATAAAAATTCAAGCTGTGAAACTTTTAATCAAAATAACATCAAAACTCACAATGAACACTTGCTTGGAATCTGATAGTCTGCATTGTTAAACTATCTCCAGGCAAGGCCTGTTAAAAGCTACTGATTATGGTGATCATGTAAATTATAAGAATATGCACCATGGAGCCTGTACAATAGGATTATTGTGGGTACTAAATGAGACAGTGCATAAAATGATCAATATAATATATCTTACATAATAAGTTTGTAAGTAATGATCAGCTTTAGGAGGGAACCTAAATTTATGTGACTTGCTCTATTTATTTTATTTTATTTTATTTTATTTTATTTTTTATTTTACAATACTATTCAGTTCTACATAACAACCACAGATTCCCTTGTTCTCCCCCTTCCTGCCCCCCTCCCCTTCCCCCCAGCCCACCCCTCATTCCCACCACTTCCAGATCAAGGCCACCCTCGAGGACTGAGATCGACCTGATAGACTCAGTCCAGGCAGGTCCAGTCCCCTCCTCTCAGATTGAGGCAAGTGTCCCTGTACAAGTCCCGGGTTTCAAACAGCTATCTCATGCAACAAGCCCAGGACCTGGTACCACTGCCTAGATGCCTCCCAAACAGATCAAGCCAATCAACTGTCTCACCTATTCAGAGGGCCCGATCCAGTTGGGGGCCCCTCAGCCTTTGGTTCATAGTTCATGTGTTTCTATTCGTTTGGCTATTTGTCCCTGTGCTTTATCCAACCTTAGTTTCAACAATTCTCACTCATATAAACCCTCCTCTTTCTCGCTAATTAGACTCCCAGCGCTCCACCCAGGGCCTAGCTGTGGATGTCTGCATCCAGATTCCTCAGTCCTTGGATGGGGTTTATGGCCATCCCATCACAGGAGTAGGTCAGTCCCGGCTGTCTCTCGGCCATTGCCAGCAGTCTTTTGTGGGGGTATCTTTGTGGATTTCTGTGGGCCTCTTTAGCACTTTGTTTCTTCCTTTCCTCATGTGGTCTTCATTTACCATGGTCTCCTATTCCTTGCTCTCCCTCTCTGTTCTTGATCCAGGTGGCATCTCCCGCTCTCTTTCCCTCGACCCTACAGGAATAAAACAATAGTCTAAGAGAGTATTATGGGTGTTGGGTGGTGAGGTATATTTGTGCTGAGGGGTAAGTCCAGAGCTTTACCCATGGTACGTAAGCAATCTGCCACTCACAGCTCCAAGTTTAAATTTTGGACTTAAGTCTCTTTGAACATTACTTCATAGAAATTTTGATCACAATATCTCTTTTTCATCATTTATAATGCACCCAACTTTGCTCTTTCAAGACTCATCAAACTGCTGCCTTGCCACTCCCTCTAGAAAGCTTTCCACAATTGTCTAAATCTAAATTGTCCTGCTGTTCCTTTGAGCCATTATAATCTTTCCCCTTCTGCCAATCCTTTGATAGCATACACATTTCTTGTTCATAATTACAGCATATCCCAACCAAGATAAATGAATGTCTGGTCTAATATTTTTGCTTTTGTGTGTATTTTATAGAGTCTTTACAATAATCAAGCTGAAGTGATAACTAATTGAATTAGAGACCATTCCATTTCTCAATGGCATCTCTGCAGTGGTAGCTGGTACATTGTGTAGAGGAAAATTGAACACTCACCTGTTTTCATTCATTTGTAAAAACAGCGCAGTCTTGATTCAGGTTTTGGAATGGAAACATCTGAGTTAGGATGGCGAGACATCACATCGTGTGTATTTCCATGATAACTTCCTTTTTTGTTAATTTGTGTGTTAAATGAAATCACTATTTATACCAGCTGAGGAGTTGGCTGAAAGTGGCTTCTGGTTAAATTTATAGCTACATTCAAGTTGGTCAGGGGCTGTTACTCGGTAGAGAGTCCAGGGCTAAAGTGGTAGATAATTATTGGAAGTCTATCTTTTGTTATATCATAAGAAACATCTTCTTAGTTCAGTAAGCCTAAGTTTCAGTATTTTAAAAGTTGCTTTAATTGAAGGATTGGATAAAAATTGCTTCTAGTTGAATTTACATTTGCTATTAATTAAACATAAGTTTCTTACTTCATATATTTCTGTAGTGTTTGTTGTTTGGGGTATTTGGCAAGAGTTCTACACATATATGGTCTAATAATTTATCAACAGTATAATATTTGAACAAAAGAAAATATAGGTGGGGTTGTCTAGAAAATTATAATATGTATATGCACGTATGTTTATGCATAAATAGATTTTTATGTGTAAATGTGTATTAAAATGCATTATGTCCAGGAAGCAGCAAAAAGTAACATTTTATGACATGTATGTGAAGTAATAACATTAGGCTTAATAATTAACTGAGTCCATACTCTCATAGTTGTACTGAGTCCCAGCTTCTGCCAATTAAAAAAAAAATAAGTGTATGACACCATAGTCCTGGGTGATCATGGGCTGATTACTCATTTATCCACTGAGATAATTCATTTAAGGGAATAGGCGGATGATCTTAATTATATGGCCTTGAATAAAAACCACATTGTAGCTGTAGTTTCATCCTAGAGACCTCCAAGTTAATGGGCCTGGACTGAGAAGAGGAATCCTTCCTGAGCAGGCTGCTGGTTTCATGGAGAATGACAGATGGAGGCCGATGGGGAAAGTGATAGTCATGTTGCAACAGATACATGTGACTCAAAATATTCTGCATGATACATCATTTGAGGCATGAATGTAAAGTTAAGGAAAATATCTGGTGATTACTATTTGTGTTGATTCATTTATGTGGATTGTATATTTTAATACTTGATTATATGCATGGGATAATTAATAAGATGTTATTATATTCACATGCATAATATCTTAAAAAGAATAAATGCTGATATTACATTATCAATGAAACCAAATATATGATTCAAAATGTATATACTGTTAATAGAATTAAAAGGAGATTCTTACATACTGACATAGCACTCAAGAAAATTTATAAATTTAATTAAGAGACTCAGAATAATTCATATAGACTTTCAGTTGATAGTGGGGCTAATGACTCTTCCGTGATTGTCCTGGGGATATTGGCTCTCCATTTTTGCCTTATGAGCCAAAAATAGTAGGTTAAACTGCAAGGTTTAAGCACATTTGTTCAATGAGAATCTGATTCAAAATCATCATGATGAGGTTGTGCAAACATAGGAACCAGCAGATATAAGATTAGTAATATCAATTGTTCTTAAAAAGGAAATCAGCCCATATAGCAACACACAGCCGGTGAATGTCGTTGCTATTGCAGCAAATGGTAAAGTAGATCCAGGGTTTCCAGCTTCTAGAAAGGTGGATGAACCATAATAAAGGCCTCATATTATAATCTCATAAACATGAAGAACAGGGGGGCGGGAAGAATTTGAATTCAGAGACTCTGTTTTCATATAGATAACAAATGCTCATTAATAATTTACATCTTGATAGCTATGAGTAACAGAACATACTTATTGTGTGCAGCATATAATGTACTGCAAAATTGTAGCCTATAATAATATGTTTTTTTTCTGAATTTGGGAAATGAAGTATACATTTAAATACAAAAAATTTAGAGCCAGAGAACATAGAGACAAAAGAATATACATTCAGACATGTGTTAGTTACCATCCAGTTGTCAAAATCAAACCTAAGATCATCTTGAAAGTAGAAAGAGAAAAATAACTTGCCATATATACAAAGTAACTGTCCAAAAGATGAGCATGATATTTCCCCTAATACTGAAAATTACAGCACACACAAGTAAAGCCATAAAAGAAAAACAGCTGGCCAACACTACTCTATCTACTAGACAAAGACACTCCTTAAGAAACAAAAATTGATGGAATGTATCACATTAGATTCGTTTTGTAAGAAATGGTAAATACAGTTTTCCAGATCAAAGTGAAAACAAAAACAAAATGGACAAAACAACAAAGAAGCACTAAACAAAACTGATGACACAAAGAGTGTGGAATTCATTGGTAAAGTTAATTAATATAGGGCACATTTTCACTAATATGGTAAATGAAATAATTTAATTATAAAAAATTTAAAAATAAACCATTAAAATAACTACAATGAAAAACTCACCATTAAAAGATATGCAATAAGCTGGGTGGTGGTGGCGCACCCAGTGTTGGGGCCTTTAATCCCAACACTTGGGGAGGCAGAGGCCGGTGGATCTCTGTGAGCTCAAGGCTTGCCTGGGCTACAGAGTGAGTTCCAGGAAAGGCACAAAGCTACGCAGAGAAACCCTGTCTCGAAATACCAAAAAAAAAAAAAAAAAAAAAAAAAAAAAAAAAAAAAAAAAAAAAAAAAGATATGCAATATAAGAAAGATGTACATTGTGTCGTCCTCTTGTTGCTGTGACAAAATACAGAACAAAAAGAGCATATAGGCTCCCAGTTTGAGGGTATAGTTCATCATGGAGGGAAACAGGTGATAACAGGGTCTATAGCTGTGAAGGCAAGAACACCAGGAAGCTGTTTGCATTGTGTTGTGTCACAGGCAGGAAGCAGAGGGGGGCTGCTGATGCCTACTGACTTGCTCATTTTAGTTTTATTTGATCCAGGACCCAAGCTCATAGACTGGTGTTCAAATTCAGGGTGGATCTTCTACCTAAGTAAACTTCTCTGGAAAAAAATCACACAGACATGTTCAGAGTCTTGTCTCCTGAGTGATTCTGAATCCCATCAAGTCACCAATCAATATTAATCAGTACAAGCTCACCCTTTGCTAATTTGACCTGCAAACACAATGCTTTGAGCCTGGACTCTTGCAGTTTGTGTGACTGCAAAGGGACACCACATGAATGATGTTGCTAAGCTCTACTGACAGCTTAAGATGCAGTCTGCCAGCTATCGACTGCAGTTGAGGTAGCCTCCTTGCATCTTGGTAGTTGAACCTGGGAAAATATTTCCCTAAGTGATGTTTCCTGGAATGGAAACTTTTCAACAGTGTTCTTCTTTCATTCTTTCTCCTCTCTAATGAATTTGCATTTTTACAAGCTGGAGGCTTTGAGGAGTGTGGTCTTGCTTTCAAGGAACCTTTCCAGTGCAAAGTACATGGTTCTTAATCCCACTAATATATTTAACAATTACAGCTGTGTTCACTGCACTTTTTTTTTGTCAGAAACTTTCAACTCTCTCTTCTTCCCTTGCTCACCAAATTTTACATTTTTCATATCTCTCTGCTGTAGTTACTGTAAACCCAGATATGAGTGGCTCCAAATGCTATGTGCCTTGAAATTTCATTTCATCCTGCAGTATTAGTTCATTATCCTTAACTTTTCCTATCCTGGAAAGCATGGTGAAGGATTTTAAAATGCCGTGTAGAAACATATATATGAAGAGAAAGAAAGACTTAAATTTAGCTCCCCTATGGGTGTACCCCAGCTACTATTCTTTAATGGATGTTTTTAAGAGATGAAAGAGTAAGTAAGTCATGGATTGGTAGGAAATATTTGCAAGGCACATATCTGATGAAGGACCTGTATTCAAACCCTATAAATAACTCTCAGATTGACAATAAAAAGAAGCATAAAAACTAGACAGAGGGCCAGTAGGATGTCTGAGTGACTAAAGTGCTTACTGTAGAAACCTGATAACCCAAGTTCAGTCGCCAGAATCCATGAAAAGGTAGGAGAAGAGGACTACACATTGTCCCCTGCCCACCACGTATAAGTAACATACACGATGTCCCTGCACAAAAATCATATGCACACAATAATAACAATAATTATTATTTCCATTAGACAATATATTTGAACAGATAGATTCATAAAGACTGTCTGGGTCTACAGAGGAAGTATCAGAGACAGGAGGAAACTTTTGGAGGAGATAATTATATTTATTATCAAATATAGTGATATGTTTGAGGAACATATCTACATCAAAACATACTGAATTATATGTCTTTAAAACCTTCAATTTACTGTAAATAAATCATATATCAAATAAACCTGTTAAAAAAGAAAAATGTTGAAACTCCATATTTTAATACAGCAAGACCAAAATATCTTTTGACTACAGAGCTGGCATTTTTATCCTAGTGTTTAGATATTTTGTCCATATAGCATTGCTTATTTTTTATATCTTGTGATGACAATGCTTGGCTCCAAAAGGCCTCTAGAGAGTCACTTCAATTGTTCTCAGAAAATAATTATCATATTTTTAATGCAAAAATTCCCTAAGGGAATGAGGAGCCCACATGTCCTAAGTACATATCACACTCTGATATATCAGCTAAACCAAGAGACTTCAAAGGTGGGAGGTACTTTGTTGGATAGCAATAGCTGCAGCTGTAATTGACTTGGGGATATAATTATTACTCAGCTTCAGTAGTTGCTCATATAATTGAGCTTGCAGGTATAAAGCAGGTAAGTCATTAGCTTATTTCTAATTGATTTATAGATCTTGGTTCACCTTTTCTCTTTGCAGGAACATAGGCTTATCCTCAGTACAAAAATAGAATAAGAATTACAATCATGAACACAGAGTAGCCATGGATCCCTGTATAAGACTGGGCTCTGCAGCACTTCATCAGTGATGGAGAAGCTGTCGAGGAAGCCGCCATCCCTTTCTGGAGATTTATTGACTGTTGATGCTGAAGGAGGAGTGTCATTTGCTTCAGTGGTATAATCATTCGTATTCAGAAGAAAGAAAGAAAGAAAGAAAGAAAGAAAGAAAGAGAGAGAGAGAGAGAGGGAGGGAGGGAGGGAGGGAGGGAGGGAGGGAGGGAGGGAGGGAGGAAGGAAGGAAGGAAGGAAGGAAGGAAGGAAGGAAGGAAGGAAGGAAGGAAGGAAGGAAGGAAGAAGAAAGGTAACGGTATTGAGGGGATTAATTTAATCGTGATATATTGATGCATAGATGAAATGGTCAAAAATAAAGAAAAAACATATTTTTAATAGTTTAAAATTCCAAAATGTCCATCTGGGTAAAATATCTTCATTTGTTGACATTATTTTCATAATCTATGTAAATATATCAAAATATATCTTGTTTAAACATAAGAAATACTATAACAAAGAGTTTTACACAATTGTTAGTTGAATAATAGAGGAATGGTAATCAGAGAGATCACAAATATTTCTCAAACTATCAACAAAATATTACTTTATTCAACAAGTTTCAAGTGGGTCTTATGGATCTATATTTTTTAAAAACATCTTTCTTTTATCTTTAAAATGGTAACTTTGAATGCTATTAAAATGATTTTTTAACCATGTAGTTGTTCAGAAGTTGTTTTCATTTTTAATGCTTTTTGATACATTTATTTGACTAGCAACCTTCTTCCCAAAGCTTTTAAAGAATGATACCTTGGTGAAGCACATTTTGAGAAATGCTTTCACAGGATTCAATGTCATTTACTGGGAGTTTGAGAGTACTACAAGATTGGGTGGATTGAATGTAAGAGAGATAGGGGAATGTGTGGATATTAGTCTTTGCAGTCTGAGGAAAGGATATTACAGACAGAACAAGAGCAATTTGAAAGGATGTGAAATAAATGAAGACCAGAATATGATTTTTATCCATTGTGCAGACAAAATTACAAGTTGGAGTGGAAAACTGAATGTCATTTCTTCTAGAACCAGTCTGAAGTGTCAAGCCATAGAAAGATTTTTCACCTACGCAAAAGGCTCTGCAGAAGTGAATGGGAGCTATCTCTCTCCCCAAGGAGTTTGAGATGGATTCTAACAGTGGGCAGATGACTCTTAAGTACAAAGGAATGATACTGCCAACGAGCTGATGGAATCACGAGGCAGTGTGTAGTTACTGCCAGGTTAGTGCTTGAAGACAGGTTCAGCATCCAGTAAGAGACACACAACTGTGAAGAGCCCAGACGTAGTAAAGAAAGCTCCTAGGCCACATGATAGAGAAAAGAGTACATGGCAAATTGTTGTATTTACCTAACACAGAGACGGCCTAGCTTTTCTTCAATTCCTTGTCATTTTCTGTTGTCTCCTCTCATCTACCACCTCATTTCTCCTGTTCTTTGCCCGACACTACCCCCTTTCCTTTCTTATTTGTTTGGTTTGTGAGAAATATGCCTGGAGTACCTAAGATAATATTCCAGGATGCCACCTGTAGAAAGTGTTTCTCCATGATGCCTGGCCTCTTTAGTTGTTATTGCACTTTGCTCAACACACAGCAGATTTTCATTCTCCCTAGTGAATTTCCTACTGCACATCTTCCTCTGCATTTCCACAAAACCCTATAGAAGCTCCATGCTCTGGTCAACACATTTAAATGATGATTATACTTCACATTTAAATTGTGATTATACTTCGCATTTAAGTTGTGATTATACTCTACATGTTTCTCTTCGAATAGACTATCTGTGCCTTTAAGGCAAGAATTGTTTTCATTGACATTTTTATCTAGTAGAGCTCTTGGTACATGCAGTGAAAAATCACAAGTGATCTGACCCAGAAGGAAGAAACCTCATAATGACCAGAAAGAATCTTGTTAAAACAGTTCAACTCAATTCTGATACCAGGAATACTCGCCCACTTAGCACACTACTGATGACTTTGTTTATGGCACAGAAACCCTGGGGTTCTCTGTGAGAGTCTCAAGCCAGAGAAAGTGGTATTAAAGCCCTAAGAATAAACACAAGTCACCTCAAAAGATAACAACATTAAAGACTGGCTAAAAAACCAGTTGGAGGTCATACACATGTATACAGACACTTATATATGTGTATTTAAAACCATAAACCATTCATCTTATGCCACAGTGTATTATTTTAACCTTTTCTTTAGTGTATCTGCTGCTATTCCATACTCTAATAACTGAAGGTGATAGGCATAGGCAGCAACCTAGGAAGAATCAACGGAGTCATTGCAATACAGTTAACCTTTCATCACCATCCACTACATGCAAGCAACACAATAGTACCATGAAAAAATGAGAGTGCAGAGATAAGAAGTCTGATTACATGAAGCCAAATTGACCTGAGAGCTGAGGAACTTAAAGGCAGCCAGTCTGTAGGCAGGATCTGATCATTTTCATTGGAGACAGAGATGCATGCAAGCCAGAGGGGCTTGGACTCAGAATAACTTTCAAAGAGTCTCAGGAAATGAGGCTAAGATTGCTATTTCTTAGGAGACACTTTTAAGGTTAGGGTCATACTATAATTGCAGACCTTTGGGGAAGTAAAAAGCTAGGTCTCTGGAACTCCCTTTTGGCAGAATATTTTGGGGTCTTCTGGTTTCTTCTTAAGCATGTTCTCTAGTGACCTTAGTTCTCTTCATCAATTTAGAGTTCAGAGTGCAAACAAAGAAAATATGTCTTATTTATAAGGCTGAGAAAGTAAAAAAAAAAAAAAACAAAAACAAAAAAAAACAAAACAAAACAAAAAAAACACTCCAGCCAAATCTATTTCAATTAAAATCCCTTATTTTAAATGATCTCAAGTAGTTTCAAGGAAGACATAGCCACTAGGAGATGTTGCATAGAGTTTAACCCTAAAGCAGATGGCAGGAGACAAAAACCCCTCTCCACTTAACATAACATAAACAATGTGAAAAAGGAAACATGCTGGCAAGATGGCTCAGAAAACAAAGCGCCTGCCACCAGGCCTAACAGCCTGAGTTCAGTCCTTAAAATCTGCAAGGTAGCAGCAAAAAAAACCCTGACTGCCACCAGTTGCCCTCCACCCCTGCCCCATGATTAATGAAAACAAAAATTTAAAGGAAATAAAAAAGATATACCTGAACCACAGTAAGCACCAAACATGCGTGATAATATGTGCTTACCCAACAGTGTTTGTGAGTGCTGGCCCCACCCACAGTTTTAAATGTAAACTGTAGTTCCCAGAGTGGTAGGAAGAAGAAAACTTGAATCACTGCTGCTTCCCACCAAACGTGCACCTTAAACAAGTTAGTGCCCTGCACTTGAGTTAGGTGAACTTCTCTGAAGAATCAATATCTATGTTCCTGCAGATCAATTAGCTGACTCTAACTTCATGTAGTGGGAAGATGGAATGGTACAGATCTAGAGCCAAAGCTATCATGGGCTATCTTTAATCCCCTTAGCACACACCAATTGCCAAACTCTGTACCTGACCTAATATCTTTCCAAGTATTAGGTAAATCTTACTTATCAGACCACAATTTTCTACCAATCCAGAAGCTGAGTGTGATCAGAAATTACCTAAAACCTGCAAATGATATTTCTGAGCTTTGAGCTACATGTAAATATCATGAGTGTATTTGGTAATCCATTTATTTGTGGATTTCCTTTGTCCTGTGACTACAAACATTTATTTAGCACCTTCCATGGAGGAGCCTTCATTTAGGGCAACCTAAATCCATGTCCCTGGACCACTATTTCTCATGTTAGGCACAGAAGAAACTCCCTCTTACTCTCTTTGAGGCAAGTGCTTTGTTTTTCACTGACAACTTGCACATGTCTGCTAGGTCCAAATCATTAACTCTATATTGTTCTTACAATGTATGCGGTCTTCGTTCTGGTGTAATACAAGATGCTTAAAAATAACCCTGTGAATGAAATGAGGCAGGAATATAGCTGGAAGTTTTCTCCAGTACTGCCTGGCCGCACAGTCCCTCAGCCGCTTATAAAATAAACATTCAGAGGCTTAATATTAATTACCAATTGCATGGCCTATGGGAGGCTTCTTGCTAGCTAGCTCTTATAACTTAACCCATTTTTATTAATCTATAAGTTGCCACATGGCCATGGCTTACTGGTACTTTTACATTTTGCTTCTCCTGGTGGCAGCTGGCAGCATCTCTCCTACCTCCCCTTTCCTCTTCCTCTCTCTCCAGTCTGAATGTACTGCCTAACCTTATTCTGCCTCACCATTGGCCAAACAGCTTTATTTATTAACCAATCAGAGCAACACATATTCACAGCATACAGAAAGACATCCCACAGCAGCAAGGTATCATTCTAATAAAAACTGCTGTTCTTCCTACCTCATAAAGAGGCTATGGTTCCTGAATTGTTGTCTTGCTTTTCTTCTTTGATTATTAGTTGTGGAACAATAAGAAAAACTATTGGAAAAGAACATCTGACTTTGCAATTGAATCATTTATACACACATGCTCATGTGCATGAATCATATATATATATATATATATATATATATATATATATATATATACAAACATACATATATTCACATAAGTAAACACATAGACATTAAAAACCATACATCCTTGGGGGCAATGCCATATTTTATCTAGAACATAGCACTGCTTAAGTGATAGCCAAGTTATGAGTAGGTCCTTAATTCATGCTTAGGAACTCTAATTGCAATAAAATTCACTAGTTGAACTTGAAAAAATAAAAGTGTGGTCTGGTGCCAGGAAAAAGTAAAAAAATAAACAAACAACCTTTCAACAAATCAGAACTATTGGGAATGGGACCAGAGTGTGAATATTTATTTAAAGCACTACAAATGACTGTAGAGTATCACCAACATTTAGGATGACTGTCCTAGAGGCATTATGACATAAGGCCAGAGAGTCTCTATCCCTCCACTTCTCATTTCTCAGTGATTCTGTAGTCTCACTATTACATAGACTTCACCTTGGAAGAATGGTTTCTAGTTTCAGTTGCTGTGAAGGGTCAGCTTCAGACATCAGCACAGAGAGGTCCGTTTACAGTTTCAGGTCATATTCATCAATATTATCCCTTTCCGCTGACCTATAGAAAGTCTAGCACTAGTGCTGACACTATCATACTTTGTGTTATAAACATTTTTGTCTGTCCAAAGGGCTTCTTCATTCTATTGGAAAATTCCCAGTTATCTTTGAAGCTCTGTTTGGGTAATGTTTCTTTGGAATTCAGGGCCCCTTGAACTCTTTACCAACTAATGAAGAATTTGAAAACAAGGATTTTGCATAAATCACATTTATATTCCTAACATCCTTTCTATTGTCTCATAGATAACAAATGCTCAATACATGAATGCTGAATTAGTACAACTCTTATAGCCAATTCTGTCTCCAAATAAATCTCCAAATCCTCTGCAAACAGGCAACTAATGTATATATGATGAATTATTGCCTCAGTACTTACAGAGAATATCACTATCTTATAAACCTAAACAATGACTATCATTAAGCCATACTCTTAATTTATGTCATAATATTTATTTGTATCACACACTCTGGGGTGAAACCACTGAGATATCAGAATTTACATATTGTAATATCATCTGAGTATTGAGAGATGACTGAGCCGTTAAGAGCATATACTGCTCTTTCAGAGGACCTGGGTTCAGTCTCTAGAACTCAAGTTGAGCAGATGACAACTATTCCAGCACTATGGGATCTAAACTCCCTTTTCTGGACACACAATGCTGGACTTGTGCGCACAGACCAATACATATGCACACACATATATAATTAAACATTTTTAAGCATTGAAAATCATAAAGAGAATATCTCCTTACTGTCTGCTGTGATTGGGACATGGTTTGAGTTTCTTCTATAAGTGTTCATGGGTTTGGAAGCTTAATCCTTAGGGAAATAGTATTGGAAGATGTGGAACCCTAAAAGGTGGGACACAGTGGGATGTTTGGAAGGTCCTCATAACATGGCTGCAGAAGAGATTGTAGGAATCCAGCCCCTCTTTGATTCCCTTTTCTTGAACTGTGATCTTTCGATCCTGTCTGTATTTCTGCCATTCTTACCGGTTATAAAGTGTCAAACCAAAGGGACTTTGACTGGAGTCTAAACAATGCTGATTAGACTTTAAGCCTAATTTTGAGCTAAATAATTCCCTTCCTTTATAAAGCTGGAATGCCTCAGATATTTCATTGTAGTAACAGAAAAATGGGACAAAATATTATCCAAAAATTTAAATTTAATTAAATTTAAACAATTTCAAACTTTATTAAAAAGGGGTCAAATCTTACACACTACCCTTTTGTATTTAGATCATCTCCTGCCTGCCAAGGCTAGATATCCAAGGCATTCATGAGATTTTGCTGTGAATGTGTCACAGAATAACTATGGATTCATTCATCTTGGTTTTTTTCCAATCTGATGGCACTGACACTGTTGTTGGTGTCAATCAAATGTCAGCACAAGAAGCAGAGTCACAAAAGACTCTTAGGAGACTATAGGAAGTTCTTGCTGCTCATTATGCATATTTAACCTAAAAACCCAAGAGTTTTCCACCTGGCACATTTTGGCAAAACCTAGTTATGAAGGTCATAGCCATCATGGACAACACTAAGCCCTCAGCCCTTAACTTCATTCATTCACTGGAGCTCTCACTGAAGAGTTGACTCTGCATTAAGTTTTTTTCCTCGAGAACTGTACCTATGACTATGGTCAGCAGTTGACAGGTCTACAGAGGAAAGGTGAATATTTTAAGATATTTAGTTAAAATTAATTAATATTGCATTCCTTTTTTTAAAAATTTGAGTGTTTCTCAACATCTATAGTTCAATTTTCATTTGTTAAAATTACATGGGCAAGGTGCAGTAACACAGGGATATAATCTTAGTTATGTGGGAAACAGTGGTAGGAGAGCTGCAAGTTCAAAGCCAGTTTAGACAAATTAGTGATGTCCTGTCCCAAAACTTAAAAAAAAGGCTAGAGATATATCTCAATAGTAGAATGTTCATCTAACATACACAAGAACCTGGTTTTAATACCTAGTGCCAACAAAAAAGAGAGGGGGAATGAATAAAGAAGATAGGTCAAAGAGAAGAAAAATTACTTGGTAATATTTTTGTAATTCATACACAGATTGTCTTTAAAACTTATTAGAATGGAAGGAGGTGAAGCTAACAAATTTACATTTTTACAAAGAGGTATACACAGTTAAATTGCCTGTCTACCATTAACAAGAGTTAATGGAAAGACCACTAGTCATTAGGTGATCTTTTAAGGAAGCTAGAAATAGAAGAGAAAGGCATGGAAAATCCAGGCTGGAATATCAGCATGTATGTGACACAGGGGGTTAAATGCTGCTCTAATATGCATTTGAAGTTTTCCTCCTTTTGCATTTGGAAATTGCAGAAGTAGTAAATGCTGTGGAATGTTGTTCTATATGCTGTGAATGTGTGTTGCTCTGATTGGTTCATAAATAAAGCTGTTTGGCCAGTGGTGAGGCAGAATAAGGTTAGGCAGGACATTCCAACTAGAGAGAAAGGAAGGAGAAAGGCAGAACTGGGAGACACTGCTAGTTACCACAAGGAAAAGCAAGATGTAAAGTACCAGTCATCCACAAGCAATGTGGCAAAGTATAGAATTATAGAAATGGGTTAATTTAAGATGTAAGAGCAAGATAGTGAGAAGCCTGCCATGGCCATAGTTTAAAAATAATGTAAGCCTCTCTGTGTTTACTTGGGTCTGAACAGCTGTGGGACTATGTAGACTCAGGAGCCCGGCGGGACCAGAGAAAACTTTAACTAACAACTAAATAACTTGTGTCAATTTCTAGCTCATAGTCAAGCTATAACTGCAAAAAGAGTGGGATGGGTAAGCAGGAGAGACTGGGCAAGATACCGCTTTCCACTGGTGAAAACAAGGGTAATGGAATTGAGGTGAAATGGCATGGAACATAATCATTTCCACTTCCTAAGTACAGATTTATTTATTTATTTTCTATTAAAAAGGATTGAAGCCAAAGTGAATTAATTTCTCCCAGTTACTTCTGTTAATAAGTTTATATATTAAAAAGGAAGAAATGCCTCCTACAAACACATACATAACCCCTAAACTGTATCCAATGAATTTTGCACAATAGACTCTTCAACACTTCCATCAAAATACCTTGAGATTTTGAGAAATACAATTAATTATCTATCTCCTTTTGGAGAAGACTCCCTAATATCTCAGTTTTGCTTTGTATTTAATTAAGAAGTTTGTCAGGTTCTCCAAATATTTTTTTTACATCTCAGAAAGGCAGAAAATTAGACATGCTTTCATATTTTTGATATACAAAAGTGATAAAATTTTTGCTATAAAGCCAATATGAGACAGTGAATAATTAACATAGTTTATTGGTAATTGGCAATGTGATATGGGACCCACATAAATGAAATACATCTCTCTGCTATCATTTGACCAATGTAATATATTTTATGGGCACTAATGATAAATTAGTTCTGAATGCTGGTTGCACCTTAGAGATGCTTCAAGTCATACAAATATTCTAGAAGTGATCAAAGCATGAGCTGCTTGTTGAAATAAACATTACAGGCATCCTTAAGGTCAACCTAATTAAACATATATGGAGTCTCTTTGTAGCTGCATGTATATAGATATTACCCAGTTTTAAAATCTGATTACTTCTTAAATATTTAATTCTGGAAAACTAGTAAAATGGAATGTATCCCCAATTAGTGCAAACTGTTCCTCAAAGTTAACTAACCTTTGATTAAATCAAAGGATACATCTTCAAGCTTCCATGTGTCTGGGGTATGGAGGATACTGTCAATGTTCATTGTTTTTTGTTAGGATCTAGGCTTTTCTAGCAAGTGAGATAGAAAATTTAGTATCAGAAAAGAATTCTTTTTGTCATAGTAAAGAGTAGATAAAACTGATTATCAAAGTTACATTTGAAAAACAATGGGACTTTGCTCTTAAGCATTAAATTCTTTTGTACATCACTCATTGTATTGAACATTTAGAAACAATGTTTCCATCAATATCTCCACTATTTTTATATGAAAAAGTAGATACTGTATAGATATCATAGGCAACATTGCAGAAAATGCACAGTTGATTGTATTTTGTGTGTCTAGAGTATTTTACTTCATCTATCTGCCCTATACTAAATCATCACCTGGTGAAATAAAGGGTTAGGTCTTAGTTAGCTGAGCAAAAAGCACTCATTTTTTAATCAGTGCAATGGAATGATGCCATTTCACTGCACAGGCATGGACAGGTTGCTTATAAAGCTCAGGGCATTGTCATCCAGACACAGTTACAGTGACAATCAGGATGCGATGTGGGAACTCAAAAGCCTTTCAGCAGATGGGAGGTTTGATTTATTCCTAGCAACCAGATGTCTTTCTGGTTCCAACTTCTCTTTCTGACAAGGGTATTTACTCTTATTTTTTCAGGAAGACATAGATTTTCACTCTGGGCATGTTTATTGAGAGTTTCAACTCCCAGTTAAATGCAAAGATCCTAACTTAATAGCAACTAGTTAACAGGAAAAAAATCTCTTGTGATCTAGAGAATTATACAACCAAATCTTCATTGCCTATTCCTTTAGCAAACTTGCATGCTTATGTTTGAGCACGAGTGTGAACTGTGTAGAGCAAGAGGCAAAATCAAAAGTTATCTCACTTGCCTGCTCTAAAATAGACCTGGGCCTGGAGCAGGTAGAAGAGGATCCTTCAGTCAATAGCAGCTCCTATTCTGAGATAACAAAGCCTTGAAATAGTCTTCATTGGGAATACTTTATTAGAATCCAGTAAAAGGTTAGCAATAGTTTGAGATAGTACTTTCTAGAACATGTTGTGGAGTTGAAGGCTTCTGAAGTTCTTTTAGAGAAGTTTAGTAGAAATCATCCTAAATATTACATGGTGACTCTCCTTAGCTCTATCAACTCAATCAACGTGCACATTCTCAAAGCAATCTATGTTTTAATAACAAGAATGTTACTTAGCTTCTTACATCTGCATCCATATGTGAGACTGATTTTTTTCTGAAATGTGGCCTGTTACATGGTATTATCAACTATCATGTAGCTTGATACATTCTATAATAAAAGCTCATTTTAGTTTTTGACAAAGATTCTCTCCCAGGCAAACTCTAGCTCTCCAGAGCTATCTTCTCAGCTAGCCTTCAACTGACACTGCCCTGTAAGACATAAACACTAAGACAAATGCTAAAAGCATAAGACCACAATCTGATTACGGCCCTACCATGCCTTAATGTACCTACTTGACACAATTTAAGGTGTGTTCTAAACAATACACAAGGGCAAAGTATATGTCTCACCTGCTTGTAGGAAGATTAAATTCTAATTTGGACAGTGCCAAATGACCCACACAGCTGGCCTAATCATGTTTATATGCACTAATCATTTGCTTTTTTTTTTTTTTACTTTCTTGATTCCACTAAGCCCCACTAACCCTTCTATATTTGTTATTTTTTTCCTTTAAAATCCTGTCAATTCTGTGCAAAATGAAGCTCCATTCATGCTGGACTTTTCCATATTGTGATAATTGCTACTGAATGGAGTCTATCTTCACCACTTAAATTAGTGTCTGCCAATTTATCTTTGACACAAGCTGGACTATAGAGCATGATGAATTGGCTTTCTGGTGCAATTTCTCTTATTACCTCCTTTCAAATATACCTGCAGGGGGCTTCAAACTTTGTCTGTGAGGAATTCAACACATTTGTGTGAGATTGCTCTAAAATTGGAGCCATACATAAGATTAAGCATCATAACTTTGTTCACATTAGAGTCATAAAAGAAGCTCATGGACCTACTACTATTGAGAGGCTATGAAGGAAAGATATCTCAGTTATATCTCTCATGAGGTAATTATTAACCCTCCCTAAGCTTTGGCTTCTCATGTAGGAAGCAGGGGTATGTACAGTGCTTATACATAGGACTGATACAAGGCCTGAGAGTATCCAACATATAGTAAATACTTATGAATGTTTGAGATTTTAATTAAGACATTCTCACTTACAATTCAATTATAGTCTCGATTTATAGATCAGATAATTTTGCTATTTTCTTATAGAATGATTGGCCATCCTAATGGGAGTAATTCTTTTAATGTTTCTGGAATGATTGCCAGTTTAATGGCTGAAAAAAATACACTTTCCTTTACAATCCTCATAAATCCAAACTGAATTCTCATAAATCCAAACTCAGGCTCATTGGGCTAAAGTCAAAGTATTTTGAGACTTAATTCCTTCAGTAGGGTCTAGGAAGAATTTGATGTATTTGTAGACTATTTACATTCAAGTATATATGACATGTACTTAAAGCCATGTCTTGTGACTTATTTAATCAGTTAGAATGGGGATGCTTCATTGAATACCTGACAAGCTACATGTGTGTAATGTTGCAAAGAATCATTTTCAAAGTTTAACTCTTCAATGGAAATAGTAAGTGTGGTGATATATTGTATACCCCAATGTATTATATGCCCTAATAAAGCTTATCTGAGGGTCAGAGGAAAAAGCCAGCCACTGCAGTAAACATAGTTAAGCAATAGTAGCACACACCTTTAATCCTAGCAATTAGGAAGCAGAGATGCATCCAGATCTCTGCGAGTTCAAGACCACACTGGGAACAGAGGCAGGCATGGTGGCACATGCCTTGAATTCCAACACTGTAGTTAACCATAAAGGTCTGGAGGTCTGTACAGACAGGCAGTAAGTGACAGATCTGAGAAGGAAGAGGAAGTGATGTAGCTGGGCAGAGAGAGGAAGTGAGACTGCAGGGACAAAAAAAGCATATAGGCATGGGTATACAGGAAGTAGGTCTTTTGGAGACTGAGGTGTTGGTAGGGAAAGGTTGTCTGTGGCTTGTCCTATTCCTCTGATCTCTCAGTTTTAACCCAATATCTGGCTCTGAGTTTTTATTAATAAGATTGTTTAGTAATTCATCTTACAAGTAAGCATAATAAAATTCACTTCTTTGCTTTCTCTAGCCTCCAAAGGGCAAAATCCCTTCTTGGTTGGTGTTTTAATCATCATCTTCAAAGTTATATGCATAACATTTGTCAATCATCCTTCTCCACTCCCACTTGTGCTCACTCTCTCATTGCTGTTGTGAAATTTTCCTTTACACAGTGTGACGATGTGTTACTGTGATTGGTTTCATAAAAAGTTAAATGGCCAATAGCTAGATAGGAGGTATAGGTGGGGCTGTCTGACAGAGAGCGCTCTGGAAGGAGGAAAGGGGGAGTTGCCAGCCAGACACAGAAGAAACAGGTTGGATAAAATTGAGATGAGGTTGTTCATACATGGAAGAATATACATGAATAGAAATGGGTTAATTTGAGTTGTAAAAGCTAGTTAGAGACGAGCTGAAGCTCTATGCTAAGTTTTTTAGGTCTCTAGGTCTCTGTGCCAATTTTTTTGTGAGCTGGTGGCCCAAAGAAAAATTCATCTACACACTGTCCCAATACTTTCTCTGTCTTTGCCTTCTTCCATCTTCCTTAAGAGGATCATAAAGGTCTCATCCTGGCCCACTAAAAACAAACAAACAGCAAAATATAACAAAAAAACTGAAATTCTCAAATCTTCAAGTATCATTTGTAGTTTAAATGACATATTAAAGTGTTTCCAGTATTGAGACTTTGATATCACCAGGAACCTGTCACTCAACCTCCAACAATAACTGAGATACAGATAGCAAAAGGAGATTCACAAACATAATCACTCAACAGTACCCTGGTGCATGTTTCAAGACTCCCAGATAACTGTTCTCACTTAACTTTCTGATTCTTCTTATAGACATAGTCTTTTATTTTCTAAATAGGTCCCAAAACTCATATTTGCTACATTTTTAATGAATATAAGTAATTCATATATGCTTTTTTTTTTTACAGAGTAAAACCTGGACATTTTCTGTGCCCTCTCCTCTAGACAGTCTCTCGGTCAGTGAAGCATTTCTTTGGTATTTGTTTTGTCTCTTTACATATTATGATTTTCTTACTACTTTCATTCTGACTGGTCTTGCTTGCTAAATGGCCTGGGGCCCAGTTGGTTCAGAATTGCTGTTATTGTACTTTTATTTTTCCTGTCCAGTCATGTAGTTGGAAGGTTTCTCTGGCCCCACCAGGCCCCTGCCGTCCCATGGCCTGCTTATAACATAATCACTCAGAAGCTTATATTAATTATAACTGCTTGGCCATTAGCTCAGGCTTATTACTGACTAGCTCTCACACTTAAATTAACCCTTAATTCTTATCTATGTTTAGCCACATGCCTTGGTACCTTTTCTCAGTTCTGCCTTGTCATCTTGCTTCCTCTGTGTCTAGCTGGCAACTCCTGACTCAGCCTTCCTCTTCCCAGAATTCTCCTTGTCTGCTTATCCTGCCTATACTTCCTGCCTAGCTACTGGCCAATCATCATTTTCTTCATCAAACAGTCAGAGCAACACACATTTCAGAGCATACAGAACAATATTCCACAGCACTTTCCCTTTTCTATATAATCAAAAAGAAAGCTTTTAACTTTAACATAGTAAAATTACATACAATAGAATAGTTATCAAGCAAGAATTACAATTACAATATCTAGTCTATTTGTATTTTGTACATTCAAAGAAAATATTCTATCTATCCTATATTTGTAAGTCTAAAGTTTTACATCTAACTTATCTTTTATCATAACCAAGGAAAATTACAATTATAACTATCTAGTCTTCAACTACATCAAAGACCCCAGAAGGATATAATACTACCTAAGTAAACAGGAAGTACTTTGTAAGGAACTTCCAAAATCTAGAATCACAGAGACAGCTGGCTACCTGGACAGTTACCCAAAGTTTCTCTGCAATGTTGGGGCATCCATCATCAGCCTATAGTCCTAGAGTCTCTTTGTAGAATGTCTGGCAGTCTCCTCTGTGAAGCAGGGACCTGAAGGACCATCTCACCTTGCAAAGTTTGGTAGCCACCTTTCTACGGGTCCTGCATGTCCAGTTTATACAACATTTTCTCAAGCAGTCCAGGCAATAACAGTTTCATGTCCAAATGGTTATTTTGTGAAGAAGAAAAACTCCATATGGATTGCCTTTGATGCCCATCTTCCTCTTTGAAGTAAATCAGTGCTTCGAGGAGCAGACATGTCTCATTGTCCAGGAAAGTCTATATTTTTAAAACATTTTAAATGCAATATTCTGTAGGTCTTTGAAGTGTCTGAAGATTACCTATTTAATAGAAATATATCTATGTATTCCTAGAAAACTTAACTAACATCACTATAAGTTTGATTATCATAGATGACTAATTTTTAATCTGTATTTCTTAATTATACATTACATTTTTAAATGAACTATACAAACATAATATCTTAAACAAGAGTAGAAATATACATACAGTATAACAAAATTAACTTTAAATTTGTATTAATAAACTAAAATCCATAGAAACAAGTTGTTGTTCTTTTAAAAGTAGGTTCAATTATCTACCCTTTCATCCTATCATATCTATATTCTATATATCTATTTCATAACCCCTTTCTTCTTTTAGAAAGAGATTAACTATGACCAATAAAAATTTTTAACCAACAACCTAAATAAAGACACACAATCATAATCCACTTTGGGGGGAATGTGGGTGTAGTGTTCTCGGCTACTTCCTACTGAAAGGGGATGCTGGTAGTCTTATGGGAATCTTGAGAAAATTCAAGATAATAGTCAAGTCCTGGGAAGACCGGCTATAACCTTTGTTGATAAGTACTACCTGTTAAAGTTCAGGAGGTCTGGCTTGATCAAATCTGATCCATTTTAACCCAAAACAAATTTATAGCCTCTTGCTTCCTGTGGAAACAAAAATAGAGCCTCCTTTCCAAAGCAACATATCCTTAGATCTAAATTTTGAAGTCAAGATACCTTTAAAATATACATATTGGTTTAACTGAGTAGCCTTTACAATCAAATGTCTCTCTGCAGTTAAAAATCTCAAAGACATCTGGATGCAGACATCCACGGCTAGGCCCCAGGTGGAGTGCTGAGAGTCTAATTAGTGAGAAAGTGGAGTGTTTATATAAGCGAGAATTGTTGAAACCAAGGTTGGATAAAGCATAGGGACAAATGGCCAAACGAATGGAAACACATGAACTATGAACCAATGGCTGAGGGGCCCCCAACTGGATCAGGCCCTCTGAATAGGTGAGACAGTTGATTGGCTTGATCTGTTTGGGAGGCATTTAGGCAGTGGTACCAGGTCCTGTGCTCATTGCATGATTTGGCTGTTTGAAACCTGGGACTTATGCAGGGACGCTTGGCTCAATCTGGGAGGAGGGGACTGGACCTGCCTGGACTGAGTCTACCAGGTTGATCTCAGTCCTCTGGGGAGGCTTTGCCCTGGAGGAGGTGGGAATGGGGGGTGGGCTGGGGGGAAGGGGAGGGGGGCGGGAAGGGGGAGAACAAGGGAATCTGTGGCTGTTATGTAGAACTGAATGGTATTGTAAAATAAAAGGAAAGGAAAAAAATCTCAAAGACAATATAATCCAGACTCTCTGTGTGATTTCTATCTTTACATGGCTTAATTTTTTATATTACTTTTACTTTCTCTTTAAAGACTTTACTTTTAAAATTTTTCTGTTTCTTTATAAAACTGTCTATATTCCTTTTCCTCTCTCTTCCAAGCCTCTGCACATTTTTTACACACACTGTAAATTGTTTAGGGTTTATCCCATCTGAATATGTCTTATTGTGAATCTATTGCTTTAAATTGCAGCATGACTAAGGTAGCTTTGGCTGCTGGCTCTGCCCATCTCAGCTTTTCAACATGGCAGAACTATGTTTATTGCCAGCTCTGGGGAAACCATGCTCATCACTGACTCTGTGAAGCAGTGAGTCTATACTTCTATCCAGCCGCATGTAGCTCAAAAAACTATGTTTTTTTTGGTCTATACGAGCAAAGGCTAAATCCACCATGAACCAGGGCTTGCAGATGCCACTGTGTATAGTGGAAGGAATCTGTCATACTGTGCTCAAGCCCATATGCAGTGACCCTGGCATACTGTAGCTCAAGTCCACATGCCACAACGTCTCTGTACCTTGGTGTCTTTATATCTTGATCCACATGAGACATGAAGTAGAAAGATGTTTCATGCCTCCATTGCTGTGTGTCTAGAAGCCCTTTTTAAACTTTTAGATTTTATAGAAATTCGAGAGCTCCACGTTGGTACACCAAATGCAGTTAGAAGGTTTCTCCGTTCCCACCAAGCCCCTGCAGTCCCATGGCCTGCTTATAAAATAATCACTCAGAAGCTTATATTAATTATAACTGCTTGGCCATTAGCTCATGCTTATTACTGACTAGCTCTTATACTTAAATTAACCCATAATTCTTATCTCTGTTTAGCCACATGGCTTGATACCTTTTCTCAGTTCTGCCTTGTCATCTTGCTTTCTGTGTCTCTAACTGGCAACTCCTGACTCAGCCTTCCTCTTCCCAGAATTCTCCTTGTCTGCTTATTCCACCTATAGTTCCTGCCTGGCTACTGGCCAACCAGCATTTTATTTATCAATCAATCAAAGCAACACAAAATTCACAGCATACAGAATGACATTCCACAGCACAATCATTTCCATACTGGTTCAAATTTCTCAACAAAAAATCAAGCTAGTCTACAACAGAATGCATGATCCATGACATCCAAAGTTTTACAAATTAGTCTGTTTATTTATAAAATAACCACTAGATAAAACTAATTTATCCATCTACCATGATTCTTTGGTGATCAATGATGACCTCTAACACAATTGGTTCCAAGCTTCTTTCCAAGATGTTTTCAAGAGAAAAACATCTAAATTGCACTTGCTTAATATTGGTCAAAATACAGGCTGACCTCTGTCATTTCTAATCAATATCCCCTGAATGTAGTAATCTGGAAGTTTAGGTGCATCCATTATCTGAACTTATGTGTAATCTTTGATTAAAATCATCTTGTCAAGATTTAATTCTGTTTATTGCTAATGCAGAAAATGGAAATTTTAATAAGAAGAAATATTTTAGAACCAGACATTTTCAAACACTTGAGTAAGTTGCAAATTAAATTATATTATATAAATTAAATTATATTTAGATAAAAAATAAGAATTTCAGATTGAGGAGGATCAAATATACTGGCATTGAACTTACATACTTTATTGTTTCAATACTGAAAATATTTAGATAATTAGGCAATATTCTTTAGTATGTTGGTAATTGAGGTCTGATGCCAAGCACAAACTATCCAGGATAGAATGTAGAGAGAAGACACCAAGGATAAAGTATAAGCTAGTAATATCATAATTTTCCAAAAGCAGAAAGAAATCAAAATGTGATTATAGATAGAGGTAATACCATATGAAGGTAGGGAGGGATTTCCCAGACAGGATTACATACAAGCCCTCTGAACCATAGAAAGGAGTCTCAGTATTGTTACAAGCATGACAAAAAACAAAGGGGTAGTCACATGATTCCAACTTCATTGTCAAGAGACCACTTCATCTATGTACATAGACTGAGCCATGGGATGAAACAATAAAGCAGAAAGACAGAGCAAGAACTATGGACAATAGTACAAGAGGTATTAACTATACATGGATCAGAATGACAACAGTCGATACTGAAAGACAGGGAAAGAGTCATGAGAAGTAATAGAGATCAAGGAGGCTGCAGTTGGTTGACTGTAATGACAGAGAGAAGAAAGAAACTAAGAGATGACTCCAAACTTTGGCTTAAACAACAGGGTTGATTGATAGTGTTAGCATTACTGAAATAAGGAGTACTTAGCAAAATGCAGAATACTCTCTTATGTTGAATTTCAGTTTTAGAAACCTATTAGTTGCAGATATCAAGCAAGCAATTAACAGTTAAGACCTGAACTTCATGAAGTATGGGCTGGAAAACAAAGTTTGAATTCATCAGCATTAAATGCCATCAGAAGAAGAATAAATTGAAAAGATAAATTAATGGATACACTGAAAAGAAGCAGAGGTATAGGATGTCTTCTGGGTGAGGGTTGAATTATAAAATGTAGAAATATATTCACACAGAAAGATTAAGGAAAGGATCAACATGGTAAAAATAAGGGGTCAGATAAACCAGAAGTAAAAGTTTCCTAGAAGAAAACAGTCAAGAACGCAAGACAAGAGAATGAACACATGGACTGGAAAACAGTGATTTGAAATAGCAACTGATATATAGATATGCTTTTGATAGGAACTATGATTCCTAATTGCTGAAGTGGGGAATGTGGAAAGTGATTGGGAAGTTGGCAGTAAAAGAGCTGGCAAAAAGTACTTTCAAAAATTGAAGAACAATGAAGAGAAATGATGGGACAGCTAGATATGAAAGCAAAAAAGCTATGTTGAAAAAGAGGAGGGAGGGGGCTTTGGAGTGGGCTTTTACTGTGTTTGCAGTGCTCCAGTGAAAAGAAATTGGTTGATGAGGAGAAGAAGACAGTCAAGGAAGCAGATTATTTGGAAAGGTGAGATAGTGCATGATGGCAAAGAGCACAGAAAAATATTACATAAAATAGGAAGAAGAAAACAAAAGCAAATTCAGGCTAGGTTTACAGATTTATTTATGAGAAAGTGATATATCTTTGTGACACTTTCAATATTTCAGTGGGCTATGATGCAAATTGCCTACTTAAATGGAAGGGTGTTGAAGAGGTCAGGAGACTCAGTAGGGAAGATATATAAAACATTTACCCTTAGAATAGGAAAGAACTCTTATTTTAAAACATAATACAGGGATTCCAGGATAAAGTGAGAATCCAGTTGAGCCTCAAGACCATGAATTTATAGGGATATCAGCATGATAAACCCTTTTGTTACTTTAATGCACAAATATAGATACAAAGAAGGTAAGAGTTTAAATACTGCCCTGTCAATTCTGGAAATATAATAAAAGTATAAAACATTGACAGGTACAAAAAAGTGACTCTATTGATGGATCTTATAATTGAAGTTATATTAAGAAGAAACAATATTGAGAATGAGTGACTAGATTAATGTATTCAAGGTGCTAAAGAGGTTGAACCAAGACTTCAAGAAACTATAAGTGTGATTCTTCCGTGTGTTGCGTTTTGGTTGTTACTCATAACTGCTGCACATATAGTTCAATCCTAAAAAGCGTAGCTGATAAGATGGATGGACTTGAAGACTCATTCATTCATCTAACAACTATACTTTGAGCTTCCTATATTCCATGTTTTGCTTTAAACCTTGAGTTTATAAAAAATAAATCCCAGTGGATTTTATATTTGTTAGGCATGACAAGTATTAGGAAATAAGTATAGAGAGGTGGCCAGAAGCCTGATCAAATACAAGATCTCATCAGTTGTGATTAAAAAGTTTGACATTTTTATTACTATATTAGAATATGTCTAGAAGGTTCTGGAGAGAGAGAGAGAGAGAGAGAGAGAGAGAGAGAGAGAGAGAGAGAGAGAGAGAGAGAGAGAGAGAGAGAACATGGGGGGTGAATGGCATGACATGATCAGATCTTCATATGTAAACATGGTAACAACAGATCATTAGGACTACAATCTGGAGGATACACCTGTTGTGAGCAATGAAAGTGGTTTGTTTCTAAGTTTCTGGGGCCCAGAAAAGAGATAAATGTTTTTCCCTATGTGTGGTGATATTTTATTTGTGCTGAAATGTGGTGATATTTTATTTGTATGTTAATAAATAAAGTTTGCCTGGAGATCAGAGGACATAGATAGCTACCCATAAACAAAAGTCAGGCAGTGGTAGCAGACTCCCTTAATCTGATCACATGGCAGGCAGAGACTCTGTGTGATCAAGGACACAGCCAAGCGTGGTGACACATGCCTTTAATCCCAGTTCCAACCATAGAGACCTGGAGGTATGTACAGACATGCAGTGACGAGGAAGTGGGGTGACTGGGCTAAGAGCTAATGAGAAGGCAGAACAGCAATGCAGTAAAGGCAAGGGTTAAACAGGAAGAAGCTGGTTGTCTTGGGAAGCTACAGCACGTGGTGAGTTAAGGTTAGCTGGTGGCCTTCACTATTTCTCTGATCTCTACGGCTTCCACCTCTGTATTTAGCTCTGTGTTTCTTATTTAATAAAACTGTTTAGAAATTCATCTACACCTTTGTGAAGAAAATTGCAGTGAAAGTAAGAAAGGAAGGAGTTGGATTCCGTAATAACATAAATATGGAATGTGCCAGTTCTCTGGTTCTCAGGCATCAGCGTTTGGAAGGTGGCTTGGTCATTTGTTCAGCAAATTCAACCTCAAGAGACCACTTCTGTTCAGTAACTCACATGCTCAAAATTCAAGCCTGGCAGTTCTGTTCGCATTTATGGTAACACTTACCCATTGCCCAACCTCTACGTGGTAGATCTTTCCATCAACTATGCAGACCACTATATCATGGACCTCAAATGGCTTAGAAAGAACTAACACAAGATTTAGTAACTAGCATCTACTAAGAAAATGCTGTATTTATGTTTTATTATTTATCTTGACTTAATTTAATAGAAGTTTTGTGTTGGGTTCTATTTTGAGAACTCACAGGACAGCATATATATTTTTGTTTTTATGTTAGAACAGTCTATACAGTTTTATTCCATAAATAATTCAAGAAATAAATTTGGGTCTATCCAAAATCTCTCAGTTTTCTTTCTCCTTACAGAAAGTGGTTATGTTTCATATTTCATATTTTATCTACAGTTTTTAATCTTGCTTCTGTATTATAGAACTCATAAAAAGAAAACTATTGTAGCTGGGGAAAGCAATTGTTATTTAAAATTAATTTTACTTTCAGAATGTTCTTTTGCATTTATCACATAAAATTTTGTTGGAGAGCAGTGACTGCCACTGGTTTTCATCCCTGTTTCCTGAAGCACCAGCCTCTTTCCTCTCTAAGCTGAAGACCAATTAAAAGCTTCCCCGGGTGATTATGGCAACATTGTTGAAGAAAGGTAAGGTTTCTAGGGAATGAGAAGTCAGTGTATTGGAGAACAATCATGTAAATGTTAAATTACTCAAATCTCTGTCAGGAAAGTTGTGATGAAGGGACTGTGACCCAGGTTCTTAAAGCATCAATAACTGAAGGGAAGTGACACAGAGGCCATTAGATGCTAGCGATTGAAAGGAAGAAGGTGTTATAAGCTACCAGCATGGATCTCAGAGTAGAATAGGTTTCCAGAGCAGCAAGGGAGGGAGGTATTGGCTGGACAATGCTACTGGAAAAAAAGACACCACCCACTCCACTTCCTCGGTGTGAGATATGAAGAATGTGTGAAAGCAAATAGCTATTGATAAGTGGTTTCAGTGGAGAGCAGGCCCTCAGTTAGGGCAAGGAAGCAAAAGGAACTTACAGAGAAAAAACTGAGGACAGAAAATGTGCTAACCATGGCACAAGATGTCCAGATGACAACAGTGCAAAGGGTAGATCCTTGTGCAAGCTAACTCTTCCTCCACCCATGCCTTCCCACAAGGGACATAGACTAATTCAGTACAGTGTTAGCAAAATGTTGTTATTTAATATGTGTTAATAAGGGAAGCATTGTAATGTGGATTAGCAATGTATTTATGGTAATGCAGAGATTCTCTGCTCATCTTTAGAAATCTCAGTCTGTAACAGATAGCTTATTATTTCACAGTCTGACACAATGGACCTTCCAGTAAATGTACTCATTGCTGGCCAGGGCTAACTTTAGACTTTGATAGCTTTTGGTACCTGCTTTAAAACAGGCTTAGAAAAAAAAAAGAGCAAGTATAAATAGATTTGGCCAAAGAATGTTTGGCTAATGCACTGTGTTGTTAAGGGCCATCTATGCATTTAGGTATAAATGATGTTCTATGGAATCATGAAAAATAGCAGTTTATGTCCCTTGTGCCTTTCCAGCATCAGCTTTCATTTTTCAGTTTTGTTTTTCTTAGTCAATGATAAAATTATTTTAATGTTATTTCTTAACTGAGCATAAAATTCATTTTTATGTCCCTTTTCCCCCAATCTGTATCTGGTCAAAAGGTGATGGAGAGAGTAGGGAGGGTTGCCTTAGCAACCAGCATATGCAACAATAAGTAAAAATCCCTGTGCGACTTGGGGCAAAGACTTATAACTCATAATATAAATAACTTTCTTAAAATGGTCTTTCTTCAACGTTAGGGAAAAGAAATAATTTATATGTTAGTTGCTTTTTTAAATAGAGTCTCCACCTTGTGGATTAGAGAAAGCCAATACAGCACAGAAGAGACAAGTATCTACAGAGAGAGATAACAGTAAAGTCTGTTTTACATAAAAGGGTCCCAGATGGGAAGGAACATAGATGTACCAAAAGGCCTTTGAGATGGGGCTGAGGGCTAGATGAAAAACCAGGTGGGGAATTTTTGCCTCCAGTACACAGGAAGGGTCAGATCTTCTTACAGAACATAGATCCATGTAACTCTCTCCCTTCCCAGCAGGTGGAACACATCTATTCAGTGAGTTTTACTCAAGATATTTAGAGACTAAGGTTTAGAAAAGTCATTGAGAATCTGCATATTAATTTTAATCTTCCAAACACATTCCTTCTCCTTGCTCTAAGATTAAAGGTCATTTAAATCCATACTGTGTATGCCTTCCCCTTTCAGGAGAGTACACATCTGTAAACACAACACTCTAAAGACAGAAGTCAAGTCATGATTTTGAGATTCACCTGGGTTACAAAGTAACTGTCTCAAACAAAACAAAACTCCAATAAAAAGAACTGCCCAGTCACCAAAATAGACTTCAAACAAGAACTAGTCAGAAGAGTCATACTCATTAAAGTGTGTGGGGGGAAACCATCAAGAGGCTATTACAATTCTCAACAGGTACACACCAAACATGTTCACATCCAATTTTCAAAACATGTTCTATTTGATCTAAAATTGCAGATTAAACCCAGCGTAGTGAGTGGTAGGTAACTTCTATAACCAACTCTCACAAAAGGCAGGTCATCTACACAAAAATAGACAAGATGGCTTGTGTTAAATGATACCATAAATAAAATAGACCTCACACAGAACATTATACCAAACATTAAAGAATATACACTCTTCTCAGCATCCCATGGAACTTACTCTCAAATTGGCCACATATTAGGACACATAGAAAGTCTTTAAAAGATCTAGACACGTAACTGTCACCCACATTCAGAGGGCCTGGTTTGGACCCATGCATGTTTCCCAGCTGACAGGCCAGAGTCCATGAGTGTAGTAGGACAGGCCCATAGTGTCAAGGAAAATGGCTCAAACCAGTTGCCAAGGCATGTGAATAACTCCCTTATGAGCCAACCTGGAGTCTGCCTGAGGGCCTAGCAACAGGCACTGTCAGAGTTCCTGGTCACTGTCATAATTCCTGATCATACTTAGCCAATGAGGGATGACCATGCAATGCCACTAGATTGGGATACAGCTTGGGTGCTGGGAGGAGGGTATATAAGGCCTTTCCTGTTATTGAATAAACAAGTTTGTTGTTTGCCTTCAACTGACTCCCGACGTCTGTGTTAATGATGCTGTGCCTTCTCACCCCCTCCTCTGAGGGAGCCCTTAGGATCCAGCAACAAATGAGTTCCCACCAGCTTGGGCCAGCTGTCTCTGTGATTTTCCCCATCATGATCTTGACCTCACTTGCTCCTGTGATCCCTCTCTTCAACTGAAGTCTAGGAGCTCAGCTCAGTGCTTTGTTGTAGATCACTGCATCTGCTTCCATCAGTTACTGGCTGTATGTTCTATAAAGACAATTAGGGTAGTCACTAATCTTATTATTGGGGGAAGGTAAATTCAGGCACCCTCTCCATTATTGCTACGAGTCTTAGTTGGTGTCATCCTTGTGGATTCCTGGGGATTTCCCTAGCACCAGGTTTTCCCCTAACCCCCTAATGGCTCCCTCTACCAAGAGTTCTCTTTTATTGCTCTCCCTCTCTGTCCCTCCCTCCACTCTGCCATCTCAGTTCCTCCTGTTCTCATCCTCCATCCCTTCTCTTCTAATCTCCCTCCCAGTTTACCCAGGAGATCTTAACTATTTTCCCTTCCTGGGACCCTTCATGTATGTTCCTCTTAGGGTCATCCTTTTTACCTAGCTTCTCTGGGGTTGTGGATTGTAGCTTATGGATTTTGCTTTGCATCTAATGTCCATTTAAGAGTGAGTACATACCATGTTTGTCTTTTGGGGTCTGGGTTACTTCACTTGTGGGTAACAGTTATGTAGCTAGATCTGTTTAGAGAGCCCCTGGCGGTGGGACCAGGACTTACCTCAGGTGCATGAAATGGTTTTTTGGAACACATTCCCTAGAGTGGGATACCTTGCTCAGCCTTGACACAGGGGTGAGGGGCTTGCTCCTGACTCTACTTAGTATGCCACATGTTGACTCCCCAAGAGATGCCTTACCCTCTTGAGGTGTGGATGGGGGGGGTGTAGGCAGAAGTTTCTGTCCTACCTTGTCCCACAGCCATTCAGTCCTAAATAAAGGCACAGAAGCTTACATTAATTATAAAGAGTTTGGCCTATTACTCAGGCTTATAATTAACTAGCTCTTATGCTTAAATTAACCCATAATCCTTGTCTATGTTTAGCCATGTGGCTTGGTACCTTTCGCAGTCCAGCATTATCATGTCACTTCCTCTATGTCTGGCTGGTGATTCTTTCTCCTTTCCAGACTTCTCCTAGTCTGGTCACCCCACTTATACTTCCTGCCAGGCTACTGGCCAATCAGTGTTTTATTAAATCAATAGGAGTGATAAATCTTTACAGTGTACAAGAACATTATCCCACAGCATTTCCACTTTTTATTTCCTTTCAAAACAAAAACCTTGACTCTAATCTCCTTTGTTTAGCTTTTTTCCTGACCATTGTCCATAACCATTTGTAACCAACATTCTAAACAAAGACAAACATTCATAATCTATTTTGGGGGACTGTGGGCATTGATTTCTAGGCTACTTCCTGCTTAGTGAGGGCACTGGTAATCTTATGGGGACACAAGGAAAATTTAGGATTATGGTCAATCCTGACTGGAGTAGTCTGTGAGGCTGGATCATCTCAGCTAGCAGCCTTGAAGCCTTTCTGAATGCAGAACTGAGAGGAAATTGCAACAGAGGTGTTCTGAAATATTGGATCATCTGGACCATCTGTTCCCATTGGAGATTTTTCAGGGGTTCTTGTTCAATCAAACCATATTAACCTGGACGCAATCCACAAGTTCTCATCTTCTACAGAAACAAAAGCAGAACCTATTTTCCAAAGCAACATATCCTTAGACCCAAATTTTGAAGTCATGAGACCTTTAAAATATATATGTTGGTTTAACTTGGCAACATCCACAATCAAAAGTCTCTCTGTAGTGAAAAATCCCAAAGACAATACACAGTATCCAGACTCTCTGTGTATATTCCATCTTTACATGGCTTTTTAAAATATTACTATTATTATTTGTTTCTTTTTAAGGACTTTCATTATCATTTTCTTCTGTCTCTCAAGCCTATGTGTAATTTTAAACACACTGTAACTCATTTAGGGTTTTTTTTTCCATCTGAATCTGTTTCATTGTGCATCTGTAATCATTTTCTGACCATTACTTTAAACTACAGTATGGCTAGGACCAAAGTGGCAGCCCTGGCTGTTGGCTCTTCCCTGCTGGGCTTTTCAACATGACACAGGTACCCACGAGTCGTGCTTACCTTCCCAATTCTGGGAAGCAGTATTAGCTAATGTGGATCTATGTTCTTAAGCCCACCACAGCAGTGGCAGAGAGAGTCCTCTCTGTACCTTGGACTGTGGGAGAGACTGCATAAATCTGCCATGCTGCTTAGCTCATGGCAGCTGGTGGCCAGGTCCATCTTGTGGGCAGCTGTTGGGAGACTCATCTCTGTGCTGTTGCTGGCCTGAGACTGTAAGACCAGGAAGTCCAGTGCAACTCTGTTTGTGTGTGTGTTAAGAATCTTTTTCAAGCTTTATTAGGTCTATGTGGATCAATGCCCAAGAATGAGTCCAACTGTAGGTGGAAGTTTCTGACCCACCCCAGTCCCACAGCTCTTCACTTGCAAATAAACACACAGGGGCTTATGTTAACTAAACAACTGTTTGGCCTATTGTTAAGGCTTATATTAATTAGCTCGCATGCTTAAATTAACCCATAATTCTTGTCTATGTTTAGCCATGTGGCTTTGTACCTTTTCTCAGTCCAGCATTCTCCTCTCACTTCCTCTGTGTCTGGCTGGTGACTCTGTCTCTGCCTTTCCTCTTCCCAGACTTCTCCTAGTCTGGTCACCCCACCTACACTTCCTTCCTGGCTACTGGCCAATCAGCGCTTTATTTAACCAATAGAAGTGACAAATCTTTACAGTGTACAAGAGCATTATCCCACAGCGGGGGCGGGGGGGGGGGCAGGGGGGGTGTGGAATTAGAAGATGTGGGGGGATGGGAGAGGGGAGGGGAGGGGAACTGGAATTGGTATGTAAAATGAAAAAAACAAACTTTTTAAAAATAAATACATTTTTTAAAAAGTCTTTAAAAACATAGGAAAATTGAAATAACATCCTGATTCTAACTGACCACAGTGGAATAAAGCTGAATATCAACAGCAATAGAAACCACAAAAGTACACAAACTCATGGGGACCAAATAGGACACTACTGAAAAATAATTGGGTCAAGGAAGAATTCAAGAAGAAAATAAAAAAAAAAACTCTAGAATTAAATGAAAATGAAAATGCAACATACACAAATGGGATATAATGAAGTCCCTGAAGGAAAAGTTTATAACACTAAGTGCCTATATCAAAATTAATTTTGAGAGATATCAAATTAATAAAGGAATTGTGTACCTTAAGGCCTTAGAAAACACAAAAACAGACCAATCTCAATACAACGTATGGGAAGAAATAAACTCAGGACTAAAATATAATGAAACAGAAATGAAGAAAACAATACAAAAAGAAATTCATTAAGTGGGTTCTTAGAAGAAATAAATAAGTCTGACAAATCCTAAGCCAAATTAAACAAAAATAAAAAGAAAAATCTGTATTAATGAAATTATAAATAAAAGGGGAAACATTTCAACAGATTCCATGAAATTCATAAATTTATAAGAACATAATTTAAAAAACCTCTATCCCACTGTTTTAGCTACCTTTCTATTACTGTGATAACACGATGACCAAAATCAACTTAAGGAGAAAAGGGCTGAATTCAGCTTACAGTTTATTGCCCATTATCCAGGAAAATCATAGCAGAAATTCAAGGTAGGAATTGACACAGAAGTCATGGAGGAAGGCTTTATTGACATGTTCCTCATGGCTTTCTCAGACTGCTTTCTTATAACACCCAGGAACACCAGCCTAGTGGTAGCACTGTCTACAGTTAGCGGTGCTCTCTAAAATCAATAATTAATCAAGCTGGGCAGTGGTGGCGCACACCTTTAATCCCAGCACTCGGGAGGCAGAGGAAGGCGGATCTCTGTGAGTTCGAGGCCAGCCTGGGCTACCAAGTGAGTTCTAGGAAAGGCACAAGCTACACAGAGAAACCCTGTCTCAAAAAACCAATATAATAATAATAATAATAATAATAATAATAATAATAATAATTATATTATTAATCAAGAAAATGACCATAGGCTGGTTCACAGTTGAATCTGGTCAGGCATTTTCTCAATAGAGTTTTGTTCTTTTAAAATGATGCTGGCTTGTGTCAGGTTGACATACTTAATAAACTGAGATATCTATGGACAAATTTCTAGATGCATACAACATACCAACATTTGAAAAGAGGAAATAAATACTTCAAACAGACCCACAACCTGCAATGAGATTGAAGCCGTAATGAAAGTCTCCCAACTAAAGAAGCCCAGGGCCGGATGATTCACAGAAGAATTTCAAAGAACTATCAAAAAATAGTACTTGAATTATTCCATAAGATAAGAAAGGAAGGAAAGCTTTCGAACACTTTTTCTGATGCCAATATTACCCCAACAGCAAAACCAGATAATGGCGCAGCAAAACAAGAATGCAGACCAATCTCTCTGTAAACATAGTAGCAAAAGTCTCAACAAAACACTGGCAAACTGAACCCAAGATCATAATCAGAAAGATCATTCATCATGACCAAGTTGGCTTCTTCCCAGGTATGCAAGGATGGATCAACATGCATAAATCAGTAAATGTTGTTCATCCCATAAATACTCAAAGACATAAATCACCTGATCAATAGATACCAAAAAACAAAAAAACAAAAAAAAACAAAAAAAAAAAAAAACGCCTCTGACAATATCCTACATCCCTTCATGATAAGCGTCCTAGAAAGTCTAGGAATACAGAGGGTATATTTCACCATAACGGAGGGATATATAATATGCCCACAGCTTACATCATGCTAAATGGTGAAAGACCCATTGTTTAAGATCAGGAATATTTCAAGCTAGTTTTCTCTGCCTCCTGCTTGTGGTCTGAGGTGTGAGCTCTCAGCTGTTCCTGTCACTATGCCTTTGCTGTGCCATCATAGACTCTATCCCTTTGGAACCATAAGCCCAACAAAATGCTTTCTTTTATAAGATACCTTACTCATGATGTTTTATCACAGCAACAGAAAAGTAACAAGTACACAGAAAAAAGACAAACTCAAAATTGAATGTACACAAAGACACTATTTGACAATCTATGGTCTTGCAGTAAGAGAAAATAGTAAAACATATCTGATATGAAAGAAAATGGGGAAAATACATTAGGAGCTCAACATCTAAAAGAAAATAGGGACAAGGGCTTAGGGAAAACTAGACTTGATGGCTGTTCTAGTCAAAACTAAGGATATATGAATTGTTTTGTGTTTCTTCAAATATAGAAGTAGGTAGTCCTTAAACACACTAAAAATAGGAAACGTCGTATAAAATTACACAGTAGTTTCCTTCCAGTAGCCCTTTGGGCACTTCCAATTATATTACTCTAAAAGGAAGAATGGCTTCCCATCCAAATAGCCAGATTATAGTCTGATTGAAGGCAGAATTAAGCCCTCTTCTTTCAAGGCAAATGGAGAGACTGTGGAACAAAGAGGAGAAGCTGCCCTTTCCAATTAAGACAGGTCACCTGGGTCAAGTAGTATGCTGTACTTCAGCAATAATACTTTATATTTCAGCAACTTAGAAAATGAAGAGGGAGCCAGTGCGATTGTTGAATTGGTGTAGTATTTTCTGTGCAAGCATGAGGATCTGAGTTGGAATTTCCAGCACTCAAGTAATAAGCTGGACATGATGGTCCATGCCTATAATCCTAGCACTGAGGAGGCAGAGATCAGAGCTAAGAGCCTTACTGCCTGCTGCTAGTCTCTTAAGCCAAGAGACCTCTCTGAAACAGACCTACTTCCTGTGGTCAATTGGGCTTCCTGAAAAGTCAATTTGGCCAGATTGTTAGCTTCAGGTTCAGCGGGGGATGCTTTATCAAAAACATATTTCCTTTATAATCTCAAATCTAGATATCCATCAGTTAGAAAAATAATTTATGTTGAATTATCTGTATCAATCAACCCTTCTAGAGATGACTGGCAGACAAACTAAATTAAATTAGCCAGAGGTCTATCAGGGATGTCTAAGGGAAAACTTGAATACTGGAGAAAGATTGGAGTTGGTGATTGTGGTGGTTTTTAAAGAGAATGTAACCCATAGGCTCATATGTTTGAATGTTTGGTTTCTAGTCAGTGGAACTATTTTTGAAGGATAAGAAGTATGGCCTTATTGGAGTAGGTATGGGCTTTGAGTTGTATCACTAGGAGTAGGCTTTGAAATTTCAAAATCCATGCAAGGCTCTCTCTCTCTCTCTCTCTCTCTCTCTCTCTCTCTCTCTCTCTCTTATGGTGGTATTTTATTTGTACTGAAATGTGATTTTAATTGTATGTTAATAAATAAAGTTGCCTGGGGGTCAGAGCTATTAGAGCCATAGCAAGAGCGTGGCAGTGGTGGTGCATGCCTTTAATCCCAGCACTTGGTAGACAGAGTTAGGTAAGTCACTGTGTGTTCAGGGATACAGCCAGCATTGTAGACACATGCCTTTAAGACCTGGAGGGCTGTACTTACAGGCAGTGACGAGGCAGTCACGTGTTTGGGTTTACAACCAATGAGAAGGCAGAACAGGAAGACTATATAAAGACAAACACACAGGAAGTAGGTCTCTTTCAGAGAGGTCTCTTGGCTTAAGAGGCTAGCAGCAGGCGGTAAGGCTCTTAACTCTGATCTCTTGGCTTTCTTCTTTGCATTGGTTCTCTCTCTCTCTCTCTCCTGGTTGATACCTTTAGATCAATATGTAAAGCTCTCAGCTACTGCTCCAGTGCCAGGCCTGTCTACTTGTTTCCTGCCATGAGGGGCGTGATCTAACTCTCTAAAACTGTAAGCAAGCCCCCAATTAAAAGTGTTGTGGGATGGTCTTTCTGTATGCTGTGAATATGTGTTGCTACCATTGGTTAATAAAGAAGCTGCTATGGTCTATGGTAAAGCAGAATAGAGCCAGGCAGGGAATGCAAGCAAAAAGACAAGGAGAAGAAGGCAGAGTCAAGGGAGACTGAGTGCTGCCAGGGAGCAAGATGTAATAGAACACAGGTAATATCACAAAGCCACGTGGCAAAACATAGATTAATAAAAATGGGTTGAATTAAGTTGTAAGAGCTGGTTAATAATGAGTCTGAGACATATACCAGTTTGTAATTAGTATAAGCCTCTGAATAATTATTTTACAAGTGGCTGTGGGACTGCAGGTGGAAGAGATTCATCCAGACTTCAGGGCTAGGCGGGACAGAGAAACATCCATCTACATAAATGTTCCTTTTATAAGAGCTGCCTTGGTCATGGTGTCTCTTGACCACAATTTAACAGTAACTAAGATATTGGGTTTGCGCTACAAAAGCTAGCAGTGGCTATCATCAGACTCTACTGAGAAGAAGCAAGGTTAATGTCAAGTAAATTGATAACTATTGAATTCTGTGAAATATCCCTGGACAAACAAAATCTTTGAAGAATTAGAGGAATAATTAAATTCTGCTTCGTACAATATCTCATCTATATGATCATGAATTCACCAGTTCCGTATCAGACATCACAGAACTGTTTATTAGAAAAAATTGCTTCTTAGTAAATTTGTTGGCTAACTAAATGTCCTCTCATCTATAGCGCCACTTCATGTTCTCATATGCTGAGAATATAATCTGGACGTTAACGGTACCATACATGCTTTCTTCATAAGTTATCCTTTGTATTCTGCTATTATTTAAGAAATAATAAACTTAATGTCTTTTAGTTGGATGTATACCGTCATATTCATTTAGATTGAGAGATGGTATTAACTAACACATTTTTCTTCCCAGGAACCTAAACTTTGGTTTGATACTTATTTTTGCTCTTTTCCCCTTGTGTTGATAAACATTCTCTTCCTCCTCAATTTCTCCTTATATAACATATTTGAGCAAGAAAAGAAAAGGCTTGGTTTCTAGCTTTAGTTTCCCTTGCTTTAGTAAAAGTCAGTCACGTTGGAACATCATTCCTTCCAGAGCAGGTGAACAAGGAAACTCATGAGCATCACAAGTGTTCTGAGGAGCAGTTACAGTCTATATTCAGCAAGACAGTCGTGTCTCATATTCTTATGGCTCTACCAAGGGGAGCTGTTGCAGAGATACTTCATGCTTAAAGGAGGGTCAGCAAGTATATCTAGGGGTCCTATTATTAAGATAGTCCATGCGGGCTGCTCCAAGATAACACTTTCCTTCACAATCTACCCAAGCTCTGCCATGCCTGCTTCACAATCCTCAGAGACTATCAGTGTGGGGAAGGGTGAGGAAGGCTTGGAATAGTAGTAAATAGGAGGCAGTGTGGTGTATGGTTTGGAAACAAACATCTGTGGTCAATTTATATTAAAGTACAAGTCGAAGATGCTCATTAACACCCAGCAAAAAAAGCCTATCAATTGATCCAATGGAATGCTGCTCAGGCAAACTAGCTCCAAAGACTCAGTGCCACCTAGTGGTGAATCTGAGTGCCAGGCAGCCTGGAATGCCATTTAGCCAAGCACTCAGGTAGACAGAAACAAGCAAAATGTGCTTTATTTTACAGTGAAGTCCTTAGAGAACCCTGACACTCATTCTTACTTGATAGGATTGTATTTTGGCTCAAATATCATATTTATAAAACATATGAATTTCCAGCCACTAGTTATAGACTGTCGTTGATAAAAGCCAACTTTCTGGTATACCTGTTTCCATTGGGTAGGCTGGCATAGATCATCACAGATGTGCCTATAGATGGCTGATGTGTACTGAAAGTAGGCCCTGAAACCTGTCCTTCCAGTACACAGTTGCCAACACTTGAGTCAGAAAGACAAATTCTGCAGTGCAGTTGCATTCAAATTCTAGATCCAACAGCAAAAGTCATATGACTGTTAATAAGTTATTGAACCTCTTTGAGTCCTATTTCTAAAGATCTCTAAACTATATAGAGCAATAACTAACAATAGCATTAAGATATTGTGCATACTTGCAATTAATTTATCTCTGTAAAGCCCTAGACATACAATTTAGAGAAATTGTAAATGTTAGTATTTTAAAATCTTTTTAAAAAGAATAAGACACAGAGAGTTTAAAACAGTCACAAAGGAAAAGGCACAGTGACAGGCTCTTGATTTGTTGTAGTCTATTTGAGATTAGGTCCTCTCACATCCTAGCAGGATTTCTAACATTGGACTGTCTCCCAGTCCTTTTCATCATTTTAAAATTTTTGAGACAGACTTCCACCTAATTTGCCAGGATGACCTTGAACTTAAAACCCTCATGCTTCAGCATCCTGATGATCTAGGATTACAAGTCTGTGCCATCAGGCCCCAAAACAGATTTTTAAATTTTTCATTAACATTTTATAACTTCACAAATATCAAACTATTTTTTTTTACTTGACAATCAAAAGTGCCTGAAAATCTGCATAGATATTTAGCAATTGTAGGGGCATAAGTATGGAGAGAATGTCAGAATTTGGGGATCAGGTGATCCCCCTTTACTCCCATCCTTTCAGCAGCCTTTATGACAGCAGGTGATACCTTCTTTGGCTGTGTGGTACTCTCTCTGAACCTGATGTTTTAGAACACACGAGGAGAATGAATTCTACCCATCGTTATTAGTGTTTGTGCAGTGGCTTGCAATCGCACAGCAGCTATTTTAGAAAACTACAGCTAAACTACACTAGATCATAAAATTCAGAAGGCAAATTAATCACACACACTTGTTAAGTGAGATCTCCCTCTGACCTTCTCCTCACAGGATTCTATTCGGCACTTATCACTTTAAAAGTTTATATTCTTAGTGGTAGCAGAAAATAAATCTTACGCAGTAAAAACACTGTGATCAAAAGTTAACAGATTGGTTTACTACTGAGAGCTATTATCCTTAATTACATTCCTGTCTTCTTTCATGTGGCTACCTTAAAGTTAGGCCTTTGAGATCTCACCAGCATTGAATATAAAAATGGCTGCCCATGGGACATGCTCAGTCAAAATTCGGCATCTGTCCTGGGGTGTCTGTCAACCTGGCATGCACCGAGGAGGCTAAGAAGATTTATCCAAACTACTGCTAACTACTCCTATGCTTTTATTTAAATTGGTGAATGTCTAAAAATAAGCAGAGAATCATCTTCAGAAGACACTGGATCATGGCATTTTCATTATTTTTGTCACTAATCTTTACAAGAGCAAAGGGCAGCTGTGTGATATATAAAAATAAGCTAAATTGTGTCTCAAGACTACATCATGTGCAGAGATGGATTGTGTCTCTCAATGTCAAGTAAAAATGTATTTGCCTGGAAGACAGCAGGCTTGAAGTTTTCTACTGAAGACAGGGGAATAAGGGAGATAAATGTCTTGGACAATAAGAATATAGGACAGAAAACAGTGTGGGGATTGATGGTCAGTAGCAGCCAAAGGAGGCAGAAAATGTCTCAAATACACAGAGATTGTACTGGAGAACAATTCAATAAAAGTACATTTTGTTTAAAGGAGTTATTAAAACAATATGTAATAGGTACTTATAAGACTATAAGATGCATCAAGGATTAAAGGTACTCTACCTACTCTGGATGATGAAATTTTGCAACAAGAAAACCTTTAAAGCCATGGCTCAGCACATAAGGTGAGAAAATGGCATTTGGAAGCTGTGGGAGTTTACGTCACTTACCTACTTAAAAGGTACACAATACAAACTATTATAAATGGAAAAGGTAGGCGTAATGAGAAATTTCAACAGCACTGAATGTTTCTAAATGTCTTATTAGTTTCAATAAAAACAATCCAGCTGACAGAAAACATCCCTCCCTCTTTCACATCCTTAGAGAGCAGAAGAAGCAATTAAAAGACACGCTGCTCCAGATTGCATCCTGACAGACAAGGCAGCATTGGAAGCCAGGTTGAGAGAAGACTGCAAAGATCAATTAGGGATCCAGCTACTGGTATCAGAAACCCTGGAATCCTTCTCAGCTTAAATAGATCCACATTTTTATATTCTCAGAGATGGTAAGGTTGTTTTTTTTTTTTTTTTTTTTTTTTTTTTTTTTTAACCAAAGCTAAACCACACAGTTCTGCTTCTTACTTGTACATGCTGCTGGATTCTAGTGCATTAATTGGAGAGCTGCAATTTACGACTTTATTTCTTGTTTGACAACTGAGTTTTTTCCACATTTTCTTAAAATAACATTGCTATAAGATTGTCTCCATTTGAAACCCTGGACTCTAGCAAGGAATTTGTATCTGCTTAAATTTCTAGTGATTGGCTAATCGTTGACCCTGTTAGAGATTGGCACTCAATTGTGCTACTCCATCCACTTGTTAACACAAAGCATTCCCAGCCATTTAAGGCTTGCTAATCTAATGATTTAAACTTTTTATTGACTCCCAAGACTGAATATGCTACAGACATGGATTGAATATGTACATTATATTTTGATGTTTTTGCCATTTTATCTTGTTTAGTTTTCATTTTTCCTACTTCTTTATAGACATTTTCAATATAAATATAGTCCATTTATTAGTCCATACAAATAGAACACTGTCACATGGTTATAACAAATGTCTTCATTTAGCATGTGCCCTCTTTGTTTTACTTAAGTAATGTAGTCATTTTATGAACCAAGTTTATAATTAAAAGACAAACTTACCATCAAAGATATTATAGTGAGGAGACACTTCATTATTCATGTTTCCGAATTGGAAATCATAAATATGTGTATAAAGAGCAAATGAGATGCCCAAATGAGAGCTAGACAGAACTAGATGATGATAAAATACTTATTTTTTATTAATATCCTTGTTCATTAATTTTGATGCCACTCAACCACAGAAAGAACAAGTAAAATGTGGTACATTTACAAAAGGAGTATTACTCAGCTGTTAAAAAAACAAAAAAAAAGATACCAGGAAATTTGAAGGCACGTGGATGAAACTAGAAAAAAATAATCATCCTGAGTGAGGTAACCCAGACTGAGAAAGGTATGTACTCACTCATAAGTGGATATTAGCTGTAACATAAAGGATGACTATGCTACAATCCACAGACCCAGAGAGATTAGGTAACAAGGCGGGTTCATGGGGTATACAGGAATCCTAACAGGTCTTATTAATAAAATCAAACCTGAGGCCAGTTATTGGGGTGAAGCTGGAAGATCAGAGAACCAGAATAAGCCACAGCTACCTCACCTCACCGGATCCTCAGCTGATCCTGTTTCCTCAGACTGGATGCCTCTGAGTCCTCATCCAGAATGAATCTCAGCTGAACTGCTGCTCCAAAGCCTGAAAGCTTAACCAGCCAAATGCTTCTAGTTTCTAGTCTTCACATCTTATATATCTTCCTCTTTCTGGAATGGCTGTATCCTTGAACACATAGATTTCTGCCTCTGGAATGCTGGGATTAAAGGTGTGCTACCACTGCCTATCTTAAGTATCTAGTGGCTTTTCAGTTCTCTGACCCCAGATAAGTTTATTAGGGTACACAATATTTTGGGGAACACAATACCAACCCAATGGGGGGTGCCAAGATATCCCTGGGAAAGGGAAATAGGAATGTGAGTGATCAAGTTGGGGGTGGATGGAGGAGGAAAGTACTAAAAGAGACTAGTGGAAAGGTTGGGGGGGGCGGTGGGCATGGGGGCAGCATTTCAGGATCAGGTAAAAACATGGTGCAAAGAAATCTCCCAGGAATCTACAAGGATAACCCCAAGACTCCTAGCAATAGCGGATACAACTCCTAAACTGGCCATCTCCTGTGATCAGGCAAGACTCAAGTGGAAGGAGTGGGAAAACAACAGAGCCACATAACTTTCAACCTACATTCTGTCCTGCCTATGGAATGTGTTGAATGAAATAAAAGTGACCTAGAGATTGGGGGAGTGACCAACCAATGACTATTCTAGCCTAAAATCCATGCCAGGAGAGTAAGCCCATCCCTGACACTGCCTGGAGCATCAGGACCCATAGGCTGGATGATGCAGAGACCTATGTTAGAACCAAACATGACTGCATAGGGAAAAAAGTCAATGTAACAAACTCTATTCTGCTATCCACATAGATTGGTGCCTAGCCCACCTGTCATCAGAGAGGCTTCAACCAGCAACTGATGGAAACAGATGCAGACCCATAACCAAACATTAGTCAGAGTTCGGAAAATCCTGTAGAAGATGGGGAGAAAGGATTGTAAGAGCTAGAGGGGTCAAGGACACCACAAGAAAATTCACAGAATCAACTAACCTGGGCTTACACCCCCCAAGCCCCAGGAGAATAAGGAACTAAAAAGAAAACTAGTTCCAAGGGCAACCTAACTCAGCCATTACTCAACCACCCCTGCAACAATGTAACAATGTAAAAAGATTTCTGTTAGGAGATGTGCTCAACTGTGACTAGGATAGTTGCTAGTGTTCCAGGAAGGACCACTGTGACCTTTGTGTAAACTCCACTCCCACCCTGATACCCCCCTTGAGGTTTCAGGAAGAATGTACATGCGGGACGCAACTGTACCCACTCTGTGATCAGACCATGATCTTGTGAAATGAAATTGTATGGGAATTGTAATCTTATGGCTTTTATGGGTTTTTCCTTTAAAAGCTCCCATATGGCTACAAGAGGCGACTCTTGCTCTTTGGAGCTGAGTTTGCCCAACTGTACAACCACATTAATAAACTCCTCTTGCTGTTGCATCAACTGGATCGGAATCTGGGTTCTTGGGGCGCCCACTTGAGAACCAAGATTTTGGGGTCTAACAATAGGGCTTTACAGAGACTGAACTGACAGCCAGGGAGCCTGCATGGGACTGACATAGGCCCTCTGTATATATGTTACAGTTATGTAGTTTGGTATTTTTGTGGGACTACTAACAGTGGAACAGGGGTTGTCTCTGACTCTTTTACTGGCTTTTGGGACCCTACTCCTCATACTGGGTCACCTTGCCCAGCCTCAATATATAGGGAGGTACTTAGCGTTATTGCAACTTGATATACCATGCTTTGTTGATACTCATGGGAGACCTGCCCTTTCCTGAACAGAAATGGAGGAGTGGATTGGGGATGGGAACAGAGGGCGTGGGGGAAGGAACTGGGAGGAGAAACTGGCTGGGATGTAAAATATATAGATAAATTATTAGGTTTTTTTAAATTTTTGATAATAAATTTATCAAAATTTAAAGTAATAACATGGAAGAAACTAAACTTAGTAACACAAATGAGGATTTGCGGTGGAAGACTACCCACAGGTGTCACTTAAAACTTTCCACTTAGCAGGTCAACTAAAAGTTCTATCATCTTGGTGGAGGCTGGCTGATATCTCAGCACTCCGGTTGAACTTGATGCTGGATTGAAGATTAGGCTCAGATATGCTTTGTACCACTGTATATCAGCATTTTTGGGGGGAGAAATGACAGAAAACAACAAGCAGTCCAAGTTACTCATGCATTTTGAAGCCCTTGGTTCATGTTATCTATTTACATTTCTTTAGCAAAAGAATGTGTGATTAATTTCAAAGAGAGAGTAGACTGGGAACTATTCTCCAGCTCAAGGGGGAAGAAATGTTTACTGAACAGCACTGGAATCTGTCACAGGGATGTTACATATTTGAGAGTATTTACTTTCTGAGTGGATTTTTTTTTTCTCAAAGGAAACAAAAGATACCTTTAAGCAAGTGACTTTGTGTGTATGTTGGATGAAAATAGACCTGTATCAGTTTCTTAATTTATGATCTGTTCTAAAGAATAAAACAAACTCAAAGTTATATAAGCTAAGGCCACAGGTCTGATGTACAGTATAAAACAACTGTATACTAAAATTCTGCAGAGGGAACATATTCTAAGTGATTTACCAAAAAACATGAAGATGTGTTTTTGGTAGGAGGAGATTGGTAGAATACCTTGTTTGACTTCACAAAGCATGTGTGTATTAAAACACGTTACACTCCATAAATATTTACAATTAAAAAAGAGTAAAAGATAACTAGGAATCTTGGGTGCATATGGACTAAAAATCTATATTCAAATTATAATCCCTAGATACTTCAATCAATATTATTAATGCTAAGTAACAAAAGTGAACTTATAAATAAATCCATGCTTATAAATGGAGTACATATAACATGGAAGCAGATGAGGGTGACTTTGTAAGAGGAGGAAGGGGACCAGACATGGGGCAAACGGAACAGGAGAGGGCACTGTGAGGGTGGGATGAATCAAACAGTCTAAAGAATTACATTAAGATGCTCTAAAGCAATTCATTACTTTGTGTGGTCATTTACAATAAGTAAAAATAGACAAATGAAAATTTCATGCCACTATAAATATCTGTAACATTTTATTAAGAGATATCAACAAAGACCTTAATAAGTAGAAACTATGCAATGTGTATGAGAGTAAGAATCAGTCACTGAAAACACAACAAATAAACTTTTCCCAAATTAATGTAGTAACTAACAGAACTCTAAAAGCCCTGAAAATTTGAGAGGTATTGTTTATTTTTTTCTTTTTTCTTTTTGGTAAGAGAAAAGGTGATATTAAAATTTGTGTATGAAAATTGGCTATGTAGAAAATGTCAAACATGTCTTAAAGACATGGAGAGATAATGAAGGGCTGACTTTACAGGGTCTGGAATTATAAAATACTCAAAAGCTTTGTGTTCACAAAATACATTGATAAAATGATCAATGGAAATAAGAAAGTTTGATATATAGTGTATATGACATTTCAACTTAGTGGCAGAAAAGATTGACATAAACACTAGTTCAGCTGTCCATCTGGAAAAACAAGGACTGAAAAGCTGATCCATGTACAGACATAAATTAAGGTGACATGAAGAGCCTAATTTTAACATCAAAACTAAAAAACTTTGAAACAAAAGTTAGAAACATGCTCCTAGCAACCTCTAGGTGTGAAAGATACTTTGGAACAATGCAAGAAATGTATATCTTTTAAATCAGAAACATAAGAAAAAAGTAAAGCAAATGCAAGTTGTGTATGGCTTGAAGTACTCTTGGAACTCATTCTTGTTTTCCACCACCTCACCAACCTCTCACCTTCTCTAAGCTGATTTCATGGCTCTATACAATTATCCTAATGCTGGCACAGTGGGGCTAGCTAGGTTCCTTCTCCCCTTCTCTAGCCAGAAGAGTGTGGATAATGGAGTGTGGTTACTTCATGACCTAAGAAGGGAGCTTAGATGCAATGTCACAAAACTTTAATGAATGTGAATTTCAAATCCCACAGAGTCCATGTGCAAAGAAAATTAAACTTTGTTCCCCTTTGTCTACTCTTCATTTTGGGTTCCATTCTCTGAGAGGTAAATTTATTCCCTTTTCTTTCTTTAGGTGATTTTAGACAAATTTAATGACTTCGTATTCATTGTTCTAGAATTTGATGGCAGTTCTCCACACCATGGTTGTCTCCAGAACAGCATCTGGAAGAGAGGTAATTTACCTCTGAACTTGGACCTACCCCGGCTGGCTGATCCAGTTAGAATCCTCTTGGCTGGGTCTCAGTGAAGTTCTGCTAGGGTGATCTGCAGAAATGGGTCTGGGAGCCCCAACTTTCCTTCAGAAGCTGCAGTGTCCTTTGATCCCAAGTGCCCTTCTCTCAGAAACAGCTCTTCTTTTTGTGAACACAGACAGGCACAGCCATGGACAAGAAAGGTCTCTCAACTCCAGTTTCACTTATTTATGCCTAAGGGGATGGTCTAGGATTCAGGACTACAGCTCTCCCCAGAAATCCAATAGAAGGAAATAGGGTCTCAACAGGCTCCCTGTGTTAACCTTAGCTTGACAGGTAGCTTGCCTCCAGCCTACTTTTTTGCCCTCAGTTGGGGGATCTTTTCAGTTTTTAATGAAGAGTTAGCTGGGCTGGAAAGATGACTCAGAGTTTCAGATCACTGACTGCTCTTCCAGAGGACTCAGGTTTGATCCCAGCACCCACATGGAAAGTTAGAGATAAAGATTTAAAAACACAAAATTCTCTTTTTATTGTTCTTCTCTGTTTTTCTTCTTGTATACAAAGGCTTAGGAACTGGCTTCTCTGTAAGGTCTTCCCACTGACATTATCAAGTACAAAAACACTCCTCTCAAGCTGTGTAGAATGTTATATAACACACTAAAAAAATAAGTTGTAGAGAAAGAGTTTGGTGACTTGGAAATTTTTCATCCTACTGACTAATACAGGAAAAAAAGAAATAAAAACCAAGCTGTTCAATACCATATTTATTTAAATATGTTTATTCTACTTATTTGTTTTAATAATTAAAAGCCTTAGAAACAAAAATGAGCAGGAAAAATCCCTTTTAAAATGCTTTTTAAAAAGGATGAGGCCACTGAATGTAGATTGGAGTAGTTCCTGATGATGAAAGTCCTCAAGACCCTAAAAGCAATTTTAGGGCAATAGATGGAGGAAGCCAAGCCACTGTTAGCCCCATAAAGGTCAAGGAGAATGACTCTAGTAGTCATGCTCTCTATATCACCTGATAAACACATCTCTGAGTCACAGAATTTGCACAACACAAGTAAATCAGAATGAAAAGTGTGGGGCACAGAATGAGATATTTACATTTCCTGGGCTGTTACCAGGCGACCAAGACTGGCAGCTACTTGTTCTCAGAAATGAATCTCTCACATACAAGTCTTGAAGGATACTTTAATTAGGCTTCATATGAAAAAATGTACAGTGATAAATATCCCCAGGTATCTCAACTGGGTAAATGATATTGAAAAAGAAGAAAACTCATCTAACCCCACACAGTATTTATCAGAATGTTTATAAGAGCCTCAGTGTAAATGTACATTATTATTTATCATATATATTTTCTGCACTGACTGCTATGAAAGAAACTAGCATGCTTTAATATTGAGTGTGGAATCTCTGGTCTAGGTCAAAACTTTCTCTCTTTTAAAAAGCTTTAGTTTTTTTCTTATTTTATGCACATGAGTGTCTACTTACATGTATATATGTGCACCATGTGTGTGCCTGGTGCTTCTGGAGGCTAGAACTAGAGTGATAGATGGATGAAATGAAGTGGGGACACTTCATTTAGTTTTGAAACATGGATGGACATAATTCAAGGGCCAACTGCAACTTGGCTATTCTCTCACAATGCCTGAAACAAAACAAAACAAAAAAAATACAACTAGAACTCCTCAGCCACTAGCCTGTCAACAACATAATTCACCGTAAGTTACGTTGTTGCCCATTTGATTTTCCTTCTCACAAACAATGACAAAACATAATGAGCCAATGCTAGCAGGAGCGGTCATATGAGCAAAATTGCTGAACAATAATCAAAGAGAATGGATCATCGTGGTGTTCAAGCTCCAGCAGTGACTACTCCTTTGTGGGGTGATTAACAAAACCAGATGATTGGATCAGAATAAAATTTTAATGAAGTCAAGAGTGCACAGATAGAAAGCACAAAGGAAGTGTTTTCTGGGCCCTCGGTCATGGCAAGCACTTGGAGTCAAGTTGTACAAATTACCAGCATTGCCACTTTTGGGAAAAAAAATACTAACCAGTGATCATATACAAAATCATCTATGACTGTCGCATACCACCAGCCCTGGCTTGTTTTTGCTTTATTTTAAATTTCAAAAAAAAAATGAACAACTTCATTACACAAAGAGGGAATGTAAGGTTGTATTTCCCAGACATGAAATAGGTATAACCTCAGCATTTCCTATATAAATTGATTTTGTTCATGTTACATGCACATGTGCATGGTGCCCATCGGTCTATGAGTGTTCACATGTGTGTGAACTCATGTGTGAGCAGGTGCATGCGTGTGTAGGAGTGTAGAAGCCTATGGTCGAATTGAGAATCTTTCTTGGTGGCTCTTCCACTTTATTCTTTGAGCAAGGCCTCTTAACCAATTCCAGAGCTCATTGGTGCAGGTGACTTTGCTCAACAGCTTGGACCTGGGGTCCCCTGCCTCTGCTTTCCAATGCTAGGGTTACAGGTGAGCTGTCACTCCCACCTGGGATTTGCATGGGCTCTGAGAAATCTAAACTCTAGGCCTCTTGCTTTTGTAGTGTGAGCTGTAGCTACTGATCCACCTTTCTAGCCCTCCTGTATGATTTCAAAACAAAAACTAAACAACAACGACAACAAAAAAACCCTCTGCAGATGTTACTTTATTTCAGTATCTTTACTGTTTTATATAAAAAGGACTGGAGCTAATAAAAATATGAGTACGTTCTTAATCATCCCACATTTTCAAAGGTGTTATAAAATGGAGATATGCAATATTTACATATGTATTGTTCTTTCTTTCCTGAAGAGCATGCACCAATCACCTTTTGCATTGAACAGGAATAGGATCAACTTTCTGGCCTAGCAAAGCGCTTTCTAGGTGCTGTCAAAATATTCATTTGAAACTTGCAAGAGCTGGCTACTCATCTAGGCTCTGGGATGATTTTTTAGTAAAGGAAACAAACAGAATCTGCTTCCATGACACACACACACACACACACACACACACACACACACACACACACACACACACACAACTAAAATAATATTTAAATAAAATATCAACAATACAAAACAACATGAATTAACTAAAAAAATGACCAAGAAGAATAAATGAGAATCATAGAACAGTATATGAAAAAATACAACAGAGATCAATATAATCAAGTCCAAATGTTATAGTTTCACTGTGTGAATAGAACAAGCTAGCAACTTAAAAAAAAAAGATGTTCTGATGGTATAAAAAGATTACTAGCAACATGACATTTAAAAGGAATACAAGATACAGATAGAAAACTTGCAATTAAACATATGAAAAATGATCTTGACAAATTTGAAGCATTTAAGAAAATATAAGTTGGGTGGGGACCTGGCTCATTAGGTAAAGTACCTATTGTGTACACACAAAGACTTTAATTTGGGTCCCTAGCATAACTACAAAAATGCAGCTCTTACTAGGGAACAGGAGTAAGGGAAAGTCAAGGAAGAGTAGACAATATGTGAAATTCATTTGCCAGAGAGCTTAACCAATGGAGACCTGTCACCAAAAAGTGAGGTGAAGAATAATTGAAGAAGATATCCAACATCAACCCCTGGCCTCCATACTCATGTAAATATGAAGATTATGGAAGTGAATTATTTGGAAGAGTAAAAACCTATAAATTGGTTCCTTGAATTATCTTGTAACATTGGCGAATGTGGAACAATCTAAGAAATTCACAAGCATAGGACTAATGAGACATTACCAGTATATCAAAGATTAAAGGTACAATGGAATGAACTAAACAACAAAGATTTAGTAATAAAAATACTAACGTATATTATCATAATAATTAAATTTCTGAAAAGTATAATTCAAGAAAAAATATTCGTGGGAAATTGTTAATATTCATAGTTCTGCAATTTGTTACTATTAAAGCCAAAATCACTCAAAACACAATAAAATTACCATAAAGTATAGTGTAATATATTCAATTATGTATAAAATATGTAGTAACCAAATTCATTTTAACTATACAAAATACAGTAATCCAAAGATTTTCTTGTATTTCCATATGTGGGAGAGTAAATGAAAGTTTGAGTGATTGTGCATTGTTGATATGAACATTGCCATGTCAAGGTCACCACATTAAGGCCACCATGTCAAGGCCTCACAATCAGAGTAATAGCAAGTCCTTCCCCTACTTTGAATACAGATATAATGAATGGTTGACTTTTAGCTAAAAACAGTACTTGCAAAAGTACATACTACAGCTTTCTTGTCCCAGAAGACTGCACGATCATGCCCCCGAGACTGTTCTCCTACAGAGACCATTTCTAGAGATTATCTCACTCCATGACTTGTTCATGATATATGTAATAAATGCCCTGGATATCCATGCTGCTGACACATCTCCATCCAAGTCTGTAGATCACCCATTTCCAGCTTTATGTTACTTGTCTCTCTTTCTTAATTTTCCATCAATTCCTGTCAGGTTTTCAGTACGTAATCACACAGGCCATGGTAAATATGCAATGATTTAAAGAAAATCCCATGGTCATATTATACCAATGAATAGAGCTATAAAGGTAGTACAGAGATTATCTGAAGGAGCAAGAGAAAGGAACAAAAGATGAAGTGGGAAAAAGACCAGAGGCTTCCTGGAACATTTTTCTTAAGTACAGAACCAAGAGAAAAATCGAATGAACCAGAACAGAATTTAATAGCTTCCTAGGACAAAAAGTCGTGCATGGTGGCTCATGCCTGTAACTTCAATACTTCAGAAGTCAAGGCAGAAAAGACTTTAATGAGGTCCAGGCCAGCCTGGGCATGAGGACCGTGCCAACGGTTTTCTTAACATTTGCTTTAAGATTTATAAGAAAAACTGTTACTTAACAGGTAGTTGTCCTAATAACCACAGGGCAAAATTCGCACATGTTGTGTTTAACAATTTCACTGTGTTCTCAGCAATCCTGCAGAGAAATTATACACAAAACATTGTAACATGTGGTTGAGGTTGAGTCAAGCTTAGGAGTTATGGCTCATTTAATCCTTTGTCCTGTTTGACGTGTCGAGAAAAATCACCTCAGAACAAAAGTACTACATGGCAATCAACTACCAGATTATGATTTGATTCAGAATGCATTTACTGGATGTCATAGCTAGAAGTGTTGTTTATGTGACTGAAGAGACTGTTAAAATAAGGGAAAACGCAAAAGTAACTTAAAAACTGTTTTGTTTATTAGTAAACAAGTTTTAATATTTTACAAATATTAAATATTAAAAATATTTTAAGTGTAAACATTAAATATTAATATAAAAATTAAATTTTTATAAACAAATTTATATTTACAAGCTATTTCTAATTTTGCAGGCAATTTTGGGGATTCAAATAAATTTTCCTCCTTGGTTCCCCTGACAAGATCAGGGATGAAGAGATTTCTGTCCACATTCTGAGCCAACTTCATAACTAAGACATGAAAAAAAACCTAACAAAATGAAAAACTCTACAGAGTCATTTATTATAAATTCCATGCAACCTTAGCGCCTTCAGAAATGATGACTCAGAGGAAAGTGAAATGTGTACTTTGATGTCAAGTTTGAAGATAAATAGATGGTTATAGATAGATGAAAATGTAGGGCAAAGGGGAATTATTGGATAGCAATGAACTGGCTGTCAACTCCTAGGTAGAACTGTATGTTCCTCTCCATTGCTAGAGGTACAGATATCCTATATCACACTGATTTCTGTCATTCGTCCTGTATTTTCATTGTTGAAACCATTGTAGTCTTATTTATGTCCTTCATCTAGGGAGGGTCACCAGCTTTGTGATTTCAGGGCTTATCTCACAACAGTCCTTTGATTTTTTCAATGTGTTTTTTACATCATGTATTTGATCTCATTCATTCTCCATCCCTTCGCATCTGCCTTCTGCCCCAGAACCCCATCAAATAAACAAAATTCAAGAGAGAAAAAAAGGAAGGAAATAAAATGAGAAAAATAAAAAGGGGAAGGAATTAAAAATCATGCCATAAAATCTGCAGTGCAACCCAACAAGTCATGCCATAAACCTTTGTCCATACATCTCTGCTTGCAAGTATTCATTGCAAAGAGTCATTGGTCTGGTCTGAGATTCTTGGTCTCCACTACAACTTTCGATGCTGGGCCTCCACTAGGACTCTTCCTGGACATCCCGCTGCTGCTATGTTGTGGAGACCCTGCAGCTTTGGGTCTGTGGGTCAGGGCCTTTTATGTGCTCCAGTAGTTCATAGATAGGGTGGGTGTTTAGGACGGGCCAAGTCATAACACTGGACTAGGCGTGGGCAGCTGTAGGGTTGGTAGGTTGCCAGATGGGAAATGGGGACAGCTCCCCCATGGTCACAATTTCAGGGCAGGCTCACCAACACTTGCGCTAACAGGTCGACTCTACTGTGCTGCCCAGGCGAGGTCCAGAACCTGCTCCGTCAAGTCTTGCAGCTAGTGGGGGTCAGAGATGGCTCTCCCACACTTATGACCCCAAGGCCAGTTCTGCCATCTGCCTCAGGTGTTGATGGGCAGGGTGGAGGCAACTCTCCTCTGCCCATCCCACCACAAGGCAGATGAGTAATGGGGACAGCTGTCCCATGCTCACAATTCCAGGACTGGCCACTCACACCTCTGCTAACAGAGTTGGCTCTGTTGTGTTGCCTTGGTGGGGTGCAGAGCCTGCTGTTCCAAGTGTTGCAACTAGTGGGAATCAGGGATAGCTCTCCCACTCTTATGACCACAGGGCTAGCTCTCCCACCTGCCTCAGGTGTTGATGAGAAGAGGAGGGGAGGGCATCTTTCCTCTGCCCATGCGGCCATAAGACAGAGAGAAATGAGGGCCACACTCTCCCAAGCTCACAACTCACAACACGCCTCTTAAATGCTATCATAACAAATCACCTCAACTCTAGTGGTATAGACAACTCAAATTTCTTTTTCTAAATTCTGCAGATCAGAAATGTGAAAAAGATATCACTGGGGATATGATCCAGGAATCCCCAGAGAGTCAGAACAAATAAAATGTATATATTAAAAGAGGGGACTTACTAAATTGGCTTAGATGATCAGCAAAGCTCCACACTATTTTCTGTAGGCTGGAGAGATGAGCAAACCAGCTATTGATTTCAAAATGCTGGAGCCTCAGAGCAAGAAAGGCCAACGAGACAGCTTCAATCCAAGGTAGGAGCTGTGGAAGAGCCCTGGAGAGCTGTTAATATAAGCCAATATTCAAGGGCTAAAGAATCTGAAGTTTGCTGACATGATCACCACCACCACCACCAAAATCATCACCCTCATCATCATTAGTAGCAGCAGCAACAAAAGTAAAGCCATCTGTTCAAGAACAGCAGGGAATCTATGTTTTTTTCCTTCTAGTTCGTACCATAGGGACCTCTGTCTCCTTTCCCCCAACCCAATACATTGGGCAGTGTTGGGCAAATTCAGAGTGAGTCTTCCTCAGCTCGGTACACTGACCCAAATTCCAACAGTCTCTAGAAGTAGCTTCACAAACATACCCAGAATGTGTTTGGCCAATTTTCTAGATGTCTCTCAATCCAGTCAAGATGACAACTAAGGTTAAATATCAGTTTGGGCTAAAAATCAGTGTCAGCACATGATGTTTGTGGGCCTAGGAAAATATTCATTGTCTTGCCTATCCTATCTATTAGACCTGCCTGCATCTCTTTATCAAGTTTCCTCATTCAAAACCAGTAATGTAGCCTCTTCAGATCTCCCTACCCTTTATTCAGAAGGATCTTATGATTCCATTAATCCAAAATAATCTCCATTCTCAAAATCCTTGACTTAGTCATATCTTTCAAAATCATTTAGCACATAAAGGGATACATAATTAGCTGTTGGCATTGGGAAATGAACATCTTGGAAGGTATCATTCTCCCCATCAGAATACTCAAAAATAGCCTGCTTAATAATCAAGACACTTGCATATCCGAGCTCTTTGAAGCAATACTTCTTTTGTAATAACAGAGCCTCTCTCCGATCTACATGACTGTAGTGGAATGGCATATAGAATTTCATATTTGCCTAGGGATGAATGTGCCACATCTTTAAAATATGTTTCTATTAGTGATGATTTTGGTTTTGTTTTTAATGGAACTAGCATCATTTGACCATTCTAGAAGCTAAAATTATCATGAAACTTAGATTTTCATTTTTTTAGGAAAGTACTGTTTTTTTTGTAGCCCCCTCCATAAAAAAGTCTATTTTATAGTTCAAAGTGGAATACTCTGCCACCTCTAAAAAGAAGAAGCTTGGGGTAATAAATGTTTGAAGAGAAAAAAAGAGCCTGGCATTTGCTATCTTTTGTCCGTTAGATGTTAAAATTAACAAATGAAAAAGAAAAGGAATTGTATAGTTTCTAGAAGGTCCTGTAAATTTTATGACTTTTATTATTATTATTATTATTATTAATTATTACTATTATTATTTTGCATCCAACTTTTCTTTTTAATATTCTTTTTTTCCATCCTGGTCTTGTTTAATTAAAATAACCATCCACACTACTTCGTTGTATTTCTCCTAACCTGTTTGAAAATTTTGTTAATATTCATTTGTTATTTATTTTAATGTCTCAAAATACCCAGGGCTGGGGGAAGAGGGGGGGGCTGGAGGAGGGAGGACAGGGGAATCCATGGCTGATATGTAAAATTAAATTAAATTATAAAATAAAAAAACTTTCCTCCTCACCTTTATTTAAAATAATTTAAAACCATGTTTTATTAGAAGACATCCTTTGACTTTACTTTGTTGCTATCAATAATAATTCTGTCACTTCAAATCCCAAATGTCAGCATGGTGTTAAAATATATCAATAAAAATATCTATTTGCCTTGAAATCAGAAGAGAAATAGTGACAAGTGGACATATGGGGGAAAATATTTAAAGCTACAAGAAAATGTCTCATTGGTATCAACTTAAAATCAAATTAAATTTTAACAGAAAATTTAATTTTTAATAGAAATTATTAAAGTTCCCAAATTTAGATTCAGTTGTGACAAATGATCATTGTGTTCCACAAAAAGAAACTGAGGTAAGATGAAGGAAGAAAAACCTACAAGTAAAAAACATAAACAATTAATTTCTTGGTTTTGTCATAATCTATCATAATTACACAGCAATATAGCTGTGTTCTGAAATGTATCATTTAGGACTGCAGTGAACTGCCCAAGTAATTGAGGCATAAAACTAAATAATGTTACACACACACAAACCCTATTGTATAATGATTCTTTAAAAATACTTTATTTGTATGTAAGTATGTGTGTATGTGTGTGTGTGTATGAGAGAGAGAATGTATGTGTGAGTGTGTGTGTGTGTGTATGTGTGTGTGTGTGTGTGTGTGTGTGTGTGTGTGTGTGTGTGTGTGTATCCATGCAGGTGCCCATTCAGGCTAGATGATAACATTGAATCCCCTGGTGCTTGAGCTAGAGTTACAGACAGTTATGAGCCATCATACAGATGTTGGGACCAGAATTCCACTCCAGCTAAGGAGCAGCAAGCATTCTACTGCTGAACCATCTCTCCATCACCCACATAACAAATTCTAAACAGTTAATTTTGATTGCCAGTAAATTTAGAACAAGATTCAAAATAGCCACAGTTACCACCTTTTAAGACATCATATTGGGGGAATTATCTTATTCAATTACATAAGAATAAATAGGGGCATAAGCACCAGAGGAGCAATAAAGACATTCCTGTTTACAAATGGTATGATTCATCAGAGGAAGTCAACATTGAATGATCAGCTACAAATCATAATTAAACATTTATATAGCTGTGTTCTGAAATGTATCAGTTAGGACAAATAATAAAATACTAATAAAAAATTTTCCATCTTTCAAGAAATTTTTTTCGAAAAGGCAAACTCAATTTACCTTGAGAATTCCATTTGGCTGAATGACACATTCCCTGCTTAAGTCTTTGTGATTTGCTATGACGCACAACTTTGGTCCAGAAATATTACCATCCGGCATTGATGTATTTGAATTTAATGAATAAAAACTTCTTAATAAAAAATTGAGGTTTTTATATATACATATGATTCACTGAAGTTAGTTCTAGTTGAGATACAATGTGGTCTATAATTATATAAAGTATACAAAATTTTAGTGACCAGAAGAAAAATGTTTTGTTTCAGATTGATGCCTAGAAAGACATATTTTGTCTTGGTCCTACTATTTTTCCTATCTTATTACCTTCTAAATCTCTAATACTCTCCATTCTACTTTTCACCTTTCCTGTCCAAACAAGTTTCCACATTTGGAAGAAATCTTGTGGCATTGGTCTTAGAAAGACTTGATTATTTTGCTTAATATGATAATCTCCAGATTCATCTACTTTCATGCCGACCACATTATTTTCAATTTTCTTCTTTGTGACTGATGAAAACACACATGCGTGTGTGTGTGTGTGTGTGTGTGTGTGTGTGTGTGTGCCCAGTGGGTACCTGTGTCCCACAGCAAATGTATGAGGGTAAGAGGACAGTTGTAGGTAGGTGTCAGTTCTTGTCTTCCACCTTGACTGAGACAGTTTCGTTGTTTGCTACTTGAAGCTCCAGGCTAGCTGGCCTGTGAACTGCTGGAGACTCTCTTGTCTTCACTTCCTATCTCTCCTTAGGAGTACGTGGATTGTAGATGTGCATTACTGCACCTAGCTCTGGGGATCTGAACTCAGTCCCTCATGCTTTCCCAGCATTTGCTTTACCCACAGAGCCATCTCCCAGTCCCCTTGTGAATTATTTAGAATTTTTCTTCTAACGAATTGTTTAGATTCTAGACCTGATATTAAAATAAATAAAGTTAATGTCCCTTTGCACAACTGACATACAAACAAGGAAAATTCCAATGTCAAGAATTGTCTCTTTACAGGCTTCCTAGCAGATGCAGCATTCTACACATGTTTTCTTCAGTTTCTGGATTTAGGAAAGTCACAGGAAATGTGTGTCAATGTGTTTACTTAACTACTTGTTTTGCTAATATTTGACTGTCAGCAATTTTACTTTTTCAGATTATTTATAATTGGATGTGATTTTGAGATATTATGATTTCCAAGTATCAAAAGAGAGGAAAAATGGAAATACAAGTTATCACTTCTTCTGTACTAGATGATTGGATGCTTAAAGTATCCAAAGCTATCTTTACAGATTTATTGCTATTTTGTGTGTTTTGTTTGCAGATATTTATGTGGGCCACATGCATGCCTAGTGCTTTCTGAGGCCAAATGAGGGCATCAGATCCCCTGTAACTGGAATTATAGATGGTTGTGAGCCACCATATGAATGTTGGGAATCTACCTGAGGTCCTCTGTAAGATCAGCATGTGTTCTTAGCTCCTGAGTCATTTCTCCAGCCTCTGTATTCAAAGATTTTCATTTAATAAATTTAACAATAACTCCACAGCTTATATATTCATCTTTCCAATATGTATCTAACTTTATTATCGCTTAATATAAATGTAATTGTCTATTTTATTACTAAAATTGTAAATGTTTGCTACAGTATTAGCAAGTGAAATTATAAATATTGTCTTCACTTTACTGGTTAATTTGAAATATATTAGTATCTTACATTTAACAATGGATCACTCATTTTTTTTTTGGTTTTAGGGAAAGATCGATGTTACAGTTTAATTGCATGTTTAAAACAATGTAGAAACAATGCAAAAATTTCTTTCTCCATTGCTTCCTAGTTTTTGATAATTCTGCAGTTGGTTAGATACTTCCTAGAAACTGCCTTGTAGTTGGATATGGAAAAAAACAGGTTAATTTTCTCAATTGTTAGAACCTTCATTAGAAAACATCAGTTGTTTATAATGTTTGCTATTTCATGTAAATTCTTCCAAATAGGAAACCTTTTAGAATTCTTATGAAAGAGGATGGACCCACTAAAATGCATTAATAGTGATAGTTATTTCTTCTTAAATGAGCTAAAAACCTCCTAAATATTTGAAAATTCTTAATCATAATTTAATAGTTAAAATGCAACATGGTACTGTTCCACCTCAAATGTTTTGTGATTTTGCTATGAATGCTTTATTGCCCTTACTTTTGTGAAGGAAGGAAAAGTGGTTTCGTATTTGTATGGAATAGAAATATTCAGATTTAAGTACGGGAACTCATTAAAAGTATTCTCTGAGGGAGGGCCCATAATTTGTTAGACTAGAATCCAGAGTTTGTGTTCTGGAAAGAGAAGATGCCATGAATATCAAAGTTATATAATTTAACCACATTTTATCTGTTTAATTTTTAACAAAGAGAGGGAAGTATTGTTTATTAGGGTGTAAATTCGTTTAACTATTATGAAAAATGGCATGGAAGCTTCTCAAAAAAAATAAAACAGAAGATATAAGACATGATGTCATTGGCTACAGTGTAAGTGAATCTAGAGGACACCTAGATAAAATAATCACATTGTCATTTGCTACAATGTAAGTGAATCTAGAGGACAACAAGTTCAATTAAAGAAGTGAGACACAAAGTGATAATATGCAGTGACTTTACTAATATGCAAAAGCAAACAGCCATACTCTTAGAGTGCTGGTGAGAAGTTGGTTAAAGAGTACAAACTTATAGTTGAGGAAGAGGCAAATTCTAGTGACCAGAATCAATCACATATATCTCTTATTTCAAAATGGCTCTTTAAAAAAAGTACTTTTGACATATTCTCAACACAACAAAAACTGAATGAAGCTGAAAACAACCTCTATTCTGAATGGCTTGTCTAATTATGTAGAAATTCACTGAGTTATGTAGTCTTTTGATCTGGTTAGTTCTGGTGTATAATATTCTTTATTTGCAACTTTGTTTCATATTAATATTTAATTTTTTGAAATTATTGAGGTAATATGCTAAGTGTGTTTTAATTATGACACACAACTATATATCACATTAAATCTCACACGTCTATACAATTATTATTTTTCCATCAAAATAACTTAAAATTGCTGGATGGTGGTGGTACATGCCTTTAATCCCAGCACTCTGTGAGTTCGAGGCCAACCTGTGCTACAGAGTGAGTTCCAGGAAAGGTGCAAAGCAACACAGAAAAACCCTGTTTCAAAAAACAAAAAACAACAACAAAAAAACAAAACAAAACAAAACAAAAACCCTTAAAATGTAAGTATATATCTAAGCATCAAACTAAAATCTAAAATCTAAAATTCATGCAAGATACCTATAGAAAAGGATGGGACACATGTTCAAGAAAGTCTGAGACCAAACCAGCCACTTTCCTGACTCAAGAGACTAAAGCTAGGATTCTCTCGGCATGCTGCCAGCCTTAGAATGAGTCCCAGTGCGCTCAACCAAGCCCAGCCATACGGTTAAAATGGAAAATGAAGCTGTATAAGTCATCCATGTTATTTTATTCTTTGAATATTTTAAACAAAACCTTCCTGCTTTATAAGCAAATGAACAGATGGCTTTTTCTGGACAGAACTGCAGGGACCAGTCCAACACTTTCATTATTGGCTAAAGGACACTCTGTGAGTCACGTTCCCAAGTTGTTCATCTATTTTACTGATGTATAAATGTTACTATCTATTAATTATTAAAAGATTGATCTTGATTACAGAAAGGAAAGACTCACTGGGGGTGGAGCTAACATGGTGCCACTCAATTGCTGCTTACTATTCTCAAGACACTTATGGGCAATGAGTACACATTGGTAGCCTTTAGACACTATGGATTCTGAAATGATCAGTACCAATTTTCTCCTGGCTATTAAATATCTCTAACATGCAATGAAGTTAGGGGTCATGTAGATGGTTTAGAGGCTATTAAAAGTACCCTGACCCTGCCTAGAAGACCAGAAATCAGAGTCTGGATGACCTAGAGATCCATCCTAGGTCTGGTAAAAACATGCCTCACAAAAAAGATTTAAAAAAGAAAATGAAATGATTTCTAATGATATTCTGATATACTTGTAGACTGGAGCCTGTCATAATCACCATCAGAGAGGCTCCATCCAGCAACTGAGGGAAACAGATGCAGAGATCCACAGCCAAACATTAGGCTAAGCTCGGAGAATCCTGTGGACGAATGGGAGGAAGGATTGTAGTATCCAGAGGGGTCAAGGACATCATCAGAAAACTCACAGAATCAACAAACCTGTACTCAGAGGGGATCACTGAGAGTAAATTGACAATCAGGGATCCTGCATGAGTCTATGACCCTTCCAGCAGGCCAGGTTATTCGAGGGTCTCGAGGAGGGACCACCTGTGAATCAATGGGGGGTGAGAGGGAAAGGAGACCAAGCGCGTGAAGAAAGACAAAGTCAGTCTGAGTTGCATCAAGGTCTCTTTTATTGACTGGGTGTTAGAGCTTATAAACAGGGCTTCAGGTAGGGAGGGGGAGCAGGAGGAGTGAGGAGAGGACAAAGAAAATTCCTAAGGGAGGGTCAGCAGGAGGTTGCTTTGGTCCCAGGCCCCTGCAGCTAGCTGATTTAGTACAGGCTCCAAGAAGTTTATTTAATCATACATTCCTAGGTTAGACTAAGAGCCTCCTATTTACACGAGGCTTGATAAATCGTGGAAGGTTACACAGGTTCAAGACACAGCTGTCCGGAGTCGGTCCCCAACAAGTCTAACCTAGGCCTTCTGCATATATGTTATAGTTGTGTAGCTTGGTGTTTTTGTGGGACTCCTAACAGAGGAAGCCGGAGCTGTTTCTGATTCTTTTGCCTGCTTTTGGGACCCTTTTCTGCCTAATTGGTTGTCTTGTTCAGCTTTAATATGAACAGAGGTGCCTAGTCTTACTATAACTTGATATGCCATGTTTGGTTGATATCCCTGGGAGACCTGTCCTTTTCTGAATGAAAGGAGGAGGAGTACATCTTGGGGAGAGGAGAAGTGAGTGGGTGACTGGGAGGAGAGGAAATGGGGGAAACTGTGGTTAGATGTAATATATGAGAGAAGAATTAATTAAAAAGAAAAAAGTAGATGCTGTGCTTCTAGAGGACTTGAGTCAGGTTCTCAGTACCCACATCAAGCAGTTACTTCCTGTAACTTCAGATGCCCTCTTCTGTCCTCTACAGGTACTGCACCATGTGCACTAAAAAAAGAAAAAAATGTAGCTCATAATGGCCAACTGGACTCAAGGTGCATCTTATTTAAGCACAGCCAGAATTTGTCTGGTTATCCCAGTAAAATGTGACAACAATACACTGAGTGTGGACTGCTGATCCTAGAGAGAAAAGGTATCACCCAAGCACTGTCTGGCAAAGGAGCAATCCACGAGTTTTAATTTTTATATCTTTAAAAAAAATTTAAAAGTCTGCACATTTTCTTTACCTTATCTTATTGAAACAGATAGTATCTTGGTATTATTTTGAATATGCCTGATAAATGAGGGTATTCTGGCCTTGAATAGGTCTTTGAAGTTAGGTGTTTAATATAATCATTAAATATAATTTTGCTGTCATTTTTGCACATGATATTTAATACATTGAAGTTTTCTAGTTCTGGTTTGTTGAGAAATTTTATTATGGATGGTGGATTTTAAAATGTGTTTCAATATTAATAAGTAGGATCATATGATTTGTCTTATTTAGCCTCTTCATGTGAAAGAATTTCAGACTGATTTTCAAATATTGAACCAGCCTTGCATTTCTGAAATAAATCCCCATCTTTTTATGATAAATCTTTTAATAGTTGAACTCAGTTTGCAACATTTCTTTCAAAATACATGCAATACTATGAATTTTATTGTAAGTATTGAAGTACTATCTGTAAAATAAAAATACTAATCTTCAAAAGTATTTTCATATTAATTATTTTTTTTTGGTTTTTCCAGACAGGGTTTCTCTATGTAGCTTTGGAGCCTTTCCTGGAACTCACTCTGTAGCCCAGGTTGACCTCGAACTCATAGAGATCTGCCTGCCTCTGTCTCCTGAGTGCTGGGATTAAAGGTGTGTGCCACTACCGCCCAGCTGAACTTTTCTTAATTCTCATTTTGATACATGTAAAATTAGAAAATCAGAAATTCATGTTTTAATTACTCAATATGTGGAGATGCTTGAACTATGTTCCACCAAGAATAAATTTTTTATAATTTCTACTCTTTATATTAATAAAATTGTGCATTTATGATTTGGTATTTGTTCTGTCTGGGTGAATGTTACATGTTTGATTGAAAAGCAGATGTATTTTGCTGTTTTTCCAGCATTTTATAAATGATCCATTAGATCATTAATTGATGGTATTGTTCAGTTCAATCACATCCTACTGATTTTCTGTGTTTTTGAATCATCCATCTCTGACAAGAGTTGTTAAAGTCTTTAAATATAGTAACTTATTACTCTTTTTCAGATTCTTTTTTTTCTTAAATTTTGTTTTATTGAAAATAAAGTTATTTCCATACTATATATTCTGATCACAGTTTCTCTTTCTTCATTTTCTTCCACATCTTCCTTATCTCCACACCCTTCCAACTCTATGCCTGCTTTCTCTGGCTACATGTTCCCAATATAATTTCTCAGTCATTTTGACTAGCTAGCTATTTTTCTTTTTTGATGAGAACAGGGGGATTTTCTAAAGGAGGGAGGTCCTTCTCCCAAATGGGAGCAGTCTCTGGGAATGTCTTTCTCCTCAAAATTAAAAATTTTTGGAAGACTCGTGATATGTTTTATAATGATCATTTCTCCTGCCATGGCTCCGGTATGGAATTATTTCTTGGATCCATCATGAGTGCCTATTGGAATTCTCAAAAGAAAAGATGAATGTTCTGGTGTACCACAAAGAAGATTTTGCTTTCAGGAGTTCTTGCTCTTATGATAATCTTCATTTAGCTTTCAGCCACTTGGCAAGATTGCCACTTAACTACTTTTGGCAGCTTAAGATGTAATGGCATTTGCTCCAAGTTAACATATGTCCACTATGGCCCCAATGTTGTCTCTCTCCAGATCTTCAGGTAGAAGATTTCAACCTCAGTGGTGCAATGTGTAGATGAGGAGCTGCTGTTTGGCACTCCGTCCAGACTTTTCTCTTTTTCTCTACAAGTGGAAGTGATAATTTCCCAGCTAGTTACTTGTTGTAGTGGAATCTAGCCATTTAAATTGGACTTTTATTCCTTTTTAAATTTATTTTCTAAATGTTCATTTCAGATCTCTTAGAAAATTAATATTAACATATCCCTTGAAAGGCCAACAATTTAGTCATAAAGGAGACACCTATGGACATCACAGAGTGTTTAATGTCCTTATTTTGTGGCTTTGAGTCTGTCTAGAATGTGAAATTTGGGGATAACTGATATTTGTGAAGTATACTTCTGATTTTAGTTAACTTCTGATTATTTTATCAAAAATTTAAAAACTTCTGTTTCCTTTAGTGGTATATATAAAATGTAATTGTTGATGATTTAGAGCTAAGATTTATCGTGTCATATGTGGTACTTTAAGAAGACCCTGGCTTTCTTTTTGCTTTCTACACTATTCTGTTTATGAGTAATTGTATAGGCTTTCTGATTATTTGTCATCAATTTCATGCTTTAATTGCAATTCTTCTTGCTGTCAATTTGTTCCCATTGGCAAAATTTTGCCAATCTGTTTATAAAATACACTCTTCTCCATTTATTGTCAAAAGTCACTCCATTAGCAAATTGAGTAAACTCTAATATACATATACATATAATATGTGCATATATGTGTGTATGTTGTTAATAAATGCTATTTGTTTACTTTTATATTCTCAGTTTTTTCTGAATAAATGAGGGATTCAGGAAGGAAACTTCTGGATAAAGGAGGTATTACTATATTATCTATCAGTGTAGACTGACTCAAAACTAACAAAATTGCTCTAAAGACAGAAAAAGTAAGGCCTTATATTTATAGTCACTACTCAATGTCTGTTGATTAATTCTGAACAAGTTGCCTGATTAAATATGTAAGAATTGAATGTTTATGCTTTCTATTTGCAGTTTAGTGGTATAGATCTAATTGAAGAAAAACATGGAAATACCAACCTTTTAACTAAAATATAGTTTCTTGTGCTATCTCTTTAAATTACAGACATAAAACAAGGCAAATGCCACAGATCATATTTTTAAACACACTGGGTTCCTAGTGGCCCCTTAAAATTTCTTTGATAAATTAGAAGACAGATGTGAATCTCAACTTCTCTAAAAGACAGTGTAAGAGACACTCCAAATCATTACTTCCAGATTTATTTTTGTTGATTAATGGATGATTAATTTTTATAATAGTATCCATTTCTCTTTTATGACAATGTTTTCCTAAAAGCATTACTGAAGCCCATTTAGAGGTAAGACTTGACAAAGGTAGAGGGATCCATGTTAAATTGGTGAACAGTCAAGGAGTCTCTGGAGGTCAATTGTTCCTATGACACTTCAGTGGGGGTGGCAGGAGGGGTGCAGTCTAGCAAATACCTGGCTTTAATCCAAAAAGCTCACTGCAGAAGCCATCAAGCTGTAAGACTGACTTTAGAATGCCCTGATAGCACATTTGTTTTAGAATCATAGTAGTTTGTTCATCTGAAAGTAAGATGAAATGCCATGGCAGTTATGGTTTCAGGGCCACTGGTGTTGATCTCTCTCTACATCACTACCTGCCGTGACCTTCAATAAGGAAAATGCACTTTGCCAGGAACCTTTACTTTCCTGGGTACATAATGCTATAACATTTCTAAATTCAGTAATAGATGCACAGGTGTGATTTGAGGTTAGTGAACAGTAGGAGACTGAGTCATCAACATTAGATTCTCTGAGTCATACTTTCAAAGAACTTCAATTAGTTGAATTGCCTAATTTCATCAGATTCCATAATTTTTAGAACATTAAACTGGTCCTTTGAAATATTTTAAGGCCTGTAAATTGTATTTCTGTTTGCTCTGGAATACAAATTTTTTTAAAAAAATGTTTTTCATTCTCATTGGTTTATTCCTTGGCAGCAATTGAGGTCACATTAATGGGCTATTATGCCCTTTTTACTTTAATAAATTGGCCACACTCTCTTTGTTAAATAAGCAGAAAGAAATGATAAGATTAACATAAGCATATTATAAAAAAATCATTCTGTAATCAGTGGCTTACTTCATACTGTTTTTGCACTAAGGTGGTTTTATTTGAAGCTTATATTATGGTTAAGAATAAATCATCGGTTTTAAAATGCCATTATATTGTTGTAATCCAAAGATGTGGTAACATTTAAAATGTCTTCAAATGATGACACTTCTAACAAATAAAAATTTTGAGTTTTTGATGCCTTCCTCTCCATCTGTTGCTAATGTAACCTTCCTAGTAGCTGTGTCAGTTCTGAATGGAACCAATACCTCAGTATAGTACATCAAATGAAAGGAGACTGAGTACTGTCTTGGGGTGATCTATCACAAAGCAGTCCAAGCTATAACACGTGTCTCCACTTACAATGAGCATGGAAATGAAGGTATTTCAGCAATTGTCAAGATCAGTCTTCTATCATTGGCTGAGGCAGGTTTGTCCTCTATGCATGCCTGTCCAGGGGGGCATATGTGAAAATCACAGCAAGAAAAGGTCCAGCTTCTCCCGCTCTACAGATACATTGCCTTTTACCTCTAACCCTGAGTCCTACTCAGTGTGAGTTATTTATCATTCAGCTACACTTTTCCTCTCTTTCTGTCTCTCTGTCTCTGTCTCTCTATCTCAGTCACTTTCTCTGTCTATCTCTGTCTCTGTCTCTCTGTCTCTCTGTCTCTCTATGTCTCTCTGTCTCTGTCTCTCTCTCTCTCTTTCTGTGTGTGTAGGCATGTGCAAGTGTGTGTGTTGTTGTTATTTTAAGACAGAGTCTGATGTAGTCCAGATTGGCGTCAAATTTGTTGTGCTACAGAGGATGACTTTGAATCCCTAATCCTGATGCTCCAAGTGCTGAGGTTACAAGTGTGAGCTACCACATCCAGCCACAATTACAAAATTTCTAAGAAAATCTTTTCATTAACCTGTAGCCTAGGAGTCATGAGCCTGGGAATGGAGCTCGGTGGTACAGTTCAAATGGTACTTGGGTTTAATTCCCAGAACAGGAAAATAAAATACAAGTGACCACTGGTCAAATGTTCTCACATCAAAAGTTTGGAAATCCCTATGTGAAAACTTTGTTCAAAATTCCTATACATACTAGTAATTTAAGAAGGGTACATTAAAATCCTTTTCAAGACTTTATCCTTTTCTTCACAGGAACTCACAAAGTGAGTGGTGGAAAGTTTGGCTCTTTATTCCATTGTTCAAATCCCTGTATCTCTGCAATATTCATTAAGAATGAATGTGATAGCTTGGCCAATGAATTGTAGTTATCTTGAAAGTAAAAGGATATGAATAATCTTAAAAGTTACACTAATTTCTGCATTTAGATGAGCCAATTGGGCTTTCATGTCCCTCCTTTTTGGCCCTTCACTGGGACCAAATGTCAAGAAACGAGTCTGTGATTAGTGTAAAAGAACTCTTCTCTGTGTATGCCACCTGGCTCAGAGTTGTATCCAGAAAAGCTGACATTAGTGATTCGTAAAACATCTAAGAATAAAACTGCTTTTTTTTCTAATTAAAATATGGGTTAAAGTATAGTGAAAACTCAAAGAAAACAGAAAAACTACAAAGAATGCCAGCTATAATAATGGTGTTATTCTTCTAGGTTCTTCTGCTTACATACCTCAGGATAAACTTTTAATTTTTTTCCTTGATAATTTCATATATGTATCCCTTGAAATATGTTCAAACCTACCCTCTTCCCCCTCAATTCCTCATATATAAAATAGTTATGAGATCTTAATTACCTTAGAGAGAAATCAGAGTAATCTGCTATGCTATTAATGCAACAAAAATTAGTTGAAGACAGCAGATACTGAGTGAGAGGTGTATGATAGACAAGTAAAGCTTATCTTTTAGGGTTGAGGCATGCTAGCAAAGATTTTGAAAATTAAATAGAGAAATAAATTGAAATATGCTCTTGGAAATACAGTTTGTTTAGCAAATATTATTAACTAACCCAATTTGTTCATTACATTACTGAACACCTGCTCCCTATTCTCAATATTTTGAAAATAACTCAGTAGGTGCCTTGCATAGCAGCTTCTTTGAAAATACGAGTGTTTTGAGATCTACAACAGTAAACACATTCAGCATCCTCAAATGTTATATTGCATTGGACCCTTTGTGATTTGGGGAAATTGTAAAGCCATAGGAACTAACACACTGATGGAAGTAGCATAAAGATGTTATTTCCTATAAAGCCAGCTGCAGAAGGTCATTGAGAAGGCAGCCCACATGCTCAACTTCATAAATAATATAGAAATGAAATGTCTCTGTGCAATTCAATTATTTGAAATTTGCAGTAAAGAAGAGAATGGATGGATTGTGTGTGTGTGTGTGTGTGTGTGTGTGTGTGTGTGTGTGTGTGTGTGTGTGTGTGTATGTCTTTACAAAATCTCCTTAGGACTAACCTATTGTTAAAATTAAACAATGTACAATAGATAATTCTTTTAAGCAGCAAGAGAGAGGATTAAATACATTTAAATACATGCTATAAAAATGTAACTTTTCAGAATTTTGTTTTAAAGTTGAGCATTAAGTATTATTCCTATCACTATGTTTAAGTGGCATTTTGTTTAGGAAATATAAAAACTCAGAAGAACATTAAACTGCTGTAAATCACATCCACAAATAGAATTCCTTCTTCCCTCCCTTAGTATTACAACTAATGCTGAGAATTTGGAGAGAGAAATCAGAACTTCATAGTTTGCTTGTGGGAATTAAAAACTGTTGTGACCACTTAGCATTTTGGCAGTTCTTCAATATATCAAGACTACCATCATTAAACTTAAATTCCCAGGAGAACTGAAAACATGTTTATATAAAATTTGTAAACTGAGGTTTGTGACAGCCTTTTAAGTCAGAAGAGACAAACAGTAAAAATTAATGTCCATTGACAAATAATGGATAAACTAAATCAAAGTGTCCATACAATGAGATACTACACAAAAATAAGAAGAAATTATTCACTGACAGTTGTTATAATATGTATTGACCTTGGAAAGATTATACTTAGTGAAAGACATTAGCTTTCTGAGATTACATATTATCTAATTTAATTGTTAAGAATTTTAGAGAATAGTTAATCTACAGAGACAGAAAGCAGACTAGCAGCTACCAGGGCCTTAGGATGGGTGAATGAATACTGTCTAGCAATTAAACTATAATATTAGTTAGGTAATTCTGTGAATATCTTTTAAAATATTATGTACTTTAAGCTGATGACATTTATTTAATGTGAATTATGTATCTACAAAGATGTTACAAAGAATTCTATACTTTAACAAACAAGACAGTTTTAGACACATTGATTCAATAGTTGAGCATTATGAAACTGTCATCTGAAATACATTTAACTAAGAAATTTTCATCTTGGACAAATGAACTAGTATACTGATAGGAATTCCAACCACGCCCCCATGGTCGCGCATGCCTGGTGGGACCTTAAGTCACTTCCACCTAGTCATTTCTGGGTCATACATCCTGTGTAACCCATGTTGCATGGCTGCATGGTCATGTACTCACACAGGCATGACCATGTGACCTCTGCTCATGCATGGAGTAGCCACGTGGGCCTGTGTGCGTAGGTGCGAACTGGCCCTTAAAAGACAGATCCCATGTTCCCCTGCCCCACTTACACACGTGTCCTTCCACAGGCTTGATCATATCTATCTCTTTCTCCTTGTCTTAATAAAACTCTTGTTAGTGGATTCTGTCGTGTTTCGTGACTTTTACTCTCAGGGTTAGAGTGCCACCAAAAACTGTCATATACAGTGTTGACTTTTTTCAAAAGAAATAATGAATACTCTACTATTTAGTTCTAATGATCAGAACTCACTGAATTACATTTAACTGATCTTATACCTACTGTATTCAAATGTCTGTGGAACAATAGTTGGAATATTAACTGTTTGGAAGATTAAACATCTTGTCCCAGAAAAATTCAAGTGAACACAAATTACACAATAGTACATGAAGTTTCAGACTTTATATCAAGTTTTAAATTTAATAATTACTTAGTGAAGGCTGATTCACCATAATAACCAAAATAAAAATTTGCAAAATACAATGGATCATAAAAAATAAATATACCCATAATCTCAGAATCTACCCATGTTTTAAATTAGAATTGGACAAATAAAAGATGTCTAGTCTTTCAATAAAAATCTATCAAAAACAAAATGGACAAATAATTTCCAGATAAATCTCCATATGTGCTGACATCTTCCATTTACTTGTGTTCTCAAACTTACAGTTCCCCACACAGCATATTGTGCATAAAAAAAATTAATGTTTGTGTGATGAATGAAGTGATGGCTTTCTGTGCATTAATTAGTATCTCTCCTAGTTCTTTTTTTTTTTAACAAACCAAAGATGAACCATCTCCAATTGTGTTTCATAAAGTCATCTAGCTGTGAGAGGTATCCATTTCTAATGAGTTTGGTTTAATATAGAAAATAAAGTTTAAATTAATAAGTATAGTATTGAAACTCTGTTCTCCGCATATTCTACTTTGGGGAGTTATAAATATTCTCTTTTCATAATCCTAGCCATAAGTGGAATTTCTTTTTTCCTTTACTGGTTAGCAGATATGAAGATATAGCCATTGGGGTAGTTACACCCTAGAAACAAATAATACTCATAGAATTTAACTCTTCTGGGGATTGGAGTGACATTCAAAGTTACATTTGAGTGCATTGTAGAGATGGTAGGTATGATAAATAATCATGGCTGTCTAATTGGCTGAAAACGGAAGTGACTGAAGAGATGAGCCTCTAGGAACATCTGGGATCTATTTCCTGGATTAGAATAATTGAAGTACAAAGATGTAGTAATTTCAATGAGAATGTTCCCCGCAGGCTCAGATATTTGAACCATTTGTCTTAAGTTGGTGGTGCTGTTTGGAGAGGTTTAGGAAAAATGGCCTTGTTGGAAGAAGTACATCACTGGGGGGTGAGGGGGGGGGCTTTGAGGTTATATAGCCTCCCCCTACTTCCTGTTTGCCTTTTCTGCTTTGAACTTGCTATTGAAGGTGTGAATTCTCGGCTTTCTGACTCATTTTCTATTCTTGCTGTATGCTTCACTGCCATGATGGACCCTTGTCCCTTTGGAACTACAACCCAAAATAAACTTTCTTCTTTAGGTTGCCTCGGTAATACTATTTCATCACAGAAACAGAAAAGTGACTAATACACACCCTAGTTGTGGGCAGCCTTTCCCTATGACATAAGGAGACCCCAGAGGAAAGCTTTTACTTTTTTCCTGTTTGCCCCACATCGTACTAGCAAGTTTATCTACACTGTTCCGGTCACCGCTGCTTCCATCTTTCACTGACATCAGAACCCAGCTTCTTCCACGTCCCAATGTAGACCGAAAACCTATGGCTCTATAGGAACCCTCTCTAGGCCTCCAACAACAGACTGGAACTGCTAAGGCATCTAGCCTAGGGAGCTAAGAAGCTGCCTACTCCTTAGCCTGGGAAATGTGGAGAGGATGCCATCCATAGCATGGCATTCTTAGATCACACCAAGGCAGAAAAGCTGCCACCTTTCAGCCGCCACTGTGGCAGGCTTTCTTCCCCCTTCCCCCAGCCGTCTACATAAGCCATGGGCTTTTCCCATTGCAGTCTCTCTACAGCAGCCTTGGGCTGCTGCCTGCTCCTGCAGTGTTTGGGGCCAGAGTTGTAAAGTGTATGAGGTTGAGAGATATAAAGGCATAAGTTGTTTATCTAATAAAATGTTTTAATGTCTAAAAAGATACTTCTAGGGTTGTAATACAAGTTATGATAGAAAGTGAATTAGGTACAAAACTTTGCACTCACCAAGACAGGATAGACTATTTCTCCCAAATACAAATGGACTGTACATTGTAAGTGTAATTCTTATTTGATAATGGTTCTTACTGTATATAGTTTTACTTCGTTTAAGTTAAAACCTTCCCTTTTTATTTAAACAATACCTGATAATTGTTCTTATTGGTTATAGTATCACTGTGTTAGAGCTAAAACCTTTCCTTTTGATGACTCCAGCTCAGACTGCTAGCAATAATGGAGAGAGTGCCTGAGCTGGCTTATCCTGGTAATCAGATTGGTGAATACCTAACTGTTATCATAGACCCTTCATCCAGTAACTGATGGATCACTCTAATTAATTAAAAATCCTAACATTGTGGAATATGTGTGTTATCACAATTGAATTATGTCCTAATAATATCAATGTTTGCTGAACATTCACTAAGCATATATCCATTATGCTTGCTCAATTATAGTTTACTCAGCTATAAAATATAGTAAGTCAGAATTTGGCTCACTTCCAGTCCTTTTCAGTCAATTGAAGTACAATGCTTATCATATTCCTTTACCTACAAGTAGGTCCACAAATATTATGCAAGAACCTTCTGTGTATCAAATGTTCATCTTAGGACTAGGAATTCATTGGCAAAGAAAAACAACCTGGACCCTCTCCTCATAGAAAATGGGTTAATAAATTTGTAGTAAATTGGCTTCTTCCTCCTCCCCAACACCTCAGAAATGCTAGACAAATTACACTCAAGAGTCTTACATACAGAATCAGAAAAACATCTTGGAAATCAAATAGTTACACCAGTTGATTTAACAAATGCAGGTGCTGAGACTCACGGATGTAAATAGGTTGGAAGACATCAGATGACTGACTAGGAAGGGTGGGTAGAAGCACAGTGGAGCAGCTGCATCCTCACTGACTGTTTATGATAGTTGTGCGAATAACTCATTGTCCAATCAAGTTGTGTATGTAACTAAATCATACAAAGGTGTTTAGGATTATCTGAATTTACTCCTTAGATGACTTCTCTGAGAAATGTGAGCAAGGCAAAACACCGAAAACTGCTAAAGCAGAATCTGGCGGGCTTCCCATGAGCATACTCCCTTAGTCTGTTTCTCTTCAGTGATGTTTGTAATACTGCTTCTGAGGAATATTTCCCCCTCAAGCCCTAGGACAATTATTTTATAGGCTCTTTCCTCTTGAGCAGCTTTATTGTGAATTGGATGCTTTCTTACACTTAAGTCTAGAATTAAAAAAGAGGTTTTTAAAGACTCTTTCATAAAAAGACCCTTTCCCTTTGAACATATTAAAAAATACAAGCAGGGAGCCCCCTTTTTTAAGTGTAACTTATATAGTATAGAGGGTCCTCAGATAGTTTCTCTAGCTTTCTTATACCCTGAAAAATGCAGAGCATGTGTTGGGAGTTTCAGAAACTGTGGTTCAAACCCAAACAGGTCTTTGAAATTTGCAGCTCTCTTGAGAATGACTGTATGTACCAATTTACCCTAAACTGAAGAACATATACAAATAATTTTAACTTATTTTTAACTTTAATACTATACAATTTTAGTTCAAAAAATGTCTACCAAACTACAATAGAGGTCCCTTACTCTGGAAGACAGTGGTGTCTTATATCTCGTTGTTGACTATATCATGATTCATACTTCCTCCGTCCCTCATGTTGTATTCTGCTGTGTGACTTGTTTGGCCAATAAAAATATACCTGAAGCTTCTGTAAAACTTAACACCTGTAACTAGCAGATATATTGTTTAGGGAACCAAATAAACTCCAAAGAACAGAAATATAGTTTTGCATGCATTTTAAAATTTAATGAATGGATTAACTTTGTTATACAAAGGATTGGAACTAAAACTTTGCTTATGTTAAGTACATGATGCACCATTTAAATACATCCTGTTTTCACTTTTATTCTGAGACCATGTCTAGCTAAATTCCTCAGGCTGTCTTTGAATTCATTCTCTATCCCACACTAGCCTTGAACTTAAAATCAGCCTGCCTCAGCCTCCTGAATAGCTGTGTTTATAAGACACAATAACAAGCATGTATGTATTTTATGCTTAATTTTTGCTTTTTTTGTGTGTGTCTGTCTGTCTGTCTGTTTGTTCAGGTGTGTTTGTCAGAGATATTATTTATAAATTTACCATAATTGTTTTTCCTCAAAAGTAGATGGTACTCTGATAGTTCGACCCACATTTGTGTAAATGTAGATCAAATAAAGAGTACTTTCTTGGTTGAAAATAATTTTTTCATGAAATATAGTCTGACCATGTTTTCCCCTGTTTTATGCCCTCCCAGATCCTCCCTACCTCCCCAACCATCCAACTCCACCCCTTCTTTCTCTTCTCTAGAAACCAAACAGGCAACCAAAGCAAATAAACAAAAAAAAACAAAGCATGAGAAAGACAAACATACATACACACACACACACACACACACACACACACACACACACACACACACAAAACCATAAAAAAATCAGAAACTATAGTCTAAAAGCAAAAGGCAAATAGGTTAAAAAAAAAGAAAAAGAAAGCAATGTGAGACAAAAAAAAAAAAAAAACTCCCAAAATACCTCTGAGTTTATTTTGTATGCCCATTTACTGTTAAGTACAGGGACTGCCTGTAAGTGTGTTTGTATCCACAGTGTCTTAGAATTCTATTGCTGTGAAAAGACACCATGACCATGTCAATTCTTATAAGGAAAGCATTTAATTCAGGGACTTGCTTACAGTTCCAGAGGTTCAGTCCGTTATCATCATGGTGGAGAGCAAGGCAGCATGCAGGCAGAAATGTGCTGGACAAATAGCTGAGAGTCCTATATTTTGCAGGCAATGGGAAGTCAACTGACAGTCACACTGTGGGAAGCTTGAGCAAAAGTGAACTCAAAGACCACACCCACAGTGACACACTTCCTCCAACAAGGTCACCCTCAGAGTGTCATTCCCTTTGGGGGCCATTTTCTTTCTAACCACCACTCTATTAGGAAAAAACTGATTGTTTTTTTCTCTTTGAAAGTGATTACCAACTGGAGATAGCTTCTTGGCTGGGGATAGGAGATCATGTCTACTTCCCCCTCTCAGTTCTGGGACCCCATGTAGCTTAGACTTGTTCAGGCCCATGCATGGTGCTACCGTCTCTGTGAGTTCTTGTGTGTATCAGTCCTACTGTGTGTGGAGTACACTGTTTACTTAGTGTCATCTATTTCCTCTGACTCTTACAATCTTTGCTTCTCTTCCATGTAGTTTCCTAAATCCTGAGGGAAGGAGAATGATGAAGACAGTCCATTTAGGAATGTGTTTTCCAAGGTAAAGAGTAGTTTTGAACATTCACAGGTCTTCCACCTTTTGTCTTTTACCAGGATATCTTTTTATATCACAAATCTGATTAAATCAATTTCATTTGTTTTGTGTCTGTGTATTTCTGGTTTTCTAATTTTTAATTATACTTCATTTATTTATTGTGTGTATATCTAGGGGAGAGGGATATACACACACCTGCCATGGCCCTTGTGTGGAAGTCAGAAGACAATTTGTTAGAAGTTAGTTCTCTCCTTGCACCATATTCATCCCAGTATTGAACTCAGAATATTAGGCTGACCAGAAATTGCCTTTGTCTACTGAGACATCTGGCTGGCCTCCTATATCCATTTCACTTGAATATCAGCTTGCTTTCCTGTTTCACACACACACTTCTCACTCTATTCTTTCTAATTATAAATGCTTTCTCCTTGCTACCCAATAACCTAAGATGGCCAGTGGCAGATTACCAATTTAATTTCAAGTGACGTGAAAGTACATCAAGGATAATCTCCTTGCTTTCTTTTGTAAGGGTTTGCATATTTATTTTTGAATTTGCATGCATGTTTTAGATATCAAGCACAGCCAGGTGGTGATGGCGCACACCTTTAATCCCAGCACTCAGGAGGCAGAGCCAGGCAGATCTCTGTGAGTTCGAGGCCAGCCTGGGCTACCAAGTGAGTTCCAGGAAAGGCGCAAAGTTACACAGGGAAACCCTGTCTTGTAAAACAAACAAACAAAAAAGATATCAAGCACTAAATTTATAAACATTATCATAGGATCACCTTCACTACTAGCATGTAGAAGTACAGGTGATATCTCCCTTGTTCATTTTTATATCTTGGTTTTGGAATGACTTTACAGATAAAAAGCTAAATAAACTGAATGAATACAAAGATTATCATCTATGAATGGACATTTGATTACTACTTTATAAATTCTCTCTTACTATTAAATTTTATGAATGGCTGACTTTTTCTCAGATCTGCCACTTAAATTCATGCTCCCTCATTTCTTTGTATTATTGTTCTAAAGTGGCCAATAAAATACTTTCCTTAGTGTAGATTGCTGCTCATATAATGTTATACAGCTTGAAATTCTCAGTTTTCCCTGCCCCATGGGTAATAGTTATCCTTAGAGATTCAAAAAGAAATAATTTCTCCCACATATTTTCTAATTCTAGGATGAAGAAATGTTAGGGGCATTATTAATTGACTTAGTGATATAAAAAAACTGAGAATTATTGTGGTTATATTCTTCCTCCTTCCTGTTGTTACTATGTTGTTTTATTATCTTATATGATTAAAGTTTATAACATTTACCTTCTCTTTTGTAATAATCACTGTACTTAGCCTCAATTTGATAGCTGATGATTTTCTTTCATTGCTAACAAGAATTTTTACCATGGCTTCTACATTCATTAACTCTTCTCTGACCTGTCTTTTTACCAAACACTATCAAAGATATTTTAAAAGACTGTGCACATGACATTTAGTATTCTCATATGGTAAAAATTGTCTGTATATATTTGGATTGTATTTTGTTCCACAATCATATAGACAGTTCTACCCTTTAATAGCATTGTCAAGGAGCCCAAGAACATCTATTCTTACCCTCTTTGGATATACAGTGTATTTTATATATGAAGATATAAAGAATTATTTCTTCAGCCCTCATTATCAATAATTTTAGATAGGATTTGACTAAGAGGCTATTGTTCTCAGAAAACAGCATGATCCTTTATCCTTTGATATGTGTGTGTGTGTGTGTGTGTGTGTGTGTGTGTGTGTGTGTGTATAATTTGATGTATATATTCTATTTATATAAAATATTTAAGATAGAAAACCCAATTCCTAAGCAAAGGCAATCCTTTTTTAATTTAATTTGCCTTTCACAGAATATATTTTGATCATGTTTTATCCCTCTTCAAATCTTCCAAGATCCTTCCCAACTTCCTTGCCACTTAAGTTCATGTTCTCTGTCTTTATCACTCTCTAAAACAAAACCAAACAATGAAAATCAAAATAAACAAAGAACCAGTAAGGCAAAAGCTACCAAAAAAACCCACAAAATATAATATGAAGTTCATTTCCTGTTGGCCAGCTACTTCTGGGATGGGGCCTTCTCTCGGGTGTGGTTGTTATACCCAGTAACATTCCATTGGAGACAACTGATTTTCCTTTCCCAGCATGTATCAAATAGCTTCTTGGTTAAGAGTTGGACTTTGTATCCACTCCTCTTCCTTAGACCTGGGATTAGTTTGAACCAGTGTAGATCCTGCATGTGCATGCTGATAATCTCTTAGTTCAAATGTGTATCAGTCCTGTTGTGTCTGGCCACCTTTTTGAGTTGCCGGCCAAAGGGATCTCATAGACTTCCTCCAAACCCCAACTATGACAGCTATTGCCAGATATATTTGTTGCTCTCCACAGATGAAGGCAAGGCCCTATTGCTAAAGTCACAGTGTATTTATGTATTTCTTTGTATTCTGTAATACAAAGAAATCAGGCTGATGCCCAACTAGATGCTTCACCCTACTGTCTAATATTCATAGTGCTAGAAGTAATTCTATATGCCTCCAGAGGAGAAAAGTAATCATCAGTCACTCAACTACCAACTCTGTGATGTACAACAGTGACCTGCCTACAAGATATACTGGTCTGACAGTGGAACAAATGCTATGGGCATTATTAATCGACTTAGTGATATAAAGACCTTTTTGATTGGATTTAAGGCTCACTTCATAATATAGAACCTGTACCTGATCCCGACAAACTGGCCAAGAACATGAAACTAGAGAGCCATGGGCTCAGGAGAAAACATGATGCTATTATTTTGCTAAAGGAACATAACAGTATGACTCCTAATGCCATACTTTTATACTCATTGATTAGTGCATCACTCTATCTTTATCAGAGAAGCTTCTTCTTGCAATAAATGGTAATTAACACAGAGAATCACAATTGGATGGTGTACAGAGAATTAGAGACTTTGGGGCACTAGCTTCTAAATGGCATGTCTTCATCAAAACATTCCACTCAAGGTTCAGGTATTTATATAGAAGAGAAGGTAGAAAGAGGGTAAAATCCAGAGATTGTGGGTGACTTCAAGGAAACAGAATCGTTCATTTGAAATGGCCATTAAAGCGCCAAAATCCCTTCTCAATGTTTTAAGATTACAAAATATAACAAATAGAAAAAGGATGGATGTGGTATGTCCCACCCTGGGAAAATCCCTTCACCTTTGCATTTCTTGATTTCCCATATTAATAGAATGATGATCTATTTCTACACATAAAGTGTTTGAGGTCTTCACTTGCCTTAACCAGCAGGTTCTTCTTTAGTGACAGGGTCTTAACAGGAGGACAAGGAAATAAGAAGTAAAGAAAATAGGAAAGCTGAGGCTAAGAGGACTTGTACAAACTATGTCTTATGCCAAGCAAGTTTATTAAGAAATAAATAATCTTATATATAATTTTATAGATGAAAATGAGGAAAGTCAGCAAAAACTATCATACAACAGGAAAAAGCCATTTGGAAGATAATCAAGCAATGATGTACAAAGGTAACACAGGATATCTCAGTTGTATTACAGACCAAACATGCAATTTCAGTTGAATAACTGCCTGGATCAGATTCTGTTTAATTGGAGTTTTACGGACACTTTGAAGGCAACATTAGAGAGTAGAAAATAATACTAGAATAAATACAAGCCTCTGGTACCAACCAACAACTTCAGCAAACATTAAAGATAGCCTTACATGTAACCAGAAAAACAGAAAGCTTACATTAAAGACGTTTTTGAGTTCAATCCCTATTGTGTAATATATACCACATGACATTAAAAAAATAAAAGTCATGCTGAAAAACAATAAAAAACAAACCAAACAAAGAAAGCAAAGACACAGTCTGAAGGGATAACCTGAACAATAACAATAGATTTAGAAATAGCAGAGAGGCAGAAATAATCATGCTTAGAATTTAAAATAACTATGATTATTTATATGCTAGGACTCTGCTATTGTGGACCAATCCATAAGACCATGTCAACTTCCGAAGCTAACCAGGTTGCCAAGGTCCTCTATAGCACTCTCATATCTGTAAATCATTCTATAGGTATAGCAATGATTTATTACTATTAAAGGATATAAGTTAAAATCAACCCATAAACTAGAGGGAAAGTCTTAAATGCAGACATCCTACCAGTGATATGGGAGTATAATCAGGAAAACTCCCTGTGGTTTTAATATCTAGAATATCTACTGGGGTTCCATTATGGGGGCATGACCATAGAGGTGGCCTTGTGTGGCAATGGCAAAGACCAGCTCCTTATTTATAAAAGGTCAATCCCTTCTTTACACAACTCTAATGGAAGAATTAATAGCATGAGGAGAGAATAAGAAATATAAGATGAGAGATTCAAAGCTGTAAGACAAAAAGCAGGTACGTGAAATAAAACCACTGTAGCAAAAATGAATAAGGCATTTCATAACCTCACAGACAACAAAAAAAATCAGGGAGTTTTAACAAATATCAATATAAAAATTCCAAACTGACATGAAATGGAGAAAAATGGAAATAATATCTGATGATCTGGAGACAATGGCACAGGTTATGCCATACTTCTTTTTGTTTGTTTGTTTTGAGATAGGATTTCTCTGTGTAGCTCTGGCTGTCCTGGAACTCGCTCTGTAGACCAGGCTGGCCTTGAACTCACAGAGATCCACCTGCCTCTGTTTCCCTGAGTGCTGGGATTCAGGGTGTGTGTCACCACTTCCCAGCCATACTTCTAATGGTGAGGAAAGAAAAAAATTAAAATAATGCAAGTAATAATAGCTCATAATTTTCCAAAATTAATGACCAACAAGAAACCCTGAGTCTGGAAAGACCAGAGAACATCATGTAGAGTGAATTCCAAAACATGTGTGATGAGGCAGCACAGTCAAAATAGATCAAGGATAAAGAAATCATCTATGTTGAGGCAACACGTAGTCAAATACAGAAATCAAAGACAAAGAAACAAAACCAATAATTACACTACAGCTCTTCTCAGAATCCAAACAAGCAAAAGAAAAGAGCAGACATGTCTACATGGGAAGAAAAACAACTACTGCCATAGAAATCTCTACACAGTGATACTGTTCTTTAAGTGAAGAAAAATAGATTTTATAAGGGAAAAGTAAATAAAAGGGAGAGAATTTGTTGTCAACAGATCATGTTGATTTTAAAAAATCCTAAAAGATTTTTTTTAGAGAGAATGAAAATGGTATACACCAGAATTGTGAATTTATATAAAAAGAATAGTAAGGGAGAAATAAATGCAGCCAACAAAATAATTTTCTTTTTCATAGTCTTAATTGGTTTGATAGATTGCTTTTATTATAATAAAAACATCAAAAATATAGGCTATTAAAAATACAGATAAATAAAATAAATATCAGTAATGTTCTAATGTCTGGAAAGGAGGAATTAGGCAAATTTTATCATGAAGTAATCATACTAAAAGTTGTTACATATTTAGATATGTACAGATTTAGTTGTTACATATTTAGGTATATAGATAAGTTATAAATGTATATGGCAAACTCTAAGACACCCATTAAATCCTAAAAAAAGAAATATGATGTAATGATTAAACTAAGATAAATTAGAATTATATAGAAAGCCAATTAAAATCAGTGATATCAGAAGGAAAAGATGAAAAAGAAATGGAGACAAGCAAAATAAATATAAAATACATCTATAACAGATATTGTTCCAACTATACCAATCATAATTTTAAATATTAATGATCAAAATATACCAATTAAAAGATATAGGATTATTGCAACAAGAGTCCCAATGGTCTATATATGTCCTTTCAGGATCATATAGATATATTTTAGATAGATGGTTATTTTAGACAATAGTCTTCAAATACTTCAAAGACCTATAGAATATGGCACTTAAAATATTTTGTTAACATAGGAATTTTCAAGCCACGGGGTGGTGGTGCATGCCTTTAATTTCAGAACTCAGATCTCTGTGAGTTTGAGGCCAGTGCTCCTGGCAGTACCAATTCATTTCAAAGATGATGGGCATTGAAGAAAGTCCTTAAGAAGTTTGCTTTCAATGTGGCAAACCTAGCCATTTGGGCAAGAAACAGATCTTGCCTGGCTGGACTGCTTGACTGTAAGTTGAATAAACTGGACATGAAGGACCCATGTGTAAATGGCCACTGAACTTTGCCAAACAGGGCAAGATGGTCCTTCAGGTTCTTGCTTCACAGAACAAACTGCCAGACAATCTGCAGGATACAGAGAAAAGCAACTAAAGAACTTTGCCAAAATAGGTGAAACAGTCCTGCTTCACCCAAAAGTATGCCAGAGACTCTAGGCCTGTAGGCTGATGATAGATGCCTCAACATTATAGAGGACCTTTAGGTGACTGTCCAGGCAGCCAGATGTCATTTCTAGAATTTAGGAAGTTGCTTACAATGCACTTCATGTTTTCTTAGGTAATAGTATATCCTTCTGGGGTCTTTGATGGAATTGAAGACTATATAGTTATAATTATAGTTCTCCTTTGTTATTAGACATAAAACTTTAGAATCACAAAGATAGGATAGATGATAGATGATAGAAAAGAAATTTTCTTTAATTTTGCCAAATACAAATAGACTAGCTATTATAACTGTAATTCTTCTTTGATAACTGTTTAGTCATATGTAATTTTACTATGTTAAAATTAAAATCTTTTTTTGATTAGACAGAAAAGGGGAAGTGCTGTGGGATGGTCTTTCTGTGTGCTGTGAATATGTGTTGCTACCATTGGTTAATAAAGAAGCTGCTATGACCTATGGCAAGACAGGTTAGAGCCAGGCTGGAAGTCCAAGCAAAGATACAGGGAGAAGAAAGGTGGAGTCAGGGGAGACACTGAGCACTGCTGGGGGAGTAAGATGTAATGGAACACAGGTAGTGCCATGGCCATGTGTCAAAACACAGATTAACAGAAATAGATTAATTTAAGATGAAAGAGCTAGCTAGCAAGAAGCCTGAGCTATTGACCAAACAGTTTGTAATTAATACTAAAGCTCTTATTGATTATTTTAAAAGCAGCTGCAGGACTATGGGACCAGGGCAGGACAGAGAAAACTGTCTGGCTACAAATTATGGAGTAAAGTTGGTTTTTGTTGTTGTTGCTTTGTTTTGTTTTGTTTTTAGAGACAGGGTTTCTTAGTGTAGTTTTGGTGCCTTTCCTGGAACTCACTTGGTAGCCCAGGCTGGCCTTGAACTCACAGAGATCTGCTTGCCTCTGCCTCCTGAGTGCTGGGATTAAAGGAATGTGCCACCACCACCTGGCTTGAGTAGTTTTTTTCCAAGATCACAGAGCTACAATATGCACTGTCTACAACTATGTGGAATGAAAAAATGAAGAGATTAGTGCTGAATTATAGAGACAGATATACTATATTAATACCAACCCCCTCAAAAAAATCCTGCAGTTATGTTGATTTCAGCATGAGGAGAATTCAGTGCAAGAAGATTATTAGAGATGAGGATAGACATCATGTAAATAAATGCTCTAGGAAGACATAATCATCATAAAAAGAGAGCAGTTAAGAAGCAGAGCATAGTAATGTGAGGTAAACCCCAAACAGGACCAATAGCAGAAATAGATTAACTAAGCAGCAGAGCTGGAAATTCCACTCTTCCTCTGTGGATAGTTAGAGATGTAGCAGTCAATTAACAATGGTGTGCTTGAAGTGCACACCACCCCTAACCATCTGGTTCTAATTTAGAATACCTCATCCAGAAACAGAAGATAAACTCTTTCAAGTGTGTGTTCAGCATTTGCCAATATAGGATATACACTTTAAATTTTTTTATTGATATGTACTTATGTATTCTTACATGTCTGTATGTGTGCCATGTGCATGCAGTGCTCAGGGAGGTCAGAAGATGGCACTGGATTCTCTGGAACTAGAATTACCTGATCTTATTCAATGTGAGTGCTGAATCCTGAACCTGAGGTCTTTTGAAAATGCAGCAAGTACTCTTAATTGTTGAGCTGTCCATATATTCTGAGGTGCAAAACATATAGCTCAGAACATACAGGGTAAAAATAATATAAAATTTTATCATAGACAAAAATAGAATTAAACTATAAATCCACAATAGAAATCATCAACTGTCAACACTTGCTGGGAGAGGAGAACATCATTTTCTTCATTAGTGTAGCCACCAATAAACCTCTCTTGCTCCACTAAGTAACTTCCCACCCATGCTCAGGCCAGGAAGTATTTAAACTCAATTGGATGACATGGAATTAGCAGGACTGGTTGAGAAGTATGGCTGAAGGAGAGGGATAAGAGGGGAATGGGGCGAAAACAATAAAATTTATCACATAAATATATGAAACTGACAACAATAGAAAAAATCTAAAAATCTTCAGAAATTGCAACACAATACTAAACAATATATTGATAAAATGGAAAAAACACAAAATTCCGAATATTTTCTATACTAATTTAAAATTAAAGAACCTGACTGGAGATCCAGGAACCAGAGTTTGGATAGCCTAGAGACCTAGGGTAGAACCAAAACACCACTGGAAAAAAAGAAAAAAAAATCAACAGAATGATTCCTGATGATACTCTGCTATACTCATAGACTGGAACCCAGCATAACCGTCATCAGAGAGGCTTCATCCAGCAACTGATGAGAGCAGATACAGAGACTAACAGTCAAACGTTAGGCAGAGCTTGGAGAATCTTATGGAAGAGGAGAAAGAAGGATTATAGGGGCCAGAGGGGTCAAGGACACCACAAGAAAACCCATAGAAACAACTAACCTGGGCTCATAGGAGCTCATAGGGATGGAACTGACAATCAGGGAGCCTGCATGGGTCTGACTTAGGTCCTTTGCCTATATGTTATGGTGTGTAGCTTGGAGTCCTTGTGGGATTCCTAATCGAGGGAGTGGAGGTAGTCTCTGACTCTTTTGCTTGCTTTTGAGACCCTTTTCTTCCTACTTGGTTGTGTAGTCCAGCCTTAATATGAAGGGAGGTACCTAGTCTTATTGCAATTTGATATGCCATGTTTGGGAGGGCTGCCCTTTTCTGAAGGGAAAGGGGGAGCAGATCTAGGGGAGAGGGGAAGTGGAATAGGGAGACTGGGAGAGGAGAAATAGGACACTGTGGTCAGGATGTAATATATGAGATAAGAATAAATAAAAATAATAAAAATTAAAGAACCAGCAAGTTATAAAAACCCTCAAGTGGAAGCCATCATATATATTCAGAGGACCTGTATAGACCCATAAAGGCACTGTGCATTCTGCTTCAGTCTCACTGAGTTCTTATGAGCTTTGATCAAGTTGATTCAGAGGGTCTCATCTCCTGGTGTCCTCAGTTGCCTCTGGCTTTTACACTCTTTCTGCCTCCTCTTCTGCATGATTCGCTGAGCTCTGATGGGAGTGATTTGGTGAAGACATTTTCCTTTAGGGATGAGTGTTTCAGGATCCCTCACTCTCTGTATAATGTGTGGCTGTGGGTATCTGTGTTTGATAACTCTGTTTTCTACCATGCTTTCTCTAAGACTAAAACTGTTGCCACAATAACTCAATAATTTTTTTTAAAAAGTATGTGTAATTGTACATGCACCCAAACAACACACTCTTATACTGAAACCTGTGAACAATAAGGTTACCTTATAGCAGGATGCACATTGGGAAGTCTAACACGGATCTGTGACTACAATAACAAAGAACGGACAGGTTGGAGATATCATGTGCTATTTAGAGATTCCTTCTTAAGCCTATGGCTAGCTTGTCCATATTCAATATTTTAATATTATGTTTAGCCTGCTAAGCAGCCATGTGACTGGGTTTTCTCCTTAGTCCCAAAACAAAGACTCAACTATAAATGTTGTCCCAGGCTCGCTTGAAACTGTTCCTTGAATTTATTTTGAAGTTCATACTCCAAAAATGCACCCTGTGCTACAAGAAAGGACCCTCAGAGCTGTGCTGAGGGACAGGGCCTGACTGCAAACTTTCTTGTCACATATGTTCATCTCTAACATAATATGCTGGCTCACACTCAGTCTGGAGTCCTATGAGTCCCTTCATCAATCCAAGTCAAGAACTAGTAAACTAGTAACAATCTAGAACAAGTTAATCAAAAGTCCTAGCCTTGTAAGGAGTGGTGGTGGATAGGAACCTCTGCCTTCTCGAGGCTGAGACACAAGATAGTGAGTTCAAGGCCAGCCTGGGCTAAAACACAAAGTCTCACTCTCTTCATAAAGCAAAAACAATCATGATTTTGAGAATAATTGTACCTTTGTTTTCCTTATCACTTTACCAGTTTGAATGGGTTCCTAAAGCACACGGCTCAGTTTTATCTCCATGACATAAATATAACCTGATATTCTATTAAGACACACTCATTTTGATAGTGACATTAATTCTTCTTTTATGAATACTACATGTTAATGTCTTGAAGGATATTCTTGATACTTTAATTTGAGAAAGATATGGTGATAATATGATAAAAACTTGCTTTAAACACTGAAGTCTGTGTCTCCTCATGAAAACACCTAACTGTAGGACATATGCTGAGTTTGAATCAATCATTCTAGTCAATGTTCTAGTCAACTCTACTAGACAATGACAAGTTTCTAAAGTGACCCTCTCCTGCTTGCCCATGGTATGTGTGTGTTTTTGCTGCCCCAGAGACATCACAATACTCGATACTGTACAACTATATCTTCTGGCAGATATGAAATCATTTCCTCATTTTATCTACTCTTAATGCTAAAAGAGCCCTGTGTCTATGATATTCTAATTCACTCCAGCTTTGTCCCTTTTCATATTTGTTCTCTATTTAAGTTTAAACACGATATACAAAACATAGGTTTGTATATATCTTGTGGTGCTACGTAATGCTTCAATACACATGTCTATTTTATAATGTTTCCATATCTGTCTCCACCAACATTTATATTTATTTATGGGGAACAGTCAAATTCACATGTGTAATTTAAAAATTACCATCTCACTGGTTGTTGTTTATGTAGAGAATCAACCCTCCCCTTCTCCTCTTCTTCTCCTTCCTGCTTCCTAGTCTCTCTCTCTCTTTCTTCCTTCATCATTAATATTCTTGGTTTTAAAGTCATCAATTAAGCTCTTATCTACTCTCCCTCTGGGTTACCCGTCTTTTCCTCCCTGGAGAAGGATTTGGATATAAACCTCTTTTGTTTTTTATGAATTGTAAATAGTTTGTTCATGCTGCAACCAAAGAGGACTCGTGCCCTGTCTTTATCATATTTCTTTACCACTTTCTGGATGGTGTCATATAATAAGCAGTGATCCTTAATTTTAGTGTTGTTATATTTATAAATGAGTTCTAAGCATTTATACAGATTTCTCTAAACATGGTCTGGAGAGACAGCTAAGCAGCGAAGCATGCACACTTTCTTGTAGAGGACATGAGTCCAGTTCCCAGCACCCACAATGGGCACCTCACAGTCCTCCATAACTCCAGATTAAAGTGATCTGACAGTTCTGGCCTCTGCAGGTACCTATAATTATACAAACACTCATATACATATTTTTTTTTTGGTTTTTTGAGACAGGGTTTCTCTGTGTAGCTTTGCGCCTTTCCTGGAACTCGCTTTGGAGACCAGGCTGGCCTCGAACTCACAGAGATCTGCCTGCCTCTGCCTCCCGAGTGCTGGGATTAAAGGCGTGCGCCACCACCGCCCGGCTCATAATTTAAAAATAATAAATCTGAAAAACAGAAGAATTTCATACATGAGGTCACATAGCTTCCATTACTCTCCTTAAAGCTTTTTAATTTTTAGCTTTAATTTGTCACATACAAAATTCCTTTCCCTTGATGAACTGTTGTACTGAATTCAGTTTTTTTTCTTTAAAAATTTTGCATATAGTTTCCAACTATCTAAGTGCATTTCACAATGAATGAGAAAATATTAGTATATAGAGTCACTCACAACATATTCATGGACCTTCTTTTGTACTATTGTCTTTTCAATATTTATGAAACCCATGGATCATTTCAATGTTTTATAAAATTTAACTGTGCTGTATTGAGAATAATTTATTAGAACAAGCATTTTCACCATATTCTTCAGGATTCTTGGCTTGCAGCTCTTCCATACATTGTATCTCTGGATTGTTTGATTCCACATGTTGTGTTCTTCCCTTACTTTCAGCAGCTGATACACTGAACCACTCTTACGTGTATTCAGTACTTATTCTTGTTCACCTCTAGTCTGTACTTCTATACATTTACCTGAATTTAACTTTTTCTTATTTGCTTCTTTCCTTCCTCCTCCCATTCTTTCCAGTCATCCCTCTCTGGATAAAGCCCATCATTCTTCTTTCTTTCCTCTGGTATACATGGGAAATAGGGAAGTTAAATGTACTCCATACTGTTCTAAAACACAGGAAATGCAAGATCAGGGGGACGTGTCTTGTGTTTGTCTTTGTACAGCATCACCCTATCACAGGAGAGTAAGAAGATGCAAAGGAACAGCAGGGGAAGAGCTCCAGGTCCCCATTTGTCGTCAAGAATCCATCTCCTTGATAACTAGTCCACATTTTGGTTACAGCAGTAATCCATACATGAGGGACCTAGTGGTCTAATTACTCTTTGAAGGCCCCAACTTTCAACACTGACGCATCTTGTATTAAATTTCCAACACATAAACTTCAGCCAATGTACTCAAGCTATATCAACATGATTTCACTTTAGAAAACTTACATAATTGGTTTCAAATTTAGATTAAATACTTTCAACCATTCTCCCATATTGTTTCTCTGCCCCTACTCTTTTTTTCCTCCCTCTCTGAGTTTCTAAACATATTAATCACATTCATTTAAAAGATATGTCTGCAAATGTCAATATATGGATCGATTTCCCTTTTATTTTCTGTTACTGGTCACATTTACTTCTATTTTCAAATGTCTAGAAAATATTTTCTGAATCCTGAAGATTTGTGAAAAGGAATCAGGATTAAATTCTGTTTTCTACTCAGAAGGCTCTTCACCTCTTAGGTTATGCAGGCATATTGACTCCTCAATCAAATTCTTAATCCAACAGGAGTTTGAGATGGGGTAGCGATTGGTTGTAACGTTGGTTAAGGCTATTCTATTTTGCAGACTCTGATTCTCTAGATGGCCCTGTACAATTGGAGGTAGAGCCCTGAGGTTCATCATCTCCCTCTGATAAATGCAGAAAACTTAGCTCTAGCCTTGAGAACTCTGACTTCCTTATCCTCAAAAATCTGACCAAATGCTCTGGGCTGCAAATACATGATGCTTTCTCTAACCTCAGATCACTGCAGAATCCTCATTCTGCTTTTTGGAAATGATTGGCCTTGTTTCTCAATGTCCAGAGAGCACCAGAATTCAGAAAATATCCCATGGGGAACTATTTTTATTTGAGTGCCCTACAATCCCTGATTGCCTCAGTAGTCAATCATGTCCCTTGTGTATGGCCTCCACTATAACAAGAGCAGTGGATTGTTATTTAATAATTGTTTTATGTATTCTTCCAAAGTTGTAAATTTCTTGAAGGCAGAAATGATCATGATTTTCTGCATATTTTCAGAATACCAGATGCAAAGTGGGGATTCATGTTAACAATTTGAAAAATATATGGACATGTATCATAAATTGTCTCGTTTTTGTGTTTTGAATTGTGATATTATATTGACACTATAAGTATAGCTTATCAACTATTTTTGTTAACTGTTTCGATTTTGTGGCCATCATAGAAAATTTTGTATGTGCACATGTTAATGTGCCTCATTATTATTCTCCCCTATTAAATTAAACCCAGAAATATATCTCAACATTAAAGCATATGCATATTTTTGTAATAACTAAAATGAAAATGGCAAGTTTAATTACAAATGTAGTATCATTAGGTATTTTTTATCAGCTTTTATTACTGATTTATGGAAAATATAGTTGCATCCCTCAAAAACTCTATTTCCAGTTCTTATTAAGCTATTAAAATTACCACAAACTTTTCATCTCTTTGAAGCAGACAGTCATTTTAAACTTTTTCCAACACATTGATGGAGATCAAAACTGAAAACCTGAATGTGTGATTCCCTACAAAGAACTAGATAAGGCACAATACTTATACCCTCTAATTGCTTGCCCTTTAAAGCACTGGCTACTTTAAGTTATAATGGTATTTCTTCCTGTTCAGAAGAAACATGCAGTAGACCTCACTTAAAAGGTTAATGAAAAAAAATGATCCTTCCTAATTTATATAAATGCCAGGTAAAGCACACGGCTGAAGCACAGCATGGAGAGGATCTCTGTCATTATGCAGCACCCTCTCAGAGCTTCCCCTGGGCATGCGTTCACTTTGCATTCGCTGTCCATTTCAACCCCTCACAAGGTCTTATTAAAATATAAATACAGATCAGATTTGAAAGCAACTCCAGTGAACACTGTCTTCTTTGGATAGTTCCAAGGCTATGGGGTCTGTTTTATTCTAATGTGACACAGTAATAATTCAGTTGAGCTGCCCACTTAGCTAGTTACTAGCCTAGTGGAATTATCTACACTTGAATGAACTTAAATCATTAAAATGTTTATTCTATTATATTCTTTTAAAATATTCAGTAACCAGATGCAGTTAGCAGTAATCATATTAAACTGAGAAATGTGCAAAATTTCCATTGTCACTGACTGCCTTTTGAATAAACTAACCTAGAGTTTTCAGCAGACTGGGAGCAGAAATTTTGCTTTTTTGGTGACAGGTCTGGGTAAAATTCATGAAGATCCTCTTGAGTAAGTAATTTCTGACTTCTCTCTGAATATATTTTGAACCAAACATGAGCTGTGTATCCACTTAGATTATTTGACCAAACCCGTTATATTCACCTCCTAGAAGACAGAATATCTCAAGTAACATTTTACTTAGTGAGAAGCAAGTTACTGGTTGGAAAGTTGAAAGTAAAGCAGGAATTTAATGCAAGTCCACCGACATGTTGCCCCTCATACTGTTGTTCCATGACATCTCATTTAACAATATTTCAATGCTGATTCTTTACTAACATCAGAGAAATACATGAGCAAATGAGGAAGCCGTTAATATTATGTTAGTAGTTAGGGATTTGCACTGTGACAGGGAAAGGCCGCATATTTCAGACTCAACCTGAAAAAAATATATTCCCAGTAGCTGTCACTATTTCATATAATGCTTTTGTTTACTGTTATAAACAAGTACACATTCACATTTCTGCCAGCTTACAGACCCTCATTAATATCTTCATTAAAGAAAAATATCCTTATCCATCCCATATAGTCTCTAACCACTACATCTGTAAATAAGATCCACTTGTAAGTCTCCCACCGAGGCTAAAACTTTTTCAAAAGCCACTGTGTCATCATGAACTTGTGTATTTGGCAGTATATATTTATTTATAATGGATATATTTATAAAAAAATGGACCTAAAACAGTATGTGATACCATAGGGTTTTCTGTTGTGTTGGATATAAAATACTAGATATAAAAGGGTCACCAGTGTTTAAATTTAGCCTGAATAATTGCTTCTGAGCTTAAAAGCAAAGAGGAAGAATAAATGATTAGGGTTAAGAACAATCAGAGCTTGTTGGTGGCATAATAAATTTAATGCAACTAACCTGTCATCTAGAAAGCAATGCTGGTGTACAGACACACACACAAAAGTAAACTTTTACCTTAAATCATTTCTTTCTCCAATTTCATTATTTTTGGATGCAGTGCAATCCCCTGAGCTAATCATGTTTGTTGGAATAGTTCATTAAGTTATGAAAAACATTTCCTACTTTTATTTCATACTCAGTGATCATTATTCTTTCTCTGAAAGTGAACTGCAAGTAAGTTAATGCCCTTTTCATCATAGTGTATATGATTTGCAATACATTTTACTCTATAGGTTTTCCTTTGTCCAGGATAAACATTGCACTCCTGCTGGTCCTATTCTCTGAGGCTCTTCTAGTGAGAGTTATTCTCAGGTGAGCACTCCATATTCTCTAACATACTTTGAGGAACTTGAATAGCATTAAGATCTTCCCAGACTTTGACCAACAGAGTTTCATTATAGATTCTCCTTGAAAATAAATTGATCTTTTATCTTCTTTGTCTTTCTAAATTATTATTGAGTTCATTGTCATTTTTAAGCTACATATTTTTTCAGTCTCTGCTCTATAGCATCCAAAACAAAGTATTATAATTGCATTTGACTTTTGTCTTCTTCCTGATTTCCATTTCTCTCTAACTTTGCATAATTCCAGGGAGGCCTCCAAGCCCTTGAAAGAATATTATTCCTGTGCTGACAGGGTGGGGGGGACTTTTTAAAATAAGAAGCATTATTATGGTTGCCTAGAAACAAAAAGGCATACAAAGTAATAGGACAAATAGGGGAAACAAATTAAAATATAATCTATGATGGCATTTGATTTAGGTGAGAAAATCATTGAATGATTTTGTGCAGCTTTGACTTGATGTAACAATCTTCCTACTCTTCAAATACTCTTTGCAGGTGTCAAGTTACCTGAATATTAATCAGTTGCCTATGTTTGTCAGGACTGCAATATGTCTCATAAACTTACTTTACTGAACTGTTGTCTTGATTTATGGTTCAGAAAATCAAAAGGTAATTGTTTACCCAAACCATTTCTTGGTTAGCCATTTGTTTGAAGCAATATTCATCAGGCTAAAGATTTTTAGTAGCAAATATTGAATGGTATATAAAGTCAACAGTTCTTTGAGTATGTAAGAGAGAGAGGATTTGAAATATAACAGTAACAACAGATGAGGCCAGTGGTATATCCTTTCCTTTGTATCTCTTAGTATTTTTAATTCCAGTGAGCTTGCAATTAATTCTGGAAATAAGCAATAGAGTAAATTGATAATGACTACTGAATCCAGAGTAAAACAAGCTCTATATCATTGTCTATCACTTTAAAGTTGCACTGTGTCTGGTGCATCACGGTGGTCACCATTTCAGTTTTAAATTCATACTGAAAAACTAAGTTTAAAATTTAAATTAACTTATTAGTGAAAGATCAAACATGAATTTTAACATCTTAAAACTTAGCATCTTGCATTTTCAAAAGACCACTCTGTATATTTTTCTTGTTTTCTTTACTGTGTCTCTCCTCACTTAACCTTGAATGTTTCCAGACATTTTGCCTCATCCACCTGATTCACTGTTTTTTTTTTCTGCAGCATATTAAGAACTTTTAGCAGCTGAACTATCTTCATTACATATTTCAAAATGGAAAAGGTCACTATGTGAAAGATCAAAAATCCTCGAAACCTTTGATATAAAAAATTGGATAGAGCAAATAAAAATCCTGGCAAAGGGCTTTTAAGGCAATGAAAGAAGCAAGCCCAGAGAATAGATTTTATTCAAGAACAGAGTAAAGGAATATCACATAATGAGAGACTGTACAAATTTCTGAATAGAATTCAAATTGATAGCTTGAAGAGAAAATAGACAGCCCATTCATTCACTGCCTCTTTCCAGTGGACTGTCATTCCAAAGCTTTAATACCATTAATACCTGGGTAAATGCTGTAATTCTCTGCTACAGGTAGGGACAGGAGTAAAAATGTGAAATCTACTCTATAAGATAGCCATCTGTCCTAATTCCTAAAATGGATTTTATTCCGAAATTATAAAAGACATTAACTGGGAATGCCTGGATCTCTTCTGTGCAACCATCTATGTAAGACTGATAAAGGATCATATTAGACATTTTATAACAAGCATCTCCAGACTATAGCCCCATGCAATGCTTACCCTGAGTTTTCTGGAACGTCTATTCTAACGGATATACCTTACAGGTATTCAATTACTATCTTTTGTTCTGACTGAAGTTCTGTTTTTTGGTTTCATAAATTTCCTCTCCTTTCTAACTAAACATTAGCTGAATCCCTTCATGAAGCTAAGTCGTCATGAATCAGTTCTTTGGTTTTCTTCAAATTCTCACGTCTCTGGTACATTTTCATTTATAAACTTTTTGACTCTGTGCTTATTCTCCATGCAAATGCAACTGAATTGGAGTGAAGATTTCACAAACAATAGAGAAAAAGTCCTATGATGCTTCACAGTTGACAACAAAGACCTTGGTCCTTAATCACAGTGTATCCCCACAAAATATTTTTGCTAACTGGAAGTATAAAATTGCTCAACTTCAGCCAGGTATGTTTTCCTTTGTTGCTTATAGCATTGCAACCATGCAAATAAATGTCTGTACCTTTTATTGGCATCTCTTTATTTTCTGATCTCAGTGTCTGGCTGCAGTAGCAAGGAACAACAAAGTTGGGCATGAGGTAAAGAAGCTTTTCAGGAATAGATCTTCCAGAAAAGTATGCTATTTGAGGCAGAAGATGTTAAATGTTCTTTCTCTGTCAATCTCTATCTCCCTCATATATATAGTTACTATTTCTCCATTTGGGGGAGTTTTCTTTTGAGTCTCCATCTTCAGTTTTTAATCCCTTCACATAAGTAACTACCTATTGGGAACTGAATTAAGCATTTCTTACTTATAAAATATTTATGTCATTTTAGACACCACACAGTTCATGCTTCAGATACTGCTCAGATTTATTCTACTAAACACCTTTCCTTGTCCTGAAAAAATAAACTACCAAGAAAAAGATTATGTGATGGACATGACTTTCAAAGCCTTTGGGGCTATTTTAATCCACTGCTTATAATCTTGAAACCATAAACTATACGTTCCATGAAGACAAGGACAAAATATGACTCATTTTATGCAATATTGAAATTCTCAGGACAGAACAGGGCTCACAGTAAGAGCTCAACAAATATTCAATCAATGAATGAAACATTAGAGATTATATGGATAGTAATGATAGTAGTGGAGGTAAAAATTGTCAACAATGAGTGATGTCAAAAGGGGGCAGAAGCATGGAAGAAAGGCTCTGTAAGGAACTTGAACAACCAACTTTTCATGGTGCTTCCTCTGACTGATGTGTGTGAAGTCATGAATGCACAAACCCAAAAAGGACATTCTTGTGGAAGTTCTTCCACCTGCATGGCTTAACCTAATCACTTGCAGTTCAGTTTTCTCATCTAATAAAATAGGACAACTGTACCTATCACAGAGTTTCTAACTCAATGGTTGAGAATCTACACTAAGTACACTCTAGATCTTTGTAGTTATAAAACAGACTTGGTTTTTATTACTTACTAACTAAAGATTTACCACCTACAATATTATAAACATTCACGTTGAAACAAGGCTATCAGCAACTAAGATAAACACACATCCTATAGTTGTCAAAGCTTAGATTGGAATGACAGAAGATCCATTCAAAGAAAGCAAAAGTGTCTTCATAATTAGTGGAAGCTACAGTAGTATCATTAACACTATATATTCGATCCTACAGATGCTTTATAAAGGATGATAATAGTTGAATGTCAGAATTGGGTACAGGTGGTGGTTGCTCACTTTATTTACTAATATTTTAGGTATATTACTTACAGAAATTATCTAATCCTCCATGTCACATGTGATATTTTTTAAAGCTTCAAACTACTACAAAAGGACCAGCAATTTCGTGACTACACACCAAAGTCAATTTCCTTCTACAATTTTTTAAAAAAAATTGAATAAAATTATTGATTATGACTAGTATGATGAGAGTTCTGAATTACATAAATGTACTAAGATGACACTGAAATCTCCATTCATTGTTAATAGATGTGCTTTTAGCAAATGCAGAACTGGCTTGATAGATGCTCAAAGTCACTGAAAATCTTGATCAAATATGGTGGTCTAGTACATGAAATGTTAGAGGAAAGCCATAAAGATAACTAGATTTTTTTTAAAAAGGAGTTCATAAGTATTCTTTTCCTACTAAAGGAAAACAGAATCTAGAGGTAGTAAAGGGGAAGACAGTCAGACATCCATCCAAGACTTCTTTCTTCACTAACCCCTAAATCTCATTTGAATAGCAATTACTGCATTACAAAAATCCCTCTGTCATTTCAAACACACATAGAAAACCAGGAAGTAAAATATTTACTGTAGGAAATCCTCTATCTTGGGTAAACATATGAACTTGGTAGTAGTGGAAAAGGTGGTAACTGTCTGTGTCTGTCTCTTGAATAATTATTCAGAGTCATTTTCTTTCTCTCTCTCTCTCTTTCTCCCTTCATTCTTCTCCCCACTTCCCTATCTCCCATGCCCCTCCCCCTATTCCTCTCTTTCTCTCTTTCCAGTTCAATAATGATCTGCCACCCCTAAACTCTGAACCCAGGAAAACTGGATACTATCAATTTGAAGACCTAAAATCCAGAAGCCCTAAGTCCCAGACTGAGGACAAGAGACCAACTGTTCCAACTCAAGTTGTCAGAAAGACAGATTTTGACAATTGAATTCCCAGTTTTTGTTATAAAACTTATCATTTCATCTATTAACTGCTGTCTTAAGTAGCTCACAGCATGTACATCATACTATATGTCATGTTTTATTTTGAAAACATTATTTTTGTGGTAGTACAATTACGCTATTAATCATAAAAATGTTTGTTTTGTTAAAGTTATATTTTTCTTAATGAGTGCATGTCTCTAGATAGATATTTAATTTTATGTATATGAGTCTTTGGCTTGAATGTATGAATGTGTACCATGTGTGACTGGTTCCTCTAGAGGTCAGAGGAGGGCATTAGATTCCTTAAAGCTGGAATTACTGATGGTTGTCAGGTATCATGTGTATGCTAGAAACTGAACTATGTCATCCAGAAAATCATCAAGCGACCTTAACTGCTGAGCCATGTCTGCAGAGCCACTTTTTACATTTTTAAATAACATCACCAATCTTTCACCAGTAATATAAAATTATATGGATCACTAATGACTGTAGCCTAATCCTCACCTGGTACAGAGTTCAGCTTTCAAACCATTCCCATGTGGCATTTTATTTCCTTTCCAATGTTGAGGTTTACATTTATTGTCTCTCAAAGATAAAGAACATAATAAAGAGATTTATCAAAAATGTTGCAGCCATCTGTAGCAGAGCAGGGTATTGCAGCTGTGAGGAATTGGTATGATGGACACTGGAGATTTCTGTGTAAGGTCCTACAGGCTGCTGTGTTGATTAACAAGACGGCTCTCCCATCTACCCATGGCAATTCTCCTGAAATGTAATGAAAGTACAGAATATTCATCATTTTCTTAAGCTTTATGAAAAAAAAAAAAGGATTTCAAACAGAAATCACCAGGACCACTTTAATTTCATATGATAAATGCTTCTAAAGTTTCTTGGGAATGTCTAAATATCAAGAGTATAATGGTTTGGTTTGGAATTTATCATTTTTCAGAAGAACAACCTAATAATGTACTAAATATTGCAACAAGCCTACAGTTTATTCCGAAAAAAAAAAAGTTAATTTTTTTTCTACAAAGGAAGAGAAAGTAAAATTAGCTTTCAGGGGGAAAAAAGGAGCAAAGGAGTGAGTCTGTAAGAGTATTTGAAGGTAATACTTTAATTCATTTAGAAATCAAAAGGCTTCAGAACCCCTGTGCTGGTACCAAAGTAGAGTAATCCAAACAGGAATATTCCTCATGCCCTGATTTTAATCTTCTAAATAAACCGTGAGTGTTGTTATTTAATTTCTTCCCAGCATTGGCAATCAAAGCGCTTACTGCCTCCCAGAGCTTCTTCCAGCTTGTTTTAAAAACTGTTGGTGCTGTCACAACTGGGTTCATTTGTATGGGCATAGCTCTCTGTATTAACTTCAAAAATCATGTTCTGTAAAAGAAACTGGTAAAACCAAGCCAGTTTTTCCTTAGCTGATGCGAAGATTAAAGTAAGGTTTTCCATTGGGAGCTATGGGGGTTCTCTAGTGTCCCACAAGGACACTGCATTTTTGTAAGAGGTGACTACCTGGAGAAGGGTTAATGTAAAAATCCAAATCCACCTGGAAACTTAAGAAAAAAATACAAACCAGAGTAATCACTATAGATCTCTGGGCAGAAGCTAGATATAAACACACAGAATTAGTGTGTATGCTCACCCCCCATACACACACACACACACACACACACACACACACACACAAACACACATCTGAGTGTGTGGGGAATAGAAAGAAAATTAGTTTTTGAGGCTTTATGATCTGGCAGGAAATTTCACAACAGGAAATAGCTTCTGAACTTTTCACTGTGACAATATATGACAAAAATAATTAGAGAAAATAAAACACAATCTACCATAACAACTTCAAATACAAAGATCTTCCTTTAACATGGCTGAAGTGTTTTTCTTAAGCCCTGGATTAACACTAAGAATTTGTGATATCTCTCTCTCTCTCTCTATATATATATATATATATATATATATATAGAGAGAGAGAGAGAGAGAGAGAGAGAGAGAGAGACAGACAGACAGACAGACAGACAGACAGACAGATGATAAATAGATGATAGATAGATAGATAGATAGATAGATAGATAGATAGATAGATAGAGATAGAGATGTGTGTGTGTGTGTGTGTGTGTGTGTGTGTGTGTGTATGTACAAAAAATGCATAGGGCTTTGAGATTAATGCTAAAACCGTACATTTATTTTATCTAGACAAAAAATGTTCTGCAAAAGGAAATGGATTTCTGATAACTTTTCCTAACTGGATAAGACACTTTGCAGTACACACACACACACACACGCACACGCACACGCACATACACACACTCCATTATGTATTATATATTTTTGATTACTGTGTGAGCATCAAGGGAGTAAATCCTTAGTTGGTAATCATCACCATAAAGGGCAAGATCTGGTATGTTTCACATTAATTGCTGAAAAGACACAGAGACCATGCATTGGGATAACATTCAGTTTTAAGAAATCCAGGAACATACTATACAGGATTCTTTTGGCTATCCTGGGTTTTTTGTTTTTCTATATGAAGCCGAGTATTATTCTTTCCAGGTCTGTGAAGAATTGTGTTGGTATTTTGATGGGGATTGCATTAAATCTGTAGATTGCTTTTGGTAAGATTGCCATTTTTACTATGTTGGTCCTGCCTCTCCATGAGCATGGGAGATCTTTCCATTTTCTGACATCTTCAATTTCTTTTTTCAGGGACTTAAAGTTCTTGTCATATAGGTCCTTCACTTGCTTGGTTAGTGTTACCCCAAGGTATTTTATGTCATTTGTGGCTATTGTTAAGGGTGATGTATCTCTGATTTCCTTCAGCTTCTTTGTCCATTGTATATAGGAGGGCTACTGATTTTTTTGAGTTGATCTTGTATCTTGCTATGTTTATAAGCTTTACCGGTTCCTGGGTGGAATCTTTGGGGTCACTCAAGTATACTATCATGTCATCTGCAAATAGGGAAAGCTTGACTTCTTCCTTCCCAATTTGTATCCCCTTAATCTCCTTATGTTGTCTTATTGCTCTGGCTAGAACTTCAAGTACTATATTGAATAAGTATGGGGAGAGCAGACAGCCTTGCCTCATTCCTGATTTTAGTGGAATTGCTTTGTGTTTCTCTCCATTTAATTTGATGTTGGCTGTTGGCTTGCTGTAAATTGCCTTTATTATGTTTAGGTATGTTCCCTGTATTCCTGATCGCTCCAAGACTTTTATCATGAAGGGGTGTTGGATTTTGTCAAATGCCTTTTCTGCATCTAGTGAGATGATCATGTGGTTTTCTTCTTTGAGTTTGTTATGGTGTATTACATTGACAGACTTTCATATGTTGAACCACCCTTGCATCCCTGGGATGAAGCCTACTTGATTATGGTGGATAATTGTTTTGATGTGTTCTTGGAATCTGTTTGCCAGTATTTTATTGAGTATTTTTGTGAGAAAGAGGAGGACTTATATGAGCGAAAATTGTTGAAACCAAGATTGGATAAAGCACAGGGACAAATAGCCAAATGAATGGAAACACGTGAACTGTGAACCAATGGCTGAGGGGCCCCCAACTGGATCAGGCCCTCTGAATAGGTGAGACAGTTGATTGGCTTCATCTGTCTGGGAGGCATCCAGGCAGTGGGACTGGGTCCTGTGCTCATTGCATGAGTTGGCTGTTTGAAACCTGGGGCTTATGCAGGGTCCCTTGGCTCTGTCTGGGAGGAGGGGACTGGACCTGCCTGGACTGAGTCTACCAAGACAATCTCAGTCCTCGGGGGGCGGGGGGCAGGGGCTTTGCCCTGGAGGAGGTAGGAATGGGGGGTGGTCTGGGGGGAAGAGGAGAGGGGTAGGAGGGGGGAGAACAAGGGAATCCGTGGCTGATATGTAGAACTGAATGGTATTGTAAAATAAAATAAAAGGAAAAAGAAAAGAAAAAGAAATCCAGGAACGAAGTAAAAACGGTTCTCACTTTTCATTCAGTATTTTGTAAATCAACCCGGTTTTCATTTTTCTGAACAAAGTGTAATGATTAACTCAGAGCTTAGCATCCTGATCACATCATCAACTTCTGGTTTTACTTTAAGATTTATTATTAATTATGTGTATTTGTGTGTGCCTGCACGTGGATGTTAGGTTAGGGGTTAGGTGTTAGGGTTACTATCTACAGCAGCAAGAAAACAAGCAGATCCACTGGAGTTGAAGTGACATAGGCTGTGAGCTACTTGGAGTGGGTGCTGGGCACTGAACTCGGGTCCTCTATAAGAGCACTTGCCACTTTTAATTGCTGAACGATTTCTCTGGCCTCCATTTCAGCAACTTCTGCATGGAAGGAAGTCTTCCTATATTTCATTAAGCATAATCCTATAATGCTGTTCTCATTTTTAATAAGGATTAGTTAATACAATAATAGGCATCATAAGACATAATTGTCTGGCTCTATTTGCTTAGCAAGAATTAAAGGAATTCATATTCAAATAAGTATAGGGGAAATTATGACTATTAATAATATTTAGTATTATTTAGATTATTTTAATGTTTTATAGTTCATATTTTAGGTACTAAAAAATTTTAGTTTTTTTTTAAAAACATTTTTATGGATGCTTTAACATTTTAAAGATGTCCTAACAATAGGACAACTTTCCTACAGTTTTTAAAAGGCAGATTTAGATGTGTAGCAGGCACTTAAGCATGGTACCTGACCTGGTCTCCATGGCAACTCTATAATAAAGAAAGTAATACAGTAATACTTATAGGTGAGAGAAAGAACATAAAGTCATTAGAATATTTTTGTTCACTAACACCAAACAACACAGTATAGAATGTTTGTATCTATATGTAGCACGAATCTTAAAAGGTCTTATTAATAAAGTCAAACCAGAAGCCAGGTATTGGGGTGAATGCTGGAAGATCAGAGAAGCAGAACAAGCCAAGGCCACCTCACCTCGCCGATTACTCAGCTGATCCTGTTTTCTTAGACTGGAAGCCTCTGTGTCCTCATTCGAATGGATCTCAGTGGAACTGCTGCTCTAAATCCTAAAAGCTTAACCAGGCTGTAGTTCCTGGTCCTCATGCCGTAATTTAACTTTCTGCTTCCTGCCATCACTTCCTAAGATTAAAGCCATGCCTGGCTGTTTCCAGTGTGGCTTTGAACTCACAGAGATCCGGATGGATCTTTGCCTCCAGAATTTGCTAGGATTAAAGATGTGTGTGCCACCATTTTCTGCCCTCTATGTCTGTCTAGTGGCTGTTCTGTTCTCTGACCCCAGATAAGTTTATTAGGGTGCACAATATTTTGGAGAACACAATATCACCACATCTATATCTTTTATCCTATGTAACCTTGGTGTCACTTTGTTATTTCCTCAAGCCTAATGTATGATTTACTGTTTCTTTCAAGCTGCTTGTCATAGATAATCCTTATGACTAAAAACCTGACTAAGAAACATATAGAATTGTAAAGCTCAGCTTTGTGTGATGGCTGGAGATAAAGCTCAATAGTAGAATGCTTTACATGGCAGACATGTATGCCCTGTGCCTTGAGTTCAACTCCCAACATATTAAAAAATTATTTTTTTCATAGTACCTATTCTGTGATTTATATCAATAAAACAGCTTTCCTGTGAAACATTTCTTTTAGTATATTCATTTTATGACTTTTCCTACATTTCTCCTTACATTGATTGAGGTGAAAGGTGATTCTTTTCTGTGTCTGTGTGTATACACATTTCTGGTGTTATTGTTATTTCCTGTCTTTTCTTCTCATTTTGATTAGTTTTCGTGTCATTGTCTTCTAAGCTCTAGGGCAGAGTTGATGTTGTTAATGTGTGTTCTTGCAGGTTTTAAAATATTTTAGCAAGTTTTTTTTTTTTTACTTTTTTCTAAAACTTCTTTATTTCATCTTGAAACATTTTACATTTGTTTATTTACTGGGAGCATGTGTGAGTATGTGCTGGCATGTGTGCCAGAGCACATGTGTCTGTAGAGGTTAGAGGACAACTTAACTAGCATCAGTTATCTACTTCCATTAAGAGGGACCCAGATTCTAAAACAGGTCATTTGGCTTGGCAGCAAGCACCCTGAATCCCTTACAGTTGAGATAAAAGCCAAGCCTTCTGGCTCACTGTGTGGTACAGTCCCTTATCAAGGAAAATCAGGCTGTTGTCTGCCTCTGCCCTGAATTGGAAGGGGAGTCTTGGCAAATGCATGCATGTTGGCTGGTTTTATGTCATTTTGACAGAAGCTAGAGTACTTTGGGAAGAGGGAACCTAAATTGAGAAAATTCTGTCACCAGATTGGGCTGTGGGTGAGCTTGTGGTTCATTTTTTAAGTTAGTAAATAATATAGGAGGGCCCAGATCATTATGGGTGGTGTTATTCTTTTTAGGTGGTCTTAGGATATATAAGAAAAATCAATCAAGCCAGGAGGAGAAAGCCATTAAGCAGTGCTGTAGCTAGAGTTTTCCTGCCTTGCCCACAGTCAGGACAAATCTCTGTCACCCGCCAGTCCCACAGCCGCTCAGACCCAACCAAGCAAACACAGAGACTTATATTGCTTAAAAACTGTATGGCCGTGGCAGGCTTCTTGTTAACTGTTCTTATATCTTAAAGTAACGCATTTCTACAAATCTATACCTTGCCACGTGGCTCATGGCTTACCAGCGTCCTCACATGCTGCTTGTCCTGGCGGTGGCTGGCAGCGTCTCCTTCTGCCTTCCTGTTCTTTTATTTCTCCTCTGTTAGTCCTGCCTATACTTCCTGCCTAGCCACGACCAATCAGGTTTTATTTATTGACCAATCAGAGCAACTTGACATACAGACCATCCCCCAGTACAGCCAAGTGCAGACCATCTCAGACACCTGCACTCAGGCCCATGGTCCTAATCATCCTCTATGCAAACCTGCTGGGTAACACCACAAGGAACCCAAGAAGGGCTCCCACAGGACATACATTAACATCCCACAGCACAGTGCCATTCCATGGTCATTGTGTCAGTACCTGCCGGTAGGTTTTTAACTTGCTTGAGTTCCTACCTTGACTTCCTTCAGTGATGAACTGTTACTTGGAAGTATAAGACAAAAATAAACCCTTTCCTTTTCAAATTGCTTTTGGTCATAGTATTTAATCACAGTGATAAAAACATAAGTAGGAGAGCATGCCTGTTCAAACCATATTTTTTAAATGTTGTTTTGCTCTGTAGTCTTCAGTGATCTGAAAAATTCCAAATCTTCTCATTTACAAAGATGGGCAAGTTTGATGTCAGTCTCTCAGGGACTGTCCATGAGAGTTTAGATGCTAGTTATGGAGTTGAACTTTATCCAGCCACAAACTGGAAGCTGAATGCTACCAGCTGAGTATGCTGAGGGTTGGAGGGTGCATTGGAAATGCCCATAGGGTCCACCAAGGACTTCAGGGACTAGTTGTTGCCTACTTCAACATCTCCAGAAAACTGGCCAGTTAGAAGCTGGATGCTTGTGCAGCATCTGGAAAGGTTGAAGTGCTAGATGTCTGCTTATTAGAGAGAAGCTGAATTCTGAGTTTAAATGCCCATTCACTTTGTGCTGAGCCCAAAAGGCAATGTTTTGGGAAGTGCTCATGAACACATCATTCAAAAGCCCTAACATGTTTCCTGATCCCTTGGTGAATGTTAGATCCCTGCCAGAGAGTTGAAATGTTATGTAAGTTGATGTGTTATAGAAGAGACTGAGAGCTGAGAAAGATTTCCCAATTGAAGGGGTCTCTGCAGGTGTCATACAGGGAAGTAAGCCCCTGCTAAGAGATAAGAATGAAAACCCAGTACAGATTGATTTAGTCAACCTGGATCAGACTTCAGGGAGTCTAATTACAGGTATTTAAGCCTAGTACAATTTGAAAAAAAAGTTTCCTGGTGCAATACAATCCTCATTACACATGGAAGCATAATTACATTGAAACTCAACTCAGGGTACATGTCATTTCCTTCAAGATGATGAGTTCTAGGGATAGTCTACCTATATAGCTTAAGGAACTAAGGGTCTGGCTAGTCTCAGTCATACAGATAGCATAGAGGTCATTTGGGCTATTAGCCGCCCCTAGTCATGGTTGTGGGAACTTGGGAGAACTTCTGCCTACAAGGGTCATTTAGATTACTAGCCACCATTACAAGGGTCTTGGTTGTAAGAGCTTGATATGGCCTGGTCCAACGGGTAACTCAGATCACCAGGTAGTCAATCAATTCCAATTCTCAGCCTTCTGGATGGAAGAACAGATTTTTCATGCTTCCCATTGGAAAGAAAATCCTGTATGCTTAACATTCTTGGTTTCTCTGGAGATTTGCGGGCACAAGGACCTTTGTGCTATACTCCCAACACCCAACCTCAAAGGACATTGTTGGGTAAGGAACTCACAGCGAGAACACATCTCTACTTCCTCTCAATGTTGATAATCATGTTTTCAGATTTGTTTGGTGTGTCAAGAGTCTCACAACTGGTGTCCGAGTTCCTTACAGGGAATTAACCACATATTGCTGTTTTATTAGTGTACTCATAAAAGGAGAGAAATTCCAGAATGTTCTATTTATCATTGTGGGACCAACAAATATTTACCGAAATTTTAAGATAAATATGTGCGACATGTCCTCCATTTCTTAAGTTCTTTATCAAATTTTAGCACCGTTTTGGGTGCTAAATTTTCCAGTCTGAATCAAATTTGCTGATCTTACTATGTAAACTTAACACTATGACATTTTTCCTATGAATAATCTAAATTTTTTTTAAAAAAAAACTTTTCCCTTGCAACAAATCATATATACAACAACCTTTAATCAATTCCAAGTTAATCCTGTATTGGTAAACATTATTGTATATGGCAGTGATAAGAATCTCTTCCTTAATTAACAAATATTGGTCATGAAATAAGCTTAGTTTTCATTGGTTTGGTATTGCTGACCTAGGAAACTAAATTTGTGATCCTCTGGTCGATTCTTTGAAGCTGTTTGTGTGTTTTTATTGTTCTTATACACCTTTTGGATATTCAGAAATAACTTTCTTACTTTTGTCTATGTAACATTCTATTGAATTATACATAACAACTTATTTTCTTTTTTTTTTAAAGATTTATTTATTATGTATACACAGCATATATGACTGCCAGCCAGAAGAGGGCGCCAGATCTCATTACAGATGGTTGTGAGCCACCATGTGGTTGCTGGGAATTGAACTCAGGACCTCTGGAAGAACAGCCAGTGTTCTTAACCGCTGAGCCATCTCTCCAGCCCCATATTTTCTTTTTTTAAGTCAAGAATTTATGACTAAGCAGTACACTCATGCCATATTTTTTAAAAAAAGAAAATTGACAAAGTTATTTTATAATCACTCTAATCTCAAAGGCTAGCACAGTTACTAATGTATAACTTTCCAACATCTGTTGGTGTCTCATTCAATTGTTTACATTTTAACAATAAGCATGAGTAACTCTTGAAAATTTGCAAATATATAATATTGCAGTATCGTGTATGCAACGTCACAGAGAGGAATTCAGTGTGTACTGTACTGCACACTAGAACATCTATAAAATGAGAGTATACACTTCCACACTCGAAAGAATAGTAAATAAGCCAGAATATTTCATCTTACAAATTGCTAATTAATAAATCACATTTTTAAACTGCTGAGTAATTATTAGCTGAAGCATTAAGCAATAGCATCCTCATTTACATATTAACACATTTATAACAATAATTTCTGTTTTGTGCTTGTATATGTGAAACATAAATTATTCATATAATTCAGACTTTCTTAATGCATAATTAAAATGCTGTTATTGGGGCTTGAATACATGTGTACTTTCTATAAAGAATTAGAATTGTAAAAACTAAATGTAGTCAATCTTAAAAACAAATGCAAGTGTAATATTTTGGATGAGTAGATTCCTAACTTTAAGGAAAAAATTACTTTTATTAAAGGCAATGGTACTATAACGATTTCAAAATATCAATTGGATTTAAATTTATTTTAACAGAATGGAAAGATAGTTAACTTTAAAAAATGTATTCAAAACACTTTTGGGCAATATCTTATACACACACATATATAATATCTGATATATATATATATATATATATAGACTATATATAAAGAATTCTTAAAATTCAAGACTAATAAAATATGGGGAAAATACCTCACAGAACACCTTACCTAGGAAGGTGTACAGGTGACAAATAAGCACAAAGAAAAAAGCTTGGTGTTGTAATTCAGAGAAATAAAGAATTAAACATCATTGAGACATCACTAAAGATCTACTAGAATGGGAATCCAAAGGCTGGTGAATATAAACGCTGGTGTGGACTTGGGCAATGGGAACTCTTGTTAATATGGAATTAAAATGGAAAATTTGTTTTGCAATATCATTAGGGTTTCTTACAAAATTAAAATACTCTTACCAAATTACCCAAAAATCTTGCTGGTATTTATCTAAATGATCTGAAACCATTATGGCAGAACAAAACCTGTGCCTGGATATTTATAGCAGCTTCAGTCATAATTGCTATATCTTAGTGGTATCCAAGATGTCCTTCAAGAAGGAAATGGAGGTAACTGTTACATTAAGACAACAGACCTCATTCATCACTCAAGTAAAGGCAGTCAGAAGCATGGATGTGAGCTGGGGGTAAAGTTTCTGCTCTATTCATGGTATCCTTTTATATAATTTTATTGCAAGGTAATCTTATGTTAGATGTAAATGTGTATTATAAATTTGAGAACATCTGATTTTTTAAAAGAGGCATGAAAATAAAATGTGACTACAAAACAATATAAACATGCCATTTCCATATATAAATTGTCTCTAAATATGAATGCTATAAACTATATCACTCATGCTACACCTAAAGTCAAAGGTTCCTATGTGATCCGTATGAACAGAGCCCCATTCATCTTTTCTCATATCCTATCCTTCTTCTGTAGGTTCTTGTAATTACGACATCTTAAGTGCACAGAGAACAAAGCATCATCCTTAGTCGGACAGGTGCAGAGACACTTCTGGTAGGATTGCCTCGATGACCGCCCAGGGAGAGTGGCAGGTCCAGTTCAAGTTCGTCATGGTGGGCAACAGCGGCACCAGGAAGACGACATTCGTGAAGCACCACTTGATGGGCAAGTTCAAGAACTATGCAGCTACCCTGGGCATGGAGGTGCACCCGCTCGTCTTCCATGCTAACAGAGGACCCATCGAGCTCAATGTGTGGGACACAGCCGGCCAGGAGAAGTTCGGAGGCCTGTGTAATGGCTACTGCATCCAAGCCCAGTGTGCCACTGTAATGTTTGATGTACCATCAGGAGTCACTTCCAAGAATGCACCTAACTGGCATAGAGATCTGGTATCTATGTGTGAAAACATCCACATTGTATTGTGTGGCAACAAAGTGGATATTAAGGACAGAAAAGTGAAGGCAAAATCTGTTGTCTTCCACGGAAAGAAGGATCTTCAGTGCTATGACATTACTGCCAAAAGTAACTACAACTTTGAAAAGCCTCTCCTCAGGCTTGCCAGAAAGTTCATCGGAGACCCTAATTTGGAGTTTATTGCCATGCCTGCTCTTGTCCTACCTGAGGTGGTCATGGACCCAGCTTTGGCAGCATAGTACAAGCATGATTTAGAGGTCGCTCACACAACTGTCCTCTCCGACGAGGATGGTGACCTTTGAGAAAGTGAAGCTGGATCCCTGAGTCAGAAGTCTAGTTTTATAGGCAACTGTCCTGTGACGTTGGCAGTGCAGCATGTGAGCCACTTTATTTAGCTAAACAGATCCTGTACTTCATTGGGATGCTGAAGGAGATGAAAGAGCTTCGGAGTGGACGTGGCAGTTAAAACATACCTTCGGTTTCTTTTTTGGGTTTTTTTTTTTTTTGACTTGCATATTTAGCTGTTTGGAACACAGTTGTTTTCCTCCTGAATTTCAAAAATAAGACTGCTACAGTCACATCACACTGTTCAGTCTGTGGTGAAATCTTGTTTGTCACTGTCATTCCCATTCTTTTTGTTTAGAATCAGAATAAAGCTGTATTTCAGATAATCTAAAAAAGAAAAGAAAAGCATCATCCTACTAGAGCCCTAGTAATATTCTTCTATATTTAAAATAATAATTTAATTTCAAAAAATATGAATGCTATCAACTAATACTTATATTTAATATTTATTAATTTTTTTACTTAAAATAGTATTTAAATGAGTGAAATAAAAGAAAATAATCTGTTTCTTTTTTCCTTTGTTCCCAACATAATATTTTTATTGATTATTTGGGAATTTCACACAATGTACCATGATCATCACCTGCTTCCCATTCCTCCTAGGTCCACCCTCCCACCTTGTGTCCGCCAAAAATTAAAAAAAAAAATACACCAAGTACAATTTGTTTGTGTTGCCCATATACTCATTGGAGTATGATCAAACTTCCAGTGGTCAGCCTCTTAAAGATAACTGAATAGTCCTTTCCTATCCCCATACCAAAACACGAGCTTTTATTTATTTGTTTAGGTAATGTTATTATTTTAATTGAACATTTTTTTCATATAATATGTCCTAGTTATGTTTTCCCCTCCCCTAATCCTTTCCAGACCCTCACCCACTTCCCCACCCACCCAAATCCACACCTTTTATTTCTTTGTTTCTCATTTAAAATATAAAAAGGCTTATAAAAACTAATAAATGCATTTCTATAAGAACAGTAAAATAGTTTTGTGAAGTAGAAATTTAGATATGAAGTTTTGAATAAGGTCATTATCAGAGAAAAGAGATACTGAACAAGAATAACATGCCAATCATCTAGAAACACAATGTCAACAAGTCTGCATCTGAGAACAATTTGATGAGAAAACATGAGGCAAAAACTAGTAAAATAAGTCTGCCATTAGTAATAGAAATCTTCACTTCTATCTGGAAGCTTCAACACTCTCTTTTAACAATTAAAATATTTAATATCCAGGAAAACAGTAAGCATAGAGTTGACTTGAGTAATATTATAAACCAGTTTCATTTAATTGACATTTATAAAATACATAGTTATATTTTATTCCCATCAGAAGAAAATAAGTTTTTGAAAACGCATTATCATAGATGTTATTAAGAGCCAAAAATATATCTGAACAAACTTGAAAAATACACAAATAGAAAGAAAATGTACAACCAAGAGACTGAGAACAGGGCTCGGTGTATATTGTGAAAGCAAGAAGACCTGAGTTCAAATCCCCAGACCCCAAATAAAAGTCAGTAATTGCTGCATGGGTATCTAACTCTAGTATTTTAAGGCAGAGATTGGTGGATCTCTAAAGTTAGCTGGCCAGCCCACTTAGAAAAAAATTATAAAGTTCAAGGTCAATGAGAGATTATGTGCCTGAAAATAAGGTTTAAGATTTAGCAAGATGGTTCAGTATGTAAAGGCTCACCTCCAAACTGCATGATGTCAGTTCGATCCCCAGGATCCATGTAGTAGAAGGAGAGACTACAGTATTGTAAGTTGTCCTCTAACCTCCACAATTAGGGTATGGCACATACACAAGTGCACACACACCCTCACACACACTGTATGTTCAAATCAGTGATTTGATTAGCAACAGAAATATAGCTACTAAATCCCTAAATATTTGTAGGCCTGAAATGCATTCACACATGACACCAAAAGCACATAAGTTAAAGATTGTAAGAGCCAGATCAGGTATTTTTCTGTGAGACTGTGTCTATTATGAGTGTAAGAAGCTGTACATACAAAATCTCACCAACATGACTGCCTGAACATTAGCTGAACAAAGACAATGCCAATAAACATATCAAAGTGAATGGAGTGGTGGTAGAGGTAGCTCATGAGGCCTTAGTCCTTCACAAAGAATTACAGGCACAGGCAACTAAGGAAAGCTCAGAGTGGGAGAAATGGTCTTCCCCAGGGAAAAGCACAAATGGCTATTCCATACCAAACAGTCAGCCCTGAAAACATACATACATACATGCAGACATAATGTTATACAGACTTAGCAGGTTAGATTAAGACTGCATATAACAACATTTAATGAAAAAACAGCCCATGAATTTGAAAAAAGCAAGGAGAGGTATATGGAATGGTTTGGAGGGAGGTAAGGTAAGGGATAAATGATGAAATTATATCATAATATCAAAAATGAAAGAAAAAACATTACAGTGTTCAAGAAAAGTTAAAGATATTTTGAATAAGTGAGTGTATAACAATGCAACTTGTTAAAACTGGTGGGATGAACTGGCTAGAAAAGTAAGATCAATAATGATTATTTGCATTCTACATTGTGAAAGTAGAGAAATAAGTGGAATGAAGCCTGAAGTAAGCTGAAGGATTAAAAGAATGAGCCCTAAAGCAGAAATCAATACCTGGTGTTACTACATCACACACCTCCAATCTCTGCATTGCTTATCTGTCAATTATATCTCAAAGATGGAAAAATGAAAGTAAGACTTAAAAAGTCCAATGAAAAATGATGTTGAAGCCGGGCGGTGGTGGCGCACGCCTTTAATCCCAGCACTCGGGAGGCAGAGGCAGGCGGATCTCTGTGAGTTCGAGGCCAGCCTGGGCTACCAAGTGAGTCCCAGGAAAGGCGCAAAGCTACACAGAGAAACCCTGTCTCGAAAAATCAAAAAAAAAAAAAAAAAAAAAAAAAGAAAAATGATGTTGAAAGCACACACTTTATATATACAAATCTATGCATATTCAGTACTTACATGTAAATAAAAATTATAACATATACTTCTATTCCATAAATATGAATTTTATAGTTTTAAGCAAGCTTGCAAAATTTTGAACTATCATAAGGTGACTCAAGAGCAAGTTTATGCAAGCTTCATTGTTATTCCACGTATCTAGATTGACATTTCCTTCTCCACTCACTCTCTTTAGCTGGAGATCTTAGAGGACTCCTAGTCTCTCACCCTAACACACATACTCAAGCACCAACACTCATTATACAGAAATCATTAAAATAAAAACTTTTACCAGATCATTTGTTGCTGATGGTTATCAGGTCCTCTCACAAGAATCACAAGAAGGGCCAAGTAGAAATACCCAGATGGACAGATATTTCAAGGAAAGGGGACTAAAACCATGATCTTAATAGGCATGTGATGGCAAAATTTCAGCTAATGGAGTTTGGGAGCTGTAAAGATTTTGTGGCACATATTACATCATACTTCTTCCCAACTTCAAAACCCAAGAGCTGGGTTAAATATAAATAACTTACTGTTATATAACTGAGAGACCTGTGAAAGCAGCGTCTTTATTCCACAACATAGAAGGAAAAAAATGAGAATGTGAAAACATGAGTCAGGAACATGAGATCATAAGCACAGACATAAAATCAAACACATTTAAGGGAAAACGAGATGAAATGAAGAACAAAGGAAAGAGGAAAATGTTAAAAATTTCACTGTGAAGGACAATTGCATTTGTCAAATAAAACAGGCTTACCCATGCTAATATTTAGAAAGAGACACGCAGACTCTATGTGTATTTGAGGAATATTCTGAATTCTCTCCAAAACTTCACAGATTTTTGTTGTTGTAATTGTTTAGATGGAGTCTTGCTATGTAGCTGAAGCTGGCAAACTCATGGTGATCCTCCTGTTTCAGCATCTTAAAAGCCTGCAGTGGCCATGGGACCCCAGGGTACACCGGGAGCCTGTCAACTGAGCTTGTGGTCATCCCTTGTCAGCTCAGAAAGTATAAAGTAAAGTCCCCCCTTGGTTGTTTACATGGTGTTTTAGTGAGGGTTACTGTTGCTGTGATAAAACACCATGAGAGGAAAAGCTTATATTTCCATATCACTGAAGGAAGTCAGGACAGGAACTCAAAACAGGGCAGAAACCTGGAGCAGAAGCTGCAGCAGAGGCCAAGGAAGGATTTTGCATACTGGCTTGCCCCCCATGGTTTTCTCAGCCTTTTTTTTTTTTATCAGAACCCAGGACCGCTAGCTAGCCCAGGGGCAGCCTCACCCACAATTGGCCAGGCCCTCCCCATCAATCACTAATTAAGAAAATGCCCCACTTGTTAATAAGGCATTATCTTAATTGAGGGTCTCTCCTCTCAGATGATTTTAGCTTGTGTCAAATTGACAAAAAATTAGTACAACTGATTCCCTGTCAACTTGACACACAAACACATCACTTTTCAATTAGAACCTTTCTTTTCTCATTATCCCCAAGATTCCATATTAAAATATAAATAACTTTTTAAAAATTCTGTCTTTACACATTCAAAGTCATTAAAATATTTCTTTAAAATATCCATTCTCTTTAAAACTCCAAAATCTCTTTTAAAAGCTCTGTCTTTTGCTTTTGGGTTCCTGTAAAAATTAAAAATAAATTAAATACTTTTTTCAAGAGGGAAGAACCAGGGCACAGTCACAACCAAATCAAAGCAAAAACAAACTCTAAAAGTGTAAATAATGCAATATCAAATTATCTGGGGTTTACTCACGATTTTCGGGGCTCTTCCAAAGGCTCCGGATCACTTATCCAGCCCTGCCCTTTGCAACACACACAGCTTGTCTTTTAGGTCCTGGCTGACTCCACTCCAATGCCAATGCTCTTCTTGGTGGTCATCACATGGTATTGGTATCGCCCAATGCTGGGGTCTTCTATTGCAACTGGACTGCACTTTCACGAATAGCCTCTCATAGCCAAGCCTCAACTTCTCTGCATGACTCCTTCAACCTGGGCCTTCCTTTGCTGCTGGGCCACGCACCTTCACCCATGGCTTTTCCTAGTCTCTCACAGTGCTGAGCCTCAGCTATTCTCCATGACCCCTTTCTACCTTTAAAACCAGTTCCACCTGTGTGACTCTTATTCTACTAAGTTTGGTTGCCAGCCTAAGGTAACAACATTGACCACCTCTGGACGCTTTCTTTGTGTCAAGTCTCAGGAAACACTTCCCAGAAGATTTTCTTTTTCCCAGTGATGTTGGTCACTTCTTAATCACTGCTAATTTCTCAGCTCCAGCTGACCAGCATTGGAGCATTCAAGCAAGACAAAGGTTTCACTTTAGCAGTTGTGGTTTCTTGTTAAGAATCACAGCTGATTCTTCAGCCCCAGCTAACCAAAACCACAGAATCATAATTCAAAACAACTACTGGCCCTTTAAATTTAAAAATATTTTTTAGCTTAAATAGTCTTTACATTTCTCTCTGAAACTTCACAAGCCCAGGCCTCTATATTCTGCACTGGTTTCAACATTCTTATCTTTCAAGCTCCTACAGAACAGCTCACCAAACACTCCATGGCTTTTCTTGTACAAAGTTCCAAAGTCCTTCCATAATTCTCTCCAAAACAACATGGTCAAGTCTGTGAGAGTAATACTCCACAAGTCTGGTACCACCTTGTCTTAGGGTTCCTATTGCTGTGATGAAACACCGTGACTGAAAGCAAGTTGGGAAGGAAAGTGTTCATTTGGCTTATGCTTGCACATCACTGTTCATCACTGAAAGAAGTCAAAACCAGAACTTGAAACAGGCCACAAACATGGAGGCAGGAGCTGATAGAGGCCATGGAGGGGAGCTGCTTACTGACTTGCTCCTCATGGTTTGCTCAGCCTGCTTTCTTATAGACCTCAGCATCATGAGCCCAGGGATGGCCCCACCCACAATGGGCTGGGCCTCTCCATCAATCACTAATTAAGAAAATGTCCTAGAAGCTATCAAGGCATTATTTTAATTGAGGTTCCCTCCTCTCAGGTGACTTTTGCTTGTGTCAAATTAACATAAAACTATCCAGTGCACATGGACTATCTTAAATGCTTTTGGATAATACCTTTGTGGTCCCTTGAATAGGAATGACTTCAATACCTGCATTGGCTCTCTCAAAGCAAATTTGAAAATCTGAGGAAAACTAAATAACATTCACCTTAATGAAAACCAAATCAAGCCAAACAAAAATAGTTCTATATACTTGTAATATCAAAACTTGTATGTGTTATTTCCCAGGTGTTTAATTCTAAAAGCTGTATATTTTCTATTTATGCTTTCGGACCACATGTTTTACTAGGTGACATTATTTCAGAGTGGTGTTTATAACATGCTGGTTTGTTGTACACTTACTCTATCATCATAGAAATCAGCAAATCGTGAAGATCATTTATTGTTTCCAAGACTCAATATAGCAAATGTTGCCTTATGCATTTTGAGGGTATTTTATTAAATGCTTAGTTATTCAGAATCATTGTATTTCATTGATGTCTATCTCTTCATCTCAAATAATGCTTTGTTTTCTTTTTGTGGGAAAAGTGTTGCCAAGTCCTTCTTTATATTAAATGCTTTGAAACCTTTCAGTGTTATCTCATAAACAGATAATTGTTTGATTTTCGTTTGATATCCACATATTTACTACTGCATTTTAAATAAATCCTTTATGGTTTATTGATATGCTAATGTTTTAGTTATAGTTTTTTCTGTTTGTAGTACTTTAAACTGTTCTAAATTACTTTCCATTTTCAGACTGGATGCTTTGTCTCCATATTTTCTCTTCTCAGTGCCTTTTCTTGTTCATTTAGGCTCATTTAGTTCTCAGCTAACACATAGCACATCAGCCTGAAAGGTGGCAACAAAAATTCTCTGCATTTTTTGGAGAGAATTCAAAATATTCTAATATTGGGACATTTGCAGGATCTAAAATAGACAGAATTTTTGTTGTTTAGACAGGGTTTCTCTATGTAGCTGAGGCTGTCTTCAAATTTATGACTATCCTGCTGAAAGCCTGAAATATAGGTGTGTGCCACCCTTCATACAAGTGTTTTAACCACTAGGAAAAGAAGAAACAATACAGAGGCCTTTCTCAGTTCATGCATTCACTTTGGATTATGTAATAGCAGAGGCAAAAAGAGTGGCAGTGAATCCTGAAGAGGGAACTCCTTGGAGAAAAATTATAGAGAGATGCCCAGGGAGCCTGAGTCTGCTGCTGAGCACTGAGCCATTCATACATTGACTGGACTAAGGTCCATATGCAAGAGACTTTTGAAGAAGTAGATTGTGGAGCACAGGGCAGAGCATGGAAATACATAGAAAGGGAGCCCCAGGATTTACAAAGGCAGCTTCTAAAGAATGCATTGTTTTTTTCTGATCCTATTGCCTCTCACCTCTTTCCCCTGCCCAACTCCCTTGCCTTCCAACTGCCATTTCCTGCTCTTCTCTCTTCCTCATCCACGTCTTTTTGTTGTGTTTGTATTGCTCTGGGTTTGACCAAGGCTCTCTTTGTGGCCTTTGTATTGGAATTTTCCACTGGGGCAGAGACTCACAGGCACCCAAGATGCTGAGAATGACTGACAGATAAGGGCTCAAACCTAAACAATTTATTTACGCAATGCTATTGACTATACCAACCAACAAAAGTAAAGATACATGTTGGCTATTTTTAACATTCATTATTGGCAATGTCTTAGGGGGATAATTCAAATAGATCGATAGTGAAAGCTAGTTTATACATACCCTTTCAAATCCTGAAACAGCTCATTAAGAGTTGGGATTGATCTGTGAGTACAGTAACTCACTAAAAGCTTCAATGCTCTTTAGGAACTACAACCAAATCTAACCACTCATTATCTTAAAAGTCTACTGGTTATCGTCATATAAACAAAGTCACCAGACATCTGAAACAGCAGGATAATGTGGCATGTAACAGACGTTTTTAAATGAAGTTTATAGAAAGAGACTCAAAAACAAAACAAAACAACCTTGGAATATCTGCACACAGTTAAACCACTGACACATAATAGATGTGCTAAGGGAATCTAATCTGTTCAAGAAACATTTGAATATTTAAACAAAATTAGCTTTAAATCTACCTTACTATTAGGAGTCACCGAAGATCAAGCTACACACTTGTCATATATATAGACAGAGGGCCTAAGTCAGTCCCATGCAGGCTCTCTGATTGTCAGTTGAGACTCTGAGCTCCTATGAGCCCAGGTACAAGCCTTCCTCCCTCTCTTCAGCCAGATTCCCCCTGCTCCACCTAATGTTTTGCAATGGGTCTCTGTACCTGTTTTCACCAGTTACTGGATGCAGGCTCTCTAATAACAATTGGGATAGGCACTGATCTAGGAATGTAGAAGAATATCCTTGGGCATAATTACATTGACATTTTTTTTTCTCCAATGGTGTTAGGTTCTATCCTAGGTCTCTGGGCCATTCAGCCTCTGAGTCCTGGCCCTCTAGGCAGTGTCAAAGTGTAGGCTTACTCTTGTGGCATAGAATTCAAGCTGGACCAGTCATTGGTTGGCCACTCCCACAATCTCTCTGCCATCCTTATTTCAGCACATCCCATAGGCAGGACAGACTGTAGGTCAAAGGTTGTGCGGCTAGATTGGTGTCCCAATCCCTCCATTGGAAGTCTTGTCTGGTCACAGGAGATGGCCAGTTCAGTTTACATATCCACTATTGCTAGAAGCCTTAGCTGGAGTCATCCTTGTAGATTCCTGGGAGTTTCCCTTGTACAGGTTTCTACCTGTCCTACCAACCCCCCACCTTTCCAGTTATCTTTCAGTGCTCTTATCCTCAGGGCTGTCCCTAATGCTTTGGCTGGCTTTTGGGAACTTTTTTCTCTTGCTGAGTTGCCTTCCCCAGTCTTAATACAGGGGGAGGTACTTAATCCTACTGAAACTTGATATGCCATGCTTTGTTGATATTCATGGGAGACCTGCTCCTCTCTGAACAGAAACAGAGGAGGAGTGGATTGGGGTGGGAGAGAGATTGGAAAGAGAGGACAGAGGGGAAACTATGGTTGCAATGTAAAATAAATAACTTTAATTTTAAAAAAATCAATCTCAATTATATGCATAAATTAACTTGGGATAGGTGATAGGTCTAAATATAAAAGTGAAAATTATGAATCTCTGAGCTGGAGTGATGGGTCAGCTGTTAAGAACTTGCTGCTTTTCCAGAGGACCTGGATTTGATGGCAAGCCCCCATGCAGTGACTTACAACCATTTATAACTCCAGATTCACTGATACCCTTTTCTGGCCTCAGAGGGTACCAGGCAAGCAGGTGATACATATACACACATGCAGGCAAAACAGTCACATGTGAAATAAAAATAAATAAATCTTTATAGGAAACTATAAAACATCTAGAAATAACACAGTAGAATGACTTCAGGGTAGCAAAAGGATTTTTAAAAAGGATAAAAACTGAAGCACTAAATTGTAACTTATCAATATTCAAACTTTTTGTTCTTTAGCAGTTTTAAGCCAATGTGAAGATAAGTCAGAGCCTGGAGCAAGCATTGAAAGGGAATTGTATCAACATTATATCAAATACTCTTACTGAGCAGAAAGATGATTGACCAGGCAAAAGTCCAATCAGCATTTTATTTAAAAATCAGAGCAACACATTAACAGCATATGGAACAACATCACCCATCAGCTGGCTACCCTGATAACCTGAGCTCAATCCCTGGAAGTTGTCCTCTGACCTCTGACCCCCACATGCATGCAGCAGCACAGGTGGGCAGGCACATACACACACACACACACACACACACACACACACACACACACACACACACAATGTAAAATGAAATATAATACTTTTACAAGCAAACAGTAAGGAAATAAGCAAGCAAATATAAATTAAACATGGACAAAAAATCACTTCATCAGAGATGCTAAGTGCAAATAAGTAGACAAAGAGAAGTTAGTGGTTAGTCATTAAGGAAACACAAATTGCACAGTGAGAAACCAGCTCACACAGTAGAGAGTATAAAATCAGGATGCATATATCTAAATAATACCTTTTGTGTGAGGATGCATAACAACTAGGAATCTTAGAATCATGAGGCTGACCAAAGGAAGCAACACAGAAAACAGCATATGGAATGGCCTTCTTATAGGAAACTATATATTGTATGAGGATAATTTATCTCAAAGAAAGCAAAAGGTTGGCTGGCTGAGCAGTTGAGAGCATGCATGGGCTTTGCATGCAACATATTCTAACATTCCAACATCATTTTAGCAATTCTTTCTCCAGTGGATAAAACCTTTCTTCAAAATGACAATAATAACAGCTGTACTGATTGTTCTAGGTGCTGGGCATTTTATGCCAACACCACCATACTCCTTAACTGATAGCTGGGTTAAGATGTGAATTGTGTTTCCATAAAGGCCCTTCCTCACATGAGTCCAGATGGGAGATGGTCAAAAGGAGAATGAGGCAGCAGTGATCTCTGCAAAAGTCAGAATTTGTGGCATATTCTTCCTTCCTCTGCTTTTTGTCTCACTCACCTTATTTCTACCACCAAACACTTGACTAAGGAGCCACAGCTTCTCAAAAATCTAATGGTCAAGGTCCCTTCACTGCTGACCAAGGTGACTGGAGTTGAGTCTTCAGTGTGTACAGCTATGGTTTTTCTCTTGTTATGAATTTTTACTACAAACTTTCACAATTCCCTTGACAACTGTGAGGTTAACTCCTATTGTGAATATTTTATATTCTGTCAATCCTATTACTGTCTTGCCTTGACAATTTGTCCTTCCTTCCTTCTTATAGACCATATTTATACACAAATGACAGACATTTTTACAGCTAAGGACACCATTTTCAAGGACATATACACACTCCTACTGTTCTTGTTTTTACTGTTTGTGAGAAATCTTTACAAATATAGTTCCCTATTTACAATTATTTGACTTGCAGCTTTCAACTTTCTAAAATGCAAATATGCTAAGCAGTCAGTAGACTCTGGACCTCAGATTTTGAATTTTTATATTTTCCTGAGCTAGAGATGTATGACAAAAGCATTTCTTATAAAACATACACAATCCTGAAAGTGAATGTCAGCCCCAAATGTAACCATGATGGGCCTCAGTACGCTCCTAAGTACTATTCTAACACTGGTGTTCAGGAGATTGAGTTAATTAAATATATCTCTAATTTATTAGCTAGATTGAGTTTGTCAGTGTATCACCCATTATGAGATAAAGAAGTATCTGTTGTGAAGGTCAATGAACAACATTAAGAGAAGATTTATATGAAGATATTTAAGTACATTAGTATTAACCTCTTGTTCCTAAGCCTGTTGCATTAATTGCTTTAATTGATGTGAAGTAGGGCTCTAGATTTTTGTCAGAACCAACTGTTACTTGGACAGTCTCACATTTCCCATTTTGCTGTTAATATTTAACTACTTCATTTGAGAGACATTTATTAAACACATATTATATTCCATACATTTCTAAAAAATGCATTTAAAAATATTATGACAGAAAGCACTCACACAATAGAAAACTAAGCTGTGGAGGAATCATGTGCAAGCTACTTTGTAAAAAAACTGAGTAAGAAAGAAATGCCTGAATAGAAAAAGTGAGGATTTCAAGGCAGTCTTGACAAAGGGTTCAGAGGAGATTTGTGTGGATATCTCCCATTCCTGTGTCCACTCCTTATTTTATTATAGGATATCTTTATTCACCCTTCACTGAAACTGTCTTTTGTGTAAGGTGGGCAGGTTGGTGACTTCATTATTGCACAGTTTAATCTTACTAAAAACTTGTAAAATATTTGAAAATATTTGCATGAGTTTTTTTTTTTTTATAACATGCGTGTTAAATTTCCTTTTATATAAGTAAAGCTATCTGGGGTGGCAAATCAAGACATACAGCCAATACAAGTTGGATAAAAGGTATGATGTGTTAAGAGTGTTTGCTGTACAAGAATGAGAATCCAATCCTAGAATCCATGTTAAAAAATTCTTGCCATGTCCCTGCCTATCTATAAGGGTGCCAGCAATTGGAGCCCATTACTGGACTCTCTAGCTTCTTGCCTTGCTGTTGGTACAGTGACAATTCTTGCCTCAGATAAATAAAATAGAGAGTGATGGATAATTAGATGTCCTCCCCTGGCCTCCATGTGCACATAGGTGTATGCATTTGCACACACATGTACACATACGCAGATATAATATACTCACTCAAATACATACACACATACAACATAAAAATTAAAGGAAATATAGCAACTCACATAAAATTCCAAGTACTTCTTCAATCTTGACATTTATTTCTTAGCTATCTGAGAAATACACTGCTTACTTGTTCATATTTATTGAAGTAGTAATGCTTAATTTTCATCAGTTTTAAAGAACTCTATCCTACAGGCACCTGTAAAATCGGGATAAGCACTCTTTCTAAAATCCATGTAGCATTTCTCCAAGGCATTCTTGCTGTCTAGTTGTGATGCTTCAGTCAGGATCACAACAGAAGGCAGATGGCACACCCACAGAGCTCATTTCCAAGAGTTTAATGAATTTCCAAAACTAAAGGACTAAACAGAAGATAATGAAACACCCAACTATTATCAACACAGGGAGCTACACCTAGGGAGCACCAAGAGGAGGGAGCCTATTGGAGTAAAGCAAGAACCAGGGCCTTGGAAAGAAACCCTTCTGGTGCCCTGCAGGTTATCTTCCCTTAGTCAACATAACCCAGAGTCTAGAAGGCAGCTCAAGACCAGCATTGTCATCACAGAAGTCAGTCTCTTGAAACAAGAATCAAGGAGTAAGAGTGAAGACTGAATCCCCAAGTGGACTTTAATTTACAGATATTTCTATTTTTCAATCAGCCAGAACAAGCCCTCTTTTTCCTTCAATTCACTTCCAATTTCATCTTAAAAATACACCCTTCGTGAGGAGATTATGTAAAGTTTTTTCTCATGTTCTTATTTTTGTTTAATTTTTCATTTGATTGGCATTTTTAGGTTCTCTGACTTTTTTTTTAATCGCGAGGATATTTTGTAATTGTTTAAGAGAAAACAGAGCACAGGTGAAATGAAAATCCTAGCAGCCAGCATGACATAATGGAGACAAGCATAACATTCTTTTAAAGTTAGGCATAGAATAGAATAGAAACAGGCAGTTTATTAAGAAAGGAAAAAGCATTCCCAAGAATAAGGGGAAAGAGCTCAAAAGGCTTATTATAAGGTGTCCATGCTAATTATTATTATCATTATTATTATTATGCTATCTCCAAGTGATACACTTAGCAAGTGGATTCTACTTTAGGTATGAAAGTCAGAGATGTAAACTTTAGAAATGAGCACATTTTCTTCCCAGAAATAAGATAATTGAGTCTTGATGAGAGACACTCACTGTTTACTGTCCAAAGTGGTCCTTATACCCAAAGGTACAAACCAGAGAATGTTTTCAAAAGGTAACATTATTAGAGATTGCTAGAAATGTATTCTAGGAAAGCTGGAGAAATGACTCAGTATTTCAGAGCACTGGCTGCTCTTGCAGAGGACCTGGCTTCAGTTAACAGCACCCACATAGAGGCTAACATCTGCCTGTAACTCCAGTTCCAGAAGATCTGATGTCTTCTTTAGTCTCTCTCTGTATACACACTGTGTACACATAGTACATGTCTACATATGCAGGCGAAACACTTATAAAATAAAACTATATCATAGGATATATACAAATGCTGAAATGTGTATTATTTAAAATTGAGCACTACAGAAATTAGCGCAGCTCATGTAGTAAAAACAAGCTTCATTTTTTTCACAGATGAGGCAAGAGTTAAAGAATAAATTGAGGCTACATTTCCTGAGGAAGAGCAAAGGATGATTTTAGCATGTTGCATGAATCCAAGGTGCTGGGGTAAGGATGCATGTCTTAAGCATTCTTTCCACTTCTGTGCTCAGAGCCTTTTAAAACAATTCATTGATTTCACACGTTTGCTAACCTCTTGTCATACTATAGCACAAAATGCCTTAAATGCCATGCTCAGACTGGAATTACACATCAGTCTGTGGATCTAAGTGCAATATGGAGCATGACAAGTATTTTTCAAAAGATAGACTGACAAACTGCTCTATTCTCGTGGTGACTTCAAATATTTTAGTCATGATGAGCACAGGACAATTTCGCACTGGAAATTTTCAGACATTGCCATAGAAAGAATTTAACAATGTTGTGAAGTCCATATGTCTGAAATGAATATATCTGAGCTGAGGTAGACTGACTGCTATCCTGAGGACGGTGCACATTTGTCAGAGTTTATTTTCTACCCTGTGACAGATCTGCAGTGATGGTCCAACTGACTCAGACTTTCTGGGTAATTTCTCACATCATAATATGATTTCTACCTTGGTAATCCAACAGATGGTTTATCTCTTCCTGCCTTGAATATAATGAGAAAGGGGATCAAATTCAGTGTCTGGTAGGGCCAGTGTTGAATTTCTAACACAAATCATTGACACCTTCACACCTGTGCACAGAAGTGATGTATCTAGTTGTCCATGCCAGCTTACCAATTTAACAGCCATGGCTCCACATCTCTGGTTTGGTATCCTATGGAGAGAGACCATTTGGGGGCACAGTCAGCTGTTTGACTTGTACTGCTTCCCATATTTTTGTTACTATTTTTTTTCTAGTTTTCATGGACAGAACTTTACTATTTTGTTCTAAAGCAAGGTCAGGATCATAACCCTTCCCCTTTCTCTCTCCTCACCAACGATCTCCACCCACTATGCTCACCAAATTCTCAAAGAAGAAGTATTCCCTGTGAAGCACTGCAACCTTAAAAATAGATGTACTTTTGAGTATGGAGGGGATTTTTATTGAGTGACAAATTCGTATTTTAGCTAAAGACATTACATGACTGTTACTTCTTTTAAAGTCTTATCTAGAAAATTGCATTCTAACTAGAAAAAATGTATATTAATTTTGGCACTCATTCCTAATGTGAGATAAAGAATAATGACCCTACTTCCCATTGTTCCATATACCTCATTGTCTCTCTATTCAGCAAGGCCTTTAAGGTTGCGTGAAGAAGACCACATTTTTCAACATTTATTGGAAATCTTTAAGCAACTAAAGAACACTGAAACAAACAAAACATGCTCTTTTAGATCCTGAATATTCTGTATTCACAGAACATTTTATCAAGAATGTTTCCTTTTTATAACCTTATTGCTAAATATTTTAATAGCACTGCATCTCTAATTTGTAACTTGAATCCAATGCAAAAAATAGACTTGTAGTTATCAGACATAATACACAAGCAGTTTATCAGATTATATTAAAGTCTGGAATATGTGAAGGGAGAAGATACATAATAAATATCTACATTTAAGGGAACAAGCTTACAGGGTTTATAATGACAAAGTATGAATTTTAAAAGTAACATTATAGCTTCCTATTGTAGGATTTAAAAAATACTGATTAGAAGATTAAATACTGCCTAGAAGCCTCTGGGAAACCTAAGTAGTTTAATTTCAAAATAGTGTAGTCATCTACTCAAGTTCCTGAAGAATTCCAAAGAAAATCTATTTCCCCACAATGTGCCTTCACTAGAGTGTGGTCACCAGGCTGTTTAATGAATGCCCAGCATTTCAATCTTGTACTCTCTTAAATGTATTACAATATATTTAAAATGCTTAGCAGAGTGCCTGATGCATATGGATATTCAACAAACCTCATGTCCTTGAAAATAATGGTATGGATGTCCTTGAAAATAATGGTATGAATGTTTTAAGGCCAAATTTCCTTCCATATATTAACATAATCCCAAATCAGTTCAATAAAAACTGTCAACCCAAGTAGCTGGAAGGCTTTACCTTCCAAAGATGACCCCATCTGCCCTTCCAGGAACAATACCCCCAATCATAGCTGGGCACAGGAAGTACAAAAATATAGAGTTATATTCAAAACTTGGTTCTCCAGGTTTTTCTAGTCTTGTCTCTCAATACAGGATGTCACACAGTATACAGTCCCCTTTCTTATGCCTCTAAATTTTTAGTTCCCTAATTTCAGCAACATGTTTGGTTCCTTCTTTCAAAGATATGATTCTAAACTCATTAGCCTATCTAAATTCTGTTAATCATGTCTAATATCAAGTATCACTTCTATAAAATGGTTTGTTCCCATCTCCGCAAATAAGGGGTAATTATTCTTCCTGATAATTCATTATCATTCTATATTTTAAAGTACAGCTATTTCTTTACCCTGCCTCTCCTTCATTTTAATATTTTTATACTTTTTATTGGCAATTGATAGTTATAAATATTATTTTATCTCTATTATTGACAGTACTATATCTATTTGAGTTCAAAATGAAGTTGTACACAGCATCATTTAACAAAAAGTTCATTCTTTTGACTTAAAATATAGATGTATGCAAATTTGTAGAAATATATGTATATACGTGCTGATTTTTCTGACTTTTCAATTGTTGAGCTTAGAGACGTACATGTTGTTCAATGTGCAGGAAAAGAAGGCATGCCTTTAACTGAAAAAATGATTTGGAGATCTAGTGAACTAGATCAGTGGGTAGAATACTAGCTGCATAACCAGGGCACCCTGAATTCAAATTTTCAGAACCCATGTAAAAATCTGGGCATGGTTCTGTGCACACCTGTAACCCCAACACTGTTGGGGGGCAGTTGGGAGAAGAGAATCACTGGGGCTTCTTGCTGAACACCAGCCTGGCTCAAAGATCAGTGACAGATCCTGTTTCAAGTGAACAAGACAGACTAAAGCAGGACAGCCAAGCTGCAGCTTTTCCAGTGTCTCCCACATGCAGGGATGTGCTCATTCAAACACTGCTTATGTACTACATACATATATAGCACACACAGAGAGTAATGTGATGATGCAATTTTGTAGTAAGGTGAAAATTTGTAGAAATACATGTCTATATTACTAATATTCTAAATTTTAAGTGCTATCAAGAGTAAAAACAACTTTCTCTTGCAACAATATACAGTCCATTAAAAAATATAGTTGGGCTGGAGAGATGGCTCAGCAGTTAAGAGCACTGGCTGCTCTTCCAGAGGTCCTGAGTTCAATTCCCAGCAACCACATGGTGGCTTACAACCATCTGTAATGAGATCTGACACGCAGGCAGAACACTGTATACATAATAAATAAATAAATCTTTAAAAAAATAGTTATACCATCTGTGCCTCTCACTGCCATTCACATAGAGAGTTTCCTATTGCAAACTGAGACAACATTGCCCTTCACGCTGCTGTATTTTATAATTGTTGTCACAATATATATTCAATGTAAGCATTCTTAAGTCATTCATAAACATCTTTTTCTAGTACCATGGAATATTCATCTTTGAGAATATGAATACTCAAATTTCTGAATCACTTGAAGTATTCTTTGTGGAAATATACACCAGGTAAATTGGATTATAATAAGAAAGTGATTGAGCCTGTGCTGGGGTTTACTGTATGCACAAAAGAAATCGCATCAATCCTAAAATTTACATAAAAGCTATATCTAGAAAATTTAAGGAATTTTATAGTTCAATTTTAATTTTTACCTCAACATGTAAAAGAATATATTTGTATTCATTTGTATTCTTGTTTGCATAAATTAATGTAAACCCATATGCAAAACAGAATATTTATCTTCAAAGCTAATGTGCAATTTTCAGAAATAAAAGGAAAATGAAATTTTGAAAACTTTTTATTACATTGGAATTTGAAAGAAGCAAAGTAGAAACAATTCGTGAGATATGTATGTCTCTGTGCAATACTAAGTGGTATTAACTAAACTATGAACATAATGTTTCAATACACATACCAAGTCACCATTTCTTTTACTTACTAACAGATTATTCTGACTACACTAAAATGTGCAATACAAGCATGTGTATTTATTTCAAAACACATGTACCCAGACATACTTGATAGGTACACACACAGGCACATGCTTCTATAATCATGTCTGTGGAAATTGCTACTAACTAGACTCAGACAACAAATGATGCTACAAAGGAGGAACATATGATTTGGTTATTCCAAAATGTTAACATATCCAAGTAGGATGTTAGAATTCTATGACACATTATAATAAAGGGGGTTTACTGTGTAATGAGTCTTGCTTGATTAACTGGGCTGAAAACTTGGCAAAAATTGTCCTCAACTTCCATTTTGATCAATTTAGAGAATTTAGGGTATTAACCCAAAATTATATGCTAGCTATTAGTTCTGTACACTTTAAAAATTCATACATGCTGCACTGTGAACATCAGAATAAAAAGAGATGCTGTGATAAAGATGTTTCAGGGCTGCATTTTTAATAGTACAGCTTCCCCTAAATAATAGTTACAATGTTAATAAACTGAATTTTCATGAAAGAAAAAATTTTAAGACTATAAGAAAATTTAACTCTGGAATGTTAGAATCCTTAATAAGGAAAAAGGTCATAGATGATCTAAGCATTGAAAACAGGAAAATGGCTCTCCAATGGGCAAGAAGCAGATACTATAAATAATGACTGTCTGTAGGGTTGGGAAATGCATAGCCAGAGACTGGCAAAATGTTGGTCGTGACTGAGAGTGAGCAAGCCCAACCCTTCCTCTTCTATTTCCAGAGCTTTGTGCTCAGTCATCAGCCATGGGACTTCATGACGTCAGATGGTTGCTCTTTGCGCGTCTTACTCTCCCACAAAACTGAGAATGCACTGAAACAATCGACTGTGCCTCTGCTGTGCCACCTTCCAGACTTAGAAGAAACTTACTTAGAAAACCGCCATCCGCAGAAGTTCGTAAGAACAAAGGATGTGGATGTATAATCATAGAAAGGGGAAGCATATGTAATCCCACCATCTCCTCTCTACTCTATGAATGCCAGGGTAATTGTCAAGAAATCTGCAAAAGCCATTTGGGGGTAAGGGTTGGTCAGTTCTATAGAGAAAAATTACATTAGGAAGAGGCTATAATTAGAAGCTGCTACATTTTATTTTAAATAGAATGTTATAGCCATGAAATAAAATACCATTTTGTAATCTTTTGTCTCTTTAAATTACACTATATTGTGGTGGTGATAATAATAATGGGGTTGATAATAATGGGTTTACTGAGCCCTTTCTACAGGCCCTTAACCACTCTAAAACTTTACAGGTCTTGACACATTTAACCTTCAGTCTTACAGACAGCACTACTATCTTCACTTTCACAAATGTGGAGACTAAGGTGTGGAAACGGGTAACTTATCCAGTCTTTAGGCTGATGATTTTTGAAGTTGACCTTGAACCTCAGTGTTCTGCTTGGAGCCAGTGCTTTTGATCATTGTTTTCACATTTCTTGCATACTGTTAAAAATAGACTGATCCTTTGGCTCACATTTGCCCTTATTTCAACTAACTCGTTTAGTAAGCGTCAGAAGCAATGAGGTTGTCAACTGTTAAGTGGAATTCTGAAAGATGCTGAGCTGACTGGCATTGCTCCTCACTTAATCCTGAAAACCTTGGCACATGCTGATTATTCAAAATACCGATCCCATATTCAAATAACTTAGTGATTACTCTCTATTTTTCTGTCTCTGTTTCTATATCCCTTCCATTTGTCTGCAATTCACATTGATCCTCCCACCTCAACCATTCAAGTGCTGTGGCTTTAGGTATGCACCATCATGCCTAGCTTCGATATTTATTCATTGCCTGTACCATGATGCACTTAAACTTTGTCTGTAGCTAGATAAATCCATATTAATATACAAATCAAAATTCCCAAGTAAGTAGGTAACTAATTCTGTTTATTTTAGAAGATGTAGGTAGTTAATATAGAGATATTATATATGGACATGTATCTATATATGTAGGGACACACAAAGTCAGCTTATGAACTTGTTATGCAAAAACATGAAAACAGTTATTATACGCTTAGTGTTAAAAATTAGAGAATTATATGCACCTGAACTATTTTGCCCTCATTCATACTTCCTGTTAGAGAACATATAATCTCTAACAGGAATAAACAACTGAATAACTCCAGTATCCCAAATTCCCGACTGAGTCACAGTCAAGATAGAAAAAGCAAAGCTTTTTCTCATGTTTGCCAGCTTTCTAACTCCCTTGCCTCAAATCCATAAGCAAGACAAAATGCCTGCCTTTAAACTGTTAAATTTCCAGTTACTTGTTACATGACATAAACCAAGACATAAGAACAAATCAAAAATGTCTACCTTCTCAAATTTTAGTAACTACATAAAAATAAATAGGGATTCTTGACATGTTCAGAAAATGGATGTTGATATACTCACATAATTAGCCTAGTATAAATCTTTCTGAAATTTTTTTAGCTGAAAAGACAATTACATGGTTTTTTTAATTGCTAAAGTAGGAGAAAATGCTCTCTTGTGAATTTGTAGGCAGATCTTTTGTTCACTTGAATTTAAATCAATTCCTATAATAATTGGCATGCTTAAATCTTATGTTTTTAAAATAGTCTCCCAAAATAATTCTTCGCATTACATTTCCATTTTTAAAAATTTAATCCTATCTCTTCACATGCAGATCTTAATATTTCCCTTTGCAAAACAGAGGAATACAAAAATATCCCACTATTATATATCTATTAAAATTTACATATTCTGACTTAGTTGGAGAGTTCAAATTATATCTGCATACCTGTTTCAAATCACTTTGTCTTGCCCACATATTCTTCCATTATCACATGACAATTTTTTTCAGGTAGAATTACCTTTAAACATCAGAAATAATTTTAAGAAGTGAAAGTTAATCAGGTTCATTTCATGTTTATCTTGAATGTGCTTATTGTCACTTTCTGTTTTTTTTATATGTATGCACATGCAATAAAACATCACTAAGTCTCATAGCTTTACTTTTATGGAGGTCCATCCACATTAGTTTAGCCATTGAGCCTTTAACAAGTGTATTAATAACATGATTTAAAACAACCCTCCATTGTTTCAGGCACATTGATTCCAGTATACACAAGATGTGAATGTTTGTTCTTCCTCTCTCCCTTCTCTTCCCTCTTTCTCTCCCTTTTCTACTCTTCAAACCCTCCCTCCTCAAACCCCGCTTAAAGCATCCTTACAAGGAGGCCAGAAATAGTGCCAATGAGAGGGGATGCACACAGGTTTACTTGCCCTTTCCATTGTTTCTCAAGCCTAAGATGTGCTTTCTCATCTACCCAGTGACAACCAGGGTGTTGAGCAAATAAGAGCTTAATGTTTCTGCAAAGGTGAACCTGGGCTTTGGCACGCGAAGGTGAGTGAATGTGAATGTCATATCGTGATTAAAAACTCTGTATTTTCCCCTCAGGAGTTTGGAGAACTTTTTGAACATATTCTTGCCAGACATAAAGTTCATACATTTGGCAAGGAAACAGATTCACAGAATGTGTAATATTATTCACGCTAAGGAATGGTGCATACTATCAAATGTCACAACAAAACCCAGAATGTTATATAACTAATATACGCCAATAAAACATTTTAAATTACCATCTGAATATTTCTTACCCGGAAGATAGTCCCTTGGGAACCCCATTTTTTTCTTGTTTTTCTTTCATTTTTCTTTAAAATTCGGTATAGTTTTCCTGAACTCATTTGTTGAGGCATGCTCTATCACAGATATTATTCTGAGCACTTTTACATATTTTGATCCATCTAAGTTTCTTTTTTACTTTCTGAGACATGATCTGTTATCATCTTTTTTGAGGACAATTCACTGAAGCCCAGACAAGCTACTTTATCTGACCAATGTCTCATGCTGAAGGAGGTTTTTACACACACACACATATATATATACATATATATACATATATATGTATATATATGTGTGTGTGTGTAAATATATATATGTAAAATATAATATATATTATGAAGAATAGATGTCTTTCAAATGAACTTCAAACTCATCTTTCATATTTGACAAACTAATTAGTTAAAATGCAAACTGGCCTCATCACTCCCACATTTTAAAAGGTGTAGTTGAAAAGCATAGTGAAATTAAAACTTTCATGAAATCCGAGACCAACCTATCAAACTCTCCCACATCTCCAATCTCATTTTCTGATACCATCCTACTGTATCATTCAGTTTTTCTCATCTATACTTTTCCAAATGCTCCAGGCATCTGCATACAACCATGCAGTTCCTGCTTTACTTTAGTGTGTGAAACTGTCGGCATTTATCCATCATCACCTGCAAATATCTCCTCAATATTTAGAGTTCAGCATAGCTGTTATCATTCTAAAATGAATCCTTGAACTATACTATGACTAAATAACCTTTATGCTACTTAGTATTTGTGTATACTCATATTTCTTTGGGTTATTAGTGAAATATTGTGTGTGATCCATGAACTAGAATAATTTATTCTACTCATAATTTATTATACTTATAATGTGGAAGGACTATCTTTTCAAGGAAACTTTCATTATATAATTCTTAATATTTAACATTTTATCAGATTAAAAAATATGGAAATTGAGCTTTAAACCAGTAACAGTGAACTATAGAAATTCTATCAGGTTTGATAAATTAAGGTAACCTTAGGATATGACATTACCAGTTCAAGCCAATGACTCCTTCTGCTCAGCAGGTGTCAAATAGGAGATATCATTTTAAAGAATGATTGCTAAGTCACTGTTGTTTCCTCCCAAATGGATGCAGCTATATCTAACTTCTCTATCTCATATCATATATAGGAAGCAGTGTCCTCTCACATACGGGAAGAACAAACAAGTGTTTCTTCCCCGTGACTGGAATGAGAAACACTTTAATAACTATCATCCAGGGTATAATGTTTACTATGTAGCAGATCATATACTCAAAGTCAGTTTAAGTGATAGCTACTTTTATTATCTGCATTTCAACAGTGAGTTACGATACATCTAGAGAACTTAAGTGAGCTATGGACCATGGCCATGAACCAAGCTGAAAGCTGGCTTGTAAGGTATGAATGATAAAGACATCTGAAAAATGGCATAAGAAGGCCATCAATAACCTTGAGCCCTGGGGTGGTCTAAAGGCGCAGGGAATGCAAATGGTCTGCTGTGTCACGTTAAGGTGCTACACACTACCTTTGAAAGCATAAGACTCCCCCCCCCTTTCATATCCCCAAATCCCCATTTCTGAAAAACACTAAGTCTTTGCATGTGCTTCTGTAGTGAGTGAGTTATAGTTCACTGAAGATACACAGGAGTATTTGCTTTCTTTGTATTTTGTATGTACTAAAGCACTATATATTTATTGCATCACATAGAAAATCAAATCACAAAAGATAAATGAAATATATAATATAAATCCAACTACTGCTAAAATATTGATAAATATGAGAAAGAAAGAGGAGGGAGGTTTGAGAAGAGAGGGAGAGAGAAAAAAGTTACAGAGGGAGACATATAAAAAAGAAAACAAAGGCATTCTCATGTGGATTTCTTCCAAAACTTGGCCTTTCATTTGCTATGGTGAATAGTTTCTCAAGGATATAAAATAAATTTCTGATTGCTTCAGTTTAATACTGAGCAGATATTCCTGAAGGTCCTCTCTCCTCAGTCAGCTGTTTTACAATAGTGCCTCTCCACAGCAGATCTTCTGCACTTGCACCATGGCTCAGAAAGGTGGAAGGCAAGTGGGACAAGGCTTTATTTCATCACCCAGGTTTGCACTATAACTTTTATTTCACCTGAAACAACTTTTGATAGCAGGGCACCTTATATAATACCTGATTGTATTAGATTTCATTTAAACAACCTCCCATTTGTGTGCTTTGGGCTACTTTAAATTTTCTTTTAAGAAATAACTTGGTAATGAACAAGCCTGTATCTAAAGTCTATACTTCTTGGAATATTTCTTAAATCCTTCAAATTTCAATTATTAGATCACATGCTATGTACATTATTGAAATCTTTCCATATCCATGCATGTTTTAAAAAATCTTCCAAAGCCCTTGGACCAATAACCCTCATGATAATGGAGTTCTTTGTATGACTGACAAAAAAGGATCATTTGTAAAAACATTATAATTCATAGTAAAAATTATGTCAAGTTAGTGTTGAACTTCATGGTTTAAGTTATACTGACTTTAATATTTTAAAATTTACATTTCCAAGACCACCTTTACCTACTTATTTTTATACATCCTGTATATTCATACTTTCTCTACTAGAATAACATTTTTTTATTTATGAAAAGACATCATATATTATTATCATTACCAGTGATTTGGCTCCATTGAATATACTGAAATACCAAACTACCTTAATCCTTGTTTGAATACTGACAACCAGTATTGAATACTGGCTCAACCTCCATTCACACATATATCTCCATGCTTCTGTTTCCTATATAGTTCTGGAAGAAGCAAGTCAACTATAGACGATGAGGATCTCATAAAAATTATTACTAATAAAGCATATCACTTACTTGGCTATAAATAAGTTTTAATTTCTTTATTAGAAGCCAGCCACCATTAGCCAATTATTTTACATTCAAGCAGATTTTAGAATAACTTTTATTGTTTGTTAAGGTGAATTTTATTTAGCCTTCAGCCAGTTTTGCTTCATTAAGCTCAAAATGAAGCTCAGAAATAGGTCTTTGGAATAAGCTGCCTGCTAATTCTTGTGAATAGGCTCACCAACATCTTCCTGAAGAGTATAACAGACTAGAAAATACACATAATTAAAATAGGCATCTAGAATATGGTAGCATCAGTATCATAATGTTGCACAGAATTATGTGTTTAGGAACATAACAGGAAAAACATCCAACCTGGTCTGTGATGGAAAAAAGGGATTTCTTGGCTCAGAACTGATGCAGAGGTTCAGCCCTAAGGAATGACTGTAATTACAGTGAGATGATCGAACACAAATCAGCAGGACATGTGTGTTGCACCTATGGTATGGGAGCTGAACGATCTAGACAATGGAAGATGATATGGAATGTGGACAATTTCTTGGGCTGTGTGATAATTCTAGATTTCGCCCTTAAAACCATGGGGCCTTAAGAGGATTATAACTTTTTAAGTTAGAAAGATCACTCTGACTCATACACTGTTGATGGGAGACTAAAATGCCCTTCAGAGGACCACTCAAGAGCACTTTGGATTAATGCAGGCAAGAGAAAGAAGAAACTTGACTATGACAGTTTAGTTGGGAATATAGAAACACAGAGATTTGACATTGGAAGTTGAATACTAACTATTCACTTGTCCAAAGGAAGAGAGGAAGAAAGCAATGAACAAAAATACTAGAGTGATTGGCTAACAGACAGTGAATGGATGTTCCTCCCATGTCCCAAAGATTGACAATATAAAGAGGCCTGGGCATGTCAGATGCAAGGGAGAAACTAAGTTTCATGGAACTTAAAGTAGATGTGATTTGTAGGTCCCCCTTTGCCATATGCCCATACAAACATACTGGCATATTCCATCTGGCTTCCTGAAGTTGTCCAATACAGAGAAAATTCTGACCACACACATTTTTCTTTACTGAATATATTTTCATCAGTGTGCCTGAAATAGAGTATGATGAAGAGAAAGAAACCCAATTTAAGCACTTACAACCCTGTTAACCCATGTAGATACATACCAGCCTAATGAGAATGCCAGTATGCCATCTGACAACCCACAGATCAATGTTTCTCCTAAGAACTGGGAGTCACGCTGAGGGAAAAGATCAGGAGCAAATTCTAGTTTGAAGCTTTGTGTCACTGACTGACTTAGTTGGGAGAACTGGCAAGTTGTCTTTAGATACATTTGTCCCGGTGTGATTGCTGTGCGTGTATCCTCTGCCCTGGAGGTGTGTGACTGATACCCATCTGTCACTCTCTGGCAGAGAAGAGACTCTAATCCCATTTCAGGGACTGAAGAGTCCCATCTGCTAAGTGTTAAACTCTGCCCTTTTCAATATTTCACTCAACTAATAAGGGATATGAAGACAACCTAGAATCCGGGGTTGCTGTGAAATTATAAATTATAAATTATTATGTATGAGACTGAGGTTTTCAGCATAGTACAGACAGTTACTTGTATGTGCAAGTATGAAAGGAAGAGTATGAAAATGTGCATAGATGTAGATGGAAGTTTTCCTGTGTCCTGTAGCTGTTTGGTTCCACATAAACACACAGAGGTTTATATTAATTATAAGCTGTTTGGTCTATGGCCCAGGATTATTACTAACTAGCCCATTCATCTTTAGTTAACCAATTTCTCTTAATCTATGTATTGCCACATGTCTTATGGCTTTACCTGAGTTAAATTACATCTTGCTTCTCAGGCAGTGCTATCAGCATCTCCTCTGACACTGCTTTCTCCCTGTATCTCTCTTGGTTTTCCTACCTGACTGTCTCCTGTTTTGCCATAGGTCAAAGCAGCTTCTTTATTAACCATTAGTAGCAACACATTTTACAGCATACAGAAAGATCATTCCACAGCACACAGATTAGACACTGCTTACCAAGTTTTTTTTTTTTTTTTTTAAATAATACTGAGGCATTGGCATGATGACACATGGAAAATTTGCTGTTTAATATCAAATACATACTTTAATTTTATATTTTATGATAATACAGTTCTTCCAGCTGCTCAACCCATGCCTGAATTCTAAATATAAGTTTTAGTGTAAAAAGAAATAATGACTGATGAAGAATATTGAAATTTCAAAAAGATTAAAGTTAAAGAAAAATAATTGGGGCTGAAGAGGGAGATCAGATGTTTAAGAGCTACATAAAACAGCTGGGCGTGGCAGCTGGCCTTTCAGTCCCTGAGGTGAGGATGTAAGGACAAGAGGATTCCTAGCCTGCCAGTCTAGTCTACTTGAGTTCCAGGCAAGTAAGAAAACAACACTGTTTCAAAAAAACGTAGATGAGGAGGATTGATGTCTCCTAAAAAATGACACCTGAGACCGGAAAGTGTTCCCTGTTCTTCACACTCATCACTCACCCACACACATGTACTCCTGCACTTGGAAGAACACATATGTACACATACATACGAATGTGTTTTAAATCATGCTTAATCTCCATTTAGACATTTTTTTCCTTGTTAGGGTTTTCTATGCATAGTTTACGTCATGCGCTATACATGAATATGTATTTGTTATTTTTACTAAAATTTTCAACCCTTTTATGATGTATCCTTTTGGACGGATGTCTGTTTGCCACCTTCAAATGCATCAGGACTGCAAGCAGCTCACCTGCATTGCTTGTGCCTGGCATGATGTTGAGACGTCCCCCGGCTTTTTTTCCTTTTGTTTACTTCAGGTTCTTACTTCAGGTCCACGTTCCCAATGCTGCCACCACCACTCTGAGGTTTTATCTCTAGGCTTGATCTAAAGTATTATTTACTCTAGACATTTATTTTCTTTATATGATTCTCCCTCTAGATTAGAGTTTGAGGATTCATTTTAATCCCCAATTTGAACATATACTGGTATATAGCACATAGTAAACATACAACAAATATTTTAATGAATCTGTAATTAGTAAACATCATGGCTGTCTATCAGATGTTAGTCTATCCTCTATTTTTCTTTCATATTATTTCATATTTTACTATAAAAATTGTTACAAATATTTATTCTGAACTGTGAGCAGAAAGTGTGTTTTGTTTTGTTTTTTGCCCCCAGTATAAATATCAGCAGAGAAAGGCCATTTAAAATCTATAGCCTTAGCTCTTTGTCTCTGCTGCCAACTCCTAGAGGCACTCCCCGGAAGCATGCTAGATATACCTGCCAGGGAAGCAGGAAGGTGATCTTCACTCCCCCCTCCCCCTCCCCCCTCCCCCTCCCCCCTCCCATCCACCGATTCCAATTCCCCATCTTTGTAGTAGACCACCTTATGTGGGCCCTCCTTTCTCTCTGCCCCCATTCCAGGAGGTCAAGAAGATCTACCCTCTTCCTCCACCACACCATCCTTTTGTCTCAGCATCCAAACATAGAAGCACTTTCTGGAAACCCACTAGCCAAAATGGCCAGAGAATCAGATAGGCAGTAGGCTATGGCAGAGCTACACTTCCCTGCTGTAGCCAGCCGACGAGTTGACTAGGGTAGCTGAGTAGTGCGTGAAGCTGAGGATAAAGCAGAGACAGAAGAATAGCCAGAGACAGAAAATCAGTGCTGGGATGGCTTCTAGTCAATATCAGAAAAGTCCTGAGTTTATTTCACGGCCAGCTTATGTACAAACTGAAAGGCTAAAGTAGAACAAAGCACAGCACTGGCTGATGCAAGGAGCAGGCAGTGTCATTATCTCACACATGTGCCACCTGCTAATATCAGCAGCCTGCCTAGAATTGGACATTTGCTAAATAATTAGTTCTTTCCCACAAGCTAATCAGAACTTTCTCATAGCCCCTGTACTTTTCCCAGGAGCCATATCAGAGCTTCCTCACAGCTTCTGAAGAGATTAGAGCAAGCAAGCTTTGAACTCTTTTGGGTCAGAATGAACTTCAGCTTCAAGCACTGTGGGAAACTGAGTCACCAGCTTTGGAGCAGACCACCTGCTGTGGTCCCTCCTTCCTCTCTGTCCCTATCCCGGGAGGTCTACATAAATTCTGGTGGCATATCTAGATTCCCTATGTCTTGTGTACCCTCTTACTTTACTCACATTTTGCCTATCTACATTCCTTAGTATTAGCTCCCAGTACCTCAAAACATTATCTACCCAGGACCTCCAGTGATACACTGGGCAGGATCTGAGAAGATTCCATACCAGGCAACCCACAGCATCACATTCTTCTAAGAACAGGTAAGGGCGACAGAAGCCAAGGAATAGAATATTGTACCAACCCAACAAAACAAGACCAGATATCAGTGCCCAAAATTACAATCATCCCTAACCCAGGTGCCTAGATGCAAGCATAAGAACACAATCAATAACAACCAGAACACTACATCTGAACTAGGGCCTAGCAACCATCCTATAGTAGGCCCCAAGAAATACAATATAACTGAGGCACAAGACAAGGACCTTAAAATGGGTATTATTGATATCTTCAAGGACCTTAAAGAAGATGTGAATAGATCCATTAATGAAGTCTATAAAAATATGAATAGTAGAATGAAATGAAAAAAGCAGTTTAAAATGTGAAAGTACAAGTGAAATCACTACAGAACCTGAAAATGAGGTATAACTGGAAATGAAAAAAAAAATAGAAACTTGAACAGGAACCTCAGAGGCAAGCCTCGACAACAGAATACAAGAAATGGAAGAGAGACCTCTGGCACTGAAGACAAGATAGAAGAAACAGATACCTCAGTCAAAGAAAATGATAAATCTGAAAAGCATCCAGGAAATCTGGAGAAGGATGAAAAGACAAAATCTACAAATAATAGGGGAAGGTGAAAGAAACCCAGTTCAAGAACACTGAAATATTTTAACAAAATCATAGAAAAAGATCTTAATCTTAAGAGGGAGGTATATATCAAGGTACAAGAAACATGAAGAACTTCAAATATATTGGATCAGAAAATAAATTCCTTAGGTCACACAATAATTAAAACAATAACTGTACAAAAAAGAAAGAATACAAAAGATGGGAGGAAAAATAACTTAGAAAGACTGATCTATTAGAATAACAACCAGCTATTCAACAAAGATTCTAAAAGCCAGAAGTGCCTGGACAGATGAATTACAAATTCTAGGACACCACATATAGCAGCCCAGACTACTATACCCAGTAAAACTTTAACTCAATATAGATGTAGAAAGAAAAATATTCTATGTTAAAATGAAATTTGGACAGTATATTGCTATGGATATTGATCGCTCTGTATGCTGTGAATGTGTTGCTCTGATTTGGTTGATAAATAAAGTGCTGATTGGCCAGTAGCCAGGTAGGAAGTATAGTACAGGTGGGACAAGCAGAGAGGAGAATTCTGGGAACAGGAAGGCTGAATGAGGAGATGCTGCCAGCTGCTGCCATCATGAGAAACAAGATGGAAAGTACTGGTAAGCCACAAACCACGTGGCAACTTATAGATTGATAGAAATGGATTAATTTAAGATATAAGAACTGGATACCAAGAAGCCAGAGCCATTATGCCAAACAGTTTAATATCAGCATCTGTGTGTTTATTTGGTTCTGAGTGACTGCAAGCCCAGGCAGGACTAGAAATAACTCCAGCTACAGTATATATTTACAAATCTAGCTCTCTCTACAAAAGTCACTAGAAGGAAAACTTCAACCTGAAAAGGTTAACCATACCCAAGAAAAAAACAATAAATAAATAATTTCAAACCAGCAAATCAAAAGAGGGTGAAAAATATACACACGATCACAGGTAAATAACTAGAAATAAAAAAACACTGATCATTGGTAACTCTCAACATTCAGTGGTCTCATTTTCCCACAAGAAGACACAGACAAACAGAAGGAATGTGAAAACAGGATATATCCTTCTTCTGCATGCAAGAAACACACCTTAATAATGAGGATAGGCATCACAACAGGGCAAAAGATTCTACAAAGGTATTCTAAGCAAATGGACCCAAGAAGCAAGAACAAAGAAAGTTATAAATCAAGGCACTTTCTTTGTTCTGTTACCATAAAAACTCTGTGTGATATTGCTTCAATATTAGAACATTTATTTGGCATGACCTAAACCTCTGGTCCTGGGCTATAGTCACTCATATTTTGCTTCTGAAGAAAGCCTGTCGTTTATTCCTCTAAAGAAAAATTTAAAAAAAGGAAATGAAAAATAGTAAAAGAATTATAAAGCACTCATTATAATCTTAATTTTAAATGTGATAAATATAGAATTTGACTACTGTACCAGACTTTTTATTTTTAGCCAACAACCTGCTCCCAAATTATGACACAGAGACTTAGTTATGAATGCTTGGCCTAGCTTAGGCTCACTTCTGTCTAGCTCTTTTAACCTAAATTAACCTGTTTCTCTTTATCTACTTTTTGCCTCAAGATTTTATACTTCTCTTTCTTTCTCTATAACTCACTTTTACTGCGTTTCCTGGTTGTCTGTCTGGTGGCTGCCTGGCTTCTTGCTCTGGGTGTGTTCCTTTGTTTCTCCCTCATTCTCTTCTCCATCTTCTTCCTTTTTCCAGCCTAGATTTCTCCTCCTATTTATTCTCTCTGCCTGCCAGCCCTGCCTATCCATTCTCTGCCTAGCTACTGGACATTCAGCTCTTTATTAGACCAATCAGGTGTCTTGGGCAGGCAAAATGAAACAGCAACACATCTTTCATAATTTAGCAAATGCAGCAGAAACGAATGTAACATACCTTTACACAGTTGAAGTAATATTCTATAGCATAAACAAATTTAACACATCTTTACACAGTTAAATGTTACACAACAGACAACAGTTTGTGCATTTTCCTTTCATCTTAAATATGAATTCACCTTTTGTAGTAATCAATGAGATTTTATATATTTTTAGAAAAGATATAAACTTTAATATAAAAATAATCAAATAATTCATAAATTGTTATTTCCTTATTTCAATCACTGATAATACCTGTTATGTGGGAATGAGGTTATTATTTTGTGAACAACAATTTGAATATAAATGTGTAATGCCTGCTCATTTTATTGGTTTTTTCATTAGTCCAACAGTGGCATCGTTATCACTCATTGTCTAAGTCTAGCCCCTTGGCACTGGAAAGAGGCATTTGCCCACATTTAGATGTGAGTATTACCTAATACAGACTCTGGGCTGGCCATCTGTCACATTGCTACCAGGAGAGATCCACAGTGCAGAATGACCTATAACTGTGATCATTCCTCCACACTGGTATCCACATAAACACTGATTCCAATTTTATTTCTGGTCCTAATTTCCATAATGCACCTTGAATCTTCATCTGTAATCATGAACCTCAAACTTTCCAAGTTTTGTTCTTTGTTGAAGTAACCGTTTTTGTCTGACTATCCCCATGGTATATACAATTCTTGTTATTTTCAAATTGGGGAATATTATCCCTATTCTGGATGATACACTTCTGACTTCTGATATAATGTAAAAGATGTGGATAGGAAGAAACAAGGAAGTGGATTCCTAAAATTAAGATGGCTAAGTGTCCCAATGATTGGTGAGTATATAAAAGACCCAGAAGTCTCATCCTCTATTAGTGGAAGAGGCATGGCACAATAACTGAAGAATTTGGAAAATTGTGTGGTATATAAATTTATCATAAAATTAATTTTCAACAAGACTTATACAAAACTCTCCAATCTTCTATATTCACTTTAGATAAATACAGACAGAAAAGCCCCTTCCAAAAGGAGTGCAGGTGTTTGCGAGCTGTTTCACTCAAGTACCAATGACAAACTTCCTGTTTGCGTTGCAATATGGAAAATGCTTCTGCTATAGACATATCAAGGAAGCTAAATACACTGAAATTAAATGGTTTTTCTCAGACCTGTGAGGGAACTTAGGTTACACATCAAATTGCACCTCCAAACCCAAAAGGACAAGAAAATATAGAAAATCAAAGAAATTGTCACATTAATTGGGATAGAAGACATAGACACATTAGATGGTAAGGACTTTAAAAAGTAATTGTAGTTATTTGCTGAAAGCTGAAGATGGGTTGGGGTGAACATTGAGTATCTACTTGGCACTACAGTCTTATGTGTGTGTGTGTGTGTGTGTGTGAGAGAGAGAGAGAGAGAGAGAGAGAGAGAGAGAGAGAGAGAGAGAGAGAGAGAGAGAGCATGTGTGTGTGTCTCCATGTACATATCTGTACTACATGTATGACTGGTCCCCACAGAGACCAGAAGAGGCTATCAGATCCCCTGGAACTGGAGTTTCAGGGGGTTCCAAGCCATCTGATGTGGATGCTGTGCCAGATCCTCAAGTGCCCTCAACAGCTGAGCTGTCACTGCCGCCCTGACTCTGCAGTCTTTGTAGCACCTCCTAGTAACAGAGTTACATTAGCCTATCAGTGAGTGAGCTGAGAGGACTAAGGAACGGAATAATTAGCTGTAAGTTACCTGCACTGCTCATTGTTGTCTGGAAGTTGCCTTGGTTGCAAATGAACAGTGAAAGCTCTAGTGAGGTCACTGTATAACAACAACAAATATTGTTCTGATAGAAGAAAAGAAAGTGGAACTGTCTCAAGGAACCATGTAAAACCACCAGAAGCTGAAAAAGAGAAACAAATGCCAAGTCCAACAAATGGAAAACAATGATGCTACTTCAATTGTATCAATGATCAGGAAATATAAATTCCCTAAATTCACCAGTAGAGACAGAGTGGATGCAAAACACTGTCTAATGCACTATATAAAAGAATCTGTTAAATACAAATCTAGACAAAAAGTAAAAGGATGGAGGAAAAAAGTTAACATTCATCAAAACAAAGTGAGGTTAGATATATTAATTTCTAACAAAACAGACCTCAATGCATGGATTACCCCAGCTGGAGAGGTGGCCCAGCAAGTAAAAGTGACTGCTGCCAAGCCTGCAGACCTGAGTTCAATCCCTGAGACTCATATGGTGGAAGGAGACAACTAAAACCTTGGATTGTCCTCTACCCTCCATATGTGCATTGTGCAGACAGACAGACAGGTACACATACACACGGGGGGGGGGTATATAAATAACATTAAAAATAGAAAAAAAAAAACTAGATTATAATCCAAGTAAAAGAGGAGCTTTACATAAAAATAATAAAGGAGTCAACTGTCCGTGAAGATATAATAGGGTAGTACTAAATTTGTATGTGTCTGACAGGTCGCCAAACTGCATGAGGTAAAGTCTGGGGAAGGCAAAAGAAATAGACCATTTCACTCTTTTAATTGGAGACTTCCACACTTCTTTTTCAGTAATTGACAGATTGAGCTGGTGGAAAACAGGTATGCTTTAGATGATTTGCACAGCAAGTCACCCACTTGGCTTACTTAGCAGTGCAGAATAGTCCACCGGATAACAGGGGAACATACTTTGTTCTCAAACACACATGGACACTCAACAAGACAGACCACACTCTGGGCTGTGAGTCACAACTTAGCCAAACCAGATAAAAGATATTTATACCAAGTGCATCCCAGACCACTATGGCTTGGTAAATTATCATAGGAATTGATAAATTCAATACAATATAATAATATTCATTTCCAAAATAGGCTGTTTCTACATGTAAGTATTACTAAATACATCATGATGTTAAAAAAATAATTTCTATTAATTTGAAGAATGGGTCAAATTAATTCATAGTTATAGAGCAATGCATAGGCAAGGATGACGAGCCGTCAAATGTAAACTGTCATGAGGGGATTTTTTTTAAGTGGGTGAAATATTCATAACTTGATTTGGGTGTTAATTATTTGGTTTATATATTGGACAAAATTCATTTAACTTTGTCTTGGGGGATAGGGAAGGGGATAGGAGGATAAAGTCCTTGTCATGCAAGTGTGAGTACCTGAGTTCAATCTCCAGCACCCACATAAATGTCAAGTAAGCATGACTGCAGAGGCAGGATACCTCCAGGGCAGTATGGCTACTTAGACTTCAACAAAGAGCCCATAAATACAGCTAGTCTAGGCAGCCAGCCTCACTTAAAACACATGTTCAAAATTTCAAACAGGAAAGTGCATAGGCAAAATAAAATCCCTTTGTGCCTGGGTTCTGTGGTGTGTCACTATCTCAGAAGAAAATATAAAAAACTTAAAACCACATGAATGAGGGAAAACAATATTGTGAAAAGTTGTAGAATACCACATCAGCTATGCATCCATGTATGTATCAAACAACATATGACTGTAAATATGTATTGAATATATGGTTCATATATGAATATATGATTTACTCATAAGCTCTGACTTCATTCCCATTCACGAGCTGCCTCTACATTTCAGATGCTTTCACTGTGTTCTTGCCCAGTAGGACTTGATGAGTTCATTGGGGTGGGGGTAGCAAACATTTTCAGAGACGAAGTTTCCCAGGTTATAGGACACAGATGGCTTTTCTAGTAACCAGAAGAGAAAAGCAGTGATAGAATTCAGTAATTATCAGGAAAGAGGCTTTCACCTCTAGGAGGAAATTAGTTTTGTCCATTACTGTGTCTTTTGTTAGACTCTCTTTCCTGCTCTGTTTTTCTCTCTCTCTTTTAGAAAGTTCCTGAATTCAGTGTAACCAGCTCTGTCTTGAGTTACAAACATCAATTACAACTGTCATGCTTGCTCCTCAGTAGACAAGCAGGCTTGCATAGTTTTCAGTAAACTACTAGTTGAATAGCCCAATGGTAATCTCTCCCACGCTCAGAGCATGACTTTAAAATTAGCATTCTGGTGGCACATTTTAGATATCAAGAGACAGAGAGAACTCCTCCCACCAGGCCAAAAGTAATTACATAAACACACTAGGACATCTCCCAATGCACAGAAAAGCAGTTTTCTCCATTGCTTTTGCTGTTTTACAGTCACTGCCCAGGAGTGCTTCATCCCTTTAAGCAAAGTTTTCTCAAGTATTTTATGTAAACTCAATGACCTACACTACATCACATAACTTTTTGGTTAATATTCATCTCACTGGTTGCCATTGCAATCAGCATATATTCAACTTTAGCAAAATAAACACATACATTAATAATAATGTGCACACTGGCCTCTGAGACCTTAGCACATCAAATGAAGACCATTGTAGTTAGCCCAATACATCGTTCATATTCTTTGTTGTATTATTTACACAACACATCTCATTGAATATGCTATATAAAAGGCATGAATAAATTTTCATTCTTTATCAGTTCGGATGTTCTATATGCTTGACACACAAAGTACAATGTACAATGTTTTGTTTTGTTTTTATAAAACCTGACATATATTAAGCATTTAATAAGTGCTCAATGGCTAGCTCCATAGTAAAGCAGGCTTATGCTCATTGATCAGTCCTCTACATTTTTTCACAAAGTTCTCTACAGTTTTCTACAAATCTGAATTCTATAGACCTATAGACTACTGTCGAGAAAGACCCATTTGATTAGATATGAGCACAAGGAGCAACAGAGAGGAAATTAAAGTTGTTTCATCTACTATGACAATATCTGTGTATTATGTTATTAGCACGACTATGTGATAACCAATAATATTCCATATGATTTTATTAAACTCCTTCTATGTCTCATAAGCTTATTAAAAACTCTAGCATTACAACCTAAAGTAAATGTTTTTATCTCTTTCTTTAGAATGCCTCATAAATTATTTAAAGGAACTAAAAATTCCTCCTTGGGTTGTTATGGTAATCTCACTGTATTAAAACAATGCTTTATACTATTTCTGATAGTATCTTATTTTTTTACCTGTAAATACATCAACTAGTTGACTTGAAATTGAGTCTCTAATATAGTGAGCATATTAAATAAATTTTATTAAATGCATTTATTTTCAACAAAATATGGTATAAAATTTTATTAACAGATATATGTATCTAAAAATATGCAACTATGTTAATATACTGTGTTATTCTTCTGTATTTAAAAAGACATCTACAAATCTTCAAGACAGATACTTCAACAAATGCTTTTTGTATACCTATCTTCTTCTGAATTATTTACATAAGTCATATTTTCTTATAAACCATGTTATTAACTGACTCAATAATTCTATTTTCTTTCATTTCTACCTCATAGGCCATATTCTAAAGACTTTATTTTCCTTTTTCAACAAGTTTATTTATTTTTACTTTTTAATTAATTTACTTAATTTATATCCCAACTGCAGTTTTCCTTCCCTCCTCTCCTGCAATTCCTTCCCCTCACCTTCCCTCCACTCCTCTCATCCACCTCTCTTCTCTTCCTGTTCTGAAAAGCACAGGCTTCCCATGGGTATCAACAAAGCATAGCATATCAAGTTGCAGTAAGACTAAACACCTCCCTGTTGTAGAATATTATTTTTAAGGTGTGTTACTTTCTGTTGCATTTGTTTAACTCTGTGAGGCTGTGTTACTGTGCCTGTCTAAAACACCTGATGAGTTAATAAAGAACTGAACGGCCAATAGCAAGGCAAGAGAAAGGATAAGTGGGGCTGGCAGCCAGAGAGAATATATAGAAGAAAGAAATGAAGGAGGGAGAGATGAAGTAGCCAGAGAAGGAAGACTCTAGGGGGCCAGCCACCGAGCTACACAGCAAGCCACGGAGTAAGAGTAAGATTTACAGAAGTAATAGAAAAGGAAAAGCCCAGAAGCAAAAGATAGATAGGATAATTTAAGTTAAGAAAAGATGGCTAGAAATAAGCCAACTTAAGGCAGGCATTCATAATTAATAAGCCTCCATGTGTGCTTTATTTGGGATCTGGGTGGCGGGCCCCCCAAAGAACCAAAAGACTAAAGAACAACTAACAATACCTCCCCTTGTATTAAGGCTGAGCAGGGCAATCCAGTATGAGGAATAGCTTCCCAAGAACCAGGCAAAGCATTAGGGACAGGCCCTGCTCCCTTTGTTAGGAGTCCCACAAGTGGTCCAAGCTACACAACTGTCACTTAGGTGTAGAGGCATAGGTCAGTCCCATGCAGGCTCCCTGGTTGTTGGTTCAGACTCTATCAGTTCCTATGAGCCAGGTTGGTTGTTTCTGTGGGTTTTCTTGTCATGTCCTTAAGCACTCTGGCTCCTATAATCCTTCCTCCCTCTCTTCAGCAGGATTTCTGAGCTCTGCCTAATGTTTGGCTGTGGGTCTCTGCTGTTTCCATCCGTTACTGGATGAAGGCTCTCTGATGACAGCTGGGGTAGTCACCAATCTGATCACAAGAGAAGGCAGTGTTATTTGCAACAGGTTTATTTTTAACTTAGAGAAACTTTATCAAATTTTCATAGCATTCTAGTAAAATATTGAATGAAACTCTGTTGATTTTTTTAAAATGTAGCTTATAAAATCTGATCATTAGCATTCTTTGCTATTAGTCACTTCTAAATGTGCTTTGGGAAAGTTCCTTAAGGACTTTCTGATTTTTTAAGGCTTTCCCCACAAAATTGAACCCATAGATCCCCCACAGTTTTAGAGAATGTATATCCTACATTTACAGTAGATTTGGTATCAGATGAAAGTTTGTCTTGCTTATGATGGTTCTGCTTATTATCACATTGGCAAAATGAGCCAGAGACCAACAGATAGACCAACACACTTCTTCATGCCCTTTTGTAAAGAACACTAGTCCCATTCATTGGGACAGATCATCCATGACTTAAATCTCTTCCAAAATCACCAACTTTTAATACTATTAAACTTGGCGTGATATTTCAACATTAACTTTGAGGGACTAAAACATTTGAACCATGGCAATATGTAAGTAATAAAGACAATGTATACGATCTGCATAAAATAAAATATAAAATTAACAATTTTTTTAAATTGTTGCTACATGTGAATCATGTTTGAATATTTCCATTATAAGTTTGGGTTTTGTATATTTCCAGATATAAAAGAGTGTGATTCTTGTATGAATTTCAAAAAATATCTGAAAATAATCTGCTGCCTCCATGGTAGAAAGGGAATCTCCTGACCATCAGTCAAGTTCACCTTCTAGATCTTGATATTGGTAATGTTATCTTGGTCCAGGCTGTAAGTACCATTCTGATCACTGCCTGAACAGGATACTTATGATCTATATGACTTGCTATGTATGTATAATAATTCAATAAAATGTGAGGAACAGAGTTTTAGCTCCAACTTCCGTTTTTAACCAATCACAGTCCAGAAAGGAACTTCTCAGAAACCCATGCTCTGAACAGGCTGATCAGTTTTCTTGTCCCTGGCATCCGTATTTTCTTTTTGCCTCCCATGGGATTTTATTTCACAGAAGTTGTCAAATAGTCTGTGTTTATTTATCATCAGAGAAATAGCTTGAAGCTCCCTTAAGGAAGTCTTATAAACATTTTTAATGGCTGTGATTGTGTCAAATTGCTCTGCAAAGTGTCTCTTCCACAATCAGGGCATTGATACTATGGATTCAATATACCATTGCCAGCTTTCAATAATAGCATAATACACTTTGAATTGTATGCCTGGTATGTAATATTTCAATTCTGTTTTAACTGTATTCACTTCAATGCTAGATGATGCCTGATATGTGTCTATTGCTTGCAGTTGCTTTTCGGTCACTGGCTACTCATGTTCACGTGTTTGCATATGTATTTATTAGCAGTTTGACATTATCCTTACAATTGTAATGAAACATATCATATCCTTTACACCTTCTGTTTCTTCCTTCTGATACTCAGGGGGAAATAGAAGCATTTTGAAATGTTGTGAATGCACATGTAAGATTAAATAAACCAGAGACCTCCTGTCTGTCAAGAATCAGGGAGTGAGGACTGTGAAATGTCATTTACTGAAATCACATATCCCTTCACATCTACAGTATGCAAACATTATGTAGGGTTTACCCAGCCCTAAGATAGTTTAGTTTTGTTGTTGTTGTTGTTAACAGTGATTTGTTATGAAAGGGATCTAAAATGCTGTCACTATCTACTTTTTATTCTGCTTAGCTGCTTAAAGCAATGCTACCATGGGAGCTTCAGTCAAGCACAACAGATGCCTCCAGGAGCAGAAAATCCTCTGTGATCAAACTTCAATCTGCCATGTACACACACTCCTGAGAACCCATAATACACCTCATTTCAACAGAAAGAAGACAGTTGATTTCACCTGTAAGGACATTCTGCCTTTAAACTGCTTAAGAAAAATACAAGTCGATTTTCCTACTGCTGTATGTGGGAATCTGAGAGAACCATCTTCACATGAAACTCACAGCTTTCCATGTTTCCTAATAAGATAGGATGCCTAAATGTCTTTTAAAAACACAGACAACAGTGAATACATAAATGGGTATTCTCCTTTATATTCTGATATTTAGCACACACTGTGTTAATCTTTTTAAGCTACTTCTTTAGATTACAGATTTAGATTGCAAAACAATGGTTTCTTATTAGCTGACAGTGGCTTCAGGTAAAATATTATAAATAAACCCTGGTAGTTTTGTATCATGCGTGGGAATACTGTAGCACAAAATTTCACCTCAGTAAAGAAGCCTGAAATAGTAGATAGTAAGAAAGAACCTTATTATTAATATTCACAGTAGGTTTAACAAATTTTAGTAGAACTTGCATAGTTCTTAGCATTTCGCAGTACCCCAGGAAGTAGTGGTTCATTTTTGTACAGGGTCTAGCCTGGTCAGGTTGCCTGATCTTCCTTTCCAGGCGTCCTCCCCAATCTACCAGATCCCACATCCAGTGACCAAGCCTAATCTCCACACATATGATTGCATGACAACCAACCAATAGGTTTATATCATGAACTTTCTTGACTACCTCTGACATGCAGGCCCCTCCCACACTACTTCCAAACTCTCCACCTGGCCAGATCTACTCCACCACTCAGGTGTTGCATACAAGACCAATCCCTTCTGCTCATCTAAGCCATTTCTAACCTTCAGGCCCAACCACACACCCTCTTTTCTTCCATAACCTGCTCTGTCCCTATAAGACATAAAACTGACAAAAACAAGTCCACATGCTCACATCTCATCCCTAAAACACAAACAGAATGAAAGATCAAGTCATTCATCTCCCCTCCAAAACTTACTCGTCTTGTAGAAATATTTGCCAATGAGAATTACTTAGATGAATCATGAACATAGAACTTTAGAAAAAGAAAAGAAACAAACTCCATGAAAGAATTCAAAGAGTTCAAAGAAGACACAAAGAAACAGCTCAGTGAAACAAGAGAGAAAATATTTAAGGGGAAAAATGCCTGAGTGATGCCTAAGAAAACACAAACATAAGGCTAATGAAATGACAGAGGCAATCCAGGACCTGAACCTGGAAGTAAATAAAGAAGTAGAAACATTGAAGAGGACTCAAGCTGAAATGAAGATGGAATTGAGAAACCTAATAACTCAACTAGAAAACTCAAAGGAAATCCTTGTAAGTAGAGTGAATAAAGCAAAGACAGAGTGTCAGGACTTGAAGATAAAGTACAGGCCCTCAACAAAATAATCAATGTAAATAATAATTAAAATAAATAAATAAATAAATAAATAAATAAATACCATGGGGAAGGAACATACAGGAAACCTGGAACCTCATGAAAAAAACAAATCTTTGATATAGACATAGATGAGAGAGAAGAATCCCAAGTCGAAGAGCACACTTATTGGTTATCTAATACCAAATGGTCAGCCCTGAAAACATACATACAAGTAACATTGTACAAACTGAGAAGATTGAATTTGTGAAATTCGGGAATATATACACACATAGATACACATGTATAAAGAGAGCAGTTAATGAAAACAGAAGCCAAGAATTTGAAGGAGAGGAAGTGGGTAGATATGGGAAGTTTTCAAAGGAAGAAAGGGAAGGGCAAATGGTGTAATTATATTATAATCTCAACCCTAAAAGAAGGAAATAAAAAACATATCAAGTTTCGCAGTAGGGAATCACAGAGTTGACCAGGCTTAGCCGCCTTGAGAGGCATGTATCATAGGTTTTTCAGGTTAGAGTCTGTGGCTCCTGGGGCACTATGTGCTCTTTAGTTCCTGAGAAACTGAGGCACTCCCTCAGGCAGTGGGGCATTCAGGCTGCCTCTGTTTTCTCTGCATTCCCTAGAAGTTAGCAAAGTAAATAGAAGTTTGGCATAACAATTAGTTTTAGACATTAATCTTGTGTACCCTGTATTGCTTGCAAACGTCATTGTATTCTGGCAACTACCATTGCATCCTTCCTGGAAACCTCCATTATATTTTGTCTCTGATAAGAGTATAAAAAGTCTGACTGCTTGAAATAAACTAGTCCCAGGCACAGTTTTGCTGGCAACTCCCTCCACCTCGGGACTTGGTTTTGACTCAGGAGACCCCGGTTTGGTAAGTAAGCCAACTGAGACATGAAATGTGAAATGGAAGACATAGTCTTCACTAGGGAAGAGCACACTTATTGGTTATTGAAAGAACACTGGGGATGGAAAGCGGAGTTCAATCTCCAGGTTGTTCAAGGTCCTTTAAGGGGAGAGGCATACACACCAACCACACTGAGCCCTAGAGCAGTGAGGGATGCAGTGCTACAGAGGACATTGGAGAGAGATTCTGTGTTTGTTTGAACAAGGTATCCTCCATAATTTGGAGCATTTGAATGCTTGGTCCCCAGCTGATGGTGCTGTTTGGGTGGTTTTGGAGAACTGACCTCCTTGGATGAAGAACATCACTGTTGCAGGCTTGGAGGTTTCAAGGCATCACACCTAGAGGACTCTGCATCCTGCTTGATTCAAGATGTGAGGCCTCAGGCTTCTGCTCTCAGTATCCATTTCCTGCTGCTTGCTGTCTCCATATCACCATCAAGGACTCTAGCCCTCTTGAATTCTAAGCTCAAATAAACTGTTTATTTCTTTCATATATATATATATATATATATATATATATATATGAAACATATATATGTGTGAACACACACATATATACATATATGAAACACATATACACACATATATACTTTGTCGCAGTTTTTTTTCCTGTAAAACTATTATTTAACTATCAGATCTACCCATCATAGTCTCTAATACCTTTTCTCTACATTTTTTTAAAGAGTTTTGATACTTTTAACCATACTTTGTGAAATTTTCTGATATAATTTTTTTTTCTCCAACAACTACATCTTCAACTGGAACCTAATTTCTTGTATAGCTTTACCTGGACTCCTTTGATAATTTTCAATAAATATTTGAGGTATTCTGTATTTTGTGTTAGTGCTTTAAGTTCTTGGATTTTAATCTTGATGATACCTGAAATGTTTCACATATGGATAGTCCTTCACTTTACCTCCAGTTCATTTTTAGTGGGATTATCTTTATGAATTTCTTCTGGTCTTACAATGGATGATTCACATGTGGTGGTTTTATGTGTAGTTTAAGGAACAGCTTAGCCATAAGCAAATCAGGAATAATTTTCTGTATTCTTTTTATATGAATGTTTCTACTCAGCTAAAAATTGCAATTCATAGACGGGCGGTGGTGGCACATTCCTTTAATCCCAGCACTCAGGAGTCAGAGCCAGGTGGATCTCTGTGAGTTCCAGGCCAGCAGTAAATCAACATCACCCTCTGAAGAGAGATTGTTTTCTATTGAATGATTTCATCAATATGGAGCCCTCTGAACCTGACTTCAGTGAAGGGTGTTAGTGCTAATCTCTAGCTCATGTCGACTCATGATCTGTACCTGAAGAGTCATAATACTATTAAGGAAATCCATGGTTATGTTATGACAGTTTACTCTGCATTTCCTCTTAAATTCTGTCATCTATATATTTCTTTCCTTTCATGAAAAATTTGCCAAACATTAATTTTCATGATTTCTAAACTAGAATGCAGTGTGTGTGTGTGTGTGTGTGCGCGCGCGCGCGCGCACGCACGTGCAGGGAGGCACTTGCATGCATTCTGTATGCATATACACAAGTGTCACGTGAGTGTGGAAGCCTGAGATTAGTGTGTCTTCTCTTGACCTTTCCCTCATTTTTTTTTTTTTGAGTTGAGAATTTCTCACTGAACCCAAACCTCACTCTTTGACTAGACTGGCTGGCCAACAAACTCATTTGGTGTCTTAGCTCCAGGCCCACCCCGTGGTAATAGACATGCTTTGCTCTCTGTCCTGACTTTTACATGGGTGCTGAGATCAGAACTCAATGACGTGTATAGACATTTTACCAACTGAAGCCTCTCCCAGACCCTGAGGATTGATTTAAAGTTATCATCTTCTGACATTTTGAAGAGCTGGAGTTTATAAATTCTACTTACTTGCCTTGTGTTTTGAATCTAAATTTTTTTCACTGGTATATTTTTTCCCACTGCATCAGATGTGCAGCTCTGTCTTGTTCACATTGAATTTTCAGGTTAGCTTATTAGGGGTGAAGGGCCTGGGGTGAGAGTCAAATAACCCTAAGCAGACAGAGGTTCCTAACTTCCTGCCACTTACAGATGTTTGACTCTGGATCACTCCATAGGAGGCAGACAATGTGGGTTAAAATCACAGCCCACAATAAATGCCATTTTTTAATTAAAGTCTTCTTACATTTGCCTTTATAATAGATAATGAATTTATTTGGCATTCACTTTGGTTTTCCTTTTGGTTAGCCAATAAAATTTTAATTCGTAGCCTTAAAAGTATAAGACTTTCTAACTCTTTATTTAAAAGAGTTATGAAAAAATAAAGCTATAGGAGTTGAAAGGAAGTGAATATTATCTCTTCACAAAGGAAAACACATACACTCAAACAAAGCAAAAGTTAAATCTAAATATTAGTGCTTATAAAAACTGCAAACTTCTGATGTCACCATTGTGTCTTATTAAAATAAAGCTACAATTACGAGAGGTTTGTAGTGGTGATTGCTTTCTTTAGTTAATGTTCTTGTGTCCTGAAATAATATTTAAGTGGATATCCTTATTTGCTCAAAGGCAAAAATATTGAGGATTTTCTCTGATGGCTAAGATTACTTTGCTGACCCCCCCCCCCATATACACAAAAGGGAGTAATAAATGAAATAGCACATTATATTTCTTATTTAACCATCCTTGGCTAACCTAAAATTCTCAGCAAGGGGAGCTTTGATGATAAAATGATGAAGGGGCAGAACACACAGGGGCTGCTTGGTCTACACAGAGGCAAGGTCTATGCTACATCTTTCCAGTGTCTGCTGAGCTCCTGCTCTGGTTTCTAGATCCTTCCTTTTCATGGCCCTATGTTTTATTTCTTTATTTTTTGTAATAATTTCTGATATTCAATGGAAATGTTTCACTTTTTATCCTTTCTTTCAAAGAATTTTAATACCTTGGGAGAAATTCTTGTTTTTAAATGTCTCCCCTCAAAGACAGGGCATCCAAAGCTGCAGTATAAGACTGTTAAGAAGAATAAATTGAAAAGAATATGCACTGGCTATCTCAGTGATGGTTTCTATTGCTGTAAAGAGACACCATGACCATGGCAACTCTTATAAAGGAAAACACATCATTGAGGCTGGCTTACAGTTTCAGAGGTTTAGTCCATTATTGTTCATTACAAGCTTTTTCTTTGGGGTCACCAACCAACTCCCAAATCATGACATGGAGACTTATTATTAGTTTTGAATGCTTGGCCTAGCTTAGGCATATTTCTAGTTATCTCTTTTAACTTAAATGAACCTGTTTCTCTTTATGCACCTTTTGCCTTGGGACTTATTACCTTTTTTAGTTCTCTATATCTTATTTTCACTGCTTCTCTGTGTCTGGATGGCTGGTGTCTGCCTGGCTTCTTGCCCTGGGCATGTCCCTCATTCTCCTCTCCTTCTTATCTTGTTATTCTCTTCTCCTAGATTTCTCCTCCTATTTGTTATCTCTGCCCACCAGCCCCACCTATTCTTTTTCCAATCGAACTATTGGCTATTCAGCTCTTTTCTTTTCTTTTCTTTTTTTTCTTTTCTTTTCTTTCTTTTTTTTTTTTTTTGATTTTGTTTTTCTAGACAGGGTTTCACTGTGTAGCTTTGGTGCCTTTCCTGGAACTCACTCTGTAGCCTATATTGGCCTCAAACTCACAGAGCTCAGCCTGCCTCTGCCTCCTGAGCTCTGGGATAAAGGCATGTGTCACCACCGCCCAGCTTTTCAGCTTTTTATTGGGCCAATCAGGTGCCTTAGGCAGGCAAGGTGAAACAAATGCAACACATCTTTACATAAATAAATGAACATCCTTACATCATTAAGCAAATGCTTCAAAAACACTTTTACACAGTTAAAGTAATATTCCTCAGCACAAACAAATGTAACACATCTTTGCCTTATTAAAATAATATTCCACAATTGTTATGACAGGAAGAATCACAGTGTGCAGGCAGACATGGTACTGGAGAAGGAGCTGAGAGGCCTCATCCAGTTTGGCAGGCAACAGAAAGAGAACTGGCTTGAGCTTCTGAGACCTCAAAGCCTACCCCTTAGTGACATACATCCTCCAACAAGGCCACAACTACTAATAGTGTCACTCCCTCTGTGCCAAGCATTCAAACACATGAGTCTGTGAGTGCCATTCTTATTCAAACAACCACATTCACTTCCTGGCTCTCATAGGCTGGTAGCCATATCATAATGCAAAGCTACATTCAGTCGAACGCCAAAAGTCCCCATAGTCTATCACAGTCTCAAACTTGTTTCAAAGTCCAAAGTCCCTTCTGAGACTCATGCAATCTCTTAACTGGAATCCCCTGTAACATCAAAATGAAACAGCAGATCACATATTTCCAGCAACAAATGTCACAGGATATATATTACCACTCCAAAAGGGAGGAAACAGTGGGCCAAAGTGAGACCAAAAACCAGCTGGACAAACTCCAAAATGGTATGTCAAACTCTTTCTGATGTTAAAACTCTTCAGATCTCCAACTCCTTTCAGTTTTGTTGACTGCAACACACTTCTTTCACTTGGGATGGTTTCTGTCCCTGTTAGCAGCTTTCCTTGACAGGTATATACCACGACTCTGACATCTGTAACATCTTGGAGTCTCCAAGGCAACACTGCAGCTAGAGTTTTCCTGCCTTGCCCACAGTCAGGACAAATCTTTGTCACCCGCCAGTCCCACAGCCGCTCAGACTCAACCAAGTAAACACAGAGACTTATATTGCTTACAAACTGTATGGCCGTGGTAGGCTTCTTGCTAACTGTTCTTATAGCTTAAACTAATCCATTTCCATAAATCTATACCTTGCCACGTGGCTGGTGGCTTACTGGCTTCTTCACATGCTGCTGGTCATGGCGGCGGCTGGCGGTGTCTCTCCGCCTCAGCCTTCCTCTTCCCAGAATTCTCCTCTCTCCTTGTCCCACCTACTTCCTGCCTGGCCACTGGCCAATCAGTGTTTTATTTATTGACCAATCAGAGCAATTTGATATACAGACCGTCCCACAGCACAACACAAGCTTTAACTTCACAGCTTCACACAATGGCCTCTCTAGGCTTCCAAGCAGGGGCATCTCTGACACATGCCTGGCCTCAGCTGCTTTCCTTAGCCATGGAGGTAGATTCCATAACCCCGTTGTTGAGTCTTTAGCCAGAAACACATGGCTGAAGCTACCAAGTTCTGCTGCTTGCTAGGGCTGGAACATGGTCCCCTTGTTCAATTCCATCTTCATTAACCTTCTGTTTTCAATGGTTTCCTTCACTGCATAAGCTTGACTGTCCTGGAACTCACTCTGTAGACCAGGCTGGCCTTGAACTCAGACATCCACTTGCCTCTGTCTCCTGAGTCCTTGGATTAATAGTGTGCACCACCATGCCTCTACCTAAGCTGTTCTTTAATTCCTTTTCATGATTTGGAAGCTTAGCCCAATGGGATCTTGTCCTGAGGTTGCCATTCCCTTTTTTCCTTTTAATATCATATCAGACTTTAAAAAAAAATATCTATTCATCTCCTAGAATATAGAACTTAGCTCTATTCCACTTCCTGGTACTCCTTTTCTCCTTGAACTGTACATTTTGTATTTTTCCTTGCTCATCTTGCTCCCTTTCACTATAGATCTTAATAAGAGTGAACACCAATAACCACATGACAGAGCTAATACTAGGCTGTTTTGAGATTTCCTCTGCCAACAGAATTAATTAAAATCTCTTCACTTTAGCCTCAGGCAGACTTTTTGGACAAGGGCAAAAATCAGCCACATTCTTTAAAATGTCATAAGAATTATCTCTAGGCCAGTTATTAATATACTTGTCCTATGAAACCTCTTGAGCCAGGCCCCCACAGTTCAAAGCACCCCCAGGGCTAGTGTCTGTCATGCTCCTACTAGTATGGCCCATTGATCCCACTTAAAGCATTCAGCTGATTTTCTAATCCAAAGTCCAAAGTTCACACTCCTCCAAAGGAAAGCATGACCAGCCCTATCATAGCACTACCCCAGTCCTTGGTCCCAACTTCTGTCTAGTTTAGGATTTCTATTGCTGTGAACAGACACCATGACCATGGCAACTCTTATAAAGGAAAACATTTAATTGGGGCTGGCTTTTCAGAGATTTGTTCCATTATTTTCATGATAGGAAGCATCACAGTATACAGGGTGACATTGTACTGGAGGAGGAACTCAGAGTTCTACATCTGGATTGGCAGGCAGCAGGAAGAGAACTAGCTTGAGTTTCTGAGACCTCAAAACCATTCCCCTAGTGACACACGTCCTCCAATAAGGCCACACCTACTCCAAAAACACCACACCTCCTAATACCACTCCCTATGGGCCAAGCATTCCATTCAAAACATGAGTTATGGGTGCCATTCCTATTCAAACCACCATATTGCCTATTATCACTTGATCATTTTGCACTGGTGCACTAAAAACACATTTATGGGATGATGCCCAAAGAAATGTTTCAACAATAACAACAGCAACAACAACAACAACAACAACAAAACCCACAGAAATAAACAAGGGGTCAGATACACCTTCAGTGAAGCATGGAGTCCTCTGTTTGGGTTTTGTTTGTTTCTCACCTGATTTGGCCATTTAATTCAGAAAACATCAACTATATGTAGATGGGAGGAGATTTCATGTTTTCTAGCTGGGTCTTGCGAGGTACAGTCTTTATCATCTTCTCTGATTAAAACTGCCCTGGGTTGAATTTGAATGAACACTTGTAGGAATTTTGACACTCCCTGAACTTATACAATGTAACCACTACGGATGGGTTAGTGGGTTATACTTTGGCTTTTGTTTCATTGGTAATTCTGGATGATTAATAGAAAGTTGAGACATTTTCATCTGTTTGACTTCCCCACAACTGAGAATATGAAGTACCTTTTTAAACTTAACTATGTTCACCTTATAGAGAGATCATTGATTTCCTTTTGCCATAAATTATGCATTATTACTTTATTCCTAACTCTGAAATCACAGTTCCTGAAATCAAAAACAAGGTCATCAATCACTACTGTGAATTACAAACAAGAGGTCACTAAATCAATCTCTTATTATCAAGATGCAGTAATTGACAAGCCACTCTCTCATTAATCCTAACACATGCCTGCTGTTGTGGTGAAATATTCTCAGAAGCAGATTCTATGCATGTCTGGCATGTAGATGAACTAAAGACTGAATTCAAGAGAAAGGAAAAATTACATGCAGAATCTATTGAGTTTCTCCTCTTCTTCCTATGAGTGCCCCTTTCTGTCTTTTGGGATTGGCCTAGCTAAACTTTGCTCCTGATTTACACACAAATACAATTTTAAATTCAAGTCATCTAATTTTGCCTAGTTGAGTGCTGATGGCATTAATCAGCTCTTTAGAATGTGCCACTCACATTGGAAATACTTAGAGAAATGGTTTTCCAGTATACTTATCCTGAATTTTAGCCTCAGTAAACAGTGGAATTTAGGCAAGGGTGTTAAGGAAAAGATTTTCATGGAGTTATTTTGTAATCACATTTAAACTGGCATACAATTATGCTTTCACTACTGCTTACTTTCTAAGAGAGTAGTTTGTATAGAAAGGGCTCAGTGAATATTGAGTTGGCTAATCTTCTTGCTTTTATGCTCTTAAGGGCAATATTAATTTACCTATGTTAGTGGTTAACACCACTGAAGGAATAGGAAACTTGGTAGTCAGGTGTGGTGTGGTACCATAATCCCAATACTTGGGAAACTGAAGCAGGAAGATAAGGAATTTTAGATCACCAATAGCCACATAAAAACTTCCAGGCCAGCCTAACATACAAGAGAACCTGATTCAAGCCAACATTAGCCACAATAAAACAAAAATTAGCTCCTAAGAGTTTCTACATTCTATAGTTGTACTTTTGCAAGCCTTCCTATGGCTGCAGTTAATGACCCTTGGATAATATGTTTTTTAAATGCCTCTATTAATAGAAAAAAAACATTTTCCACAAGTATGTAACAAGTTTTAAAGGGATGCTATTATGAAGATGTTCCGCGAGGAAACAAAAACAAATATCTGCCCACTCCAGGTAAGGTTCCAACAGCACACTAAAATAGATGTCATTAAAGTTCTCTCTATTGGTCTTATTTACACAGCATGGGTGAAGGGGTTACTTACAGGAATGCAGGTGATCCCAAGGCAGTAATAGCATCCAAAAGTCTCACACCAGAAGAGATGACAACTTCCCCATAGCTGCACAGATGACATTTCCTTCACTTAGTCTTCCACTCTCTCTTATATACTCTAGTACTTCCTGAGATCACAGGATCGCAGGACGATGTGCTATCAGGCAAAATTACACACATCTAGGAGAAGGTGAATGCAAAAGTGGCTGAGACCTCAGGAGAGGGTGATGGATGTCTTCCTGTACGCTGTGAATATGTGTTGCACTGATTCGCTGATAAGTAAAATGCTGGTTGGCCAGGAGCCAGGAAGGAAATATAGGTAGGATAAGCAGCCAAGGAGAATTCTGGGAAGAGGAAGGCTGAGTCAGGAGATGCCAGCCCACTACCCAGGGAGCAGCATGTAATGGCACACAGGCAAAGCCATGAACACATGGCAACATATAGATTAACAGAAATGGGCTGAGTTTAAGTGTAAGAACTAGTCAGTAATAAGCCTGAGCTAATGGCTGAGCAGTTATAATTAATAGAAGCCTCTGTGTGTTTACTTGGGGGATACAAGTGGGAGGATATTTGTCCCGACCACCGTCAGGCTGGGACACGGGAAATCTTCTAGCTACAGGAGGGTCTTGTGACCTTCCCCATCCCATCCTAATATGACGAAATGTCAATAAGCCCAATTGCGAGAATCCCTTGTTAGTAATCACAACTAATTCTGATGAAAATGACAATGACTATGATGCCAAGAAGACAGATTTTACAACCAATGCTAAAATCAAAATGCTGTAGAAATATGCTGCACTCATAACAGTCTTAGGTATGCAAAATTACTTAGAAGTACTTTCACCATGAGAATTGAATACAAGAAAAAATAATTACAAAATAATGCCTACTCATTTAATGAAAAATATTTCCATCCTATATGTTTTCATGTAATTTAGTGACCATATGAATATTCTTATCTTCACAAAGAACATATACTTGACATCACCCAAAGATAGGCCTTTTGAAAACTCTAGATAGAGTCCTACATACATGGGGCACAGAACCTGATTTGATCTAAACTATATTTCTCAGTAACACTATAGTATATGACAGTTTTCTATGGAAAAACTTGAGTGAAGTAGTTACTGTGAGATGTTCAATGGCCATGGCGTGGAAGGAGGTACAAAGGGTTCTTCCCCCAGGTTCTGCCTTGTCAGTATTGAGTGAGTTAGCAGGGCGTTTATAGATATGACTCTTGGGCTTTCTGAATCTAATAACTTGAGTCACTTCTCTGATGACTGGATCCTAAGGTAGAGGAAATCCCTAACACATATAATTTTGACTGGTCATTTTCTATGAGTCACACTCCCCTGGGGATACCCTTAAATTTGGAGAGTACGGGGCACAGGTAGCTGTACCATTTAAGACTGTGACATGAGAACTCACTATATTGCTGGCTTTAGTGAAAAGGAAATAAATGAGCTATTCCCTGAGTATTATGTGAACAACATTTTATAGACTTCTCTTAATTGGGTTAGAAAATAAAACTCACTTGCCCAACTTAGAGCAAGACAATTTGATTGAATTAAATTGGTCATGAAAAAGATCAATAAAACTCATCCATTCAAATCAATCAGTACCAATAAACAGACTGAATCTAGTTAGGGGAAAGAACTGAAAAGCAATTAAAACCATGACCAAGTTTAACCTCTCTGCTGATTCACTCAGAGTTTCAATATCTAGTAACATATATTGAGAAAGAGGCAAACAGTTTGAATCAAGTATGTGTTTTGGGTAATGGTGCCTTACTCTGCTTCTAAAATTATCAAAAGCAGATTGCTGTTTCTCTAGTGGCTATGGCAAGTATATGCAGGAAGAAAAATAAATAAAAAAGTATCAAAGTGTAATTATACATGGGATATTTATAAATTTTATAGGAACTTTATAATTAGCCCTAAGAATAACTATTAATCCCACTTGTGACAATGAAACTATTGAAGTGCCTCCTATCAATGAATTAATTACTAAAAAAAATGTCTAGTATGGACCGACACATTTGAGATGTACACTAGGCAATTGTAAATTCTGTAAGTTACACATGTGTTCCATTCTATACTTCCAGTGAGCATACTGGAGGTGACTATCCCTCCTGCCTATGACTGGGTTTTCAGTGGTTTATTAGAGATTTTGACAGTGTAGTTAGTTAATGATATAAGCCTCAGACATAAACTGGGCAAATAAAGGCAAGCAATACAGTTTACTTATGTTGAACTCAATCTCTACCAGTTGATATTACTAGATTTTAATTCTTGTACAGGGAAGCCCCTTTCCCCTTAAAAATGATCAGATTATTTACCTAAATTGGCATCTGTCAATTGTCAGCTGCACTGTCATTGTGAAAACCCTAGTGAGTTGAAAACTGAAAGAATAGGGCATTGTGCTGAGAACCCCTAGCAGACAGCTGGCAGAGTTGGGAAGCTTAAGTGGTGACCTCGCCAGACCCACTATGTCAGCTGGCAGAAGACTCTTTGCAGAGGCCACACCATCACCGCCAGCCTCTCTTTCCACACACCTCCTTCCTTCCAGGTCCATCCTCCTGGGACACGTGTGCTTTCTTTCCCAAGGTTGTCCAGCTCCCAAGAAGTCTGCATCTTTTTGACAACAATCACAGAGCCCAATCCAGCTGCTCCTCCAAACATCAGGGGCAACATTTGCCTGAGACTGAGCAAGCTCTAGCTCTGGGAGAAGCAGAACTGCCCAGCGGTCTGCACAGCTGTTTGCTTCTCATAGTCTCAGTCCCCAAGATGAGATGCAGACCTTCACGAATCTGTCTTGGGAACTGGAGAGAACAAACACAAATCAAAGCCAGATCTTTCAAAGGCAGGGAAACCAAACTAAAATTTCTTATCAGGAAAAAAAAAAGATAACCATGAAATGAAGATCAGAGAATTATGAGCCTGAAGTAAGGTTTCAAAGAGCATCACCCTCCTGCTGTTCTCCTGCTGTCCATAAGGAATTTTCCAGATATGGAGAACATAACTCACATTTGTGAACAGGCTACTGTATGATTGGTAGCCACCCACTCTAGGATTTCATTCGCCTTCTCCACTACATAGTTACTATCCCTCACCTTGGCTATGGTAAGGTAATTTTACCAGAGAGTACATATAGACATTTTAAAGTATAAATGGAAGTCTATATTGTCGGCCAGGTGCTGTATTAGAAACTTGCCTAAATCATGCAGCCTGCTCCTCATAGGGTTTTTTGTTGTTGTTATTTATGCACAAAATCATACCCTGGTTAACACACTTCAGTTAGTTAGCAAGAATGTTTAGCAAGAAGCAGAACTATAAAAGTCAAAAGGCAATGTTAACGCATTTGGGGACTTTTCTGGATCCCAGAACTATGCATCAGGTCTGTGATGGATTAGTTCTTTGTTCCCCTTTTTGCAGGTGCTGGGGTCTTTGTGCTGGGTTTTGAGGTCAAAATGGTGCCATTAACATAAAGTCAATTGTACTAAGGTCTGGGGGCCTATTATACTATAACATTTCAGTCTTAGAGATTAATTGTGAGATTTGTTCTACTAAAACACAACTTTCTCTTGTTATAGAAATAATAAAAATAATAGATCTTGCTCACCATATTAACATTATATAATGTGCTGGCTTGTTTTATGACAACTTGACACAAGTCATTGGAAAGGTGGGAGCCTCAGTTGAGAAAATGCCTCTATTAGGTTTGGCTGTATGCAAGCCTAATTAGTGATTGGTGTGTGAGAGTTGAGCTCATTGTGGGTGGGGCCATCCCTAGCCTGGTGGTTCTAAGAAAGCAGAATGAACAAGCTATGGGGAGCAAACCAGTGAGCAGCACTCCTCCATGACCTCTGCATCAGCCCCTGCCTCCAAGTTCCTACCCTGTTTGAGGTCCTGTCCTGACTTCCCTAGATGAACAATGATATGGAAGTAATTCAAATAAACTTTATTCTCCCCAAGTTGCTTTTGGTCATGGTGTTTCATCACAGCAATAGCGACCCTGACTAGGACATATAACTTAGTGTAGTGTATTAATAATTTAATGCATATAAACTTCATATTAATATCTGAGAAGATAAACTCAGCACTACTACTGACTGTATTCCTCAGTCTTAAATAGAAATTGTTCCATGTGAAATTAATCACAAGGTATTATACTATAAATAATGATATTAAGGTTTGCTTACAACTATATCTACTAAGTTTGACTTCCATAAGTATGACAAAGTTAGAAGATAAGAAAATTTCCCCTTTTCCCACTCAGTATGAGTATGAGGTCCAGTATTCTACCAGAGAGCAGTCTAACAAGATGAAGAGAATTTAAGTCTACACATGTCTAAAGTAACTGTATGATTTATTATCAAAAATAAGTCCATTTTAAAAAGAAATGTAAATACAATAAGAAATAGTAATTTTTATAGATTGAAACTTTGTACCTATCCAACAAATGTGTTTCAAAGGTCTACTCTCCAGTGTTTAATTGAAGATGATGCCTGTAGAGAAGTAACAGCCCTTAACCCATAGGTTTACTATTCTTACAAGAAGGGCCATAAGAGAGAATCATTTCCTTTTTACACACACACACACACACACACACACACACACACACACACACACACACACACACACACACTACAGTATCTCAGGCACAAAGTGAAAGAGTAGTTTTTTGTTTTGTTTTGTTTTTGTTTTTGCAACACAGGGGAGGGCTCTCACCAGACAATCACTGATGCCACCTGATCTGAGACTTCCTAATATCCAGCACTTCGAGAAAATGAGTTTATCTTGTTTAAGGTCTCCAGTGTGTGATATTTTATTATGGGTAATGTAAGAATAAGTAGTATATGTAGAATAAGTAGCCTGAGTAGAGTAAGAAAATAGCATGATTGTTCTATAGAAGTCAAAACATGTGGTCTTCCAACATGTAGATCATACTAACTTGCAATCAGAGCCTTGGGCTTATATTTCTGTGAAATGTTCATTGAAGCATGATTTGAAGAAAGTTATCTGAAGTTCTGAATTAAATCTACCTATGTGACTATATTTTAACTGAGTAAAAAGGAGAAACACAATCTATAGTACAATTATAATTTATGTGAATTTTAAAATACTAAGAAAATCATGAAGAATCTATTTGCCATCTATGCACATTCCAACACACACACACACACACACACACACACACACACACACACACACACACACACACACAAACAGTCTTTGGGAACAAAATATGAGAAATAAAAAAAAAATCCCCTTGAGTCTTAGACCAAACTGAGCAGACAGCACTTTTTTCACTCCTAAGCATCCCTGCTCTATACCATGAACGAATTCACTAATCACTGAGTATTATCAGAGACATGAGAACCTAACCAAAAGAATATGATTTCAGAAACATTTGTTGATTTATTGATGAGGATCTATGCTCTTCTTGTAATGTAGTTCAGAGTGTGGAAGATCAATATGTTAACAGTTGTTATTGGATTTCTGTTTTGATTTTCAATTTTAAATGAGCTATATCCCCATGACAGTTCATTTCTACAAAAATATCCAGGAAAATATGAATAGCAAATGGACTAGATCTCTGAGAAAGAACTCATCAAATCAGTCCTCAAAGCACATTTAAAACTTGAGTTTTAGAAATGTTTCAACTCCATAACATGGATGAGAGAGTAATGATAGTATCTGGTTTCTCTGTTTCTAATTTAGAAGTACTACCTACATTTATAAGCTTATTACTTATTACTTTCCTCTATATGTTTTTATATTTAAAAAAATCAATTTTCCATTGTATACTGATAGCCAAAAAAGCTTCAATTCTTTTAGTACACAATAATTATGACATGTGAATTTTCAGCTTCTTCTGTTAAGGAATGGAATGTTTCTCCCGTGGACTTAAGAATTCTTTCACCAACAAAAAGCATTTAATACACATGTATAGGTTTCATGTCTGAGTTTTCAGAGGCCTCACTCTCTTCCTAAGAGTTCCACCAATATAGTATGAACAGTCTGGGTCTGCTTGTTGAAAAATTAAGGTCACATGACATGGAAACAAACCACCTCATTTTCATATACCCCAAGTCAGCCAGACCTCTGTTTTATAAGATTCAAAGATGATTTTGATGGCAAGACAGAATCCATTGACACACGGAAAAAGGAAGGGCATTTTCTTATTGGTATTACTGTTGTTAATTATAGCTCCGAAGGAGTGAAGGCTGCACCTGAAACATGTTAATGTCAAGCTGAATCAATAATTTGTATGTGTCAAAAGATGACTTTATCTAGATCTCATGGTTTTCCTGTATTAGCCAACCTGGATAATGTCAAGGGCTCCAGTGCATAAGCCCTGTCCTTAGCTCACCAGTTTCTTGTTCCTGGCATTATTAGAAATTATTAGAGGAAGGATTTAGCTGCTCAGAAAAGAGAAATGACTAGCCAGAATTTCATAGTGATGGATCAAGACTAATTAAAATACTTTCACACAGCGCATACAATTATAACTTGGGACAACCAGGCTCTGTCCAGCTGAACCAAGACCAAGTTTCTGACCCATAAATCATAACTAGGGCTATTATTTTTAACTACTAGAATATATAAGCAATCATGGAATAAAAGCAAAATCAATTATCTGTCTCAGGAGAATAGAAGGTTGTTACAAAAATGTGCAGGAAATTTAAGCTTATAAATACAAGCTTCAGATGGTCAAGAAATTTTCCAAATTTGATTTTGACCATAAAAACATGGAGAAAAAGTAGAGTCTCTCAAGGGACGCCAGAAGGGGAGGCCACAGATTGAGTATGTCATTTTTAGCATCTGGACTTATTCTGACAATAATTTATTCAAGGTATTTGTCTTTTTCTAAATGCAATGGTACACTGGCTCATATTTTCCATTCAGAAACAAGAAAAGAATAGTGAATAAAAGTAATAACATCAAAGAATGCAACAAGATTCGGTGTTGTTCATTCAAGATACAGTGAATTGTCAGAAGACATATCAAATATTTTATTAAAAAAACCACACACCATTTCTTTATTGTTGTTACATACATATATGAATGTATGTATATGTATGCATAAACCTATAAATACATCTCGCTGAATCCATTTTTGTTGTCTATATGTGGATGGTTTCAGGGCTGACCTGGGCTATCAGTCTGAGAGCTGGGGGAACATAAAGGGAATTGGAAGGAGAGAACTTAGGAGGGGTTGAAGGAAGGAAAGAGAAGGGAAAAGTAGGATAATTATATTTTAATTTATATATGTATATTTAATTATAGCATATAACATATAATATAATTTTACAAACACACATATATGTATATATAGTAAACACCATCAAGTAAAAGCCACCTTTTACCTAAGGGGACATCAGAACACTTGAATGATATCAATGTACTACTTTTGAAATGGACTCAGCTGGACCATTTCTTTATATTATTAAGGAATAACAGATGCACTGAATAGAATACTAAAATATGAATAAACTAGTTCTAGACTGATAGTCTGTGAGTTTTGTGATGTCTAAGAAATCAGGTCCTTCTCTATCATTCACTTTACTATATATAAATCAAAGTACTTAGGTTGATGATTCCCTAAATTTATTTCTTCCAAGGGAACTACTGTGTTTTCTAGATACTACCTGAATTGTTTTTCTTAGACTTAACACTTATGCTAAACTCTTATAGTAATATTGGCAGGAAATATGTTTAATGTGTGCAAAATATATGTACACTTATTATCTATTTGTGTGTATATCTAGTACATATGTATAGCAATATTCCAGTATTATATTTATGTTCATGTTTACATATTTCATAAATACTCAAAATATATAAACATATACATATATAGACATGCATTTTTACTTCATAATTTTAAGATATACATTTTCTGCACTTATTTGTGAAATCTGTACATATAATGGCAGCAGTCACTATCACTGATAGACTGGGTAATCATCTGTAAATGTCATTTCCTGCACATGTGTAAATTTGGTCACAGCTGTTCATACAACTAGCAATTTGATTGAATTATAGATATTGTTTTATTAAGCAAAGCTTTAGTCTTGAGGAGAGAAACTCATAAGCATGGTACACTCTCTCCAATAAACCTGAAGAGGGAACAGTTTCTACAAACAACACAGAGATGCTCCCAGTGCTCCAAAGGAATACGAAAAAGGCATGACTACACAGTTCAAGCTAGACAGCCAGGAGCCTACTTAACCTCCCATGGCCATTATTCATGTCCTAGTGTGAGAATTTTTATTCAAACAAGTGAAGGATAAACTCAGAAAATTACAAAATCATGATTTTTACCCCTTTATGCACAATAGTATTTCCTTGACTTTTCTTTCTTTTTTAAATTTCTTTTTATATTTGTATTGTTTCATTCTGTGTTTTATATATACTTTATTAATTTATTTTACATTTTCACTGTATTTCAGTCTATAAGGATTCATGGAAAAGAAGGATTTTGACCGTTTCTTCTCAAAGCTTGCAAAATCCTATGCTAAATAAGGCAGTGAAGATGAATGGTTTATAAGGAAATCGTGGAAACAATGGGTTTGTTTTGTTTGTTTGTAAATGCTTCCTTATAAATGCCCTTGATGAAGCTAAGAAAAACACCAACACTAAGGACTCTGACTAGGAAAGTTATTCAGCCTCAACATACTTGAGTTTAGAAAAATGTTAAATAATACATTTTGCCTATATAGAGTTTTCTATATGTAGTAGTGATATGTGATAGGACATTTTATGATCATTTTAGTACACACATATTTATGAATAAAAAGATAATTCAAAGTAGTTGTAATTCAGAATAGTATTCTAACTTGAAACATAATCCTCTTTCGTGATGTGAAAGACTAAGCATTTTGCCGTCAGTGGTGTTTAAGAATCTATGCACCATGGAATAGGTTAGCTTAATACACACGACACATACAACCTTGCTTTGTGTGTAAGTTCTGGAGCTACGATCATAGGTCCTTACGTTGTTGTGATAGGGACTTTACTGACTGAGTCACCTCCTATTTGCCCCAAAGCAAAATGTCTAAGGCACCTTAGATCTAGCTCAAGAGCTACAAAATATGACTTCTACTTTCTGTTACTCAAAGAAGTCACTAAAGCCAAGAAAAGTTTATGCAAATGGTAATTGGTCCTGACTTCCCAAGGGAAAAGGTAGCAAGGTATTTTCAAATAACTTTGATCTACCTCTTCAACTTCAATCACAAGTAATTTGAACATTCCTCTCAAATGCAAACAAAAAAATTCATTTTCTCCCAACATCTCCTTAAAATTCCATCCAATAATGCCAATAACAGCATCACTAAAGGAAGGTATTTGCAAAGAAGCTCCTTAGGTGAGTTTTTTTCAGGTGCAAAAACCCAATTATGGGTATTTTTGTAAGGAAAAGTACATAAAATAGTATTACATTCCATCTGCCTTCCCAGATGTAACCAGCACACAAAGGTGACACATGGATGATAAGAACAAATGTTCCAGTTAAAAGAATATGACCAGAAAAAAAAAACAAACAAAAACAAAAAACAAAAAAACACAGGAGTCACCAGTCCAGGCCTTCCTGGAATCCAGCTGAGCACTTGTTACTAGATGGCAAACATGACTGAGCCTTGGTCCCTGAGAGCCCTTATCCACCCCACCATGGCTTTAGGCTGAAGTCTTGACACTGCTTTACTTTTTATCACCTTCGCTTTCTCAGAAAATCTGCAAATGGACTTGAATTTGAGTAATAGTCTCAGAATGTTCTTGTAAGAATCTTTAAGGGTTCCTTTTGTACAAGATTGTCTTTAGCTTATTTTAATTGTTGGTGCTTTTCCCGACATAATTCTCATGAAATACTTTGGGATTTCCTATAGTTCTTTTCTGATAGGTTACCTTCTGTCAGAAAAGGTCACACCCACAGATATCTTCTAGATTAATCCATCCCTAGCTAGTGTGGATATTTAGAGTTTTATACACAACACTCTAATATTTTGAGTAGATTAAAATTCCCATAATTCATATACAATATATTTTTAGAAAATTTCATCCCTATCATATAATGTCTAAGAAGGTCATAGTTAATATTTTTAAGTCCAAATAGCCATATTTACATCTTTCTGAAACCTCACACATAGTCATTTAATTACAGCCTTGAGCTTTTTATCCTGATGCCATTCTTTATTGATAGACACTTAAGCTCTTTGCAAATCTGGGATTCTTTTCCAGAACAGACTATGGGAAAGAAACAATTTTATTTTGAACTTGTATCTTTTGTATACCCTGTAAACTGTGCTTGAACTTCGAATTGTTTCTTCTATAGTGTATATGTATCCTCATGTTTAACTACTGACAGCTATAGGAAACATATATGTGATACAGAATAAACCAATCCTCGATAATCTTTATTTTATCAGAGTTTTTTATCTCTGCAACAAGAAAAGTAATTAAGAATAATACCAGGAGTGGAGTTAGAACTAAAATCTAAATATTTAGTATCTAAAATATTTCTACCTGGAAATATCTCTGGTTAGATCCATGATCCATTCTAATGATTTATTTTGTTGCTGGTAATCATCTGATCAAACTTCCTTCTACAAAATAATGTTTTCCCTTTCAAGTAGCCAAAAGTTACAGCGTCCCTTTCTTGTATTTTACACTAACATCACCCCTAGTTCTATTCACTGCTGAGTTACTAGATGAAGGCATGTTTTAGGTGTGTGTTATGACTGCAACCAGCTTCTATCTGTTAATACACAGCAGCATTATCATGTGCTTGTGTCTTGTGTCCTTTACATTTAAAATCTCAATTAGTCTAATGAAGATAATCCATAAACTCACACCCTGAGGCTCCTCTCCAGGTGATTCAAGATCTTAACAAGTTGGAACTAACCACCAAAACTCTGCCACTTATCAATGTGACACCCAATTTTATCACTTTTTTTTTAATTTTTCAAGACAGGGTTTCTCTGTGTAGCTTTGCCCCTTTCCTGGGACTCACTTGGTAGCCCAGGCTGGCCTCGAACTCACAGAGATCCGCCTGCCTCTGCCTCCCGAGTGCTGGGATTAAAGGCGTGTGCCACCACCACCCGGCTAATTTTATCACTTTCTATTGCCTGTGTTTTTGAGGGTGTACCTGACTTCCTTAGGTTGGAATTTTCCTTCTAGTGCTTTCTGTAGGGCTGGGTTTGGATAAGTATTGTTTAAATCTGGCTTTGTCTTGAAATGTCTTGTTCATTCCGTCTATCATGATTGAAAGTTTTGCTGGGTATATTAGTCTGGGCTGGCATCCATGGTCTCTTAGTGTCTGCATTACATCTGTCCAGGTCTTTCTGGCTTTTAAAGTCTCCATTGAGAAATCCGGTGTTATTCTGATGGGTTTGCCTTTATAAGTCATTTGGCCTTTTTCCTTTGCTGCTCTTAATATTCTTTCTTTATTCTGTATGTTTAGTTGTTTAATTATTATGTGGCGAGGGGACTTTTTTGGGGGTCTAGTCTATTTGGTGTTCTATAGGATTCTTGTATCTTCATAGGCATTTCCTTCTTTAAGTTGGGAAAGTTTTCTTCTATGATTTTGTTGAATATATTTTCTCTGCTTTGAGTTGGTATTCTTCACCTTCTTCTATCCCTATTATTCGTAGGTTTGGTCTTTTCATAGTATCCCAAATTTCTTGGATATTTTGGTTCATGACTTTGTTGGCTTTAGTGTTTTCTTTGACTGATAAATGTAGCTAGAGTTTTCCTGCCTTTCCCACAGTCAGGACAAATCTTTGTCACCGCCATTCCCACAGTCGCTCAGACCCAACCAAGTAAACACAGAGACTTATATTGCTTACAAACTGTATGGCCATGGCAGGTTTCTTGCTAACTGTTCTTATATCTTAAATTAACCCATTTCCATAAATCTATACCTTGCCACATGGCTCGTGGCTTACCAGCATCTTCACATTCTGCTTGTCCTGGCGGCAGCTGGCAGTGACTCCTGTCTTCCTGTTCTTTCTTTTCTCCTCTTTGTTAGTCCGGCCTATACTTCCTGCCTAGCCACTGGCCAATCAGTATTTTATTTATTGACCAATCAGAACAACACATTTGCCATACAGAACATCCCACAGCAGATGAATCTATTTCTTCTACCATATCTTCAATGCCAGAGATCCTCTCTTCCATCTCTTGCATTCTGTTGGTTATACTTGCATCTGAAGTTCCCGATCGTTTACTCAGATTTTCTATTTCCAGCATTCCCTCTGTTTGTGTCTTCATTTTTTCTATTTCCCTTTTCAGGTCTTGGACTGTTTCCTTCATGTGTTTCATTGCTTTTTCATGATTTTCTTTCAGTGCTTTATTGTTTTCTTCTAGGACTTTATTGTTTTCTTATACTTTATTTGTCCTTTCCTCTAGTTTTTTATAGCATTCTTCCCATTTTTTTTGTCTTTTCCTCTATACAAGCCTCTATCTTCTTCATGATGTTATTCACAAGGTTGTTTTCTTCTGCTTCTTCCAATTTTTGATGTTCAGGTCTAGATGTTGGAGGAGGGCTAGGTTCTGGTGATGCTGTATTGCTCTTCATTTTGTTGTATGTACTTCTGCCTTGATGTCTGCCTATCTCCTTGTGGTTTGTTCTTGGTCTTATCAGCGCAATTGGTTCAGACAGAGCTGACAGATTCAGGATGTCTCTCTCTCTCTCTCTCTTGTCCAGATGGGAGCTCACTTGTCCAAATGGGAACTCCAGGGCAGGATGGCAGCCCTTGTCCAGATGGGAAGTCTGGGGCAGGATGGGAGCTGGGGGCAGGTCTCTAAGTCTCAGGAAGTGGCTCGGGGTCTCGGGCAAATGGGTGTGGGGGCAGGGCATGGAGATTGCAGGGTCTGCCGGGGATCGTGGAGAAGGGGAGCCTTCCCGGTAGGACTAGAAGGGAACCTGTCCAGTGTCCAGAACCTGGGGCCAAGTTGGGCAGGTCTTCTCAGAGTGGCTGGTACCCAGGGATGGGGTCAAGGCTGAGCCCAGACACTTACCTCTGGTCCAGAAGGGAAGTCCAGGGCAGGATCCAATTTCATCACTTTCAATCATAACCTTCAACTTCTTGCCCCCAAAGTCTGATGCTTATCTCATAATTTAAATATAATCCAACTTGAAAAGTCCCCAGAGTCTTTAACAATTACAACAGTTTGGAATTCCAAAAGTCAGCTCATATTAGAATCATGGCAATTTGTTAATGGTGAGCTCATTTAATAAATAAATAAATAAAAAAGACCAAGTTACACATTTCTAACAAAAAACATACAATGGTACAGAATAAATATTCCCATTCTCTCATTCTAAAATGAGGAATCATGGCATAGCAAGAATGATTAGACCAAAGACAGACAAAAAATATCTAAATTGAAATATCACAAAATGCTGAAGAATCATGTCCAGCATGTGGGGGGTATAATAAAATCATCTGATCTCCAAAGGGTAAAAGTAACCCTATCCTTCTAGGTATGCCAGTTGTAACTCACATCTTTCTATTACACTGGCTCAACTCCATGCCCACAGGTTTCCAAAGTGGGCCAGCCATAATCCTGTGATATAGAGTATCCTGAGCACCATTTCAGCTTAGGTTTCCCATTCATAGTTTCCCATAATGGCCCCTCAAGGAGGCTCCAATTTGGATACACATACATGTTGGTTCTAACTCCACTCCTGGTATTATTCTTAATTACTTTTCTTGTTGCTGAGATAAAAAATACTCTGATAAAATCAGTATTATGGGGGATTGGTTTATTCTGTATCACATTCAAGGGTACAGTACATCACAGTGGGGGATTCTAAGTGGTGGCAGTTGGTCTCATCACATTCATAGTCAGAAAGAAAAGAGTGATCAATGCTTATGATTGATTCACTTTTCTTTTTATACAGTCAGGAAAGTTGATGAATAGAAGTGTTTTTAAGGTGTTCTCCAAAATAGTAAGCAAATAACAGCCTGTCCTACAAAGTAAGCTTCAATTGTGAGGCAGTCCATCTGTGGAATGCCACGGTGGTTTACTTAATCACACATGCCCCACGTTTCAGGCATTGTAGGAAGATACAATGCAGTCATTAATGTAGATTCTACCCCCTGTTAGAAGCAACATTCCGTCTATAAAAACACTAGAATTTTCACTTTGCCAAGAGACTTGGAAATGTTTTACTTTTAGCCATTAGCTTGTAGTATTAATCAAAACTTAGCCAAGAACCTCTACAAACTAGTCTAGGACTGCAAGAAAGGTCTGCTCCACTGTGTTAATAAAGTCAGAAAGTGATGACTTCCACATCACTGAGTATGGTCTAAAATAACAAAAGAGGAAGCTTGAATGAAGAAAACAATCCTCACCCAACTGCAGTTCACTTAACAGTTTGGACAGAACTGTCATTTGAATGAAAAATGCAGAGCAGATGATTTTTAAAGAATTTGAACCTTACTAATTATTTAACAACTCCTAGGGAAATTAAAATGTTCTCCATTAATATGATAAATAAGCACTGTGTTCTGAGGTAAGATATGAAAGAGTATGCAGCTCTGTGTTAACTCCTGAAGTAGTAGCTCTACTTAAATTCATGATGTGCAGTGTTATCAGGAAGGAAGATATCATTAAACTCCAGTAAAGGTATTTTGCAATAAATGAATGATGAACTCTGGAAAGTTTGGTCAACCTTAGAAACTCCTCTTCCAGCATGTAAATGAACTAGTCTTGACCATAGCCATTTGATGTATCTACCCCGTTATAGAGACCACCGATATTCTCTAAAGCCAATCTCTTCTCTGGTTGGACAGACCAGCAAATTTATTCATTTCATTTAACTAATGCTGCTGAGAGAATGGACCTTCTGTTATTAATTAAGAACAAAATAGATGAAATAAGCCATTAAGTTGATGTAGTACAAGTTGAAGCACATATGATCTACTTTGTGGCCAAAAGAGTTGACAGGTACCTCATTGAGTTTTGTAATTAGAACGTATGTGTGAGTAGAATATAGGCTCTTTACTAAGTAAATCAAATTCATCTTAAGATATTTTTAATTTTAATTTTGGATTCAGAACTAAGTGAATAAGCCTAGACATAGCTAAGGAGTACATGTATATAAGTGTGACATAAGATTGATAACTATCATTGATATTGCATTTACAATGTGCTCAGAACTAAAGCAAGACATATATACTCACTTTTTATCACACTGACCATGTTAGCTGAAAGAAACATTTTTTATTTTTTATTTTTTTTATTTTTTAATTTTATTTTACAATATAATTTAATTCTACATATTAGCCACAGATTCCCTTGTTCTCCCTCCTCTGCCCCTCCACTGCCTTCCCCCAGCCCACCCCCCATTTCCATCTCCTCCAGGGCAAAGACTCAATGACATTGTTTCCTTCTTCTTTTTCCTCTCTTCAACCCCTCCTATATATGTCCTCTTGCTCTCTCTCTCTCAAATTCGTGTCCTCTTTTTCTTTAATTGTTGAGATATATAGAAGATTGATGATAGACAGACAGACAGATAGATATTAGTAGAAGAAACTAACAAGAGATGAAAAATATCCATACAAGATTGCTTAGTGGTTAATGAGGCATTAAGATTTGAAATCAAGTTTGTCCAACTTCAAAGCTTATACTTAATAGGAGGGAGTTCATTCCTGGCACATGAACTTCACCAGCTACCTACCCATGGCCAGACAATTCATAAGCCTCAGAGGAGAAACTACTACTACCACTTTCCTAGATCAACATAGCCTATCATGAAATTCTAAATACTTGCTATTATACCCACAAAGTAGCTTTCAGAACTCATCAAAGGCGCTTCTTCATCCAGTGGCAGAGGCCACTACAGAGATTCCTAACAGGTGTAAATGCAGAGTATAGATGATCATGGAGTACTGAGCCCCACAGACACCTTTTGACAAAAGATGTATATCTAAGTCTCAGGAAAGATCATGGATAGGGGAGCAGAAATATTCTAAGAGCCAGAGAGCCAGAATGGCTGTTGAGAGATGATGTCCTCTAGACACATCAGGGAAGCTGCACGCATGAAATATCTATGATATTGCTTAAAGACCTGCATCAGGACTGTACCAGTCAACCTATCAGTGCAGATGGGTCAAATTTTACAAGGCCACACTTCTAGATGAAGAACTACAGGTGGTCAGTGACTACTGACAGAACGACAATCAGTTTTCTCCAGGGAAAGACCCCTGTTAGGTTATCCAATCCCAGATGGTCAGTCCTAAACACATGTATATACTAGCAATTGACTCAATAGTGTGTGTGTGTGTGTGTGTGTGTGTGTGTGTGTGTGTGTGTGTGTGTGTGTGTGTGTGTGTAAACAGCTATAGAAGTAAGAAGAAAAAGCCATCAATCTCAGAGGGAGGAGATGGAGGAGTTTTTGAAGAAAGAGGAAGGGGTAGAAATTATGTAAATACAGTGTATCTATGTATAAATTTTTCAAAAAAAAACTAAAGATTTTAAAATTGATATTTAATCAGCCCGTTTTCAGATTCTGTCAACAAGACTGAAGCATTGCCTTGGGCTGTATTTGCTGTTAGTCCTATTTCCCTCTTTCATTAGTATTCTATAAATCCACCTCTATTTGCCTATGTAATTGTTGTGTTAAGTTTAACTTTAAGTAGCAATATTAGCAGCAATACAACTTGCACCAAGGGCTGTGAATTGCAACATATTGTCCACCATGTTTTCTTTTCTGAAAAAAGAATAATAGCGTTGGCATTCACCTCTTGGCCTGTGCTAGAGCCAAAATATCCCTCTGTTCATCAATATGTTTCTGAAACTGTAGTGCAGAGCTCTTAGTTAGTGTTCAAAATAAATTGTCAAATGAATGGCTATGATTCAATGAAATAACTTATATAAGTTTAATATAATACCTTGGAAGTATTTTACTATCAAAAATAGCAGACATTATGACTAACTTGAAATTTAAAATGAAAGAGGCAATATATATGTTGTTATTTCTATAATTCAGCTTATTGAAATATGGATTTTGGCCGGGCGTTGGTGGCGCACGCCTTTAATCCCAGCACTTGGGAGGCAGAGCCAGGCGGATCTCTGTGAGTTCGAGGCCAGCCTGGGCTACCAAGTGAGCTCCAGGAAAGGCGCAAAGCTACACAGAGAAACCCTGTCTCGAAAAACAAAAAAAAAAAAAAAAAAAAAAGAAATATGGATTTTGACTATGTCCTATAATGTGTATCTTTTCTCTTAGTCTCATGTTATCTCAATGTAACATCTATCAATTTTCCAGTTATTTATAAAAAGGTAGAACTGAATATATATATATATATATATATATATATATATATATATATATACTGAAATTGATATTTTTTTAATCAAAATAGAATTTTTCCTCTTGGCTAAAGGCAGACTCTGAATCTGGGCTTCTACCTAGCTGTTTATTCTTCTTGACTTCTGGAGATTGATAACTGACAAGGGCCTGATAATTCACCAATATCATAAATAGAACAGCCACATGACTTTTAACAAACCATTACCTTTCTCCTGCTATGTCCCTCCTGAACATTCACACCAGGTTCCTAAGTGTCAAGGAGCATCTGGAGAAGACTCAAAACAAATCTCTGGGGAAACTTTTGACCTCATTTGCCATTTGCAGTAAAGATTTATCAGCTCCAAATTGAAAGGAGTAGTAATTTACTGTGAAGGCAAACTGTGTTTTCACTCTGAAGAAGCAAAAACAGACCTAATACCAAGAGAAAAGCTCAACCAAATGTTACAGAGCACACAAAGGAAGAATTTCAGATTGTTTCTTTGTTAGACTGCTCCTTCCAAATTACTGATAAAATTGAATATCTCTTCTCTTTCCTCTTTCCACTTAATTCATATTCATGGTGACTACATTAGCCATAAAAATCAAATAGCTTTTTAATTTCACTCCTTTTCTATTGTTTCATCATTAAATATTTGGGGAATTTTAGAAATAGTACTATTATGTCATCTTAAGAACCAATGCAGAAGAACTATATGAATTTGGCTTTCCTCTATTGTTCCTCAAGCCCTTGAAAACTGAAACACAAAATAAAAATGAAATGAAAGTCAATTGACCCGGTTGAAGACAATAACACATGATAAAGAACATAGGAAGCTGTCAAGAAATTTTCAGAAGACTAACCATAGTCAAAAACCATCACCAAACCCTGCCAGAGAAAATGTGTTCTTTGGTGAGAAAGGAGTTCTCATGATCTCTTTACTACAGGGAAAACATAATTGGGGTTGGTGTGGGGTAGAATTGATTGGAAAATTCACAAATAAAAATCTGAGACATTCATGTTCTCCTATGCCTTGGAGGAAGTTGGGAAATCGTGACTTCTACTGCAGAGAAAATAATCAAATTCTTTGGAAAAATTGACCCAGTCAGCATTTGGATATTGGCAAATCATGTTTTAATAAAGAATAGATGTGAGAGACCAGCCTGTAAAGCAGAGAAATTAGAAATCTGACTACCATTGATTAAGAGGCATAGCAACACTATGGCTCCTTGGTTGGAATCCAGAGGCTACCACAGCACAGACTGGAGTCAAAGTTTCTTCTCAGACTAGCAAGATCATTCTGAGAAAAAGTGCTTACTTGCAAACCTGAGAGAAATTTATATCCTCATTTTCCTCAAATATTTAATAAATAGTACAAAAATAAATCATGTATGACATTTTCAAAAACTGGTGTAAATCCATTTAGCAGAACACAACCTGCTCTGATAGCTGTAATTTACAGTATTACTTATTACATCTTTCTTAGATATAATTTTTTATTAAAAAGTATTTTCTTCCCTTTTATATACCAACCCCTGTTCCCCCTCCCTCCTCTTCTCCTGCTCCCCCCACCTACCCCTACTCCTCCTCATAGAGGGTAAGGCCTCCCTTGAGTAGTCAACACAGGCTGTCATACCACATTGGTAATGGACCTAACCCCTCCCTGCTGCATCAAGGCTGAGTAAGGCATTGCACCATTGGGAATGGGCTCTAAAAAGCCAGTTTGTGTACCCAGGATAAGTCCTGGTCCCATTGCCAGGGGACCCACATATTACATGTTTCTATTTCAAAGTTGGAAATTAATAGTATTGACATACCTCTCAACCTGTAACAGGGCCAAAATATTCTCTGTTCACTAATATGTTTCTAAAACATAATACCATGTGTGGTTCTTTGACAGACTGAGATCAATCTCCTGAACCCATGGTGGAAGGAGTGAACTGATTCTTTTTTTTTTTTTTTTTTTTGTAAATTTATTTTACAACATCATTTAGTTCAACATAATAGCCACAGAGTCCCCTGTTCTCCCACTCTCACCCCCTTCCCCCTCCCCCCACCCCACCCCCCCATTCCCACCTCCTCCAGATCAAGGTCTCCCCCGAGGACCGGGATCGACCTGGTAGACTCAGTCCAGCCAGGTCCAGTCCCCCCCTCCCAGACCGAGCCAAGCGTCCCTGCATAGGTCCCAGGATTCAAACAGCCAACTCATGCAACGAGCCCAGGACCCGGCACCAACACACAGCTGCCTCCCAAACAGATCAAGCCAAATGACTGTCTCACCCGTTCAGGGGGCCTGATCCAGTTAGGGGCCCCTCAGCCCTTGGTTCATAGATCCTGTGCTTCCATTCATTTGGTTATTTGTCCCTGTGCTTTATCCAACCTTGGCTTCAACAATTCTCACTCATATAAACCCTCTTCTTTCTCACTAATTAGAATCCCAGTGCTCCACCAGGGGCCCAGCCGTGGATGTCTGCATCCAGATTCCTCAGACCTTCCTTGGATGGGGTTTATGGCACAACTAACAGGGTGTCTGGCCATCCCATCACCAGAGTAGGTCAGTTCCTGCCGTCTCTCGACCATTGCCAGCAGTCTTTTGTGGGGATATCTTTGTGGATCTCCGTGGGCCTCCCTAGCTCTCTGCTTCCTCCCCTTCTCATGTGGTCTTCATTTAACATGGTCTCCTATTTCTTGTTCTCCCTCTCTTTTCTTGATCCAGCTAGGATCTCCCACTCTCTTTCCCTCGACCGTTGCCCTTCATTGTTCCCACTCATGACCAGGTTGTTCATGTAGATCTCATCCATTTCTCCGTGTTTTTTGGGGGTCTCGTTTTCCAGGTAGCCTCACTGGTGATGTGAGTAGCAGTCCAGTCATCCTTGTTCCACATCTAGCATCTTCCTATGAGTGAGTACATACCATATTTGTCTTTCTGAGTCTGGGTCACCTCACTCAGGATGATTTTTTCTAGATCGATCCATTTGTCTGCAAACCGTATGATGTCATTGTTTTTCTCTGCTGAGTAGTATTCCATTGTATATATGTGCCACAATTTATTTATCCATTCTTCAGTTGAAGGGCATCTAGGTTGTTTCCAGGTTTTGGCTATTACAAACAATGCTGATATGAACATAGCTGAGCAAGTGCCCTTGTGGTATGATTGAGCATTTCTTGGGTATATGCCCAAAAGTGGTATAGCTGGATCTTGGGGGAGATTGATTCCCAATTTTCTAAGAAAGCGCCATATTGATTTCCAAAGTGGTTGTACAAGCTTGCATTCCCACCAGCAGTGGAGGAGAGTTCCCCTAGTTCCACAACCTCTCCAGTATAAAGTGTCTTCAGTGTTTTTGATCTTAGCCACTCTGACAGGCGTAAGGTGGTATCTCAGAGTTGTTTTGATTTGCATTTCCCTGATGATTAGGGATGTTGAGCAATTCCTTAAATGTCTTTCAGCCATTTGGGTTTCCTCTGTTGAGAATTCTCTGTTTAGTTCTGAAGCCCATTTCTCAATTGGACTGTTGGTTGTTTTGATGTCTAATTTCTTGAGTTCCTTATATATTCTGGATATCAGTCCTCTGTCACCTATGGGGTTGGTGAAGATCTTTTCCCATTCTGTAGGCTGTCGCTTTGCCTTGTTGACCGTATCCTTTGCTCTACAAAAGCTTCTCAGTTTCAAGAGGTCCCATTGATTGATTGTTTGTCTCAGTGTCTGCGCTACTGGTGTTATATTTAGGAAGTGATCTCCTATGCCAATGCGTTCAAGACTACTTCCTACTTTCTCTTCTAGCAGGTTTAGAGTAGCTGGATTAATGTTGAGGTCTTTTATCCACTTCAATGCAATCCCCATCAAAATACCAACACAACTCTTCACAGACCTGGAAAGAATAATACTCAACTTCATATGGAAAAACAAAAAACCCAGAATAGCTAAAAGAAACCTGTACAATAAAACAACTTCTGGAGGCATCACAATCCCTGACTTCAAGCTCTACTATAGAGCTACAGTAATAAAAACAGCTTGGTATTGGCATAAAAACCGACATGTGGACCAATGGAATCGAATTGAAGACCCTGACATTAACCCACACACCTATGGACATATAATTTTTGACAAAGAAGCCAAAAGTGTACAATGGAAAAAAGAAAGCATCTTCAACAAATGGTGCTGGCATAACTGGATATCAACGTGTAGAAGGCTGCAAATAGATCCATATCTGTCACCATGCACAAAACTTAAGTCCAAGGAGTGAACTGATTCTTGAAAGCTGTCCTGACTTCCAGTCATGCACTGAGTCACACTCACACCCACATTCATACACATGCATCATAGCAACACACACCAAAAAAAAAAAATAGCAACAATAGTAAATACAATCAAAACATTAATTTCTCAACACAAGGTTATTTTCAGAGAATGACAGTGACTTGCTCCCAAATCACATGGTGTGCTCTGCAATTCATCTACAAGGTCCATTCTGCTGCACCCTTCCACTCTGTCCTGTGTCTTTAGTCATCGCTACTCTTGCCTCTCTGTTAGGTATGTTGTCAAATAGTGTCATATGCTTATTCTTTCCATGACAACTTCATTCAAAACTCAAACTATGTTTCCCAAGTTGCCCATTTTAGCTCTTTGTATTCCTGTCCCAAGCTGTACCTTTCTCATTTGAACTTGTGACCATTTAGCATTTTGTGCATTATATTTAATATATTGCTTATAGTCTCTCTCATCCAATAATAGCTCCATAAAGAAAAGAAGTTTAATGTATGTCGTTTACTAATATATCCTATAAATCTGTCCTACTTATAGCAATTGTTTAAGTTTATTAAAATAATGGACAAAACACTCAAATAAAAGGAATATTCCATTTTAATAATAACAATAACAACTATAATGTATTCAATGCTTACTAATAGCCAGGTCCACAGACTGAGACTTTTTTTCAATATTTTATAATTTCATTTTCAACACAGTGAGGTAGGAAATGAGTCCTGTCAATTTAATGGGCCAGGCAAAGTTCATGTCACCTGATGTGTCTGGTTTTAAGAGGAAAATACCACTTGACATAACCAAGGGAATTTGGATACTCAGTTTTCTCCTTCATGTCATAACCAAGAAGTCTGATATTGGTTCAACTTTGGAAAGTCACACTCACCTTCACTCCCCTCAAATGTTATCCTTATAAAAGTATGATGTAGACTTATCAGTGAGAAATATCCCTGGTGGAAGTCTGGCTGTGAGATGCCAACATTTTTGGGTTTTCTAGGGAACTTGACTGTCCAGATATTGAAGGCTTTGTGACCATAAGGCCTTGAAGGTTACATACTGCCACAGATCTCCCCAAAAGAACAAAGAGCTTGAGGAGCTGAGCTCCAGTGCTGTTCCTCAATTTGGGAAAGAAACATCCAAATTGATTGTGGTTTTATCATAGTATAGTCTCAGAAACACACCAAGTCAGAGTGTGAGGAAGTTGCAACAGAACCTCAGGGCATTCTTGGGACACTCTGGAGCTATATGAAACTTTAGAAGTCTCCATTTGAGATAGGATTTTGTAGTCTCAGAAAAATCAATTCTTAGAGGTGGGGTACCCCAAGACTAGTACAAATTTGCAAAGAAGTTCTTTTTATAAAAAAATATTTCCTAGATCTGAAATATGTAATCTAATCTAAACTGTCAACAATCAAATTTGCAATTGAGAAATAAATGTCTCACAGTAGGTAGGAGGACCTGGCCAGTGTGTCATAGCCTGCACTACAGTTTCACTCACTCTTAATCAAAATGTGTCATAGAATTTATGATCTTAACAACCTCCACTATATATTCTCTATCCCTTGATGTAAGAGCACTTAGAATTCTCAAAACCTAGAAAAGCAATTACACAGGAAATGGAATTAATACTATAAAAATCTCTATCATTGTTGAACAACAAACTATGAAATCATTTGGGAATATTTTTATAATAACATGCTTTCAATAAGTCTAAGCACACAAAAATGTTAATAATAATTATAAATACTTGGATACAAAAACAATATTACAAACCCAAAAGTAGAGTACAAACAGTACATTATTCTTTGCATAAAGCAGAGTTTGGATTATTATAACCTATTCTATTAAAGCAATCTGTCATAAGAAAGTAATTAGTAAGGAAATTGCTATTAAATAATCTCTTCAGTTATAAAACTAAATTACTTCACTGTGATGAATTTGTGTAGGCAGGAATCTTAACAGACTCTGTGGGAATTGAACCACTGAGTTATATATCAAGATGACTGAATTCTTACAGTGCAAAAGCAATAGGAAGCTTGTTTATTACTTTTGCTGCTGCTAAGTCATAGAACACAAAATTATACTTGTGTGCTACTAAATTTAGCAACCTTAAGCAAATGACTTAGTGTTTTTTTCCTTTGATTCATCTATACCACTGAGATGATGAATAAAATCCTGTCTCTCTTCTCCTATTGGACAATCAAAATGAGATCATCATCAATGGAAAGAAGTTGACCATTGAAAAGTAATAAAGAAAGTAAGAAAGGGAAATAGGATTTTGGGGGGGATATTTCATAATGTTGACTGCAGGTGAAGTTTTTTACTCTTATATTGATATAATCTGATTTTTTATTGAACTCAAGATGTATATCAGGCTAGTTTTGAACTCACAGAGATCTACCTGCTTCTGCCTCCTGAGTGATGGAATTAAAGGAGTACACCAGCATGCATGGCTTGAGTGATTTTTATTTCAATGGATTACTCAACATTTCTGGATATTATTTTTTTAAATGTAAACTGAAGATGCATATCTACCCTCACAGAGCCAGGATGAAGAGATGGCACCACTACAAAGCACTTTTTATTCAAAAACTACTGCACAGGCAAATGGGGATCCTTAGCATCACCATTTCTAAAGGAATAAGGGGAAAGCCATTGAAAAAGGTGTGGCTCTTCTAGCCTCTGGATGTGTGCTGGGGGACAAGCATACCCAGACACTTATAGGCATGAGCCACACTGAAAGAGAGGAGGGAGGGAAGGAGAGAGGGAGGATAATGGGAGGAAGGGGAGAGAGAGGGAGAAGGAGACAGAGAAAGGAAGATGGGGACAGGGAGGGGGAGGGAGAGGAATGTGAGATGCCTTTAGTCTCAGAATTCCAAGAGACTAAGGAGATAGAACAATAGATAAAGCTCTTACTGCTCAGTATGGAAACCCAAGTTTAACCCCTAACATACATGTGAAAGCTAGGTGTCATAGCATTTATCTGTAAGCCCTGTATAGAGGAAATAAAGTAAGAGGATTGCAGGGTTTGCATGGCCAATCTCTAGCTAATTGCTGAGCTCCTGAGTCAATAAGAGATCCTATCTCAAAAAAAATTAAGGTGGAGAGTGATTGACATTAACCTCTGGGCTCCTCATCCATGTGAGGATTCACACTCACATGGATGCTTACACACAAAAGAAAAAGAAAAAATTTAAAGCAACTCTTCAAACCCCCAAACTCTTGAGAGATTATATAGTGATGACAAAGAAACAGCTACCTATACATACAAGTTTGCTTTCCTCATTCATAAAATGTGCTTGCAATTAGAGTATGTCTTTAAATTCAGATTCGACATGTCCAAATGCCAATCTTCTCTCACTTTCGTAGATTATTATCACAGTAGCCACTTCTAAGATTTGTCCCCAGATGTGAGAGCTACTCCCAAATGAGAACATATGATTTGGGATTATATGGACAACCCAAGACCTTCATTATGGGACCCTCCTTGCACATTCGAGAATAACATTCATTATGGAAACTTAGCATGCCTGAACAAGTACATTTTAATTCATGAAGACAAATGACGTCTTGGTTTATAAACTGTGTTCCTATATCCTTTCCTGTTTTCAAACAGCTTGAAGGTTCTTGAGGGACTCTACTTGCATACAGCTCAAAGCTTATTGCTTATTGCTATTGCTCAGTCACACTGTACATTGTGATGTTAGAATGAGAGCATAGGGATAACCAGAAGATGTGGTGCTTTACAGATGCAGAAAGCACCTTTAAAAGATGAAACACTTGGAATAGATAAGAAATTTCTCCTCACTTTAAGATTTATTTTGAATATTAATATAAAATGCATTTACTGAAATGGAGAAATAAATACTTTATATGTTCATTCCCTTCTGAAAAAAAGGTAGATGCTTTTCTTTAGAAATATTATACAAAAAACAATTAGCCATTTCATATTAAGTTCTCGTGTAATACTTCAAAATTTGCATCTCAGATTCATAAAGTATGATAAGAGCCAAAAGTTGTTTGACTGAGAACCCTTTTCCTAATAATATGCATACAGTAAAAATTGGACAAAAACAATAGAGCTGTATAGAATGAATTAAAAATAATAAAAATATCAGGGTTTTGAAACCACTTCAATGAGAAATAAAATAACTAAGGCTGAGAAGGACTTGTAGCCCACTAGGTTTCCTAGTGGCTGTACCCTGCAGGACTGCATAAGAGGTTGATTGGACCACACCTGGGTACCAGGTGTTTGTAAGGCTCTACATTTGACTGTAACTAGCAAGGGGGAGGGCTTTTGCTCCACCCTTTGGCGTTGTTATAAATAGACATTTGGAATAAAGTTCTGGGCGGGTGGATAAAGATCCAGGTCCACCCGAGTCTATCCTGTGTTTTCTCTCTGTTTCTCTCCTCTTAATTTCTAAATCTGTTATTCCTCATTCCTCAAGGTTCCTGGAGTAAATGATGGTGGGGGCTGGTCCCCCACAAGGATATAAGGGAGTAAGACTGAAATAATGGAAATGAATAGAAAGACATAAAAAATTCTACAGCTAGAACACTAACTTATGAGTTGCCCAACAAAAAAATTCATCTAATTAGTAATTCAATGATAGCCATTAAAGATAGGTAGGAAAATAACAGAAATCAAGGATGCTGAAATTGGAGAAAGGCAAAGAAGCAATAACACCAAAATCACTTTTTTTCAGAAAGAGAAAGTAAACCAGACAGACCTAATGTCCAATATTCTAAGTTGCCATATCCAAGAAAGGAGACTCATATCTGAACGAAAACCTTAGCTTTCCTCAAATTATACAAAATAAAATCTGTCCCTAGTGCAAATTCATCTCGATCCTTTTCAGCAATCTATTAAATTAATGCTAATATTTATGTAGAAAAGGGGTGCTTGGCAGCTACTAATTCAACTATCAAAGAAAGAACAAAGATTAGGCACATACCCCAACAGATGTCACTTCCTGTCACAAAGTTATAAAATTGTACAGAGAGGAGACGGCACAGTGGTTAATACTACCTGCTACTCTTGCAGAACATAAGAGTTCAATTCCCAGCATCAATTTCTTAAATCTAAAAAATCCCCAAACAAACAAACAAAAAACTATGTGACATCAATTGGGAAGCAAAAAACAGAAAAATAGTCATAAAACATCATAAATGCCACAAAATATGTTAATCATTCTTAAGCAAATGACACACTAATAGTTAGGGAAATAAATAACTTTGACTATAAGTTGCTAAGAATATGAACAGACATTCCCCACAGAGAAAAATAATGCTACACCCTAACTAAACTTCCATAGAGAAATGAACTCCAGATGGATTAAAGACTTCTTTGTCTTCTATAAGTAAGAATCTTTGGCATAGAACTCCTAAATGAAATATCCAAAATACAAAATGATTTGTTTTAGTCTATTTTCTGCTGCTGTAACAGAATACCAGACAGTATTTCAAAAACAATTAATTTTGACTCATGATACTGGGCAGTTCAAAGGCTTGGTGCTGGCACCTAGAGAGGTCCCTGGTGTTGTTATATTATAATGTATATGGTGGAAGGTCAAGCAAACAGAAACAGAGTAGTATCACAGAGATATGCGAGTCTGGCTGCATTTATCCTTCTTGTCAGAATCCCATTCCTAGTGGAAGAGATTAACCTATTCACGCCCTCAATCACTTCGTTTATGTCCATAACATATTGCTATGATAGTGGCCGTTAAATTTCAACAGTTGAACTTTGGAGGGAAGATTCTAACCATGGCCACAATTAAGGGTAAAATACATAACCATTAGACATTTCTTTTCAAGGAATGTTATGCCAAGGAATTTTTTTAAAAAAAAGGAACAGCCGGGCGTTGGTGGCGCACGCCTTTAATCCCAGCACTCGGGAGGCAGAGGCAGGCGGATCTCTGTGAGTTCGAGGCCAGCCTGGGCTACCAAGTGAGCTCCAGGAAAGGCGCAAAGCTACACAGAGAAACCCTGTCTCGAAAAACCAAAAAAAAAAAAATAAATAAAAAAAATAAAAAAATAAAAAAAAGGAACAACAAATGAAAAATGCTTAACAGGCAAAGCAAACAGGACCTAGTATTTATAGTAGAGAAAAAATTAATGCATTTCAACAAGAAATGTAAGACCTCACATTAGAAAAATAAACAAATGGCGTCAACAGTCAACCATAGAAGCAAAACAGCTACAGGCCAACAAGCTTAGAGTTAAGTTCTATTCTCACTTACCTGTAATCACATAAAGGCAAATTAAGATACTGAGATAAAGTCTAGACATCAGATTGGATATTTGACCTTTTTAGGTATTGACAGCCTAAAGCGCTATAGCTATGGACATGCTGTAAAATCCAACTTTCTGTTCCTGGCGATTCATGCTCTGAACATTCTCACACAAATCAAGGGGAAACAATTGGTTATTGATCAGAATAAGGAGTTAGTGTTAGTCTTAACTAATATTTACTGAGCAAAGAGTAGTGAATTCAGCGGGTGTACATTGTGGAGCCACTGTGGAGGGTTTAGAAAACATACATTGGATTCCAATGTACTTCTGAGCTAACAAATCAAAGTAACAAATTGTTTCTACAGCACAATCATATCTTCACATCAATTAAAAATAGGCTCAGGTTGATGTTTGATGCCTCTTTAAAAGCAATATGTAAAAGTAACAGAAGAAATGCATTACAGTGGCTGACTAAGAAAACAAAAGACTGTACATCAGAGATGGACATAAAACAGAATTAAAATGTTGATGTATCTCTACACACTAATGTATACACATATATACACAGTCACATACAAACATATACATATACACAGGGCAGCAGACAGATCTGCAGGAAATAATGAAGATAGTATGCTAGGAAATAAGGAGGTGATGAAAGTATTCTATGTGATTATAAAAACTGATTATATAACTGATCCAAATTGATACAGTAATATAAAAATAATGAAACTTTTATCATTTATTTATTGTGCTATATTTGAATGTTATTTATATTTAAATATATCCTACATATTTATTTTATCTAATTTTATAGGATAAGTGAAAAACACTTTATCCATCCATTAAATTTACTACTCTCCATTAAGTAAGCAATAGTTAAAAATGCTTCCAGCTTCTTATTCTGAACAATAAAAGTCATAATTTTCCCTTTGGCTAGTATGAGGCTGTCTTGATGACGAATTATGAAGGATGGAAAGTTGTATTGTACAGCACTTAGGTAGCTAGTAGTACTTTTAACTGCCAATAATTCAAAATATCAAATCTTCTATTTCCTTTCCCATTCAATGGCATAGATTTTATATCATTATTTTAATTTGCTTTTATGTGATTACAGATAAGTATGAATATTTAATTCCAAACTAGCTACTCTGTAGGTGTCCTGTTCCTGTGAGCTGCCTTTTGATATCAATGGTGTATTTTTCTAATGCAAGGTCTTGCATTTCTTGTTGGACTCATGTAATTTACTCTCTATATAAATACTAGGTCCTATTTACTTTGCACAATATACATTTTTGTTAACCCTATTTAAACATTTCCTTGTCATATCATTCTTTGAAAACAAATGCTTAATTGCTACAGATTTTACTCTTAGTCAATGCCATAACAAAAATATAAATACAAAATTTGAGTTAAGCTCTTCTCACTATTTAGCCCAGGCTTAATTTTGTAATCTTCCTGCCTCTACTCCAGAGATTCCAGAGATTCTGTTATTTCAGGCATGCATAACCATTATAACTGATATAATTTACTTTTTATTACTGTTTAAAATGATTAATATAAAATATTTACATGTGCTCTTATTGTAAGTGATTTGCAAACCATTTTGCAATTTCTTGGCAGTATACTTACATCTTATGAATTTCTTTAAGAGAAAGACAATCTTGTAATTCAAATAATTAGGAAAATATTTATTTACAACAAAACTAATCTTATGTTTTAATATTCGGTGTGTCATTCACATACCAATAATTATTAATTACTTGTGGCATAATTTTATACATGACTGTTAATCATGATTAACTCTGATGTTTTGTAAAGCTACTCAATTTTAATGCAATGTTCATTCCATTTATTTATTCCTTTAACCATGTTAGAAAACTATGATCTCCTTACTGTCTGATGATAGGAGTCTAGACTGTTAGGAATCAAAGTCAACATGCAACATAAGTGTTTGTATCCTCATGTTAAATTTCAAACCATTTATCAAAGCCAAATTATGGAATCAGCCTAGGTATATATCAACAGATGAATGGGTAAAGAAAATACAACATTTACAGACTGGTATCCAAAAAGATTAAAATTATGTCATTTTCAGGTAATTGGACAGAATGGAGATCAGTGTGCTTATAAGACATGTAAGGCAGACTCAGTGAACTCTTGTTTTTTAAAAAAAATGAAAGTAAAGGAAAGTATTTGCAGTGAGAAAAGAAACTAGGAAGAGGAAGAAGGAAAATAGAGGATGATGAGTGGTGAATGTGATCAAAATATGTTATATACATGTATGGAAATGTCACAGTGGAATACACTACTTTGTATATTTAATATATGTTAAAAAGTCAAAAAGACTTTTTAAATCTATTACTTATTTGTGATATGATTTGTTGTCACATAAGACACTTTTTCTGTATATTTACAAGATAAACAGGTCACGTCTTGATTGGTTAAGTGGAAAGTTTGACCTCTTGTTAAAATACATGTATATGCCCTCCTAGGGACCTCTGCTCTTCTGAGTAGCTGTTTATTATACAGATCTAAATCCCAGGCTGTATCCTTAGACAATCATTACCAGACTACAGGATCCAAGAAAAATAGTATCTCTGTTATCTCAATCACTTTTTAATTTATAGCATTTTATATATATATTATCTACCATATCACACACAGAGACATATAATCTCTCTCCCTCCCTCCTTCTGCCCCCCTTCCTCCCTCCCTCTCTGTCCCTCCATCCCTCTAATTCAGCACTTCTCAACCTGTGAGCCATGACCTCTTTTGGAGGTTAAACAGCCTGTAGCAGGAATCTTAAAAGTACTTATTAATAAAATCAAACCCGAGGCCAGTCATCGGGGTCCATGCTGGTAGATCAGAGAGACAGAACAAGCCACAGCTATCTCACCTTGCCTATCCTCAGACTGGAAGCTTCTGAGTCCTCATCCGGAATGGGTCTCAGCTGAATTACTGCTCAAAAGCCTGAAGATTAGCCAGGCCAAATGCTTAACCAGCCAAAAGCTTAACCAGCCAAAAGCTTCTAGTTTCTGGTCCTCACGCCTTATATACCTTTTTGCTTTCTACCACCACTCCCTGGGATTAAAGGCTGGCTTTCTGGGATTAAAGGCGTATGTCACCATGCTTGGCTATTTCCAATGTGGCCTTGAACTCACAGAGATCCAGAGGGATTTCTGTCTCTGGAATGCTAGGATTAAAGGCGTGTGCTATCACTGCCTAACTAGTGGCTTGTCTGTTCTCTGACCCCAGGTAAGTTTATTAAGGTACACAATATTTTGGGGAACACAATACCACCACATCTCCTCTCTTTTTGTCTAAAATTAAAAAAGCTTATAACTAATACAAGAAAAACTATCCAATAAGCATATACAATATATACAGCCAAAAATTACATTAATGATGTCTAGTCCATTAACATTTGACAGATTCAGATAAAAAACTCCATTATATACATTAACAATGTCCAGTCCAGTAACATCTGATAAACTCAGACCAAAAAATTTTCATTACTTATCTTATTTAAAACAAGTAGTTCCTTTTTAAAAGTAGATTCCATAATCTCCCTTTTTATCTTATCATATCCATATTCTTTCTCTTTTCTTTTCATAATAGATTCATTAGTCTACCTTTTGTCCTTTTTTATATCTTCCCCTTTTTCTTCAGTGTAGATTCAGTGATCTACCTATTTATCCTATTATTTCTTTATCTTTTTTCTCAGAGTAGATTCGATGATCTATCTCATATCTATATTCTCTTTTTCTTTTTGCTTTCTAGGGGTGAAGATATCTTTAGGGAATCTTGAAAAGAAAATTTTGGGGTTAATCATCAAGTCCTTTTTCGTTTGTCCAGTCTCTGCATAATAGGAAAATTCAGGGCTTGTTTCAAGTCCTTGTTTGAGTAGTCTGTCAAGCTGGATCATCTCAACTAGTCCTCTCGAAATTGTTCTGACCAATTTGTAGTCCAAAGTCGATATATCCATGGTGTTAATCCGATTAATGGCTTTATCATAGTCCATGTGGAATCATCGTTGTAGGATCCTGTCATCTTTTTGAAGATTTCAAAGTCACTGTTAGGCATGGTCATGGTTTCCTGCAGACTTTTTTTTTTTTTTCTCCTCTGTGGTTTGGAGCAATCATAGTCTGATAAATGTCTGTCTCTCGGAACCATGAACATTCTTCCCTAGAACAGAAAATCTTCACAACAATTTCTCCCCACCATTTGTCTTGCCAAACTTTTCCAAACTGACCTTTGCCGATGCTTTCTTGTAACACGATGGTCCTGGCAATTCTTCTCTGAACCAGCAGCAGTAAACCCTTCGTCCCAGGTAGCAGCATCACCGTAGTCACCAACACAATGAGAAGGAGCTGGCAACGTGGAGCAGTAGCCACTGCTTCCATGGTCCCACCACTGTTTGTGGCTAAGTCCAGGCCAAAGCTTCTCCCAAGCCTCCTAGGCCGGCTCAAACTCGGGATCCTACTGCCTCTGTCTCCTTCAGCAAATCCTACCCGTGTGCGCCACCACAACCGCCTGAGTGTAGCCTGAGCCTGAGCTGGGGCTCACAAGGCCACAGGCAAACAGCTTTTTCATGAATTCGTAACACAAACGTTGGGCGCCAGATGTAGCAGGAATCTTAAAAGTACTTATTAATAAAATCAAACCCGAGGCCAGTTATCGGGGTCCATGCTGGTAGATCAGAGAGACAAAACAAGCCACAGCTATCTCACCTTGCCTATCCTCAGCTGGTCTGGTCTCCTCAGACTGGAAGCTTCTGAGTCCTCATCCGGAATGGGTCTCAGCTGAATTACTGCTCAAAAGCCTGAAGCTTAACCAGGCCAAATGCTTAACCAGCCAAAAGCTTAACCAGCCAAAAGCTTCTAGTTTCTGGTCCTCACGCCTTATATACCTTTTTGCTTTCTACCACCACTCCCTGGGATTAAAGGCTGGCTTTCTGGGATTAAAGGCGTATGTCACCATACTTGGCTATTTCCAATGTGGCCTTGAACTCACAGAGATCCAGAGGGATTTCTGTCTCTGGAATGCTAGGATTAAAGGCGTGTGCTATCACTGCCTAACTAGTGGCTTGTCTGTTCTCTGACCCCAGGTAAGTTTATTAAGGTACACAATATTTTGGGGAACACAATACCACCACAACAGCCCTTTCAGAGGGGTCTCCTAAGAGCATGAAAAAACACATATATTTATATTACAATTTACATATATATATATATATATACATTTATATATATGATTTATTATATTTATATAACAGTAGCAAAATTGCAGTTAGGAAGTAGCAACAAAAATAATTTTATGTTTGGGGGGTCACCATAAAATCAGAAACTGTATTAAAGGGTCATGTCATAGCATTAGGAAGGTTGAGATCCACTGCTCTAATTGGACTCAATAAATTTTTAAAAAAAAAGACATCACTGGAGGCAGAGACAAGAGGATTTATGAGTTCAATGTCGGCCAGGCACATTTACATAGAAAGTTCCAGACCAGCGAGGGCTACATAGAGGCATGAGAGTAGAAGAGAGATATACTAGGGATGATTAAGGGCAGTAGAAGAGGGAGCTGGGTAAGTTTGCTCAAGAAACACTGTACACGCCTTTGAAATTGTCAAGTAATAAAAGACATTCTCAGACAGTCAAGAAATAGAATTTTTCAGGCTTTATGTGTTTGAATGCAGTTTGCTTTATAGTTAATGAGCAGAGAGCCAGCCATACCTGAATGCTTTGCTTTGGAATAACAATGGTCATGCTAGTTCAGTAATTATAAATTGAAATTATTTTAATGATTCCTATTTGAAACACAGGGCATTTTTTCCCTTTGGCAGAATTTTTACTGTGCCAAATAATCATTTAAAATTTTTCTGTAATCATTTTTACCTCCTTTTTAATAATCCACAATAGAAAAACTTTTATGTGTCAACACTAAACATCAAAGCAAAGCATGTGTTCTGAGAATATTAAAAATGCTCTTCCTGTATGGCTGGCAAGATGGCTTGGTGGGAAAGGAGCTTGCTGCACTAGTTTGATGGCTTGAATTTAGTTCCTGGAACTCATGGGGAAAGGAGAGAACCAATTCCTTAAAGTTATCCCCTGACCTCCACACAAAGTGCACACACACACACACACACACACACACACACACACACACACACACCACAATAATAGTAAAATAAAAAAAACATTTCTTCCTATTGAAAAAGTATAGCAAAACAAAATATCATAGCAAAGACCCAGGTCATTTTGGAAGAGAAGACAATGCAACCTCATGTTACCTGTGAGGATTCCACTGGACTGCAACACAATACGATTACACAGCTCAATTTAAATATATAGCAGTGTTTCTTACATCCTAGTCAAGGCTGCCTGGCACCACGATTTTCACAATTTAATGTATTAGATGAGAGGTTATGTCAGTTCCACTTTATATGCTTCTAAGTAATTTTTATTTATTATTGACAAATACTTCCTTTTTCAGTTTTTGCTCTGCTCTTAGATTCTCCTGTGGATTTCTGGCACATTAAGAGAACTGATACAAATATATTCCCTGTCTCATAACTTGTCCTTTGACTTTGACATTTTAACGACAAAGATTTTTTCATTAATTTTTATCCAAAGAATCAAATCCATTCTCAGACATTTGATAAGATGACCTTTATTGTTTGAAAACGTCTATCACAATTTTGCAGTGTTCCATAAAAATTATAGATTTGCACAAATATATATCAATAAAAGTGTATATATATAGCAATTTAAATATTTTAATAAATTATTGTTTTGTTTTATTTCCTGTTTTATTTTTTATTGTGATATGAGAGAGCTGTTTAATGCTGGGAATAGAAGACTATTTTTATAAATTTATTTATTTTACATCCTGGTAGCAGTTTCCCCTCCCTGCTCTTGGCCCAGGCCCTCCCCTTCTGTCCCTATGTACCCACTCCCCACACCCAATCCACTCATCCTCCCGTTTCTGTCCAGGAAATGGTAGCCCTCCCATGGATATCAACAAAACATGGTATATCAATTTGTAGTAAGATTAAGCACCTCCCCATGTATTAAGTCTGGGGAAGGCCACCCAGTAGGAGGAGTAGGATCCCAAAAGTCAGTAAAAGAGTTGGAGGCAACCCCTGTTCCTATTGTTAGGAATTCCACAAGAGGATCAAGCTACACAACTATAACATATATGTAGAAGAAATTAATGGTAAAAATTTTCTCATGTTTAGTTTTCCTCTTTTTTTTTCTCTTCTGTGTCTTTCAGACACAGTGTCAACTCAGTCAGAAAATCACAGGCTGCATTTTTAACAAACATCTTGAGGCTTGTTGTTTTTCTTGGTCCCATCAAGACCAAACTTCCTTGACATGGAAGCTTGACTACTGTAGGAGGTCACATGCTGATCTTTCAGATGCATATGGGCTATTCTCTCATCTACTTGCCACACAGAAATTGAGTATGTATAATAAAATTCAGTGCAAATTACACAACACTTCTCCTCAACTTTACCAGACTCATCCACTTCAAGTAAAATTCAACATAAAGATGATCTCTCTCTCTCTCCCTCTCTCTCCCTCTCTCTCCCTCTCCCCCTCCCCCCCTCCCCCTCTCTCTCCTGTCTTTGTACTTTTTACTTCTTCTAGAACAGTCTTTCCCCCGTTCTTGCAGTGTGTAGCTTCATTCCTTCATGTCCCTGCTCACTTCTCTTCTTAGAAAACTCATGGTAAATCTCCATCCATTCACTGCCAGCATCTGTATTCAACTTCCCCTTTCCTGCTAGCATTTACCATCCCTGACAGTGTCAACAGTGACTTGAAGCTTGCTCATCTCTTCTTACTACAGCACAAGTACCATGAAAACAAGGTCATTTGTTTTTTATATCTGCAGAACTTCAACCAATATCAATGGCTCTTTAATAAATATGTTGATATAGCATACCTCAAAATATCTTATTAGATTAATCCATAAAAATGAATTTTTGAGGAATTTGTTTCTGAGATTTTTGTTATGTTTCTTCCTTTATTTTGTTTTGGGATTTTCTGAATATTATATTACACATAAGGGGATATTTTTATAATACCTCTAGCTATTCAAATGACTGTAATATATTTTTCTAGCACTTCATTCCAATCTATAAAGCATCTTTATTTTTTTTAAAGATTTATGTATAGAGTGTTCTGTCTGCATGTATGCATGCAGGCCAGAAGAGGGCACCAGATCTCATTACAGATGGTTGTGAGTCACCATGTGGTTGCTGGGAATTGAACTCAGGACCTCTGGAAGAACAGCTGGTGCTCTTAACCGTTGAGATATCTCTCCAGCCCCAGCATCTTGATTTATAATGACATTTTTTCTCTTTTGTTTTTCAGTTTCACTATTGCTACTTTTAAAACACAAATTTCTTCTTTTAAACCCTTGCTATAACTAATTTAATTTCATTGATTTATTAAATACACATAACAATAATATTTTAAATAAATAATCGCTTAACTGCATATGCCAGTAAATTTATCAAAATAGTTAAACAGGTTGTATTTGTCAAATATCTTTACTGAATACAAATATAAGTAAGTGATGTGGCAGCAAGATCCATGACATAACTTTTCATTTTTTATTAAGAGATTTTCTTTTTTTATTTTATTTTACAATACTATTCAGTTCTACATAACAGGCACAGATTCCCGTGTTCTCTCCCTTCCTGCCCCCCTCCCCTTCCCCCCAGACCACTCCCCATTCCCACCTCCTCCAGATCAAGGTCTCCCCAAGGACTGAGATCGACCTGATAGACTCAGTCCAGGCAGGTCCAGTCCCCTCCTCCCAGATTGAGCCAAGCGTCCCTGCATAAGTCCCAGGTTTCAAACAGCTAACTCATGCAGCAAGCCCAGGACCTGGTACCACTGCCTAGATGCCTCCCAAACAGATCAAGCCAACTGACTGTTTTCTATCATTTTACATACTAACAGATTCCCCTCTCCACCCTCTTCCCACCCCCCAGCCTTCCCCCACCCAGCCCAACTCCCATTACCACCTCCTCCAAGGCAAGGTCTCCCATGAGGAGTCAGCAGAGTCTGGTACATTCAATTGAGGCAGGTCCAGGTCCCTGCATCAAGGCTGTGCAAAATGCCCCATCATAGGCACTAGGCTCCAAAAAGCCAGTTCAAATCCATGACACTTTTATTTTCAATGCCCTTGTTATAAATTTTTCTCAAATCGCATTCACTTGGACGGATAGTGGTAAATTAAGTATGCTTTTAGATAATGAAGCTGAAATTAGCTGTTTACTTTTTTTCCTTGTACATCTTTAAACATGGTTCTTCCAACAATTTCTTTATTGTAAGAACAGATTTATTATAGAGATCATTGTCTCTTGCTACAGACACCAATCTGACTTGTTTATAGCATGGAAATGGCATTAATATCCTTACTATAAAATGTAATAATCTTACACCATAAAGAAAATGTAAAGAAAACCCACATGGTTGTTTTCGGTGACTAACAGTACAACTAGAGAACAATATAAAAAGAAATCTAAAGTGAATGCTTGTTCCTCTCTGTGGGAAAGAAATGAAAGCTAGAAAAATATACTGGTGACTCAACTGTGGGGAAATAGAGAAGGGGTTGGAACACTACTGGTCCATTTTATGAGTAGTTATTATACTGCACCCAGGAGCATCAATGGGGTGCTTCATTTATTTTACCTGAATTCATCATTGTTGTTTTTGTCAAATACCTGTGTATCACATTCACTTGTAGGTCTTGTGCAATATCTCTAAACTTGAGGGTAACATCCTCCCCAGGATGAGGTTTCCTCTATAACCCATTATTTTAAAATCACATCATCTCTAGATCATTCATCACATGTGACTGGACACTATCATATTCTTCTTCCTTCTGGTACACCACATACAATCAGCCCACACAGAAGTAGCTATTACTATTTCTAAAACTCTATTCTGTTTTATTTTTCTGTGTCCATATCACCTTTATATTATCTGTTTTCTAACAGATTTTCAAATTATTTAGTCTACTAAAGGTTGCCCGGACAGTCCTTCTCAGCCTCGTCCCATTTAGCCAGAGATTCTGAGTGCTTGATGATGCTTGTAGACAGTTGTGTCTTGTTTTATGTTGTTTCTGCTACTTGGAGTGCTATGCCCCCCTTGTCCTCTTGTCATGGCTAGGCACAATAATCTGGATTCAACGTGAGCACTGAATATGAGACTAATCTCTTGTAGCATAAGTGTTACATAATGATAGTTTTTAATGTCTTAGCTCCTGTCACACATGTGTGCTTTCTAATTTAATTGATTAATCACTTTGAACCACAGGCTGCTAAAAAGCCAGGGTTCACTAGCTTTCAACTTTCAACTAAGTTTAATTAAAGAAAATAAGAGGTTAAAATGATATGCCTAGGGAATAAAACTGTTACAGGGATGTCTATGCATTTATCAGATGAAGGGATGTTCAGGGTCCTATTTAGTTGCATAAGTAACTCATGATAATATTTCTTCTGGTAGACAAGTACTTGACATTTCAGGAAACATTGAAAAGAAACATACATGTATAGTGACATAAATAAATATAAATTTTAAATGAAAAAATATCAAGAGTAGTCGCTGGAGACTGTACTGAAGCAAGCAGAATTATAGGAGTTTGTTTCTCTGACCATGCCTGGTGATTTGTGACTACTATTAAGTAGCTAATGCTCTTTAAATTAATTCACAGGATGAATCAGATATGGACACTGTGTTATGTCATATCATAAGGGCTAAGGGAAAATATTTATTATTTATGGTGAATGACAAATTACTCTGTTATAGTGAGTCATTAGCAGAGAATGTAAAGGAAGTAAGATAATAAGTTGTAATGATTCAATTTTGCCACTTACAAAATGACTTGCTATTTGGTATACATTCTTTTTAACTAAAAATATATTTTTGTAACTTTTCTCAAGCCTGATAACTTCATCCTCTTTTTTAACTTCAAAACCATACTAAAATTAACTCTCCAGAATCATGTGTGTACTTTGACAGGAAATGAAAAATCAGAAAGCATGGCTAAGACGGATGTTATAAAGATTCTAATAAGATCTGCTTTCAAGTAGCTGTTTGTCTGCACCTGACTCCCTCTCCCCCTCCTCTGCTGCCCTGTGCTGTCTCTCCATCTTAATAGACCTCCTCATTCTCTCTTTCTCTCCCAGGTCCCTGGCACAATTAGACTGTGCTGCATGTTCCCTGGGCAGAAACACAGCCATAGAAAAATGGTGCAGAGAGGTCAGCTTTGAATGTCTTTGAATCTTTTGTCAAATCAGTAACAGCAAAGGTCATATTCCTTTACTATTTTCCTGTTCCCCTCAAGGTATGTCATATTTATAGAGTTTTGTGTTTGAAATGGTCTGATTCCAATTTTAAATTACAGTTTTGTTTATATACAGATATGAGATAGATTACTGATCACTGCTACATATCACATTGTTTGGTACACAATGGTAATACCCAGAGGGGAAAGGCTACTCTATCCTCTATATTCTAATACCTTGTGAAGTTATGACATGTTAAAAATATTAGGTGACTCATGATAAGAATTTCTAAATGAAAACATTAGAAAATATCTCTTGGTTATCTAGCCTATTCTTTATTTTGTTTATAAAATAATCCTCCCATTAATACTCAGAAAACATTGGGCCACATTAATATGTTTAGAACACTAACAGTATACATTCTGATACACTTAAGAAGACATTTTCTGGCTACATTTGTCATTTACAAAATAATCTTTATAAAGTCTATTTTGCCTCAAAGTTTCTATAATTGTATCAGACAAAAAAGGTTTTCATTCACAAGCCACAAGGGAGTAAAAAGACAATGAATAAGGGAAAGGTTCAATTGTCAAAAGTATGTAACAAGCACAAATACATGTGTTCCAACACTGAAACACCTAGACAGATAAGATAAATATTAAAGAAACCGACAGGTGAGATAGAAAATATCACAAAAATTCTAAAAGAATTAAACATCATACTTACACCAATGGAAAGATTATCCAGACACAAATTTTAACAGGAAACATTGAACCAGAATAACAGTTCAGGTGAAATGGACCTAACAGGTATTTGTGAATTCTTCTCAAGCACACGGAGTGTTCTCTAGAAGAGGTAATATGTGAATTCAAAGGACAGCTTTTAGCAAGTTCTAAATTCAACTCTCTTTTTTTAAACAATGATATATGACCACACATAAGTAACAAAAAGAATTTTGGAAAAGCCATAAACATATGGAAGTTAGATGACATAATCATTAATTGCCAATAAGTCAATGGGAAATTAAAAGGGACATCTTTCTAAATATCTTTAGACCAATGAAAATGAAAGAGGAACAGATCAAGACTGGTGGGATTTAGCAAAAGTAGGGTTCAAAGAAGCATTATAAAAATAAATAAATTCTTATCATAAAAGAAGACCACAGATGAACCATGACTCCTGTACCTCAAGGAATTAAAAATAAACAAATCCAACATAAGCATAAGAGAATTGATAATAAAGATCAGAGTAGAAACAATGACTATAGAAACTAGAACAGAAGATCACAACTGCTCCCTGAGACACAGACTCAGCCAGCTCTGAGTGGACCAAGAGGTGAGTCTTTGTTCTCCTAGCCAATTACCCCAGACTCTAAGGTTTAGGCCCAGGGACACAACCCATGCCCCCATTCCCCTACTCATTGCAGTCCCAGTTACAGGCCAGCAAGCAGGACCCTTGTAGGCAAGTCAGACAACCACCATCCCATACCAGACCCTGTAACCTACAATCCCCACCTCACCCCAAACCCAACCATCCTCTGAGATTAGAGCAGCTCCCTGAGACACAGACTCTACCAGCTCTGAATGGAACAAGAGCTCCCATTGGACCAAGAGCTCCCTTTGGAACAAGAGTATCAATTGGACCTAAAGAGGCTCCCTCAGACAGACACTGTTTGCACTGATTGGAGGAAGAGATGAGTAGATGCCAGTGAAAAAATACATTCAACAACATAAACAGCAATATGGCACCACCTGAACCTAGTGGTTCTACATCAGCAAGATCTGAAAATCCCAACAGAGAAGAAGCAGAAGAAATCAACCTTGGAAATAACTATAAGAAGATGATCGAGGTATTTAAAGAGGAAATGAAAAATTCCCTTAGAGAAATCAAGGAAAAGACAAACAAAAAAATGGAAGAAATCAATAAACCCTTTAAAGAAAGACAAGAAAAGGCAATCAAACAGGTGAAGGAAACAGTTCAAGACTTGAAAACTGTTATGAGGCTATACAGTTACCCTGATACCCAAATCACACAAAGATGTAACAAAGAAAGAGAACTACAGCCCAATCTCCCTCATGAACATTGATGCAAAAATACTCAATAAAATATTGGCAAACTGAATCTAAGACCACATCAAAAAAATTATAACCATGACCAAGTAGGGCTCATCTCAGAGATGCAAGGATGGTTCAACATAAGAAAATATATCATGCCGGGCGGTGGTGGAGCATGCCTTTAATCCCAGCACTCGGGAGGCAGAGCCAGGTGGATCTCTGTGAGTTCGAGGCCTGCCTGGGCTACCAAGTGAGTTCCAGGAAAGGCGCAAAGCTACACAGAGAAACCCTGTCTTGAAAAAAAAAAAAAAGAAAAGAAAAGAAAAGAAAAGAAAATATGTCAATGTAATGCACCATATAAACAAATTTAAAGAAAAAGCCCATGGAAAAAAACCCTTGACAAAATTCAACACCCCTTCATGATCAAGGTCTTGGAGAGAAGAGGAATACAAGGAACATACCTAAACACAATAAAGGCAAATCACAGCAAGCCGATAGCTAACATCAAGTTAAATTGAGTGAAACTCAAAGCGATTCCACTAAATTCAGGAACAAGACAAGGTTGTCCACTCTCCCCATATTTATTCAATATAGTACTTGAAGTTCTAGCTAGAGCAATGAGACAACAAAAGGAGATCAAAGGGATACAAATTGGAAAGGAAGAAGTCAAACTTTCACTATTTGTAGACTATAAGATAGTATACATAGGTGACCCTAAAAATTCTACCAGGGAACTCCTACAGCTAATAAACACCTTCAGTAATGTAGCAGGATTCAAGATTAACTCAAAAAAAAAAATCAGTAGCCCTCCTATATACAAATGATAAACAGGTTGAAAAAGAAATCAGAGAAACATTACCCTTTACAGTAGTCACAAATAATATAAAATACCTTGGGGTAACTCTAACTAAGCAAGTGAAAGAGCTGTAGGACAAGAACTTTAAGTCCCTGAAGAAAGAAATTGAAGAAGATACCAGAAAATAGAAAGATCTCCCATGCTCATGGATAGGTAGGATTAACATAGCAAAATGGCAATCTTACCAAAAGCAATCTACAGATTCAATGCAATCCCCATCAAAATCCCAACATAATTTTTCACAGACCTGGAAAGAACAATACTAAACTTCATATGGAAAAACAAAAAACCCAGGATAGCTAAAACAATCCTGTACAATAAAGCCATCTCTGGAGGCATTATCATCCCTGACCTGCTATAGAGCTATAGTAATAAACACAGCTTGCTATTGGCATAAAAACCAACATGTGGAGCAATGGAATTGAAGACCCTGACATTAATCTGCACACCTATGAACACTTGATTTTTGACAAAGAAGCCAAAACTATTCAACAGAAAAAAAAAATCTTCAAAATGGGCTGGCATAACTGGATGTCAACATGTAGATTACAAATAGATCTATATCTATCGTCATGCACAAAACTCAAGTCCAAGTGGATCAACATAAATCCAGTTACACTGAACTTGATAGAAAAGAAAGTAGGAAGTAGTTTTGAATGCACTGGCACAGGAGACCACTTCCTAAATATAACACCAGTAACACAGACACTTAGAACAACAATTAATAAATGGGACCTCCCGAAAATGAGAAGTTTTCTAGGGCAAAGGACATGATGAATAAGACAAAATGACATCCTACAGAATGGGAAAAGAACTTTACCAGCCCCACATCTGACATCAAAATATCGAACAATCCAATTATCTCAGAAGAATCTCAAATAGCTGAAAGACATTTAATTGCTCAACATCCTTAGTCACCAGGGAAATGCAAATCAAAATGACTCTGAGATACCATCTTACACCTGTCAGAATGGCTATGATCAAAACACTGATGAGAGCTTAAGTTGCAGAGGATGTGGAGCAAGGGGAACACTCCTTCACTGTTGATGGGAGTGCAAACTTGTACAGCCACTTTGGAAATCAATATGGCGGTTTCTTAGAAAATTGGGAATCAATCTACCTCAAGACCCAGCTATACCACTCATGGATATATACCCAAGGAATGATCAATCATACTACAAGAACACATGCTCAACTATATTCATAGCAGCATTATTAGTAATAGCCAGAACCTGGAAACAACCTAAATGCCCCTCAACCAAAGAATGGATAAAGAAAATGTGTCACATATACACAATGGAGTATTACTCAGCAGTAAAAAACAATGACATCATGAAATTTGCAGGTAAATGGATGGAACTAGAAAACACCATGGTGAGTGAGGTAACCCAGACTCAGGACAAACATGGTATGTACTCACTCATAAGTGGATACTAGATGTAAAGCAAAGGATAAACAGACTACAACCCACAGCTCCGTAGAAGCTAAGTAACAAGGAGAACCCTAAGAGGATTGCATTGTGAAGGAGAAATAGGTCAGATCTACATGAGCAAACTGGGGGTGAGGGGAGGCAAAGGAAGGTAAGGGATGGTGGATGAGAACATAAGGGAATAGGATGGTCGAGCGAGAACAGGGTCAGTGGAAAGAAAGAGATACCATGGATAGAGTGAGACATCAAGGGAACAGGGAGAAACAGCGTGCTAGGGAAATTCCCAGGAATCTACAAGGATGACCCTACCTTAGACTACTAGCAATAGTGGAGGAGGTGCCTGAACTGTTCTACTCTGGTAATCAGATTGGTGAATACCTAACTGTCATCATAGAGTATTCATCCAGTAACTGATGGAAGCAGATGCAGAGATCCACAGCAAAGCACCAGGTTGAGCTCCAGGTGTCCAATTGAAGAGAGAAAAGAGAGATTCTATGAACAAGGGGCATCAAGACCACGGTGGGGAAATGTACAGAGACAACCAAAACAAACTAGTGGGAACTCATGAACCAATAGCTATGGAGCCTCCATGGGATTGAACTAGGCCCTCTGCATAGGCAAGACAGTTGTTTTAGCTTGACCTGCTTAAGGGAACCCTGGCAGTGGGATCAGGATCCATTCCTGCTGCATGAGCAGGATTTTTGGAGCCCAGTGTCTATGGTGGAAAACCTTACACAGTCTTGGTTTGGGGCTTGGACCTGCCTCAACTGAATGTACCAGGCTCTGCTGATTCCCCATGGGAGTCCATGTCTTGGAGGAGGTGTAATAGGGGGTGTGTTGAGGAGAAGGCTGGGGGTAGGAGGAGGGAGGAGAGGGGCACCTGTGGTTGGTATGTAAAATGAACAGAAAATTTCTTAATGATAAAAAAGAAAAAAAAAAAAAGAAACTAGTGTGGTGGTAGTGTGTTCCCCAATATATTGTGCACTCTAATAAATATATCTGGGGTCAGAGAACAGAACAGCCAATAGACAGACATAGAGGCCTGAAAATGGTGTCATTCACACCTTTAATCCTAGCCTACTAGAGGCAGAGATCCATCCAGATCTCTGTGAGTTCAAAGCCACACTGGAAACAGCCAGGCATGGTGACACATGCCTTTAATCCCAGGAAGTAATGGCAGAAAGCAGAAAGTTATATAAGTCATAAAAACAAGGAACTAGGTCGGTTAAGCTTTTAAGTTTTTAGCAGCAGTTCAGCTGAGATCCATTTGGATGAGGACTCAGAGGCTTCCAGTCTGAGGAAACAGGATCAGCTGAGGAAATGGCAAGGTGAAGTGGCTGTGGCTTGTTCTGCTTCTCTGATCTTCCAGCATTTACCTCAATACCTGGCTTCAGGTTTGTCTTTTATTAATAAGAACTTTTAATATTCATGCTACAAATAAGAGCAATAATACAAGAGATAAAAAACTCTAAGAATTGGCATTTTTTTAATTAATAATTCCAATGGGTGACTCTTTAGCTATCCCAGAAAGGAGGACAGAGGAATTATATGAAAGAGGAGACACTATAATGATACCAAAGAAATATAAAGCCATAAACATCCCAAAGTGAGTAGGTAGGAGTCAAGACCTAGTTATTGTACCATCATGCATATAACCAATGCAGAAGAATCATTATAAATCAGAAAAAATATCAACAAACTAATAATGAGAGAAAACACTGAGTCAGTTAATAAACACCTTCCGCTAAAGGTGGAACTGGTACCCAACTGCTTCACTGTTGAATTCTACTGCACATCTATAGGACAAATGGCAATTTAAAAAAACTTCTAAAAACTACCACTCTAATTTTTGTGAGGCCAACATTACATTGGTACCAAAGCCTGATGGCAAGAAGAGACTATGGGCCAATATCTTTGATGAGTATTCCTTGATACAAAACCCCTCTCAATAAAATACTAAAAAGCTAAGTTCAATAACATATTCAAAGGATCATTACAATGATCTACTTGGGTTTATCCCAGGGATGCAGGGATGATTGGACATATCTAAATCAATAAATATGATGTGTCTTATTATTCAAATGAAGGACAAAACCAATACTTGATTAGTTCATTAAAAGCAGGCCTCTCATTCTTGAATACACATAATACTTCAGTGACAAAACACCAAAGACTTGGTGTAATAGGACTGGACCTCAATATAATAAAAATAATAGGTTGGCAAGTGCAAAGCCAGCATTGTTCTCAATGATAAAAAAGGCTGAAACCCTTTCATTTGAGGTCTGGACAGGACAAAATTGTCTACTCTCATCTCTCCCATTGAACTAGTTCTTACCAGAAAAACAAGACCAACGATGAATATGAAAGGCATCCAAATATAAATATAAATATTGCCACTGTTTAATGATGGTATGTTCTCATGTATGGAAAACTGAATAGCTCAGAAAAAACTATCAGAACAGAAAAAGAATGCAGTGAATTTTCAGAATACAAAGTCAAGCCAAAGAAGTCAACAGCAGGTCTACACATTGACGCAGACCTGGCAAAGAAATCAAAAGAAAGTTTCTGCTTATGAAGTCTCCACAAGAGAGTACAACAGTTAGGAATGAACTTAATGTGGGAGGTAGAAAAGCTATACATTGAAAACTACAGAACAATGAAAATACAAACAACAGTAAGAAAGACTGTGCTGATGAAATAATTATTGCTTTAATGTCTACACTACCCATGGGAAATAATGGCAATACTGATACTTTCAAGAGTCTGGTGTCATTATTCATGAAATATAATAGATAATCCTAACATTCATATGGAATCTTAGTTATCCCGACTACCCAAGGAAATCATGAACAAAAAGGACAATTCTAAAGGCAATACATGACCTGACTACAATCCTCATGCCAAACCAAAAGTACTGAAAATGGAATGATACATTAAACTAAACCAGTCAAATGAGTGACCACAGAAAAGAGCCAAGAAAGAGTACAGTCTGAGAATAAAGTGTCAATTATACATGCTAGGAAAGCACAATCTCTACCATTAATGGAACTGAGAAAGCTTCATATCTAGAAAATGACTTTGGACCTTTCTTTTTTTTTTGTTTGTTTGTTTTTCGAGACAGGGTTTCTCTGTGTAGCTTTGCGCCTTTCCTGGAACTCACTTGGTAGCCCAGGCTGGCCTCGAACTCACAAAGATCCGCCTGCCTCTGCCTCCCGAGTGCTGGGATTAAAGGCATGCGCCACCACCACCCGGCAACTTTGGACCTTTCTTGCATAGCATCATATACAAATAATGGTGAAGAACATTGTTCTTAAAGAGAAAATGATCCAAAATAGAGGTAAAAGTATACTAGTGACTTATTTCAAGCAAAAGTAACAACCAGTTACTTCAAAGGATAAAGATTGTTCTAATTGTGTAACAATTACAACCTTAACTCATACAGTTGGGCTTAAAAGTGAACACAAGCCGGGCGGTGGTGGCGCACGCCTTTAATCCCAGCACTCGGGAGGCAGAGCCAGGCGGATCTCTGTGAGTTCGAGGCCAGCCTGGGCTACCAAGTGAGTTCCAGGAAAGGCGCAAAGCTACACAGAGAAACCCTGTCTCGAAAAACCAAAAAAAAAAAAAAAAAGTGAACACAAAAGAAACATACACTCAAATGTGAACTCTAAAACCATAAGCTTCTCTTAGAAAATCCTTATAAATTCTTTGTAATCTGAAGTTATGTAGAAATCTCTTAAGTATGACACTAAAGACATAAGTCATAGAAAAAAATAATGATAAATTTGTCTTCCTCACAATTAAAATGTTTGGTCTCCCAAAGACACACAGTGAGGGATGAAAAAGCAGGCCACTGACTAAAGAACATATTCACCTAATGTCTGTGTTTTTGTCTGTATGTGAATGTATGATCAATGACTCAAATGCAGAATATGTGAACAGTAATCAATACTCAATAAAAACCAAGAGAGAGAGAGAGAGAGAGAGAGAGAGAGAGAGAGAGAGAGAGAGAGAGAGAGAGAGAGAGAGAGAGAGGAATAAAAAAATGGGCCTAAGATTTCTAAAGATAGGTGAACAAGTAAGATATTCTGCAGGTCAGTAAGAGAGTTTACCTCAGAAAAGGGTAGATAGCACCTGAGGAACAACATATAAGGTTGTCCTCTACTCTCTCTATACATATGCACACAGGTGCATACACCTCCAGACACACACATGAAGATGCATATACAATACACAGAGAAAAACAAGCCTGAGCATGCTTTTGGAGCAATGCATATATTTATTGTCTTGCATAGTTGGTTTCATATGTACATAAAGAGTTCCAGCTTATCAAATGCTTCTAAGTTGTATGAGTCTCAACTTTACCTCAATAAATATAAATTGTTTTTAAATGAGAGAGGGAAATAGTCCTTACCTTACTTATTAAAAGTACACTATGATATGACATATTCCTAAGAACTGGATTTATCTGCAAATTCTCCTTATTTAATCTTCTTGATAGTTTGATTTGCAGCTTCTGTGACATTGTGGTGTTTGTTGTTATTAACTAAAATTAAATAATTATAGATAGCTCACTATTTGAACTAAGTAATTAGTATTAAGTAAAACAGCAGTGATATTCCACTGTTACAACCTATTCAGCTGTACTTTACACATAAACACTCTGCCTGTTAGGAGTGGCTTTTCTGGGTCCTTGGTCCACAAACAAAAAGAAAGAACAAATATACATTCATTAATATAGATATTTCTAAGGCAAAGAGTAACTCTCAAAGATCTGATTTAGAACTTTTTCTTGTGTCGTATTGGCAAGAAGGAATGTTTTTAGAACAACGATAAAGGAAGAGAAAGGACCTTAAATCTCTAGGGGCTGAAAACTGCAAAATGCAAATACACAATATCCCACAGAGTGGATAAGGACTGGGAAACTTTGTTATGTGGAATCATCTGGCACTGTCTTCCAGCTAAGCATCTAAATGGTCTAAAGCCTCCCTTTGGTAATAGACCTTGCTAGCAGAGCCTAGGGCCATAGGAATTTACATACTGCTCTTAGGTACTTGAAGGGGGAAAAAAGAACTTATCCTTAGCTTCTTGTCATTTGCTTCAGCTTAAAAGAACCCTTACAGCATATTTAGGAATAGCATTTCTGCTGCCCTCCAATGCTTAAACAAACAATCACACTCGTATTTCTATGACAGTGGCCATGAAGCATGCATCTGTGTCCTTTGTCTACTGCCAGGATGACTTTTATGTAAAGCTTACTAAGAAAGGTGTTATTTGTCTCTTTCCTGTGCAGAACTAATTAGAATAATAGCTCCTTGATCCTACCCTTACAATTCTTTTCTTCCTGGAAAGGTTATATTGTAAGACAGACCTAGACACCGATTCTTTTCATCACATCCTGGTGATGAATCATGCATCATGTATGGAAAGAGTAGGAACTAGCAACACTACTTCACAGTTTTACTTTGTTCGCATGGTGCCTTGTTACAGTTGAATTAAAATACAAAATTTAGCTAAACATTCTCAGGAATATACTTTTCTAAGAAGGACAGACATGTTTTTATTATTTCTTTTGCTTCTTAACATGAAGAATATCTTGTTATCTGCATTTGAAAAGAAACA